>NC_141180.1:45205000-46455000 GCF_055505025.1 Bos grunniens
AAAAGAAGTTTTGACTCAACCATCCTTGGAAAAGCAAACAGCTAACTGAGGTATTTTTCCTCAGTGAGGTTGAGAGGGCAGAGGGCCTATTACCGTAGTTCCCATATCTGAATAAATGAAATGGCAGTGGGATTGAGAAAAGGAGGTGGTGCAGCTGAACCAAAAAGTATTCCTGAGGTGGCATAGACCAGGTTTATTGGCTAATCAGATGGAAGAGAGCCCTTCTCTGACAACTCACGGGGCTCTAGTACTTGAGTCAGTGGTGACGTCATTCACCTAAACAGGGAATATATTGAGAGAGAAGTTACTAACTTCAGATTTCCATGTGTTGACATTGAGGTACCCATGAGACACAGACATGGAGATGTCTTATAGGCCATAGCACCTATGGATGTAGAAGCAAAAGAAGAGGACTATTTGCAAGAATCTTATGGGTCATTGGCACATATGTTGAAAGTTGAAGCCATGGGCTGACCATGTCACTAACAAACATTACAGTATAGTAGATCAGCAGATCTCAACTTTGGAAGGTGATAGGACCCATCATAAAAACTATGGATCCCTTCTTTTTATGTCATCTTCCCCCAAATTACTCTATGTACATACACATACATTTCTGCCTACACCAAAGACCTTGCTCATGGAGTTACTGGCACCCCAGGTTTCTGGGTATTCATTAAATGAACTAAGCACATTCAAGAAAGCACCCTTGTCCCACCCACAGTGTAACTCTTCAGGACTCATACAGCACTTGGGCTACCCAGCAGGAGACCAGGGCATTGGAAGAAGGTTATGCTTTCTCTACTTCCCTTTCCCTCCTTGTGTAAACCCACTGATGGGGTTCCTGCCTTTTAAGTGAAAGTGTCAGTTGTTCAGTTGTGTCTGACTCTTTGTGGCCTCTCGGATTGTAGTGCACCAGGCTCCTCTGTCCATGGAATTCTTCATGCAAGAATACTGGAGTGGGTAGCCATTCCCTTCTCCAGGGGATCTCTCTGATCCAGGGATCAAACCCCAGGTCTCCCGCATTGTGGGCTGATTCTTTACCATCTGAGTCACCAGGAAACACCTTCTTGCTTCTTAAACAACAATCTAATAATTGATCCTGTGTAATTTTACTATCACAAGCCCAGGGCCTCTGTTTCTGAACTAGTAAATAAACCCTACACCTGTACTTCTGAGTGCCGTGAGCCTGCAGGACTCCCCAACTCTGATTCTTGACCCCTTCTATAAAATCTTACCAACTCTAGGCCATGCTACAGATCTGAAGTTTTGCAACAACTGTGAGAGAAGAAAATCTTAAGATCCTATGCAGTGTTTCTATTAACCCAAGTTCGTATGCCCAAATGCACAGTGAAGCCAGACAAACTGAAACACTGTAGTTTGGAACAGAGAAAAATTTGTTTCAAGGGTCATGCAAGGAAACGGGTGGCTGATTGCCTTAAACAGCCCTGAACTCTGAAAGGTTTCAGCAAAGCACTTTTAAAAGCCAGGTAAGGGAGGGGTTTGCAGGATGTGTGATCAACTTGTACACAGTTCTCTGACTGGCAGATACATTGGTGAGGTAGCAGGGTGGTGTCACAGGGGTACACATTATCAGCCCTTAGGCTCCAGGAGGCCTGGGGCTTTGTGCTCATCTTGCTGGAGATGGGGAGGGGTTATATCTGCAAAACAACTCAGGAAATTTGCATCAAATACTTTCATCTAGGTACTTCAGGAAATAACAGCCTTCCAGCTCAGGTGGTAAAGAATCTGCTGGCAATTCAGGAGATTCGAGATCCTTGGGTTGGGAAGATCCCCTGGAGAAGGAAATGGCTTACCCACTCCAGTATTCTTGCCTGGAGAATTCCACAGACAGAGGAGCCTGGCTACAGTACATGGGATCACAAGGAGCTGGGCATCACTGAGCGACTAACACACACAGGTACTTCAGAGAGGAGCTAAAGCAGAGGATGTGCAGGAAGGCCTGTCCTCGGGAAGGCCTCTTAGGGTCCTGCTCAGTTACATTTCTAGGTGTCAGACCCTATCAAGCATTTGGCAGAGAAATGCACAATAGAGCTGGGTGGGACAAGCGAAAAGTGCCCTCTGTAAGAAAACAAGCAGCTGCCTTTACTGCCTCGAACACTTTCTGCTGTTCTAAGCGGCAGTTTTCCTTCTGTACATAATGTCTGAGCAATAGCCCCACCTACAGGCTGCTGAGAAAAGTGCAGCAGTTGGGCTTAAGCCCACAAAGGAGTGCTCATCTGTGAGCTTCTCTACTCTACTCATTTCTGCTCTGTCCCTTTTTGAAAACAGACTCATTCCTCCTGTGCTCAAAACAGCAGGGTTCGTGACTCCCAGTGATCCTCCCACAATCACGTGTTCCACATTGCAGGTTGACCAACTAATCTTGGGCAAACCTATGCTGTCTGGTTTCAAAATGAAGATCCCATGTTCCAATGAGGTCGTCAGTCCCAGACAAGCCAGAATGGTCACCTTCCATGTTTCCCAAGGACTCACTGATTTCCCTCTGTGACAGGCAGGTATCGGTGGTGCCCATATCACTTCCTCTTTGCTAGGTGAGAAATTTATAGAGTCATCCTGCTCATACCCTCCTGGCAGCAGGCTTACCAAACACTGGCATAACTTATATATGTGGGCCCCTGATTTGAAGTCTAGTCAGTTACTCTTGCCTGGAAAATCCCATGGACGGAGGAGCCTGGTAGGCTGCAGTCCATGGGGTCGCTAACAGTTGGACATGACTGAGCGACTTCACTTTCACTTTTCACTTTCATGCTTTGGAGGAGGAAATGGCAACCCACTCCAGTGTTCTTGCCTGGAGAATTCCAGGGACAGGGGAGTCTGGTGGGCTGCCGTCCATGGGGTCACACAGAGTCGGACACGACTGAAGCAACTTAGCAGCAGCAGTAGCAGCAGCAGCATTATAAAGGATTGTGTTAATAAAATCTTTTAAAAATGCAAAGTTAATTCTTGGATTTATAAACTATTTTTGTCAATGCTTCGACTACAGCATATTTTTGTTTCGGTGTCAATAAGTTTAATTAACCATCTCCTTTTAAAGACAATCAACATTTTTGAGACTTCATTAGACTTTGAGATCTCATTTCCATTAATAACCCAAACTATAATAGAATACACCTATATTTTACTTACATCAAGAAATGCACGCTTTTGCCAAAATCTGTATCAAAAAACTCCTGAGAATCCCCTCAAAATGCTTCCCTGTCACCCAGGCCTTCCTGGAGGATGGCAATCTTCCAGGTTGCCCTTGAGATCCTGCTGATATCATGATGACCACGTCTCTTGCTTGACTGTTTTCCTATAGTCAGGTTCCCTCCTGGTGTGAGTACAGATCCGTCCCTTAATTGCTACGGCAGTTCTAGAGACCTGGTGGGCATCTGACAAGAAACCAAGAGGAGGCACAAGCAGAGAAAACAACTGCTCCTCCTAGATCCACTCTATGTGCAGTGGGAATACATGACATTGTGGATGGGAGCATGCGAGGGAGACCTACCATCACATGATCTGAATTCCACCCTTTAGTAGCTGTGTGATATTGTAAAACCCATCTAAGCTCTCCGAGCCTGTTTCCTCATCTATGAAGAGGGGATAATAATAACATTCAGTTCAGTTCAGTCACTCAGTTGTGTCCGACTCTTTGAGACCCCATGAATTGCAGCACGCCAGGCCTCCCTGTCCATCCCCAGCTCCTGGAGTTCACTCAAACTCATGTCCATCTAGTCGGTGATGCCATCTAGCCATCTCATCCTCTGTCGTCCCCTTCTCCTCCTGACCCCAATCCCTCCCAGCATCAGAGTCTTTTCCAATAAGTCAACTCTTCGCATGAGGTGGCCAAAGTACTGGAGTTTCAGCTTTAGCATCAGTCCTTCCAAAGAACACCCAGGACTGATCTCCTTTAGAATGGACTGGTTGGATCTCCTTGCAGTCCAAGGGACTCTCAAGAGTCTTCTCCAACACCACAGTTCAAAAGCATCAATTCTTCGGTGCTCAGCTTTCTTCACAGTCCAACTCTCACATCCATACATGACCACAGGAAAAACCATAGCCTTGACTAGACGGACCTTTGTTGGCAAAGTAATGTCTCTGCTTTTTAATATGCCGTCTAGGTTGGTCATAACTTTCCTTCCAAGGAGTAAGCGTCTTTTAATTTCATGGCTGCAATCACCATCTGCAGTGATTTTGGAGCCCCTCAAAATAAAGTCTGACACTGTTTCCACTGTTTCCCCATCTATTTCCCATGAAGTGATGGGACCAGACGCCATGATATTCGTTTCCTGAATGCTGAGCTGTAAGCCAACTTTTTCACTCTCCTCTTTCACTTTCATCTAGAGGCTTTTTAGTTCCTCTTCACTTTCTGCCATAAGTGTGGTGTTGTCTGCATATCTGAGGTTATTGATATTTCTCCTGGCAATCTTGATTCCAGCTTGTGCTTCTTCCAGCCCAGCATTTCTCATGATGTACTCTGCATATAACATGAAAACTTATACATGAATGTTCCCAGCATCGTTATTCATGATACCCCAAAAGTAGAAACAACCCAAATGTCCATCAATAAGTGAATGAGTAGACAAAAGATGGCTATTATTTAGAACCAAAAGGTATGAAGTACTTGCATACTGAAGTACGTATGAAGTACTGCTGCTGCTGCTAAGTGGCTTCAGTCGTGTCCGTCTCTGTGCAGCCCCATAGATGGCAGCCCACCGGGCTCTCCCATCCCTGGGATTCTCCAGGCAAGAACACTGGAGTGGGTTGCCATTCCCTTCTCCAATGCATGGAAGTGAAAAGTGAAAGTGAAGTTGCTCAGTTATGTCCAACTCTTCGTGACCCCATGGACTGCAGCCCACCAGGCTCCTCCATCCATGGGATTTTCCAGGCAAGAGTACTGGAGTGGGGTGCCATCGCCTTCTCTGATGAAGTACTGGTGAACCTCAAAAACAATATGTTAAGTGAAAGAAGCCAGTCATCAGGGCTTTCCTTGTGGCTCAGTGGTATAGAATACACCTGCCAAAGCAGGCACCACAGGTTTGATCCCTGGGTCGGGAAGATCCTCTTGAGAAGGGAATGGCAACCCAGTCCAGTATTCTTGCCTGGAAGATCACATGGACAGAGGGGCCTGGAGAGCTACAGTCCATGAGGTTGCAAAAGAGTCATACATGACTTAGTGACTAAACAATCACTGCATTTTGAACCCTTTTTTGACTATGAGGGCTACTCTATTTCTTCTATGGGATTCTTGCCCACAGTAGTATATACAATGGTCATTTGAATTAAATTCTCCCATTCTTGACCATTTTGAAGTTCACTGATTCCTAAGATGTTGATGTTCAATTTTGCCATCTCCTGCTTGACCACATCCAATTTACCTTGATTCATGGACCTAACATTCCAGGTTTCTGAGGAATATTGTTCTTTACAGCATCAGGCTTTACTTTCACCACCAGACACATCCACAGCTGAGCACCATTCCCACTTTGGCTCAGCTGTTTCATTCTTACTGGAGCTATTAGATTGTTCTCTGCTCTTCCCCTGGAGAAGGCAATGGCACCCCACTCCAGTACTCTTGCCTGGAAAATCCCGGATGGACGAGCCTGGTGGGCTGCAGTCCATGGGGTCGCTGGGAGTTGGACACAACTGAGCGACTTCACTTTCACTTTTCACTTTCATGCATTGGAGAAGGAAATGGCAACCCACTCCAGTGTTCTTGTCTGGAGAATCCCATGGATGGAGGAGCCTGGTGGGCTGCAGTCCATGGGGTCGCGAAGAGTCCAACACGACTGACCGAGTTCACTTTGACTTTTCACTTTCATGCATTGGAGAAGGAAATGGCAACCCACTCCAGTGTTCTTGCCTGGAGACTCCCAGGGAGAGGGGAGCCTGGTGGGCTGCCGTCTATGGGGTCACACAGAGTCGGACACGACTGAAGTGACTTAGCAGCAGCAGTAGCAGCAGCAGCAGCTCTTCCCCAGTAGCATATTGGACACCTTTCAACCTGGTGGCTGGGGGTGGGGGGGGCGGCAGGTGGGGAGCTTATTTTCCAGCATCATATCTTTTTGCCTTTTCATACTGTCCCTGGGGTTCTCCAGGCAAGAATCCTGGACTGGGCTGCCATTTCTTTCTCCAGTGGACTGTGTTTTGTCAGAACTCTTCACTATGACCCATCTGTCTTGGGTGGCCCTGTGTGGCATGGCTCATAGCTTCACTGGGTTACACAAGCTGCTTTGCCACGAAAAGGCTATAATCCGTGAAGGTGGTGGGGGGGGGACATCCATATATTTCACTAAATTTGAACCACATAGAGAAAAAGTGAAGATCTGAATCTCTTTTCTTCTAAGAGATCACTACAGTCCTAACTACCTTTGTCCAATCTCTGCTCAACAACCTCCAAGCTCCACACCATCTGAAGGGATGTGGGGGGGCCACCACAGCTGCCTCTCTGGAACCAGTCCCAGTTCACCCCAAACTCCTTGTTATGCTCCTGCTCACAACCCTGCACCCCAAAAGTGCTCTTCTAAAACACAGTGAGTCTGCCCCCAAAGGTTTATTGATTTCTCCATTAGGAACAGAAAATCCCCCATTAAATAAATGCACGGGGCACACACACGCATGTAAACACACACTCAGTTATGCCACGAGGCACTGCAAGTCAGAGTTGGTCATGAACAGAAACAGTGAATTCCAGATTTCTTCATTTTGAGAACAAGAATGTGGCCAACATCTCTTCCCAGCCCCAGGCGTATTCTATCTAAGTCCTATATGGACCCGACAAGCGCTGACTTCCAGGCTTCACAGATTCCAGTTTTCTCTTGGTCGCCCAGGGTCCCCACCACTGCTCTTCCTGTACCCTCATGCCTGTGAGAACAGCGGAAGAGGGTAGAGGTGATCTCTGCAAAGCAGCAGTGAGTGGGCGTGAAGTGAGATCTTAATTCCCTGCCCAGGAATTGAATCTGGGTAGCTTGGATGAAAACCAGGAATTCTAGCCACCAGACCAGCAAGTGCTAGAGGCTAGAAGCTAATTTTCCCTGCATCTTTGCCCTCAATGGAAAAATGCATTTATCATGGAGACAAAAACTATAAATGCCGATACAAAGTTTATTACTAGAGACATAGCACAACAAGTGGGGAAGCACAGAGAAACAATTTGTTTAGTTCAGATGACAGAAGCAAAGCAGAGAGGCTCACCTGGAGAGAAGGGTGTGGGTGTCTCCCCTAGTGAGGAGGTGAGCAGTAAAAAGGCAGTTACGTCATCAATATAGGGCAGTTCTTCCAGGTCTTGGTTTACCTTTAGCCAATTATCTGGTTTCCTTTTCCACACCTCAAAGAAGGCAATGGCACCCCACTCCAGTACTCTTGCCTGGAAAATCCCATGGATGGAGGAGCCTGGTAGGCTGCAGTCCATGGGATCACTAGGAGTCGGACAAGACTGAGTGACTTCACTTTCACTTTCATGCATTGGAGAAGAAAATGGCAACCCACCCCAGTGTTCTTGCCTGGAGAATCCCAGGCACAGGGGAGCCTGGTGGGCTGCCGTCTATGGGGTCGCACAGAGTTGGACACGGCTGAAGTGACTTAGCAGTAGCAGTTTTCCACACCTCGCCTACCCTGGGACCCTCTCCTGGGCACACGTGCACCCCTCAGCCAAGGCGGATCTTGTAGTGAAGGCTTCTGGGAAGACAAGACTCCTTATGGCCTGGTGTTATCCCCTTATTTTGACCCCTCAAGCAGCCTTTCTGCACATGTACAGTGTCTCCCTGTCCCAAAAAAGAGGGGAGGGAGATCCCTTAATCCTTTACTCAAACAGGGTTTTGCCTCTCTGTCCTTGCCACGACTGTTACTTTAAGGTGTTTATAAGAGACAAAGATGGGTTATTTGTTTATCCTCTTTCTGTTGTTGATTCCATTTCCGAGGGCAAGCAGGAGGTTGTAAATGCCTTACCTGGAGCCCACCTATATCTTGTCTCAGGAGATGCAAACAGGAGGCCAGGTGTAAATGTCTAACCTGGAGCCCACCTATCTCCTGCCTCAGGGGCCTCTGCACCTTCACTTGGGAACCACAAGCAGTTCCCTGGTTGATGATTCCTAGACAGACTCTCCGAGGACCAGAAGGCAGAGTTTTCTCCACAGAGGGCTGGCATCACTACACATTTCTATGATCTTTTGTTTGTCCCACATAAACAGTGCCCCAGGGATATTCCCCCAGGTCTCAGAGACTGGAGCAAAGGCAAGGAAAAGCAAGCTTGGGTGTTGTGTTGGTTAGTTTGATGTGTGACTTGGCTAGGTCGAAAGTATTTGTACATGAGGTTAACATCATCTACAATCAATTAACGTTAAATAAAGGTGATTATTCTCAATAATGTGGATAGACCTCCTCCAATCAGCTTAAAGTCCCTAAGAACAAAAGTGAAGTTTCCTTGAGGAGGAGAGATTCCACTGGTACGCTGTAGAGACCACTCCTGCTTGAGCTTACCTTACAGATTTCAAGCTTGCCTAGCCCCCTACAATGGCATATGCCAATTCCTTGCAGCCAGTCAATCCATGCATACACATATACATATATGATTCACTGGTTCTGTCCTTCCAAGAGAACCCCTGAGCACTACAGATGCCTTCTTACTCTTTGCAAAACCTGCTACCATAGAACATTGTTTTATAGACTTGGAGACTGAAGTCCACTAATGTGAGGCAACTTGCTCAATGTCAGTGGCAGAGCTGAGGTGTAAATTTCAAGTTCCTTCCTCTGTGCCCATTGCTCTCAGTCCTCTTTCCTCTGTGGTTTTTAGACTGTCATCCCTCAGAAGTGACACTGGTTGGTTTGCAAGATCTTCACTGTAGAGAATCCTTACTTTTTATAGCATTGGACTTTAGAATCTTCTGCACAGATGCAAACTCCCCTGTCAACACCACAGCCCAACAGCAGTGACAAAGGCCGTGCAAAGCCCCCAGTCCAATTCCAGGTACTTGTAGGTCTAACACAGTGATTTAGAAAGTCGGAGTTGGCTACCTGCTCATATACCACTTCTGTCCCTGTCCCTCTCTGCTGTCACCACCATTGCAAAGGGGTGGGAACCGGTGGGTCTTTGGAAGAAAATGACTGCTACAAAAATGACTGCTACCATGTCTGCTGATTTTCTCCTGGCTCTGCCCTGCCACACATACACTATGCTTTCTTATTGTCTCTTGGCTGTTAAACATCAGCAATCATCAATAAGCTCCACCTCAGTAAGTTAGAGAGAGACAAATACAACATGATACCACTTACATGTGGATCTAAAATATGACACAAATATGACACAAATGTCAATAGAACAGAAACAGACTCACAGGCACAGAGAACAGACTTGTGGTTGCCAAGTGGGAGGTAAGTGAGGAGGGCTGGACTGGTACTTTGGGGTTAGCCGATGTAAGCTATTATACTTAGGATGGGTCAACAAGAAGGTCTGACTATATAGCACAGGGAACTATATTTAATATCCTGTGGTAAACCATAATAGAAAAGAATATAAAAAACAATGTATTCTGTGCTCAGTCGTGTCCAACTCTTTGTCAGACAAGTACACATATAGGGGTGTGTGTGTGTGTGTGTGTGTGTGCTAAGTTGTTTCAATCTTTGCAACCCCATGGACCGTTGTCTGCCAGGTTCTTCTGTCCATGGGATTCTCCAGGCAAGAATACTGGAATGGGTTGCCATTTCCTTCTCCAGGGCATCTTCTCGACCCAGGGATAGAACCAGTGTCTCCTGCATTGGCAGGTAGGTTCTTTACTGCTGAACCACCTGGGAAGCCCTCCCCCCCCCAAAAAAAAAAAAAACCCAATGTATATATATAAAACCTGAATCACTTTGTTGTACAGCAGAAATTAACACAACATTGTAAATCAACTATACTTCAATAAAATAAATTTTTAAAAAATAATGATAATCTCTTCACCTCAATCAAACTTACCTCTGATTCCTTCTCTCAGGAACTCACTAGCTAAATAATTTGAAAATTTACATTGTCTGTAGTGATACAGCCAACTAACCAGTTGACTAGACATACTTCACAGACAATACTTATATAATGAAAAGAGTGTTTTTGTCTCAACTCCAAAGAAACACAAGTTGGAAAAAACAATTGGGGGTAGGCCAGGCACCAGAAGATAAAGACTTAAAGAATCCTAAGTCAGTGCCTTTCAGATCCTGTCCAAAAGGATCAGTCCTAGATATGACTCATTTCATCAGAGCAATGGTAGATTTTTTTTTAATGAATTATTTTGATTAGAGGATAATTACAATTTTGTGATGGTCTTCGCCATACATCAAATGAATCAGCCACAGGTATACATGTGTCCCCCATCCCGAACCCTTCTCCCACCTCTCTCGCCACCCTATCCCTCTGAATTGTCACAGAGAACTGGGTTTGGGCATCCTGCTTCCTGCATTGAACTCGCACTGGTCATCTATTTTATATAACATGTGTATGGTAATGTACAATGCTGTTCTCTCAAATCATCCCACCCTCGCCTTCTCCCACTGAGTCCAAAAGTCTGTTCTTTACATCTGTGTTTCCTTTTCTGCCCTGCATGTAGGATCGTCGGTATCATCTTTCTAAATTCCATATATTTGCATTAGTATACAGCATTTGTCCTCTTTCTGACTTACTTCACTCTGTATAATAGGCTCCAGGTTCATCCACCTCATTAGAACTGACTCAAATGCGTTATCGCTGTAGTTGTTGCTGCCACACGATCTTCTTGTCGGAACCATCTTTGGTGTCTGGTTCAGTCACTGCCCCCTGGTTAGCCAGCATATGACATAGCTGTAATGCCACCAAAATCTGGCATCCCAGAGGTGCGAAGGACTGAACACAGCTGAAGCAATGGGCCTGGACCTTCACTGCTGGGTCAGCAGTGATTTCTCAGCGTGGAAGGGATCAAGAAGCCCCTCTTTGTTTCTTTTAATATTAAAAAAATAATTATTGAGTGAAAGATTGTTTAAATTCCATAGAAGCTTCCCCACCTAGGGAGGGGAAGTCTCACAGGGACCTCCCTGGTGGTCCAGTGGCTAAGACTCCATGCTCCCAATCGTGGGCCTGGGATTCAATCCCTGGTCAAGGAACTAGATCCCACATGTCACAACTAAATATCCTGCATGCCACAAGTAAAACCCGGCCTGACCAAATAAATTAATTAATTAAAAAAAACTTTCACACAGATAATTTCATATACTCCCACAATAACCCTTTTTCTTCCCCTATCTCTATATTGCCCTTCCCCACTTTCCGTATCCCACTTGTAAGCGCTGTCCTTCCCCCTCTATCTCTGAGTCTGCTTCTTTTCTGTTTTACTCACTAGTTTGTTAGCCATAGGCTGACTTCGACACTCTTGGTTTCTGATCACACAACTCTTTGAACATACAGGCTTCACAGTCATCCACATCCACACCCACTCATTCCAAGAGTCAGGCAGTTGACCAGAGTCAACCTCTCTCATGAAGAAACATTCTGGCTTGCGATAAGAGAGAAAATTTCTCCTTGTCCTGATCCCAGGCCTGCCAGTTTCCTGACCTGACACTTCTTTCCACAGCAAGCACCCCACCATTGGACAACCGATAACCTGTGAGCAGCGGCAGCGCATAGCTTAACGAGTTTCTGGGCACCCACCCTGAGGCCCTTTCTGCACATCACTGCCCACTCGTCCTTTGTTACACTTTTGAACTTGTTCTAGGCTATATGCTCAGTGTCCTTTTGAATCATGTTGCCCCTAGAAGTTTCACTCTAGTTCCTGTAGAGTAGGGATTTCTGACTCAGATGAGGGCTCTACACTGAGGAGTTTCTTAGATATCGTGGTCATTCAGAGGAGTTCTTCCAGAGATTATGAGCTGCAAGCTGAATAATGTCAGAGGTCTTTTCAAGTAACTGAAGACTCAGCCTGCAAAACAATTTAAGGCCCAACCATATTAATTGACTGAGTCTCACAATTTTTTAATTTAAAATCTTAGAGGAGTTCACTGAGCTTTCTGAGGGCTAGGCTTAGGTAAGAAGACCACCTGGAGAACTGTCCCACTTGGCAACCATAGCACATGGCAAGAAGCCACCCCAGGCCTCTAAAGGGTCAAGGACAAGCAATCGTGTTGTGTTCAAAGTTGCTCTCTGGTCAGAAAAATGGAGATGTGGAGGGCGTAAGGACTTCTGTCATTGTCTTTGCTCTTCTAACAGTCTCCAGCTGCAAACTGTGATGTTCTAAAGGAAAACGTAAGGCTTCCCAGGTAACCCTAATGGTAAAGAACCTGCCTGCCAATGCAGGAGACTTCAGAGACACAGGTTCAACCCCCAGGTTAGGAAGATCCCCTGGAGGAGGGCATGACAACCCACTCCAGTTTTCTTGCCTGGAGAATCCCATGGACAGAGGAGCCTGGCTGGCTACAGTCCATAGGGTCGCACAGAGTCAGACACAACTAAAGCAACTTAGAAAGGAAAACCTGGGGCTTCCCTGCTGGCGCTAGTGGTAAAGAACCTGCCTGCCAGTGCAGGAGATCTAAAAGATGCGGGTTCAATCCCTGGGTTGGGAAGATCCTCCTGGAGGAGGGCATGGCAACCCACTCTAGTGTTCTTGCCTGGGAAATCCCTTGGACAGAAGGGCTTGGCAGGCTACAGTCCATAGGGTGGCAAAGAGTCTGACAAGACAATCCCACACAGGCAAAGGAAAACACATCATGGCAATCATTTTGCTGTATATACACATCAAAGCATCATATTGTACAACTAAAACTAATACAACGTTATATGTCACTCATAGCTCAACAAAAAATAAAATGGGGGAAAATGTTCAAATCTTAAAAATAATTCACACACATGCTAATTGACTAATAAATAAAATTAAAAACTCTGTGTTAGAGCAAAGGATTATTTTTTAGTTGTCTTCAACTTATGGATAGTGATAATAGTTTATCACATTTTAATCACATTAATTAACAGTAGTATTTATATTTAGTCATAGTACAATATTATTGGGCTTCCCAGGTGGCACTAGTGGTGAAGAACCCAGCTGCCAGTGCAGGAGACGTAAGAGATGTGCGTTCGATCCCTGGATTGGGAAGATCCCCCTGGAGGAGGGCAGGACAACCCACTCCAGTACTCTTGCCTGGACAATCCCCATGGACAAGAGGAACCTGGCGGACTACAGTCCATGGGGTTGCAAGGAGTCGGACACTACTGAAGCGACTTTGCACAGTACACATGATATTATTCGCCCATAATGATCCCATCATCAGAGAGGAACGATTACTCTTAATCTCTCCTTCTGCCTGTTAGGTCATGCTGCACTATTATAGCCAAGTTGGAAGGTAAGGGATTTTTCTCTACTAACTTTAGTTATAAGAATTTGGGTAGCAAAGCAAGTCACTGAACTTCTCAATTTCATCAGCCACAAATATCATGTTACTTATTTTTCAAGGTTGCTGGGAAGACAGAGATGTTTGCTGCATTTAGTGTAAGACTTGTCATAGGCTATCATGTAACATAGTTACTGTTGTCATCAAGAAACACTATCCCATGTACATTTTCCGTTCCATGCCCCATTTTCCTTAAGAAGTGATTGCCTGGAACTCATATTTCTGAGTCCACAGTCACTGGAGTGGTCTGTCATAGGTATAACAAATATCTGGGTAACTTTCATAATTTTCCATTCCTTACCTTTTAACTTCATTGCACTGACTCCGTCAGTCTGTCCGCTGACAGTGTCTGTACAACAGCTCCATGACAATTCAGTTGAACATAACTGGCTCCTTTAGCTACCTTAGAAATACCAATTGACCACTAGATGTCAGAGCTGCTCAGAAACCACATTCATTTCTCCACCTTTTTTAAAAATTATTTTTTTATTGAAGGATAATTGCTTTACAGAATTTTGCTGCTTTCTGTCAAACATCAACATGAATCAGCCATAGGTATACATATGTCCCCTTCCTCTTGAAGCTCTCTCTTCAATCATCCCACCCCTCTAGGCTGATACAGAGCTCCTGTTTGAGTTTCCTGAGCCATACAGCAAATTCCTGTTGGCTATCTATTTTACATATGGTAATGTAAGTTTCCATGTTACTCTTTCCATACATCTCACCCTCTCTTCCCCTCTCCCCATGTCCATAAGTCTATTCTCCACCTTTTTAATGAAGAGATTTTCAGTGACTTTGACAACCATTTCATGAGGGTCACATTTCTACTGGGGATCAATTTTGTTTGAGTTTGCAAGTCTATGTTTCATGCCAGAATCATCTGTTTTCTTCAAGGATAAAATTTAAGGACAGTTTGCTATTTTTGCAGTTCACGTGATAGAGTGGCTGACACACAGGTGACCATGGACCCAAGTTATATTGAGGAAAAAGACAACTGCAAAGCCCCCCAAAAGCAAATAGTGATGAAAAGACCAGGCTCAGAGAGTGGTATGATTACAGTGACAATCAGAAGCTACAACTAAAATAAAACATCTATTATGATATAAAAGTCATCAAACTCTACACCTTAGACATCAAGCCTTTTGGAATAAAAGGTCTCTTCTTTTTCTTTAATTGCACTGGGACCCTGGACCAGAGGCATGCGGGCATGAGAGTTTGCAGTCATGGAGGGTCTGGTTAAAGAATAGGCTCAGAGGACAGCCTACATTAACTGCTTAGCAATGTTAGCGCTAGTTCCAAAAGTCACCTAAATATTGTTCAGAACATAATAACAGACATAAGCTGTAACAAGACTGAGGAAAGAGAAAAAGAAGGAGAACGAACTCTCTCTAGAGGAGAGACCTCCATGGCAAGAATAAATCTACGAAGGCACACAGAGGAAGAAGGTTTTATAAACTAAGTTCCTAGGGACTAAAAGAGTGTATACCAAGACAAAAAAATAAAAAAAACATTTGATGTGAAATGTATCCATTTTACTTCATTTTCTTTCCTGTCTTTGTCTTGCATCTCTCTGCACATCAGAAAATTAAATACAGGTCCCAAGTACCTGCCTAATTCCTCAATCAGGTAAAACCTGAAACCAAGGGGGGAAAGGGGCACCTGGACGCAGTGTCCCCACCTGTGATAGCACAGTGGAAGGGGAATACACAAAACCATGCTGTCTGGCACCTCTGAGCTTGAAGAGAGTTTCAGCAGTGTCCTTCCCATGTGGCAGAAGCTCTAAGGTTGATAAATAAATTTCCCTCACAAATAATTGGTGCCCTTTAGACCACTGTTTTTCCTAGAGCAAGCGATTCTGTGAACTTGCCCATCAGTGATAAGCATCCCTACTATGTGTCACAGTGTCAAGGGTGGGGTTCCTGTCCATGCTGGGGCTCCATCTCTTACTCATCTCTATAGGTGCACATCTCCTACAAACATCTCTGTCATTTATTTTGTACAGATTCTGTTCAATTAGCCCTTCTTCAGGAGGCATTGCTCTATGTGCAAATGTTGACATGAAGTGTCCATGAGAAAAAGGTGAGTTCAGGGTCTTGCTGCACTGCCACCTTAGATTAGAACTTTGGGTAGTCTCGTTTTAGGTGTCTCTTATAAACTGTGTGTGAGTTATGTCAACTCTCAGTGACCACATGGACTCGAGCCCATCAGGCTCCTCTGTCCAGGGAATTTTCCAGGCAAGGATACTGGAATGGGTTGCCATTTCCTACTCCAGGGGATCTTCCTGACCCAAGGATCAAAACTGTGTCTCTTGCATCTCCTGCATTGGCAGGCAGATTCTTTACCACTGTTATGCCCAGATGCATTTCTAGTCTAACCTGAGTATTTTAAAGAGACACTTTTAAATCATCTCCTGCATTTTAATTACTAATATATTTGAACTTATTCCATGTTATTTTGTATTTACCATTTAGTTTGATGTTACTTCCCTTCACCTTTCTTATTGACAATTGTGTAGGTCTAGTTTTATTTTTTTTCATCATTTCCCTATTGTCTAAGACATGGTATTTTTCAATATTCATATTCTATACTGTATAAATATACAGTTAATTCAAATTTAAAATGTATTTTTCTAGCTAAATAGAAAGCTAATTCCCACTTTAGTTCTCACAAATAAGACAAAGTCGAAGTGTTTTATTTCTTTCTACTCTCTTCTACTTTTCAACTTCCAAGTTTACTTCTTGATAGAGAATGGTCTTTATCAAGAGGAAAAAAAGAAGTTTGAAGAATATATGCAAGAATGAAGAATTAATGGTAAGCAAAGAAAGTAGTACTAAATTAGTAAAGTAAATGTGTATTTTTTATAAGATCCTGATTACAAAATGCAATGTTTTAGTTACTAAATACCTACTTCCCCCTGTTAGCCCAGGAGTCCTCTGGAAATTTACAGCGTGAGAGAAAGAGAAGTTCTTGTACTTTGGGGCCAGACAAAGATTCCTTTGAACACCCTGAACTGGGAAAGAGATGATATAATCTCTTCTACATGGTCATAGCCATCTACTCTGTTCTTCACCTCTAGCTCATACTGGATAGCTTCCCACAAAAGTTTCTCTTCTATCCACAGGTGAGGGCACTGATGCTCTCTGAAAAGCCCCATTTCTGCTTTCCAGAGCCACCCTTTCTAGAATCATTTTGTTCAAAACTTAATTTCCTTATCAATTTCAGTTTTTGGTCACTCATTTGGTCCTGACTCTTAACTGACTTTATCTGGTTGGTTCTCCACCAACATCACACCTGACTGTTCGCCACACCTTCCCCTTGGTCTCTGATATCATGATTTGGCACTTCATTTTGTCCCCTGAGGGCTTCTCTGACAGCTCAGTTGGTAAAGAATCTGTCTGCAATGCAGGAGACCCTGGGTCGATCCCTGGGTTGGGAAGATCCCCTGGATAAGGGAAAGGTTACCCACTCCAATATTCTCGCCTGGAGAATTCCATGGACTGTATAGTCCATGGGGTCGCAAAGAGTCGGACACGACTGAGGACATCACTTTCACTTTGTCTCCTGCACTTCATTCCTGATTCCACCCCAGCTAGGAAAGGTGTTTGGATGCATCTTTTATTGTTTTACAAAGATGACCTTGTGGAGGAAAAGAAAGGGAAGAGAGTAAGTTAAATATTGTTTCTTGACTACCATATACATACCAAATACTTTGCTTGATGATTTAGACACACTCTTAATCAGTTCAACCAATACTGGAGTTAGACGTCATTAACCTTTAAAAGGATGTCAAACACACTCCAATTTAGTTGATTTCCAAACAAGTGTGAAATGATTAAGGTCCTATAACCTAATAAAAGCACCAAGATTTATTGATCGATTTATTAGTCAAGAAGTATTCATGTCTTCCCAGCAACTAATGCCCTTTTTGAAGTTAAGTTACAAATGCATTTTATTTCAAGTCCAGGGAAACTGCCATAGGCATTCAAGGGCATATATGACAGTTTCTGTTTTAATGCACTTCTAAAATAACAATATTTTGGCTCGACACATCATTTGGTATCTTTTTAAAGATTAATTTGTGGTACAAAATTCTCAAAAGACTCAAATACATGGTTGCATGACAGAATATACGAGATACCACTCTGTGTTACATGAGTTTACTTTTCTCTCTTCATTCTTTACAGCCATAAAATTCTTCACCATCTCCTATTTTCTAAAATGTCTTAGAAGATGGACTGGTACTTTCGGTTATATCATGTTGATATTTAACAAGGCATTACGATATGCAGAGATAGTCATGGGGAGTAGCAAAACTGTTGAATATTTCAATGTGCTCTTTCAAGTATATTTCTAAGAACACAAAAATCCTATGTGTGGAGACAATTAGTGCATATAACCGGACTGAATTCATGCTAGTAGCAAAACGTTGCCTTTCCTCATAGATGAAAATTAATTAAAAAAAAATCATGAATCTACAAAGAGAAGTGAGAACTATTACTCCTAAGTAGCAAGATCATCTCACGTACTTATCATAATGAAGAGGGAGAGTTTCTGCCTTCATCTATTTTCCTGGCATCTGACAGGAGATGGCTTAATTAAGATTGCTAACCACCTTTCTACTACACTGGTTCAAGCAGGAATTCCTTTGGAGATTCACCAAAAACGTTATTGAAACATACATCACAAGGGGAAGAAGCAGTCAGTGCAATTTAGAGAATATATTACTCTTGTGGTGTAATATATCACTGGGTCACTGCTTTGGTGAATAACTTTTTAAATCGCTTTAAGGTAGAAAAGACTTTAAAAATATTTTGTTCATTAGAAACTTGAAACATTTTTATCCTATGCCTTATAGATCAAACTGGGGAGGGAGACAGTTGGTGCTGTTCAGTTGCTAAGTTATACCCAACTCTTTGTGACCCCATGAACTGCAGCACGCCAGGCTTCCCTGCCTTCATTATTTCCCAGAGTTTGCTCAAACTCATGTCCATTGAGTTGGTGATGCCATTCAACCATCTCATCCTCTGTCATCCCCTTCTCCACCTGCCTTCAATCTTTCCCAGCATCAGGGTTTTTTGAAATGAGTCAGCTCTTTGTAGCAGGTGGTCAAAGTATTGGAGCTTCAGCTTCAGCATCAGTCCTTCCAATGAACATTCAAGATTGATTTCCTTCAGGATTGACTGGTTTGACCTCCTTGCAGACCAAAGGAGGGACTCTGAAGTGTCTTCTCCAGCACCACAGTTCAAAGGCATCAATTCTTCAGCTCTCAGCCTTCTTTATGGTCCAACTCTCACATCCATACAACTACTGGAAAAACCAGAGTTTCGACTATACAAAGCTTTGCTGGCAAAATGATTTCTCTGCTTTTTAATACACTGTCTAGGTTTGTCATAGCTTTTCTTCCAAAGAGCAAGCATCTTTTAATTTTGTGGTTGCAGTCACTGTCTTCAGTGATTTTGGAGCTCATGAAAAGAAAACCTGTCACTGTTTCCCCATGCTTATTTCAGTTAGGTGAAAAGAATTCTAAAACTTTTCTAAGTGTTTACCCTGAAATACCACTGTTTTGTATCCTGAGTCTTGTCTAAACCATATTAAAATGAGTCATTAGTCCCACTTCTAAGTACTTGCACCTATGAACTAACTCACATTTTCACTGGGAGCGCCTGACTTGGGGATAATTGCTTGAGGGTTTCACCTCTTTGTCCTCTATTGTCATTCATATGTATTTCATTTCTGTATAATTCCATGATTTGGAATTAGTAAGAATAATTTTTTAAAAATAGTCTCCAAAATGACCAATCATATTTGTGCAAGGCATACTGTTTATGCATCAGGTTACTATAAAAGGGGCATTGCTTTCTTTCAAGCAATGTTCCCTTTAGATAGGGTTTCAATTTAGCTTCAGTGCCAAAAGCTGTTCTGACATAAGTGTTTTTAAGAAAGAACAACTATCAACTTAGGTTTATTTGCATTTTACGTATTGTTTTTAAAAAGCCATAGAGCATATAGTCAAATCTTTGTTAAATTATTCACAGTGTCCTGATTACAACCTATCTACAAGTCTTTTCCATTTTGTGGTAGTTTATAAAGTAGCTAACAAACTCCACTACTGATTTTGCACCAGTGTTGGTAAACTTTTTCAGAATTTAAATTTACTCACAGTAATTAATAGCCACTAATAACATGATCTCTTTCTTTTTTTTAATAGCCAGAGTCTGCAATCTTGTGGTAGATGCAAAACCAAACAAATTAGTCCTGTCTCTTGGCTGGGTGACCTTCTGGGTCACTGGTCCATCCCTTAAAAGCAGTCAGGTTTCTTTACCTGAGGTCCTTGGATGAATTTCAGAGGTTATTTTGTGAATGTCTTAAAATTCAGTGCAAATCTTCCCTATGTGAGAGAGTGTATGGATTTTCACGTAAAACTTTTACCAGAACAATTTGTGTGGTATGATGGATCAGTGTAGTATGTAGCCTCTGAGTCAGACTGCCTGGATTTGTATCACAACATACCACTTGGCTGTTTGAACAAACGATGCAACTTTTCTCTGCTTCTGTGTTCTCAAAATTGCAGAAATAATCTTATAGGCCTGCTGTGAGAATTAAATGGGAAAATTTTGTGGGTATGTGAAGCCCATAATACAGTGGTAGGTACTTAGTTAGCACTCACTAAATATTAGTAATTACCATCATGCTCTCAAAGGAATTTGCAACCACCAGAGTTAAGAGCCACTGACCTAAGGCATTTTTATGATTATACTTTAAAGAATCAGTTCCTGAGTTGACAAGTCACACTAAAATGTAATTCTAAATAGAATATGCATTGGTAAAAGATAGAGACTCATATTCATAATTAGAAAGGCCTCATAAATAACTCGGAAAATGTGGGAGGTCATTTGTGTTGTTTTCCATAGGAGCAAACCCATCTTCCTGACCTGGGGTAAGCTCCCAGATGAATCACTTTGAATCTGCTCCTGGCTGCTCCACCATCCAAGCTTGTCTTGAAAACCCTGAAATAAACTTCCTAGGGTGAGAGCTTACATTGTGACTACATTTGTCAGTGCCTTCCCAGTATTTTCATTTTCAATTAGCACAGAAGTCAAAAGTTACAAAAGCAACGAGATTACGCATCTTTTAATGAAAGATAAAACAACAATATAAACATACACAAATTTACAGAGAAGGGATCAACTTTGATACATCTGGAGTAAAAGGTGTCTCTTATTTAAATATGGTATAAAAATAAATGCAAGAAACATTAACCAAGAATGTACAGACAACAGACAAAGACGTAAGTTTGTTTCTGACTGTGATACATTGGTGAAATGAAACTTTCTCTGCTAATTTATTATTTAATAAATGTGAAGCTGTATGTATACTTCTTGATATATGCTTTTTTCCTTTTACAATTCTTCCAGTTTGTGACTGAATTTTTAGTGACCTGTGTGTCTAGAAGAAGGTTTAAGAGAGAGAGAAAGGGGGGGAAATAAAAGGTTTACTTCACTTGAACTGTTAAAAAGGAAAAGACACAGATCCAGCTTAATACAAGGAAGAAGTTAGCAGACATTCTGAAATGGAGGCGTCAAGATGGTAGAGTCCCTTGGAGATGGCAGTGCCTTAATGTACACAAAGAAAGAACAATTCAGGTCCTTTGCTCATGCAACATCTTGGTCTAATGTCCTCTGCTCCAGGTAACAACAAAGAACTACAAAGTATATGCAGTGACTCCAGTTCGCTTTCATGCTACAAGATGATCCTTTTAATAAGACTGAACGAGGCTTGTTAACCTCTTTGACGTGAGAGATTTCCCCTGAGGAAAAATATAAACAAGGGAAGAAAGAGAAAACAATATGATCACTGAAAACCTGCTTAAGAGTAACATGTTTATTGCAGCTGATACTGTACAAGGGTCAAAAGGGAACCCTTTAGGTGCATCTTAGTTCAAATTTCATGACCAAGTTCCCTCCCTTCCTCCACATCAAACAAAATGATCCTTCCTTTTTCCATCCTCCCACCCCTCCACCCACTTCCTCCCCCCTGTAAACAGACTGATGGGTTCACAGCACAAATCAGCAAATCATAAAACATGTCCAAAATGTTCCACTGAGGCTTAGCAATGATGCAACACCTAGGTTTGCAACTGGTTATAACATCTTACAGCAAACTTTAGGAAGTTGCTCTGAAAGATAGCGATGTGATGCATTCTTGTCCAACTGCTAAGATTAGTGTTGCATTTATAAATATCTAGATGTGCACAGGGTATGATTTAATTAAACAAAATGATTTTTGAGGGTGAGACTGCTGGAAACTCATGATTGAATCTATTCCCTATCCTATATGGTAATGGAAAAACAAACAATCGGTGCCTAAAAGTTGAGAAAAGTCTATTTGCTTTGTACTTCAAACTGTAAATGTCTTCCTGTAATGGAATGTCAAACTGTAAATGGAAAACCATTTGATTTCCTCTAACCTCAACCTCAGAAAAAACCCTACATATTCTGATCCCACTTATTGTGTTAATAACTATTATACATATTCATTTTTTGAACATCTTGATAGTTAAAACTGTCCCTGTAAATTGCAAATACTCTAGAGAAAGGTATGAGATTTTAAATTTCTGATCAGAATAACAGATTGTCAATTTGGTTATTTCTGTTTTATCCCTCACTGTATATGTTTAGTATAAAAAAATAGGTGGAATTTGTACTCCTCAGAGGATAAAATAATAAGGGAAAATCAAAAGATTTTTTGAGAAATATATTTTAGTAATGTTGGTCATAGCAATAGTCTTGATTTACTCCTTAACGTGGCTCAGAGTTTGATAAATGAGTGGTGTGGTCTGGGGAGAGAAATCAGCATTCATGACTATATTTTGGAAAAAGAATGATATATTTAAAAAATGATTAATGATTCCAGACTCAATCTTTCTTTACATACTGTACAGTAACTGACAAGGTCTTTTTGTATACTTGAACAGCAGTAATAAAAATGAAGCACCATTCTCTTTTAATTGGGGAAAAGGAGTTCATAACTTAGCTTTTAGCAGGTTTTGACATCTGATTGTAGAAGAGCCAGTTTAGCAAAGGACTTTCCCACTTAGCTACGCTCTAATCACTTTATGGGAAGAAAAATACTGAAAGCAAATGCAGATTTCTGACAGGAAACCCTATTTTACATTGGCCTTCTAGGCAAACTATGCTTTGCTTCTTCTTGTCACTTCTGTGCTTGTTTCCTTCTCATTCACAAAGTGGGAATAAGTACCTATTTTAAAAGCTTTTCCTGAAGAATAATACAAGTAAATTACTTAAAACTATTTCAGAACATTCTGTGTACTCAGTTTGCTAGTCATTACCTTATTATATAATTACCATCATTATTAGTATTACTACTGTTACATTCTTTCTCATCAGGATACTGAGACCCAAAGTCACTTTTCTGACTCTGAAAAGAACACAAGATTTCTCATGAATTTGGAAGCTAAAATTATACTACTTTTACACTCCAATACCTTAATCAAATCATGTTTGAATAAAAAAACTACTTTTCTATACTTGAAAATTACATTATTTTATATAGCTACTACTTTTTTCTCTTATGCTACTAATGTGTGCATATATATTCATTCTGATACTAATGTATTTTTAAAAGGTGCTTACTGTTTCTAATGCCATTTGTGGGGTGGGGAGAACCTATACTGGTTGACGTATAAGAGTGAATTCATATTTGAGTTGAGGAGGAAGAGGAAGATGCTAACATAAAACTATTTATATTAAAACTAAAGATTAATATAATTTGGTTCAAACTATTGGGAGGATGCGGAGAAGGCAATGGCACCCCACTCCAGTACTCTTGCCTGGAAAATCCCATGGACAGAGGAGCCTGGTAGGCTGCAGTCCATGGGGTCACTAAGAGTCGGACACGACTGAGCAACTTCACTTTCACTTTTCACTTTCATGCATTGGAGAAGGAACTGGCAACCCACTCCAGTGTTTTTGCCTGGAGAATCCCAGGGATGGGGGAGCCTGGTGGGCTGCTGTCTATGGGGTCGCACAGAGTCGGACATGACTGAAGCGACTTAGCAGCAGCAGTAGCAGCACTGGGAGGATGAATAACATAGGTTGAAATAAGAAGCCATTTGCAACTCAGAGTCATTTTTCATTTTGATCAGTGGAAATGATGTCATATTTGTAAATGTAACAAATGGTAATATGGTTCTCTACCTACTTTTCCCCTCAAATATCTATGAAGTTATTAGTATTGTCCTGGTATTGTCTTCATTTTTAAACGGGGGGTTGAGGTACAGATTTAGCTTGGTAAGCTGTTGTAGCAGGAAATAATTTAAAAATACTCACTCATGGAAGCCCATGGAGAAATACAGGCCTACAGTAAATCTGGGGTTTGTGGTAATAAGAAAGCAGATGAACAGAAATGGGAGAATATATGTATATATGTTAACAAACCCACACAAGAAACTCTTCTGAGATGTGGACTCACCAAATACATAATAAGAGTATTTGTTTTGTGTATTGAGACAATTAAAAGGCAAATTTAGGTATATCTAATAGTTACAAAAAAAACAAAAACCTAAGTGCCTCACCCAAGGGTCAAAGTAAATAGCATGGACACCCAAGTGAGTTATCTAGATTTAAAGACCTAGGTCACGTGGATGTGTCTGTAAGCCCTGTGCAAATCTTGTCTTGTTCACGTACTGGAAAGAAAAATGCCGTGCAAAGGTATTTTGTGCACTCTCTAGTGTGCAAAGAAATATCAGTTTCTCACTCTATTGGAAAATCTTAAAAAGAACACTAATTCTTTTTTGCAGGTAAGAAAGAATATACTTGCACATCAGATGTTTTGTAATAATCCTTTTCAGTGTGGATCCTTGGAGGCTGTATTAAATCATCTTAAAAGACAATCATGAAGTTATCTGATTTTTGCTAATTTTTCTGAGTTGAAGAATCTGGGAAAATTTCATAGTTAAGGTCTAAAAATCTTAATTCTGGAAACTAAAAGGGCTAAAATTCCTTACCAATAGCATGTTTTTTGTTTGTTTGTTTTTACCAAATTGCTTACAATTGAATTCTGTATGAATAATGACTATTTTCAACCCAATGACTACATTTGTGCTATGTCATTTATACCCGTTCTTAATAGATTCTAAAGGAAATGAATTTGAAAAAGAATGGATACATGTAATGTTTATGTATAACTGAATTACTTTGCTGTGTACCTAAAAATAACACAGTTAATCAACTATGTTATACTCCAATGTAAAATAAAAATTAAAAGAAAGGAAATAGATTACATTGGAAATGGAAATCTATATAGAAAGACAAAGACAGAAACTCAAAACGAAAATTCAGCATCCTGTGAGATTTTATAATATCTAGTTAATGGACAATATGCTAGCACATGATCAATTTCAGGACAAAATTAACCTGACTTTAACTGGCATCTAAGTGAAGACAGATTCTCTGGATAATCTACAGTATAGCTATCACATAAACAAAGCAGTTTTTCTAGTGTCTCACAATAAAATTTCATCTCCACCAAACTAATTCCTTCCTTTTAAAATGTTGCATGGAGATTTTGTTATATTTAGGAAAATAAAACTCCCCCCAATAAAACAACCTATGTGCTCATTCTTAGTTTTCTCAAGTTGACTATCAAACATTATGAATTTCACATGATATACAATTTTTTCTTGGTTTTAAAGTAATAACAGAAAGTTGACAAAGAGCTGTGAATCCCTAGAAATGGAAATAAAGATCAGGCTCTTAGCTCCGTATGAGAGCCCTCAGCGTTTGGGAGATGGAAGCAAATGTCCACACGTCTTTCCTGCAGACACTAATCCATGAAGGAAGTAGGAGAGAAGCCATATTTGCTCGGGTGACTAGCTACTTGTTTTATTACTGTCATAAAACATAAAAACAATGTACTCAGTCTTTACCAGTCTACAGGACACAAACCAACACTAACTGAAGGGATGGATTTTTAGAAGATAGCCATCAAAGAGCTTAAAGGGTAGGAAATTACCAGGATCTTTTGGATTAAAAAAATATTAACATCTTAACTCTTATTCCTACTTGTTTGTTTCATATCACTACCTCCTAGTCTTCCCCATGTGTTGCTGTAGACTTAGAAATACCTTCTAGAATGCCTTGTCAGCTCCAGAGGCTCTGGGACCAGGAGAGGGCAAATCATGTCATTGACTTTCTACTGGTGTATGTGACCCAGCTATCAGACCTGTGCTGAGCCCCACAGCTGCGTAATAAAAAGAGCTGACTGTTTGATGGTAATAAGATGCCTTTGGACTAGAGATAAGAAACGTACATGCTCATGTCAGGCTGAACTAAAGGATATGTTTGTTTATTCTCATGTGAAAATTGCACCTGCTTCGCTTAAAAAATATAAAAGTCTTTGCCTGGGTTTCAAAATCATTTTGAAACTGGCTTCCTTGGCCTTTCAAACTACCTATTGTCACTCCACAGAATGGTTCTGTGGCTGGTCTTTGCACCTGCTACTCTCTGAGCTTGGGTTCTTCTCACTCTTCAGATAAACTTCTTATTCAAGTTTTTGCTGAAGTCTTCTAATTGCCCCTTAGGTTCTTCTGCAGTTTACCTCTCTTGATTCTTTGTCAGTGCTTTTTTTCCTCTGGGTCGGAAGATCCCCTTGAGGAGGGCATGGCAACCCGCTCCAGTATTCTTGCCTGGGAAATCCCATGGACAGAGGAGGCTGGTGGGCTACAGTCCATGGCGTCACAAAGAGTTGGACATGACTTAGTGACTAAACAACAACAGTAAGTGCATTTTTTTTAAATGCTGTTTTGTACAATCCTCTAAGTCACCTGGCTTGATAAAGCAATTGATACCTGTTAAACAATCTTAACATTATAGAAGTCTCCAAAAATCTACTTGCTTCTTTGCATGAGTTGAGTTCCTTGACTGGAAGTCATAGTTTAGGAATGGGCTTCTAGAAACAAGGGTAATGAGATTCAAATGTATTGGTACAAGTAACTTTTAGGGGAGGAGAGGCACGGTAGAATGAGAAAAGGGAGCATGTTGGACACACCGTATTAAGTAATTAACTGATAGAATTTGGGTCTTTTTAACTTTTATTTTGCCCTGGTTGTTGCCATCAGTGAAACTAAGAGGGGATATGTTGAGGGAATTGAACTAGGCTAGGGGTTTGGAAAAATCCTGCTTCAAATGAAACCAAGTCCCCTAGGATAATTTTCAGGTAAGTTTACTGAAACATGGTGGATAATTTCAGCAAAACTGAAAAGTGTGAGTTCCTTGAAAATTAAAGAAAACTCAATTAGTGAGAATTAAGAAAGAAAAAGAAAAGAAAGAAGGGAGGGATGGAGAAAGAAAGAAAGGAAGGGGATTCTATAGCTAGTTTGGAGGCTAGTATATTTAATGCTGAAAACAGGAAGAAATTCTGTTATGTACTTAAAAGAGATGGTTTATGAACATATTTATATACCAGTTCTTATTAGTAGCTTCTTGTGTGGTTTGAGATAGAAAAAGTAAAGCCAAATACTTTCATTTCCTTAGTTAAGAATAGCTTCCTGAAATAAAAATAGCGCATATCCATTAGAGAAAATGAGGAAAACATAGAAAAATATAAAGAAGAAATAAACATTACTCAAAGTACAATTATTTACATGTTAATATATCCTTCTATTTTTTATACAAAAATATTTTTATTTATTTTTTTAAAAAAACTAAAATTATACTGTGCATAGTACTAAAGCTTATTATGAGTAATATGCTAATTAAAAATGATCATATTTTGATCAATTACCCATGTAACATATATTTTGTTCAAATTCAACACATTAGTGGGAAAGGAAATCAATTTAGAAAGATGCTACCAACATTTAGAAAAAAATCACATATCATAGAATAAATAAAAACATATTAGGGTAAGTTGCATATAATACGGGAATGTGTTATTTCTGAAAGGTTATTTTAGTCCTATAGACATATAAACATGCATAAGTACAGTTTATATATACATACACACACACTCACAAACATATATATATTGCATTACTATGTCATAGTAATGGGTTGCAATAAAAAAAGATGAAAGCCAATGCTCTAAAATCTATTCTTTAATAACTGCATCAGGTTGATATACCTTAATGCATTTAAGAAATTCACAATTGTATATTCAGATTGTGTTTTATTTTTGGCCGTTATACGATGCAATGAATATTTTTGTGTACAAACATCTGGGTTTTGTTAGAATTAAATTGTTAGAAGCTGAAATACTGATTGAATGTGAAGGAATATTTTTGAAGCTTTTGACACATTGTATAAAGTTCTCTGCAAGAAAATGATTAGAAATACATATCCCTACTAAGTGTGAACAATATGTGAATTCACCAATTTCCTTATCCTAGATATTATTATTTAAAAAAACTAATCTATTGGAGGAAAAAGTTATTTTGTTGCCTTTTGAATTAAATTTGGTTATTAATATAGGTTTCCTTTTTTTTATATATATATTTATTGACTATTTGTATTTCCTCTGTTAAAACCGATCAAGACCTTTGCTTATTTTTCTAATGGCGTATTGCTCTTCTGATTTTTTTTTTTTGCAAAGAACTCCCCATATAAACCATATTAGATCTTTGTCAATTACATGCTCATTTACTTGTTTTTAAAGAGTTCACGGGACTTGAGAACAGGAAGTTGCTTTAAACAAGTAAGGCATTTAGCAGTCTTTCATGGTATTTCTGTGGATAAGACAGAAAAAGAGGAAGTTCGTAACTAAATAAACAACTACCTTTAAGGTGTGCTAATTTTTGGAGTAGTGGAACTCTCTTCATTTCTGTTCTTAGGACATTTTAATCAGCAATTTGCTTGACTAAATTGATATAATTCTGCTAAAATGAATGCACGAATGATGCCAATTTGCTAATCTTGGTTAAAAGACAGGATAACAAAGAGATACTCCAAAAAATTACATAATGTGATAACTCACAAGATAAAATTTAATGGAAAGAATAAAGAACTTACACGAAAATTGATAAACAAACAATAAACCAAAAGTCTAGCAGCAAAAGAGAAGATTGAGGAGATATAATCGTAGTTCACAAGAAAAAAAAAATTTTTAGATTTAAAAAACATTTTAAGCCCCAAATAACCTGGCTGCTGTGACTGCAATCTGATGCAATTTTCAGGGTGAACTGTGCTAGTTACGTATATTCCTTCTTTCCTATTGCGCATTTGATATTTCTAATCTATGCTGGTTCGGTTACTTCTCAAGTGTTGTGAGTCTGCATGAGTAGATTTGACACAGCATTGCCCTTTCCCAGGTTTGCTCCATAACTGGTCTGAGGTTGTATTTCCAAAGCCTGGCATCTATATTATTCATGGGTGGGAAGGGTGGGCTCAGTGTACAATAATGGTGATTGTTAGCATATGGAAAGGAAATTTCATGCCAGATTTCATGTTTAATAAAACCAAGATAAAAATCATTTGACCAGGGACTAGAAATAATCCATAGAGTTTTAGAAAGCATCTTAAAACAGCATAAAACTGCCAGAAAACACTGTAATTCTTCATAGATTGAAGACTAATTGACAAGGAAGCCTGTTATTAATGTGTAATACAAGTGCTTTGGAAATCAAGAATACAAACTCTGACTTCTCCCTTCTACAAGTTATTTTCCCTTCTAGTGTATGTATCTCTTGCATTAGGGCAAACGTAATGATAAGACAGAGAAAAATAAATAGACATCTCTTCTTTTGTGATTTTGTATTCCATTTAACTGAGGAATTCAATTTTTTATAAGAAAAAATGAATATTTAACTTGATGAATGCCTATGACACTTTGAGCTATAATGGCAATGAATAAAGAAAGAACGAAATAAGGAACAACATAAATGTCCATCAATAGAGGAATAGAAAAATAAATTACAGGTATATACATTCAGAGGAATTTTGTGCAGCCAATAAACAGAATTGTGTAGAATATGAAATGACCTGGAAGATATTTCTGATGCAATTTAAGCAAATAAAGCATATTTAAAGAATTTCTTAAATCTATTTATTTGTACAAGTACTATTTACGGCTGCTTCTGGCTAAAGAAATTGTTGATGAAGAAATTGAGGTGTAGCAGTTTAACTGACTTCTAAAAATTCATATGGCAAGAAAGTATGAGACTGGGTTTCAAGCCTAAATATTAACATTTCGGGTTTCCAGTGCTGGGTATAATAGGAAGAAAATGAGTACTCTATAAAGTAATGAATTTAAAGTCAGAAAAATTTCCTTCTAGTCCTGACTTTCTCTCACCTATAAAATGGGTACAATAATGAGTATTATATTACCTAACTAGCAGGTTCAGATTAAGTTAAATTAGATAATATAAAGTACCTGGTGAAGAGCCTGGCACATGGCAGGTACTCATTAAATGTGAGTTACTATCATTATCTCACTTTCCCCAGGTCCTTTCAGAGTTTACATATTGTTTAAAAGTATTTCCCCAAGCTCATTTCTTAGACACTTTATCTCGTAGCTTCGTTATATTTACCAGAGCAACTTCCACATAGAACTCTTTTAAAATGTTTATTTAAACTCTATATTTCCTCCATTATTTCTATTTAGTTATAATAAAACCACTCATTCATTATCTTGTGTTAAAATCATTTTATTGATCCTATAAAGGCATCCCATAAAATTTATTATGTAAGTACTTCAGATGCCTATCACAACTGCTGACTCTAAAAGGAATCATAATATTGAGGAACACTGAACCAGGAGGAAATAAAAAAGTAAATGAAAATAGAAAGTTAAAGGGAACTTTAAATAGAAATTAACCATCAAAAGATTTAATGGTATACAGTATAATATTTTTAATTTTTGTATAAAAATAATTTTCAGGATAGAAATTCACTTCTTATGCCTAATCAAATAAATGTAGTAATTTGTAATCTACTGAGGAAATTAGAGAGCCTTTCTAATTTTTTACCCCATTTCTTCAGAGTACTACCAAAACAAAATATTCAATAAAGATATTACTTTTCATTTTCCTGGATAGAAAAGGATTAACCCTAAATAACTGTGTCTGAAGCTTACCTGAAATTTATCAGTATGCTGTGTGTGTATATGTGTTCTGGTATGAATGTTACTCAACTTATCTTTCTTCAGTAATCTCAGCCTTTTGTACCATTCTCCTTAAAAAGATGGTTGCCTTTCCTGGCCTAATGAAATCCTATTTACCCAGTTAAATGTAACTTCTGAAAATTCTCATATTATTCATGGACTCTACTTATTCACCCTAATAAATAGAAATAGTTTATCTTTCTCCTGTACATCATAATATTTTGTTTATATCATATGTACCATAGCAATTTAGGTCTTGTTCTTAAGATATAGCACAATGTCTGGAGTATAGTTGGCACTTGGTGTATAAATTCTGATTGAAGGTGCATAGGATTACTTCCTCACTTCCTCTTATTTCCTATCGATCTTTTCTTAAAGTTTGCAATGAATGACAACGTGGTGCTATTTTAAGGGTTGAGGAAGTTGGTCAGATGTGGGGATGGTGTTGGAGGAAAGACAGCCATTTTGCTTTCCCTTTCCATCTTCCATAAATTGCATTATATGTTTTTAATTATATCACAGAAATTTCCAATCCAATTGCTCAAGAACAATATTCTGTCAGCACTATGTTAGAAAAGAATGAATTTGAAACAATTCTTAAACAATACACAGAGCACTGTGCAACATCCTATGGTGACTTTCTCCAGCAAAATCTTGAGGCATTTCTTTAGCATTGTCTTTATCTTCCCATGGTGACTTATGAGGCATGCTTAAGAAAAATTTTTATTAAAGGTCAGAGATTCCAAAAGATCCAGCCAAAATTTTGGGAAGTTAATAGTGTGATTAATTCTTGGAGTCCTTCATTTTCCAGTCCTTTAATTTGTGCAATCACAATGAATGTTCAAAGTATATACTGCTTTTTAAAGTCTTTTAATTGGGAATTCATAAAAATAACTGATTAACATTCCCCACCACAAGGAGCCTTGAAGGAGACTAAAAACAAAAACCGTATTTTTGCTGAATCCAATTAGCTTACATTTCAACACACATAACTCCACTTAACTGGCCATCACAGCAAAAGCCACAACACACACCCACAGCAGCAGCAGCATGGAGCTGACCACACAACTCAACAGACAATGCAGACAAACTGGAGTATAAACCAAGATTTTTCTACCTCTTTTCATAACAGGTTAGTGCTGGCCCTCAGTGTTGGTGTACAGTTTTTATGGCATGGGAAAATAGGGATGTTTCTGCCCTATAAAAATAAATGTGTTGAAGGCTTTAGTTTGAGCTTATACAATGTCAGAAAGTTCCAAAGGCACTGGCACAATACCAAAAAAAAAAAAGAATCTCACAAACAAATATATCACTAAAACACATGGCAAGATACTAAGAAAACACTGGTAGGAAAACAACTGATTTCCTGGATGATTTATGCAATAGTTTTCAATACTTTGCTGAAAAATAACGAATGAGAAAGGCATGCTAGTGGGTCTTTGGTGGGCATTTATTGTCACCAACTCCCATTCATACTGAGTCTGGCTCTGGCTTTACACTGTTAAATAAGTCATTTTCTCTCTGCAAAAGTAGGAGACACAGAACCCTCATAGTTCTTAATCTTTTAAGCCATAGGAAAAGCTAAGGGATAGAGTACAGAAATTCATGCACTATTGTTAACAAAGACAGAGATATATAGAATAAAAATAAAAATATAAATAGTTATTTCTTCATTTTATGTATCATAATACACACTACTTTCCAAGTCTTAGTTTGACACATACAGATTTTCACATATGATATCTTTATCTACTCTAGGAAGTGTTAGGACAGAAAGGTAAGTAGGAAGTTCTGAACTTGAATAAAGACATAAATACTTTTGCTGTTACATCAAAGGATGCAAGATGGAAGATGGGGCTTGAAACTGGGAACATTTCCCAAATGGACTTCATGATTTGTAATTCTTTAAAAATGAAAACTTACCACATTCTGTGCAAAGTTTTCAAAACATGTTCTGCGGTCCATTGAATATCCCGACTTATATGTGTGGGGTTGGGCGGGGCAAAGAAAAATAACAAGCAGAGAGAAAAAGAGAGAGAGAAGAAAGGAAGAAAGGAAGGCAGGCAAAAGCCAGAAAGAAAAATGGCAGAAAAAGACAGGGTGATGAAATGACGCAACACCAAATTCATGTTCTAAATCACAGGGATCAGGAAAACAGGACAGCTGCCACCAAAGGCCTCTTGTCACAGGGCATGGGCTCTGTTTGCATTAACGCTTATAACACCAAAACTTTTCTTGTGCAAACAAAATGATGTGATTTCAAGCAAAATCGAATGACACTGAAATAAAGTAGATATGTTTAGGTTTTATGCTGACGTTTTTAAAGCCTACATTATTGAAAATCTAGTGGCTTATGTTCAGAATGTCCTCATAATTTTCTACTGGTACTAAATTTCTGTTGATATCATTAATTCTGTAGACCACTGCTGTCCAACAGAACTTTCTGAAGGCATGGAAATTTCATTCTATACTAATATTTCAGAAGTCTTTAGCTGTGGCTATTGAGTAAGATAAATTCGGTTCGAATTTTATGTAATCTTAACTAATTTAAATTTAAACCATTGCATGTGCTGGTGGTTTCTGTACTGGTCAGTGCAACTGTCTGGTTGCAAAGTCAATTGACTTTGAAAAATATCATTAGCTTAAGTGATGATCATGAATTATACAAAATTATCATTTCATCTCAGAATTTCAAGAAGCTATGGACTATTTTAATATTACAAAATAATGAATGATGTTGATGTTTACATACAGATTTTCCATTTTCTGTTAAACTGATTAATAAGGTGTTACTGACAGTGAGACTTTCATTATAAACATTAATTGAACAATGTAGCCTACTGCAGTTCTTCAAAAATATGCTAGCAGCTCTTAGGTATGAAGCCTCATCACAGGGATACTAAGTGACTCAGGATAAATGCCAAATGAAAATATTTGGAAGCAAATATTTAGTTTGCTGATAGTTGCTGCATTTTGGCAACTATCATAGGAAAAAAGTGAGTTATGAGGCATATACATACATTCCAGTTTACAGGATGAGGAAAGTCCTCCCTGAGTTTTTAATCTGATGGCATTGTTCTTTTCTTTATTGTAATTTCTTATTTCCTTAAACTGGCATACAGAAGACTAACATGAAACATGAGAACAGCATCTTAAAACCTTTGTAAAGCATGGACATCTGCCGAGACAAACACGCAATAAAGAAAATAAGCAATCAACAAGCAGAAACACATACAACTTAAATGACCCTGATAAAATGCAAGGATTTGCGGAAAGGTCTTGGAGTGTATCCACTTACCATTTGTCCAATACTGTGGTTCCAGCAGAGATAACTACTCCAAATAACTATAACTGAGAACCAAGTCATAAAAGTTCACAAAGAACCAATACCTTTTTCTTTGCCTGTAGAAGTTCCTGATAGGCACTGGATCTTATAAAACGTGGATATGAATCACTTTTCATCAGTTTGTAAATGTGCTCCTAAAAAGAAATAATGGTTGAAGTGCCTCTTTATTATTTCTCAGGAAAAATCAAATACTGTGATAAGAATGCAACATCTGATTCAAAAACAAATCTGGAATAATGATAATGCTGATGAGAATATTTTATATGCTTATAGAACAATTTAGACCTTCAAATTTATTATTTTATTCAAGGATCCATGTTTAAACTGGTTTGGGAGCTATGGAGGAGGCAAATCAAATCCAGTCCTTAAAAAAAATGGGATTTAGTTAGTTGACTGTCATCACGTAATTTCAAATCAAGTTGTTGATTTATATAGACCATTAAGATAAATAAATCTGCTATCTCTTAAGATTAAGCCAAAAGAGAATGATGCAAAGTCAGGATTCAATCATTCTAGATACCTTGGCATTTATATGTACTTGGAGGGTTCAAACTTTCCAAATGAATCATCTCATTGGTGAAAATTGTTATGCAAATCTACTTTAGGCCAGAGCATAAGTCCAGAAATAAATTTTGTGATATTTAATTGCTTAACGTCCTAATTTGTATGCATGTTTTGACTTACTCTGAAATATATTAAGTAAATATTCAATAATCCTAATCAGTTTGCAATGTTTTGTTTCGAAGATGAATATTGGTAGACAAAGGAAAAAAATATATTCATTTAATTCAACGTTGGCCCAATCCAAGGAGATTCTGCTTTGGTTTATTGCAGCCTAAGGGAACATAAATGCTCCTTGCTCATTCTAGTCTGTTAGAGGCAGAGTTCTGAACTATTTGAGAGTATCCTGAATGTCCCAGTGTCTACTTGTTTGGAGAAAACATGTATTTTAAGAGATGACTTAGTTTCCTGGTCTTAAATACACCAGTAATCATTTGTAGTTACTGTGAATCCACTTAATGACATTCAAGATTAATCCTCAGTAATCCTGACATTCAGGCTCTCTAGCCCAAGGTTCGTCTCCAAAAGTATGGTACATTTGGAACTGTATCAGAATTTGTTGTTGGAAAAGTGGGGCAATGTTTTATTTTGGACTCAAGCATTTTGGGATTCAGATCCTATCTTGCTCAAGATTTACCACTTACAAACATGTTAATTTCGACAATTTTATTCACTTCTCTGAGCTTCGATCTTCTAGTCTATAAACTAGAGTTATTGTCAGGATTTGAGGAATGATCAACATTTAGCAAAGTATGAGGGAATGCATAGTAAGTGCTCAAATATGTTTGAGTATGTGCCAGGTACACTTCCAAGTGCTTGCCTCTATTAGTTAATTAAATTCTCACAGAACCTCAACAAGGTCGGCAACCATTTCCATATATATTTTAAATATGAAGTAACTAAAGCACAAAGAGGTACTTGCAATAGGTCACAGGGCAGAGCTCAGAACAGAACCCAGACAATTTGCCTTCAGAATCTGCTTTCTTATTACACTGTATCTCTTCTTAAACAGTGGCAAGAGTTTTTATTATTGTATTTTTGAATATAGGGTTTATAAACCCACAAAAAACTGGGATTAAATAGCTGAGGTTGACTGAAAAAAGCCTATGGTCAGGTGGTAATATTTTCTATAGAAAATTATGCCTTTTCCTTTTATTGAAGACACATTAAGCAAAAATATTTTTCAATGACACAGATAACAAAGAAATGTTCTTTTTAAGACTTTTGGGAAGGTCATTCCAAATATTTTACACATTGTTGACTCTACAAAAATGCTTGAAAGTTTATCTTGAATTGAAAGAAAGATAAAACAGCAGAGAAATAAGCAACAGAATTTTCCTCCTGCTCTCTCTCATGTGTCTCCATAAAATATAATTATTTCCACATAGAAGACCATGGCAGAGCCAGGGTGAATGAATGGGTTTCTGGTTGGCTGTTTCAACCTGTGTTAGTTTCCTGCACAGTGGCTCATTTCTTTTTAAACCAAAGCCAGTGATAAATATATTTTATACTGAGAGTAAAAATAAGAAAGGAATTTTCTGTACCTCATGCTTCATCTTCTATATTTTCTCTTAGTAACATAGCTATTTAAAAAACAAGACACTTTTTAGAGCTAACATTCATCTCTAAAACAGGTTTTAAGAAATTATGAAACATGTTTGTTCAGGTTTAAAAGCCAATTTCAACACATCATTAGGAAATGATATCCTCTCGTTACACATTTATTTTTCCTCTTGAGCACAATATACTTTTTTTAGACAAATTAAAATTACTTCTAAGGAGACAACTTCATCCAGTTTGAGGGAAAAAAAAACACACTTAAATAAAACTATGTCTTAGGAAGTTAATATCTTAATATCAATTTCATTTTTTCTTCTTTTTGTAGACTAAAAAAAGTAACTTGGAAAATTTTAAAATGCCTAAAGTCACTGTTTCAGTTTGCCATCAGAGACAAAACTGGTTTCAGTTTTACATAACTTTAAGCTAATTTAATTTAGTTCTGACTATTCATAATAACATATTATTTAGGAAGGTCAGAATCTCAGATTCTCCATATTAGAAGATAAGTTAAAGAGTTCAAGTATGTGTTACTGAGGTATTAGAGTTGAAACTAAAGCAAAAAGCTTTCAAATATTTAAAATATTTCCCTTCAAGAAATTTTCATGTAAAAACATTCAAATTTACAAAAATCCTCAGGCTTTAAAAACTCTTTAAAGTATCCCTGTTATCTTCTAGATCATTTAGTTGTTTTACATACAGCTTCCTTGGTGGCTCAGATGGTAAAGAATCCACCTACAATGTAGTAGACCTGGGTTTGATCCCTGGGTTGGGAAGATCCTCTGGAATAAGGCATGGCAACCCACTTCAGTATTTTTGCCTGGAGAATCCCCATGGATAGAGGATCCTGGCGGCTACAGTCTATGGGGTCGCAGAGTCGGACATGACTGAGCGACTTAGCGCATGCGCACGCGCGCACACACACACACACACACACACACACACACACCCCTAAATTGAAAATGTTAGACATAGCCACAGATTATGATGAAAATCAAACAAAAGTATCTCAACGTTCAACTTCTCAGGAGCACATGTGTGATGCAATGTGAGTTCCATCCATGCACCAACCTGAGCATCTTCGAAAGTGTATCGTCCGGGCTCCTTCACATTCTGGGTGGTTTTGTCATAGCTCTTAGAATCCAAGTTAATAGCACTGGGGGCTCCTGGAGCCAGAAACTCTTGCCATATTTCCTGAACTCGAGAGGGAACTTCTCGAATAGGCCTTTTCTTCAGGTCCTCCACTGCTAGCCAGAATCTACACAAAATGAGACATAATCTGATGTCTGATGTCTCATAATCTGACAATTCTTAAAATATTGGCTTATCATATGATTCACAATGAGGTATAATAATAAGCTAATTTTCTCTGGGGGCGTCCAGAAACAGGCTTCTACTGATTTTTTTATTAGTTGTATTCAAAGATATAACACTTGGGGAAAGGAAATATTGAAAACAATCTTTTTTAAGTGTTCTCTGAAAATCAGGGGCCTCCCAGGGGGCTCAGACGAGGAGCCTAGCAGACTACAGTCCAGGGGTCAAAAAGAGTGGAACACGACTGAGCCACTAAGTCCACACACACTGAAAAGCAGACCTGCCAGGGCCCTGATTCCATACAACCTCAAATTTTTACTGAAACAATGGAGCAGTACTAAAGAACCTTTTGTTAGACAGGAAGATGAGTTTGAAGGGATTTAGGGGGAGTGACATGGATCATCTGACTGAGGGCATAAACTATACCACATACTCTATTTTTTGGGTCTTTTGTCCATTTGAGCAATGGGGGTTAGTATGGAGAGGATTTTCTACTTTACCTGGTAAGGGAATTACCATGAAGCTTTACTGGAACGTAAAGAGGCCTGGACACAGATTAGAAAATGCCGTAGCTGGAGAAATCAGGGCAAGTAACTAATTTTAGGCTATTTAATTCCGAGACTTATGAAATGACAGAAGCAGCAAGCTTTCACATGTAATTGTTCAAAAGGCTTAAATCTGCAGAAGCATCATAGCAATTCAGAAGCTCTGGAAAAAATAATATTGACCTACTTCTAAATATAAAATATATATTTTATGTCCTTCTGTATAGAATATAGTCTATCCGGAAAGGAAAGAACACCAGGACATATTCTGGTTGATAAAAGCAAATAGCAAAGTCTAACAAAAAGCCACATCATATTAATGGGTTTCATTTTTTTACAATTTTGCCCTATATCTTTTTGTTTAGACCTAGAAGTAATGATGAAACATGAATATGTATGTCATAATAGTGTCTTTAAACAAACAAACAAAAAGGACACTTGAAAAAGGAAGCACTAGATCTGTTATCCTCAATAGGGGCCAGATGTGATCTTGATATGGACAAGATGACCACAGAGATGAATCACTATAAGCTACAGGGGATTCTCAAAGAGTCTGCTTGCAATGCAGCAGATCTGGGTTTGACATGATTGAGCAACTAACACACAACACAGGCTATAGGGTTTTAACAGAAGTAGAAGGGGATAAGCAGTACCTTCATAACTATTATGTTTTAAACTTAGGGATTAAGGAAAGTTCAAAAAATAAGTAATAAAGCAGTTGAGCTAGAATTAGAATATCAAATATTACTCAATCTAATAATTTTCCAGTTTCTAGGTACCATTTTCTTATGGACAGGAATCAGTAGATAATCCAATATGGACTATATCTTAAATGTTTTTGCTTTTAGAAGGCAAGGGTCAAGACCATTTCCTTTTTAAATACAGGTTCTGACAATGTGCAATCTAATAGGAATGCTATGTGCAATCTGAGGGAGCCTAAGTGTTATAATTGATGCATATTAAAAAGCTGAGACATCATTTTGCTGACAAAGGTCTGAATAGGCAAAGCTATGGTTTTTCCAGTAGTCATGTATGGATGTGAGAGACCACAAAGAAGGCTGAGAGCTGAAGAATTGATGCTTCTGAACTGTGATGCTGGAAAAGACTCTTCAGAGTCCCTCTTTTGGACTGCAAGGAGATCAAACCAGTCAATCCTATAGGAAATCAACCCTGAATATTCATTGGAAGGGCTGATGCTGAAGCTGAGACTCCAATACTTTGGCCACCTGATGCAAAGAGCCAACTCATTGGAAAAGACCCTGATGCTGGGAAAGACTGAGGGCAGGAGAAGGGGGGGACAGAGGATGAGATGTTGAATGCCATCACCGAATCTATGGACATCAGCTTGAGTGGACTCTGGGAGATGGCGAAGGACAGGGAAGTCTATGGTGTCTCAAAGAGTCAGACATGACTTAAGAGACTGAACGACAACAACAACAAGTTCATTGCAGCGCTCTTTGAACATACGGATAAAAAGAATGTCTGTGTTCTTGAACTAGCAAAGATATACCATTCAAATGACCATAATACAAGGAAGCACATGAGAGATTCTCAAGGAATAGGCACAAACCAGACAGTCTGGGAATGCTGAGCAGGAAGGAGCCCCTCTGCTGGGGCAACTACTGCATTGGAAAAGGGAGTTCTAGGAAGGCTATACAGATGCAGTGACATCTTAAATAGACTTGAAATTATAGATGAGATATCAAAGGGCTGAGGAGGTAATAATAACAGCACCTACACTGTAAGTGCGGGCTCTATTCTAGGTGATTTAGCTATATTAAAACATGCAATCCCTTCAGCTTTATAGAGTATGTGCTAATATCTCCCCCACTTCAGAGAAAGCTGAATATATGAAGACTAAGTCACTTATTTAACTTGCCCACTGTGAGTGCCATATATAGGGTTTGTCCCCAGATCTGCAGCAGATGACATTCTAAAAAGCACTCTCTTGAATGCCTCACTAAATGCATCATTCTTTTTCTTATCCTCAGCATAGTCATCATTGCAATGATTTAGTAGAATGTAAAGGGAACTCACTAAAACTCCACTCCCCCCTTAATATATGAAAGCTGGAATATGAGGAATTATCTTAATGTCATTGAGCCTTGATTTTTTTTCATCAGTAAAATGGGATAATAATGCCTATCTCACTGGGTTTCCATTAGGTAAAATGAGATAAATTATGTAAAGGGCACTTTTGAAGTGCTTGAGATATTTTTAGGCACTCGTATTATATAACTCTCATATTACTGAATTTACTTGGTACTTACTCTGTTTACCTGAAAGAGGAACAAGCAAAAGCACACCAAGTGAGAATAGAACTTCTATTTGAGAAATAAGTACTTATCAATGAGCAGTATTTCTTGACTATTTTTTGTCTCAATACCTGAAGTTTGCTCACATGAGTGCCATACTTCCATAAATAGCAGATGCTAAATAAGATGCACTGAGGTGTATTTAGGTGTAATTAGCCCTGCTGGTTAAATGGACTGTTTTGTCTCTCTTGGTCTGTGACACCAGATACCTAGGCAGAAACAGGAAGAGCAGTGGACAGAAGCTTAGTATTGGTTTATAAAAAGCCTAGGATGGCAATTATCAGCAATCTGACTTGTAAAGATGCTTAACTTCTTCTATTCATATTTTGCTTGCCTGTCAAATGGGGCAAGGGTATTAATATTTAAATTTTATGTTTGAAGTGATGATTAGTTGAATGATAACCAGAAATGATAAATATAAAATATGGCATGGCATACTTATAGAAGTAGTGAATATAAAGCATACTATGGTATGGCATACACCGGACTTCCCAGGTGGCTCTGTGGGTAACAAATCTGCCTGCAATGCAGGAGACACAGGAGATGCAGGTTTAATCCCTAGGTTGGGAAGATGCCCTGGAGGAGGGCATGGCAACCCACTCCAGTATTCTTGCCTGGAGAATCCCATGGACAGAGGGGCGAGCTACAGTCCCTAGGGCTGCCAAGAGTGGACACAACTGCAGCGACTAAGCACACAGGCACACATGGCATATCCTAGGTGTTCAAGACTTGATAGCTGTATCTATCTATCTGTTCTTAGTAGGGAAACAGACTTACAGTATATATTCAAGAAATATATATGTGACTACATAAGAAATATGTAATGGTTCTTTTTTATATAACTTTGTTTTTATTTCAACATAACATGCAACAAAATATTAACAGATTATAATGCTTAAAAAGAAAAAAAGGACTCTAAAAGCAATTTAGTTCAGATTTAAGAAATCATTCTAATTAAACACAATAAATCTATTTCCAAATGATCAGTTTAGACCAAAATTAAAAATAGTGTTTGGTAGATACTTATGTCTGCTGTCTATTTGCAACATTTTTATACAACCTCTGATTCTTGGTATATCCAGCCCCTATTTTCCTAACACAGCAGGGAAGGACATATACATAGGCCATTTAAATTAAAGGAAGAAATGGGAAAGGGAGATTCCAGGCTGCAAAAATATATACAAGCATTTACCTTTCCATAACTAAACATTTCTTCCATAAAAATACAAAATATCCAAGCTCTATAGAATTAGGGCTGGGACTACTTCAAATGCAATTATTTTTGTATTTTTAAAATATAGGGCAGAAAGCCTTTTGGATGATATTTATACATTTTCATACAATGAAATGTGTAATATTTCTTATATGCAATTATTTATCAGGCAATTTAGTGTGTCATAGGATTATTGAGATAAAAATGGAAATAAGATAAGGCATGGAAAAAATCAGCAGTGATCAATTTCATTCATCAAAGAGAGTCTGCACATGCTAATCTTTTAGTCCCAAAGCCTCTTCCTTTTTCAGCTGGTTATCTCCTTATCATCCAGGTCTCAGCTGGAAGCTATTTCCCTGAGGGGGCTTTGAGTGATCTCTCCCCTTGGGTTTGCCCTTCTCCTGTATTTCTCAGATCTAACACTCATCCTTTTGTATTGCGATCTGTTTTCATCTCTGTATTCACGTGTAAACTGTGCTGCTAATAAAATCAGGAAGGATTTTTATTTGATTGGGTGATAATGGTGAAGTACTACTTATTTATTTCTTTATCATGAAACCCATGATGATAGCACTTTTTTTCAAAAACATAGAGAATTAGAGGAAACTCCATAAAAGACTAAAACTAGATTTATCTCTGCTTTATTTTCTAAAGCATTCTGTACTCAATAACTGATGATGTGACCTTATGACAGAAAATATTATTTAGGTCCAAAAAAATCCTTACACCTGCAGACCTCTTGAAACCCTGGTCAACAGGCTTTCAAGTTTCAATAAACTTGAAAAAGAATAGGAAGCTGCGTCACTGAAACCAATGACAGGCATAATTAAATTTCTCCAGATTCTGCCTGTGGTCAACTTGCTTAATCCATGGGACTTCAGTCAAAATTCTATGTTCTTCTAAATGGTTTGGTTTGGGTATCTATTAAATCTCCTGCAAAGAATGTGATGATTCTGGAACTGCTAAGTTGCAGTGAAAATAAAGGAATGCTGGCAACTTTCTCAAAATGGATTTCACAGGACTGAATAAGTCATGGGAAAGTAAATTAGAGTTCCATTTCAAAAGAATACTGAATGAAAGAACTTGTGGAAGAACCGTTTTATGTAGTGGAAAGTTACTGCTCACTTCAGTGATCTTAGAGCTGTTAAAACCTATTCCAGTGTCTTACATTTAAAAATTTAATTTCCAGGTGCCTCTTAAGTCAGAAAAATTTCAAAAATATGTAAGGATGATGTTTACAACAGATGAGAGGATACACACCTCTCTAGCAGACACTAACAGCTCAATCTGGTACTGCTCTCAACTGCCCTGAGGCTGTGTTTAAGTGTACAAAGTAAATGAACTGCCTCCATCATTTTGTTTCAAGTTATTTTATACAGGCACTCGATTTCTTTTTCTAGATCTTACTTGAGATGCAATACACAAAGAAGACCAATATGATAAATAGGTGATATTTTAATTAAACTACATATGTATTATTGATGATTCTTTGTTTTGCCAAATACTAGTCTGATACTTCTTTATGCAGTCCATTTCAAATGCATCAGATTTACATAGTTAAAAGATCAGGAGACAGTGTAAAATAAACCATTATGAAGAAGTGATAATGTTGGACAAAGTGCTTTGCCTTCATTACATTTTCTTCCTCTATCAAGAGGCAGAAATTCAATAGGTCCATAGCTTCATCATGATGTTGGTGGGATAGTAACTGGTCTGTCGAGTGCAAAATCACCAGACTTATCATAAGAAGGTCACTCTTGCTTAGAATATAAGATTCAAACAACATGTCTTACCTTAAGTTTTCTGAGCTGAATTCTGACTCTAGAAATTTAAGGAATTGTTCTCTCCCGACTGGGTCTTTCAATGCTTCATCCATGCCAAAACCCCATCGTTTTACCCTCTGCTGACTTGGTTCTTTGCTATAGAAAACAAAACAAAGCCAAATATATTCCTTTCATTACAAATTCTATATTCTGCTATTACATTTCACCTCAAAATCATATATTCTTTGAAGCTCCCATCTTTAACATATTTTTCAGGGGACAAAAAAAACCTCTGATTGATGACTCTGCATGAAATTGTAGTGAGAAGAAAGTTAGGCATTAATAATAAAGTCTAACATTTATTAAGCATTAAATGCCAAGAGATGGATTCTCTTTTAGATTTCTTCAGCAACTTTGAGATGGGTACTATTGTAATTCTTATTTTATAAATGAGGAAGTCAAGGATAGAGGGTTATAACTTTCCAATGTCAAATAGGTAATGTTGCAGACATTCTGACGCCAGGGCTCAATTTCTTAACCGCTACACTACGAAGTCTCATGGTGGCACATTGTACTGGAGGAAAATGCATTGAGAATCAAAAGGCTTACATCCTGGTTTATGACTTTGTTGTTGATTAAATGTGTGACATAGTCCTGGCTGAGTCACAACATTTTGGGATTCCAACTTTCACATCTATAAAACTGAGAACTTATGGATGAAGAGATATATACTTGTCAAGCATTTGAGAACCACTGAACTGACATAAAAGCAAGAGAAGGTTCATAAATGCAATCTAGCTAAGTGCTGCAGAATACTAAATCCTCACTCTGTGAAGGGGTATGCAGTGATCTTTTTATGACTCTGTCAAGATTGGTGATATAATTCTTCTCTTATATAGCTGATGAAAGAAACCAGGGAGTCTTAAATTGTGTTCTAGTTTTCTTAAGAAGTCAGACACTTGTCAGTTTCTCTTAGAGTGTTTATGGTAAATTCATTTTGTTCCAAAACAGAATTTATAAAGGCATCATACTTGTATTGGGCTTAAGTAAGTATGGATTTAGCATTCATTTTACCTGAATAGATGGACCTTTGTGGCTATGTGGATTTTCAAGGAAGCTAAAAACAATGAGCTAAATTTTAAGAACTAAGGATCCTAACTAGTCGACCTTGAAACCCTTGCACATCTGATTTTTTCGTGCCAGTCTTTCTGGAAATGCAAATCTGATATAATACAAACATCTAAGTTTCAAAAACCATTGCCTTGAAGAAGAGCTTTATATCATGGTTAATGTAGACACAGAGTAAAATTACTTTTACAATTAGTCAGCTATAGGATTCTTTTTACATCACTCAAATCCTGAAATAAGTGAAATATTTGGAAGGAAGAGAAAATGTCACTTACCTTGCTTCAAGTTCCCAGAAGGTAGTATCATCAGACAACCATGGGTTAGAAGGATCAGGTGGTGCAAGAAACGGGTCGTATTCCACATACTGCTCTGTGTAACTTAGCAGACTTGAGAAAAAGAGACATTTTCATTTTCTTTAGTTCTCTGGTTGAGGTAAAACTGATCTTTGTAAGGGACACACTATAAAAACATCTGGCCAAGGAATCCTTGCTTGCTTATAGAATAAAATCTGATAGCAGTTTTCATGCTTCTTTGAAGATAAATATGGTTAAGGATTCCATCTTTCCCAATGCCTTAGCAATATGAATTAAAATGAGACAGTTTAATGTCATTAAAATGAGACAAAATGGAAAAGGTCAGTGTATAGAAGGAAGTGCCAAGGAGCAATTCCAACCCTTGGTCATCTAGCCTATCCACAGCAGAACAGATGTTAGCTGAACTTGGAGAAGAGGTTAAAAGGCAATTTTTGTCAAAAGTATTTACAGGAATTAGGTAAAGGGGGAATCACTTACAGCATGCTTTTGGGGGAAAAAAATCTATTTTTAAAACAAAATAAAGGGAGAAAGGAGAGGAAAAACACTGGAGAGGTAAGATTTGGCAATGCCTCAAAGTGCGGAATATAAATGTCTTAACAGATTTAAATGAAGAAAATATGTAAAAATCTAAGCTTAATTCAAATTCTGAAGTCATAAAATAACTTAGTAGTGTAAATGTTAAGAAGAATTAACAGAAAGTTTCAAAGTTGCCAACAAGTAACTTAATGAATTGAGTTTTATTTCTCCTAGCAAGAGTGAAAAGATTCAATTCCTTGGAATTATCTTCTGTATTTGATTGTGGTTGCACAAAGATTGGGCTTCTAGACACCTAAGATAATAATGATCATTCTGTCATTTGAAGTGCAACAAAAGAGCTCTTTCAAAGTTTTCTATGTTCAAAAGGGAAAAGAAAATAATATTTCTTACAGGGTTCCAATTATATCAATTCTCCTCCCACCAGTTCTCTGACCATATTGAACACATTTAATTGTCATCTGAACATTTTTTAATTTATATGGGCATCTTACAATACTTACCTATCAGCAACTTTTGACATTTTTAACCGATGTCTATCTAACTGTATTTGCCAATACTTTATCTGGAAAAAAGAGATAAGTAGTTACATAAGTAGTGACATTCTCCAATTTTCAACTCTAAACTCTAATAGATTGAGTAATTCTAAACAAGAATATGTTCTCAGACAGGAATATTTCAGTCTATAGAAAAAATCAAACATGAGGGCTCTGAAAGAGTTAATAAAAATTAAGCTCTGACGGTAAACACATAACCAATATTGCTTTAGAACAGCAGTGGAGTTGAACGTTCTGCCCACGTCAGCAACATAACTTTATTTTAAAAGTATTATAGAAATTGTAAGCATTTATTCATGGTGATTATCCAAATTAGAATCACATTTCTCCATCAAACAGTGAATTCAGAAAATAAATGTATTTGCTATTTGTTACTATAATTTCAAGATAAACCCTACTTCCTAATACTAGCCCAACAAAAGCATCAATGATATTTGTTTTACTAATAACGTTATCAACATTTCAGAGCAAATTCTCACATGGACATAACAACATGTAGAAATTTAAAACTCTCTGAGTTACTTTTCCTTCAAGGTGATTATAAATATACTAGAAAAAGTATGTATTACATAGTTGGTAGGAAGAAATAAGCAAAAGGTGAAAAAGTCTCATGACAACTAACCAAGAGATTTGATGATGATTTGATATGAGACACTTGGTATTGCCTTTGAAATATTGCAGCCAAAGCTATTTATTTATCAACAGATGCAACAAGAAGCAATTTATACCATTGCTATACCAAGAAGCCATATATCTGCTCATCAGTGCTAATGAGGAAAAACTTCAAGAGGCGTCTAGAGATCAGTACTGCAGAAACAAGATTGAGCACTCTTTTGTGAAGATCACATCACATGATTGGAGGTGGAAAACACATGACCTAAATGTCACCAATCTATTGTCTTCTCATTTTTTAAAACAGAATTATGGAATATAAACTAACTCAATACTGGAGTCATCTGTGAGTCAGTGTGTGTGATTTTTAAAAATTAGAGGAAAAAGGATTTGGAGAAATAACAAGCAAAGAGTTTTGAAAACTATCTCCTTACATTAATACATCTTCAAGAGAATACATATCTTAAAATTACATTTTAAATACAATCCTACAAATCAATTTTTAAAATATCTCCTATTAACATTAACATCTGGTCTTCACACTGGCTACTCTGTAAACCATCTACTCTGTAAACCATTATTATAGGTTGACCCACCTGTTGTTGTAACTCATCTTCTGTGGGAGGTTTAGTTTCTGGTGTGGGTGTGTGGGTAGGACTGTGACTTCTAATATCATTTTGTAGACCATAGACAGACTATATTAAAATAAAAAAGAAATATGTTAAGGGAAAGTTACATTTATATTCACAGACTTTCTAAAAGGTAATTTTGTGTTATATATTCATTAAGGTAACTCAAAACTTTGCTGCATATTGGATTAAGCTTATCAAAATTCAAAAGGCACTGCTAGCATAAATGTCATATGAATCTAAAATGAAAGCACAGAGTTTTTGGAAAAAATATGTGGTTGCATTATTAACTGACAGAATAACTGACTATAGGAATAAAACTAGGTAACCGTGACAAAATATGGGGTGAGCTGAGAATACTAATTTGGGAAATGACAGCACAACAGAGCATCTAATAAGTATTAATTTCAGAATAAAACAGAGGTGGATATATAATAGAATAAAAATGTAATAAGGCCAAAAGGGTAAAAATAATCTAGTTGTTTTATAGGAAAGGAATGGAGTAATAAGGAGAGAAATCAGGTCAAGAATTCCAGTGCTGATTTTGTCTCTGATGGTATCATCAAAGACACACCAGAATGTTTCTGCTTTCCCAGCTCAACATTAGGCCATTTACCTCACAATACTGACTTTGTCATTTGGTTTCAGTAGGTACCATTTACAAACGTCAGTGACCCCTAAGGTTTTATACATCTTTGAAATTCTTAATATCCAAGTGCTTCTTTACAATTTTGTCAAAAGGTGAACCCTACTATTTGGGAATGCTCTTTTTTGGGAAAGACCCATTGCTTAGTAAATATAAACAAAAATCTGGGGACTTCAAGAACAAAAATTCATCCCTAACTGAAGGTGAGACATCTTACATGTCAACTCAAGGGAGAGGCCAAGTTACTTTTTCTTTACTATTAAAGCACTGTTACTTTAAAATAAAGAATTTAATGTTAGCTTCTAAGCACTTTTCCATTGGACGTGAGGATGGACGAGGACGTGACAAAGTTTCACAAGCCCTACAAAATTAAAGTTGCCAAATAGTGGAAAGAAGCTATTGAAATCAGAAAAGGGAAGATGTTTAACCAAGCCAATTTTCAGGCCCATCACCAACCTTACCAGTAACTCTAAATTTAAATTCGTTCTGTTAACTGACCTGTTTTCACCTAGATTCTACCTCTTCTTAATGTTAACCTTTTGGCTCTGTACCTGGGCACTTTTCCCTTGTGAGTTCCCACTATTTTGCTCTTAGCCCACCTTTAACATATTTGACTTGCTTTTCTGACTATCTTTGGTAGGTACTTCAATTTTCCCTCTTTTGACATAGCTCCAACCTCCTTGAAACTCAATTCTTGTCACTGGGCATACATTTCAACCCAAAGACTAGCACACGTGATGTCAGTTAATTACTAACTGGACTGAACTAAATGGCTTGGACTGTCTTTTTCTTTCCTTCCATCATTCACTCAACATGTATCAAACACCTATTATATGCTGTATATAATTGTTGAGCATTAGGGATATAGATGTAAACAAAAATAGGTATGCTTCCTCCTTCCTTGGAACTTATGACCTAATGGTTACACAAAGAATCACATAGATAAACATATGATTAAAACTGTGATAAGTATTATGAAAGAAAAGAATGACAAGAGTACAGTACCTGGAATACAAAGAGACTTAATTTTCACTGAAGAAAGGTCTGTATGAACTGCTACTAGCTGTGTTTGAGGGTGACTAAATAACATAACCCTCTGAACTCCGAAGTAACAGTTGAGGTGGGTATTTTAAAATTAGTGAAGCGAAAGACCACCAATTATGAAACGCTTATACTTTCTAATGTCTGCTATTTTTTTAGTTGTATCATACTAATTTTTGATAAAGAAAATAAAAAAGACATCTAAGGTGTAAACTTTACATTCTCACTTAACCTTGGTTTAATTACTTAAGGTTCTTTAATAAGAATCTCTAGTTCATGTAAAAAATGTTTTAAAGACAAGACAGCTGACAGTTCTAACAGTGAGTTTGTTGGTTAAGATTTAAAATAATTTAAAAGAGTGCTAGAAAAATACCACAATTTATGGTGCCAAAGAAGTAAAATAATTAATAAATCACCTTCTATCTCTACATTTCTATGATTATTTCAATATACATGCACTTCAATGATCATCATGAAGTTCCATAAAACACCCAAACCATCGGGCGGTGCTGTTTCAAATAGTCTTCCAGCAGCCTGGCCACTGGTTCTGAGGTTACTGGGACATTTCCTTTTTTGTCTTATATGTAAGTAAACATCATGAATTCTCTCTTTCCTCATTCAGGGTACCTTTCATTTTCTGGGGATCAGTAATAGCTTTTAACTTTGATTGTTGGCTAGAGTGAAAATAGCCACAAATAATACAATTTTATGCTCAAGGCTTACTTCATGCATAAAGGAGGTAAGAAAATTGGTCCTATTTTGGCCAATAAGTTATGAGGATCATTTGCAATGTAAAAGGATTTGCACCTTTTAGAAAACTGAAATATATTAGAAGTCTTGGCATAGAGCGGATAGGGCTAGAGAAAAAGAGAAATGAAATTGTCTCAGTGTCTTAATATTTGCAGATGGGGAAAATTAACTAATTTGGATCCACTTTGAGTTTTAATAGCAAAGATAATTACTAAATCAAGATGCTTTGACTTATAACACCTTTTTTTTGTTGTTCCTCAGGGTGCCTGGATTAACACTTTACATATGCAGTACCATCCTAATGAATACTGAATAGGTTATTCATTAAATGAAACAGATTTGACTTTCTACATAAATCTGTTCATATGTGATCTCCTTTTACATCTCAGAAGAGATAAGACAATTCTTTCCTTTATTTTTGGTCAAGGGGAAGGCACTTTAAGAACTAAAGAGTGAAGGAAGTTTCTATGCTTTTTTATGTGGAGTGCAATATCTGGGATTTTTCTAACTGGTGATGGGTGGAGGAGGGGGGATGCTCAGCTCGACTGGAGAATAATTAGGACTATGTCCGATGCCATGTGGAAGAAGCCAGTGCAGAGACAGAGCAGTGAAAGGAGACTAGAGAAGATTGAGAGAGAAAGTTTGCCAGCGTCCACATCTCTGCATCCAGGAATATCTAGGCTAACTCCCTGCCTATTCCTAAGGTTTTAGAATATTCCTCTCTTTCATCTATTTTGAGCAGTTTCTCTTGCCTGCAAATGTATTGTACTTCTTACTTAAAACATTTTTGTGCTGCACTAAGATATGAATAGTTTATTCTGTTATGTAACACATTAAAATTTAAATTTCCACATTTGGCATATGGAAGTAAAGAAATACCAATCTTTTAAAGTATAAACAGCTACAACCACTGCATTAATAGCAGGAAAACTAGGCATTAATCATGAATTTGCTAACTGTTCTTCCAGGATGTGCACTTTAGCTGTTAACTAAAATATTACATGCCATTATGTTCAAATGCAAGTAACACAGGAAAGAAAGATGATGAGACAGTAAACAACTTGCTGTTGTTTTGAAATGTGGGTTCTACAGTTATAGGAAACGATCTGAAGTGTGGCTGCAGTCGTGTAAGCACAAATGCTTTTGTCATTTTTCTTTATGTTTTGTGTTGTTCTAGGACCTCTTCTAGCAATTGTCATATAGAAGGGTGATCTTATGTGGCAACTTGACTGGACCATGGTGCTCAGATATTGGATCAGACATTATTTCGGGTGTTTCTATAAGCATGATTTTTGGGTGAGATTAAAACTTAAATAAATGGATCCTGAGTAAAGCAGAATATCTTCAATAATGCATTTGCATCCAATCAGTTGAAGACCTAAATAGAACAAAAAGACCTCCACCAACCAAGCAAGAGGAAATCCTGCCAACAGATGGCAATTCTTCCCTGGATCCCTAGCTTGTTGGCCTACCTCATCAGATTTTGGACTTGCCAAGCCTTTTACAATCATGTGAGTTGGTACCTTAAAATAAATCTCTCTCTCTTTCTCTCTGCATACAGATATCTATATATCTCCTTATTTTTGGTTCTGTTTCTCTGGAGAAATTTAGCCATAATACAAACAAAGCCTGACTTATTAGAGTTAAAATTTTAGAATCAGATGAAGAAAATCAGGTACATAGTGCCCCTTAAAATTTGCCTAGATTAGGCTGATTTATTTCCACTTGTGCTCAGTTGTTAAGTCGTGTCTGACTCTTTGCAACCCCACAGACCAGCCTGCCAGGCTTTTCTGTCCATGGGATTTTCCAGGTAAGAATACTGGAATGGATTGCCATTTCTTTCCCCAGGTATTTTTGCTTATGCTTCATTATTATTCCTTCACAGAAAATTGAGGTTATACACTTTACTTATTTCTTTGTATTTTAGTAAAGTATGTTCAAATAAAAAGACAGATTTAAACACTGGTTAGCCCTACCTATTCAAAAGTATTTCAAATCAGATATACATCTCAGCCTTCTTTTCACATATTTGACAAATGTATTTGAAATTAAACACTTAAATATAATGTCCCAAACCCTGATATTCCTCAGGTACATATGCTAAATGAATACTTAAGGAACTCACTTGGTCTTTTATTCTTAACATATATGTCCTTTGTTCTATGACACATAATCACAAGCAATATCATCACGGCTGAATCCCAAAGAATGGAACAGCAGCTCTCTTCACTAAGGGCAGTATCTGCTTTCAAAAATGAAGTGCAGTCCAGGGGTTCCACTTCCTTACCAGCCTCAGTATAGCACAGAGGGCGACCATACAGCTAAGAGAAGGAACAAAGGGCACTTGCCAATTAACAGCAGAAGGCGAAGGCAGTTTCCACAGGTGGCAGGCTGGCCTCTGCCATTTCTGTCTAGACTCTCACAGAACTGCTTGCTCCTGAAGGACAGAACTGTGAAGTCTTCAGAGTATGTTGAAACGGTTTGTTCTTGTTGTCAAGCTATTCATTAATAAAATGGTGTGACAGTTTAGAATCACAAACCATTTAAATGCCCTTGATAACATGACTGAGTTGTGTCCCTCCCAAATTCCTGTGCTGCAGCCCACTCTGATTGCATTTGGAGATGGGGTCTGAAAGGAGGTATAAAGGTTAAGTGGGATCATACGGTGGGATCCTAATCCTATGGAGCTGGTACCCTTAAAAAGAAGAGAAGGAACACTGAGTTCTCTCTCTCTGCCATGTGAGAACACAAGCTGGCCATCTGCTAGCCAGAGAGACAGCTCTCATCAGGAACCAAATTTACCAGCACCTTGGTCTCAGATTTCCAGTCTCCAGAACTGGAAGAAAATAAATTCCTATTGTTTAAGCTCCCCAGGCTGTAGCATTTTGTTAGAATAGCCAGAGCATACTAGCATATATATATATGTATATATATCTCACACAATTTTGTCAACTGTTATATACTAGTATATATATCACATAAATACACACATTTGCTTTGTTTGCTTGCTCAATATGTGTACTCTCATTAAGACCGTAAGTTATGGGAGCAAGGCCATGCCTGTCTCATTTATTTTTGAATAACGAAAGACCAGTACATACCTGGCATAAAGTAGAGATTTGCTAAATCTGCTGATTGAATGGATCATTCCAGTTCCTAGCCAAATATGAGCTAAAGCACAAGTGGTAATAATTCTAAAGACAAACCAGTATGTGACTTAGAGTCCTATAACCTTTTATATAAAGTAACATTGCTGGTGAAAATTAAAGAAAATCCAGTACTTCTCAGTATGAAAAGCTGTATTTATCAGAAGGTGAGAAAATCAGTATTCTCCAATTGTTAAGAACAAGGGTATGTACGCTATCTGCATCCTGCAGGAATTCTGTTTTTCTCTAGTGGTTTTAGTGCTATACAGCTCTGCTATTAGTTCTCTAGTTCTACTGTTATTGATTCACGGGAAATTACGCTACCAACTAGACCAATAGAGTTGAGCTCCATGGTTCCACTTTTTACAACATTTCACTTTGCTATGACAATGTTTTTCTACCATTCAGTGAGGGCTGATGGTATCTGAAGAGCAACACTGAAAACTAATGATTTCCAAGTTTTCAAAAACAATGATGCAGTGTGAAGCACTGGCAGGACACCATCACTTGAGTACAAGAGCTCCAGGGACAGTGTAAATTTACTAATCTTTAAGTTCTATCTCATCAATTCAGATACTTTCCTGTGTGATTCAGAGCACATCTCAGCTGGTGTCTATAGGGGAAACCAGACACAAAGTAATATATTTTGACCTCTTCAAAATTCAGGAAGTAGTGAGAAGTGACTTAATGCACTCTGGGGTAGCTGATTGCATGTTTGAATTTGGAACCACAAAGCTAGTCCCGGTACACTAGGCCACGCTGTGAGCGGAGGGTGAGAGGAAGTGCCCAGGCCTGATCATAAGAGAGAGGGGCCAACAGGCTTGCTGCCGTCTGGCTTTGCCTTCTCAGAGACATGCTAGGACCAAAAGCTTTTGAGCACCTCACCTGAATGGATTTCATGGCACTTTTCCTGTGGCTTCTTTATCCTAACATCAAGGTAAACAGTTTTAAAAGAACAAAAGAAAAAAAAGGTACGTGGACCATAGTGGGGCCTTTGACTATAATGCTTATTTCTAGGGATGGAAGAAAAAGACATTAAGAAATTAGACTACAGAAAAAACTTAGTACCTGCTGCCTGGACACATATCCCAGAAAACGCTGCATAAGTAAAAAGCTATGGAAGAGAAGGTCTTGAACTCTGTGCAATGGTTTGATCTAGTGGCACTGACCTTTGGCTGTGTCCTCAGAGTGACTACTACAGGCCAGGTAACTTTATGTGCATCATTTTTTATGGAATAAATATAAACCATCTATATTTACCATCTGAGCCACCAGGGAAGTTCAAAACGAATCTGTGTGTGTGTGTGCTACGTGGCTTCAATCATTTCCGACTCTTTGAGACCCTATGGACTATAGCCACCAGGCTCCTCTGTCCATGGGATTCTCTGGCAAGAATACTGGAGTGGGTTGCCATGCCTTCCTCCAGGGAACCTTCTCAGCCAAAGGATCAAACCCAGATCTCCTGGGGCTCCTGCACTGCAGGCAGATTCTTTATCATTGAAAAATATATTCTATAATAACTGTCTGAGCCACAGGGAAGCCCAAAGAAAAAAATGCCTTCTATATGTATGTGTTACATTAAAAAGTGTAGGTACTTCGGCTATGTGTTTTCAAAAGATTGTATAAAACGTCATTGAATTCAGGATAGCACTTCATTTTTGTTACATACTTCCTCATATAAGAGATCCTAAACCTACTGTCACCATCCTATAGTTATGCCACAAAATTTTGATATTGAAATGTGGTCTTCATACAGTACCTATAATTAAACATCTTTATGATGATGTCTTTTTCTTCAAATTTTTCTCTAACAATGCCTGTCTCTCATGAGTACCACTTGTTCTCAGATAATCTGTATTTATTTTCCCTCATTTCCTGAGCTCTGAAAGAGATACCTTTTCTGCTAATGGCTCTCCTCTCAGCTCTCCTGTCACAGCCACCTCCACACCTTGAGACCTTGGCATGTTTGAGAATCAGGACGGGGTCTATTTCCTGGTGAGAGAGGAACTGACAGAAGTCCAGGGCTTGAACCTCCAGATTTTCTTCTAGCCAAGTAACAGGGAAGAGCAGGGAATATGCTATAAAGGACTCATGAAATGGAAGAAGAGGGTTTTTTTGTTTGTTTTTTGTTTTTGTGGTTGACGTCCTCTAAATGAGGCAGGAGGTAGATGCTCCCCCAGCTCCCTACAGGGTAAAGTGACGAGATTCATTCCCTGTGGACTGAAAATCCAAGAAGAGAGTAGCAGGACAATTAAGTGGGGAGGCAGGGCCCTGCCAGACCACATATTTCTCATTCTTGAAGTCAGGAGACTTCCCTGACCACACATGTGCAGAAAGGCTCCTTGGAGGCCAAAGGGGAATGATGCCAAGGGATGTTCTACCCATACGCCTTTTCTGTGAAATCCATCTTGGCTAAGAAATGTGTGCACGCACATTGGGCGGGGGGGGGGGGGGGGTCCTAGATTCACCAAATATGGACTGCAAACCAGGCAAATTAAAATGATTGGCCAAAAGAAACCAGGAAGAATTTCCCCATAAAAGTAATTCAAACTGCCAAGAGGGCGTGACTCAGGGACTCTCCTAAGTCCACCCATGTGTCTAGTCACATGTAATATACTCTTTTTTTCTCTTAATAAATACTTTTTCACTACTTTCTATCTCAGGAAATTCATTTCTGCAAAGTTGAAGGGGCACGGCCCTTGTCACTGACCACTGGTTTAGTGGCTAGATGCCGTGCTCTTACTGTTGTGACCTGGCCTCAATCTCTGGCCAGGGAACTGAAGCCCCACTTTAGCCACTGCAGGCCGAGGCCACCTGAGATCATACACAGTACAACACATTGCAAGATCAGAACAACAAATGTTGATTTTACCTTTCGTGTTTTGTGTGGATTTCTCATTCTGGATGACTTCTTAATGTCCACTTCAGTGGTATTTACACATCCAGGCTAGAAATGGAAAACAGAGAGACAAAGAAATCTTTGGGTGTAAAGTTTCTGATGTGCACATTCACTCTCCAGGACCCGAGTAAACGCTGTGATGACACAAGCCCCCAGCAGCCCTGTCCAAATGGCCCCAGCCTCTTCTCTGGGCAGTTATCCAGTGAGAAAATGCACTGCGTTCTTTGACATCTTAAGTTTAAAAGTCTTCAGATACCGTTCTAGAATAACTAACAGAGAAACAGGAAAAAGAAATACAAGAGATCTGCATGTGAAAGTGAGTGTTAGCTGCTAACCCAACAGATTCAGAGCAAGGATATCCAGAGACCAAATAAGGTGATGCCCCCAGCTGATATCTGCATTCAGCTTCCCTCAGAGTCTACATTATCTGGATGAGATGACACTTATTAGACGGTGGTGTGCATCTCCTAAGTTAGAAAATCAATGGCATTCAGTTGAACCAGCTCAAATCCCAGAGAAATTTTTCTACAGGGATCAGTGACATCCAGTGACTTGGAATATTTGTTTGTCTGTAGACAGAATGTGCAGTGGAGTTAATGGTCAAAATGTGGAAGATGAAGAAAGCAACTGGTAATCAACAGACCATGCTTCTTTTCAGAATTCTTTTCTTTTTCCCTTTCCATAGACAGGTGAGCCCCTTTCAAACAGGGTGGGTTGGAGGAAAAGTTTACAGTTTGCTCCTTGATTTTTGACAACCACAGGAATATCATTTTGCCACATTTATTTTTCTGTTGCAAAGAAACAAAGAACTCTAAAGCTTCTTTCTTATTTGGAGAAGAGAAAAGGAGGGAGGGAGAAAGAAAAAGGAAGAGGTAGGAGAAGGAAGAAGAAAAGGAAAGAGAGAGAGGGTGGGAGAGAGAAAACACAAATCAGGAAACAGAAGAAAGGAGATTAAAAATACTTGAGATCTTAATGGAGAAAGGTCCTTCAGTTCAGTTCAGTTGCTCAGTCCTGTCCGACTCTTTGCGACCCCATGAAGTGCAGCACTCCAGGCCTCCCTGTCCATCACCAACTCCTGGAGTTCACTCAAACTCACGTCCATCGAGTCAGTGATGCCATCCAGCCATCTCATCCTCTGTCGTCCCCTTCTCCTCCTGCCCCCAATCCCTCCCAACATCAGAGTCTTTTCCAATGAGTCAACTCTTCGCATGAGGTGGCCAAAGTACTGGAGTTTCAGCTTTAGCATCATTCCTTCCAATGAACAACCAGGGCTGATCTCGTTTAGAATGGACTGGTTGGATCTCTTTGCAGTCCAAGGGACTCTCAGGAGTCTTCTCCAACACCACAGTTCAAAAGCATCAATTCTTCGGTGCTCAGCCTTCTTCACAGTCCAACTCTCACATCCATACATGACTACTGGAAAAACCATAGCCTTGACTAGACGGACCTTTGTTGGCAAAGTAATGTCTTTGCTTTTGAATATGCTATCTAGGTTGGTCATAACTTTCCTTCCAAGGAGTAAACGTCTTTTAATTTCATGGCTGCAATCACCATCTGCAGTGATTTTGGAGCCCCCCAAAATAAAGTCTGACCCTGTTTCCACTGTTTCCCCATCTATTTCCCATGAAGTGATGGGACCGGATGCCATGATCTTCGTTTTCTGAATGTTGAGCTTTAAGTCAACTTTTTCACTCTCCTCTTTCACTTTCATTAAGAGGCTTTTTAGTTCCTCTTCACTTTCTGCCATAAAGGTGGTGTCATCTGCATATCTGAGGTTATTGATATTTCTCCCAGCAATCTTGATTTCAGCTTCTGCTTCTTCCAGCCCAGCATTTCTCATGATGTACTCTGCATATAGGTTAAATACGCAGAGTGACAATATACAGCCTTGACGTACTCCTTTTCCTATTTGGAACCAGTCTGTTCCATGTCCAGTTCTAACTGTTGCTTCCTGACCTGCATACAGATTTCTCAAGAGGCAGGTCAGGTGGTCTGGTATTCCCATCTCTTTCAGAATTTTCCACAGTTTATTTTGATCCACACAGTCAAAGGCTTTGGCATAGTCAATAAAGCAGAAATAGATGTTTTTCTGGAACTCTCTTGCTTTTTTTGATGACCCAATGGATGTTGGCAATTTGATCTCTGGTTCCTCTGCCTTTTCTAAAACCAGCTTGAACATCTGGAATTTCACAGTTCATGTATTGCTGAAGCCTGGCTTAGAGAATTTTGAGCATTAGTTTCCTAGTGTGTGAGATGAGTGCAATTGTGTGGTAGTTTGAGCATTCCTTAGACATCACTTATCCTTCAGATGTGATTGGAAGTTAGTAGTTACATGGTTGTATTTCCTTTACTTGCAACTTTTGACACAGGATGCAGGGATCTCTGGTACTAGTTAAAATTATTACATTGTATATCTCTGCTCAATTTCTCTATTTTCTCTCCACAGACTGAAAGATCATCAGTTACCCTTGAAAGTGACTCCAGAGAAAATATGAAAGTGGAGAAAATGAGTTTGAGGAGCTAGGAGGATATAGAGGCAAGGGCGAAAGGCAGCACTGATGTGATAGAGAAATAAGTTGTTCTACACAAGCACTGGCAAGCAATAGGGATTAGCTCTTTGTATAATGAGAACCTAGGACATTTTTCTTAGAGACCCTTCTCCTGACAGTACAACCATTGTGACAATACTCCACTACAATGTTGTAAGGGATAAAGAAGTAAATGAAGAAAGCATTTTTCTCTTGAATTGTTTTCTTTGTAGGTTGTATGTGAAATATATATATACTATAATACACTGCCCTGTAAACATTAAGTGAAAGTGAAAGTGAAGTCGCTCAGTCATGTCTGACTCTTTGCGACCCCGTGGACTGTAGCCCACCAGGCTCCTCCGTCCATGGGATTATCCAGGCAAGAACACTGGAGTGGGTTGCCATTTCCTGTAAACATTAAATAAACTATAAATGTGGTTTGCATATCTATTTAAGAATAGAAATAGCACAGCCAAAAATAAGTAAATAAATAAATAATTTATAAAAGAAAAGAACTTCCCTGGTGGTCCAGTGGTTAACAATCCACTTGCCAACACAGGGGATGCACGGTCGACCCCTGGTCCAGGAAGATCCCATATGCCATGGAGCACCTAAGCCTGTGCGTCACAACTTCTGAGCCTGCACCCTGAGCCTGTGAGCCACAACTACCGAGCCAGAACTATGGAAGCCCATGTGCCTAGAACCCATGCTCCGCAACTAGAATAGCCGCTGTCGTGAGAAGCCTGCACACCACAAGTAGAGAGCAGCCCCAACTTGATGCAGCTAAAGAAAGCCCACACAGCAACAAAAGGCAAACTCAGCCAAAAATAAATAGTAAATAAATAATTTTTTCAAAAACAACAGAAGCAGCTGGTTTAGCACCATGATCTGCTTAGAAGTGTCGGAGAAAGGAAGAGCACCCTCCTGTGTGAGACTTATTTACTAACTGACACTGAGCGATTCACTTAAACTTTATCGGCATCAGACTGATCAATATTTGATATTCTGATTTAATTTTCTGTGGCTGGTTCTAGTATAAGTGTACATTAACAAGTCCTCTCTCCCCCACTACCAGCCATTCCATATCCTCTCTCACTGATGATTTTAATATGCAGCCAGGATTCATAGACACTTGCTCCTTGAAAGAAAATCTATGTCAAACCTAGACAGCATATTACACAGCAGAGACATCACTTTGCTTACAAAAGACCATCTTGTCAAAGCTATGGTTTTTCCGGTAGTCATGTACGAATGTGAGAGTTGGACCATAAAGAAGGCTGCCGCTGCTAAGTCACTTCAATCATGTCTGACTCTGTGTGACCTCATAGACGGCAGCCCACCAGGATCCCCCATCCCTGGGATTCTCCAGGCAAGAACACTGGAGTGGGTTGCCATTTCCTTCTCCAATGCATGAAAGTGAAAAGTGAAAGTGAAGTCGCTCAGTCGTGTCCGACTCTTAGCGACCCCATGGACTGCAGCCTACCAGGCTCCTCCGTCCATGGGATTTGCCAGGCAAGAGTACTGGAGTGGGGTGCCATCGCCTTCTCAATTGATGCTTTCAGACTGTGGTGCTGGAGAAGACTCTTTTGAGAATCCCTTGGACAGCAAGGAGTTCAAACCAGTCAATCCTAAAGAAAATCAATCCTGAACATTCATCGGAAGGACTAATGCTGAAGCTCCAATACTTTGGCCACCTGATGCAAAGCCAACTCATTAGAAAAAGCCCTGATGCTGGGAAAGACTGAAGGAGACGGGGATAACAGAGGATGAGATGGTCAGATGGCATCACTGACTCAGTGGACATGAGTTTGAGCAAGCTCTGGGAGATGTTGAAGGACAGGGAAGCCTGGTGTGCTGCATGGGTCGCAAAAAGTCAGACAAGACTGAGCAACTGGGCAACAAAAATTCATACCCATTGATCTAGAAGTGACAAAGATAATGTTTTATAAATATTAAAGCAGTGTGTGTTCATTTCCCATTCAATTTCCATTTCCTTGCAGCCTTCTACCCCTAAGCTTATTAGAGAATGGTAGACACTGAAATTCCTTAAGCTCTTATTGATATATCAAGAGTCAAGCATGACAAGACAGATCACAGAAGATTTTCTTCTATACTTTAAGGAGTGGGATAAATGAGAATGTGATATACAGGAAAAGGAAGGCATGTCCCTTTTAACTGAGGGGGAAAAGAGAAATAAAAGTAAGACGCAGCATCCAACATGTGTCCTCATTTTCTTCCTCTGGAGAAGAAAGCCCAGGCAGAATGAAAAGAGTGATAAAAATGCCCAGTCAATTATGAGGGAGCCTATAATGTGTGGGTTGGATAGCTGGTCCCGCTTACCTAGAAGAATCACCACATGCCATCACACTCAATGTGAATCTTTACAATTGGAATTGGCAAGAGAGATAAAACTGAGATAGTATTTCTCAGGGCCTGTAGGAAGTAGGCAAGAGATCCAGATGTTGTTGCATGTCTCAGTGGTAAAGGAGGCAGAAGTTCTGAGACTAATAGATGGATGGGAACCTGAGGTTGAGACAAGGCCAAAGTGTGCAGGGATTTTTATGTTGGTAGCACAAATGTCTGGAATACAAACTCCAGTGAGCACCCAAAGATGAGATGGTATTCCCATGAGAGCAGTCCCAGGAATAAACTCGACTGACGTATCTAAAGCAGAAATCAGAAAGAAGCCAGAAGTCCTGTGGATGGTTGACCCTTTCTCCACTGTATGAGATCATATAAAAACAAAGCATTTATACTCCACACTCCTATCAAAACTACCTTGCATAGAAGCAGGGAAAGGTGGAAGAAAACGGAAAGTGTGATCACTTACCCAAAATTTACCTAGCAGATGCTTTAAATGATTGCATCATACAGAGCACACACATTGAAGACTATTCTTCAAATGTTTCTGAGATAAATAGGCCAATTAAAAAAAAAACCACCAGAAAATATATTTTCTATATACACAAGAGGAGTCTGAACTAATAGAACTTGAAAGCTCCTTCTGTTATAAGCTAGAATTCTAAATCAATCTTACTTCATACCAAGTCATACCAAATGGGTATTTATAAATGGCCCTAGAAATTGTGTCAACCACTGAAGGCACGAAGTAGAAAGATATTTTCTCCTTGTATAAAAATGTATCTGACTGCCCTCTCAAAGAGAATTTTCCTTTTCAAAGTTAAAAAATTTTGGTCTTTCAAATTTAGTGAATGAGCCCTTAGCAAACATCTAAAATTCTACTTGAACCAATTTTTAACACCATTGATCAGCAAATTAATGAGAAGTCATAGATCCTAAAAGTAAATATTATTAGAAGACTGAACCCTGAGGTAATGTCCCATAACTCAGCTCCCATTCCAGGCTAATGAAATATGCTAGTTCAAAATTTTTTGCTATGGCACAATGGTTAAAATAATAAACTGAACCTGGGATGCTTGTCTCAGTGGACTTCCAGCTTCCTTTCATTTCTAAAGAGCCCCTTAGGAAGCTAATGCTTAGACCGGTCTCTGGTATCTAAGCTTACATAGGGGATTCTTGAAGACTGAAAAAGCTTCAATACTCAAAGCCCTCTGGTGTATTTCTGAATAATTAATGTCATTTCAAAATAACTACTTTCAGAAATCAGGCACTGAAGTGGGTGAAATATGGGAATATTTCTTTGGAATTTTTTAAATAATTTTAAGAAAATTTATTTTTGTATCTAAATCTAGTGATAAGTGGTAAGGTATAAAAATGAAGGTATGACCATACCTCATTATTCTGTTAATATAGTAAGGATGCCAGACAGATGTATCATCACGGTGTGGGAGCCTAAGGACTAGGCAGTAGATGGCAGAGGGCATTACACGTCAAGAGGACATTCCAGACATCCATTCTTACATGAATACTGCTGTTCTTCACCAATGTGGCAGATAAAGATTTTTTTAAAACTTTGCTTTTAAGTAAATTTGATGTGCCCCTTGGTTATTTTGAAAAGGCAGTTATCCTTTTGAAGCACATATAATATGTACCACTCAGTTCAGTTCAGTTCAGTCGCTCAGTCGTGTCCGACTCTTTGCGACCCCATGAACCGCAGCACGCCAGGCCTCCCTGTCCATCACCAACTCCCGGAGTCCACCCAAACCCATACCACTAGCTGGCAACAGATTCACTTGAAATGTTCAAAACGTATCTTCCCAATAAGACACAAATGACAGTACCATTACCAAGTAGGCACTCAGTAAAAATGGTCAAATATGTACTATTTTACAGATATAATGAAGTATACATTACTGTTGGATTTAAGAAATAATACAATTGCATTTACATTGGCCTAGAAAAGAACTATTTCTAGTGATTCAAAGGAGAATTTATTTTCAACAAAACTAACCTGTGTTGTAACACTACTGTAATATTGTTTGCTAAAAGCAGAATTTAATGTCTTGGAATCCATTCCTGCTGGGGCAAAAGGAGCATACTATTGAGAACTATTACTGACACAGTGCTCACTTAAGTGTCTTAAAGAGTTGCAAAACAGAAGCTGGAATTCTTGGTTTCACTGTTGACATTTTATTTAAAAGAACTTAAAAATCACTTATTTCTTCTCATGACATAATGCATTTTTATTACCTGTAGCAGAAGGCAAACCTGAGTTCAGGATAACTTGGGATACCTGAAGGATTCTTTGATGAAGAACAGCACTATTAAAAGTAATGGAGAAAACAACTCCCTAAATTCAATCAGTATGGCTGATATGTAACTGCAAAACAATGTCCTAAGGGACAAATAAGTGGAGATTTAAGAATCAGGCAGCAAATGGAGCTGACAGTAAGAGATACACACATTCCTGGAAATTAAAAATTCAGACTTGACTCTGGGAGAATTAACATTTTGAATATATGTTAATTATTGGGTCAAACAAATACATTATTGAAAATGATCTGTCCTTCTGTAACACTGTACCAGTTTTAAAAATTCAATTTGCAACATATTGTACCTCAGTTAAAATGATCCCTTATTCTTTTTTTTTTAATTTTATTTTTAAACTTTACATAATTGTATTAGTTTTGCCAAATATCAAAATGAATCCGCCACAGGTATTCTTATACAAAGCAATTCTAGGTTTTTAAAGTGTTCAACCTCAGGATATTTTTTAAAGATCCAATTCAAACTTTTCTTTCTCTTCTTGGGTACTTGCCAATTGATTTAACTTCTGATCCTTTCAGCTTGGCTGACCTACTCATCTACTAAATGCTACACACAAACTGAAAGAAGTTGTCTGTGGCTGGAATTCTTCTCCCCTTTTTTTGAAGGAGTTGGCTTTTTTGATATAATCTCTTGTTTACTGGCTGTGCTGGGTCTTTACTGCTGTGAGGACTTTTCTCTAGTTGGGATGAGCAGGGGCTATTTTTTACTTGTGGTGCTTGGGCTTTTCACTAAAGCAGCTTCTCTTGCTGCTGCGCACAAGCTACAGAGTGTGCAGGCTTTAACAGTTGTGGTTCCCAGGCTCCAGAGTACAGGCTCAACAGTCGTGGTGTACGGGCTTAATTGCTCCGCACTAAGTAATTGAACTCCGAACCCGGGATCAAATCCAAGTCTTTGGCATTGGCAGATGGATTCTTCACCACTGAGCCACCAGGGAAGTTCCTGGAATTCACTACATTCACTCTCCTCTATAATATTTACTCATTTGATTTCTACTCAATCTTAATTGTTGTCTATAGATTGTTAATTAAGTAATCCTACTTTTGTGTATGTTATGAATGACCTCTGCATGTCAAGAGGCACAAGGAAGTCTACTGTGGCAGAGGGGAGAGAAATATACCAGGACAGCCTGGAATTGTGGAAAGTGGTTAGCTTAGGTAGAAATTATAGATTATGGTAAAAATCTCTGGTTCAATTCTAAACATAAGTGGTAGTTACTGGAGTGTTTCAAACATGAAAGTGGCTTGTTATGCTCTAGATTTTTAAAAACCCACTCAAACTTTATATCCTTCATAAAAAATTGGACTAAGTGTGAAATGATAAACTATAAAACTCCTAAAAGATAACATAAAAGAAAATTTAGGTGATCTTGGGTTTGGGGATGACTTTTTAATTCAACAGCAAAGGCACAATTCATGAAAGAAATAATTGATAAGTTGAAGTTCATAAAAATTAAAAACTTCTGCTCTATGAAAGATACTGTTAAGGAAACAAGAAGATAAGTCACAGACTAGGAAAAATATTTGCAAAATACAGATCCGATAAAGGATTATTATCTAAAATATACAGAGACTCTTAAAATTCAATGATAAGAAAATGAACAACATGGTTAAAAAATGGGTAAAAGATTTGAACAGGCAACTCACTGATGAAGATATACAGATGGAAAATAAGCATATGAAAAGATGCTTCACATCATGTGTCATTAGGAAATTGTAAATTAAAGAAACAATGAAATACCATTACATCACCTATTAGAAAGACCAAAAACAATGGCAATTCCAGATGCCTACGAGAATGTGAGACAACAGGAACTCTCATTTGTTGCTGATGGAAGTGTAAAATGGTACAGTCACTTTGAAAGATAGTTTGGTGGTTTCTTACAAACTAAATATACCTCTAATCACACGATCCAGCAATTGTACTCTTTAGTATTTATCCAAAAGAATTGAAAAGTTAGATCCTCACAAAAACCTGCATGTGGATGGTTTATTTATAATTGCCAAACTTGGGAGTACTCAAGATGTCCTTCATTAGGTGAATGGATACATAAACTGTGGTATAGGTATGCAGTGGAATATTTTTTAGCACTAAAAACAAATAAGATGTTAAACATGAAAAGACATGAAGGAAACTGACATGCCTCTTACTTAGTGAAAGAAGTCAATCTGAAAAGGCTACACATAGTATCATTCCAACTATATGAGATTCTGGAATATTGCTGTTGTAAACTTGCTCAGTCATGTCCAAATCTTTGCAACCCTGGCTGCAGCACACCAGGTTTCCCTGTCATAACCTTGGAGACAGTTTAAAAAAAAAAAAAAATCAGTGGTTGCCAGGGGTTGGGAATAAGGAGTAAGAACAGGGGGAGCTAGAGGATTTGGGGGAGCAGTGAAATTACTCTGTATGATACTATAATGCTGGATATGTGTCATTATACATTTGTTCAAACCCACAGAATGTAAAATACCAAGAGTGAACCTTAATGTAAACTATAGATTCTGGGTGACAGTGCTGTGTAGTTTCACTTATAACAAAGTACCATTCTGGGGATGTTGATAATGGGGGGAGGCTGTGTGTGGGAAGGGAAGAGGGGGTACAGGAACTACCTATACTTTTTGCTTAATTTTTCTGTGAACCTAGAACTGCTCTACGAAAGTCTACTTAAAAAAACAAACAAACAAATTGGGAATTGTGAGTCCTTTGGGAACTGATCATCAGGATGGGGATAGAACAAAAGTGGAAGCAAGGACACCAGTCACAGGGCTACTGTAATCATCTAGGCAAGAAATGATGCTGAGGGCATCTGCACATCAGCATTAAAGATCGTGGGTATTGTGTTTGGGAAACATTTTGAAGCCAGGATCAGTAAAATTTGCTGATGTGTTGGGTTAGGGAGCTAAAAGGAAGAGAATTGTCAATGATGACTTCTAGGTTTTGGCAACTGAGTTGCCATCAGCTGAGATGAGGAAGCCTGGGACGGAAATAAATGGAAGTGAAGACATGAGTCAGGGATAACTCTGATATTGTATTTACATGTGATTTTTAATATTTACTGAATTTTCCAATTGGAATGCAGCTCCTTATGCAGTGATTATCAAGTCATGAGACTTCGCAGAGATGCAGTGGTAAAGAAACTATCTGCCAATGCAGGAGACGTAGGATAAGTGGGTGGGTTTGATCCCTGTGTTGGGAAGATCCCCTGGAAGAGGAAATGGCAACCCGCTCCAGTTTTCTGGCCTGGAAAATTCCATGGACAGAGGAGTCTGGCTGACTACAGACCATGGGGTCGCAAAAAGTTGGACATGACTGAGCACACATGCATTCATTGAGTAATGGCACAGATTATTTCCAACATAAATGTTTGTACAATAACCTGCCTCTGACCCAACCTTTTGTGTCTTTGCCTTTTTGCATCATCATTGCTGATATAAGCGTATCACTGAATGTGCAAGATTATTATCTAATGGTCAATTACCAAGAGGGTGGTAGAGCAGCCTCCTTATTCAGAGTATTGGCTATACTTCCTTAAATTATTCTTCACATTCTCCTAATCTGCTCTGGTTGAAATAATACCCTTCCATTTAACATCCATGAATGGTCTGTTCACCCTTCAATGATATTTCTATTTTATATACTAGCTGTTGTGGTGTTGACACAGACTGTTACAGTTCTCAACAAGCTACCAAGAGGAGTCTAACACATAAGTCTGCCTAGAGCTTCTCTGTGATCAATGGCATTGCTCACGTTTCAGGTTCAGTTTTAAAATACTGAAAGTATTCCCAGCTAGAATTATTCAGGAATAAAAAAATCACCAAGAGTTAGTTGTTGTACTTACCTTGGATAAAATATTGAATATGAGCTCCTTGAAGAGACAAAGCCTGAGGCGCATGTGCATGGACCCTTTTGTTCTGTTGCACCTGGTCTGCCACGTACACAAGTGACTGATCTCCAACACTTTCTATGATTCTTTCCTTACAAAAATCTGGTTGTAATTTGGGGACATGCAAAGATTTTTCAAAGGGGAGATTTAAAAAGTCCCTCTTGGATTTAGCATACAAGCTCCAACTTGCCATACCCAGAGGAGCCCTGGGTTGGCTTCTAGGATACTTCCATAAGCATCAGTGACATGGCTTTTGGTTCACACTGCGTTGTTGTCTCTCTGGGATCTCATTCATGGAAGGTGAGCAGCAGCATACAGTCTTGGAATCCCTGATCCTCAGACTGAATATCATCAAATGACTTAGAAGTTTTGATTTTAACTCTTTGACTCTGTTTACTGAATGGAAGAATGAAGGAATGAAACCTAGGCTAGCTCTCTGATGGCAACAAAAATTTCCTACAGCATAAAAATTGAGAACCCAAAAAGTAGGAAAATGTGACCAAATTGGTGACAGAAATTTTTAATTCTGTAAATATTACTATTGCTAGTACTGGTGATTTAATGGTGTAATGTAAAAGGTGAAGAAGAACCAAATAAAATTTCCATTAGTATAAATAACTCTCAGTAAGTTCAAAATGCTTATAATGATTATTATAATAGATAACACGAGACAATGATAAAATGACAAGTTCATAAAAATCATATTGGAACATATGATGAATTACATATATTGAATGTAATAGTGCCTTGAATTACAATAGTGATTTGAACTCAAAATCCTTTAATTCCAAAGGATATAAGAGGCTCCAAAGTAATACGTTCCACAGTGGAGAGGTGTACCTCCCTTTTACAGGCCAGTAATGTGCCCTGTGATTTCTTAGGAAGGAATGATGCTAAAGCTGAAACTCCAGTACTTTGGCCACCTCATGCTAAGAGTTGACTCATTGGAAAAGACTCTGATGCTGGGAGGGATTGGGGGCAGGAGGAAAAGGGGACAACAGAGGATGAGATGGCTGGATGGCATCACTGACTCGATGGACGTGAGTCTCAATGAACTCTGGGAGTTGGTGATGGACAGGGAGGCCTGGCGTGCTGCGATTCATTGGGTCGCAAAGAGTCGGACACGACTGAGTGACTGATCTGATCTGATTTGATCTGAATGTGCTAAAATGTCCTAATGATACATGATGTTGAACACCTTTTCGTATACCTACTTGCCATCTGTGTATCTTCTTTGGTGAGGTGTCTATACAGATCTTTTGTCCATTCTTAATTGGTTGGTTTCTCACTGTTGAGTTTTAAGAATTCTTTGTATATTCTGGATACTAGTCAATTTTCAGTTACTTATTTATTTTGATATTATGGTCCCAGTCTGTGATTTGTCCTCTCATTCTTATAACAGTGTTTTTCACAGACCCCAAAGATTTAATTTTAATAAACTGACTTATCAAATTTTTCTTTTATGCCTTTAGTGTTGAATCTAAAAACATATCACCAAACCAAGGGTCATCCAAATTGTCTCATATGTTATTCTCTAAGAATTTACAATTTAGCATTTTACATTTAGGTGAATGATCCATTTTGAGGTAATTTTTAAAAAAGTTACAAGGTCTATATCTAGATTCATGTTTTTCTTCCGTTTTTTTGAATGTGGGTCTTCGGTTCTTTCAGCAACATTCTTGGGGAAGACTATTCTTTCTCCATTGACTTGTTTCACCCTTTGTCAAATATAATTCTGGGCTATCTATTCAACTGATGTATTTATGTATTTTCTTATCAGTACTATACTGTTTTAATTATAGTAGCTTATATGCAGAGTACGTCATGTGGAATGCTGAGCTGGATGAAGCTCAAGTTGGAATCAAGATTTCTGGGAGAAATACCAGTGACCTCAGATATGCAGATGACACCACCCTAATGGCAGAAAGCGAAGAGGAACTAAAGAACCTCTTAATGAAGGTGAAAGAGGAAAGCAAAAAACTGGCTTAAAACTCAACATTCAAAACCCTAAGATCATGGTGTCCATTCCCATCTGTGCGTGTGTGTGTGTGTGTGTGTGTGTGTGTGTGTGTGTGTGTGTCAATCGCTTAGTCATGTCCAACTCTTTGTGACCCTATGGACTCTAACCTGTTAAGCAACTCTGTCCGTGGAATTTTCCAGGCAAGAACATTGAAGTGGGTTGTCATTCCCTTCTCCAGGGGATCTTCCTGACCCAGGGACTGAACCCAAGTCTCCCACATTGCAGTCTATTCTCTACCATCTGAGCCACCAGGGAATCTGATCCCATCACTTCATAGCAAATAGATGGGGAAAAATGGCAACAGTGACAGACTTTGTTTTCTTGGGTTCCAAAATCACTGTGGATGGTGACTGCAACCATGACATTAAAAGACACTTGCTCCTTGGAAGAAAAGCTGTAACAAACCTAAATAGCATATTAAAAAGCAGAGACATCACTTTGTCTACAGAAGTCCATTTAGATCAAATTGCCAACATCCGCTGGATCATAGAAAAAGCAAGAGAGTTCCAGAAAAACATCTATTTTTGCTTTATTGACTATGCCAAAGCCTTTGACTGTGTGGATCACAATAAACTGTGGAAAATTCTTCAAGAGACGGGAATACCAGACCACCTGATCTGCCTCTTGAGAAATTTGTATGCAGGTCAGGAAGCAACAGTTAGAACTGGATATGGAACAACAGATTGGTTCCAAATAGGAAAAGGAGTTTGTCAAGGCTGTATATTGTCACCCTGTTTATTTAACTTATATGCAGAGTACATCATGAGAAACGCTGGACTGGAAGAAACACAAGCTGGAATCAAGATTGCCGGGAGAAATATCAATAACCTCAGATATGCAGATGACACCACCCTTATGGCAGAAAGTGAAGAGGAACTCAAAAGCCTCTTGATGAAAGTGAAAGAGGAGAGTGAAAAAGTTGGCTTAAAGCTCAACATTCAGAAAACGAAGATCATGGCATCCGGTCCCACCACTTCATGGGAAATAGATGGGGAAACAGTGGAAACAGTGTTAGACTTTATTTTGGGGGGCTCCAAAATCACTGCAGATGGTGACTGCAGCCATGAAATTAAAAGACGCTTACTCCTTGGAGGGAAAGTTATGACCAACCTAGATAGCATATTCAAAAGCAGAGACATTACTTTGCCAACAAAGGTTCGTCTAGTCAAGGCTATGGTTTTTCCTGTGGTCATGTATGGATGTGAGAGTTGGACTGTGAAGAAGGCTGAGCGCCAAAGAATTGATGCTTTTGAATTGTGGTGTTGGAGAAGACTCTTGAGAGTCCCTTGGACTGCAAGGAGATCCAATCAGTCCATTCTGAAGGAGATCAGCCCTGGGATTTCTTTGGAAGGACTGATGCTAAAGCTGAAACTCCAGTACTTTGGCCACCTCATGTGAAGAGTTGACTCAATGGAAAAGACTCTGATGTTGGGATGGATTGGGGGCAGGAGGAGAAGGGGATGACAGAGGATGAGATGGCTGGATGGCATCACTGACTCGATGGACGTGAGTCTGAGTGAACTCCAGGAGTTGGTGATGGACAGGGAGGCCTGGCGTGCTGCGATTCATGGGGTCGCAAAGAGTCAGACACGACTGAGTGACTGATCTGATCTGATCTGATCTGATGATTTTTCCAGTAGTCATGTAAGGATGTGAGAGTTGGACCATAAAGAAGGCTGAGTGCCAAAGAAATGATGCTTTCAAATGGTGGTGCTGGAGGAGACTCTTGAAAGTCCTTTGGACTGCAAGGAGATCAAACGAGTCAATCCTAAAGGAAATTAACACTGAATATTCATTGGAAGGATTGATGCTAAAGCTGAAGCTTTGGCCACCTGATGCCAAGAGCTGACCCATTGGAAAAGACCCTGATGCTGAGAAACACTGGGGCAGAAGGAGAAGTGGGCAACAGAGGATGAGATGCTTGGATGGCATGACCTACTCAGTGGATAAGAGTTTGAAGAAACTCCAGGAGATGGTGAAAGGCAGCAAAGCCTGGCATGCAAAGAGTTAGACATGACTGAGTAACTGAACATGAACACAGTCCTCTGACTTTGTGGTTCTTTTTCAGTATTGTGGTGGTTATTCTGTGTCATTTGTCCTTTCCATAAATTTTAGAATTAGTTTGTCAATAGCCACAAAATAATTTGCTGGGATTTTGATTTGGACTGTGTTAAATCTATAGATCTAGTATTGAAGAACTAACATCTTCACAATACTTGTCTTCCTATCTCCATACATGAAATATTCCCTGCATTTATCATGATCTTTATTTTTTTCAGCAAATACTGAAATTGCTTCAGTACTTTCCCCATATTATTCTTGTGTGTTTTGATAGACTTAAAATCTATATGTAATGGCATTTAACTTTTAGTGCTAATGAAATGGTATTGTGTTTCTAATTTCAAATTCCAATTGTTTATTGCTAATATATAAGAAATCAGTTGACTTCTGTGTATTAACTTTATATCCTGCAACTATATTACTGCAGTTTATTAATTTTAAGAGCTTTGTTGCTGTGGTTGTTGATTCCTTGTGATTTTCTACATAGAAAAAAACCATGTTATACGTGAACAAAGACAGTTTTATTTCTTCCTTCCCAATTTCCTTCCCGTTTGCGTATTTTTTTTTTACTTTATTTATTTTTAAATTGAAGGATAACTGCTTTACAGAATTTTGTCTTCTGTCAAACATCAACATGAATCGGCCTTAGGTGCACAAATGTCCCCTCCCTCTTGAACCTCTGTCCCATCTGCTTCACCATCGCACCCCTCTAGGTTCATACAGAGCCCCTGTTTGAGTTCCCTGAGACATACAGCACAGTTTGTGCATGTTCAATTACCTTTTCTTGTCATTATATTAACTAGGTCCTTCAGTAAGATGTTGAATAGGAGTGGTGAGAAGGAACATGTTGCCTTGTTCCTGACGTCAGAGAGAAACCATCTATTAATAGTATTTCACCATTAAGTATGATATTAGCTGCAGGTTTTTGGTAAATGTGCTTTATCAATAAGTTGAGGAAGTTCCTCTAGTCCTGAAAGTGAAAGTGAAAGTGAAGTCGCTCAGTCGTGTCTGACTCTTTGTGACCCCGTGGACTGTAGCCCACCAGGCTCTTTCGTCCATGGGATTCTCCAGGCAAGAATACTGGAATGGGTTGCCATTTCCTTCTCCAGGGGATCTTCCCAACCCGGGGATCGAACCTGGGTCTCCCGCATTACAGGCAGACGCTTTAACCGCTGAGCTACCAGGGAAGCCCTTTCTCTATTCCTAGTTTGCTGACAATTTTTATCTTTTATTGAGTGTTGGATTTTGTCACATTTTTTCTGCTTCTATTGTTATGAGTATATGATTTTTAAACTGTTGATTATGGAATGTTGAACTAGCATTGTGTACATGGAATAAATTCCACTTGGTTGTGGTGTATACTTATCATACATTTGTTGGATGTCATATATTCATAATTTATTGAAAATTTTGCAGCTGTGGGTCATGAGAGACATTTGTTTGCCTTTCTTGCAATGACTTTGTGAGGTTTGGGTATTAAAGTAATGCTGGAATCATAGACTGAGTTATTCATAGGAAGTAGGCCCTCTTCTCTTTGCAGGAAAAATAGTAAAAAAAAAAAAAAATTGGTATAATTTCTCCTTTAAATGCATGCTAGAATTCTTCAGTGAATTCATCTGGGATTTTGCTTTCTATTTTGGAAGGTTATTTGTTATATATTTAAATTCTTTTGTTGAATAGATTGTTTAATCTTTAATAATAGATACAACCCTTCATTAATACATGTAGGTATATTCATATCAATTACTTTTTGGGTGAGTTTTGGTAAACTGTGTCTTTCACAAAACTTGTGCATTTCATGTAGGTTTTCATATTCGTGGGCATAGAGTTGTTCACAATATTCATTTCTTATCAAAATAACTTATCAAAATAACTGATCACTGTGTGATCAGTGGTAATCATTCCTCTTTTATTTCTGCTATTAGTAACTTGTGTCTGCTCTCTAACTAGAGGGGCTTCCCTGGTGGCTCAGCCTGTAAAGAACCTGCCTGCGATGCAGGAGATCTGGTTTGATCCCTGGGTGGGGAAGATCTCCTGGAGAAGGTAAATGGCTACCCACTCCAGTATTCTTGCTTGGACAGAATTCCATGGACTGAGGAGCAATTTATCAACCTTAATGAACCAGCTCTAAGTATTGTATTTCTCTATCACTTTCCTGTTTTCAATTTAATTGATTTCTGCTCTAAGTTTTATTTCTTTTCTTCTGGGTTTTTCTAGTTTTCTAATATTAAAGTTTAGATTATTGATATTAGGTTTTCCTAACATATGTATCAATGCATATATTTATAAATTGCCAAGTACAACTTTCAATGCATCCACAGATTTTGATAACATGTATTTTCATTTAGCTTGAAATATTTTACAATTGCTCTTGAAACTTCTTTTGGACCTATATATTATCTGGAAATGTGTTGCTTAACTCTAAGTATTTTGTCATTTTCCATCTATCTTTCCATTACTGGTATCTAGTTAATCCCATTGTGGCCTGGGAATACTTCATATAATTTCCATTAAAATTCTTTTACACTTATTAGGATGAGTTTTGTGGCCCCGAATGTGTTCTTTCTTAATGTGTTCCATGGGAATTTGAGGAGAAGGTATATTCTGCTGCTATTGGATGAAGCAGCTTATGATATCAATTAAATCCAGTTGATTAATGGCACTCTTCAGTTCAGTTGTTCTTCTTGATTTTCTGCCTGTTAGATCTGTCATTCAATGACAGGTGTGCTGAAGACTACAGCTATAATGGTGTATTTGTCTATTTCTCCTTGCAGTTCTATCAGTTTCGGTCTCATATTTTGATGCTCTATTGTGCACACACATTAAGGATTGTTACGTCTTCATGAATAATTGATCTCTTTATCATTACATAATGTTGCTCCTCATCTCTGATAATTTTTCTTGATCTGGAGCTGGCTTCATCTGAAATTAATACAGCTACTAATTGACTATGCTAAAGCCTTTGATTGTGTGGATGAAAACGAACTGTGGAAAATTCTTGAAGAGATGGGAATACCAGGCCACCGTACCTGCCTCCTGAGAAACCTGTACGCAGGTTAAGGAGTAACAGTTAGAACTGGACATGGAACAACAGACTGGTTCCAAATAGCAAAAGGAGTACATCAAGGCTGTATATTGTGACCCTGCTTATTTAACTTCTATGCAGAGTACATCATGTGAAATGCTGGGCTGGATGAAGCACAAGCTGGAATCAAGATTGCTGGGAGGAACATCAACAACCTCAGATATGCAGATGACACCACCCTTATGGCAGAAAGTGAAAAGGAACTAAAGAGCAACTTGATGAAAGCGAAAGAGGAGAGTTAAAAAGCTGGCTTAGAACTCAACATTCAAAAAACAAAGATAATGGCATCTGGTCTCATCACTTCATGGCAAATAGATGGGGAAACAATGGAAACCATGACAGACTTTATTTTCTTGGGCTCCAAAATCACTGCACCCAGGGGCCACAGCCATGAAATTAAGACACTTACTTCTTGGAAGAAAACCTATGACAAACTTAGACAGTGTATTAAAAAATAGAGATATCACTTTGCCTACAAAAGTCTGTATAGTCAAAGCTATGGTTTTTCAAGTAGTCATGTATGGGTGTAAGATTTGGACCATAAAGAAGGCTGAGCGCTGATTAAATGATGCCTTGAACTTTGGCCAAAGAAATGATGCCTTCACACTGTTGGAGAAGACTCTGAGAGTCCCTTGGACAGTAAGGAAATCAAACCAGTCAATCCTAAAGGAAATCAATCCTGAATATTCATTGGAATGACTTATGCTGAAGCTGAAGTTCCAATACTTTGGCCACCTGATGAGAAGAGCCGACTCATTGGAAAACCCCCTGAAGCTGAGAAAGACTGAAGGCAGGAGAAGGGGATAACAACAAAGAACAAGATGGTTGGATGACATCACTGACTCAATGGACACCAGTTTGAGCAAGTTATAGGAGATGCTGAAAGACAGGGAAGCTTGGCATACTGCAGTCCATGGTGTCACAAAGAGTCAGACACGGCTGAACAACTGAACAACAACTCCACCTATCTTTTGACTAGTGTTCAGTTCAGTTCAGTTCAGTCACTCAGTCGTGTCTGACTCTTTGCGACCCCATGAATCGCAGCACGCCAGGCCTCCCTGTCCATCACCAACTCCTGGAGTTCACTCAGACTCACGTCCATCAAGTCGGTGACGCCATCCAGCCATCTCATCTTCTGTCGTCCCCTTCTCCTCCTGCCCCCAATCCCTCCCAGCATCAGAGTCTTTTCCAATGAGTCAACTCTTCGCATGAGGTGGCCAAAGTACTGGAGTTTCAACTTTAGCATCATTCCTTCCAAAGAAATCCCAGGGCTAATCTCCTTCAGAATGGACTGGTTGGATCTCCTTGCAGTCCAAGGGACTCTCAAGAGTCTTCTCCAACACCACAGTTCAAAAGCATCAATTCTTCGGTGCTCAGCCTTCTTCACAGTCCAACTCTCACATCCATACATGACCACAGGAAAAACCATAGCCTTGACTAGACGAACCTTTGTTGGCAAAGTAATGTCTCTGCTTTTCAATATGCTATCTAGGTTTACTAGTGATAGCATCCCTTTACTTTCTCCATAGCTTTACTTTACTTTTAATCTGTACCTCTGTCTTTATACTTAACTGAGTTTCTTAATATATAATTAGGTTTTAGGTTTTCATTCACTCTGATAGTCTCTCCCTTTTAACTGGTGTATTTAGGCCACCACTGTTTAAAGAGATCATAATATAGCTGGATTAATACCTGCCATATCTTTTTCATAGTTTTCTATTCGTTGCCATTGCTCTGATTCTTTTCCTTTTATTTTTTCTATTTTTCTACCTTCTATGTTTTCAGTTGAGAATTTTTGCTATTCCTTTTGTTTGCCTTTCTTAACATATTAATTCTATTTCATTTTAAACTTTCCTCAGTGGTTGCCTTTTGGTTTGCAATACATACTTACATCTAATCAGACTCCTCTTTCAAATCACACTATACTACTGCATTCAATTACCTTATAATAGGTTATTCCCAATGCCTTCTCCTTTCTGTACCCTTTAACACTGCTATCATCATTTGAACGATAATTAAAAATAAAAAAATAGACCTGAGTTTCTGACCTATGGTATTTCCTTCTTTCTAAAGATATTCCACATTTCTTGCAAGTCCCCTGATGACAGAGTCCCTCAATTTTTATTTATCTGAGAAAGTGTTTATTTCTCCTGCACTTATAAAGGATAATTTTGCTGGATAGAATTCGAAAGTTTTTTTTTTTTTTTTCTTTCAACACAAAATATTTCACTCTGCTCTCCTGCTTGCATGATTTCTAAAAGTCTGATGCAACCATTAATCTTTTTCCTCCCTATGTAAAGTGTTTCTTTTTCCTCTGGCTTCTCTGAAGATTTGTCCACTTTCTGAAATTTAAATGTGTTATGTCTAGGTTTGGATGTTTTGATATTTAGTCTGGTGGTTTTCTCTAAGCTTCCTGGCTCTCGGTTAATTTTCAGAAATGATGGCTCATCACTGCTTCAAATTTTCTTCTCTTCTTGCTCTCTTGTTTGTCTTTCTGGTATTCCTATTATATGTATGTGACACCTTTAATAATTATTTCACAGCTCGTGTCTTTTTCATCCTTTTTCTCTTTGCATTTTGGCTTTGGAAATTTCTACTGACATTTTTTCAAGCTCACTGATTATTTGCTTGGCCATGTCCAGTCTATTTACGAGCATATCAAATGCATTCTTCATTTAATGTTAAGGCATTTTTTATTCTAACATTTTCTTCTGATTCTATCTTAGAGTTTCCATATTTATGTTTATACCTCTATTCTTTATTCCTTAATGTTGTTCATTTCCTCCATTAGAAGCCTTAGCACATTTTTCATACATGTTTCAAATCCTTAGTTTGGTAATTTCGACATCTCTGCCATATTTGAGTCTGATTCCGATGCTTAATGTGTCTGTTTGAGCTGCTTTTTTTTCTTCCCTTTCACTCTATGTGAATTTTTTGTTGAAAGCCAGTTATCATGTATCGGGTAAAGGCCCTGAGGCAAACAGGTGTTTATTGTGTGGTTTGCACATCTAGCTAGAGGTTAAGCTGTATTTACTGCTTTCTTTTGTTATAGCAGAGATAAACTTTCCTCTGCTTTCCTTGTCTGTGTCTCCCCAGTTGTCTTCAGGTTTCCCTTAGGCTTTTTAAAACACAAACATTATTTATTTTTTATTTTTGGTTTTGCTGGGTCTTCATTGCTGCAAGGGCTTTTCTCTAACCCGGCAAGCGGTGAGGGGCAGGGGGCTACTCTTTGTTGAGGTACACAGGCCTCTCATTGCAGTGGCTTCTCTAGGACTCCTGGGCTTCAGTAGTTGCAGTTCCCGGGCTCTAGAGCACAGGCTTAATAGCTGTGGCACATGGGATCGGCATGTGGGATCTTCCTGATCAGGGATCAAACACATGTCTCCTGCACTGGCAGATGGATTCTTATCCACTAAGCCACCAGGGAAACCTCTCTCTCAGTTCAGTTCAGTCGCTCAGTTGTGTCCAATTCTTTGCGACCCCATGGACCGCAGCATGCCAGGCCTCCCTGTCCCTCACCAACTCCCAGAGTTTACCCAAACTCATGTCCATTGAGTCGGTGATGCCATCCAACCAGCTCATCCTGGTCATCCCCTTCTCCTCCTGCCTTCAATCTTTCCCAGCATCAGGGTCTTTTTCAATGAATCAGCTCTTCGCATCAGGTGGCCAAAGTATTGGAGTTTCAGCTTTAGCATCAGTCCTTCCAATGAACACCCAGGACTGATCTCCTTCAGAATGGACTGGTTGGATCTCCTTGCAGTCCAAGGGACTCTCAAGAGTCTTCTCCAACACCACAGTTCAAAAGCATCAATTCTTCATCGCTCAGCTTTCTTCACAGTCCAACTCTCACATCCATACATGACCACTGGAAAAACCATAGCTTTGACTAGATGGACCTTTGTCAGCAAAGTAATTTCTCTGCTTTTTAATATGCTGTCTAAGTTGGTCATAACTTTCCTTCCAAGGAGTAAGTGTCTTTTAATTTCATAGCTGCAGTCACCATCTGCAGTGATTTTAAAGCCCCCAAAATAGAATCCTTCCTTAAGCCTTCCTAAATAAGGCTTGAGATGTGCAGTTTTTTCCTTTGCAGTTCCCTGTTGTTGTTTAGACTCTCTTAATGTTGTGGCTGGCGCAGAGGGAGTGGAAGCATTTTATAGTTCTAGGGTTAGGTGCCAGTCTTTTTGTGAGCCTGTGCTCTGGGGCTGTAACCTTTACAAATTTCTCTCCAATTTTTTTTTTTTTTTCCACCTCACTTGGGTGAGACCAGGATTAGAGTCTGGTATTTCCTTTTCTTTGTGTTGGTGAAGTTCCTGTACAACTCTGATCAGTTTCTCTTAAAGGCAGATCTAGTTAAGAAGATGAGAATGTTCTGAGAGTATTTGAAAATAGTTCCTTTTTCCCTTCCCCTGAGAGATGTACGAAGGGATTTCTCTTCAAACTTCACTGTGAGAATCTGGTAGAATTCCTGGAGGCAAAATTCACAAGTGTGTGGTGTCGCCTCAAGACTGGGCTCCCTTCGAGTCTTAACTTTCAAGTTAGTCTTCTCTGAACCTCCAGCAATTTGTCCATTACAGGTTAAGTTTCTTACCCCAGTATTGGTTCCTTGGAGGTTTCTGCTCTTGGGCTTCTGGTAAATTGTGATTTCCTGTATTCACCTGTCTCTCCAGTTTTGGGCACTTACAGCATTTTACCTAGTGACCTCATTCTGAGATGAATGTAAGAAAAATTGTTGATTTTCAGTTTATTCAGCTCTTTTTCTTATTGTGAGACTGAGAGTGATAATTTCCAAGATCTTTCAATGCTGGACTGGAAGTCTTGATTCATTTTTTAAAACTATTATTGATTTTTCTTACTGAATACGTAAACATATTAAATTTTAATTTTAAAACAGATTAGCATAAAAAGATAAAATCAACAGAATTTCAGCATTCATAAATAAACTATTGTTGATATTCACGTATATATCTTTTCAGTCTTCTCTCTACACATCTGCCTGTCCCTCTGTCTTCTCTATCTAGCTAGCTACATACCTATCTATCCATCCACCTACCTATCTATTTACTTATGCCTCTTGCAACAACCAAAGAATTAAAATAGACCTTTGGACCTATGAGTGTGAGATTGTATGCAGATATATGGTCATACTACCTTTTAAAAATTGTTTGAAAATTTAATAGGTAAAAATATAAATGTTTCCCATTACATTTTTTACTTCTTTGATATTTTCTCACTGATGTATGAGTTCTATATATAAATAAGATTACTCCTTTATTATATGTGATAACATATAATATCATTCACCTTGTTTTTCTATTTTGAGGTCTGCATTGCTTTTGAACCTAAATTAAAGAGACTGAGCTGATGGTTTTGTGTGATAAACGAAAGTCTGTAGTAACTTAAGTTGAATCATGAATATAACAAGTTAGTGAAAATAATAAATTGAAAATCAAAATTATGGATAAAATAGTGGAGTGTTAACCCTATGGAAGTTAATTTAGCATCAATGTATCATGAAACCCTCTACTGTCATATAGCAGAATACTAATACAGTAATGGGGATAAAGAAATTATAACTATATGCAATAACATGAAAGACTCTCAAAGGAAGATGTTGAATATGAGAAGAGTGATATTAATAATTCCATTTATATAAAGACAGAAATAAGCAAACGTATCTATGGTATGAGAAGTTACCACTGACCTAGGCAGCAGTGACTGGAACGGTCCCTGGTAGGGTTCTGGGATCCTGGTGCCTTTGTTGTTGTTCAGTCACTCAGTTGTGTCTGACTCTTTGTGACCCCATGGACTGCAGCATGCCAGGCTTCCCTGTCCTTCACCATCCCCTGGAGCTTGCTCAAACTCAGGTCCATTGAGTCGGTGATGCCGTCCAAACCATCTCATCCTCTGTTGTCCCCTTCTTCTCCTGCTTTCAATAGTTTCCCGCATCAGGGTCTTTTTCAGTGAGTCAGCTCTTCTCATCAGGTGGCCAAAATATTGGAGCTTCAGCTTCAGCATCAGTCCTTCCAATGAATATTCAGGGTTGATTTCCTTTGGGATTGACTGGTGTGATCTCCGTGCAGTCCAAGAGACTTTCAAGAGTCTTCTCCAACACCACAGTTTGAAGGCCTCAATTCTTTGGTGCTAGGCCTTTTTTATTGTCCAGCTTTCACATTTGTATATGACTACTAGGAAAACCAAAATTTTGACTAAATGGACTTTTGTAGGCAAAATAATGTTTCTGCTTTTTAATATGCTGTCTAGGTTTGTCATTGCTTTGCCAGTCAAGGCTGGTGAACTGGTTCTGTTCAATTCTTGAAAATTCATTGTGCACTTAAGCTTTGTGCAATTTTCTGTATGTAGGCCATCCTTTAGAAAATTATTATTGAGATATAATTGACATATAACATTATATTCACTTCAGGTGTACAATATAATGATTTAATATATGTATATATTACAAAATAATATTGCAATATATGTATATATTGCAAAACTAGATAATAAGTCTACTTAACGTTTATCACCACACAGTTTAAATTTCTTTCCTTATGATGAGTATTTTTAAAATCTACTGTCTTAGCAACTTTTCAATATACACTTCGGTATTAGTGACTAAAGTCAAGGTGCTATACATCACATCTCCAGGACTTACTTCTTTTAAAACTGGAAGTCTGTCCCTGTTTACCCCCTTCACACCATTTCTCCCAGCATCCCAACCCCCGACCTCTAGCAGCCACCAATCTGTATCTAAGAGTATATTTTTTGGGTTCTACACATAAATGAAATTATATTGTATTGGTCATTCTCAAACTTATTTCACATGCCCATGCTGTCACAAATGGCAAGATTTTATTCTTTTTATCCAACCCCCAACCTCTAGCAGCCACCAATCTGTATTTAAGAGTATATTTTTTGGGTTCTACACATAAGTGAAATTCTATTGTATTGGTCATTCTCTAACTTATTTCACATGCCCATGCTGTCACAAATGGCAAGATTTTATTTTTTTATGACTGAATTATAAATGTGTTTGTGTATGTATATATGTGTACACAAACACATATGTACATACATAAGGGACAGCTCATTTTATCACACTTTTTATTGTTCTTCACAGATGTCATGTGCATGTCAGTGCTCAGTCATGTCCCACTCTTTATGCACCCTATGGACCATAGCCCCCCAGGCTCCTCTGTCCATGGGATTTTCCAGGCAAGAATAGAATACTGGAGTGGGCTGCCATTTCCTCCTCCAGGGGATCTTCCTGACCCAGGGATTGAACCCACATACTTCTCTTGCATCTCCTGCATTGGCAGGCAGATTCTTTACCACTGTGCCAGCTGGGGAGCTACAGATACTGCATCATTGTAGAAACTGAAGGGGTCTGTGTCAGCCCTGCGTCAAGCAAATCTATCAGCACCATTATTCCCGCAGTACTTGTGCATTCTGTGTCCCTGAGTAAGTTTGGTAATTCTCACAATATTTCAAACTTTTTCGCACGCAGAGTACATCATGAGAAACGCTGGACTGGAAGAAACACAAGCTGGAATCAAGATTGCCGGGAGAAATATCAATAACCTCAGATAGGCAGATGATACCATCCTTATGGCAGAAAGTGAAGAGGAGCTAAAAAGCCTGTTGATGAAAGTGAAAGTGCAGGGTGAAAAAGTTGGCTTAAAGCTCAACATTCAGAAAACGAAGATCATGGCATCCGGTCCCATCACTTCATGGGAAATAGATGGGGAAACAGTGGAAACAGTGTCAGACTTTATTTTTCTGGGCTCCAAAATCACTGCAGATGGTGACTGCAGCCAAGAAATTAGAAGACGCTTACTCCTTGGAAGGAAAGTTATGACCAACCTAGATAGCATATTCAAAAGCAGAGACATTACTTTGCCAACAACGGTTCGTCTAGTCAAGGCTATGGTTTTTCCTGTGGTCATGTATGGATGTGAGAGTTGGACTGTGAAGAAGGCTGAGTGCCGAAGAATTGATGCTTTTGAACTGTGGTGTTGGAGAAGACTCTTGAGAGTCCCTTGGACTGCAAGGAGATCCAACCAGTCCATTCTGAAGGAGATCAGCCCTGAGATTTCTTTGGAAGGAATGATGCTAAAGCTGAAACTTCAGTACTCTGGCCACCTCATGTAAAGAGCTGACTCATTGGAAAAGACTCTGATACTGGGAGGGATTGGGGGCAAGAAGAGAAGGGGACGACAGAGGATGAGATGGCTGGATGGCATCACTAACTCGATGGACGTGAGTCTCAGTGAACTCCGGAAGTTGGTGATGGACAGGGAGGCCTGGTGTGCTGTGATTCATGGGGTCACAAAGAGTCAGACACGACTGAGTGACTGATCTGATCTGATCTGATCTGATGGTGATCTGTGATCTTTGACATTACAACTGTGACTTGCTGAAGGTTCAGATGATGGTTAGCATTTTTGAGCAAGAAAGTATTTTTAAATGAAGGCATGGACATTAGTGTTTAGACATAATGCTATTGCACACTTAATAGATCACCATATCATGTAACATGACTTTTATATACACTGGTAAAGCAAACATTCTCTATGACTTATCATGGTGCTCTAGAACTAAACCTACACTATCCCTGAGGTATCCCTGTGTCCACATTTTCTTTATTCACTCACCCATCAATGAGCACTTAGGTTGCATCTATTGTAAATAATGCTGCATTGAACATGAGGGTGCTTTTTTAAGTTCATGTTTTCATTTATTTTGGTTAAATACCCAAAAGTGGAAATGCTGCATCATATTGCAGTTTTATTTTTAATATTTTGAGAAACCTCCTTACTGTTTCCATAGTGGTTGCACCAATTTACATTCCCACCAGGACAGTGCACAGAATTTTGCTCCATATCCTCACCAACACTTATTATCTCTTATCTTTTTAGAACTGCCATTCTAACTGGTTTGAGGTGCCATTTCATTATGGATTTGATATGCATTTCTAGTATGTATGGTATACTTGAACAAAATTTTTTTAAAATATCTGTATCTTAACCTTATACCAAGTTCCCCTCTATGGTCCTCAACAAAAATGTGCCAAGGTGATGCCTGTCATAGTGTATCTGCAAGAATATTTATAATTGTGGCCTTGTGCTTTATAGTTTGTGGTATAAATAATGTTCACCCACAGTACTGTCTTAAAGTATAACCCTAGAGCTCCCACAGGTCACTATGGATTTCCAAGGTGAGAGGAGAGGTGATTCACTCTATACGGCTGACTCTACCTTGCACATATGAATGTGCCCAGGTTCCCTACACTCCATCTCTTTAGATCAACTTTCAAAGTCAGGGTTAACTAACTTGATGGCAGGAGTCCTTTCACAAAGAACACATATATAAAATCATCATATTGTACACTTTAAGTATCTTACAATTTAGTTTGTCAAGTACACCTCATTAAGCTGAAAAAAATGTAACTAACAAACAAAAAACCAAAGTCAGCGCTAAGGATATAAGCTGGCACCACAATAGGGCTGTGAGGAACAAGTTTGGTTCCAGATATCAGGACCATTCTTCTTTGAAAGGCCAGTTCACTAGACTACTTTTTTCCCTCCATGATGGTTGTATTTCCTTAGAATCACTTAGATCTAATTCAGTAGGTTATAAAAACTTTGAATCTTATTGAACTTCTCAAACTTATTATGCAAATCTATAACCTCTTCTTCAGACACTTTTAAACCCCAAATTTTAATGGGCTTTGTGCATACACACACATGCTTCACCAGACACTCCACACTAATTTATTCAAATAAAAAAATGATTTACAGGAAATGTATAGAAAATTTCAAACTCTCTGATCTTCGAGAAATTATAATCTGAAAATATTAAAACAAATACTTGGAAGTTAGTGTCAGTTAAACTCTTTAGCACTGTGACAAACATAATTTTTACTGCAATTTAACTAGTTGCTCAATGGAGAAGGAAATAGCAACCCATTCCAGTATCCTTGCCTTGAGAATCTCATGGATGGAGGAGCCTGGTGGGCTACAGACCAGGGGGTCACAAAGAATCGGACACAAATGAGCCACCTGGCACCCAACTAGTTGCTTGAACTCAGTTAATATAGACTAAGATGGTTAGATCATTGCCGACTCAATAGACATGAATTTGAACAAACTCTGGGAGACAGTGGAGGACAGAGGAGCCTTCTGTGCTGCAGTCCATTGGGTCGCAAAGAGCTGGACATAACGTAGCAACTAAACAACAACAAGACTCCATTAGCCCTTGAAGGGGCTTTTATAAAAGTATCAAAACACTAAATACACAAGTCAACCCATATCCCAAATTATCTTTGACATTTGTTACAATTTGGTCTATTTCCCCTACTATTATCTTGAATACAGTAAGTCCCCTACATATAAATGAGTTCCTTCCAAGAACACCTTGGGAAGTCTAATTTTTTTCATTAAGTCTAACATTGTTAGCCTGTGTACCCAACTAACACCACTGGCTATCTAGTACTGTGCTGTAACAGGTTTACAATAATTTTCACACAAATAATACATAAAAACAAAAAATAAAGAAAACATTTTTAATCTTACAATACAGTATCTTGAAAGGTACAGGAGTACCGTACAACTGGCATACAGAGGCTGGCATCAAGTGAACAGGTAAGAAGAGTTACTGACTGGAGGACAGAGAGGAAGTGGGAGATGGTAGAGCTGAAGGACTGTCAGCAATAAGGGATGGAGGGCAAGCTGAAATTTCATTCATGCCTAAATTTGATGGCAAAAATTCTGGTTCCTTGTTGGATTCAATTCTATCTTCTTGAAAAAATGATCCAGGGATGTCTGAGTAGTAGCCCTTTTTTTCTGATCATTGATGACATAGTAGCACTGGATTTCATTCTGAACGGCTGCTACAACCTTCATATACCATTCTGTGTTTGGGTCCTGTGCCTCAAAAGCTAACCTTGCTTTCTCAAATAAAGAAAATCCCCTTGCCATTTCCTGGGCTGTAAATCTCTTGTTCACTAGTTACTTCTTCTTTCTCTTGTCCCTCTTTTCCCTTTCTCTGGGCTCCAATTCCATCAGGTTTTCATTAGTAAGCTCCCCGGGCTGCACAGCAAGGAGTTCAATGAAGTTGTCCTCTTGTAGATCAACTAATAGCTTGAATAAATATACTGTACTACTGAACTCTATACATTACTGTACAGTAAAGCACACAAAAACATAACCACTTGCAGAGGATGCATGCATGTGACAATGTACGCCAGACAAGTGAACTAACTTATGCGTGTGGACACGAGGGCGCACGTTCTCAAGTTTGCAACTTGAAGGTTCATGTGTAGGCACTTACTGTAGTTAGTGTTTGACAGTTCTGTCTGGAGTCCTAAATAACTGAAGAGTCCTTCTCAGTGTTATGACTTTAACTTTTTTGGGGGGGAGTAAACATGGACGTACTTAGAGAAGCTAAATTTATTTTGAAAAGGTATTAAATGCAATAAATGAGTATACTGTGTTAAGTGATTTCATTAAAAAAATCACATTACATATATTTTCTACATCTCTAAGTATAAACTCATAAGATTTTATAATATTCTACATTAAGTATACTTTAAAGATTCTGAGCTTCTTTTTGAGATTTCCCCTTCCTGACAATATTTCTGGCTAATTGTTTCCAACCTATTTTAATTAAATAAATGACAGCATCAAACCAGATCAAATCAAAGCAAACCAAACAAAATGCAGTATAGTGTATCACCTTGACTTAAACTAGTAAAAGCTTTATCAGGATTAATTGTTCTCTGCTAAGGTTAAAGAGTAGGATTATGCAAGAGGAAATAAAATGAAACAAATCAACAAACAGTACTGCTAGGATAACTCCATTTTTGTCTTTGAAAACAAAGATACTTAATATATTCATAAATCTAAAGCAATACAGGAAAAATACAACTATATAGCTTAAAAGTGTTTTAATTAAATTGTGTTATAAGTCTGTGAAATTTGAATAGAGAGTCTTTTATTCCGATGAGAATATTAATTTCTATACTTTAAAAACATGCAGTAGTGTGTTCACAATTTTGTAATAAGAGTTTTTCAAAACCAAAATAAAAATAAGGACATTTTTGGAGGTATAGTTATCTTAGAGAGTTCTTCTTATTGTTTAATTAACACTACAGCCAGTGAATAGAAATATAGCTTGTGTATTTTGCTGGGGAGATAGCCATTAAAAGCTCTTTTAGGAGTGTCTTGCTTAACAATCCTGTCAGCATCATCTCTGTCAATTAATCCTCAGTAGGCACTCAGAATTCTAAAATCCAGACACAGGGCAGGACCTGTGTGAGTGATCCGGCCTCCAGACAAATGTCATCACTTCACACGCACCTGGAGCCATTTCAAAAACATTTCTTCCAACGGGATACAAAGTTGTAATATAAAACATAAATAACTGAAGGTAGGGTTGGGTTAGGCGCATTACATTCTCAGAAACATGCAGGTAACCCAAAGCTCTGTTTTTCTTCCCCTCTAGAAAACAAACCGTAAGCAAGAATTGCATAACATGTTCATTTTAAGAGATATAAAGCCAAGCAGAGGCATCCACAAATTGAATAAGGGAAACGGAACTAACAGCTTCAGGGTGGTTTCCGCCTCCAGGTGCTCTTTGGGAGGACTTTCTAAATGAACATCTAGAGAGGGGCACAGCAGGGGCCCCCTGGAGAACATTCATAGTGCCTTGCTCTGAGGAGAAACAGGACTGGAACCTACTCACAATGGTTACAGGGCACATAGAAGGCACGGGACTGGCTGAGTAATTCCTGGGCGACTGAGCAGGCAAGTGTGTTGAGGTGGGATCAATTTACATAATCTGAGAGCATGAGTTTTTGCTGTGGAACAGATGTGGGCAGAGAAGGGAATCTGACATGGAGCAAGTCCTCTTGAGTTGCCAAGAGTCATCAGATTTAAACTAGGCTAGAGATGGGCCCTCAGATGTTCAGGAGCATAAAGTGGATGAACATGAGGGCATAACTTATTAACCAGTTTCTAGAGATGGCTTAAAACAAGCAAAAATCCTACTTCATATCCTTGCAATATTATGCATGTGACCTCACAATCTTTTTCACACCATGAGCAATAAAACTCAAGCTGAATTTTGAGTAGGAAAGACAGTTAAGTTTCAATTCTAATTTTTTGTGAATTCAAAAAAATTCCATATGAAATCTGACAGTTGAATTAATATCTAGAATTTAAATATATATAAAATTTAAATTTTAATCATATATATATACATATAGACATGCATATACAAACCTTTGGAAAACAGACCTATTTTGGTCCATTCCCACAGGTAGCTGAGAGGAAAATTTTAAGATAGTCTCAAAGAATCTTGATTCATCTCTTGCTGTGATCCTGTTATTTAATAATACTATATAAATACCATTCTCTAGGTCTATGTTTAAAGATATAAGCTCATAACCATTGTTTAACTCCTTACACAAAGTTTTCTGGTATTAATCAAGGTTGTTTGTTATTTGTTACTCTGGCTCATATGGTTTAACACTACTATTACTATAACATTACTATATAAGAAAGCCAGCTAAGTTATTGTATATAGATTCAATGACCAGTTACACCATTAGAAGAATGAGCTAAGCTGAAGCAGAGCCACCTAAAATGTTTCCATTAAAGCTGACATTCAAGGCAGGCTATTAGTAGGTTTTAAAAAGGAAAAATTAGTGGAGGAATAACATTTTAGCTCAGACTTTTACTATAAATTCAGAAAAAATAGATTGGAAGCCATGCCAAACTCCTTTGTTGCAGACTTCTTTCCTTCAAGTGCATGACAGTATCAAGCACCTCAGAAGCAAAAAGTGAGTATGCAAGTAGTGTCACGTTAGAAAAAAGCAGTCCTATAAATTAAATATTATACTATTGAACTCTAGTCGCTTTAACGGCGGCACTCTTCTAAATTCACCGACTTCGGGGGCGGGGGGGAGAAAAACGGAGTTACTACATTCTTCCTTTACTTTCCAAAGGCTGAAATTATGAATTCAGACAATGTTGGTGCGTGTGCTTGCTCACCACAGGTCTGTGTACATCCCAGAACGCTCTCTCTTGACTGTCAAGGATCTTCCTTTCAATCTTGTCTCTCTTCTTGTCCACTCTGTTAACATCACAGCAATGAACAGTAAGCAGTGTTAATCATAGTGCCTCTGTGGATAAAAGGCCACAACTTGAACAAATCTTCCAAAAGACTCACAAGGACTCACTTTGCTTGTGCTTCTGCTTGCATAAAAATGAACTCCCACTTCCGGGCAAATGCTCTCTGTAGCCTGGCCAAGCTCTCCTGTAAAATATACCACGGAGAAGACATTCTGGAGCTCAGCCTTACTATGCCCCCTTCTAGTTTATCTACCATATGTGAAAAGTGAAAGTGGAAATCGCTCAGTCGTGTCCAACTCTGCGACCCCATGGACTATACAGTCCATGGAATTCTCCAGACCAGAATATTGGTGTGGGCAGCCTTTCCCTTCTCCAGGGACTCTTCCCAATCCAGGGATCGAACCTAGGTCTCCCACATTGCAGGTGGATTCTTTACCCGCAGGGCCACAGGGAAGCCCAAAAGCTATCTGTTTCTGCCCGGTTGTACCATATGTACTTACCAAGAAAACAAATCAAAATTTCTTGGAGTAAGTGTACTTGGAATGATAAGTCATGCTCACTAAATGCAGCTAATCCTCAAATTAACAGTCACAGAGGACATAGGAAAGCCTATTACAAACATCAATATTAGCAAGTATAACTAAAAACCCCAAATACTAAACTTACATTAAAAAGTGCTCAACAGTAATTCATTGGATTTTTCTCTGCCCATTTTACTGAATAAGAAATCAGTACATTTCTACTACTGATTCAATAAGTTTATCTGGTTTTTGAGAAAAATGTAAACCTTTGGCCCCCTACTACCTATTTACAGATAGTGCTCTAAGTTTAGTAAATCAGAAGATAGCAATCATCTGAACAGATTACATGAGGTCAATTTAATCTGTTGATGGTGACCAACCTAAAGATTTTGCAAAAACCATTTTCCCAGTGTAAACACTCTTTAATTCTCGAAGTTTGGATATCTTCATTATATATAGTATATACTACTATATATATATATGTATACACATAAAGATTTTGGGCTTCCTGGTGGCTCAATGGCAAAGAATCTGCCTGCCAATGCAGGAGATGCAGGTTCGATCTCTGGGTCAGGAAAATCCCCTGAAGAAGGAAATGGCAACTCACTCCAGTATTCTTGCCTGGCAGAAATCCCATGGACAGAGAACCCTGGAGGGCTACATTCATGGAGTCACAAAGAGACACGACTTAGTGAGTGACTAAAAACAAATGACAACATACATAAAACTTTTATATTAAATCAGTTTTAGCAAATAATATATACTTCCTACTTCTTCCCCGAATTTGTGTGTTTAGAATTTCATCATGACTGTGAATGATGAGAGGAAGTAAGCAAGTAAGGGATATAGTAATTATGCTGTCCCTCCCTGGAAATCTGATCTCTAAGATTCATAAATGTAGAAAGTTCAGAGTGCCCAGAAATGACTATTGGCCTTATTCTTGCTCATCTTATACCTTCCTTTGCCAGGAAGTCCTCGGTACTTACAGCTTCATAGTCGGCCAGCTCCAGCCTTGCTTTGTTTTGCATTGTTCTTTTGCAGAGGTAAACCGCTAAAAGGGGGAAAAAAACACAATCATTTCTTGCCTGCTTATTTACACTGAGGCACTAAAAATAAAAAAAAATAGAGCATTATAAACCAAAGCATATTGGTCTTTGTCATTTTTCCTCAAATTGTCAATTTCTGATTTTATCATTCTGGGGGGACAAAACAAATAATCTGTAACATCATTACTGAAATTCAAGTGAAGAGAAAGTGTTAGTCACTCAGTGGTGTCCAACTCTTTGTGACCCCAAGGACTGCATCCTACTAGGCTCCTCTGCCCATGGGATTCTACAGACAAGAATACTGGAGTGGGTTGCTATTCCCTTCTCCAGGGGAATCTTTCCAACCCAGGAATTGAACCCAGGTCTCCTGAATTGCAGGCAGATTCTTTATTGTCTGAGCCACTCAAACACAATGGTAATTTAAAAAGGTGTTACAAGAAAATAGACATGTTTGGAACCTTGGTAACCATTTCATATGTCATTAAAAGTTCTCTCAGGGTACTGTATTGGCCTCTAGACAGGATTTAACCTCCAAAAAGCATTCAGCAACTGCTCAGTCATGTTCCAGTGATTCCATTCTATGAAGTTCCTCTTGACACATTTTAACTCCAAGGCATTTCATCTGGTGGTTTGAACTGAACAGTCAGTCAGCTGGGCAGAAGAATTCTAGGTCCTTCCTATAAACTAAGCAGAGATGCTGTTCTTTCCCAGCTGGTAAACTATATCTAAAAGAGAAATGTTTATGATGGCTTTGCAATTCTGGCCCTTTGCTTCCCATTCCAGGAAATCAGCCTGAGGAATAGTACTGGAGCTTGACAAACAGCATGGTGATTTGGGAGTACAGTGTGTTATCACTTACTTTTATTATAACAGCTGCCCAAAGCTTCACAAAGGAGCAACAGTAGGAGACTGAACAGCCTTGTAATCATATTTCTAGGCTTGAAAAGAAACTTCTTTAACAAGAACCTGACACCTCAGACTTAGCATGAAAGCATAGCTCAGGTCAGTCACAGAAAGCTGATCTTGCCAGAATTTGTTCCATAACAATGATAGAAATGCAAAGGCACAGCACATTTGTTTTTATTTTGTTGTTGTTCAGTGTTAAGTCATGTCCGATTCTTTGCAATCTCAAAGACTGTAGGCTGTCAGGCTCCTTTGTCTGTGGGATTTCCCAGATAAGAACACTGGAGTGGGTTGCCATTTCTATCTCTGGGGGATCTTTCTGACCCAGGGATGAAACCTGTGTCTCCTGCATTGCAGGTGGATTCTTTACCACTTAGCCACCAGGGAAGACCCACAATTGGTGTGTGTTGTGTTTTAGTCACTAAGTCGTATCTGACTCTTGCGACCCCATGGATGGTAGCCTGCCAGGCTCCTCTGTCCATGGGATTCACCAGGCAAGAATACTGGAGTGGGTTTCCATTTCCTTCTCCAGGGATCTTCCTGACCCAGGAATTGAACCCAGGTCTCCATTGAACCCATTGCAGGCAGATCCTTTACCAACTGAGCTACAAAGGAAGCCCCACATTTGGTATATGTCCTTAATAGCTGAAAAAAGTAACAACTATTCAATATATTCAATAACAACTATTTCAATATATTATTGAAAGTCTTTACTGAATGCTCTGATGAGTTAGATATCAGCAATCTTCTATTTATCTCACTTTTTCGTGCATTGAAAACTTGGCCCATAACTTGTGACCTTGACTAAACGAATCCTGTCACTCTCTGGAACTCAGCTGCCTCATCCTTAGCTGAGATGGTCAGATTGGATGACCTCTCAGGTTCCCTCCAGCTCTGAAATTTCATTACTGGATAAAGTCATGATTTCACACTGACATGGACATTCTGAGTCAAGGAAGAGTTGAAGGGCAAGGCATGCAATTGCTAAGCCAAAAGAAAATTTGGAACCTTGCCAGGTGTTCAAGTTTACTCTCTGACTTCACTTTCTTCAGGTTCCCACAAAAGCTTTTGTCTAGTGTGATTTAAAACAATCTAAATCTCCTTCAAAGGGGATGACAGAGGATGAGATGGTTGGATGGCATCACTGACTCAACAGACATGAGTTGGAGCAAGCTCCAGGAGATGGTGAAGGTCAGGGAAGCCTGGCATGCTGCAGTCCATGGGGTTGCAAAGAGCCAGACACGACTGAGTGACTGAACAATAACAACATAATCTTCTTTCTGTTAAGACAATGTAGAAACAGAATACTAATGCCAGGCTGGATGAAGCACAAGCTGGAATGAACCACACCCTCTCCTTGCTCAAGGACAATGTGAAATCAGACATCCAAATTTCTTGTTAAGCAGGTTTTAATTAAAAGAAAAAAAAATTTTTTTTGGCAAATCACTTGGACGTAGAAGTAGTTTATTTCAGCTCTATGCCACAAAAAATTTCTATTATCTATCCAGAAAGTCTTAGGATATAGAATATTTACCTCCTAGGGTATGAAGTTTCTGTCGCTTAACTTCCCAGGCTGAGAAAATTTCAAAGACCAAAAACTGACTGAACAATAGTCTGCACCTTACCAGCCACTCTATATTAAAACAATGAAAAATAATGCCTCTGTTGTTGATTTGTGTATTCACTAAGAATGTTTTTCAGCTTTAATTGCTAGACTTGAGAAAATTGAGTCTTCATGAAATAGTATTGCTAATTCGTAGATGGACTGCAGCATGCCAGGCTTCCCTGTCCTTCACCATCTCCTGGAGCTTGTTCAAACTCATGTCCATTGAGTCAGTGATGCCATGATCTTACTTTTTCGAATGTTGAGTTTTAAGCCAGCTTTTTCATTCTCCTCCTTCACCTTCATCAAGAGGCTCTTTAGTTCATCTTCACTTTCTGCTATTAGGGTAGTGTTATCTGCATATCTGAGGTTATTAATAGTTGATAGAGCAATCAAATATCTTCATTCCAGCTTGTGCTTCATCCAGCCTGGCATTTCACACGATGTACTCTGCATATAAGTTAAATAAGCAGGGTGACAATATACAGCCTTGATGTACTTCTTTCCCAATTTTGAACCAGTTTGCTTTTCCATGTCTGATTCTAACTGTTGCTTCTTGACCTGTATACAGGTTTCTAAGGAGGCAGGTAAGGTTTGCCTATTAGTGCTTACTTATATTCTGACTAATTGTAAAAGACCCTGATGCTGTGAAAGATTGAGTACAGGAGCAGAAGAGGGTAACAGAGGATGTGATGGTTGAGTGGTATCACTGACTCAATGGACATGAGTTCGAGCAAACTCTGGGAGATAGTGAAGGACAGGGAAGTCTGGCGTGCTGCAGTCTAGGGGGGTCGCAAAGAGTTGGACATGACTGAGGGACTGAACAACAATATTATAAATGATCTCATTTATATGAGATCTTTTTTTTATTTTTAAATTTTCCCTTTCATTCTTTGATTGTCAAAAAGTCTATATAAGGATTGTAAGCAGTCTATTATTTTCATGGTCACCATAATTAACTATTTTTCTTTAGTAAAACTTTAAATGAAATAAATATGCTTCCTGTAGTTATTAAGCCTAAGCAAAATGGGAAGTTTGGTTGTACACTGACACTGTCAAAGCCCTTTTTTTGTTGTTGTTTAGTTGCTATGCTGTGTCCAACCCTTTTACAACCCAATGGACTGTAGCCAATTTCCTCCATCCGAGGGATTCTCCAGGCAAGAACTGGAGTAGGTTGCCATTTTTTCCACCAGGGGATCTTCTCCACCAGGGATCAAACTCGCCTCTCTTATGTCCCTTGCATTGTCAGGTAGGTTCTTTACCACTAAGCCATCTGGGAAGTCCAAGAACCTTTCTATATAGGCTAAAGGTCCTCAAAACATCCTGAGGGAAATAGAGCATTGGTAGAATATTTTGGGGCACAAACCATCATTCTGCAAAATAAGGTAAGTTCTGGACAATTTTCATTGTTAAATTGTCAAAAGTTCCTTATGTTGAGAACATGTCTGCCTTTCTGCAGTTGGCATACATTGGTTTCAGTTGCCCCTAGGATGAGATGAGTGAGGCATTTGCCTACAGGGTAAGTCAACAGATTGCCAAATTACCCATTAATCAAGAAAATAAATAATACTTTAATGTAACATATCAGAGAAGGCAATGGCACCCCACTCCAGTACTCTTGTCTGGGAAATCCTATGGACGGAGGTGTCTAGTAGGCTGCAGTCCATGGGGTTGCGAAAAGTCGGACACAACTGAGTGACTTCACTTTCACTTTTCACTTTCATGCATTGGAGGAGGAAATGGCAACCCACTCCAGTATTCTTGCCTGGAGAATCCCAGGGATGGGGAAGCCTGGTGGGCTGCCATCTATGCAGTCGCACAGAGTCAGACACGACTGAAGCGATTTAGCAGCAGCAGCAGCAATGAAAAAAATATAAAAGTATTCAATAAGGACATGCTCCAACAGGGTCAGGATTTGGGTGAAGTGAATGAGGTGAGTCATAAAAGTATAGCATCAGCTCCTGTCTTTACTGGAAATTTCAATTTCTTGAGGTCCACATTCTATTTGAATACTGGAGATTGCACCCTCAAAAGAAGCCAGATGAAAGATGTTGGTTGATGTGTGTTCATCTGCAGGAATTTCAATGTGCATTGTTTGCTTATAATATCAGTGAACTTACCATCTCTCGCTTCTGCTTGAGTTTTCTACCACCACTACAGTCTCTACTCCTTACCACAGTTCTCTTAAAAACTTCCTTGGGTCTTGGCCTCCAGCTCTCATTGCAATCCCTTTATACTAGATGATTCTTGATGTAAATACATGGGAAATTCATTCCTGACTCCATTTTACTTGGATTGGATTATTTTTTTGTACTTGGGTGAAAAAATATCAGAAATCTCACACAACTTAATTGTCAAAGAACGGTGTTTTTTTCATAGCCCTTTAGTTCATATTGGCTTGTCTTAGTAACTAAACACAATCAACATATTCTATTTTTCTATGAAACCAAGGTAACCATGGAAAAGTGTTTCTCCGTATAAACTGGCTTGTAGATGTTTATGTTCTCCAGAGGCTTTCCAGCAAGTTTAAATTGGTGATGAAAACAGACATTAGATATTGACAGAGTATAAGAAGCATTCTTTAAATCTTCTTTAATCAATAAGTTATTGTCTGTTCCATGCTGTCTCAGAAAAAAACAGCTAAGTAATCACTATTATTTCTGTTGGGACTTCCAACTCAATTACAGCATCAACATCCTCTTTATAAGAAAGTGTTCATGCTTTATAAATGTTCTTTCAACAAACAGTGGTGGGAAATTCAAAGTTGGATAATTTGAATCGCTTCTATACTTGTATGTAAAAAGATAAATCACAGAAGACAAAGCATCATTGCCTATAGGAGTGGTACAGTGTCTGAGATCATTATCATTTCACTTTCTCTTTGTCTATAACCTTTTCAGTTCAGTTCAGTTCAGTCGCTCAGTCGTGTCTGACTCTTTGTGACCCCATGAATCGCAGCACACCAGGCCTCCCTGTCCATCACCAACTCCCAGAGTTCACTCAAACTCACGTCCGTTGAGTCGGTGATGCCATCCAGCCATCTATAACCTTTTATTGAATATTTATTTTATTGTTCACTTGTATAATAATACACTTGCATATTAATCTTCACTTGTATAATAAACCAAGCAAATGAGACATAAACTGGTATATGTTTATTCAGGGGGAAAAACAAACAGAATAATAAAGACTATGCCTACTTTTAGTTAAAAATTAAATGCTCTCCAGGTTTGGGAGAAAGTTTAGACAATGACTCTCATTAAATGGACTCTGACAAGAGCTAATGTTAAACCGAATGACATTAATAATTTTGAGATGACTGACTTTGAGAGATGTTCCATAAATTATTTTCTGTGTAAGCCATGCCATTTCCTCGTGTTTAGCACTAAAACATTAATCTATCATGAAGTGTTGAAATATGAACTGCCATTGTAAACATTAACATATTCAAGAAAAACACAAAAGATGTATGGAGAGAACATTAAGAATAAGAATTTGCCTTTATGCAAGGAACAGGGAAAGTGCATCTGTCAGTAAATTATAATGACAAGCGAAAACAATTTTGATCCATTAAGTATGAGAGGAACAATGCCAGTTTTCTTAGGCATATTCATTTTTATTCATTCAACAATTTTAGGGAGTCAGTATTATTATTATTTTTTCTTGAAAAGCAAGCAGACAGGCTCAGAGAGGTAACAAGCCTTGACCAAAGTTACACAGTTGGTATGTTGCTGTGACACACCAACTGAGCTCAGGTCTGTCTGCCTCCATCGCCTGGGTTTTTCTCAGTGAGCTCCTTTTCGGATGTCCAGGTGTTTTCTTCACTCGTACTCCATAATCTTTGGTGAAATGATTCCCAGGCACCATCCCAGGTTAGAACTGGACATGGAACAACAGACCAGTTCCAATAGGGAAAGGAGTACGTCAAGGTGGTATATTGTCACCCTGCTTATTTAACTTATATGAACAGTACATCATGAGAAATGCTGGGCTGGATGAAGCACAAGCTGGAATCAAGATTGCTGGGAGAAATATCAATAACCTCAGACAGGCAGATGACAACACCCTTATGGCAGAAAGAGAAGAACTTTCACTCTTGATGAAAGTGAAAGAGGAGAGTGAAAAAGTTGGCTTAACACTCAACATTCATAAAACTAAGATTATGGCATCTGGTCCCATCACTTCATGGGAAATAGACGGGGAAACTGGAAGCAGTGACAGACTTTATTTTTTTGGGCTCCAAAATCACTGCATATGGAGACAGCAGCCATGAAATTAAAAGATGCTTGCTTCTTGGAAGAAAAGTTATGACCAACCTAGACAGCATATTAAAAAGCAGAAACATTACTTTACCAACAGAGGTCCGTCTAGTCAAGCTGTGGTTTTTCCAGTAGTCATGTATGGATGTCAGAGTTGGACTATAAAGAAATCTGAGTGCTGAAGAATTGATGCTTTTGAACTGTGGTGTTGGAGAAGACTCTTGAGATTCCCTTGAACTGCAAGGAGAACCAACCAGTCCATTCTAAAGGAAATCAGTCCAGAATATTAATTGGAAGGACTGATGCTGAAGCTGAAACTCCAATACTTGGGCCACCTGATACAAAGAACTGACTCATTTGAAAAGGCCCTGATGTTGGGAAAGATTGAAGGCAGGAGGAAAAGGGGATGACAGAGGTTGAGATGGTTGGATGGCATCACTGACTCAATGGACATGAGTTTGAGTAAACTCCGGGAGTTGGTGATACAGGGAGGCCTGGAGTGCTTCAGTCCATGGGGTTGCAGAGTCAGACACGACTGAGCGACTGAACTGAATAGTCCCAGGATAGACAAAACATTCCACAAAGTTCTCCAACTCAGACATACCAATCAGAAAGCTGTGTTTTTTTTTTTTTTTAAGTAACTTTTCTCTTTAAGTGTCTCAGTTTTGAAGAATGCGTACCCTGAAAGTGTTTGTCGCTCAGTTGTGTCCCACTCTTTGCAATCCCATGGACTATAGCCTGCCGGGCTTCTCTGTCCATGGATTTTCCAGGCAAGAATACTTGGAGTGGGTTGTCATTTCCTTCTCCAGGTGACCTTCCCGACCCAAGAATTGAAGCCGGGTCTCCCACATTGTGAGCAGACTCTTTACCGTCTGAGCCACTAGGGAAGTTATACCCTGCTGTGTACCCTGGATGAAAAAAAGCAACATTCCCCTCACTAGAAAAGAATCATCTATTCTATTAATTGTTAAGTACTCTGGTTTTTAGATTGTTTTCTGTAAGTTATGTTAGTTTGAATTTTTGGTTGGCACATGACCACCTGGATGAACTATGAAATCCAAGTTTGACAAAAATGAGGGTTGATTTCATTGGTTTTTTATGGACTTTCCTATGGTTTTCTATCAAATGTCTTTCCAGGAGGCAAAGAAAGCCAGATTGCTGTCAAGTTTCTGTCTTTGCATATGCTGGCCCTTTCTCTGCCTCAAATGCCTTCTCTGCCTTGCTTCCTGAAAAATTTCCCCTCTTTTAAAATCCACCTCAAATGCTCTCAGTTCTTTTGTGAGATCACTCTGGAAACCCTCAAAGTAATTCTCTTATTCTTACAAACTTCCATCTATTTTACATATACCACTATTAACATTCACTAGGCACTTCACAGCAACTTCTTTTGTGTAATTCTCTTTTCTCACTTAGCCTATGAGTTACTCAGTAGTGTAGATAAAGTCAGAGTCTCCTTATCCCAGTACCTACTATGGCCCTTGGCATTGAAACAAATCCTCAATAAATACTCGTAAAAATGATATTTAAAAACCATGAAATATTACAATGTTTTAAAACTGTAGCCTTCAGGAAAATGTAAGAAGCAGCACTTATTAGGAGCCTGTTTCCTTGAAGAGTTTAATTAAAATCATGGTTGTTGAACTGAGTTCATTTGAAGTAGACTGAATTTGATTCACTATGATTGAATTTCCTACTGTATCTTTTCTCTTGTTTGCATTTGGCCTTTCATGTTTAACAAAACCTTCTGCTAACAGGATCACAAGATCCCTCAAATAATAGTGAGAAAAGTGCAGTGTGGAAGGCAAGGGACTTACTACAAATCATAGCTAAATAGAAGAGGTGAACAAAAATTCTGGCTCTCTGAACCCCTTTGTTACTCTTTCCAGTAGAGTAACAATAATAATAATAATCCTTTTAGGTTTATTTATAGCTCTTTAATCTATTCAAAGGAAAAGTATTTTTTTAATAGTCACAAGAGGCACTATAACATGGAATAAGCTGCCACCAGATTTGGTGACTTTCCAAACAAGGTCATTTATAAATTCAATGTTAGAAATATTACTCCCTATTGAAATTTTTAGTATTCTCTTCTCAGTGACAAACAATAAAATGCAAGCACGTATTTATCCATACATAATGGTATTGTCAACAATAAAATGAAGAAATAGTGCACTGACCATAGTCTGTGTTTTCCGGCTCCCAACAATTTGATGGCCAAAAATAGGGTGTCTGTGGAATGAAAAGAAGTGGAACTTAGGTTAAACACATAAAGAGTTAGTGGGACTCCTGCTTTATGAACCGTGTTTATCTTCAGCAATTATCTAGAACAGTTTGCTAACAATGTGTTTTATTATCTAGAAAAAAATACTCAGAGAGGCACTGTAAGGTTTTCCTTTTAAATTTACTTTGCTAATCAATTGTTCAGCCTCTAAATAAGTACAGCATGTATATAAAACAGTGTGCCTTTGCTACAGTTGCATGTCATCTGACATAAAGGTAAAAGAACTGATTGCACTATTTATACAGAAGTGTTAATAGAAGTGTTAATCCACAAAGACTGAAAGCAAAGTATTATATTCACTAAGACTCATGATGAAATAAGTTTATATTTAGAAAATTAATTTTGTTGATTCGTGTATTTCATCGTTGCCCTCCATATGTCCAAAAGCACAACCATCAGAATTTTTCCTTACGATGGGCAAACAGTTGCCTGGCTCTATTAATTATAATAGTGCAGTTCTCAACATTATCCAGCTAGATTAAAACAACTTTTCTCCTTCACTTTAAAAAACATTTCTTCATAGACACACTTACTGCTCTAAATTTTTAAACTGCACAAGTCAGAGATCAATTTTTTAAACTAATATCTTAGTTGACTGCTTAACAATAGACATATATGATTCTGTGAAATTCTAGAAACTGACTGATGAAACTATAAAGAAACTGTCTGATTGAGAAAACCAATTATTATCATCAGCAGGTTATATTTTCTGATAGGGTTTTTCTAGCCCTGATGGCTGGACATGCTTGACTCTAAACTCTGAGCAAACTCCATGACTACCTGTCTGCTCTTTCAAATTGTTCCTCGGATGATGATGGCCCTGGGATTCAATGGAACAGTCTCTGTAGATATCAGACTTGTGGATTTGATTATATTTTTCAATTTTACATTAACAATCAGATTAACAATCTGTGTGTAGCAAGCATATTTGGTGTAATCTCTGATTGCATGCATGCATGCTCAGTCACTTAGTCATGTCCAATTCTTTGCGACCCTATGGACTGTAGCCAGCCAGGGTCCTCTGTCCATAGAATTTTCCAAACAAGAATACTGGAGTGGGTTGCCGTTTTCTTCTTCAGATGATCTTTTCAACCCAGGGATCGAACCCACGTCTCGTAACTCTCTTGCCTTGGCAAGCGGATTTTTTGCCACTGTGCCATCTGGGAAGCCCAATCTCTGATTACCGGTTTGATAATTCTGCCTCTTAGAAGAGGGATTCTCAAGGAGGGTAAAAGGGTAATTGGGAAAACTTTTTGAATCTCTGAGAGAGGGTCCTTCCAAACAGTTCAGGACTCCCAGGGGATTTGATTCACTCTCTATACTTTCTTGGAAATTGCTCTGGTATCATAAAGAAGGCTACTAATATTAATTCTGTATATAGGTGAACAAATTTAGAGGGTAAAAAGGTTGAAGCACTAGATAAAGGGGGATATCAAGGCTTTATACAGCACCCCCTCATTGGCAAATAAATTCACTTAACCCAATTTGAGGACAAAATTGGGTCACTATTCTAGGGGAAGCATAGAGAAAGAAAATAGAAAAAAATCTTCTTTTCATGCGGGCTGCTAGTGTTTGAGATACTTCTCAGAGAATGCATTATTCCCTTTGGGTTGCTTCTTTAGTTTGGGGGATGTGTGTGTGTGTGCAAGCATATTTATTTAATTTTAAAAATATACACTCTAGTCAGACTGGTCAGACAACATAACTTTTTTTTTTTCCCCCTCAAAACTACAAGGAATGTTTTCACCAGTATTCTTACAATTTTTATTTATTTTTCTATCATTTATTTAGTGAAAACTCTCTGACTGTAAAAATAAATAAATGAAACTATTTTATCCTGTGATATTATGTGGAAAGATGTTTTCAGGTCTTCCAAGGAGATCAAACCAGTCAATGCTAAAGGAAATCAACCCTGAATATTCATTAGAAGGACTGATGCTGATGCTGAAGCTGAAGCTCCAATACTGTGGCCACCTGATGCAAAGAGCCGACTCATTAGAAAAGACCCTGATGTTGAGAAAGACTGAAGGCAGGAGGAGAAGGGAGTGCCAGAGGATGAGATGGTTGGGTGTGTGGCATCACTGACTCAATGGACATGAATTTGAGCAGGTTCCAGGAGATGGTGAAAGACAAGGTCGACTGGTGTGCTGCAGTCCATGGGGTCACAAAGAGTCAGACATGACTGAGCAACTGAACAACAACAACATTAAGTGGAAAAGGTATAAAACTAACACTCTTTACTAATATTGCAATATTTTTTTCTAGGAAACCAAAAGAGTTCCAGAAAAACATCTATTTCTGCTTTATTGACTATGCCAAAGCCTTTGACTGTGTGGATCACAATAAACTGTGGAAAATTCTGAAAGAGGGGAGTGAATACCAGACCACCTGACCTGCCTCTTGAGAAACCTATATGCAGGTCAGGAAGCAACAGTTAGAACTGGACATGGAACAACAGACTGGTTCCAAATAGGAAAAGGAGTACGTCAAGGCTGTATATTGTCACCCTGCTTATTTAACTTCTGTGCAGAGTACATTATGAAAAATTCTGGGCTGGAAGAAGCACAAGCTGGAATCAAGATTGCCGGGAGAAATATCAATAACCTCAGCTATGCGGATGACACCACCCTTATGGCAGAAAGTGAAGAGGAACTAAAAAGCCTCTTGATGAAAGTGAAAGTTGAGACTGAAAAAGTTGGCTTAAAGCTCAACATTCAGAAAACGAAGATCATGGCATCTTTTCCCATCACTTCATGGGAAATGGATGGGGAAACGGTGGAAACAGTGTCAGACTTTATTTTTCTGGGCTCCAAAATCACTGCAGATGGTGACTGCAGCCATGAAATTAAAAGACACTTACTCCTTGGAAGAAAAGTTATGACCAACCTAGATAGCATACTGAAAAGCAGAGACATTACTTTGCCAACAAAGGTCCGTCTAGCCAAGGCTATGGGTTTTCCTGTGGTCATGTATGGATGTGAGAGTTGGACTGTGAAGAAAGCTGAGTGCCGAAAAATTGATGCTTTTGAATTGTGGTGTTGGAGAAGACTCTTGAGAGTCTCTTGGACTGCAAGAAGATCCAACCAGTCCATTCTGAAGGAGATCAGCCCTGGGATTTCTTTGGAAGGAATGATGCTAAGGCTGAAACTCCAGTACTTTGGCCACCTCATGCAAAGAGTTGACTCACTGGAAAAGACTCTGATGCTGGGAGGGATTGGGGGCAGGAGGAGAAGGGGACGCCAGAGGATGAGATGGCTGGATGGCATCACTGACTCGATGGACGTGAGTCTGAGTGAACTCTGAGAGTTGGTGATGGACAGGAAGACCTGGTGTTCTGCGATTCATGGGGTCGCAAAGAGTTGGACACAACTGAGCGACTGAACTGAACTGAACTGAAAAGACAATTTCTTCCCTAGATGGCTCTAGTGGTAAAGAACCTGCCTGCCAATATAGGAGACGTAAGAGACATGGGTTTGATCCCTGGGTCAGGAAGATCCTCTGGAGGAGGAGATGGCAAGTCACTCCAGTATTCTTGCCTGGGGAATCCCATGGCCAGAGGAGCTTAGTGGGCTACAGTTCATAGGGTCACAAAGAGTCAGACATGACTGAAGTGACTTGCACAGGACACAGCACAAAAGACATTTAAAGAATAACAAACCTTATAGTTTGCTGGAATTTAAAAATTTACTTTCACAGTTCAGCTAGACTTTAGGACACTTTAGTGTATGAGTTTCTTTGTTTTTCAGAGTTGGGTCCTTTAGCTGTGATTAAACAGATCCAAAACTGTCTAGCCATCACTCAGTAATCTTTGGCACATATTCTAATGTGATGAAAGTCATGAAAGTGATCTGGATAATCATGTCAGATCTCAATTTCAGTTAGCTAAGGAGAATAATTAGACAATTATAAGTTTACAGTGCATACAAAAATCACATGATTGAAAATTTACACAGTGCAGCATATTAGTGAAACTGTTTGTCTCAAACTTATGCCCCAAAGCTTCTTCGGATTCCTAATGATGGCCAGAATCTCAATCGTTTCCTGAAGCAATTATAAACACAACATTGCAGGCTTCCTAGTTTAATTCATGAATTTTAAAATCCTTTCATGGAGTTGAATTTCAATTTAATGTAATAAAGAACTTAATGCTGCCTGGAACCAATGCAAAAACGGAAGCATATACCTTGAACAATAATGCGTTTTCTATTTCTAGAGCTGTTCAAGTATAGATTAATTAATGCCTTGGTAGACACTGTAGCAGGAATTAAATTATCCCTGACTTTGGTGAGGTTTTTTTTGTTTGCTTTTAAAACCTTGGTTTTAAGATTGTATGGCTATTAGATTTACAAATATATCATATTTATATCCTATTTTGAATATGTGTATATGCCATTAAAGTATTTAACATTAATTCATATAATTTAAAAGATTATCTATCATCTATTGGAAGGACTGATTTTGAAGCTGAAACTCTAATACTTTGGCCACCTGATGGGAAGAGCTGACTCATTTGAAAAGACCTGATGCTGGGAAAGATTGAAGGCAGGAGAAGGGGACGACAGAGGATGAGATGGTTGGATGGTATCACCGACTCGAAGGACATGAATTTGAGTAAACTCCACAAGTGGGAGATGGACAGGGAGGCCTGGTGTGCTGCAGTCCATGGGGTTGCAAAGAGTTGGACACGACTGAGCGACTGAACTGAACTGAACTGATCATCTATTTAGGTATATCAAACTTGGCAATCTTCTGCCTGTACCTATAAGTAATGTAAGAGATCTGGGTTTGATCCCTGGGTTGGGAAGATCCCCTGGAGAAGGGAAAGGCTATCCACTCTAGTATTCTGGCCTGGAGAATTCCATGGACTGTACAGGGTCGCAAAGAGTCGGACATGACTGAGCGACTTTCATTTTCACTTTCACTTTCAAGACATCACTACTAATTTTCAGCCATGCCTCAGCTAGTTTGTTTTGAGGGAAATTTTTGAATTCAATAATTGTCAAGAGGTAGATTATATTCAGGGCTTCCCAGGTGGCGCTCGTGGTAAAGAACCCAGCTGCCAATGCAGGAGACATGAGACCAGGGTTCAATTCCTGGGTTGGGAAGATCCCCTGGAGGAGGGAATGGCAACCCACTCCAGTACTCTTGCCTGGAGAATCCCATGGACAGAGGAACCTGGTGGGTTACAGTCCATAGGACAGCAAAGACTCAGACATGCCTGAATCAACCTGCCACACACACACACATGCAGATTATATTCAGTGCCTCCCTTGCTGCTGCTGCTGCTAAGTCGCTTCAGTTGTGTCCGACTCTGTGGGACCCCATAGATGGCAGCCCACCAGGCTCCCCCGTCCCTGGGATTCTCCAGGCAAGAACACTGGAGTGGGTTGCCATTTCCTTCTCCAATGCATGAAAGTGAAAAGTGAAAGTGAATTCACTCAGTCGTGTCCGACTCTTAGGAACCCCATGGACTGCAGCCTTCCAGGCTGCTCCGTCCATGGGATTTTACAGCAAGTGTACTGGAGTGGGGTGCCATTGCCTTCTCTGCAATGCCTCCCTTACAGATATATTAATCTTATACATAGATGATTTTACTTGTAAATTGACAGTGAAGATGGATAAAAGTTGGTATTTTATCAAAAAATATCTTTTATTTAGAATTTGTAAAAAAAAAATTTAGGCTTAAATGTTTACTTTATAGTCTGTATATGAAAAATTCATATAAGAAAATAAGATTTTATGGAAAATATAACCCTGCAATACCAGAGTAACTCCTTTAAAAAATCAAAAAGTGTTAGTAGCACATACGAAATTTCTTTTCTAATAACTAGTAATTTTTATTCACTAAAATGCTAACCTTAGGACCACAAGTTACTCTAACTTAATAATAAGCTATTTTAAGCACTATTACTTAAAATTTAACTGTTCTAAGGATAAAGCTTCATTATTTTAAAGACTTTTAAAATTAAGTGATCCAACTGATTTCAATTGCTTGAATACTTAGGTCAGTATCACAATTTCAGGAGGTTGCATTATTTCCTAGCTATTCAGTGTAAAATCCAATGATTATTCCTTGGATAGAAGTGCTCTGTGGCAGTGAGAATACTCTAGGAGGACAATGACCTTTGAGAACAACTTTTTTCAAAACATATTCCCTCTGTTCTCTGTTTCCCCAAGCGAGTCCTTAGGCACTCAAGTCACTTATTTAATCAATAAATCAGAGCTAGTGAGAAGAATGCTCCGATGTCTAGAAGTGGGACAATGGGAAGAATCCTGTGAAAGAACCTAGAGCTAGAGTTTGAACTCTGGCATTATATGAGCCTTAATTTTACAGACTGGAATCCACTAGTCAGTTACTAATGAATCATAATGTCTGATGAAATGTAGAATACACTTCAGGTAAATCATCGTAACTCAAGTGTCGACTGTGTGCCCAATGACCAAAATTGGAGTCCATAATCATTTCCTCAAAGATTATTTTTTATAGGTATCTCATTTGAAAATGACCTAGAATAACTCTTGTCAGTTCATAAGTTATCTAAGATGGCCTCCTGAGTATACACACACAAAGCATCATGCGTGTCCTTCACAGACTTTTTCAGTCACCAAGTCATTTCCAACTGTGTGATCCCATAGACAGCAGCACGCTAGGCTTCCCTGTCCTTCATTATCTCCTGGAGTTTGCTCAAACTCCATTTCATTGAGTCAGTGATGTCATCCAACCATCTCATCCTTCATTGCCCCTTTCTCCACAGACTTATAGAAGGTCTCAGACATGCAGAGGATATGTATTTATTAGTTATTTCTATCCTGGAGCTTTAAGCATTCCCATGACTGTTTGCTTGGACTGTAGATGGCTCTGGATGACACAGGGTCTAGAATATAACAAATTTAGTTACCGTCTCTCAACTTCCTTCCTAGCAAATAAATATAATTTACAGATGACTCTCTCATCTTCCTGAATTCCACTGTCACTCTGAATTTTTCCCAAACTTTTTATATAAAATATAACTTCAATCATCACACAACTTAGTTTTCACAAATCATTAATTAATTAGATTCTAACTAGCTCAAGTCAAAGTAAAATAAGCCAAGTCTCAAAATTTCTGTAAAACAATGAAAATGCAGACATATTTTTACTTTTAAATAATACTTTTAATAAACTTACTTGGAACCGGTAAAAGGTGCCATCATCCTTGAGTGTGAGGACATGATCCGAGATTGGAAAGAAGTAGCCATGGGCAGCCATTAGCGTTCCCAAATGGAGTGCCTCCACTAGTTCATGAAAACAAATGGAAAAACACATATATAATTCTTTAAAACTGTTCATTTATAGGCATGTAGAATTTTATCTTGTTTCTTTTGAGCACATTCCTACATTGGAATACTCAGCATCCCAGAAAAGCCTGTCTTTGTACTTCTTTCAGCTCTTTCACATAAGGTACCAAGATGGCTCTGCTTCCTGATAGTGACCACAATGACCAACCGCGCACGTGATCAGACCATGAGAACATAAAGCTATGGAATGTTGAAGCTGAACGTCTTTCTGTAATCAAAGAATCTGCTTCCTTCATTTTACAGATGGGACATGTTTTGCTATGTGTTAATAATCTTCCACAAACAAATATATTTGGCATTTACATAGCATTTTAAACTTGAGAAGGGGACGAAAGAGGATGAGATGGCTGGATGGCATCACCGACTTGATGGACGTGAGTCTGAGTGAACTCCGGGAGTTGTGATGGACAGGGAGGCCTGGCGTGCTGCGATTCATGGGGTCACAAAGAGTTGGACACGACTGAGCAACTGAACTGAACTGAACTGAACTGTCCTGTAATATGAATATCCAATACTATTAGCAATTCTTCTAATGACATATCATTACTAGATAATGTTAATAGGCAATGTTTAGGCATCTAGAACAATTTCTACTGCGCTGTGTGCCTGCAGTCTGTGGTTGGCTAGATTGCTCTAGCTTTTATGACTCTATATACAATATTCTAGACATGGACTATGTAGAGATTTATATAACAATGAAAACATTATATTTTCCCAGTAGTCTGAGAAATAGTTGGAACATAATACTGTAATACTCACACTCCTTCTAGAGCAGTCAATGGTTTCTCCCAATAAAAAGGATAAGAAAATTTGTTCACTAGGATTATTACTGCATTTGTGCAGGGACAACATAAAGTTTGCCAACTTGAAGCTTAGAAACCATGGAACTATTCAAGATAGCTTTTTAGTCCAATATAAGCATATATGTATATAGAAAATAAAAAAGTTAGGTTTATTGATTTGTTTGTGTATCTTTAGGTGCAATTTTCTGGTGGCTCAGATGGTCAAAAATCTGCCTGCAATGCAGAAGACGTGGATTCAATCCCTAGGTCAGGAAGATCCCCTGGAGAAGGGAACAGCTATCCACTCCAGTATTCTTGCCTGGATAATTCCATGGACAGAAGAGCCTGGTGGGCTACAGTCCATGGGTTTGCAAAGAGTCAGACACGACTGAGCAACTGACACTTTTTTACACTTTAATGTGCAATTTATAGATTTAGTTCTATTTTTAGATAAACAGCTAAAATGATTCTTTAACTCTAGGATTCTAACAGACTTTCCAGGACTCTATCTCTATCTCCGTCTGTCAATCACAGGTAATTTTCACACTTCAGCTAGTACTGAGTCCCTAAACTGCTTGCTATGGCCCACCTACCTAAGCATAAGAATCTCTTCCTATCCCCTTCACACGTCTATATTGGCTAATAATGAAATAATTGTTCAATTTATTTAACCTGTAGTTGGGTACTATAGTGCCCCTTTTAATATTATCTAGCATATTGCAAAATTTTAAGTGGTAACTTCTACCTCCAGCCTCCACTCTACCATTCTTGTCAATAAGAAAGAACAACTGCTGACCATCCTCTTTACCATGGGCCTGGAAGACCGTTATTAAGTGACCCAGTTATCTTGTTTACACACCCAATCAGTTATACACCTCTCTCCATAGAGTGTTCTTTTTCTACCAAGAAGGATTTCATCCTTTATGCATCCTTTTAGTTCAAAATCAAGATCTTCTCAAAGTCTGTGCTGCTTATAAGTATATACTCACATAGTCTGTGATTGTCATTAAAGCTGAGAAGGTAGTGTTATATGATGGGAAGAACAAAACCTTTGGAAACACTTTTTAGCTTTTGTTACTTAAATTCTCTGCAGAGAAGGCAATGGCACCCCACTCCAGTACTCTTGCCTGAAAAATCCATGGATGGAGGAGTCTGGTAGGCTGCAGTCCACGGGGTTGCTAAGAGTCAGACACAACTGAGCGACTTCACTTTCACTTTTCACTTTCATGCATTGGAGAAGGAAATGGCAACCCACTCCGGTGTTCTTGCCTGGAGAATCCCATGGACAGGGGAGCCTGGTGGGCTGCCGTCTATGGGGTTGCACAGAGTCGGACAAGACTGAAGTGACTTAGCAGTAGCAGTGCCTCTCCTATCCATTAATACAGGTAATAAACCCACCCTGCACAGCTCATATGAAAATCAAATAATACATATATATATATAAAGAAGTTGGGAACTTTACTGGTGGCCTAGTGGTAAAGAATCTACTTTGCAATGCAGGGGGTGTGGGTTCAATCACTGGTCAGGGAACTAAGATCCCACGTGCCCTGGAGCAACTAAGCCTGTGGGCCACAACTACTGAGCCTGTACTCCACAACTAGAGTCCAGGCACCATGTTGACAGATTTCACGTGCAGACCCGATGCAGCCAAATAAATAAATAAAAATGATTAAAAAAAAATTTTAAGAGAAGAAGTTGGACTAGTATCCTGTGCATAGTAGATACTCAGTATATGGTAGCTCTTGTGCTTCACTGGGCTTCCCAGGTGACTCAGTGGTAAAAGATCCGCTTGCCAATGCAGGAGACACAGGACATGTAGGTTTGATCCCCTGGAGTAAGAAATGGCAAACCGCACCAGTATTCTTGCCTGGAATATTCCATAGACAGAGGAGCCCGGCAGGCTATAGTCCAAGGGGTCACAAAGAATTGGACACAACTGAGCACAGAGCACATTGTGCTTCATTACTTATACACCAAATGATTTTTACTTTTCTCCAAAGTACTTTCAGGAAATCCACTTCCATAATTGGTCTTTAACTAGGCTGAGTGAGAGGATCTGGCATTCCTAAATAGCATCAGCCAGTCACATCTTCTTTTTGTGTGTTATTTATAAAACTAAAATGGCAAGCATATCTGTGAGGCGTGCTGGCCTATAACAATGAGCAGGTGCTCACAGCCTGGGTCATGTTCAGAATCCCTGGTTACTCATGTTGGCAGCACTAGAAAGAACAATTTTTGAGGATTTCAAAGTCAGGTGGCCTACTTATCTGCTAGGTAGGTAGTACCTATATTGTCACAACCGTCTTTATTCATTTTATTCCAACAGTCTGTGGCCTAGGAAAATATTATTAATCCTATTTTCCAGAAAGAGAAATTGAGTCATGGCACATGAGGAAATTTTCAGAATATAGATACAAAAAGGAAAACTGAGATGCCCAGAAAGATTAACAGTAAAGAGCTTCTGAACTCTAAACACAGGAAAGAGTGTGACTAAAATAAAACAAACACCAAATAAAAAAAAAGATGCTAACATGCTGATGAGGATTAGAAAAACATAGTGAAACTAAATATAGGAAAGCTGAAGAAAAGAAAATCAGAAGAAAATGAATAAGTTCTTACTGTATTCAATAGTTACTAATTATATGATAAATCAAACATTTCTAGAGAGCAAGATGAATGCTTTCTTCACTATCATAATTAGGCCTGCATTAAATGCTTGCTAGAAAGAATAATAGTAAATTAGCAATCAATCTCAGCCTCACGCTTTTGAGGTACAAATACTCCATTTTATTGGGTTTAATCATATATATTCTCATTTTACAACCCTCTAAGATATTCTCAGGCTCATAATTTTATTAATAAGGAAAATTGTTTTTGATAGGTTTTTTAAATGCCCTGAATCCAACAGATACACATTTGTGAGAGTATCAATAAGATCAAAATTCAGTTTCTACATGGCCCACACAAAGTTCAAGGCAGAGGTCAAGTCAAACTATTTAACTTAATATTTAAGAGGACTGAATTTCTGTTCTTTTTTTAAATTTTTTTAAATTTTATTTTATTTAACTTTACAATATTGTATTGGTCTTCATATATCAAAATGAATCTGCCACAGGTAAACCGTTTAAAATGATTTTAATTTCATTGGTCAAATAGTAACCTGGAAAGTTTGAGATTACAGGAGTTATAATGCTCTGTCACAGGACCTCCAGAGAACATGACTCCAGGACAAGATGAATGCTAAGATAAAAATCAGGGCATCATGGTGAATTTTGTTTCATTTAAGACTATAACCTTGCATTTAGCATAGCAATAGCAAAAGTAGCTATTGAATTGATGTTTGCTGAATGAGTGAATAAGCAAATTTATGAATAAATGGTATATGGAATTTTAAAAACATAGTATTGCACAAAAAATACAAGCTATTGTGTGTTTGATGATGAGGAGCTTGTCATCATTGAGAAGCTCCTCCATCATTGAGCTTGTCTTCATTTGAGAAGCTCTGCCAAGATAATGTAGATGTTCAAAATGTAGATGTATCTTTTCAAAATACTTTTAAAGCTTTTGAAGTGGGATTGTTGTGGGTATATTATATGGGAAAAGATAACAGTGATATAAATGGCTGAAATCCCACTAAAAGATCTTAGAGTGGGCTTGAGATAGTTTTCTCAAGGTTGAATTACTGATAGTAATAACATGGAAACATTTTTCCACATGGTCCAGCTGCTCCTGAATCTCCACAATAGCCTTAATTTAACGAGAATCTGGAGGACTACTGGCGGTCTTGGATCTAAGTGTTGAAAGAATTTAGTGGGTAATCTATCAAGATCACCCTCCCAATAATGGCACAGTAGATGGCTCCACATCATTATGCTTCTCAGCAAAATAATTAATCATCTTGTACATGTGTTATCCACATCACCCACACAGCTAAACAAAGTTCAACAACAAATTTACTGTAAGACTCCAGTTTATTTTTCATTTGGATATTCAAGCATGAACAAACTCAGGAGTAAAACTGCATCTCTAGACAACTGTTACTATGTGAACAGTGTAATGTGGCTGTGTTAAGCCAGATGTACTAATTTCATTACTTCACCTCGAACCTTTAAATAATAGAATTATCAAAATCGTTTAAAAGCAAAAGGAATTCTACATGGTGTAATTTGCTTTGGAACCATAACTACTTCAGAAAGTCAAAAGGATAAAAAGTATACTATAAAAGAGGTTTGTGTTGTTCAGTTCTGTATTTCCATATGTAGAAATATATATTTTTCTATATTAAATTTGTAATTATAACATATTTTCAGAACTCAGTATATTTTCTTTATCCAGCAGTCCCACTGCTGGCAGTCTCAGTACCTCCCAGATATACCCTATATTTTGACACTGATACAACAATGCCTCTGAGTCAAGAAAATAATAATAATAATTTTCACTAAGAATTACATTTGTATTTCTGTTACGCATTTTTACTTTTATTTTATGGGTATATAAATCAGCAAATGTGATTCATTTATCAACACAGCATACATGATGTAGCAAGTATGATTAGTGTATGGGGAGAAGTATTTTAGAAGGAAATCCACTCAAGACAGAAAAAAAGACAGTGGATAATATGACATTAAGGCAAGAAAAGCTAAAAAGTAGTCACAGGTAAGTCATTAAACAGTATTAATAAAATAACAGACATTCATCTTCATGTGTCTGAGTCATAAAGGAAAGATTTTGTTAAACTTGTTATTCTCTAAGAAGACAGGGAAGTGGTTATAGAAATATTTAAAAATATTATACTTTTATAGAATAGGCATTTGCAAGGTAAGATGAATCATGTGCAAAAAATCACATATGCAGATTTTTTTCTCCAACAAGGTCAAATAAAAGTGAAATAATCACAATAGGGACTTCTGAAGTAAGTTTATCTTCTCATTACTAAGAGTTAGTGAAAGCAATAAGTATTCAGGCTTTCCTCCTTTTCTAAAAAAACATCGTTTTCACATAGGAAAATGAAGTGCCACTTGCTTTTTAGTACTCACAAACCAGGGTTTGTAAGTGTATAATATGGTATACGGATGATATAAAAGGATTTTACTTGGGAGAAATAAAAACAAGCTTAATTTATATCAACTTTGAAGATGACACTAGGTAATTAAAACAGGTAAATAATATTTCCAAACAAAGGAGCACAGTATGGGGTGAAGCAACTAGAATATGCAAGCCAGCTGCTTGGGTTCAAACCCTGATTCCCTCATGTGCTGGCTGTATAACTGGGGCAGAAGATACATTCTCTGGACCTTAGAGTCCTCATTTGTAGAAAGAAGACAATAATAAAACACTGATGTTAAAAGATTGTCATGAGGATCAATTGAGATAAATGAGAAATACTTAAAATAAGGCCAGTCACATAGAAGAGCTCCAAAAATGTGAGTTATTAGAGTTGGCTAATATTAATGAGAGAACACATTTGGAAGCACTTAGTGAAAAGGCAGTGGGGAACCTGGTAGCTGGTATTGATCCACGCTCCAGATCACATTGAACACTCCCAATTGAACACTCTTTAAAGTCCTCCAGATGATCCAACTGGAATCTTTAGTGTATAGGTGAAGATTCTGCTCTGGAATACACTTGCATTTATTCCTAGGAAGCAAAGAACACTACCCCAATTCTAAAGATTTGGTATCATAGTTATAGGACAAATTTTCCAAAGGTAACATATTCTGCACATGGGATTTACAATCTGAAACATGAAAATGCAACAGATCAGTGAGAACTCCCCCAATTCAAGAGAGGGTGGGAAAGACCAGAGGGTGGCAAGGACACAGAGCCTGGCAATGCTGAAAAACAACGGTGACAGAGGAAGCGCAGCGCCAGCAGACACAATGGAGGTGCTTTCTTAAGGAAGCATAATATTTTCCCAGGACTCAAAAAAAAAAAAAAAAAATAACTCATTAAAAGGTAGTACTGAGAGTAATAAGATCATACATCAATGGCCCTTATCACACACAGGGTAGAGTAGCCTAGTTGCCTCATATGGGTAAGTACAAAAGCTTAGGAAATTATTTCAATATGAAGAACAGCGCTGAAATATTTTAAAAGCGAAAGATATCACATAGGTGATATCTTTGTGATATCGGTGTGGAGGACTGGTTTAAGAACCATGGTATCTGGTAACTATATTATATCAGGATGTTCATTTCACTGACACAGTATATCCTTTTGTAAAACTGGTAGGTGCATCATTGTATAAAATGAGCCACACTTCAACAAGATTCTGTTTTATTTATATCTGTAGTTAGGTGGTAGAACAGTATTCAGAGGAGAGAAAAATCACACTGAGTTTATTCAAGAATAGTGTAAGGAAAGTGTAATAATCCCAAGAGCCAAGGCAATAATAAATTACAGTGTAAAGCAACATTCCTTCTAAAGTTCAATATACATTCTGCAAAATTTCCATTTTCGTCTAAAAAATATTTATTTATTTGCCAGCACTGGATCTTAGTTGTGGCATGTGGGATCTTCAGCTATAGGCAGACTCTTAGTTGTGGCATGCAGTTAGCTGCGGCATGTAGAAGTTCCCTGATCAGGTATCGAATCCGGGCTCCTTGCATTGGGAGCAGAGAGTCTTAGCCACTGGACCACCAGGGATTTTCTTCTATTGCCATTTTCTTAATTGTTTTGGCTTCATTTTTATAGGTCTTTTTTCCTTCCTTCCTCTTTGTTCTCTTGTTGATGACCATCTTTAGTGTTCTGTTTGGGATGCTTTTTCTTTTTTTGCTTGTGTATATATTGTAGTTCTTTGGTTTGCATTCCCCATAAGTTTTTTGTTTAACAGTCTATATATGTAGAAAGTAAGTTGCTGGTCCCTTTCCCACCTAGGGAAGTTACTTTAGCAATTGTTGTAAAGATGGTTTGGTATTGCTCAATTCTCTTAGCTTTTCTTCCTGTAAAGATTTTGATTTCTCTGATGAATCTGAATGAGAGCCTTGCTAGGTAGAGTATTCTTGGTTGTAGGTTTTTCCATTTCCTCACTTTAAAGATATCACGCCACTCCCTTCTGACCTGCAGAGTTTCTGCTAAAAAAATCAGCTGAAAATCTTATGGGGATGCCCTAATATATTACTTGCTGCCTTTCCTTTGTTGCATTTAATACTTTTTATTTATATTTAACTTTTGCTATTTTGATTAGCATGGGTCTTGACATGTTTCTCCGTGTTTTATCCTGTATGGGACTCTCTGCACTTCCTGGACTTAGGTGACTCTTTCGTTTTCCAGGTTAAAGAAGTTCCTGTTTGCCGCCCTGCGTGTAGGATTGTTGGTACAATCTTTCTAAATTCCATATGTATGCATTAATATACAGTATTTCTTTTTCTTTCTGATTACTTCACTCTTATATGATATGATAGTGGGTCTATCCACAGCTCTGCAAATGAAATTGTTTCATTCCTTTTAATGGCTTTTGTTTTTATTTTTATTGTCTTCGTACAATTTATGTAAGAGAATGTTTAATTTATGTTCTCTTCTAGAGTTTTACAATGTCAAGTCTTCTATTGATATTTAAACATTCAAGCCCTTTTGAGTTTATTTTTGCGTATGGTGTGTGTGTGTGTGTGTGTGTGTGTGTGTGTGTGTTGTAAATTCACTGACTAACATACAGCTATCCAGCTTTCCCAACACCACTTGCCAAAGAGACTGTGTTTTCTCCATTGTATACTCTTGCTTCCTTTGCTGAAGATTTTTTGACCATAGGTGTGTGAGTTTATTTCTACACTCTCTATTCTGTTCCATTGATCCATATGTCTCTTTTTGCATAAATACCGTGCTGTTGTGGGTACTACAGCTTTGCAGTACTACCTGAAATATGGGAGGATTCTGCATCCAGCAGAATGTTCAGAACAGCATCCTGTTCTTTTTCCTCGGGATTGCTTTGACACTTCTGGGTCTTTTATTGTTCCATATAGATTTTTGGATTATTTGTTCTAGTTCTGTGAAAAATGTCATGAGTAATTTAATAGGGATCACGATACATTTGTAGACTGCTTTGGATAGTATGCACATATTAACAATATTAATTCTTCTAGTCTAAGAGCACAGTATATCTTTCCATTTCTTTGAATCATTTCCTTTATCAATGTTTTATAGTTCTCAGTATGTAAGTCTTTCAACTTTTGGGTCAGGTTTATTCCTAAATATTTTATTTTTTAATGCGATTTTAAAAAGTACTGTTTTTTGACTCCCTTTCTGATATGTCAATGTTAGTATAAAGAATGAAACAGATTTCTGTATTTTAATATTGGATCTTGCTACCTTGCTGAATTCATCATTGATAATTTTGAGGTTAACAAACAAATTTGCATTGTTTGGTAACTATTAACTTATAAATTTTAAAAGGTTTCTTTACCTTAATTAACTTAGAGGAATGGACCAACGAACCTACAAAATATGCTTTCTTTAAAAACCTATGAAAGTGAAAGTAGCTTAGTCATGTCTGACTCTTTGCGACCCCATGGACTTTACAGCTCATGGAATTCTCCTGGCCAGAATACTGGAGTGGGTAGCCTGTCCCTTCTCCAGGGGATCTTCCCAACCCAGGAATCAAACCAGGGCCTCCTGCATTGCAGGTGGATTCTTTATCAGTTAAGTTACCAGGGAATCCCCATTCCCTCTCTGCAAAAACTATAGTAGATATATTAATTTCAGACAAAGCAAACTTTATAACAGGGGATTGTCAGGGCTAAAGGAGGATGATGAATAATCATAAAGAGGTCAATTCTCCAAGAAGACAGAACAAGTTAATGTCTATAAACTTAAGAGTGTCAAAATATGTAAGGCAAACAGTGATAGGACTGAAAGGAGAAATATACAAATCCATTATTATAGTTGTAAACTTCAGCACCAGTCTTCCAGTAATAGATACATAAAACAGACAAAAAGATCAATGAGACTTAGATGAACCTGAAGAACACTATCCATCACTTGATGTAACTGATGTGTATATAATATTCTATCCAACAATAGCAGAGTTATTCTGTAACATACATGAAATATTCATCAATGTTCAAAGAGATGAATCACATTCCGGGCCATAAAACAAACCTTAAAATATTTAAAAGAATAAACGTCATACAAAGTATGATTATAATAGAATTACATATATTATAAAGTTAAACTAAATATCAACAAAATAAAGATAATTGATAAATACCCAAAAGTTTGAAATAATACACATCTTAGTAATTCATATGTCAAAGAAAAATTCGAGAGAAATTAAAAATTATAATGAGCTGAATGAATATTTAATTTATCGAAACTTGTATTCTATAGCAAAGGCAGCGCTTAGAGGGAAATTTATACTGCTAAATGCATCAATAACCTAAGGTGGGACTTTAGTATCACAGAAACTAGAGGAAGAAGGGTGATTTAAAGCTAAAGAAAGGATAAAATTACAGAAGCAACCAGAAAACAATAGAGAAAAATCAATGAAATTGATAGACTTCCAGCCAGACTAACCAGGAAAAGAAGAAAGAAAAAACAAATTGTCAATATCAGAAATGATAGGGGAGACACTGTGGATCATTACTACTGACCTATGAATATTAAAAAGATAATAAAATAACACTATTAACAGCACTGTGCCCACAAATTTGATAACTTAAGTAAAATAATCAATTACTTGAAAGATATAAACCAAAACATACAGAAGAGGCAACAGGTAACCTGAAAAGCTCTATTTTTTCAAAGAGAGGAATCAATAGTAACCTCCCTTCAAAAAAAGCAATGGTTCTAAAAAGTTTTGCTGGTAAATTCTACCAAATATTTAGGGGAGAAGTGCTACCAGTTCTTCTTCCAGAAAATTACAAGCAGATAGAACAGTCCCTAACAGTTTCTATAAGATTAGTATTACCTAAATACTAAACTCAGAGAAAGACATTACAAGAAGGAAAATGACAGGCCACTTTCTCCTACTAACATAAAAAAATCCTCAACGAAATATTATCAAATAAAATTCAACAATCAATAAAAAAGGATTCTTTTTCAATCTTCCTTGTCTTTCTTCTCCCAAACTTTGTGAGGAAGTATAAAAAACCCAGAGGTTCATGCTGATATAAATAAGTGACTGAATAAGTGGAGGATATGGACAAAGTTCCCCATCAAAAAAAAAAAAAAAAAACTGGAGTAATTTATGTATACATTTCACCCTGAATGAGTTGGAGCATAAATTCTTACTCCTTTAGTCTGAGCTACATTTAGGAATTTCTTTCCAAAGAGTAAGTATGAAAAAGGAGGGGAAAATCTCACTCTACAGTGAGATTTATATCATCAACATAAATTACAAGTTTAGGTTCATTGCTTTTTTTTTTTTAAACTAATTTTTATTCTTTTTTTCCTCTCCATACCATCCCTCTGAGTCGTCCCAGTGCACCAGCCCCAAGCATCCAGCATCGTGCATTGAACCTGGACTGGCATCTCGTTTCATACATGACATTTCACATGTTTCAATGCCATTCTCCCAAATCTTCCCACCCTCTCCCTCTCCCACAGAGTCCATAAGCCTGTTCTATACATCAGTGTCTCTTTTGCTGTCTCGTATACAGGGTTATCGTTACCATCTTTCTAAATTCCATATATATGCGTTAGTATACTGTATTGGTGTTTGTCCTTCTGGCTTACTTCACTCTGTATAATAGGCTCCAGGGGTTCATTGCTTTTTAAAAAACATAGCAATTTGTTATGTAAAACAATTTTTAAAAAGCTGAAAAGAATCCTTTTCTTCTATTAAATATCCTTTACACTTTTTTCTAAGGTCAGATGACTGTATTTGTGTGGGTCTCTTTCTGGGCTGTTCCATTGATCTATTTGTCTGTTCTTTCCCCAATACAACAATACTACTTAATTTATTTTGTTGCAAAATGTCTTCATCTTTCCAATGGGAACTCTCTCAACTGGCTTCTGTGTCCCTTTGGCATACCTCCAACATTCTGTGTTCCCTTATTAAATTCATATTACTAATCAAAAGAAGGCATTCTAAAAAGATTATCGACTGTCTGACACCATTTATATGACATTCTGAAAAAGGAATAATAGAGACAGTAAACAGATCAGCAAGCTATGACAAAACTAGACAGCGTATTAAAAAGCAGAGACATCACTTTGCTGACAAAGGTTCATATAGTCAAAGCTATGATTTTTTTTCAGTAGTCATGTACAGATGTGAGAAATGGACCATAAAGAAAGCAGAGCACTGAAGAATTGATGCTATTGAACTGTGGTGCTGGAGAAGACTCTTGAGAGTCCCTTGGACAGCAAGGAGATCAAACCAGTCAATACTAAAGAAATCAACCCTGAATATTCATTGGAAGGACTGAGGCTGAAGCTGAAGTTCCAATACTTTGGCCACCTGGTGTGAAGAGCCGACCCACTGGAAAAGACTCAGAGCTGACCCACTGGAAAAAATTCTGAGGCTGGGAAAGACTGCAGGTAAAAGAGGAATGGGGGCAGCAGAGGATGAGATAGTTAGATAGCATCACCAACTCAATGGACATGAGTTTGAGCAAGCTCCAGGAGATGGTGAAGGACAGGCAAGTCTGGAGTGCTGCAGTTCATGGTGTCGCAAAGAGTTGGACATGACTTAACAACTGAACAACAACAAAACAGATCAATGGCTTTCTGATGTGATGAAAAGAACACTTATCTCTGTGGTCTTCCTCCCTCAAACCTAAAACCCCAGAAAAATCATGAGAAAAAAAACATTAAACAAATCCTAGTTCCGGGACATTTTTATAAAACACCTAACTAGTACTCCTCAAAACTGTCAAGGTCATCAAAAACAAGGAAAGTCTGAGAAACTCACAGTTTAGACATAGTTACCAAGACATGACAGGCTTTCCTGGTGGCTCAATGGTAAAGGATCTGCCTGCAATGCAGAAGACGCAGGAGATGCGAGTTTGATCCCTAGGTCGGGAAGATCCTCTGAAGGAGGGCATGGCAACCTACTACAGTATTCTTGCCTGGAGAACCCCATAGACAGAGAAGTCTGGTGGGCTACAGTCCATGTGGTCGCAAAGAGTTGGACACGACTGAAGCAACTGAGCAGCATGCATGCAGCAAGACATGACAACTAAATGTAACATGGTATGCTGGATGAGACTGTAGTACATAAAGAGGACATTAGGTAAAAACAAAGAAAAGGTCAATAAAGTATGGACTTCAGTTAATAATGTACCACTATTGGCCTTAGAAAGCATCACTATGAACAAAGCTAGTGGAGGTGATGGAATTCCAGTTGAGCTATTTCAAATCCTGAAAGATGATGCTGTGAAAGTGCTGCACTCAATATGCCAGCAAATTTGGAAAACTCAGCAGTGGCCACAGGACTGGAAAAGGTCAGTTTTCATTCCAATCCCAAAGAAAAGCAATGTCAAAGAATGCTCAAACTACCACACAATTGCACTCATCTCACATGCTAGTAAAGTAATGCTCAAAATTCTCCAAGCCAGGCTTCAGCAATACATGAACTGTGAACTTCCAGATGTTCAATCTGGTTTTAGAAAAGGTAGAGGAACCAGAGATCAAATTGCCAACATCTGCTGGATCACGGAAAAAGCAAGAGAGTTCCAGAAAAACATCTATTTCTGCTTTATTGACTATGTCAAAGCCTTTGACTGTGTGGATCAAAATAAACTGTGGAAAATTCTGAAAGAGATGGGAATACCAGACCACCTGACCTGCCTCTTGAGAAACCTATATGCAGGTCAGGAAGCAACAGTTAGAACTGGACATGGAACAACAGACTGGTTCCAAATAGGAAAGGGAGTACATCAAGGCTGTATATTGTCACCCTGCTTATTTAACTTATATGCAGAGTACATCATGAGAAACACTGGGCTGGAAGAAGCACAAGCTGGAATCAAGATTGCTGGGAGAAATATCAATAACCTCAGATATGCAGATGACACCACCCTTATGGCAGAAAGTGAAGAGGAACTAAAAAGCCTCTTGATGAAGGTGAAAGAGGAGAATGAAAAAGTTGGCTTAAAACTCAACATTCAGAAAACGAAGATCATGGCATCTGGTCCCAACACTTCATGGGAAATAGATGGGGAAATAGTGGAAACAGTGGCTGACTTTATTTTGGGGGAGCTCCAAAATCACTGCAGATGGTGATTGCAGCCATGAAATTAAAAGACGCTTACTCCTTGGAAGGAAAGTTATGACCAACCTAGACAGCATATTCAAAAGCAGAGACATTACTTTGCCAACAAAGGTCTGTCTAGTCAAGGCTATGGTTTTTCCAGTGGTCATGTATGGATGTGAGAGTTGGACTGTGAAGAAAGCTGAGTGCCAAAGAATTGATGCTTTTGAACTGTGGTGTTGGAGAAGACTCTTGAGAGTACCTTGGACTGCAAGGAGATCCAACAAGTCCATCGTAAAGGAGATCAGCCCTGGGTGTTCATTGGAAGGATTGATGCTGAGGCTGAAAATCCAATACTTTGGCCATCTCATGCGAAGAGCTGACTCATTGGAAAAGAGCCTGATGCTGAGAGGGACTGGGGGCAGGAGAAGGGGATGACAGAAGATGAGATGGCTGGATGGCATCACTGACTCGATGGACATGAATTTGGGTGAACTATGGGAGTTGGTGATGGACAGGGAGGCCTGGTGTGCTGCAATTCATGGGGTTGCAAAGAGTCAGACATGACTGAGCAACTGAACTGAACTGACTGGCTCATTAGTTTTGACTAATGTATCATACAAATGTCAGCCATTAACAACAAGGGAAACCGAAAGTGGGAGAGCGTGTGGACAGCAACCAATGTGAGTGGTAATCAAGAATGTGGGAGAGTTGAAATTGTTTTCACATATGCAGAATAAAAGGAAAAAAAAGATGAAATATGCATGAGTCACCTCCCCAGTGGGCTCCTAGTCTGGTTGCCTTCTAATATATTCTCCACAGTATCTTTCAAAGGACAAGCTCTAACCTTGTGTTTGCTGTAAGGATCAAAGATAATGAACTAAAATATCTAACTGTATCTGGAACATAGTAGAAACAAACAAATGTGGACATTACTTTTCTATTTTCCAAGTTAAATCTATTCAAAGTTCCACCTTCTGCCCATCACCCAATTCAGTCCTTAATGATGTCCTACAGGACACCTTTTATCCCTCCCCTATAAGAAAGTGGCTCCCCAGAACTCATTATGGCCAAACCCTGCCTTTATACTACATTCATACATTCATTCTTCTAGTCAAACCGGATCACTTAGTGATCTGGAGAAGATAATTCTCTCCTCTGTGCCATTATTGCCAGAAAGGCCTCCTTGCTACCAAGTAGAATTCTATGTAATTCCCTGGATCTACTCAAATATAGCCCTTCCTCATGAAGGCTTTTCTGATTCTGTTGGTATCAAGCTCACCCTCCAATGAGCCCCCAGTACCTGGTGTCATTTATTGTAACTAATTTTGTTCTGGTATTATGCTATATGCTATGCTAAGTCACTTCAGTCGTGTCCGACTCTTAGCGACCCCATAGACTGCAGCCCTCCAGGCTCCTCCGTCCATGGGATTTTCCAGGCAAGAGTACTGGAGTGGGGTGCCATTGCCTTCTCCGTGTTTCCTATTATTTCTCTAACATCCTGAAATACAGGAACTCTGCTTAAACTCTTTTTTCTCCCCTGGCCAAACAATTCACAATTGTAAAGTGGAATAATATATCATTTGTATTTAAAATAAAGCAAGGAAAAGAAATTTAGTTTCTAAAAAAATATTCACTTTTGAGTGTTTCTTTAATACTCATATACCCACTGTGCTTTGATACCAGATATGATTAAAAGCCTGCATTTTTGGAAGTGATATATTACCTCTGCAGGACTAAATTAAAAGAGTCACAATGTCTTGAGACAAGCGGCACATCTAATGCTTGCTCTAAGAATATGAAGAAAATACAGAATTTATATGTAAGAATTTTATACTTGTTACTTTGTATCTAAAAATCACACATTTCCAGAAGAAGTTCTGAGAATTTGTTCAATTTCTAAAACAGTATAGAGGGTAACAAACTTGAAATGTCATCTTCCCTGTTTTTAATGAATACCTAGTGTGAATGCAAAAATTATTTTAACCCACAAATCCATGTTTTGAAATTCAAGTACATGCTTCGATACATTTGGATCAGGAAATGACTAAAAAGATCCCTTTATATTTCTTCCATACATCTTGAGCTCAGCTTGAAAAATTCAATAAAAAACTCAGTAGATTAATGGTAGCTGAGACAAAACTCATGGAGCTTTAGACCTTACCCATTCATGGATGACATAAACTAACCTATTCATAGTCCCTTAATTTTGCCCATGAGAAGTGATGCTGCATTTCCTGACAGATGAAAACACATTTTAAGAAGAAACTAACTGAAGCAAATACTGGATGTGAAAATTTTCTTTATAAGAGCAACACAGCTTGAGACTTCACTATGGTGAAATGCAAATATCTTTTATTCACATAAAAAATTACTTTCAATGAACTTCAGTCTAATTACCAAAATGTCTTTCTGGAATGACTTATGAAGTACAGTTATGAATAAAGATATGTTTAATGGTAGAATCAATTTTAATTACATTAATACTTTAGTACATTTATAATTTGAATTTGAATGCTGAGAGAAATTTTGAAAGTGGTATAAAAAAGAAAAAAAGCCATGAATAACACATGGTTGATTCCAGAAAATTTTATTTGACAAGCAGCATGCTATCTATTGGCATATTCTAATTTTAAATTTGTAACATTCCCTGTCTACAATGAGAGTATGTAATGAAGTCTACCTAAAGGGGGCCAAAGGGCATTTGGTATTAAATTTGCATCTTTCTGAAGATAACAATTTATAGGAGGAGGAACATTTTCAAGGGCATTAAAACATTTTAAGAGTTCTGAAACTTTAAGAGTTTGAAGTCTTTATCCATCCTAATTTTGATATTTCACATTCTATCTTTAACTGATTAATACATTGTTCAAAACTTTGCACTTTACTCAAGCTCAGATATCAAGGTTGTTTCTCTGAATCTGTGCTTGTATTTACCTGATACTTTGCTGAAAATACTCTGCATTCAGATGTTTATATCTTTCCTTTTTGCCTTTGCTTTTCGCTTCTCTTCTTTTCACAGCTATTTGTAAGGCCTCCCAAGACAGCCATTTTGCTTTTTCGCATTTCTTTTCCATGGGGATGGTCTTGATCCCTGTCTCCTGTCACGAACCTCAGTCCATAGTTCATCAGGCACTCTATCAGATCTGGTCCCTTAAATCTATTTCTCACTTCCACTGTATAATCATAAGGGATTTGATTTAGGTCATACCTGAATGGTCTAGTTGTTTTCCCTACTTTCTTCAATTTCAGTCTGAATTTGGCAATAAGGAATTCATGATCTGAGCCACAGTCAGCTCCTGGTCTTGTTTTTGTTGACTGTATAGAGCTTCTCCATCTTTGGCTGCAAAGAACATAATCAATCTGATTTTGGTGTTGACCATCTGGTGATATGCATGTATAGAGTCTTCTCTTGTGTTGTTGGAAGGGGGTGTTTGCTATGACCAGTGCATTTTCTTGGCAAAACTCTATTAGTCTTTGCCCTGCTTCATTCCGTATTCCAAGGCCAAATTTGCCTGTTACTCCAGGTGTTTTTTGACTTCCTACTTTTGCATTCCAGTCCCCTTTAATGAAAAGGACACCTTTTTTGGCTGTTAGTTCTAAGAGGTCTTGTAGGTCTTCATAGAACCGTTCAACTTCAGCTTCTTCAGCGTTACTGGTTGGGGCATAGACTTGGATTACTGTGATATTGAATGGTTTGCCTTGGAAACGAACAGAGATCATTCTGTCATTTTTGAGATTGCATCCAAGCACTGCATTTCGAACTCTTTTGTTGACCATGATGGCTACTCCATTTCTTCTGAGGGATTCCTGCCTGCAGTAGTAGATACAATGGTCATCTGAATTAAACTCACACATTCCAGTCCATTTTAGTTCGCTGATTCCTAGAATGTCGACATTCACTCTTGCCATCTCTTGTTTGACCACTTCCAATTTGCCTTGATTCATGGACCTGATATTCCAGGTTCCTATGCAATATTGCTCTTTACAGCATCGGACCTTGCTTCTATCACCAGTCACATCCACAACTGGGTATTGTTTTTGCTTTGGCTCCATCCCTTCATTCTGGAATAACTTTCTGGAGTTATTTCTCCACTGATCTCCAGTAGCATATTGGGCACCTACTGACCTGGGGAGTTCCTCTTTCAGTATCCTATCATTTTGCCTTTTCAGAAAGCATTCCTCAGCGATCAATGCAAAGAAATAGAGGAAAACAATAGAATGAGAAAGACTAGAGATCTCTTCAAGAAAATTAGAGATACCAAGGGAACATTTCATGCAAAGATGGGCTCGATAAAGGACAGAAATGGTATGGACCTAACAGAAGCAGAAGACATTAAGAAAAGGTGGCAAGAATACACAGAAGAACTGCACAAAAAAGATCTTCATGACCCAGATAATCACGATGGTGTGATCACTCACCTAGAGCCAGACATCCTGGAATGTGAAGTCAAGTGGGCCTTAGAAAGCATCACTATGAACAAAGCTAGTGGAGGTGATGAAATTCCAGTTGAGCTATTTCAAATCCTGAAAGATGATGCTCTGAAAGTGCTGCACTCAATATGCCAGCAAATTCCGAAAACTCAGCAGTGGCCACAGGACTGGAAAAGGTCAGTTTTCATTCCAATCCCAAAGAAAGGCAATGCCAAAAAATGCTCCAACTACCGCACAATTGCATTCATCTCACACACTAGTAAAGTAATGCTCAAAATTCTCCAAGCCAGGCTTCAGCAATACGTGAACTGTGAACTACCAGTCGTTCAAGCTGGTTTTAGAAAAGGCAGAGGAACCAGAGACCAAATTGCCAACACCAGTTTGATCATCAAAAAAGCAAGACAGTTCCAGAAAACCATCTATTTCTGTTTTACTGACTATGCCAAAGCCTTTGACTGTGTGGACCACAATAAACTGTGGAAAATTCTGAAAGAGATGGGAATACCAGACCACCTGATCTGCCTCTTGAGAAATTTGTATGCAGGTCAGGAGGCAACAGTTAGAACTGGACATGGAACAACAGACTGGTTCCAAATAGGAAAAGGAGTTCATCAAGGCTGTATATTGTCACCCTGCTTATTTAATTTATATGCAGAGTACATCATGAGAAATGCTGGGCTGGAAGAAGCAAAAGCTGGAATCAAGATTGCTGGGAGAAATATCAATAACCTCAGATATGCAGATGACACCACCCTTATGGCAGAAAGTGAAGAGGAACTAAAAAGTCTCTTGATGAAAGTGAAAGAGGAGAGTGAAAAAGTTGGCTTAAAGCTCAACATTCAGAAAACGAAGATCATAGCATCTGGTCCTATCACTTCATGGGAAATAGATGGGGAAACAGTGGAAACAGTGTCAGACTTTATTTTTGGGGGCTCAAAAATCACTGCAGATGGTGACTGCAGCCATGAAATTAAAAGATGCTTACTCCTTGGGAGGAAAGTTATGACCAACCTAGATAGCATATTCAAAAGCAGAGACATTACTTTGCCAACAAAGGTCCGTCTAGTCAAGGTTATGGTTTTTCCAGTGGTCATGTATGGATGTGAGAGTTGGACTGTGAAGAAAGCTGAGTGCCAAAGAATTGATGCTTTTGAACTGTGGTGTTGGAGAAGACTCTTGAGAGTCTCTTGGACTGTAAGAAGATCCAACCAGTCCATTCTGAAGGAGATCAGCCCTGGGATTTCTTTGGAAGGAATGATGCTAAAGCTGAAACTCCAGTACTTTGGCCATCTCATGCGAAGAGTTGACTCATTGGAAAAGTCTCTGATGCTGGGAGGGATTGTGGGCAGGAGGAGAAGGGGACGACAGAGGATGAGATGGCTGGATGGCATCACTGACTCGATGGACATGAGTCTGAGTGAACTCTGGGAGTTGGTGATGGACAGGGAGGCCTGGCTTGCTGCAATTCATGGGGTCACAAAGAGTTGGACATGACTGAGTGACTGAACTGAACTGAATTGAACTTGTTGAAAATATAGGATTTCAATGACTCAAAATCTATTAATTATTATTTTTCAAACACACACTGAATGTTATCCTTGCACTAAATCTCTCTTTTCACAAATGGGGCATTTATCTTATTTTCCAAGACTGTCTCATTCTGTACTCCTAATCCAATTCTCTTCACTATGAGTGCTTTGCTCACTCAACAGTTTCAGAGACTTTGTCAAGTAAACCTTTCTTGATGAGTCATCAAGTTTTTTATGCTCATTCAGTTTTCTTCTCATTAGTACTATAAGTATACTGAAAGATTTTAAAGAAAAAAGAAGCAAGAAGAGGAGAAAGAAGGAAGGAAGGAAAGGGAAAGAAGGAAGGCGAGGGAAGTCAAAGGAAAGAAGAAAGGGAGGGAAAGAGGAGGGGAGGGAAGGAGGGAGGCAAGAAGGAAGGAAGGAAGAGGGAAGGGAAGGAGAGAATCTGTTCTTGGTTTTGCTACTGTCCCAAGTACCACCCTATCACCCCTTGGTCCCCTTCCTTTCGAGGTCACTTTTCCTGAAAGAGTACTGTGCACATGTCCCTTACTTCCTGCTCTCAACCTCTTCCTTAGCTTCCTTTACCCTGCCTCTGAATCCAAAGCTTTACTAAATTTGCTCTCTCAAAGGGTCACCAATGACTTCCCAGTGCAAAATTCCTAGTTTCTGCCCACTCCCTCAATCCTTTTTGCTCAACAAGCTACTGATCAATTTCTTCCAGGGACCCCCTGTTTGACTTCCATCATACTCTATGTACCTTAGTGTTTTTCCCTCTGACTCCTGACCTCTTCTTCCCTTTCTCCTCCCAAACCACAGTGAGGAGATATTTTGAAATTTGTCTTTGCAATGGCTCCCATTTTCCTTTGCTCTCTCTATATTCTTTCTTCTTTGGTAAGCTCCTCTAACTTCATAGCTTTTACTACCAAATGTATATAGCTCATACATGGGAAAATGTACTAAACAAAGTGCCAGCCCAATCCTTAATAAATTCTGGGTGTACAAATGGGCCTGCAAACATACTTTGTGATAAAAATGCCAATGAGGCAAGTGCAGTGTGTTCTGGAAACACATTAAATGGACATCCAGTGAAATCTTTGGAGGTCAAGAACCCTTCCTGGAGGAGCTGATACATAATCAGCTCATTATGTATTGATACATAATACAAGTTCTAATGAAAAAGAATATAAAGGAAGTAGGAGGTTCCAAGCAAAGAAAGCAGCCTATTCCTCCAATTAAAAATAAAAAAAATTTTTTTAAAGTTTTATCAAAAAAGCAGTATATTCAAAGGCTTGTAATTAGGAGTATAATGTCACTTAACAGACATCAATTTGTTGACTAGAAAGTACAGTGGGGGAGGGCATAAAAAGTTGGCATCTGAATAAAGGCCATGATAAACAGGACTATATCAAAAAGGGTTTTACATTCAATCTTAAAAGTTTGGACTTTATCCTGAGGACAATGGGGGATCTATTGAACTTTAGAACAGACATAGCTTTGCATTTTGGAAAGGTCATCTTAGATGCATTGAAATGAATATATGGGTATGGGACAAGGAAAGAGGGGATATGAATTGCAAGATAATGGTAGTTCCCAGTGATATGTGTCTGTGTACAGATTAGGAAAGATGCAGAGATGATGGAGATAAGTAGGCAAATCTGAGAGATATTTAGGAGGAAAAGTCTACCCAGATTTGGGAACAAAATGTTGAGGTAAATTTTATTTTTTTGCATACATTAGATGCCTGATAAAAAATCCAAGTGGAAATTTCTATTAGACAGTTGGATTTATAGATGAGGGGCTCAGAAGGGATTTTATATGTGTATTCACAGCAATAGTGGATAAAATAAGGAAGTATATGGACTCCATAGAGCCAATAAATAGGGGAAAAAAGATGCTTGGGTCTCAAAAACCCTGAGAGTTTTTGACACAAGCAGAGAAATCTGGGAATGATACTAAGTTGAAGGACTAGAAAATGATGGTACAAACTGCAGACTGGACTAATGAAATACAGAAAAGTGTGATAAACACTGCAAGAATGTCAATTAAGGACTGAGAGTTGATCACTGAATTTAGCAAAAAGAATATCACTCACCACACTGAATAAAAGTTTATAAGTGAAGGACACAAGCAAGATTACATGAATTGAGAAATTGGAGAGAGAAGAATTAGAGATAGCAAGTGAAAATGAATTTGTAAAAATAGGAGAGATAGAAGAGTAGGTAGAGTGTATCACGGGTCAACATGGCGTTTATGACGGGAGAGAACTGTGGTGAGTAAACCAATAAATATATGGTAGTTTAAAACAGAAAATAGAAATGTGAAGGGTACAAGAAGAACCCTGGGGCAATATAACTCAGACAGGAGAGGAGGTAACAACAAGTATACATATGGTTATGTTTCTATGAGGTAGGAAGAGTTAGAAAGTTGAGAAAGCTACTCTTTATTATTTTCTCTGAAAAGTCCTGGTCTGATGCTGAGGATGACTGAGAATGAACACGACAGGGAACTTTAGGAAAATGCAGGTTACAAATAATCACTCCCACTGGATAAGTCATTTTCTATGATTCAAATCTGTGATTGCCAGGAAATCTTGAAGGCATGATTGGGATCTGAAGCCATGACATCCTAGTGTTGATCAGCCACGGCACTGAGTGGTTTTTCAGTAGCACATGCACTAGTTCATCTCAAACACAGGAACACAATGAGAGTGAGCCAGGATTAAGCACTCTGTCAGAGACTCTGTTGGAAGGACACGCTGAGGGGAAATTCAGAGCATTTGTGAGTTGAAGACGCTGATTGCTATGCTGCTGGTGTAATGACTTCTCCAATGTCTATCTTGCTGGTGAGAGGGGAATTATATGTACACACTGATCATTACTGCATTTCCACTGCTGGACAGATGCATTTTGCATGCGTGGAATTAATAAATGTATGAGTGGTCCTGTCTGAAATCCTGGTTTATCCTGTTATTATTTTATCACAGCATCATACCACAGGGAGTTTTTAGTTTGTTTACTTTACGGCAGACAGAAAGGTTATTTTACTCTAACTGGAGATAAAATATTACTCAATTTACCTTCTGACTACCAGAGATAAAGGGACAAAGTCTATTTCTAAAGAGTTCTTCAAAAGAGGTTCTCTTTGCCTTGCCTGAACCCACTGATTTTATTTATTTCATACATTTATTGTCTCATGTGTTGCATAAAGCTTGGCTGTGTGCTCTGCATGAATATGTAGCTTGGTCACCATCAGAACTCTTCAGAATTGAAAAGATTCATGCATTAAATTGTCTTCTTTACTTCTGCATCTCCCAGTAAAATATTTTAGCCCTATTCTATTGTTCTCATAAGTTTATTTTCTAACTCTTTAATAAATTCTGTACTTCACAATGAACTCTCTCCCACACTTCTGTTTTCATTACAGGTTATATTTTACAGAGGTCCTGTTTAAGATGGGAAAGTTTTGCATTGTTTGTATGATATAATCTATGCACACAGCTATATTTCTATCCTATTCTTTATTTTTAAACTGTCCACATCACTGTCAATTTGCTTGCATCTTTTTCTGTGACATGATATGCCCGGGATGGATTATGTGCTAAGATGTTTCAGTTATTAGTTACAGAGGTGTTCCCAACTGCACAGCTTTATTTAACTTCTGGTGGCAGCTTCTGCAAGCCATGGCCCTAGGATTTCCCTACAGTAAATGAACATACAAAGTGAAAGGCAGAATTGGCAGAAGGTACAGAAAGACAACGCGCACAGGCCTGAGAAGCAGCTACCATGATCCCCTTCCTCTCAACACCACCACTGAGGAGGGGCCCCAAGTTTCCAGACACTTATGCTCAACTATTTGCAACAACTTTTTAAAGGACTGAGTGGGACAGTGGGGATGTGATGAAAGGCAAGTTAAGGCACTGGATTAAGAAGTCTTTCCTACTTTCAACAATTTATTCCTTTTTATGATATTGCATCTTTATTAGGTTGTCATCACATATCTGTTAGTAACTTGGGGTGGTGGTTTAGTCTCTAAGTCATGTCTGACTGCTGAGACCCCATGAAGAGTAGCCCACCAGGCTACTGGAGTGGGTTGCATTTCCATCTCCAGGGGATCTTTCCAACCCAGGGATCGAACCCACGTCTCCTGCATTCGAGGTGCTATCCTTCATTGCAGGTGGATTCTTTACCGCTGAGCCACCAGGGAAGCCCTTTAGTAAATTAGGTGTATTTATTAAATTTAGGAGGCCAGTTGGGAGCTTTGTTGTTCAGTCACTCAGTCGTGTCTGACTTTTTGTGACTCCATGGACTGCAGCATCCTAGGCTTCCCTTTCCTTCACTATCTCCCAGAGTTTGCTCAAACTCATGTCCATTGATTCAGTGATGCCATCCAACCACCTCATCCTCTGTCATCACCTTCTCCTGCCTTCAACCTTTTCCAGCATCAGGATCTTTTCCAATGAGTTGGCTCCTGGCATCAGGTCGCTAAAGTTCTGAAGCTTCAGCATCAGTCCTTCCAATGAACACCCAGGACTGATCTCCTTTAGGATGGACTGGTTTGATCTCCTTGCTGTTCAAGGGACCCTCAAGAGTCTTCTCCAGCACCACAGCTTGAAGGCATCAGTTCTTTGGTGCTTAGTCTTTTTTATTGCCCAGCTCATACATGACTACTGGAAAACCATAGTTATGACTATACAGACCTTTGTAGGCAAAGTAATGTCTCTGTTTTTTAATAGGCTGTCTAGATTTGTCATAGCTTTTTTTTTTTTTTTCCAACAAGCAAGCGTCTTTTAATTTCAGGGCTGCAGTGACATTAAAGGGCTGGTATTCCCATTTCTTCTGTGTATTCTTGCCTTCTATTCTTAATATATTCTTTTAATTTCACCATCCACAGTGATTCTGGAGCCCAAAAAAATAAAGTATGTCACTCTTTCCATTGTTTCCTGAAATATTTGCCATGAAGTGATGGGACCGGATGCCATGATCTTTGTTTTATGAATGTTGAGTTTTAAGCCAGACTTTTCACTCTACTCTTTCACCTTCACCAAGAGGCTCTTTGGTTTCTCTTTGCTTTCTCCCATGAGGGTGGTGTCATCTGCATATCTGAGGTTATCGATATTTCTCCCAGCAATCTTAATTCCAGCTTGTGCTTTATCCAGTCCATCATTTCACATGATATACTCTGCATATAAGTTAAATAAGCAGGGTGCCTTGACATACTCTTTTCCCAATTTGGAACCAGTCCATTGTTCCATGTCTGGTTCTAACTGTTGCTTCTTGACCTGCATACACGTTTCAGAGGAGGCAGGTAAAGTGGTCTGTTATTCCCATCTCTGTAAGATTTTCTACAGTTTGTTGTGATCTACAGAGTCAAAGGCTTTAGTGTAGTCAGTGAAGCAGAAGCAGAGGCTTTTCTGAAAATCTCTAGCTTTTCCTATGATCTAACAGATGCTGGTAATTTGCTCTCTGATTCTTCTGCCTTTTCTAAATTCAGCTGGAACATCTGGAAGTTCATGGTTCATGTACTGTTGAAGCCTCGCATGAAGGATGTTGAGCATTTGCTAAAGTGTGAGATGAGTGCAATTGTGTGGTAGTTTGAACATTCTCTGTCATTGCCCTTCTTTGCAACTGGAATGAAAACTGACCTTTTCCAGTCCTGTGGTGACTGCTGAGTTTTCCAAATTTGCTGGCATATTGAGTGCAGGATGTTATCAGCAACATCGTGTAGGATCTGAAATAGTTCAGCTGGAATTCCATCACCTCCATTAGCTTTGTTCGTAGTGAAGCTTCCTAAGGCTCACTTGACTTGGCTCTTGGTAAGTGATCACATGGTTGTGGTTATCTGGGTAATTAAGATCTGTTTTGTATAATTCTTCTATTGTGCTCATCTTTGCATGAAATGTTCCCTTGATATCGCTAAATTTCTTGAAGAGATCTCATCTTTCCCGTTCTATTGTTTTCCTCTATTTCTTTGCATCACTCACTTTAAAAGCTTTCTTATCTCTCCGTGCTATTCTCTGTAATTCTGCATTCTGATGAGTATATCCTTCCTTTTCTCCTTTGCCTTTCTACTTCTCTTCTTTTCACAGCTATTTGTAAGGCCTCCTCAGACAACCTTTTTGCCTTTCTTTTTCTTGGTGATGGTTTTGATACCACCTCCTGCACAATGTTACGTAGCTCTGCCCATAGTTCTTCAGGCACTCTGCCTATCAGATCTAGTCCCTTCAATCTATTTGTCACTTCCACTGTGTAACCGAAGGGATCTGACTTAGGTCATACCTGAATAGTCTAGTGGTTTTCCCTACTTTATTCAATTTAAGTCTGAATTTGGCAACAAGGAGTTCATGATCTGAGCTACAGTCAGCTCCCATTCTTGTTTTTGCTGACTGTGCAGAGCTTCTCCATCTTTGGCTGCAAAGAATATAATCAATCTGATTTGTATTGACCATCTGGTGATGTCCATGTGCAGCGTTGTCTCTTGCGTTGTTGGAAAAGGATGTTTGCTATAACCAGCACATTCTCTTAGCAAAACTCTGTTACCCTTTGTCTTGCTTCATTTTGTACTCCAAGGTCAACTTGCCTGTTACTCCAGGTATCTCCTGACTTCCTACTTTTGCATTCCAGTTCCCTATGATGAAAAGGACATCTTCTAGTTGGGAACTAGAAGACATTAATAAATCTAAGAGTGCATGTTTGTAAAAAAGTGAGGCAATGGGAATTTGCATATTATACAGGGTCGAGGTTCTCCTTCCTTTATAGCTTGCTCTCTACACGCCAGTTGAGCAGAAAGGTCCCAGAAGAGTAAGTAATTCAGTAGTCGTGTGTTCCAACCTGCAATATCATTTTATCTTACAATACTTGCTGGTATAAATGTGTCATTCCAGACAGAATGATCCACTCTCTCTCCTGAACTGTAGGAAAAAGAAATGTCTTTGACTGCTACTTTTCAAAGCTGGATGCAAGTGGTCAGACTTGAATCATGTTAAAAAAAGAATTCCTGATAGATTTCAGGATACTTTCTAATGGCCTTATATTTTTTTGAAAAGTTCTCAGAAAAATAATCATTACTAAAACAGCTATTTCACTTAATACGATATTATTTGAGGCCTAAAGGTAAACTTCCAAACTATGTTGCCTTTTTTATGATTTTTTGAGACTCTCATTCTGTCCTTACTATGCCTTTGCTTTGGGTTTTTCCAGAGTGCTACAATATTTCAACCAATAAACCATGTTTTATTTCTAACAGGAGCTACCACTTGCCCATAAAACTCATACTTCCATGCAATAAAAACAACTTCCTTAGGCTGCCTCAGAACATTTAGAACACTTTCCTACAGTTGGATAATATTTATTCTTGCCTTTACTCAGACAAAAATATATGATATGAAATCTATGGATTGATAAGCCCAGGATATTTCATTTTATGTCCTACAATTGAACCCTTCATGTCATGTAGGATAACTGGAACCTAGGGCTTATACTTTGAGATAAACCTCTACTAGAGCTTGAACAATAAATATGAAAATGCCCTCTATACAATGATAAGTGAAATATTAAAATAAAAAGTCTATTTTTATATTAATGTTCTCTTTGTTAAAAATGCTTAAAATTAAATAATGTTTAAACCTCCAATACATATGAGACGCACAGTAAAGATGCCAGATATGGAGCAAAGAACAAAACAAAGTCCTTCTACTTAACAAAGTTCACAGTCTAGTGAAAATTTGCTTCAGACTTTGGGAAATGTCCTGAAATTAGACCATCATGTGACAATGGAAGGGCATCCCAGGCCTCTGTGCACAGGGGTGGTGTTATGTCAACATGCTCTTGAAAGAGGTCAATCCTAAAATTATCCTTAGCAAAGGTCAGTCCTCAGATGTCCTTGGGAAACCTCAATCCTAGAGTCAGCAATGAGAGTTTAGAAACTGTGGCTAAGAGCAGAATGAAGGCAAATTCTATCCTTTTCTCACTGACTATGAGTGAAAAAGCCCAGATACTGGACCTGAATATACCTGGAAGATTGTCAGTGTTGGGGATGTTGGCCACTGTCACTAGACATGAGCAGGGCAAGAGGGAGTCAGCTTCTAAAGGACCCAGAGACAAATTTGGACGATGAAGGGATGATAGCTACACTTGTTGATGTATTTTCCTACTACTCTCCATGAGACTCAAACAAATCTTGCGAAGAGTTAAAGTCTGAGAGACGAAAGTGGAAGTTGGGAAGAAGTACAGACTTCATAGCTTCTAGGCAGGAATGGTGCCCTGAACTGGGATCAAACAGTGGTGGCAGGGGGTCATCATGCTGGGACACAGCAACCTTATAAGGACAACTGAAGCTGTGGCAAGGATGTGGGCCTCACAAACTGATGAGGGCAAAGGGGACATGAGATACTGGCTCCTGAGTGGCCCAGGAAAACTCCCATACATAGGGAGGGAAAGACACTGAGTGAGACAAATTCCAGCTAAAAAAAGTCAGAAATAACTTAGGCCATCAGAAAAGACTGAAAAAAAAAATGTGCCAGAATTTTAGTGGTGATTACCTGACTGCTTTTTATGAGAACTTTTTATTCTCCTCTTTATATTTGTTCACATTTCCTAAATTATTTATGGTAGATTTATATTGCTTTTTAATAGTTCAGAATATTTTAAGAAAATGTATACAACTAAAGTACTACATGTGACATCTGACATCTATCCTCCCAAAAGATATATTGAACTACCCACCAAGCAGAGCAGAAGGTATACTTGAGGAAATACCTAAGGAAAAACTGGCAGATCATTTAATGAAGAGTCATAGCAAACGCCTTCTTCCAACAACACTAGAGAAGACTCTACATGTGGACATCACCAGATGGTCAATACCAAAATCAGATTGATTATATTCTCTGCAGCCAAAGATGGAGAAGCTCTATATAGTCAGCAAAAACAAGACCAGGAGCTGACTGTGGCTCAGATTATGAACCCCATATTGCCAAATTCAGACTGATATTGAATAAAATAGGGAAAACCACCAGTCTATTCAGGTATGACCTAAATCAAATCCCTTATGAATATACAATGGAAGTGAGAAATGGATTCAAGGGATTAGCTCTAATAGACAGAGTGCCTGAAGAACTATGGATGGAGGTTCATGACACCATACAGGAGGCAGGGATCAAGACCATCACCAAGAAAAAGAAATGCAAAAAAGCAAAATGGTTGTCTAAGGAGGCCTTAAAAATAGCTGTGAAAAGAAGAGAAGTGAAAGGCAAAGGAGAAAAGGAATGATATACCCATTTGAATGGAAAATTCCAAAGAATAGCAAGGAGAGATAAGAAAACCTTCCTCAGAGATCAGTGCAAAGAAATAGAGGAAAACAGGAAAATGGGAAAGACTAGAGATCTCTTCTAGTCTTAGAAGATAGAAAATTAGAGATACCAAGGGAACATTTCATGCAAAGATGGGCTCAATATAGGACAGAAATGGTATGGACCTAACAGAAGCAGGAGATATTAAGAAGAGGTGGCAAGAATACACAGAAGAACTATACAAAAAAGATCTTCATGATCCAGATAATCACGATGATGTGATCACTCACCTAGAGCCAGACATCCTGGAATGCGAAGTCAAGTGGGCCTTAAGAAGCATCACTACAAAAAAAGTTAGTGGAGATGATAAAATTCCAGTTCAGCTATTTCAAATCCTACAAGATGATGCTGTGAAAGTGCTTCATGCAATATGACAGCAAATTTGGAAAACTCAGCAGTGGCCACAAGACTGGAAAAAGATTAGTTATCATTCCAGTTGCAAAGAAAGGCAATGCCAAAGAATGCTCAAAGTACCGTACAATTGCACTTATCTCACACACTAGTAAAGTAATGCTCAAAATTCTCCAAGGTAGGCTTCAACAGTACGTGAACCGTGAAATTCCAGATGTTCAAGCTGGATTTAGAAAAGGCAGAGGAACAAGATATGAAATTGCTAACATCCATCAAATCATCGAAAAAACAAGACAGTTCCAGAAAAACATCTATTTTTGCTTTATTAACTATGCCAAAGCCTTTGACTGTGTGGATCACAACAAACTGTGAAAAATTCTTCAAGAGATGGGAATACCAGACCATCTGACCTGCTTCCTGAGAAATATGTATGCAGGTCAGGAAGCAACAGTTAGAACTGGATGTGGAACAACAGACTGGCTCCAAATAGGAAAAGGAGTATGTCAAGGCTGTATATTGTCACCCTGCTTATTTAACTTATATGCAGAGTACATCATGAGAAACGCTGGGCTGGAAGAAACACAAGCTGGAATCAAGATTGCTGGGAGAAATATCAATAACCTCAGATATGCAGATGACACCACCTTTATGGCAGAAAGTGAAGAGGAACTAAAAAGCCTCTTGATGAAAGTGAAAGAGGAGAGTGAAAAAGTTGGCTTAAAGCTCAACATTCATAAAACGAAGATCATGGCATCCGGTCCCATCACTTCATGGGAAATAGATGGGGAAACAGTGGAAACAGTGTCAGACTTTATTTTAGGGGGCTCCAAAATCGCTCTAGACGGTGACGGCAGTCATGAAACTGAAAGACGCTTGCTCCTTGCAAGAAAAGTTATGACCATCCTGCTGCTGCTGCTGCTAAGTCGCTTCAATCGTGTCCGACTCCGTGCGACCCCACAGACGGCAGACCATCCTAGGCAGCATATTAAAAAGGAGAGACATTACTGTGCTAACAAAGGTCCATCTAGTCAAGGCTATGGTTTTTCCAGGGGTCATGTATGGATGTGAGAGTTGGAATATAAAGAAATCTAAGTGCTGAAGAATTGATGCTTTTGAACTGTGGTGTTGGAGAAGACTCTTGAGAGTCCCTTGGACTGCAAGGAGATCCAACCAGTCGATCCTAAAGGAAATCAGTCCTGAATATTCTTTGGAAGGACTGATGCTAAAGCTGAAACTCCCCACACTTTGGCCACTTGACGTGAAGAAGTGACTCATTTGAAAAGACCCTGATGCTGGGAAAGATTGAAGGCAAGAGGAGAAGGGGATGAAAGAGGATGAGATGGTTAGATGGCATCACCGACTCAATGGACATGAGTCTGAGTAAACTACGGGAGTTGGTGATGGAAATGACCTACACATGCTACACGACATGGTGTCGCAAAGAGTTGGACACAACCGAGTGACTGAACTGAACTGAACTGAAAGCTTCACTGGTCAAACAGCCAGAAACAGATTAAAGAAGTTGTATGTTTATCACTGCTTACAGAAGCTCCCAATTACAGAAACCACATATGTTTTCAAGGATGAACCTCAGCAAAGGAAGAATCAAACTTCAGGTTTGCTGAAATAGACAAGTAATTCCCCAGAGTCAGAAAACTGACACTCTCTTTGGGCCATTCAATAGCATCAGTGTTAGTGACACCTAGAAGTTCTCTTTCCAAAAATTTAGATTAAATCATATGAGCAGTTATTTATATAAAAATAACACAAACCATATTCTGAGTGTGTGCCTCAGGTGAAATGGAGTTAATCAGAATTCTACGGTATGTATTCAAATGGGCCTCAGTGCCCAGGTATTAGGAAGGAGGAATTCTGGATAATTCAAAAGGTCCAATCACTTAAATTTTAATATAACTGCAAAATTTTTAAAAGCATTTTAGTTTTATTAGATGAAAGAATTCCTCACTTACAGGGTAATTTTCAAAATTTAAAAATCATATTATTTGTTACATTGAATTTCTCAGACATTATTTTTTAAAGGTTTTTTTTTTTTTTTTTTTTTTACTGTGAGAGCAGCAATCTTTATGCATGGTTTGTGATCAAATGATAGCTGAACAGACCAGTATATTCATGCCATAGTAAGACCATATTTACGTTACAAAGCTTCTATCAGCACTTCTCATGTTTTCTATACTATTGTAGCTATCATTTCTGATCATTCTTAGTGGTAATAAAAGGAAAAGCTTCACTATTATGATATAGAAATAAAGCAAGTAGCAATGCCCTCAACTCAAATACAAAGGGGAAAATAATTTATTCTCCAGCTAGGAGATAAAAAATACTGTTATATTTAATAAAAAACAAAGGGGCTTGACTTTTTAGATAGTTCTTATACAACTGTCTATGGTTTCCACTGGATAAGATATAATTACTTACACTTCCCTTCGTTTTCTGAGTAGTCTACTTTGATGAATAGGGATATTTTCAATGATATCTTATGCTCTAGCCTTATCAGCTTTACTAATTCTTTTTACTTTTCTTTTCCTCTTTCTAATTTTTTCTGTCTTTCCTTTCTACTTTCTATTTTCCTTCCTTTCCTTTTTTTAAAAAGTGGTACATGCCCCATTTCTTCTCCAAAATAAAAATATTCAGGAATATGTGTATGCAAAAAGATTAATAAAAAATAAAGTGAAGACCTAAAAAGAAGAAGACAGCAATCAGGTCAATCAGCTCCTAAAAGAATTTAGACAATGTCACAGGGCACTTTGATCTGTGGAGTAATCCATATTTCTGGTTTTTCCAGTGGAAATGATAGAAGTATCAAGCTCTGCTGAGATAGAAAATGTTCCTAAGGGGAGTTAATCACCTAGTTAAAAGTACACTGAACAAGGCTATCATTGTGCTTATTCTAGTTTTACAAGCAAAAAAGACTGCAATTCTAATCACATTCCCAGATGCTTTTAGTATATTCCTTAACAGTTGGCAACTATAAGTAAAATATAAAAAATCAGACAATCAGGTAAACTTGAGGGAGGTTACAAAACTTTGGGGCTGCTAGCCAGTTATAGATGCATGCTGCTAGCTAGTAAAAACTAGCATTGCCAGAGAGCACCTGCTGTTCATTTTTTTATCTGGAAAAATTAATCCAGATACATTTGATATAAAAAAATGAACACTTTCAGATCCAGGCAAAGAATATCATTTCACTTTCCAGATGAGGTTCCTGAGACTCCGAACAGAGCTGAGATGCGGAGCAGGGGTTCACAGCTCATGTATCAAACATCATGGCAACTCAATATATTTGTTAGAGATTGGTAGTTCCATGATCTGAAACTTAGCTTTCTGGTCTACCACCTACTATATGAAGTTTCTCTCTTTTTTCCTTTGAGATTGAATAACATACTGTTGACACTTGAACAATGTGGAGGTTTGGGGCACTGATCCACCACACAATTGAAAATATAAGTATAATTTTACAGTCAATCCTCCATATCCAGGGTTCCACATCTTCAGATTTAAAACTTCAGATTTTATAGTACTGCAGTATTTGCTACTGAAACAATCTACAAATAAGTGGACCTATGTAGTTCAAAGCTGTGTTGTTTAAGGGTCAACTGTATAGCAAGTTTTCAACAGGTACTTGGCGCATAGTTGGTACTCAGTACATGTGAATTTTTTTTGTCTCCTTCCTATTCATATGATTTAAATAGGAAGAAAACATGCAGCATGGTACCTGGGGGCACCCAATTAATTAGTGCTAATGTATTATAATTATTTTCTGTTATTGCAATATAGTAATCGAGGTGGGAGATGAAGACAGCCAGAAGCCAAAACCAGAAAAAGCCTCTATCAGCAGGAAAGATGGCCTGCTCATAGGTACACCATGGCAGACATGCTGGCAATTACAGCTTCTATTCTGGCAATCAGAACTTTGATTTATGGACTTCTGAATATTTTTCAGTACATTCTGGGCTTTGAGTTTTAGTTATGTAGAGTAACTGCATGATTATATTAAAAAATGACACTAGCACTTACTTGTTTCGTTATGAAATATGGCATTTAAATGCAAATGCAAAATACAGATAAATGGGGGAAAGGAAGAGAAGGACGTGTGGCTAGGATATAAGTTAAATGAAAGAGTTGAGGCCAGTAGCATAGATATGTCTGAAATGTACTTGCTGGTTTTGATTACTTTAACTGGAAGATACCATAGAGTAAACATTTGCAGACTTTTTACTTTCTGCCATGCTAAAGCATTCCCAAGGGGGCAAAGCCCACCAAAAGAGAGGTTCCTGATTATATTCAATATAAAGATATTAATGCCATATTTGTATTTTAAATATTTAAGTATTTTAAAACCTGGGGTTCCAATGGAGTACATGAAAAAAAGAAAAGCTGATAAGACACTAAAATGAATGCATAATGGAAACTATGGTTCTTGCTCATCTCACATGAAAATAATTAGAACAACATATAGTATTCCCTGTGTACATAACTGGGCTTCCCTGGTGGCTCAGATGGTAAAGAATCTGCCTGCAGGAGACCTTGGTTTGATTCCTAGGTCAGGAAGATCCCCTGGGGAAGGGAATGGCTACCCACTCCAGTATTCTTGCCTGGAGAATTCCACAGACAGAGGCAGGAGAAGGGACATGGGTTGGGAGTAGGTACTCAAATAATATGAGGAATTTATTAGTGTTTTCTTTAAGCATTACTTGTAACAGAAAATGCAAATTTGTAAGATGTATGCTTGGGTAATATCTATCACTCTGAACAATGTTAAACTAATCAGGCTTGTTAGAGGTGTGTATGTGATGGCTCCAGTCTATGATTTCTTGAATATTATCATCAGAATTTAAAATTATGCCTTAGAAACACAGAATATTTTCTTATAATGGTTCTTTAGCATGGAAACAATAATTAATAAAGCGGTCACTTTAATTTATTTCATATTGACATGATAACTTGTCAACTGGACAATAAAATATGTATTTTTATAGGTTCAGAGTGTTTTAAATGCTTCTACTTTCCACTATCCAAGTAAGACTATTGTTTGAAACAAGAGTATAGGGAAAAGATCTCCTTCTATTCTGCCTATATTACATATGAATTGAGATATATAGGAAATAGCTCGGACAAAAGGTATACTCAGTATGTAATAGGTAAATATAACAACAAATCCCAGAAAATCAAGTACTTTATTCCAAAAGATACTGAAACATCTTATCAGGTAGATCTATGCAGCTACCATGGCTGCCAATCATTTAAGGAAAAGCAGGATCTAGTTTGGAAATAATTGTGCAAAAAGGAGCATACACACAGGATGAGATTTGGGAAAAGTTTCAATGCATTTAAATGGGTTTTTGTCAGATTTGGGGCATTCATAGTTTCTTCTCAGTTGATTCTCCAATTGTAAAATAACTATGTCTGTATGGCTACTTCATGATATTTTTGTGGTATTCAGATGAAATGATCTATTTAAAATCTATGTTTTAAAATTGTTTTAAAAACTAAAAACAGAGATATTCTATACTTTCTCAAATCTGAAACACACTGTTCTCACTGGCAAGTTAACCAAATCCATGGAATACAAAGGCCATATGTAACAGAATAGAATTTAGAACACTCTCTCTAGAGGACCTGTGGCAGGACTTAGGGGCAGATGACAGACTCTGTAATGCTGAACACAATAGATTGATTCAATTTTGATAAAACATCCAGGTGAATCTCAATTTTGTACAAATCTCAATTTTCAGTTTTTTTTTTTTTACATAGATGATACTTCTAAAGAAAAAAATTGCAACTGTTCAAAATTAAGTTTTTATCCTGGATAAATCTACATTTATCCTTAATCTTATTCTTCTGTGTGCATTTTAAACCATTTCTTTTACTTTGGGTTTGGTTTAGATGAAGAAAAGTTTATTTGAAATTTCTTCCTCCTCAATTCTCCTCATCCACTTAGGAGATCACAAACTAAATCAGTAGTTATCATAAATTTGATATCACTTCCGTGGATTCCATAAGTTAAAACAAAATCAAGTGATAACTGAGAACTGATTAATCTTGGCACTTCAGTCAATGACTGGACAGGATGTATGTTCTCTGCCATTATGTTACTGAGATTTGACTGAAGCAATAAGACCAACATGTAAAATAAAATATAAAAGATAATGAAATTAAGCTAATAAATGTAAATATGCTTGGAAAATATTCATGGTAAAGGAAAGCCAATGGGAGCTGAATGATAAATAAAAGGTTTCATGCAACAGGTTGTGTTTTTGAAGGCTAATATAAAAATTGCACACATTTTTAGAGAATTGAATTTAGTTAAATGTGCCTGCAAATGTTCAGGGTTTTAAAAGAATCTGGCCTATTTAAAAGTAAAATTAGGATTTTGGCACACGTGCATGTTAACTCATTTGAGCTTCACAAAACACTGTACTAAAATCATCTTACTGAAAAGAAGAAAAAAAGTAAAAACAGAGAAATTAAGTAACTTGCCCAATGCCCCATAGAGAGTAAGTATATATAGAGATTCAAGCTCAAGCATGTCAGCAGAGCCCATGACCCATCTTCAATTCCAGGATGCCTCTCAAGGAATACTGGGTTCTCAAGAAGCATGGGCTGATAAGAGAAAAGTAGAGTGGTTAGGGTGCCACTTAGGGAACATATACATGTTTAATGATCTTTGATTTCCAGAGGTCATAGTGAGACTCATGTCAAATCTTCACTACTCATTACTCTGAGGTATTACTCACCTTAATCAGTATCATTTCAAGAGTTTGGTAACAGTGACCCTTCCAGTGAGAGGCAGCAAGGATCACAGATGAGCAGGGTGATATCAAGGAGTTATTGATGGTTTGTCAATTATTTCGTGAAGGATGGAAAATTCACTGAAGCTTTATCTTTTGATAAATTCATTCAAAATCCCATCTACAATTAGTATGATCTGATATTGGATACAAAGCATATTTACTAAGAAAAGATGAACAGGTGCTGGAGGGTGGATTTTGCAACTCCAAACCAAAAGCTAGTAGGACATATCATAGGAGGGCAGATCTGAAAGGCAGAAGGAATATAAATGTGGAAGATTTTTTAGTAAGTGTCCCAATTGGCTTGCACCCTTCTGCATCCATGTTTTTGGATAGTACCTTCCTACACTGGCTCTGTTCCTAGCCACGGTGCTTGCCTTGGAAAATGAAACAAGAGAAAATGCGACACAAGCAGAAGCCTGTGTTGCCCTTGGAACCCTGAAAACACCCTGGTAAAAAGCCACTGCAAGCAGGCTGGAGGATGAGAGAATGAGATGCACCTGGCTGACAGCCTACTGAGTACCAAATATGTCAGAAATCCTAGATCACCCACCCACCAGCTGGCTACAGTTCATAAGAAAGTCCAGCAGGAATCACCCAAGGAAACTGGCCAGAAGACGTGACCAGCCAATCCACAGAGCTGTTTATTCTAAGCCACTAAGTTTTAGGGTAGTTTGTTACACAGCAAAAGTTAATCGATATGATAGAATACTATTTCAAACAATGGGGGAAAAAACAAACAAAAGGTTACTACTTTTATCTAAGAGCACAGATTACCTGTTTCTTGTTTCCCAATAGAGACCTGAAAAACCAGAAGGCTTATACTGTAAAGAATAAATGGTGTGCCCATGCAGAAAGGACCTTAGAGAACTCAAAGAATACCATACTTCAGAATGGTAGGAGAACAGCTGAATTATTCTCATGCAACCGGCAGTAAAACAGAAAAACACCACGGGGCCTTAGTAAGTTCAATGTATTTTCTCTAAACAAAATACATCTCATTTTAATTTCAAGGATGTGAAAAATTTGCAACACATGAAGGCTCTTCTTACATGACGCTTTTTAAAATTCATTAAATTCCTCATAATTAGGAAGGCAATGGCACCCCACTCCAGTACTCTTGCCTGGAAAATCCCATAGATGGAGGAGCCTGGTAGGCTGCAGTCCATAGGGTCGCTGAGGGTCAGACACTACTGAGTGACTTCACTTTCACTTTCTAGGCAATGAAAAAGTGTGCTCCTAGAAACTGTTTTCAAACTCTGCATATTGGTTTTGTGTTGCAGAATACACTAAATGTCTACCACAATGAATGAGTCCATGACTGCAATAAGACCATTAAAAACAAAATATAGGCATGATAAAAAGAAGTTGGAATTAAAAATAAAATTGTTTTCAAACCTCACACAAAAAAACATAGTTAAGGGAAAATTAACGAGATTTAGTTCTATGTGTTTTCATAAGAGAAATCTCATTATTTCATAATCACTTTCTATACATTATATGTATAATTATTTTGGACATGTATAATGCTCATCCATTCTAACAGTCACCAATCATTTGAGTTAAATATTATAAAATAGGATATTACATATTGAAAAAAATTATAGTAAACTGAATTAAATACAGTTAAATATACTATAGTTTTTAGTTAAATATACATTGATCAGCATAAAATCTGTATATATGTGAAAAATATAGTTAAATATAATTATAATTTTTCAGATTTGCTTGCCAAGTTTGTTTGTCATGTTAGCCCTGAGGAAACATATTTCTTAAAACCACAAAGAAAATAATTCTATGGGAAAATGATTTATTTACCTGGATCTTCTATGGTTAAGTTCTTTATTAACCATTGAACGATATCTGACCCTAGAATAAGAAAAAAAGAAAAACACAAATATATGTAATATCTATATATGTTAAGTTCAAGAACATTTAACAGCACTCATAAGAGAAGGAATGTTTCTAATTATTATAACAGATTAAGGATCAGCCACACACGATGTGTTGAAAATAGTGTGAATACATTGTCTTCATTCAATGAGTCAAGTGCAAACTAGTCATTATTAAATATGAAATGTTTAAACAGAAAGATTTAATATACTAGTATTGGATAAAGTGATTCATTTATTTATTCACTTTATGAATGATTGCTGAGTATCTATTATGTTTTAAGCACAATTCTTAGTATGGCAAAGCCAATACTTTATAAGATGATAGTTGTCTAATTTCTGGTTTGCTCCATCCATCCCTATATCTACTCTCAAGTCAACCCAAATGTGCTGTCAGTTTTTGAAACTCCTTTGTGTTTCAAGCCTTTATAGTACTATTCTCTTTGACTGAAAGGTCTTTCTACTATTTTCAAGACACTCAAGATTGATTTACACAGTAGACCTTCCCTTGATCCTCACCTTTGGCAGTGTGCATGGAGAGCCTTAAGCCAGTCAAAAGAAAAGCAGAGTAGTCAACATTTCTGCCAGTTGTGATCCAAGATTGAAAGGCCCTGAGCTAGTTCAGTGTACAAGAGAATTAGAACAAAATCAGACTTGTGACTAATTAGGGTTGGAGTTGGCCAGTGGGGGAACTATGAGGACTCAAGGTTTCCAGTCCAGAAGCATTATGGATGAACAGAATGGTAGGAAATGGGAGATTCCAGAAGAGGAGATTTACCTAAGAGGTTCATTTCTGTTTAACTTGGTTTTCAGTGTAATTCATTTCTACATAAAATAACAACAACAAAAAATATGTAATGTAAACAGCTATACACACTCAGTAAACTGCCTCAGCGCTGCATGGATGAAATTCTGTGAAAATCGAGATTCCATTTCTACCTCTCTTGGAGACTTGGTAGGGTTGTAGCCTACCCACCTGAGATCTGGTAAATGACATTAACAGCGGGCAAATGATTCCAGTTGCTTAAAACAGAATGGGTCCAAATTAATTTTAAAATAAACTTGATTATCAAACTTGACAATGTTTATGAAATTTCCTAAAATTTATGAAAACATTTACACCCAAAATAGCCTTTAATAAGCACGTGTTTTGCAAATATTGAATTGAATTTGTGCTCTTTCATAGCTGTTCCTTTAAAACTGCCAATGATTTAAATGCATTTGAGATGATGGATTCATCTAGATCCTAAAGAAAGCTCTGAGGAAATGAAGGACAGGAAACCATTCACAAGAGCATGGATATTGCAAAGTGTTGTGCCTAACTTGCCACTAACACCCTAAGTTATCTTGAGGAGTTTTCTTCCCTTTTGAAAAAAGCAGAAACTCAGCTTTTCAAATATGTATGTAGTGCTACTTGACCAATGTAGAATTTCAAGTACCTAAATGTTATTAGCTATCTCCAGGCACCCTGCTTATTTTTCACAGTTGAGCATCTATTTAGGGAAAATATACAAGCAACCATTGGAAAATGTCTATTCTTTTGAAGAGAGCCAAATATTGGTTCCAGGACTATATTTTTTTCTTATTGTGAAAGATGATTTTAAAATATCTTAAGAAAAAGTTTTTTGTTTTTTTTTTTTTAAGGTTTTCTTCTCTCTTCCTCCACCCTACTTTCCTGAACAGAAAGAAATGCAAAGAAGCCTACTTTTTGAAATTGCATTTAATACAAGAAACAAGAAACTTATTTTACTGGCCTGGTTTTTGGTTATTTCTGTCACAGAGGTAGTCTCAGTTCAGCATAAAAAAGCCAGTTTGATTGCTTGTCAGTATAATCATAGTGGTTTTATTGTTGTGTGATCACCCAATATATTTATGGCTTTAAGTTAACACACTATGAATTATTATTTTATTGTTAAATGTATCATATTCATATCATGTTCATCATATTCATTTATTAGGCACCTATGTTAGCAAGACCTTAACTCCCAGTTGAGACAATTAGAGACAGAGAAAGGAAAGAAAAAAATTCCAGCATCTTATGGAACCAAGAGATTGAAAGAGAAATGTGTTATCATAGTCACATTAACAACTGATTCAATGGCTTTATAGTCAGGAGGGGTAGAGGGAGGAATAGCACCTTTGTAGCAATTTCTAAGCTTTATCTTTAACATTAACAAATAAGTGGGCTGCTGCTGCTGCTAAGTCGTTTCAGTCGTGTCCGACTCTGTGCGACCCCATCGACGGCAGTCCACCAGGCTCCCTTGTCCCTGGGATTCTCCAGGCAAGAACACTGGAGTGGGTTGCCATTTCCTTCTCCAATGCATGAAAGTGAAAAGTGAAAGTGAAGTCGTTCAGTCGTGTTCGACTCCTAGCGAACCTATGGACTGCACCCTACCAGGCTCCTCTGTCCATGGGATTTGCCAGGCAAGAATACTGGAGTGGGTTGTCATATATTAATAAATAAGTGGGCAGATCTGCTAAAATTTTCATGCACAAATGTATATATGCAGAATACTTCAGCGTTTCATTTATCTTTATACTAAGGACATCAGAGTAACAAGTAGGATGTTTTGTTTTGTTTTGTTTTTATTTTAAATTGCATTAGAGCTATCAATTAGCTACAATGTGAAATTAGTTAAGAGATGTAACAGTATCTTATACCCTAAGAGATAAAAGTCGTCCCTGTCACTGCAGCTTCTGGAAAGTTGAGCTTTGATCTGTGCTTTTGTCTTGAAATCTTAGAGCATCTATCACTTTTAGGGTTACAAAATTATGTGTTCTCTCTACTTAACATAAGCAGTGTAAATTATATTATTGTATATACCCACCACTTCATGGGAAATAGATGGGGAAACAGTGGAAACAGTGTCAGACTTTATTTTTCTGGGCTCCAAAATCACTACAGATGGTGACTGCAGCCATGAAATTAAAAGACACTTACTCCTTGGAAGGAAAGTTATGACCAACCTAGATAGCATATTCAAAAGCAGAGACATTATTTTGCCAACAAAGGTTCGTCTAGTCAAGGCTATGGTTTTTCCTGTGGTCATGTATGGATGTGAGAGTTGGACTGTGAAGAAGGCTGAGCGCCGAAGAATTGATGCTTTTGAACTGTGGTGTTGGAGAAGACTCTTGAGAGTCCCTTGGACTGCAAGGAGATCCAACCAGTCCATTCTAAAGGCGATCAGCCCTGGGATTTCTTTGGAAGGAATGATGCTAAAGCTGAAACTCCAGTACTTTGGCCACCTCATGCGAAGAGTTGACTCATTGGAAAAGACTCTGATGCTGGGAGGGATTAGGGGCAGGAGGAGAAGAGGATAACAGGATGAGATGGCTGGATGGCATCACTGACTCGATGGACGTGGGTCTGGGTGAACTCCAGGAGTTGGTGATGGACAGGGAGGCCTGGCGTGCTGTGATTCATGGGGTCGCAAAGAGTTGGACAGGACTGAGCTACTGATCTGATCTGATAATCCCATAATCTATGATTTGAAGTGAAAACAAGCAAAACAAGCAAGTGATCCTCACACACTGCTCATAGTTCTCCACATGCCATATTGTTTTTACTTCCATGACTGCTTATGCTATTCTGTCTCTTTTTCCTTCAGTTAATCCCAGCTGACTTCATCAACTTCAGTTCATATATTACCTACGTCAGGAAGCCTACTCTTCTCACCCTCACCTCCACCTTACCAGGTAATCTGTTTCTCCTTTAAAACCTATTAATATCCTCATCATTCATTACACTTGTCAATGGTTTTATCGACCTCTGTTAATTTTTGTCTGTCTTTCCCTTGCTTGTTGAGTTCCTTGGAGGTCAGGGTGTGTGTTACTCATCCCTGGATCTAAAACACCCAGACCAGTGGCTGACATATAAAAGGTGATGAGCAAGTGTTAAAAGGATGAATGAACAAACAGCAAGATTTCTCCCCTCATATCCTACTCTAAGGGAATTTATAAAACAAAGGCAGTGGTCATACAAAGATATTTGACTGGCATATAGTTTTCAGCTACCATAATTTCTCTTCATAGTGATAATCTTCCCTTTCCAAGGCAATCACTTCAGGACACCCTCCATAATTAAAGAAAGAATCAAAGACATTTAGACATAAATACTATCTCCTCACCCATGCTACAGACTTGAGTAGTAAAGGGGCTTCCTCAAGACTGCTCCAATGCTGAGTGACAAGACCAGGACTAGGTTCTATGCTGAGGCTACTGTATTTCCACTCAGGCCATATAGCCTCTCCAGATTACAGCAAATCCCCTCACAAGTGACAACTATAACTATCTCCACCCGAACCTGAAAATGAAGTTCATCAAAAGAAAAATATTATTCAATTTTTATAAATATGATATATGAGGACTTGTAAGCAACCAAAGACAGCAAGGAGATCAAACTAGTCAATCCTAAAGGATATCAGTCCTGAATACTCATTGGAAGGACTGATGCTGAAGCTGAAACTCCAATACTTTGGCCATCTGATGCAAAGAATTGATTCACTGGAAAAGACCCTGATGCTGGGGAAGATTGAAAGGCAGGAGGAGAAGGGGACAACAGAGGACAAGATGGTTGGATGGCATCACTGACTCAATGGACATGGGTTTTGGTGGACTACCGGAGTTAGTGATGGACAGGGAGGCCTGGCATGCTGCGGTTCACGGGGTCTTAAAGAGTCGGACATGACTGAGCGACTGAACTGAACTGAACTGAAAAAACAGGGCTTTCCAGGTAGCGCAGGGGTAAAGAATCCACTTGCCAATGCAGGAAACACAAGTTTGATCCCTGGATCGGGGAGATCTCCTGCAGTACAATATGGCAACCCACTTCAGTATTCTTGCCTGGGAAATCCCATGGACAGAGGAGCCTGATGGGCTACCATCCACAGGGCCGCAAACAGTCAGATATGACTTAGCAACTAAACAACAACAACTTTGGGCCAAAGGAAAAGGATACATTTGGATACAAAAGGATACATAAGGCTACAAGGAAAAATGGAAACAGGACTCTGATGATATGAGAGTTCCTCATGGTTCCTCTCTGGATATACTTCTCTCTAAAAAACAGCCTCTGTTTTTTCTCTCCTACAAGGTGGATCATGAGGGCTCATAGTTTCTGGGTTTACATCTCCTTCATTAAAGGCATCAAGAAGTTTGAGACTAAAATTTTGTAGGCACAACTCCTAATTTCTCATGGTGGCCGGGGGGGGAGGGGCGGGGGATGGTGGTGGTCTAAGTTTGGGGAAGGAACTCATTCCTGCATCAATCAACTGTGGCAAGAAAAGTGAGATCACAAACATTGGTAAACTGGTTGGAGGCATATACAAAAGAGTGTCCAGAAATTTGAGTACTTGGCAGACAAAACAACAGGTTAAACCATAGCTTCCTTTAATTCTTTAGTGTTTATATTTCCATCAGAAAAAAAGAGAAGAGGAAGGAGGTAGAACTCAAAAGCATGTCAATTTGTGAATGAAATGAGCATGTTATTCTGCTTTGTTATAAATATAAATGTGTTCTGTTCTATGAAATTATTATATTCCTGAAGGGCAGAGTATGAATACATCTCTCTGTGTGTGAATAAACCCACTCTTTATGTGTAATAAAAGAGTTATGCAAAAGAACTTCACGGTATATATGCAAAGAAATTCACTGGGGTGTTTGTATATGAATGTGTATATTTTTAAGGAAATTATTTTCTAACGTGAATAACATCCAGTTGAGTGTTATGTCTCGTTTTTTTTTTAATATAAATTTATTTATTTTAATAGGAGGCTAATTACTTTACAATATTGTATTGGTTTTGCCATACATCAACATGAATGCACCATGGGTGTACACATGTTCCCCATCCTGAACCCCCCCTCCCACCTCCCTCCTCATACCATACTCTGGGTCATCCCAGTGCACCAGGCCCGAGCATCCTGTATCATGCATTGAACCTGGACTGGCAATTCTTTTCACATATGATATTATACATGTTTCAATGCCATTCTCCCTAATCATCCCACCCTCGCCCTCTCCCACAGAGTCCATAAGACTGTTCTATATATCTGTGTCTCTTTTGCTGTCTTGCATACAGGGTTATCGTTGCCATCTTTCTAAATTCCATATATATGTGTTAGTATACTGTATTGGTATTTTTCTTTCTGGCTTACTTCACTCTGTATAATAGGCTCCAGCTTCATCCACCTCATTAGAACTGATTCAAATGTATTTTTTTAATGGCTGAGTAATACTCTATTGTGTATATGTACCACAGCTTTCTTATCCATTCATCTGCTGATGGACATCTAGGTTGCTTCCAGGTCCTGGCTATTATAAACAGTGCTGCGATGAACATTGGGGTACACATGTCTCTTTCCCTTCTGGTTTCCTCAGTGTGTATGCCCAGCAGTGGGATTGCTGGGTCGTATGGCAGTTCTATTTCCAGTTTTTTAAGGAATCTCCACACTGTTCTCCATAGTGGCTGTACTAGTTTGCATTCCCATCAACAGTGTAAGAGGGTTCCCTTTTCTCCACACCCTCTCCAGCATTTATTGCTTGTAGACTTTTGGATAGCCACCATTCTGACTGGCATGAAATGGTACCTCATTGTGGTTTTGATTTGCACTTCTCTGATAATGAGTGATGTTGAGCATCTTTTCATGTGTTTGTTAGCCATCTGTATGTCTTCTTTGGAGAAATGTCTGTTTAGTTCTTTGGCCCATTTTTTGATTGGGTCGTTTCTTTTCCTGGAATTGAGCTGCAGGAGTTGCTTATATATTTTTGAGATTAATTCTTTGTCAGTTGCTTCATTTGCTATTATTTTCTCCCATTCTGAAGGCTGTCTTTTCACCTTGTTTATAGTTTCCTTTATTGTGCAGAAGATTTTAATTTTAATTAGGTCCCATTTATTTTTGCTTTTATTTCCAATATTCTGGGAGGTGGGTCATAGAGGATCCTGCTGTGATTTATGTCTGACAGTGTTTTGCCTATATTCTCCTCTAGGAGTTTTATAGTTTCTGGTCTTACGTTTAGATCTTCAATCCATTTTGAGTTTATTTTTGTGTATGGTGTTAGGAAGTGTTCTAGCTTCATTCTTTTACAAGTGTTTGACCAGTTTTCCTAGCACCACTTGTTAAAGAGATTTTCTTTTCTCCATTGTATATTCTTGCCTTCTTTGTCAATGATAAGGTGTCCATAGGTGTGTGGGTTTATCTATGGGCTTTCTATTTTGTTCCATTGATCTATATTTCTGCCTTTGTGCCAGTGCCATACTGTCTTGATGACATTGGCTTTGTAGTAGAGCCTGAAGTCAGGAAGGTTGATTCCTCCAATTCCATTCTTCTTTCTCAAGATTGCTTTGGCTATTCAAGGTTTTTGGTATTTCCATACAAATTGTGAAATTATTTGTTCTAGCTCTGTGAAAAATACTGTTGGTGCTTGATAGGAATTGCATTGAATCTATAGAGTGCTTTGGGTAGTATACTCATTTTCACTATATTCATTCTTCTGATCCATGAACACAGTATATTTCTCCATCTATTAGTGTCCTCTTTTTATAGTTTTTATAAAAAACTATAAGTAACTATAGTTATTAGTGTCCTGGTGTTTTATAGTTTTCTATATATAGGTCCAGGAGAAGGCAATGGCACCCCACTCCAGTACTCTTGCCTGGAAAATCCCATGGACGGAGGAGCCTGGTAGGCTGCAGTCCATGGGGTCGCTAGAGTCAGACACGACTGAGCGACTTCATTTTCACTTTTCACTTTCCTGCATTGGAGAAGGAAATGGCAACCTACTCTAGTGTTCTTGCCTCGAGAATCCTAGGGACGGGGAAACCTGGTGGGCTGCCATCTATGGGGTCGCACAGAGTCGGACACGACTGCAGCGACTTAGCAGCAGCAGTAGCAGCATATATAGGTCCAACCAGTCCATTCTAAAGGAGATCAGTCCTGGGTGTTCATTGGAGGGACTAATGCTGAAGCTGAAACTCCAATATTTTGGCCACCTCACGCAAAGAGTTAACTCATTGGAAAAGACCCTGATGCTGGGAGGGACTGGGGGCACGAGGAGAAGGGGATGGCAGAGGATGAGATGGCTGGATGGCATCACTGACTTGATGGACATGGGATTGAGTGAACTCTGGGAGTTGGTGATGGACAGGGAGGCCTGGAATGCTGTGATTCACGGGGTCGCAAAGAGTCAGACACAACTGAGCGACTGATCTGAACTGATATATAGGTCTTTTGTTTCTTTAGGTAGATATATTCTTAAGTATTTTATTCTTTTTGTTGCAATGGTGAATGGAATTGTTTCCTTCTCTTTCTATTTTCTCATTATTAGTGTATAGGAATGCAAGGGATTTCTGTATGTTGATTTTACATCCTGCAACTTTACTATATTCATTGATTAGCTAGTAATTTTCTGGTGGAGTCTTTAGGGTTTTCTATGTAGAGGATCATGTCATCTGCAAACCGAGTTTTACTTCTTTTCCAATTTGGATTCCTTTTATTTATTTTTCTGCTCTGATTGCTGTGGCCAAAACTTCCAAAACTATGTTGAGTAGTAGTGGTGAGAGTGGGCACCTTTGTCTTGTTCCTGACTTTAGGGGAAACGCTTTCAATTTTTCACCATTGAGGATAATGTTTGCTGTGGGTTTGTCATATATAGCTTTTATTATGTTGAGGTATGTTTCTTCTATTGCTGCTTTCTGGAGAGTATTTATCATAAATGACGTTGAATTTTGTCAAAGGCTTTCTCGGCATCTATTGAGATAATCATATGGCTTTTATTTTTCAATTTGTTTTAATGTGGTGTATTATATTGATTGATTTGCTGATATTGAAGAATCTTTGCATCCCTAGGATGAAGCCCACTTGGTCCTTATGTAAGAACTTTTAAATGTGTTGTTGGATTCTGATTGCTAGAATTTTGATAAGGATTTTTGCATCTATGTTCAGTGATACCGGCCTGTAGTTTTCTTTTTCTGTGGCATCTTTATCAGGTTTTGGTATTAGGGTGATGGTGGCCTCATAGAATGAGTTTGGAAGTTTACCTTCCTCTGCAATTTTCTGAAAGAGTTTGAGTAGGATAGGTGTTAGCTCTTCTCTAAATTTTTGGTAGAATTCAGCTGTGAAGCCGTCTGGACCTGGGCTTTTGTTTGCTGGAAGATTTCTGATTACAGTTTCAATTTCCATGGTTGTGATGGGTCTGTTGAGATTTTCTATTTCTTCCTGGTTCAATTTTGGAAAGTTGTAGTTTTCTAAGAATTTGTCCATTTCTTCCAAGTTGTCCATTTTATTGGCATATAATTGCTGATAGTAGTCTCTTATGATACAGCCAGTTGGGATAAATCATCTACATATGGTCCCAAAACTTTATGCTCTCGAACTTTATGAGACTGTCTACTCCCTTTGGGGTCTAAAAGATCCTGGACTTTCTCATTATAAATTTCCATATAGGATACTTCCACTTTAAAGGTCTGTGACTCATTCTGCTCCAGAGAGATCCTTTGAAATAAAGCAGAGCCTTGGGACGAGGCCTTGCTGCTGAGGATTGCCCATCATGGAGAAGGATTTTCCTGAGCCTGTCTGTCCATATGCAAAAATGCAAGCACTATACCCCTGAAAGGCTTTCTCAAGAATTCCTTCCCCAAGGCACTTGAAAACTACTTCTTGACCAGCATATTTTGTAGTGTTAGATTCATCCATGGACCAAAAGCAATAATCAAATTCAAATACCTTGGGAGGTTTCCTTTCTCCTGTTTGGTGTTAGAAGAAGGAGGGTGCAGGACCTTTTGATTCCCTTCCATCTCCACCACCCACTTGGTGTTGAGTTCCAGTTCTCGTCGGTTCAGGGGCCAGACCCGGACGGCGCCCGCTCGGCCCCCAGGTGGCCCCTTCACGCGCGCCCTTGGAGCGCGGTCGCAGCTGCTCCGCCTGAGCTCCGCAGCGCGAAGGCCAACCCGGGTGAGCACGAGGCGGGGGAGGGCCGGGCCCAGGGAGGGGCGGGCGCGCGGGGCGGGGCGCGGTGGCGAGGGGCGGGTCAGGTGTGGTGGCGGCTGCGGGCGGGGAGGAAGCCGCGCCGCACGGGCCCAGGCGCGGCTCTAGCCTCCCCGGCCCAGCCGAGAGAGCGCACAGCACCGCTGCCCCTCGCGGCTGGCCCGGGCGGGCCGCGCCGCCATCTTCCCCGCCTCGCGGCGCCCCTATGTCTGGTTTTTTATATATCAGCTTCATTTAGAAAAGATCATCCAGTTTCTATAGAATTAAAATTACTTCTGGTCACAGTTTTAAACAGGATTGAAGTTATAATAGCACATCTCCCAATCTTCCAGACCTAATAACGTCCCTGACATCCAGAGACCATTGGGAGACTACTAATCAAAAACAGTACATTTGCTAAATTTTTGCTTTCGCTAAATCGGAAACACATTTTAAGCCTTGGTCTACAACACTTTAAAAAGGTAGAAAAAAGGATATTTAAATGCATTTGTAGATGAGATGGCAAAAACAAATTATGTGGTTGATTACATTTTCTTTTCAGGTTCTTACTCAGATTTCTATGGCCCTTGAACAAAAGTAGAATCACAGAAAATACTGGTCTTTCTAAACATAACCAGAACCTGCAAATTAAAGAGACAAAAGCCCAAATATTCATACCAAGTACTAACAGTGTACACTGAAGATGCTGCTAAGTCACTTCAGTCGTGTCCGACTCTGTGCAGCCCCATAGACGTCAGCCCACGAGGCTCCCCCGTCCCTGGGATTCTCCAGGCAAGAACACTGGAGTGGGTTGCCATTTCCTTCTCCAATGCAGGAAAGTGAAAAGTGAAAGTGAAGTCGCTCAGTCGTGTCCGACTCTTAGCGACCCCATGGACTGCAGCCCACCAGGCTCCTTCGTCCATGGGATTTTCCAGGCAAGAGTACTGGAGTGGGGTGCCATTGCCTTCTCCAACACTGAAGATAGAATAAAAATACATTTCTTTACCTTCTAGTAAAGCACAGTGAAAGTAAGTTGGAGTTATGGGGTGTAGAGGTCCCTGGTTGTTTTTTAAGCAGATATTTAAGCAAGACCTTGGGAATTTATCTAGATTTTTAAACTTTGCTGTGTAACTTCCATAAGGCATAAAAAGATCTCTTTAGACACAAAGCAAGGATTATGTATGTGTCTTTTCAAGGCCTAAGCTTTAAAGATAGCCCGCAAAAACAAGAAGGCAGTATAAATGACTATAATGAGGGGATAAAAGGAAATCAAGACGATCTTAAGAATTGTTTCTCACCCTGTCCCACAGCTCAAGATAATTACTGATCAACCAGAAAAGTTTTTTCCAAATCGTGTTCTGAAAAACACCACTGTGTTTCTTGTTTGGGATGGCGAGAGTAAGTGTGGGAAATGCTGCTTGACCTATCAATTAGAAGTGTGTCAAAATCTCCAGCTGTAATAAAGTAGTCATCTATTTTTTTTTCAGTTCTGTCCATTTTTGGTTTGTGTATTGTGATTCTCCCTTTTTAGGTATAAACACATTCAAGTTTGTTACATCTTCTTAAAAGAACTAAACTCTCTATTCACTACCTTTCTTGATCTTTGATATGTTTCCTTGTAATGAACATAACGAATGTTTCCTTGTAATGCTTAATGTGAAATTAACAGAGCTACTCCTACTTTCCATTGATTAAAATATGTTTAATGTTACTTTCTGGTAGGGAGTATTTAGTTGGGTTATGATTTTTTGTCCACTGTGCCAATTTTTGTCTTAATTGGTGTTATCAAATTTAATTTAACTACTGATATGTTAATATATGCTATTTATTTATCATTTTCTGGTTTATCTACATTATTTTCTTATCTCTATGTTCTTTTTTTCTGCCATCCTATGGGTTGTATTAACATTTCTTAGGAATTTCATTTTGATTTATCTAAGTTGTTTTGAGGGTATCATTTTGTATAGCATTTCATGGTTGATGCCCAAATTACAGTACATATATGTAACATCACAACTTCTGGTGGCGCTATCATTTCACCAGTTTTAGTAAAGGATAGAAACTTTATATTCCTTTATGTCCCTTTAATCTCTAGTTTGTAATATTTCTTAAGTATTTATTCTATATACTTTTAGAAGCATATCAGACTTTGCTATATTTTTTTCTTCAGCAATGAAATTATTTAGAAAACCAAAGAGAAGAAAAACCTATTGCATTTACCTACTTATTTACTTAGGCTTCTCTGTTGGCTCAGCGGTAGAGTCTGCCTGCCAGTGCAGGAGATGCTGGTTTGATTCCTGGGTCAGGAAGATCTTCTGGAGAAGGAAATGACAGCCCATTCCAGTATTCTTGCCTGGGAAATCCAATGGACAGAGGAGCCTGGAGGGCTACAGCCTATGGGGGTCTCAAAGAGTCAGCCATGGCAGCAACTAAACAACAGCAATAACATATTTGCTTACCATGTTTTTTTTTTTTTTTCCGTTGTTTCAAGCTTCTTTCCTTTATTGCTTCCTTTTAATTTAGAAAATTTCCTATAGTCATTCTGTTAAACTAGGTCAGCTGGTGACAAATTCTCTTAGTTTTCATTTATCTGAGAATGTTTTATCTTCACTTTATTCCTCAAGGAAATGATCACTGGGCAAAGGATTCTGGGTTGACAATTCTTTTCTTACAGTATTTTAAAATGTCATGCCATTTCTTTCTGTTTCCTGATGAGATATCTGTTCTCATTTGAATTATTTTTCCATTAAAGTATCATTATTCTGTGACAGCTTTCAAAAATCTCTTCTGTTGTCTGAAATTTAATTATGATACGTCTTAACATAGATTTCGATGATTTTTATGTACCCTATTTTAGACTAGATTTATGTCTTATCCTATATTTGGGAATTTTTTAGCCATTATTTCTTTGAGAGCTTTCTTAAATTCTCACCTTGTTTCTCCTTTTCTTTCAGGACTCCGATGACACAAATGTTAGATCTTTTGTTATAGTTTCACAAGTGTCAGGGGCTGTGCTCATTTTTGTCAGTCTATTGTCTCTCTGCTGTTCAGCTTAGGGAATTTCTATTTTTCTATCTTCTATTTTACTGATTCTTTCCTCTGTTTCATCCAGTCTTCAGTCAAGCACATCCACTGAGGTTTTTAATTTGTTATTGTATTTTTCAGTTTTAAAATTTCTGCTTGGTGTTTCTTTATATTTCATATTTCTTTGCTAAGAATTTCTGTTTGTTTTCTGAGCAATTCCAGTGTTTTTTTTTTCTCAAAAATGTTCACTACTATTCATTGAAAAAGTTTTATCAGAGCTGCTTCAAAATCTTTGTAAGATAATCTAACATCTCTGTCATCTCAGTGTTGGCATTATTGATGGTTTTTCATTAAGCTTGAGATATTCCTGCCTCTAGATGTAGAAAGTGCTTTTCTTAATAATCTGAACCTTTTTATATTATGAGACTCTGGATTTTATTTAAACCTTCAGCTGACTTTCTCTGACACTGCTTCTGCTAGGGAGAAGGGGTTGTTTTTTCGTTACTGTCAGGTGAAGGTAGAAATATGACACCGCAGAGGGGTAGCCTGGTTGCCACTGACTGATGGTCAAAGTCCTGACCTTCCGCTAGGCTTCCTCTGATACCACTGTGGTGGGGCGATGCAGGGTGCCTTTAAACTACCAGGTGGGTGTGGTTATCCATTGACAGCAGGGCTGGAGGAAGGGACCGCTTTACTGGCCAGTGGGGATGAAATTCCTGGTTCCCTGCTTGGCCTTCTCTAACACCACACCAGTGTCAGTATGAGATTACTTCATTATACCCACCCATGGATGGAAATCTAGGCTCTCTACCTGGCCTTTGTTAGTATGGTTGAGATTGGGGCTATAGCTTTTCCTGTGGTGTTTCACTGGAATGAAGTAATTATTATATAAAAGCTACCTACCTACTCACTAGGTTGTCCTTTTCCTAATCCTTTGGCTTGAATGCATGGACCTAATTGGTGTTTTACTCTTTTGTTTTTTGTCTATGCGTGCGTGCATGCTACATTGCTTCAGTCACGTCGGACTTTTTGAGATCCTATGGACAGGCTCCTCTGTCCATGGGATTCTCCAGGCAAGAATACTGAAGTGGGTTGGCATTTCCTCCTCCAAGGGATCTTCCTGATCCAGGGATCAAACCCTCATCTGACAACTCCTGCACTGGCAGACCGATTCTTTACCACTATGGTCACCTAGGAAGCCCCTTTTTTGCCTATACCCATTAACATTTCTGGGTTGTTGACCTTTTCCACTTCAAGTCTGAGATGTGTGAAGCAAACATATAATCCAGGGAACTCATAACTATGTCATTCCTAGGTTCCTGAGTCCTCATAGCCTAATTTGTTCTATCTACCTTTCAGAATGTTACATTTTTTCCTGTGACTAGGGTTTTTAGTTGTACTTACCAGGAAGAATAAGTAGAAATATATGTAATCCATTTTCCTGAAAGTAAACACTTCAACATCTGTTTTTTTAATGGTTATATTATGAATGCAAATTTCCTAGAATACAGATACTTTTAATTTTACCATTCTCACCAAAGCATTCTTTTGAAGAAAAAAATAGAAAACTGAAAACTGTCAAACCTTAGCTCTCCATAGTTTACTCTACAACATTCTTTATTATCAGTTCAGTAGTGTTCATCTAAATTTATGCAGACTATAAAGAAAGCTGAGTGCTGAAGAATTGATGCTTTTGAACTGTGGTGTTGGAGAAGACTCTTGAGAGTTCCTTGGACAGCAAGGAGATCAAATCAGTCAATCTTAAAGGAAATCAGTCCTGAATATTCAATGGAAAGACTGATGCTGAAGCTGAAACTCCAATACTTTGGCGACCTGATGCAAAGAACTAACTCACTGGAAAAGACCCTGATGCTGGGAAAGATTGAACGAGGGAGGAGAAGGTGATGACAGAGGATGAGATGGTTGTAGGGCATCACCAACTCGATGGACATGAGTTTCAGCAAGCTCCAGGAGTTGGTGACGGACAGGGAGGCCTGGCATGCTATAGTCCATGGTGTCGCAAAGAGTCGGACATGACTGAGCAAGTGAACTGAAGTGAACTGAACTGAATTAAAGTACTTTATCCACCCTATGAAATAGTTATAAAAAATAAGTAACATAATTATCCTAATTTTTAAAATAAAATTTTGTATTAGAATCATGGAAAAATAAGTGCTCTTCAACATATCTCCTGTTTTATTATAGTTCACTTTCTCATTTCACAACTTATTATAATACCGGCTAGTAAGTTGTGATACAGGCTAGACACGGCAAGCTCTCATATTTCAATAAAAAATCAGTTCATAGACTTATTAACTCAACTTGATCCTTTTTAAGTCAGAATTTGTATTATAAGTCCACAATGGTCAGAGTATGGTTATTGGTTACTGGTTTTCTGCTTCATTTTCTTGAATAAAATCATGTTATAACTGCAAACCAGTGGAAATGGAGGTGATACCTAATGGGCAAATGAATCCTTGTCTACTCTTCCTATTTCGGCTTTTCACTCATACTCTTTTCATCACCTTTGTCAGATCAAATTTGTACAATCCATTTAATAGATTTACTTTCGATTCATTCCTTTAGAAGACTGTCTTTCACCTTTCTTAATATGCCCATTCTGTTCATTCTCTTGAAGTTTAAAATCTGGTTGCATGTTATTCAATTACTAAGTTACTTAATTTATATGTAACATGCCTACAGTCCAACTGCTTACTTCTCTATTAAAATGTTATGCTTCTCTCTCAAAGTCTCAGTATGATGTAAATAGAAAATACATTTTAAGCATTTTACACAGTCTAGCGAGGACGGCCACTCCATAAATGGTAGTTTCAGAAAGACTGTAGTATCTACAATGGGGCGGTCCTGTTCTAGGAAAACAGCAGTGAACAACATTCCTGGCTCTTATATTCTGATGAGGATAGACAGAAAATAAGCAAATAAATATGTAAATATGTCAGGTGATGATAACTGCAGTAGTAAAAATAAGAGTGTAATGAAGCAAGAAGCCTGATGTTGAGGGTGGGTGGCATGCTACTATCTTTCATAGAGTGGTCAGGGAAGACATCTCTGGTAAAGTATGGTTTTAGTATAGACCTGAAGGAACTAAGCGCAAGTCGTTCAATCCTGTCTGACTCTTTGTGACCCCATGGACTATACAGTCCATGGAGTTCTCCAGGTCAGAATACAGGATTGGATAGCTTTTTCCCTTCTCCAGCAGATCTTCTCAACCCAGGAATCAAACTGGGGTCTCCTGCATTGCAGGCAGATTCTTTACTAACTGAGCTATCAGGGAAGGAATGAGATAAATTATACAGATATATGGGGCAAAATATTCCAGACAGAGAAAATGAATTCTGAGGCCCAAAGCTAGAATTCTTCTTGACCTATTAGAGAAGCAGCACAGAGGTACGTACAACTGGAACAGAGTCAGTGAAGTTAAAAGCAAGAGGATATGAGGACAAACAGGTCATTTCAATTTCCAGAAACATTAAATCTTCCAAGACTGAATGACAGAGAAATAGACAATCTGAACAAACTAATTACTAGTAGTAAAATGTAATTAACGATAAAAAAATTCCCAGCAAACAAAAGTCCATAACTGGACAACATCACTGGGGAATTCTACCAAACATATAAAGAAGAGCTAACACCTATTCTTCTCAAGCTATTTCAGAAAAGTGAAGAGAACACTCCCAAAGTCATTCTACAAGGCCACAATTACGTTGACACCAAAACCAGATAAAGAACCTTAAAACAAAAGAAAATTACAGGCCAATATATCTGAGGAATACACATGGAAAAATCCTTAACAAAATATTAGCATTCCTAATTCAACAATATACAAAAAGCATCATACACCATGATCAAGTGGTTTTTCCCAGGGATGTAAGAATAGCTAATATCCATTCATCAATCTCTGTCAGATAACACATTAACAAAGGGAACGGTAAAAATCACATAATAATCTCAACAGACACAGAAAAAGAATTTTACAAAATTTAATATCCATTCATAATAAAAACTCTCATCAAAATTGGTATACAGTGAGCATATCTCAACATGTAATGGCCATTTATGACAAACCCACTAGTAATATCATACTCAACAGTGAAAAGCTTAAAGTTTTTCCTCTAAAATCAGAAATAAGGCAAGGATGTCCATTATCACCACTTCTATTTAATATAGTATTGAAAGTCTTAGTCATAGCAATCAGACAAGAAAAGGAAATAAAATGCATACAAAGTGGAAAGGAAGAAGCAAAATGATCAGCATTTCTAAATGAAGTGATACTATATAAAGAAGACACAAAAGTCTCCACCAAAAGACTAATTAATGAAATCATTAAATTGCAGAATACAAAATTAATATACAAAATTTGTGCTTTTCTGTATACTAATAATGAACTATCCGAAGGAGAAAAAGTAAGAAAATACTCCACTTTAAAATCACATGAAAAGAGTTAAATACCTAGGAATAAACAACCAAGTTTAAAGGCGTATATTCTAGAAACTATAATACATAGGTAAAAGCAATTGGAAGAAATGGAAACACACACTATACTCATGTGTTGGAAGAATTAACATTATTAAAACATCTATATTACCCAAAATGCAAATTTAATGCAATCCCTATCAAAATACTCATGATATTTTTCACAAAACTAGAACAAATTATCCTAAACTTTATATAACCAAAAAAGACCCAAATAGCTAAAGCAATATTGAGAAAAATGAGCAAAAATGGACATATCATGCCCCAGTACTACAAAGCTACAGTATTTGAAACTGGCACAAAAAACACACACAGAACACTGAAAAAGAATACAGAGATGAGAAATAAACTCACATACTTATGTTCAATTAATCTCCAGTAAAGGAGGTAAGAATACACAATGGGTAAAAGATAAAACTTCAATAAATGGTGCTAGAAAGACTGAACAGCTACATGTGAAAGAATGAAGTTAGAATATTTCTCTTACACCGTATACAAAAATAAGCTCAAAATAAATTACCTAAATGTAAGAGCTGAAACCATAAAATTCCTGGAAGACAGTACCAACAGAACTCTCTCTGACATAAATTGTAGCAATATTTTTTATTCTTCTGTACCCTAAGGCAAAAGAAACAAAAGCAAAAATAAATAAATGGGACCTATTTAAACTTAAAAGCTTTTTCACAGCAAAGGCAACTATCAACAAAACAAAAAGACAATCTACTAAAATGGAAGAAAATATTTCTAAATGATATGTCTGATAAGGGCACCCAACATAGACGCATCTCAATCAGATCAGATCAGTCGCTCAGTCGTGTCCAAGTCTTTGCGACCCCATGAATCTCAATACATAAGGAGAAAAACTTTATATAACCGAAAAAGGGAAAATTGACAGTAAGACATTAATAGAGGAGGAATTTGATACCCCACTCGTACCAGTGGACAGAATATATAGACATAAAATAAATGAGGAAACACAGTTTTAAATGACAAAATTAATCAGAGAGGCTTAATTGATACTTATAGGACATTCCATCAGAAAGCAGCAGAATACACTTTCTTCTCAAGTGCACACGGAATATTCTCCAGGATAGATCACATTTTGGGACACAAATCAAACCATGGTAAATCTAAGAAAACTGAAATCATATCAAGTAGCATTTCTGACCACAACATTGTAAGATTAGAAATGTTAATATATGGCAAAAACCATCATAAGATTGTAGAGTAATTATTCTCCAATTAAAATTAATTAATTAAAATAAATAAAAAAGAAAGAATTATGGGGGAAAAAACTGTAAAAAACACAAGCACATGGAGGCTAAACAATATGCTACTAAATAACAAAGAGACCACTGAAGAAATCAAAGGGAACCAAAATGTAGAAACAAATGGCAATGAAAGCACAATTACCCAAAACCTATGGGATGCAGCAAAAGCAGTCCTAAGAGGGAAAGTCATAGCAATTCAACCCTACCTCAAGAAACAAGAAAAACTCAAACAAACAACCTAAACCTTATACCTAAAGCAACCAGAGAAAGGAAAACAAGCAAAATCCAAAGTTAGTAGGAGAGAAATTATAATGAAATAGAATTTTTAAAAAATAGCAAAATCAATAAAACTATAAAAGCTAGTTCTTTGAGAACATAACAAAATTGACAAACCTTTAGCCAGACTCATCAAGAAAAAAGGATAGCACTCAAAATAATGAAAGGAGAAATGAAAAAGAAGAAATTACAACCAACACCACAGAAATATAAAGGATCATAAGCGTCTACTACAAGCAAGTACATGCCAATAAATGAACAACTTGGAAGAAATGGACAAATTCTTATTTAAAAAGGTACAACCTTCAAAGACTGAACCAAGAAGAAATAGTAAATATAAACAGATCAATTACAAGTAATGAAACTGAAACTGAGATGGAAAATCTTCCAACAAACAAAAGCCCAAGACCAAGTGACTTCATAGGCAAATTCTATCAAGCATTTAGAGAAGAATTAGCAACTATTCTTTTCAAATTCATCCAAAAATTTGCAGAGGAAGGAACACTCCCAAGTTCATTCTATTAGGCCACCATCACCCTGGTACCAAAACCAGATGAAGAGCTAAAAGAAAAAATTTAGAGACTAATATCACTGATAAATATAGATGCAAATATCCTCAACAAAATACTAGTAAACATGATCAAACAAAACATTAAAAGAAAAAAAAAAAAAGAATCATACATCATGTTCAAGTGGGATTTATCTCAGGGCTGAAAGGATTTTTCAATATCCACAAATCAGCTAGTGTGATTATCACATCAATAAATTGAAGAATAAAAACCACATGATCATCTCAATAGATACAGAAAAAAATCCAGACAAAATTCAAAAACCCATATATGGTAAAAAAAAAAAAGAACTCTTTAAAGTGGGCATAGAGGGAAACTAACTTGACATAATAAAGGCCATATATGACAAATTCACAGATAACATCATTCTCAGTGGTGAAAAAAATGAAAGCATTTCCTTTAAGATTAGCAAGACAAGGATGCTGACTCTTTACCACTTTTAATTCAATATACTTTTGGAAGTTCTAGACATGGCAAACAGAGAAGAAAAAGAAATCAAATTCAAGTTGTAAAATAAGAAGTAAAAATATCACTGTTTGTAGATGACATGATACTATACACTGAAAATCCTAAAGATGATACCAGAAAACTATTAGAGCAAATCAACTAATATGGCAAAGTTACAGGATACCAAATTAATACACAGAAATATCTCACATTCTTATTCACTAATAATGAAAGATCAGGAAGAGAAATTAAGGAAACAATTACATTTACCATCACATCAAAAAGAACAAAATAACTAGGAATATACCTACCCAAGAAGACAAAAGACCTGTACTCAGAAAACTACAAGGTGCTATTGAAAGAAATGAAAGATGACACAAATGGATGAAGAGACATACCATGTTCTTGGATTGGCAGAATCACGACTGTCAAAATGACTACACTACCCAAAACAATCTACAGATTCAATGCAATAGCTATCAAATTACCAAAGGCATCTTTCACAGAGTTAGAACAAAAAAATTTACAATCTGTACGGAACTACAAAGGATCCCAAATAACCAAAGGAATCTTGAGAAAGAAAAATGCAGGGGGAGAATTCAGGCTCCCTAACTTAAGACTGTATGACAAAGCTGTAGTAATCAAAACAGTTTGGTACCAGCACAAGAAAAGCGAAATATAGATTAACATAACAGGACAGAAAGTTCAGAGATAAAACCATGCACCTAAGGCCACCTAATCTATGGCAAAGGAGGCAAAAATATACAATGGAGAAAAATATAGTCTCTTTAGTAAGTGGTGCTGGGAAAACTGGACAGTTACATGTAAACAAATGAAATTAGAATACTCTCTAACAACATACATAATAATAAGCTCAAAATGGATTAAAGACCTAAAGGTAAGATTGAAAACTATAAAACTCTTAGAGGAAAACACAGGCAGAACACTCTGTGAAATAAATTCCAGGACATCTTTTTGGATTTACCTCCTAGAGTAATTAAAATAAAAACAAAAGTAAACAGATGGGACCTAATTAAACTTAAAAGCTTTTGCACAGCAAAAGTAACCATAAAAAAAAAAGATAATCTTAGAATGGGAGAAAATATTTGTAAATTAAGTGACTGACAGGGGATTCATCTCAAAATATACAAACAGCTCATGCAGCTCAATTAAAAAAAAAAAAAAAAGAGTGGAAGTCCTAAAGAGATATTTTTCCAAAGAAGACATGCAGATGGCTAAAAAGCACATGAACATTACTCCACATCACTAATTACTAGATAAATGTAAATCAAAGCTAAAAATGAGGTATCACCTCACACCATTCAGGATAGCCGTCAGTAAAAAGCCTACAAAAAATAAATTCTGAAGAGGATCTGAAGAAAAGGGAACTCTCCTACATTGCTGGTGCAAATGTAAACTGGAACAACCACTTTGGAGAACTGTATGGAAGTTCCTTAAGCAACTAAAAAAAGAAGTATGATATGATCCAGCAATCCCAGTCCTGGGCCTATATTTGGACAGAACCATAATTTGAAAAGACACATGCACCCCAGTGTTCACTGCAACACTATTTGCAATAGCTAAGACATGGCAGCAACCTAAAGGTCCGTTGACAGAGGAGTGGATAAAGAAGATGTGGCACAAATATACAGTGGGGTATTACTCAGCCATCAGAAAGGAATGAATTAATGCCATTTGCAGCAACACTGATGGACCTAGAGATTGTCATACTGAGTGAAATAAGTGAAACAGAGAAAGGCAAATATCATATGATATCACTTATGTGCAGAATCTTTAAAAAATGGTACAAATGAACACATTTACAAAATAGAAATAGAGTCATAGATCCAGCAAACTAACTTATGATTACTAGGGGCAGATGGAAGCTTGGGGAGGGATAAACTGGGAAATTGGGACTGACATACACATACTACTATATATAAAGTAGATGATTAATAAGGACTTAGTGTATAACACAGGGAACTCTAACCAATACTCTATAATGTTATATATGGGAAAAGAATCTAAAAAAGAATGGATATATGTGTATCTATAACTGATTCACTTTACTGTACATCTGAAACTAATACAACATTGCAACTCTACTCCAATAAAATTTTTTTAAAAATTTAGTTCCTCCTTGTCACACTTGAAGTGCTTAATATCCTCATGTGGCTACTGGAACTGCAGACATTGAACATTTACATCACTACAGAAAGTCTAATGGACAGCACTGGTCCAGATATTAAAGTATTATAAGAACAATTATCTGAATATGTACGTGTTTTCACAGGCTAAACCTTATTAATGAGATTATGCATGTGAAAGTAAACAGCACAGTATCTAACACAATATAAAGCCATATGACAACAACAAAAATGTGTTGGTATCTCTTCCACTAAAGTTGGAAGTAATGCTTCAATGTAGTAAGAGTAAGAAAAAAAGCAAGGGAATTCAAAGAATTGTTCCAAACTGAAAATAAAAGAAGTTCAAATCAATTTATAGCAGAAGAAACTTAAAGATTACTTAAAAAGTGAAATAGTAAGGATAATAAAAACTTTCTAAACAAGATACAAAATCAAGAAGCTATAAAATAAATGACTGGAAGATGTGAATTTTTAAAATTAAAAAATTCTATACAAAAAAAGGAAAGACATATAAGCAAAATAATAAAAAGGACAATTGTGAAGTTTTGCAATCCATTTGAAAAGAACGTATTTCTTCCATGTTTTCTTCTCAGAACTCATCATCTTGACATTACATTTTATATTTATTAACACTAGATTTGTGGGTGTTTGTCTTCAACCCCAAGTAAAATATTAAATCCATGCAGATAAGCCTGTGATCTGCCTTGTTCATGATTGTACCTTCAGTGCCTCAAGTAGTTTTGGCATATGATAAGAATTCAATAAAGGGTGATGAATGAATGGATGAATATAAATTTAAAACTTTGAGAAAATAACAGTGATGAGCAACTGAACAGCAAAGCAGGCAGAAATATGAATAAGATATTCACTAAAAATTAAATGGAAATAGTCCATATTAAATAAATAATCTCACTCATATATAAATAAATTATAGAGCATATCCATAAAATTTATACTCAGTATATTGGCAAAATGGAAAAAATCTTTTATAATGTACCATTTTGAGGAAAGGATAGGGAACTAGAACTTTTAGGCATTAATTAGAGTTCAGTCCCTCTGTACAATAATTTTGTAAAATTTATTAAATTTTAGCTATCTATATAGCTGTCACAGTGACAGACTTTACTTTCTTGAGCTTCAAAATCACTGTGGACTGTGACTGCAGCCATGAAATTAAAAGCTGCTTGCTCCTTGGAAGAAAAGTTATGACAAACCTAGACAACACATGAAAAAGCAGTAGTACACATTAAAAAGCCAGCAAAGTGTCATCACTTTGACGACAAAGGTACTTATGGTTAAAACTATGGTTTTTCTGGTAGTCATGTATGGATGTGAGAGCTTGACAACAAGGAAGGCTGAACGCTAAAGAACTGATGCTTTTGAACTGTAGTGCTGGATAAGACTCTTGAGAGTCCCTTGGACAGCAAGGAGATCAAACCAGTCAAACCTAAAGGAAATCAATCCTGAATATTCATTGGAAGAACTGATGGTGAAGCTGAAGCTCTAATACTTTGGCCACCTGATGCAAAGCACTGACTCACTGGAAAAGACCATCATGTTAGGAAAGATTGAGGGCAGGAGGAGAAGGGGGCGACAGAGGATGAGATGATTGGATGACATCATCAACTCAATGGACATGAATTTGAGCAACTCTGGGAGATAGTGAAGCACAGGGAAGTCTGGTGTGCTGCAGTTCATGGGGTCGCAAAGAGTTGGACATGAATAACAAAGGTTCGTCTAACCAACAAAGGTTCATCTAGTCAAGGCTATGGTTTTTCCTGTGGTCATGTATGGATGTGAGAGTTGGACTGTGAAGAAGGCTGAGCGCCGAAGAATTGATGCTTTTGAACTGTGGTGTTGGAGAAGACTCTTGAGAGTCCCTTGGACTGCAAGGAGATCCAACCAGTCCATTCTGAAGGAGATCAGCCCTGGGATTTCTTCGGAAGGAATGATGCTAAAGCTGAAACTCCAGAACTTTGGCCACCTCATGTGAAGAGTTGACTCATTGGAAAAGACTCTGATGCTGGGAGGGATTGGGGGCAAGAGGAGAAGGGGACGACAGAGGATGAGATGGCTGGATGGCATCACTGACTCGATGGACGTGAGTCTCAGTGAACTCCGGGAGTTGGTGATGGACAGGGAGGCCTGGTGTGCTGCGATTCATAGGGTCGCAAAGAGTCGGACACGACTGAGCGACTGATCTGATCTGATCTGATCTGAACACAGTAACAGGCTTCCCTGGTGGCTCAGAGGTTAAAGCGTTTACCTGCAATGCGGGAGACCTGGGTTCAATCCCTGGGTCAGGAAGATCCCCTGGAGAAGGAAACCCACTCTTGCCTGGAGAATCCCATGGACGGAGGAGCTTGGTGGGCTACAGTCCACGGGGTCACAAAGAGTTGGATATGACTCATTTCAGCATTGTTTGCAATGACTCTCCCTCAGATAAAGTGTCAATACAATCTGATATTCTGGTGTTTTGAGCAAGTGAGTCCAGTTTCCTGAGTATCAACCTCACTCTTAAAAAGAAGCTTAGTACTGAGGATAACAGAATCACATAAAGTGTTTTGTCTTAACAAGGGATTCTGAATTTGCATTAAAATATAATTACTACAAAAAAAATAGTACCCAATTCTAATTCATGATGGAGTTCTCCCTCCTACTCCTCATTCTGTCTCCAGCAAAGTGTCACAGGAATTCATTAAGACAAATTCTCTTATCACCTCCTGGGCACTGCAAGAGAATAACACAAGAGAAGCATGACTTCTACCTAGAAGTTTCCTGCCTAGTCAGGGAAGGCAGCTGCATAAAGGGAAGAAAGTTGGACCCTTGTTACCTTGTGCCTTTCTTCCAATACCAAGACTGAAAATCCTGAAGATTTCACACAACTCATAGACCTCCATTAGGAACTTAGTCTCCTACCTCAGCCTTTCTCACAGGTTGTTGTCGTTGTTTAGTCACTAAGTCATGTCTGACTCTTTGCGACCCCATGGACTGCAGCATGCCAGGCCTCCCTGTCCCTCACCATCTCCTGGAGTTTGCCCAAGTTTGTCCACTGAATCGGTGATGCTATCCAGCCATCTCATCCTCTGCCTCCCTCTTCTCCTTTTGCCTTCAGCGTTTCCCAGTATCAGGGTCTTTTCCAATGAGTTGGTACTCACAGGTACTCAGTAATTTATTTTCCACTCATTCACTCATTACATGTTATGTAATAATGGGGACACTGGCACACTGGAGAGAAAAGGCAAAAAAAAAGTACTATGCTCATTTTCACTCAATGGCAGCTGAGGCAAGGAAACAGATGTGGTTAGCGCTAGGACAGACCTAAGAACAGCCCTCTGAGGAGCTAGTACATAGCGTACCTACCACAGGGTGAGAGAGAAGGAAAGAGACGGGACAGCAGAAACTGGCACTCATAGGTAGCTTCCTGTCCTGTTCTTTATGGTGCCTACTCCAATCTTTCACTACCGGCTCAAATTTCTCAACTTCTATGAGGCTGCTCAAAATGAGTGAAAAATGGAGAAGCTTAAGTTAACTAAAACTTACAGCCCTGCTTTACTGAGGTATAATTTATACACACCGAAACACATCTATTTCAAGTATAAAATTTGAGAAGTTCTGACAGATGTCGCTATACTTCAGTTAAGACATAGAACATTTTCATCATCATATTAACTGAAATACCCTCATGATCACTTTTGGGCAAGACAATCCCTTCTCCAGATAGAGGAAAGTTGGACTCTCATTTCTATCACCATGGTTTATTGCCTATCCCAGAACTCCAAAACACAAAATTGTACAGTATGCACTTACTTGTGCCTGGCTTTTTTTGCTCAATATACTGCTTTAATAATCATTCATATTATTGCATGCATCAGCATTCCTTGTAATTGATGAGTTCTTTCATTATATGAATATACTGCACTTTGTTTATAGACCTTTGGGTTATTTCTAGCTTACAGTCATTATAGATAAAACTGCTATAAATATTCAGGTCATTTCTTATTATAAGCTCAAGTTTTCATTTTTAATGTGAATACCTTCCACCTGCTTTTGACGAACAGAATATAGTATTTCTGAACCTTAAAAGTTAGACAGTGGGCATAAAAAACCCAATGGTAACAGAGAGTTCATAAATTTCAATTTAATATTCAAGTGACCTCCCCTCACCCCACACTTCAATTTAAAAATGGAGGCTAACAAAGATTAACTCCATCAACTTACTGCCCCTACATGCATACATTTGCTTGTCTTTGTAACTCCTCCCTCCTATTTCCCCAGTTTCTGAAGAAGAGGGTTCTATTTTCCTGTCCAAAGCAAATCCCTTTTTATCTCATTTTATTCCATCTCCTCGAGAGCTTAACTGTACTTTGCCCTCAAGGTTTTTTTTTTTTTTTTTAATATTACAGAAAAAAATGAAGCTTCATAGAAAACAATATGGCACTCAGACTCTAGCAAGTGAGAAAATACAGTACATATAATCCCAAATCAAATATATAACTGAAGTGGCAAATATCATGACCAAAAACTAAAGGGAACAATGAAAGATTAAAAGAAGGGATCCTGGAGTAATCTGGAAGCATGAGAGGTTTTTCCAAACATCTGGATGGAAAAGGCTGAACTTATGTATGAGACGGAATTATAGGAAAGGCAACTTCTTGAAGAGATAGGACAGAATGCAAATCAAAGTACAGGACAAAGTTCAGGCGGGATACAAACCAAAACACTTTTTCCGAGATGGAAAGAAAGATGGAACTAGAAATTGAAAGTACTCTCAACATATGCAAATTGATATGTAAATATCTCAAAATTTTCCCATGAATCAGGGGGCAGGGCGGTCTTTTGAGTCAAGTGTGGTTACTATCTGGAATTTGAAGAAAGAAGTGAGGAATTGGAAGTGCTGCTATAAGTGGGAGAGGCTGCTGACAAAGGTTTGAAGACAGACACTAAGGGCCCAGGTGAGGTTGGGAAGCATGGTGAGAGGCTTCCACCAACAGCTCTCAGCTGTACAGGTACAAGCTCACAGAGGAAGCAGGAGGTTTTCAAGGTGTGTGGGGCACAAGGATAGGCCCTGGTGGCCATTCAGTGATCTAGGAAATCTAGAAAAATGGTTGAAAGAATTAGAAAAGATTCAAGAGTCTTAAAAAGACAATAAAGTTTAAAAATCTCTTTTCTCCTGCCCCATCTCAAACACACAGATACATGTTGCATGTTCAGCCTCTGCCATACAGGGCTATAAAGAGAGCAGTGTCTTTCAGGAAAGACCAAGCTTCTATTAAGGCCAGGAGTCTAAAAGATCTTTATAAAGAGACATAAGGGCGTTTCTATATATAAGCAAGACTTAGTGACTGAGCTAAAACTCTAGTTTTATCTCCTCTGGAATGACAGAGATGCCAGAAAGGCCAGCACTTCTCAAATTTTAATGTGCACATTAATAACACCACTTAAATCCTGTTAAAATGCAGGTTATGACTCAGTAAAACTGGATGGGGACCCAGTAGGCTCCATTTTTAACAAACACCCAGGTGACGTTGTTGCTGACCATGAGGAGTGTAAGTCAATTCTGAGTGACTTCATAAATGTTTGTGTTGTAGAATATAGAAAGAGAAGCTGCCAGATATCAGACAAAAAGCAGAAGAAACATAGAAGGATCCCTAGGTCTCCATGGTGAAGAAGTCTACACTGGTATGAATTCCAAGACTGCTCAATAGCTTTGGAGATTATAGTTCCAACAGGAGGTGCTGTTCACAAATTTCTTCAGTCACCAAACTGAGAACTGCCAGCATCATCTGGACCCCTGGGGACAGACTGACATCAAAAAGACTATCAAGAAATGCAAGTGAACCTCTCTGTCATCATCATCATTTAATAGGCACGTTGGAGGGCAGACTATAAATGGCTGAAAGAAGAGTCAACAAGGGGAACAAAAAGCAGAATTAAGTCAGCTGAAACTATAAAACCATAGAGTTAAGTGAATGTTATGGGCTGAATCATGTCTCCCAAATTCCTATGTTGAATTCCTAACTCTCAATACTCTAGAATGTGACTGTATTTGGACACAGTATTTTAAAATGTAGTTAAGGTTAAGGAAGGTCATTAGGTTGGGCCCTAATCCAATATGATGGGTGTACTTATAAGAAAAAACCAGGACACACACACAGAAAGACCATATGAATATATGGAGAAGATGAGCATCCATAAACTAAAGAGAGAGGCCTCACCTGAAACCAACCTTGCTAATACCTTGAACTCAGGTGTACAGCTTCCAGAACAGTGAGGCAATGCATTTCTGTTGTTTAAGCCAACCATTCTGTGATAACTTTGTTATGGCAGCCCTGGCCAAGCAATAGAGTAAATGATATGGCATTTGGGTAGTGCTAAAATAAAAGACAAGAGACTTGGTATGACTACCTGGGTTTGAGTACCTGAAGGGCACTTTGCTGTAAAGCTTTTACCCCATTGCTGCTGTGAAAAAATATCTAATGATGTTAATAGTCCAAAATGTGGGCACCTATTGTAGAGCCAAAGAAACTGGATCCCTCCGCGAATAAATATTAGCAAGAGAATACACATAGACATAAACTTTTAAGACGAAACGTTTAGCAACACAGCTTTCCTGTTCCTAACTGAACACATCAGGAGAAAGTCCCAAAAGGATTAAGAATCATTTTCTTTGATCATCTCTCACAGGCAGGTTTACCACCCAGAAAAGAACAATTTGCTGATTATCTGCAACATGCTGAGAATGAGACTGCATTTTGGGCTATTTTATTCCGCTCTCCAACCTAGCAGAGAAGGCCAAGAGGGAGAAACTAAATTAAAACTCATAGATCAAAAGCTCAACATCTCTTCTAGAAATGTATCTATATATTAGTTAACATTCATAACTAACTGTGTGTTTTTGTGACTTTCAAGCAAACATCTTTTGAGGCCAATGCTGCAATTTCCAATTGATATTATCAATGGGTCTCATCTGAGAAACTCAGCATCTAGGGTGTCCTAAGGGGGAGAATGACAATTAGCTCCTGTGCAAGAGGTGAAGAGCTCCATCAGATGCTCGATCCTCTCATCAGAAATGCTGCACAGATTGTTTTGGTATCTAACAAGAACTATATGCATTTTATTTTAACTAAAACTAAATATATAACTCTAGTGATATAAAAGGAAATTTTCTTTTGTTTCAAGCAGAGAAAAGCCTATAAAAAAGAGGCCTGGAGGAATATGTTCTCTGGGGGGGGCTAATCCTTTTGGATTAATCTAAGAAACACACAAGGATTTGGGGTATTTTTTTCATTCTTATATTTTGCTTTCTTTTAATGCGACATTTAGCAGAAAGTCCTGATTGACAGTCAGAGAAGGATAGAACCTATCAGTCTATAACAATCTAGATAGGTTTGGGGATCCAAAGGCAGAATGACACAGGTCCAACTTCCTTCTTAGCATCATGGGAGGGACTGGTCTCATGGAATGGCTGACAGCAAAGTGGAGTAGACTCAGGAAGAAATAATGGAATCTGGCCCTGTTTGCTCAAGGAGGATCTATAAGAGGCTGAAGAAGTTCAAACATTCCTGAGGCCCTTGAATGTTGGGCATGGGTGCCAGGTGAGAATTAAATATGTTGCTTACTGAGGTTCTCTACAGTGTGGAATGAGGGACTTGTAGATGAAGGTGGCCAGTTATAGACAACAGTGATGATGGTGGTGATGGGGAAGGCGTGTCTAACATTGACCATGCCCAGAGAACAGAACATGGGCTGCACCAATGCTGGTGAATTGAACATTGGATATAGCCAGGCCAGAGGGCAAGATGCAAAGATAATATAATATGGTGAGAAAAACCTCAGTGAAGGCCAGTGAGAGCCCAAGGAGCAAATAAGGACCTGAAGCCAGCAAGAGGTCCAAGGCCCCTCTGGCAAAAACATGGTGTCATATTAACCTACCACCCCTCTCCCACCCCCTGCATCAGAATGCAGTCCAAGAAAAGGAAAGGAGAAGGAAAGGGGATCAGGGAAGAAACTTTACCCAAATGACAGTAAGTCACTGGGAAGTGACAGGATAAACAGAATGTGATTCAGTTATATATAACAGGCAAAATATAGTCACATTTCATGAAACTGGAAATGAATGAATAGAAATAGAGCTCACAAGGAAGTTCAGGTCAGTTATTCAGAAATAAAATGATGTATATGTATGTTTCTGTTGATGTCATGGTGTGATTAATTTTAAAAACCTGAACTAGGGGTTCAAAAGGGAAATTCCTTTCCATTTCAAAGCTCAGAAGGCTTGACTATTGCTTTCTCCCTGCTGATGAGAAATCCAGCTCAATAAATGTGCCTCTTTCCACTCATGCAGAGCAAAAGGAAATCAACCTAGTCAATGGATGTAATGGCTTTAAGAAGCTGTAACTTAAAAAGGAAAATAGAGACATTACCTAGTGTTACACTCCATAATGAAATGTCTCCACCATAACATATTAGTGAAAGACATAGGGCAGGAGGGGACAAAGAGAGGTGATGCCACTCCTGAGAGTCAGAATATTAATGGGAACTTTCAGCAGGATAATGTGAATGAATATTGCTAAATCCTACTCAGAAAATTTCAAGAATGAGAGCTACAGAGAGAATGCCCTTCTCAGGGAACTTCACTAGCATTAGGACATTAACTTGAGAAATGATGATGATGGTCTTTTCTAGATGAAAGGCTTTAAAATGCTATTTCTAAAAAGGTCTTAGGGTTTCTTTTTTCCCTACAATCTTCCATTTTCTACATTTATTGAGTTTTACATCTCAAAATGGGCTTCCCTGGTGGCTCAGACGGTAAAGAATCCATCTGCAATGCGGGGGACCTGGCTTCGATCCTTGGGTTGGGAAGATCTCCTGGAGGAGGGCATGGAAACCCACTCCAATATTCTTGCCTGGAGAATCCCCAAAGACAGAGGAGCCTGGCAGTCCATAGGGTTGCAAAGAGTTGAACACAGCTGAGCAACTAAACAAAGCATATGTCTTAAAATGTAAAAACTAGATGGCACAACAGTAACTAGCATAGAAAATTAAAATTATTTCTTTCTGTGCATCCCTTTGTTTACATCCACTCCTCAAAATAAAAGTTGAGTCTGCCCAATAAATAGACAGCATTGTCTAGACATTATCTATATATATTTATATTAGCCTTCTATGCAATCTTATCTAAAAATAAAGTTTTAAACATTAATGGATCACACAGGACTTTAATTTTAAATCCACTGGACAGATGCACTCTATATTACTTAACTACAGGTATCCTCAGAATTGAACTATTACAAGCTCTCTCTCGTGTTTTTGGCTACAGAGCAAAGGCTATTACAGGACTGTTAGACAGCAGAAATTACTGGGCCAACCAAGTAACTATAGTCATTTCCCAAACATGAAGACTGCTCAACCTATTCACTTATTCTTTGTATATTTATTATGTTCAGGAAGTACCATGATACTATGATGCCTATGATCAAATAAAGGAATTAAAATATTCTCACAAATACTGCAGTATGAAAGTTTCCATATGAGTGGATAGAAATAACTGTGAAAATCTTGGAAAGAAATAAATCATTCGGGCTCTGGTGAGTTGAAAAGGCATTTCAGCTGGCATTGAAGAATGGGTAAGTTTTCCCAGACTGAAAGATGAGATCCCCACATGGAGATAAACAGGCATGCCAGCTGCTTCGGAGAAGGCAATGGCAACCCACTCCAGTACTCTTGCCTGGAAAATCCCATGGACAGAGGAGCCTGGTAGGCCGCAGTCCATGGGGTCGCATAGAGTCGGACACGACTGAGCTACTTCACTTTCACTTTTCACTTTTCATGCATTGGAGAAGGAAATGGCAACCCACTTCAGTGTTCTTGCCTGGAGAATCCCAGGGACGGCAGAACCTGGTGGGCTGCCGTCTATGGGGTCGCACAGAGTCAGACATGACTGAAGCACCTTAGCGGTAGCAGCAGCCAACTGCTTATACCAAACACAGAAATTTTAATGGAAACAACATGCAGTCTAGTTCAGATGGGGCATAGGTAAATAGAGTGAGATAAAACTATAGGAGATCAGTCCTGGGTGTTCTTTGGAAGGACTGATGTTAAAGCTGAAACTCCAACACTTTGGCCACCTCATGCAAAGAGCTGACTCATTGGAAAAGACCCTGATGCTGGGAGGGATTGGGGGCAGGAGGAGAAAGGGACGACAGAGGATGAGATGGCTGGATGGCATCACCGACTCGATGGACATGAGTTTGAGTGAACTCCAGGAGTTGGTGATGGACAGGGAGGCCTGGCGTGCTGTAATTCATGGGGTCCCAAAGAGTCAGACACGAGTGAGCGACTGAACTGAACTGAACTGAAAACTAAAAGAGTTGCCAGATTTCAGAATACCCCTTCATTTTCCTGCATGTTTATGAGCAATGAAGAATGAGTTGAAAAATTCACCCATGTTCAAACTCATGATTAAGATACCTCTAAATTTAAAGAACCACAGTTTCTAAAAGCCTTGCATTTTTCATCTCCAGGCTCACAGAGAAAGAGTGAGATGTTCTACGTCAATTTCTGGGGAGCTAAGGAAAAGTCATGACTTTTAATGATGCATTTTCATTTTACCTGAAATTTTAAGTTTCATTATGTTCATCTGCACCATACTTTCTAGGCTCACTGTGCTGCTACAAATTAGAAGACAAAATATAATGCAAAAACTATCAAATAAAACTTCTCATTTCCAATTAGGATTTTCACCTAATTTTTCAGCATGGCCTAGAGGAGCTACCCCACGTCCGAGGTCAGGGGCAGTGGCCAAGACCAGCTACCCCATGTCCCAGGTCAGGGTGGTGGCCAAGAGGAGTTACCCCATGTCCAAGGACAGGGACGGCGAAGGAGAGGAGCAACCCCACATCCAAGGAGCTGCGGCTGCGCGGGCGCAGGAGGGCCAAGAGGAGTTACTCCACACTCAAGGTCAGGAGGGGCGACTCGTCCAAGGTAAGGAGCAGCAGCTGAGCTTTGCTGGAGCAGCCATGAAGAGATACCCCACATCCAAGGTAAAAGAAACCCAAGTAAGATGGTAGGTGTTGGCGAGAGGGCATCAGAGGGCAGACATGGAGAAGGGAATGGAAAACCACTTCAGTATTCTTGCCTTGAGAACTCCATGAACAGTATGAAAAAGCAAAATGATAGGATACTGAAAGAGGAATTCCCCAGGTCGGTAGGTGCCCAAAATGCTACTGGAGATCAGTGGAGAAATAACTCCAGAAAGAATGAAGGGATGCAGCCAAAGCAAAAACAGCACCCAGTTGTGGATGAGACTGGTGATAGAAGCAAGGTCTGATGCTGTAAAGAGCAATATTACATAGGAACCTGGAATGTTAGGTCCATGAATCAAGGCAAATTGGAAGTGGTCGAACAGGAGATGGCAAGAGTGAACGTCGACATTCTAGGAATCAGCAAACTAAAATGGACTGGAGAAAAAAAATGGACTGGAATGGATGAATTTAACTCAGATGACCATTATATCTACTACTGTGGGCAGGACTCCCTTAGAAGAAATGGAGTGGTCATCATGGTCATCATGGTCAACAAAAGAGTCCAAAATGCAGTATTTGGATGCAGTCTCAAAAATGACAGAATGATCTCTGTTTGTTTCCAAGGCAAACCATTCGATATCATGGTAATCCAAGCCTATGCCCAAACCAGTAATGCTGAAGAAGCTGAAGTTAAATGGTTCAATGAACACCTACAAGACCTTTTAGAACTAACACCCAAAAAAGATGTCCTTTTCATTATAGGGGACTGGAATGCAAAAGTAGGAACTCAAGAAACACCTGGAGTAACAGGCAAATTTGGCCTTGGAATACGGAATGAAGCAGGGCAAAGGCTAACAGAGTTTTGCCAAGACAAAGTATTGGTCATAGCAAACACCCTCTTCCAACAACACAAGAGAAGACTCTACATATGGACATCACCAGATGGTCAACACCGAAATCAGATTGATTATATTCTTTGCAGCCAAAGATGGAGAAGCTCTATATAGTCAGCAAAAACAAGACCAGGAGCTGACTGTGGCTCAGATCATGAACTCCTTATTGTCAAATTCAGACTTAAATTGAAGAAAGTAGGGAAAACAACTAGACCATTCAGGTATGACCTAACTCAAATCCCTTGTGATTATACATTGGAAATGAGAAATAGATTTAAGGGACTAGATCTGATAGATAGAGTGCCTGATGAACTATGAACAGAGGTTCGTGACATTATACAGGAAACAGGGATCAAGACCATCCCCTTGGAAAAGAAATGCAAAAAAGCAAAATGGCTGTCTGAGGAGGCCTTACAAATAGCTGTGATAAGAAGAGAAGTGAAAGTGAAGGAGAAAAGGAAAGATATAAACATCTGAATTCAGAGTTCCAAAGAATAGCAAGGAGAGATAAGAAAGCCTTCCTCAGTGATCAGTGCAAAGAAATAGAGGAAAACAACAGAATGGGGAAGACTAGAGATCTCTTCAAGAAAATTATGGATACCAAGGGTACATTTCATGCAAAGATGGGCTCAATATAGGACAGAAATGGTATGGAGCTAACAGAAACAGAAGATAAGAAGAGGTGGCAAGAATACAAAGAAGAACTGTACAAAAAATATCTTCATGAACCAGATAATCATGATGGTGTGATCACTCACTTAGAGCCAGACATGCCATGCTTCCCTGTTCTTCACTATGTCCTAGTGTGCTGTGCTTAGTTGCTTGGTCATGTCTGACTCCTTGCAACCCCATGGACTGTAGCCCGCCAGGCTTCTCTGTCCATGGGACTCTCCAGCAAGAATACTGGAGTGGGTACCCATCCCCTCCTCCAGGGGATCTTCCCAAGCCTGGGATCGAAACTAGGTCTCCCAAATTGCAGGCAGATTCTTTCCCATCTGAGCCACCAGGGAAGCCCAGAGTTTGGTCAAATTCACGTCCACTGAGTCAGTAATGCTATCTAACCATCTCCTCTTCTGCCACCGTCTTCTCGTTTTGTCTTCAATCTTTCCTAGCATCAGGGTTTTTGCCAATGAGTCAGGGTTTTTAATCAGGTGCCAAAGTATTGGAGCTTCAGCTACAGCATCAGTTCTTCCCATGAATTCTCAGGGTTGATTTCCTTTAGGATTGACTGGTTTGAACTCCTTACAGTCCAAGGGAATTTCAAGAGTCTTCTCCAGCATTACAGTTCAAAAGCATCAGTTCTTCTGCGGTCAGTCTTCTTTACGGTCCAACTCTCACATTTGTGACTGACTACTGGAAAAACATCTATTTCTGCTTTATTGACTATGCCAAAGCCTTTGACTGTGTGGATCACAATAAACTGTGGAAAATACTGAAAGAGATGGGAATACCAGACCACCTGACCTGCCTCTTGAGCAACCTGTATGCAGGTCAGGAAGCAACAGTTAGAACTGGACATGGAACAACAGACTGGCTCCAAATAGGAAAGGGAGTACATCAAGGCTGTATATTGTCACCCTGCTGATTTAACTTATATGCAAAGAACATCATGAGAAATGCTGGGCTGGAAGAAGCACAAGCTGGAATCAAGATTGCTGGGACAAATATCAATAACCTCAGATATGCAGATGACACCACCCTTATGGCAGAAAGTGAAGAGGAACTAAAAAGCCTCTTGATGAAAGTGAAAGTGGACAGTGAAAAAGTTGGCTTAAAGCTCAACATTCAGAAAATGAAGATCATGGCATCTGGTCCCATCACTTCATGGCAAATAGATGGGGAAACAGTGGAAGCAGTGTCAGACTTTATTTTTGGGAGCTCCAAAATCACTGCAGATGGTAATTGCAGCCATGAAATCAAAAAACGCTTACTCCTTGGAAGGAAAGCTATGACCAACCTAGATAGCATATTAAAAAGCAGAGACATTACTTTGTCAACAAAGGTCCGTCTAGTCAAGGTTATGGTTTTTCCAGTGGTCATGTATGGATGCGAGAGTTAGACTGTGAAGAAAGCTGAGTGCCAAAGGACTGATGCTTTTGAACTGTGGTGTTAGAGAAGACAAGATCTTGAGAGTCCCTTGGACTGCAAAGAGATCCAACCAGTCCATTCTAAAGGAGATCAGTCCCGGGTGTTCATTGGAAGGACTGATGCTGAAACTGCAGTACTTTGGCCACCTCATGCAAAGAGTTGACTCATTGGAAAAGACTCTGATGCTGGGAGGGATTGGGGGCAGGAGGAGAAGGGGATTACAGAGGATGAGATGGCTGGATGGCATCACCAACTCGATGGACATGAGTTTGAGTGAACTCCGGGAGTTGGTGATGGACAGGATTGTCTGGCGTGCTGCGATTCATGGGGTCGCAAAGAGTCGGACACGACTGAGCGACTGAATGGAACTGAACTGGAAAAACCATAGCTTTGACTATTTGGATCGTTGTCTGCAATATGATGTCTTGGCTTTTTATATGCAGTCTAAGTTTGTCATCGGAGAAGGCGATGGCACCCCACTCTAGTACTCTTGCCTGGAAAATTCCATGGATGGAGGAGCCTGGTAGGCTGCAGTCCATGGGGTCGCTAAGAGTCGGACACGACTGAGCGACTTCACTTTCACTTTTCACTCTCATGCATTGGAGAAGGAAATGGCAACCCACTCCAGTGCTCTTGCCTGGAGAATCCCAGGGACAGGGGAGCCTGGTGGGCTGCCGTCTGTGGGGTCGCACAGAGTCGGACACAACTGAAGCGACTTAGCAGCAGGTTTGTCATAACTTTCCTTCCAAGGAGCAAGTGTCTTAATTTCGTGGCTGCAATCACTGTCTGCAGGGATTTTGGAGCCAAAAAAAAAAAAAATCTGTCACTGTTTCTACTTTTTCCCTTTTTATTTGTCATGAAGTGATGGGAGTGAATGCCGTGAACTTAGTTTTCGAATGTTGAGTTTTGTAATGCATATCAGTTTAGGGAGAGGTCTGGGACTAGAATCTCTTTTTTCCATCTATGTAGCATTTACCTGAATTTCTGGGTTCAAAATGTGTGTGTGTGTTATACACAGCATACTGTTGGATCTATTTTTTAAATCCAATCTGACAATCTCTGTCTTAACTTGGTATTTTATACTATTACAGTTAAAATGATTATTTATATATTTGGATAAAAATCTATCATCTTTGTATCTGTTTTCTGCTCACTGCATGTGCTCTTTTTTCACTTCCTTTACTGCTTTAGCTTACTGAGTATATCATTCTATTTTATCTCTGCTTTTGTGCTTGTTTTTATATAAAAAATTTTATTCAATAATTTAAAATTTAAAAGTTACCCTGGGATAGACAAAATATATCTTAAATTAAATCCACTTTCAAATAACACTACATTACTTCATTAGAAGTGCAGGAGCCTGATAACAGAGTTTGTAGCTCCTCTCATCTCTGTTGACATTGCTATTATTTAGTTCATTTATCCATGTACTATAATTACCTACCATTATTCTCAATTGATGCTTTTGAACTATGGTGTTGGAGAAGACTCTTGAGCGTCCCTTGGACTGCAAGGAGATCCAACCAGTCCATTGTGAAGGAGATCAGCCCTGGGATTTCTTTGGAAGGAATGATGCTAAAGCTGAAACTCCAGTACTTTGGCCACCTCATGCGAAGAGTTGGCTCATTGGAAAAGACTCTGATGCTGGGAGGGATTGGGGGCAGGAGGAGAAGGGGACGACAGAGGATGAGATGGCCGGATGGCATCACTGACTCAATGGGCATGAGTCTGAGTGAACTCAGAGAGTTGGTGATGGACAGGGAGGCCTGGCGTGCTGTGATTCATGGGGTCGTGAAGAGTCGGACACGACTGAGCCACTGAACTGAATTGAACTGAACTGATTCTCATTATTGATTTTAAAAGTTGTATTTTAGATTAATTAAGAATAAGAAAATAAAAAGATTTTGCTTTACCTTCATTTATTTCTTCTCTGATGCTCATTCTTTCATTGTGTACATGCAAGCTTCTCACTATGTCATTTAACTTCTGCCTGAATAATTTAACCTTTCTTGCAAGGAAAGTCTACTTCACTCTGAGAAAATGTTTCTATGTCTCTGTTCAAGTCAAGTTAGGTAAACACAGAATTATAGGAAGACAGATATTTCTTTCAATATTTCAAGGTGTTCAGTCCATTCTGTATTGCATAGTTTCTGATAAGTCTGCTCTAATTCTTGTGCATTTTCCTACATAAAAGGTGATTTTTATCCTCGTCTGTCTTCCTTGAAGATTTTCTGTGTTTAGTTTACCACAATAGGTATAATATGCTGAGGTTTTTGTTTTTGTTCTTTTATTCCTGAAAAAGAATTCCCACTCCACATTCTGTTCTCTTACATTGTCTGTTGTTCCTACTAGTTGTTGTGTGTGCTCAGTCATGTCTGACGGTCTGTGACTCCGTGGACTGTAGCCCCCCCAGCTCCTCTGTCCATAGAATTTTCTAGGCAGAATACTGGAGTGGGTTGTCATTTCCTACTCTAAAGGATCTTCCTGACCCAGGGATCAAACCCATGTACCATGAATGTCCTGCAATGGCAGGTGGATTCTTTACCAACTGTGCCACCTGGGAAATCCTACTCTAGCACTTTATATTTTAATTACTGTTATGCTAAATTCTCTGTTTAACAGTTCCAGTATCTGTTATATCTTAGTCTGATTCTGATGATTAATTTGACTGTGTTTTTTCTCGTTTTTTGCATGCCTTGTAATTTCTTTGTTGAAAGCCAGACATGCTGTATCAAGTAAAAGGGACTAAGAAAAACAAGGCTTTAATGTGAGAATTTCTATTAATATGGCTAAGATTTCAGCTATTAGTTGCAGCTACAGGATCAGAGGCTTCCAATTCCTCCAGGTTCCATTTTTTCATTTGTTTTTGCTTGATTGCCTTTTGTCTTCTTCTTGATTTGAGGGCTACTCTTGGTAGCCCTCTTGATTTCAAGAAGATCTGAGCCTTACTGATTTTCAAACTCTAATACAGTGTTAATATACTGGAGGCTTATTGACACAGTGGTAGGGTATAACAGATAGGAGCATTCTACAATTTTCTGAATGCTTCTCGGTTATTTAGTGGGGCTGTGACATTCATATGTGTTTTTGTCCTATCTTCCTCAAGGGATATAAATCTGTGCTTTTCCCCCACTTTCCCTGCTCTCTTCTCTGGGTGTTTCCAATCTACTTCTTTAAAGAGCTGCCCCTTGATGACTAGCTTTTCTTTTTCCTCAGGGTAGATAGTACTGGAATTGGAGCAGAATTCCCTTATCCTAGCTATGATAAAGTTCCAGAAAATTCCTTCCCTCTGAAGGGAAGGCCTTTGTTGGTGAAAACAGTCTGGAACACTTACCTTTCCACCCCACCCCTGCCAAGGTCCTGAGAGGATCCTTCTCAGAGCCTAATCCTGAGAAACTCATGTGCTTTCTAAAGGGAAAGCCCACAATGTATGAGGACCTTACCATGACTAGGACTCCCTCACTCTCATGCTACTCTGCCCTCAGTCTCCACCAGTTCACTGTGGTTACTATTTAAGTGTTCCTACCCTGGGCTCAGTGGTAAAGAACCTGCCTGCCAATGCAGGAGATGCAGGTTCGACCTCTAGGTAGGGAAGATCCCCTGGAGAAGAAAATGGCAATCCATAGTATTCTTGCCTGAGAAATCCCATGGACAGAAGAGCCCAGCAGGGTGCAATCCATGGGGTTGCAAAGAGTTGGACGTGACTCAGCAACTAAACAACAACATAACAACTAATTTAAAATATCTTGTATCTTCTTTTCCCCATAATGAATTCTGCCCACTCCCTTCCTATTCTCATGTGGTATTTCCATGAATGCAACTATCTCTCTATAGGTTTCGGGGTGGCAGGTAGACTGATGACCTCAGTTCTCTGATAGGTCTAGAATAGGTCAGTGATTTAAGTTTGTCCAGATTTTTCTTATTGTAAGGATGGGAGTGATGAATTACAATTTACACTTACAATTACAAGTTCTTTGTAATTGTAAAGGAGGTGAAAGTAGCAGTCGCATTTCTTCTTTTCTATGGGAATCTTAGCGAGTTACTAAATCCATTTTTGCATTTTTTAAAAGCTGATGTTCATTCAATGATGATTCCACTCTCCATTATGCCAACAGACAAGTTTGGCTCAAAAAGGAATGAAATCTTGATTTGCCCACTTGATTTAGGGCTACATAAACATGCATATTTTTACAGTTCAGTGGGTTTTCTTATCTACTAGTTGTCTCACACGCTACATCTAAACAAAACAGAATAATCCAACAAATTGCTCCTCCCAGGGACATGGTTTCTCTAAGTCAATAGGACATGCTTGTATACTTTCCTAGCGCTGCCGTAGAAATGACCACAAACTTGGTAGCTTAAACCGTTCTGGAGGCCATAAGTACAAAATCAGGGTTTTGGAATGGCCATGCTCCCTCTGAACGATCTTGGGAAAAATCCTTCTTCACGTCTTCCTGCTTCTGGTGGTGCCAGGCATTCCTGGTGGTATTATCACTAATCTCTGCCTCCATTTTCACCTGGCCTTCTCCTCTCTTTCTTCTCCCTTCTTATCTTAATTTTTAAAATATTTATTTATTTATATTTGGCTGTGCTGGATCTTCATTGCTGCCTACAGTCTCTAGAGTATGCGGGCCTCAATAGCTATGGCACACAGGCCTAGCTGCCACACAGCATGTGGAATCCTCCCGACCAGGGATCAAACCCATGTCCCCTGCACTGGTGTGCATGCACACATGCTAAGTCACTTGAGTCATGTCCGGCTCGTTGTGACCCCATGGACTGTAGCCTGTCAGTCTCCTCTGTCCATGGAGATTCTCCAGGCAAGAATACTAGAGTGGGTTGCCATGCCCTTCTTCAGAGGATCTTCCCAACCCAGGGATCAAACCTGGGTCTGTTTACATCTCCTGCATGGCCAGGCAGGTTCTTTACCTCTAGCACCACCTGGCAAGGCGGATTCTTAACCACTGGACCCATCAGGAAAGTTCTCCTTTCTTATCTCTTGTAAGGATGCTCATCATCAGTTTTATGGCCCATCCAGATAAAGCAGGGTGGCTTAATCTCAAAATCTTTAACTTCAGCACATCTGCAAAGGCTTTTTTGCTTTCAAAATAAGCTCACATACAAGTTCTAGGAGTTAGGGGCTGTGGACATGCTTTTGAGGGGTCACCATTCAACTTACAAAAATGCATTAGCTAAATCGGTTGCTGCACTGAAACAACTTATCAATTTGGTCAAAGGGTTCATCTTAAATCTTTGTGTAAAGTTCTAGATTTCCCTAGAAGACCAGAGTGGAATGTGTTTACTTCCTTGCCCAACACAATAGATTCCACTATATAATCATCAGGGCTAAATACTCAATGAAACATGATCAACCATATCCAATTATAGTTTTCTTCTAGAGTGGATCTCAATATTTTATCTTCAGAAGCAACTATGGATCATTCCTTTAAGTAGAGAAAAAGCAAATAATGTGGTTCTTATGTTGTAAATGGGAAATTCAGACAGAAGGGTAATTCAGTTAATGTTTACAGTTTAATTAGAAATGCTGACAGAATGACTTGAAGTGTTGGTAGACCTCCTTATTAGTGCTGTCAACATAACTGCATTTATTGCCTCATCTTAATTTCTTTCTCAAATTCAATTTGGGATCCAGAACCAAAGAAGTTCTATTTTGCATGCATCAGTAGCAATGAACAATTTATGCTTATCCATCCTCCTCTGTCACACTACAGCAGCTGCTTAGAAGTCCTCATTCTACTGTGATAAGCAGTTTTGTTGTTTCATTTCTCACTGGTTCAGTGCACATGCCAGGGATGAGACACAGAGCTGGGTAAATAAGAGAGCAAAGAGACAATAATATTCCATTTCTAAATTTAAAAAAGGTTATTTCAAAATATAGTTATCCTAATTTCCAAGGTCTGTAATTTGTTTTCAAAATGTTTAAATATTCTCTTAGATATAATGCTTCAGCTTCATTTCTGAGCATATAAATATCATTTAGACAGCAAAAACACCTCTGACTTGTAGAGAACAATAAAAAATTGCAGTTCACTAGAAGTATGGATTCACAAGACCATTTATCCAGTTTCAAAATAAGAACTAGGTATTAGCTGACTCAGTGGTGTATGGACAGTTTTAGATTCTCTGTCACTTTTAAAATTATGAAGAGTAACAAGGAGATGGAAGACAATCAACTGAGATTGAATGTCTTTTTCACTACTATTAAAAATGTATGTGGAAACATTCCTAGTGGATATGATAATTTTCCAGTTCTGTGTCTTTGCAAAAGCTAATCACTTTCCATTATTAAATAATCATTGATCACTTGGTGTTCCACCTCCATTGCCCTAGTTTATTTTCTAATACTGGAGCATATGTTCTGTTCAACTCGAGAGACCTGAGAGAAATGGTGGGAAAGGATAAGCAACTGAACATATGGCATTTCTAAGTAGGGATGCGTAATAGCAGGTATGATAAAGGTGGCTAGTTGCCCCTTGGGTTCTCTCTGAACACTGTGTGTTATGCTATGCTGTTTAAGGCAGCAGTTTTTGAGGCAGAACAGGAACTATATTAGTTAAGCTAAGGAACTAAGAGATAGCTAAGAGAACTATATTAACTCTGATTTATTGAGAACTGATTATATGCAAGTCTTGTAATACTCAAGACCCTGCAAGAATACTTGAGTGGGTAACCACTTCCTTCTCCAGGGGATCTTCCAATCTAGGGATTGAACCAGGGTCTCTCACATTACACTAAGATTCTTACTGTCTGAGCCACCAGGGAAGCCCCATTAGCCCTCACAATAGCCCTATTAGATAGATGTTTTTAACCTCATACAATATATATGGTAAAAGTGAAGTGATCCTATGTGTAGGGCATCAAAAGAGACACAGACATAAAGAACAGACTTTTGGACTCTGGGAGGAGAGGGTGGAACGATTTGAAAAAATAGCACTGAAATATATATATTGCCATATGTAAAACAGACAGCCAGTGAGAGTTTGATGTATGACACAAGGTACCCAAAGCCAGTGTTCTGTAACAACCTGGAGGGATGGAGTGGGGAGGGAGGGGAAAGGGGGTACAGAATGGACGGGACAAATGTATGCCTATGGCTGATTCACACTGATGTATGGCAAAAACCATCACAACACTGTAAAGTAATTATCCTTCAATTTAAATAAATAAACAAAAAAGCTAAGTGATTTGCCTATGATCTCATTAAGTAGAAATTTATGGGAGGGTCCATTTGATTCTAAATCTTATATATATATATATATGTATAAATGAATCACTTTGCTGTATATCTGCAACTAACAAGACATTGTAAATCAACTATACTCCAAAGAAAAATACTGAAATTAAAAAACCCTTGGGATGGTACGGGGAGGGAGGTGAGAGGGGGGTTCAGGATGGGGAACATGTGAATTCATGTTGATGTGTGGCAGAACCAATACAATATTGTAAAGTAAAATAATAATAATAATAATAAAAGAAAGAAAGAAAAAAAAATAACACTTGCAGCTCACTAATTTGAAATGACTATGTATTAACTGAGGATAATTTAGGCCAGTTTTCTACTGTGCCCATTTTAAAAAGGAAATGTGATCTTTTCATCCCTTTATCTAGAGCAGAATAGGTCAAAGCAATTCTTGATTATTATCAACATCTTGGGGCTTTCCAAGTGGTGCAGTGGTAAAGAATCCACCTGTCAATGCAGGACTCAGGTTCAATTCCTGGCTTGGGAAGATCCCCCTGGAGAAGAAAATGGCACCCCACTTCAGTATTCTTGTCTGGAGAATTCCATGGACAGAGGAGCCTGGTGGGCTACAGTCCATGGGGTCTCAAAGAGTCAGATGAGACTGAGCTTGCACAAATGCACAATTAAAATGTTAATTTCTATGATGGTTCAGCAGGTAAAGAATTTTCCTGCAAGGAGACGTGAGTTTGATTTGGAGTCTGGCAAGCTACAGTTCAAAGGATTGCAGAGTCGGAGTTGACTGAGCATGCATGCATATACCCATGTTACTTTTTGATAATTTCCTATGGAGAGCTACTGATTTTAGAAACCTTGAAGGACTGCAAATGCTTTCACTCCATTGGGTCCCCAAGAAGTAGCCTCAGGGGTTAACTGGTTTCAGGCTTTATTGTCAGGAAGTCTAAAATACTCTTGGGAAGAGTGAATGTCATCCTTTGGTTTCTGAGAAAAAAATATTTCAACTCATGAAATGCAAAGTATTTTAAGACAAGTGATGTACTCTCAAATGCATACATATAGTGGAGGATATGGGCTATCAGGGAAAGTTAAAATACACAATATTTGAAGACAGGCCAGTAGTCAATAGACAGTACTGCTTCTATGCTGTATTGAACATATTCGAATTGCCTATGATTGATTCAAAGGCTTTATATGTATTAAGTATTATAATCCTCACAGTAATCCTTTAGATGCTTTCTTTATCCAAGTTCACAGCTAATAAAAGTAAAACAGAAAAGTTCAGGTGTTTTCTCAAGGTTACAGAACTGGTAAGCTGAGGTTCAAACCCTCAGCCCAATACTGGGTTCATGCTCTTAACCACTTGACATGACTAGGGCTTGGGGCTGTGACAGGGAGCTTTTCATATTCTGTATTGCTAAAAATCACTAAAATAAAATTTTGGGGAAGGAGTAATAACTTTTCCCATTATCTTGGCCTGGAGAACCACAGAGATGAAGCATGTATAAAAATGGGAAATTATAATACAAAAGCTTTTCTTTGGATGGAGGATGTTGTTGTTGATCAGTTGTTAAATCCTGTTCAAATCTTTGTGACCCTATGAACTGTAGAATGCCAGCCTTCTCTGTTCTCCACTATCTCCAGGAGTTTGCTCAAATTCACATCCCTTGAGTTGGTGAAAGTATTAGTCACTCAGTTGTGTCCAGCTCTTTGTGACTCCACAGACTGTAGCTCACCAGGCTCCTCTGTCCATGGAATTCTCCAGGCAAGAATACCATAGTATGTTGCTATTTGCTTCTCCAGGGGTCTTCCTGACCCAGGGACTGAACCCAGGTCTCGCACATTGCAGGTACACTTATCACTGACTGAGCCACCAGGGAAGACTTTATTGAGTTGGTGATGCTATCTGAACATCTCTTCCTCTGCTGCTCCCTTTCCCTTTTGCTTTCAATCCTTCCTAGCATCAGAGTCTTTTCTTTTCTTTTTAATTTTATTTTATTTTTAAACTTTACATAATTGTATGAGTCTTTTCTAATAAGTCAACTCTCTCATCAAGTGGCCACAAGTATTTTGAGTTTCAGCTTCAACATCAGTCCTTCCAATGAATATTCAGGGTTGATTTCCTTTAGGATTGTCTGGTTTGTTCTCCTCGTAGTCCAAGGGACTCTGAAGAATCTTCTCCAACACCACAGTTGGAAAACATCAGTTCTTCAGCATTCAGCCTTCTTGATGGTCCAGCTCTCACATCTATACACAGCTACTGGAAAAACGATAGCTTTGACTAGACAGACCTTTGTCAGCAAAGTGATGTCTCTGCTTTGTAATATGTTGTCTAGATTGGTCACAGCGTTCCTTTTAAGGAGCAAGTGTCTTCTAATTTCATGGCTGCAGTCACTCTCTGCGGTGATTTTGGAGCCCCAGAAAAGAAAGTTTGTCACTGCTTCCACTTTTTCCCCCTTCTATTTGCCATGAAGTGATGGTAGTGGATGCCACGGTCTTATTTTTTAAATGTTGAGTTTTAAGCCACTCTCCTCTCTAACCCTTATGGAGAGGCTCTCTAGTTCCTCTCATTTTCTGCCATTAGAGTACTATCATCTGCATATCTGAGGTTGTTGATATTTCTCCTGGCAATCTTGATTTCAGCTTGTGCTTCATCCAGCCCAGCGTTTCTCATGATGTACTCTGCATATAAGTTAAATAAGCAGGGTGACAATATACAGCCTTGACGTCCTCCTTTCCCAATTTTGAACCAGTCAGTTATTTCATGTCCAGTTCTAACTGTTGCTTCTTGACCCGTATGCAGGTTTCCCAGGAGACAGGTAAGGTGGTCAGGTATTGCCATCTCTTTAAAAATTTTCCACAGTGTATTGTGATCCACACAAAGACTTTAGCACAGTCAATGAAGCAGAACTAGATATTTTTCTGGAATTCTCTTGCTTTCCCCATTATCCAATGTATGTTGGTAATTTGATCTCTGGCTCCTCTGCCTCTTTGAATAGAGAATACTACACTTCATAAAAAGAACATAACTAGTATGGGGATCATTTTCAGTGAAATCAGTTACTTGATGGAGCTACTGTAGTACAGAACCCAAATGCCCAGATGCCTACTAGATGATTAATAGATCAATAATGTAAGCAATAGCACATTAATTTTCTTGAAGTGAAGGCATGCCGGTGTTAAAACTGAATCATAATGGGATGATAAATTCTCAGGGGAAATACAGTCTGAATTATTTATGCTTTTTATTCAGTATGTAGTATAAATGGCATATGGTAATGTAGGCATATATTCTAAATGTAGCAGTACTAGATGGATATCGGCAAGTTGTGTCTTTAATATATTTTAAACTTCCTTGTAGTACGTAAAGATTTGTAAATAATTAAATGAACATTTATTTGGTTGGTATCTGTGAATGCTAAGCTCTGGATGGGAACAGCCACTTTCATAACAATGAGTCAATAAGCAAGATGATGGTTTGGCTATATTTACATAGTAGTGAAGAAGACAGACAATTGTAGTATTGCATAAGTGAAATTATTTCAGATATTAAGCACTGTGAAGAAAATAAAAAAGATCTTATGAATAAGCTGCTACTGCTGCTAAGTCACTTCAGTCGTGTCCGACTCTGTATGATCCCATAGACAGCAGCCCACCAGGCTCCCCTGTCCCTGGGATTCTCCAGGCAAGAATACTGGAGTGGGTTGCCATTTCCTTCTCCAATGCATGAAAGTGAAAAGTGAAGTCGCTCAGTCGTGTCCGACACTCAGCGACCCCATGGACTGCAGCCTTCCAGGCTCCTCCGTCCATGGGATTTTCCAGGCAAGAGTACTGGAGTGGGCACTACTAAACGCCAGGGACATGTTAACAATCATCCCTTCAACCAAGAAATAACATTATTGAATTGAAAGTATCTATATTAAGTTGTCTGCTAGGAGAGAATTTGGAACTCATACTCAGTTTGTAGAAATAAATGCAATTATAGTGTGTGCATATCCAAAGCCTTAATGTTATAACATTATACTTGTTATATAGCTACAGATGATATGTAGTTAGAGAATTGAAAAAGCTAGCATGGTACACAGTCTGTGCCAGTGGATTAACTTTTGTATTAGATTTTTGAGCCAAGAATACATAACTGAGGATGAGATGAAGGAGAGCCCAGAGAGCATCACACTGCAAAAGCCAACCAAAGAAAGTGTTTCAGCCAAGAGATGCTGCTTAAGAGTCAAGTAAGATGAAAGCAAACAAGGAGACCAGTGAGAATCCAGATAGGCATGGCTAGTTCCATTGAGGGTATAGATACCTTTAGACAGGCAAAAAGGGAGAGGCCAAGTAAAGAGACACAAACCAGACATGAAGGAGTCAACAACTATATTCAACAATACTCTTATTTTTGAGAGGCTTTTCATCTGGGTAGTTAGGACAAATCCAAAACAAGCTTTGAAAGATACAAGATTTCATCCATATTTTTGAGAAACTAGGAGTTAAATGCATGGAGAGAAGGAAAAAGGATGTTCCAGGTACGGGTCTGAGCAATGTTGGTAGGTAGGAGAAATCAGTTGATCGGTTGAGTTGCAACATAATCCTCAGGATAATGGAGAATAAGACTGAAGTCAGGAGCATTTTGGAAATGGCTAAGTAGGGTGAGGTTTTTGAAGTAGGAAAAAAAGCAGAAATTAGAGGAAGATGTTCTACCAGGTGGCACAAATCCAGTGATTTTCTCACTGACAAAAAAAAATGTAGAAAAAAGATTAAGAATTCAGTAAAATCAACAGTACCCATTTTTCTTTTAGCTTCAGGAACAGACATGAATATTTACTTTCAGTGTTTTTTTTTCCATGAAATTTAAAAACCCATAAATTTATGTTCATTCATTTTAAACATAACCTCTCCCCAAGTCTAGCATTTTAATTAAAAAAGGCTGAAAGAGGGCTTGGAATAGTGGTTTAAAATGACTTTGGTGGCAAGTGAAATATTTTGTAAATGAGCTTCCACCCATCTGCTGTAGAGCCTGTTGTTGCCTTTTGAGCAGAATATTCTGAGTTCAGTGGCATGTGAAAATTAAGAAAGTTAATATTTTAAGCCTTTAAGATGAATGTTGAGCTGAACAAGAATAAAATCCATGATTATTCTATTACCCTGCATCCCAGGGTTTAATTTAACATCAGTTTTCCCAGTATACTAATCTATTTACTGCTAAATTGAATAATTAATTCCCCCTACAGGGGATACCACACTCTTACTGACAGCTTGTCTCTAACCTTTGATTTCACAACATTGATACACAAATATACAGATGTGGTTTCTTGTGTGCATCAGTTCTGATGTAAACAACAGCTACCAAAAGGACTGTATTAGCATTAACTTATTTCAATTCTCTTTGATGATATTCACCTTTTAAAATATAGTTGGTAGTTGCTATATGTGAAAGGAAAGTGAAAGTGTTAGTTGGCTCAATCGTGTCTGACTCTCTGCAATCCCACGGATTATAGCCTGCCAGGCTCCACTATCCATGGAATTCTCCAGGCAAGGATACTGGAGAGGGCAGCAATTTCCTTCTCCAGGGGAGCTTCCGGACCAGGGATGGAACCTGGGTCTTCCACACTGCAGGCAGGTTCCTTACCGTCTGAGTCACCAGGGAAGCCCTTATGTGAAATGAAGAGACACAAATAACAGACATTTCTATTTTACTAATGATGGTTTACAGCTTTCTTCTGAAGGCCTTCCTGGGTGATGCACATCACAATATACAGCTTCCAGGTTTGGGCAAGAGCCTTTGATTTAAGCTATTAATTAAGCTAAGTGTAAAGATCACTCTTCTTCGATTGCCACTTTCTCAATAATGTTTGGAAATTTATTTAAAGGAATAGCCAGGTATGGTTTCCCTCCTACTCCAACCAGGTAATGACAAAACTGGATTGACTGGGAGGCTTAAAAGTGGTTTCTTTTTTCCTTCACATCAGCCATGATTTGTTGAGACAAAAGGAACATCGGGTACTGATTGAGAGAGGTTAGTTTCTTTTCTCCTTCAGAGCATCAAGATAAATTTTTAAGTTGGTCTGTTTTTACCACAATTTATGTAACTTTTCATAAAAAATGCACCCCTCAGCAGATGGTTCCACCTCCCATCCAGTTGTGCAAATCCAAACCCAGAGTCTCCTTAATCTTTATTTTTCTCATCCCCATCATCAACAAGTCCGACTGGCTCTATCAGCAAAAGAATTTCAAAACCTGACTCATTCTCATCTCCACGGTCACTACCCTAGTCTGAGCAACATCATCTTTCCCCTGTCTATGCCATGGGACCTTTCTGGGTCTCCTGGTTTCCATTCCTCCTCCTAGAGCCATTCTTCACACAACAGCCAAAGTAATAATGAAAACACACTCCTCTTTAGAAAATCCTATCCACATAATAACAAGGATGGAGGCTGACAGTCCAAGGTCATATCAGGCGATGGGGGGAGCTCAGCTGGGCCAGCCCCAAATTACATTCGTACCTGTGACCAGCGAACAGTGAGTTCCCTCATACCACCCCCAAACAAAGTACATTGAATGAAGGCCTTCTTATTGAAAAGTGGAAGTTCTGATGTTAAAAGGAGGAAGGGATGCTCCACAGCAAAAAAACAACTGAAATGGCTTACATACTCATGATGAAATTCTCATTGGTTTAAAATGAAAGGAGAAAAATTAAAATGACATGTTGAAATTTTTATGAAACTAAATATACTTAATTTTTAAAAGTTTATTTTTTACTGCCCTTTCTAAAATTTGAGGGTGATAAAATGCCCTTCCTTTTAATAAATTATAACAATAACAGATTATAGGGGTTTTTTTTTATGTCTTAACTTGGCAAAATAAGGTTAGCAACTGGAGGACAGCCCCCTAAACTCTGGGGAATGTTTAATTTAGAGCATAAATTTCCAAAGTACACTCTAAACTGAAAATGAGGTTGCCTTCAAAAAAAGAAGGGGAGAGTTTATTGTCAAATATGCTCAGAAGTGCTGGGTTAAGAAATATTTTTTTTGAAAAGTATCATTACTATGGGAATTTTCAGAACCTTAAAAATGCTAATGAACATTGTGAAACTCCATAAAGAAGTTACAGTATATAACACAACCCTCAATTATTTGATCAAGTACTTCTCTCATGACGAATCATCTTAAAATTTGTTTTTAATATTTGAATTAATTTATTTTTAATTGGAGGATAATTGCTTTACAATATTGCATTGGTTTCTGCCATATATCAACATGAATCAGCCATATGTATACATACGTCCCCTTCCTCTTGAGCCTCCCATCCCACCCCTCTAGGTTGTCACAGAGCACCAAGTTGAGCTTCCTGTGTTATACAACAACTTCCCACTACCTATCTAATTTTACACATGGGAACATATGTTTCAATTCGCCCCATAACATATATCTCTCAGTTCACCCCACCCTCCTCTTCTCCCAGCTGAGTCCATAAGTCTTCTCCATGTCTGCATCTCCATTGCTGCCCTGATAGGGGCGTCAGTACCATCTTTCTAGATTCCATATATATATGCATTAATACACAATATTTGTCTTTCTCTTTCTGATTTACTTTACTCTGTATAATAGTTTCCAGGTTCATCCATCTTATTAGGACTGAGTCGAATACCTTCCTCTTACAGTTGAGTAATATTCCATTGTGTATATGTACCCCTGATTCTTTGTCCATTCATCTGTTGATAGACATCTAGATTGCTTCCATATCCTACCTATTGCAAATAATGCTGTGATGAACATTGGGGTACATGTGTTTTTTTCAATTATGGTTTCCTCGGGGTATATGCCCAGTTGTGGGATTGCTGGATCATATGGTAATTTTATTCCTAGTTTTTTGAAGAATCTCCATACTGTTCTCCATACTGGCTGTATTCATTTATATTCCCACCAATACTACACGAGGGTTCCCTTTTCTCCACACCCTCTCCAGCGTTTATTGTTTGTAGATTTTTTTGATGATGGTCATTCTGACTGGTGTGAGGTTACACCTCACTGAAATTTTGATTTGCATTTATCTAATAATGAGCGATGTTAAACATCTTTTCATGTGTTTATTAGCCATCTGTACATCTTCTTTGGAGAAATGTCTGTTGAGGTCTTCTGCCTACATTTTGATTGGGCTGTTTTTCTGGTATTGACCTGAATGAGCTGCTTATACATTTTGGAGATTAATCCCTTGTCAGTTGTTTCATGAAGAATCATCTTGAGAGACTTATCCTGAGAACTGTTAGTTTAGAGACTCATGAAACACTTTACCATATATTTGATTTAGCTATTAAGTATAAGCAGGTTTCCCCAGTGGCTCAATGGTAAAGAATCTACCTGCAATGCAGGAGCCGCAGGAGATGTGGGTTTGATCCCTGGGTTGGGACGATCCCCTGGAGGAGGGCATGGCAAACCACTCCAATATTCTTCCCTGGTCACCACAACACTAATCTCACCCCTTTATCAAGGGGATAATGGCCAGCACACACTGAGAAAAGACATGGCAAGTACTCACAGACTAAAAACAGCCCTTGCACCAAAAATATCAGAATCACGCATGCTACACAGGGATACTTCCACATAAAAATAGTCCTTCAAGCACACAGTAGATAACTGTTTTCCATAAACTCAAAGAGTCAGAAAAATATGAGTAAAATGACAAAGCAGAGGGACCACTCCCAATGCATAGATCAAGAGAATTGCCCACATTTCCCACATTCTGGCAGGTACCACGCTCCCTTATCCCTATCACCTAAGTAATTTTCCAGTCCATCTCTTTCCCTCCATCTCCACTGGCACTTCCAAAATCTAGGCTGCTAGCATTCTCCCATCTCTCCTAGGTTACTACAATGACTCTCTCCCTGTTTTTTCTGTCTCTAGTCTTTATCCTTCTACTTTTTCTCTATACATCAGTCAAAGTAACTCATAGAAATGGAAATCTGTGTTCTAATTACATTGTAGCTACTCACTGTAAAATAAGGATGATATTAAAAATATCTATGCACCAAACAGTCAGAGCAAATACCAATCCATTTACAATGAGAAACTGATCTAAACACCACTTTGGACAAGCCATGTCATTCATGCAGTTATAACTCCTACTAGTCTGCATACTCTGTTGTGTTATAGATTAGGTATGTCAGTGTTAACCTTGGTATCCTTAGCACATAATTTGACACACAGTAGCCTGTTGTTGAACAAATGAATAAATATGAATGAGGAGATACTTCAATAAATCAATTAATAAGCCAATATTTTCAACATGATTTCTAGTATCCTGATTTCAAGAACCAATTCTTAGCCTACTGGGAATGGGAAGTAATGTGGATTTAAGAAATAGTGATCTAAGACTTCAAGCTCACTATTAAATTACATTTGCTGCTTTTCTGGCCTTGATATATTGAATACTACATTTGCATCCATCTCATTCTCTTGTCTCTTTAGGAAAGGGAGTGATTCCCTTTTTTCCCCTTCCACTCCACCTCCATTCACCAGTTTGTTTCTTAAGGACTGGAGTAGGCCCCAGATCTACAGACTGAGACGTTTCACTAATGCCTATTGACCAATATTCTGGACTCAGTGCAACTGAATCCTCTATTGTCTATCAAGGAACAGTTATGTCCAGTTCAACCAATATTTGACAAACTCTTGTCATACAGTGTTTGTAACACACATTTTCCCTTTAAAAACTCACTGTATGTTGGTGAAAATAAACACACAAATGGATCCTTTAAGTAAAAAAAAAACCAAAACCCAAAACTGTCCAATAGGAAGATTAACTTCATACTTAGAATACTAGCATAACAAGGAACCAAAGATGCTGAGAAAAAATTAAAAGACTTTGATACAGTTAATACAAAGAAGTTAATACAAAAAAACTATACTGTTGTACAGTTAACAAAAAAGTTAATACAGAACAAGCACAAGTGGACAAATTCAAAGCTTTGTGGATTTTGTTAACCTTATATTATCATTTGATATTATTTAATTCTTATTACATTGTAGAGTTCACAATAGTTTTGCCCTCTCAGTATAAAAGACTTCTAAAATTTGTGAAAGTGTTAGTCGCTCAGTCATGTCCTACTCTTTGTGACCCATGGACTGCAGTCATCAGGTTCCTCCGTTCATGGAATTCTCCAAGCAAGAATTCTGGAGTGGGTAGCCATTCCCTTCTCCAAGGTATCTTCCCAACCCAGGGATCAAACCCTGGTCTCCTGCATTGCAGGCAGATCCTTTACTGCCTGAGCCAGAAGGGAAGCCCATCCATTCCAAATAAGTGCTAAGCTAGAGACATAAACAGGATTCTACAGGAGCATACTGGAGAAGGCAATGGCAACCCACTCCAGTACTCTTGCCTGGAAAATCCCATGGACGGAGGAGCCTGGTAGGCTGCAGTCCATGGGGTTGCTAAGAGTCGGACACAACTGAGCGACTTCACTTTCACTTTTCACTTTCATGCATTGGATAATGAACACCAGTGTTCTTGCCTGGAGAATCCCAGGGATGCAGGAGCCTGGTGGGCTGCTATCTAAGGGGTCACACAGAGTCGGACACGACTGACATGAGTTAGCAGCAGCAGCAGCAACAGGAGCATACAGAAAGACAATTAAATCTGTTAAGGAAGGGGAGGGTAGGAGATAGGACTTTAAAAGAAGTGATGCTTGAACTAGATTTTGAGAGACAAATTCACCAGATGAAGGCTTGGGAAACAGGCAATCCCTTTGGTTGGATTTTTTCATCATCTTGACTTAGAGCTTTCAGTACTTCATATGGGCCTAAATCATTACTGGAGAATTTATGCTTTTGAACTGTGGTGTTGGAGAAGACTCTTGAGAGTCCCTTGGACTGCAAGGAAATCCAGTCCATCTTAAAGGAGATCAGTCCTAGGTGTTCATTGGAAGGAACTGATGTTGAGGCTGAAACTCCAATACTTTTACCACCTGATGCAAAGAGCAGACTCATTGGAAAAGACCCTGATTCTGGGAAAGATTGAGGGAAGGAGGAGAAGGGGACGACAGAGGATGAGATGGTTCGATGGCATCATCGACTCGATGGACATGGGTTTGGGTGGATTCCGGGAGTTGGTGATGGACAGGGAGGCCTCGCGTGCTGCGGTTCATGGGGTCGCAAAGAGTCAGACACGACTGAGCGACTGAACTGAACTGAAATCATTATCTGTTTCTTTCTGTAACCTATTAAGTCTGCTACACCGAATCTTCACTATCACTTGAAAAGTATCTCAAGCTCCAAGACTCGTGCTTGGCTGCATCCCAACAGTCAAGAATCATAGATCACTTGTTCCATTCCAGTTAAGGTAGTTGCTCACAGTTTCTGTTTTTGCTTTTCCTTCAGTGATCATTAAAAATGTCAGTTTGTATAATCACTTCCCTTTAAAGTCTTATTAGAAATTCTCTTCTACAGGTAGTCTCTCACAGAGTATAGACAAGTACACATAAAGGGGCTCCCTTCTAATGAAAAATGATCCACTGATTAGAAGTCTGTATTCATCAATACATATCCAAACAATATAGAAACCGGTATGGCTAAGCATAACTAATTCATTTAACCAAAACTGAAATTTTTCCAGCTAAATGTAACCAATCTCTCCTTGTTTCATACTGTCCATCATCTCAAGTGTCTGGCAGAACAACACGAACACCGTCTAATCACAAAGGTTCACTGAATCCTCACCTAGTTTTTATTTAGCTGTACTCCTTCAAAATTTCTCACCAACATTGGATTACTGGTGAAAATCTGATTTGAGTGAGTGATGTAGGAAAGCCACAAATTACTAAATATTTTGATGGGAGTTAACAGTTACTTGGAGAAGGCAATGGAACCCCACTCCAGTACTCTTGCCTGGAAAATCCCATGGACGGAGGAGCCTGGTAGGCTGCAGTCCACGGGGTCACTAAGAGTAGGACATGACTGAGTGACTTCCCTTTCACTTTTCACTTTCATGCATTGGAGAAGGAAATGGCAACCCACTCCAGTGTTCTTGCCTGGAGAATCCCAGGGACGGGGGAGCCTGGTGGGCTGCCATCTATGAGATTGCACAGAGTCGGACACGACTGAAGTGACTTAGCAGCAGCAGCAATAGTTACTAGTTTTGAAGAATTAGAATATTTCATATGGAAGCACACAATATTTCCCTCTAAAATAGGCAATAAGAGTATTTTTTCTGGCTTGGATTAGGGCCTCATCAATTGCCAGGAGAACTGCAGACTCTTACACAGAGATTCAGAGCAGAATTCCAGCTACTGAGCATGGGAAATTCAGAAAGCAAGCAATTTAACCCCCAAACAGACACCTCAAACAGAGGATCTGTTCTTTTTAAAAGTATGGGATTTATCTAATTGATAGCCATTTAAAACTTTCTGCTTTCACCTGCCTTTCTTTTCTTTAGATGCCATCCTCTATTATCAGAAGATGCTCGGAAGTAACAAATGACTAGAGAATAAATAGGATTTCAGTTTAGCAGTTCACTGAGTTTCAGTAAAGCTGGCTAATTGATCTCAGTGTGAATTAATGCAAATATTCAATTTAGAAAAACAATCACTAAGAAGAAATCATAGGCATAAATGACACCCTTATTTTTAATAACAATTCTCTTACTCAATTCAATTGAATATCTTTTTGCATTGGACCCATAAACTATGCCTCTTCCTATTTCCCAACCTGGAGCTATTCTTGCAACTAAACTATTCATTCATTCATCCATTCATTCATTTGGCATATACTATTGACAACCCATTGTGTGGCAGGCATTGCTCTGATTTTTATTAAATTTACAAATGATGGTATTAATATAATAAATGAAATCAGTGTTTGCTTTACAATCCAGGTAAAATTTACCAAGTTTAAGAATCTTAGAGATCCTGTCTAAAAACCGGGCCTCTGATACTTGAGGGAAATCAGGTAACAGGCGGGCTGTGCATTTTGCAAGTCAGTGTTTTTTTTGTTTGTTTGTTTTTTTTTTTTTTAAAGACACCTGGATCAAAATCACTTGCAGTGCTTGTTTAAAATGCAGATTCATCACCTCAAATCAGATTATCTGGGGTCATGCCCCAGGAATCTGCATTTTAAAACCAGTGCTCCAGGTACTCTTTATGCACCTAATATGCCCTAAGAATCTCACAGAAGAGGGAGTAGAAAGGAGTTCTGCACACAGTCCCTTCAACAGGATCATTCTCTCTCTTAAGTTTTTAAAATGTATTTGGGTTACTGTGTAATATATCCAGAAAAAATAGAATCCAGTGCTAGAGCTTCTTTGAAAATTACTTCTTTTAAGTGTAACATCACTAGAAAGTCATATACATGAGACTCTAGCTTGAGCCATCATTATATTTTAAACATGGTGTGGTGAAGAAGGCATGGATTTTGGAAACAGAAAGATAAACCTTCACTACTTACTAGTTGCATAAGCTTGACAAGCTAATTAATCTGTGCAGGTCTTGGTTTTTTCTTCTATAAAACTGGGACAATTAGCAAAGAACAAAGACAAGTTAGTTGTTGAGACTGAAATATTTACAAATAAACACCCAGCAAAAGTTGGCTTGGAGAGGTGCTCTCCAAGTTTTCACTACCCTCCCCCCATCAATTTTGCCAGTTTTAACAGAGTAGCCATAAAAAAACTCTTCTGAAATGCTGTTCTTTAAGACCTTACCTTTCTGATGTATAAAATGTCAGATGTTAAATTCCCTTTAGAATATGGCACCAGAATCAAGTTCACTTTTTTTTGGTTGAAACATTGTTTCTCTTTGATATCAATGTGAATTATACATACCACCATATTTTAGTTTAATTTACCAGAAAGTCTGGATACAAAGTTAATGTTCAATAACAGAAAACATTTATTATTCTCTCTACATTGCTTATATTTATTTTTTAATTTATTAATCAATTTTTTTATCCAGCCAATAGATATTATTGAGGCTGTGTATTGTCACACAGAAGAGCTATAATTTGATTACCTGGATGTAAATAAATGTTTATTAATTAGCTGAGTGATGTTAGATGAGCTATTTATTAGCCTCAAACATCCCAAGTATTAAACTAGGCTAATAGTTCTTTCATAGAATTGTTATGGAGATTAAATAAAGTAAATCATATGTAGTACTTAGAACACTTATTTGGCATATGGTATGCACTCTAATGAGGCTATTTAGTATTATTTCCCACACAGAGAGTAGTTACTGACAATACATAGTAAAAACAGAATGTATTTCAATTCTTATGAAGAATTAAGTTTAGCACAAGCATACATTATAAATTAATAATGCAGTAAATGACAAACTCTCATTTATCTCATGTAAGAAAAATCAATTACCACCCTGAGGAAATTTTGATCTTTATTTCACTCTTAACTCTCACCTATTATCCATTAAGGCACTCCTCATTTACCCTCAAGATTATCTGTATCAGTGAATGGATAAGCAATCAGAAACATACATACATTGATCCCATGTTGTAAAGAGCAGTATAACTCTGAACCACCTAGCCCATTCTAGGATGGTCCATGCAAATAATCATGCTGAAAAAAACACTTTCAGTTCTGCTTTGCTCTGGTGTTCCGAAGAATAAGCACCACAAATAAAGGAACTACACTTGTGGAAGTCCTGTAGTTAAAAGGTTAGTTGAATAGCTCATTTCTGTTTCCTTCTTTCTAACCATCCACCAAGTTCATTACTATTAAAAATAAAACTACGAGATTTGATTAAACATTCACAGTGGGCAACACTGTGCCCTCAATACATAGTTCTTACAGCTGTCTTTCTTTTTTCTGAAGAGCCTCATCTCTTTAGATGAGACCAACTGTCTACTTCTCATCTTCCACTTCTCCAGTAATAACTACCCTCCCATCTAAGACCCACTTAGACATTCACTGAAGCTTTTAAATGAAAGTACTTGATTGACAGAGGAACAAGAACAGCAAAACTATCTATCTATCAGATGCATGGTGTGGATCATTATTGTAAGACTTCCCCTTGCCCCTTTGTTGTAGGAGGAAATAAGAAAGAATCTTCAGGTAAGATTGTTTAGGAGTTTGGTTGTTAAGGAGCTTTCGCAATCCCTGGCACAAATAATCACTAATTTGTTAATTTGGTGAAAAGAGAAGAAATGTATCTTTGCTTCACTAAAACACAGTGTCCAACTTTACATCGTTTAGCATCAGGAGGTCTGGATTTCCCAAAGGGCTTAGGTACTAATTAGCTGTGTGAAGTTTCCAGTTGCATGTTGTTAAGCCTTAACATAGTCATTCTGGTGAAATTCCACAATAGTTAAATGAAGCTAAAGGAATGAACTCTTCTATGTGCTGCAGCTTGACTCAGCTGTGCCCTCCTTTCTATTATAATGTTTACAACACGGTGTTATGAAGATTACTGTGTGTCTACTTTACTCTCCCAGTAGGCTGGGAACTCCTAAAGTATAAGAGTTGTCACAGATTTAACTCTGTATTCCATGATATTAGCTTGACACTTAGTAGACACTTACAATGTCTAAGTAAGCAAGGACTGAGTGAGAACTATCTTTCCAGGACTTCCAGATACCTATACATACAGCTAGTCAATAGTCATGAAAAATCAATAGCCTACTTGAAAATTTGAATTTTTCTAAGTACAAGATCTGCAAATGTATTAATAATTATAGAATCACTATAATCAAAACAATAAATTGTTATGTTTTCTATGGTTGGTTTCTTACCTAATAGTAAGATGTACAGGTAATTGCTCCCATCTAAATGATTTGGGCTGAGTCCAAAATGGAATATAAAGTAAAGTCATATATTGAGGGTTTGTTTGTTTTTTTTTTTAAAAGCAATAATATCAACTGGGAGCAGGCTTGACAGCAACTCAGGAGACGTGTTATTGCTGCCCATAAGCTTCTCCACCAGTCAGCAGTGGAAAGAAGCTAATGAAGAAGCCAATACAGAATGCACTGAATTAATTCAATGGGTGGGTCCATATTTTGACCAGTGAAAATAAATTTTACTGAATTGTGGGGTTCATTACCTTTCTTCCTTCCTCCCTTTCACTTCTTTGTTTCTTTCTTTTCTTTCTTCCTTTCTAACCATCTATCTAAAACTCTATGGGAGAGGGAGAGGGTGGGAAGATTTGGGAGAATGGCATTGAAACGAGATGCCAGTCCAGGTTCAATGCACGATACTGGATGCTTGGGGCTAGTGCACTGGGACGACCCAGAGGGATGGTATGGGGAGGGAGGAGGGAGGAGGGTTCAGGATGGGGAACACATGTATACCTGTGGCGGATTCATTTTGATATTTGGCAAAACTACAATTATGTAAAGTTTAAAAATAAAATAAAATTTAAAAAAAAAACTATTTGTAAATCTAATTTTTTAAAGACCCATCCTGTAACCAAAGCCAAAGAAATTAGGAATCTCTGGATTCCCTCTAGCTTTTCTTTCTTGTTCATCTCTATGACAGCTAAGAACCATAGCTAAAAATTTCCTAAGCATTTATCATCAGTCAGCTACTATAGTAATATATTACATATATTTATTCACTCATTTAATTTTTACAACAACTACCATCACTCTTTTTCCACAGATGAAGAAACAGAAGCACCAGAGAGTCTAAGTCACAAAGTTTGTGAACGGAAGGGCTGGCTTTAACTGGGGACCGTGGCTTCCCATAACCATGTGCTCATAACCATGACCTCGCGCTGTTTTTTCTCTGAGGGTGTTGTAAGTGGAAGGTACAGGAAAGCAGTATGGTCTTGACACTGGGGAGAAAGATGTTTAAAACACAAGAAGCACAATAGGAGTAAATGTTTTTTCATCTTTGGTCAATATCACAATTTTTATATTATCAGAGATACATATAGATATTTTAAAACTAGTAGTGTATTTGCTAACTCTGATTCCCCCATATTCCATGTCTCCAGAGAAACGGAGAAATCTGACTATGCCTAATTTAAAAGCATAAGCACTTCGTAGTGGGCCTCCAACACCTCAGAGCAATAAAGAGTAACAGATGCAAACATGCTAATAACAATTTATCTTTGGCAAAACTAATACAATTATGTAAAGTTTAAAAATAAAATAAAATTAAAAAAAATAAAAAATAAAAGCACACACACAAAAAAATTTATCTTCCCTATGTGAGTCAGTAAGAGAAAAATTTAAATATTTCATGAGGGGAAGAAATCATGCAATGATTTCAGATTCCTTTGGGAAGAAAGGGATAGTATAGCATCTTTTGCATTTATTCATATGTAGCTTTTTGTACTACTGAGATGGTGAAAGATTCATGAAAATGTAAAAGAAACACAGTTCATTGCTGACTTATTTCTGACATATGAAAATGCGTGAATGTACTAGTCAAAAGTGCCCTTGACAGGAACATGCTATTTGAAAAAACTACAACAAAACCAAATTGACTGAAGGAAAAGCAATCAAACAGAACCTGTACTAGGAGGATGCCTTATATTTACTGCTTTTGGATATGTATGCATTTACAGATATGAAATATATATGCATATAAATTACATCTAATGTTACAACAATCTTAACAGAAAGGCATGGTTATATTCATTTTACTGAGAAAATTGAGTCTCAGATACACTAAATACTTTTCCTAGTGGCACGTACTAGCTAGGCCGGTTCAAAGAAGCTCAGATGACAAAGCCTTTGTCTATGATAACACAGGACCATTCAAAGAAGGGCAACATTCTTTCTCCTGACAAGGAGACTGTGTACACAACTGCTCCCTGACCCCAAGAGTAGGGAGCAAGTGGACAGGGCTGGAGAGGACACATGAAGAGGGACTGTAAAGGTAACATCTGGCAAGGTAAGCAGGGGAAGAAAGTCCACCAGGAGCAGCTGAACTCACTTTTATGAAACACAAGTTGATCAGCTGTTCATTGATAATTTGCCATTCTATTCTATACAGCTCAGTAATCCATATAAATCCGTGGGATTCTCTCCATAGTTCAGTAAAAATTCAAAGAAGGCCCCAGCCAGGAAGTCATTAAAGTAGGCTAGTGCCACGCCTGCTGCTCAGTCTTGTCCGACTTTTTGTGACCCCATGGACTGTAGCCCACCAGGCTCCTCTGTCCACGGGATTCTCCAGGCAGGAATACTGGAATGGGTTGCCATGCCTTCCTCCAGGGGATCTTCCCAACACAGAGATCGAACCCATGTCTCCCGTGTCTCCTGCATTGACAAGTCGGTTCTTTAACACTGAGCCACCTGGGAAGTAGAGTAGGCTAAACAAAATCAGTTTATCTATGATCTGTCACTTTTATAAGCTGGGGAATTAGGTTGTCCAATGTTAGTCAAGCAATTGTTTTCTAGCCTCTTTGAACAACTTTTTTGTTGTTGTTGTTAAGTCACCTTGGCCTAAAGATGACCTTACAAAAGCTTTCCCAAGATGAGATAATGTTTTCCACACAGCCATCTGTGAGTGCCATAAGGAGACGCCTCTTCAGGGCTTGATTAGGGACAAGACAAGCCTCCAGAGGAGGATGACCACACTGTGGGCAGAGCTGCCCTGCTGGGAAGCAGGCACAAGAACAGACCCAGATGGTGTGCAGGGCACGCCTGGGATGGGTAATAATTTCCTTAGGCGTACAATTTGGCAAACCATTATAAGAAAATATTGTAAGAAACAGCCCAACTGGGGGTCGTGCTTGGGTAATCACCTATCAGGTACCATGCAGGATATTCTCTGTTTAGAAGAGAAATGGCACAAAATTCATCATATTCACATAACTCAGAGGGATGAACTGAATGACGGGGATGAAAAAAATTCCTGTTTCTTCTCAAAAAGTTTGACAATAACATTGGGCTTCCATTTTGTGTGCAGTTTATCAAAACTGTATCAAACTGGACACCGTGAGAAAAGGTAGAGGCTGGGATGATTTGAGATTCTTTACCATCTGAGCCACCAGGGAAGCCCCATTAATCCTCACAATAGCCCTGTTAGAGAGACATTTCCAACCTCATACAATATATATGGTAAAAGTGAAGTGATCCTACGTGCAGGGCAGCAAAGGAGACAGAACATAAACAACAGACTTTTGGACTCAGTGGGAGGAGGAGAGGGTGGGATGATCTGAGAATAGCACTGAAACGTGTACATTACCATAAGTAAAACAGATAGCCAGCGGGAGTCTGATGTATGACATAGAGCACCCAAAGCCAGTGCTCTGTGACAACATGGAGGGATAGGGTGTGGAGGGAGATGGAAGAGAAGTACAGGATGGAGGGGACAAATGTATGCCTATGGCTGATTCATACTGATGGATGGTAAAAGCCATCACAATGCTGTAAAGTAATTATCCTCCAATGAAATAATACATATTTTAAAAGGTCAATTGTCTTCCTTTCTCTGGTTTTTATTAAACATGTTCTCCAGTTACCTTGGTGCCGGTGGCATTGTCTATAAAAATTTTGTCTTTTATGACCATTTAAATTTTTTCCTATTGCTGTCAGTATTTCACCTTAGTTTATAGCTGGAGGAGAATTCTCTGCAATTTTAGTTTTCTAATTCACTTTCTCAGTAGGAGGTTTTGGACTGGACTGATTATATTCTTAGATAACAGGGTATTTCTCAGAGACAGCATGCCTTGGCAGATATTTTAAACATCTCCAATATAGAAAGTTATCCATTCATCTTTCATAGCACTAATTGAGTAGACATTCCATGGTTTCTGCTCAGAACCAGCCCTGAACAGAAAGCTGGTTTGGTGTAAGAATATGTTGAATTAATGAATTCCTTAGCTTTTGTTTCGTTCCTATGCTAGTTTGCTAGGGCTGCCATAAAAGCAACAACAACAACAACAAAAACACTACAGACTGGATGACTTCAGCAACAGAAATTTATTTTCTCACAGCTCTGGAGGCTGGAAGGCCGAGATAAGGTGTCTGCAGGTCTGGCTTTGCCTGAGGGCTCGGTGTTTGGTTTACAGACGGCCAACCTTTTCACTGTGCGCTCATGTGGCTTTTCTCTGGTGTGGTGTCTCTCTATTTTGTCCTAATCGCCTCTTTTTATAAGGATACCGGTCAGATTGGATTGGGGCCCACCCCAAAGGGCCTCATTTTCACTTAATACTGCTTTAAAGGCCCTGTACCTCAAAACAGTTACATTCGGAATTACGAAGCATTAGGGTTTCAGCATATGGATTTGGAGCAAGCACAATTCAGGATATAACAGCGCCTGAGACAACATGTGTGAGACTCAAGATAATTATAACTATGGACAACTATGCCGGGCCTGGGTTCAAGTCTTATTTCTATATTTGTTGGCAGTGTGTTTTTGGTCAAGACATTTTTGTTCTCTGGTCTTCAGTTTCTGCTCATACTCAGTCACTAAGTCATGTCCAACTCTTTGTGACCCCGTGGACTGTAGCTCATGAGTCTCCTTTGTCTGTGAGATTTTCCCAGCAAGAATACTGGAGTGAGCTGGTATTTCCTTCTTCATGGAATCTTCCCGACCCAGAGATTGAACCCATGTTTCCTGAGTCTCCTGCGTTGGCAGGCAGATTCTGTACCACTGAGCCACCTGCGAAGCCCCAATCTTCAATTATTTTGCCATAAATAGTGAAAAAGCAGTCAGTCTTACCTCATAGGGTACTGAGAGGCTCAAATAAAATGGCACGTAAAATCTTTGTTAATCCTTAGATGCTAAATTACTTTTAAGGTAAACTTTTACTAAGAATATAATATGCAAAAGTATGCTGTGCTAAATTTTTACACATTCCTTAATTTATTTACATGATTAATCCCACCAGACAAAGAACAATTAACAATCAAAGGTCCACTCAAGAAATCTAGACCTATATCCTGACTTTCACTCACTGTCTGAGTGAGTGAGTAATAGTTGCTCAGTCATACCTGACTTTTTGCAACCCCACGGACTGTAGCCTGCCAGGCTCTTCTGTCCATGGAATTCTCCACGCAAGATTACTAGAGTGGATTGCCATTTCCCCACTCACTAAAGTTAATTAAATCACATTCCAAGCACCTCCACCCATAGACAAACATAATGTTACACTACAAACCCCAAGTAAGACAAAAAGAAAGAGGACGGGAAGTACAGAAAGGAGAAAGAAAAGGGGAAGGAAGGAGGATCTTGATTTTAAAAATGTGACCCTTAGTCTTTTCCTTTTACTGAAAGATGCTTTATCACTTTGAAATTACACAAAATGTGTAAAGGTTGAAATAATTAAGGAAATGGATAGAACTAGATGGTAATATTTCTGACACCTCTCAGAATAGATCCATAATCTAGTCACCTAAGTGGTAAACACATTTTAAAAGACATCAGATAAAAACACAGCACATCTGATGAGTTAAACTGGGTAGAGTTTAAAACTAAAGCTGTCATTAAAATATCACAGTGCAAGAAACAGCAGAAGACCTTGAGAAATGACACATGGAGGGGACTGTTTTGCCAGAGTGCCCTGGGACCTTACACATGCCCACACAGATCATGCAGGCAAGGCTTCATTACAGTCTGACCATGTTCATGCAGAATGTTCTTGGCCATCCTTCCTGGAACATGGCAAGATGGGTGGTCTGTGAGAAACTGTTGCACAGACTACTTTCCAGGAGACCCTCCATTCTGCAAAAGGCTGCAATGAGGCTGTTTCTACTTCTCTGGTTCCAGAGAGGCACTGACCACTGACACATGATCTGAGAGTAAATAAAACACAAGTTTTACTTCTTGTGGTTTATACTGTGGTGGAATTCCTTCAGAAAGGTTTGACTCTGAAAACGTGCAGTAGGAACAAGAGTATGCATGACCATGCTTCTTTCTAGTGTTAAGCACCTAAGAAGAAGAAAAAGCCACAGAAACTTTATCATAGTCAAATAGTTAAAGTTAATGGGCAATATCCTGTAAAATTAATGCACCATTTAACAGCCTTTACAAATGCGATCTTTCTTTGAATCTCTGCAACTGTGACAAGTCAAGTCTAGGCCACATAGATACAAGGAGACAAAGCTTAACTCTCCATGTCTTAGATTGCTCTATTTTTAACAGGGACACAATGATGCATTGTTTTAGTTTTACAGCTCAAAGAAATAAAAACATGAAACTTAAACAGAAAAATTTTACCCACTCCCCCCACCCAAAACAAATCAAAATAACCAAGTTTAGTGTCAGATGCAAAGAATTTCTAGGGAAAAATGAGGACTGAATATAATTAAGAGGAATGTATAATTCATAACTCATTACCAGAAGCCCAGGTTAAGCTAACTTATATGCAGAGTACATCATGAGAAACACTGGACTGGAAGAAGCACAAGCTGGAATCAAGATTGCCGGGAGAAATATCAATAACCTCAGATATGTAGATGACACCACCCTTATGGCAGAAAGTGAAGAGGAACTAAAAAGCCTCTTGATGAAAGTGAAAGTGGAGAGTGAAAAAGTTGGCTTAAAGCTCAACATTCAGAAAACGAAGATCATGGCATCTGGTCCCATCACTTCATGGGAAATAGATGGGGAAACAGTGGAAACAGTGTCAGACTTTATTTTTTTGGGCTCCAAAATCACTGCAGATGGTGACTGCAGCCATGAAATCAAAAGACGCTTACTCCTTGGAAGGAAAGTTATGACCAACCTAGATACCATATTCAAAAGCAGAGACATCACTTTGCCAACAAAGGTCCGTCTAGTCAAGGCTATGGTTTTTCCTGTGGTCATGTATGGATGTGAGAGTTGGACTGTGAAGAAGGCTGAGCGCCGAATAATTGATGCTTTTGAACTGTGGTGTTGGAGAAGACTCTTGAGAGTCCCTTGGACTGCAAGGAGATCCAACCAGTCCATTCTGAAGGAGATCAGCCCTGGGATTTCTTTAGAAGGAATGATGCTGAGGTTGAAACTCCAATACTTTGGCCACCTCATGTGAAGAGTTGATTCATTGGACACGTCTCTGATGCTGGGAGGGATTGGGGGCAGGAGGAGAAGGGGACGACAGAGGATGAGATGGCTGGATGGCATCACTGACTCGATGGACGTGAGTCTGAGTGAACTCTGGGAGTTGGTGATGGACAGGGAGGCCTGGTGTGCTGCGATTCATGGGGTCGCAAAGAGTCGGACACGACTGAGTGACTGAACTGAAGTGAACTGAAGCAAAGTGGGAATTTATTAGCTCAGTAATTGAAAAGCTTTAATTACAACATAGAATCGAGGAGGAACTAAAAAAAAAAACAAAAAAACCAGCTAATGGAAAGCTGCTATATAACACAGGGAGTCCAACCTGTTGCTCTGTGACAACCTAGAGGGGTGAGGGGTGGGTAGAGGGAGGGAGGCACAAGAGAAAAGGTATATATATATACACACACACGCATACACACATAGATGTATATATATACACACACACACACACGTATGTATTTATATGTATACTTACGGCGAGTTCATGTTGTATGGCAGAAAAAAACATGACATTGTAAAGCAATTATCCTCCAATTAAAAAAATAAAATAGATAAAATAATAGCCAAAAAAAAGCTGTTGTCAAGACCAAATTTCACTCTACTCTGTGACTCTGCTCTTCTCTGTACTGGTTTCATTCTCAGACTAATTTCACCTTAGGTTTATACCTACTAACAACAACATGCAGAAAGAAAAGGTCTCTTTCTCCAACTGTTTCAGCAAAACCACTGGTCATGATTTTCAGATTCGCCAAACCTGAGTCACATTCCATCCCCTCACTTTGATCCAGAGACTGGCTGGCCCCACTCAAACCACTTGGACTGAGGGTAGGACGAGATATTTGCCCAATGTAAATCCATGGAGCTAGTGCCAGGAAAGGGGAGGATGGCTGAGACATTATCAAACACAACATTTACTGACTGGTGTAATCTAATATTTTCTTCGAGTTTGGGCTGCATCACCATTTTCCAAAACTATTTGAATTGTGAAACAAGCCAGATTGCTTGGCACTAAAGGGTGGTTTTGAGTGCAGTTATTTTGAATTATTTACTGATCTACTACATTCACCCCCCTCAACCATAAAAATCCATCTCTTGTTAAAAGGCCAGCTGACCAGAATAGTTAGGAGAAATATTCAATAACCTCTAGAGAAAGGGTAGGATAATTATTTTTAGTTTCTGGTATTTGATCATAAATGCTTTCATCCTGGAATGACTTCAGTGAGATCTGTACATGTGAAGGCTGCCAAAAGAGAGAATGGGGGAAAAGTCAAATATTAAAAGAAACCTCCTTGCTCTCACCCAAAAGAGGAATATCCTTAAATTTTTAAAGCAAATGTTAACTCTATTTTTAACTCCCTGTTTGGGTTCTCTAAGGCTTAGTCTAACAAAGAGGTCAGGTAGCAACAAGCTTTAAAAACCAAATATTTCATACCTAGGCTTCATTAACCCTCTATTGAAATGTCTGATAAGGGGGACAAAGAGAGAACGCAGGTCTTCCACGGGCAATCCAGTCCTCTATCACATCAGTACCTTCCACAGATGGGCCCTGAAAGATTTCTAACATGAAATTTATTCTGAGTAAGAATGATCACTAAAAAGCATATGATCTAAATAAAGACATATGGACATGGTAAACTGTCCTAAATTGAACTACCAAATTAGTTTGTCACCTTAAGATACCACTATTTGTGGGGTGAGAGTGACCAAGTGGCCAGTGACTTTTCACATCAAGTTTATATCAAACTTTGCTTTCCAAGACCTCTGGGACAATGTTAAACTCCCCAACATTCGAATCATAGGAGTCCCAGAAGAAGAAGACAAAAAGAAAGACCATGAGAAAATACTTGAGGAGATAATAGTTGAAAACTTTACTAAAATGGGGAAGGAAATAATCACCCAAGTCCAAGAAACCCAGAGAGTTCCAAACAGGATAAACCCAAGGTGAAACACTCCAAGACACATATTAATCAAATTAACAAAGATCAAACACAAAGAACAAATATTAAAAGCAGCAAGGGAAAAACAACAAATAACACACAAGGGGATTCCCATAAGGATAACAGCTGATCTTTCAATATAAACTCTTCAGGCCAGGAGGGAATGGCAGGACATACTTAAAGTGATGAAAGAAAATAACCTACAGCCCATATTACTGTACCCAGCAAGGATCTCATTCAAATATGAAGGAGAAATCAAAAGCTTTACAGACAAGCAAAAGCTGAGAGAATTCAGCACCACCAAACCAGATCTCCAACAAATGCTAAATGATCTTCTCTAGACAGGAAACACAAAAAGGGGGTACAAACTCAAACCCCAAACAATAAAGTAAATGGCAACAGGATCATACTTATCAATAATTACCTTAAACATAAATGGGTTGAATGCCCCAACCAAAAGACATAGACTGGCTGAATGGATACAAAAACAAGACCCCTATATATGTTGTCTACAAGAGACCCACCTCAAAACAGGGGACACATACAGACTGAAAGTGAAGGGCTGGAAAAACATATTCCATGCAAATAGAGACCAAAAGAAAGGAGTAGCAATACTCATATCAGATAAAATAGACTTTAAAACAAAGGCTGTGAAAAGAGACCAAGAAGGACACTACATAATGATCAAAGGATCAATCCAATAAGAAGATATAACAATTATAAATATATATGCACCCAACATAGAAGCACTGCAATATGTAAGACAAATGCTAACAAGTATGAAAGGGGAAATTAACAGTAACACAATAATATTGGGAGACTTTAATACCCCACTCACACCTAGGGATAGATCAACTGAACAGAAAATTAACAAGGAAACACAAACTTTAAATGATACAATAGATCAGTTAGACCTAATTGATATCTACAGGACATTTCACCCCAAAACAATGAATTTCACCTTTCTCAAGTGCACATGGAACCTTCTCCAGGATAGATCACATCCTGGGCCATAAATCTAGCTTTGGTAAATTCAAAAAAATTGAAATCATTCCAAGCATCTTTTCTGACCCCAATGTAGTAAGATTAGATCTCAATTACAGGAGAAAAACTATTAAAAAATCCAACATATGGAGGCTGAACAACACACTGCTGAATAACTAACAAATCACAGAAGAAATCAAAAAAGAAATCAAAATATGCATAGAAACGAATGAAAACACAACAACCCAAAACCTGTGGGACACTGTAAAAGCGGTGCTAAGGAGACGGTTCATAGCAATACAGGCATACCTCAAGAAACAAGAAAAAAGTCAAATAAATAACCTAACTCTACACCTAAAGCAACTAGAAAAGGAAGAAATGAAGAACCCCAGGGTAAGTAGAAGGAAAGAAATCTTAAAAATTAGGGCAGAAATAAATGCAAAAAAAAACAAGAGACCATAGCAAAAATCAACCAAGCCAAAAGCTGGTTCTTTGAAAGGATAAATAAAATTGACAAACCATTAGCCAGACTCATCAAGAAACAAAGGGAGAAAAATCAAATCAATAAAATTAGAAATGAAAATGGAGAGATCACAACAGACAACACAGAAGTACAAAGGATCATAAGAGACTACTATCAACAATTATATGCCAATAAAATGGACAACTTGGAAGACATGGACAAATTCTTAGAAAAGTACAACTTTCCAAAACGGAACCAGGAAGAAATAGAAAATCTTAACAGACCCATCACAAGCACAGAAATTGAAACTGTAATCAGAAATCTTCCAGCAAACAAAAGCCCAGGTCCAGACGGCTTCACAGCTAAATTCTACCAAAAATTTAGAGAAGAGCTAACACCTATCCTACTCAAACTCTTCCAGAAAATTGCAGAGGAAGGTAAACTTCCAAACTCATTCTATGAGGCCACCATCACCCTAATACCAAAACCTGACAAAGATGCCACAAAAAAAGAAAACTACAGGCCAATATCACTGATGAACATAGATGCTTTCCAAACATTTTAAATCATCAGTGTAACTCTAGTGATGGTGTCTTCTAGACTGGCTCTTATGATTCATCCATCACCAAACTCTGTTCCCAAACCATTTGAAATCTGCAATTTTCAGTTTCAACTTGCAATGGATTAACACTCAGAGCTATCCTCTTGTTATACTGAGCATAGCACAGTCTACCTGGAGGACCCCACAGGAAGGATCCATATCTATCATGATGGGTGGAAAAGATGATGCTACCTGATGCAAGTGTCATGTTTCTCAGACTGAGCCTCTTCTATTAATAGAATGTTCTTCATTTGCCTCCATATCCCTCTCCCTTTTAGTGATGAGCCTCCCCTTCCCCAGCCCTCACGATACCTTCCCCGCACAGACATGGACAATGCAGCACTCTGCAATAAACAGTGGGGAAATTTTTACTCAGTGAAGAACTCCAATGCTGCAAAAGAAAGGGTGTAGTTTCCAAAATCGTCATTTTGCTCTCATGGAAAATTTGATCTTGTGTAAATAATTTCTCAAATCTCCAGCTCACGCTGGAGAAATCACACTCTAAATTAATTCCATACCATAGGCTAAAGACAAAACTTACAGTCCAATCTCATAACTTTTCTGACTCTCCCTTGTCTAAACAAATGCTCTTCAGGCAACGTTCTCCTTTCTCAATAAAGTTCTGCATATAGTAAAAGGGATAAGTCATTTTGTACATGATTTCCACAAGAAATCATTTCAAAGAAGAAATTTTAAAAATAAACAAATACCCAAAATATCTCTTTGTAACAAAATGTGACAGTGAAGCTAGGACAAAAAACTTATATCTACATGAAAAGTATAACTGTTTCCCTGGAAAAAGATCTGAGTGGTTATGCAAATTACACAAGTTAGTAGAAATCTGATCCCCAAAATAAATGAAAGAGACAAAATGGCTAACTGGCACACAAGACCATTCTGTGATGACCAATAATAAGAACAAATGTGAAAATTATGTAATGTGACAGTCTCGGTATTTGGATAAAAGTGATGGGCATAGAGCTATGGAATTTTGGGTGTGCCCCAGTTCTGGTAATATTCGTGGGATGTTCCTGTGTTTGCTGCTCAGAGTCAGTGGAAAGGAAGGAAGTGAAAGGGGGCCAGTGTGTTTGTTGCAATGGTAGGTCCCCAGGGAAATTTACATAAGCATGGTCCCTTCTTTAACCCTCTAGCTATTGTTCTATTTGTTTTTGCTCTGTTTTGTTCTATTTCTTTCCAATATACTGTTCTCAGCATGTGTTTTCTTCTCCTTCACTGACTATCGTTGTTGTTTAGTCACTAAGTCATGTCCAATTCTTTGCAAACCCATGAACTGCAGAACACCAGGCTCCTCTGTTCTCCACTATCTCCTGGAGTTTGCTCTAAATGTATGTCCATTGAGTTGGTGATGCTATCTAACCATCTCATCCTCTCTCGCCCCTTCTCCTTTTGCCTTCAGTCTTTCCCAACATCAGGGTCTTTTAGAATGAGTCAGCTCTTTGCATCAGGTGGCCAAAGTATTGGAGCTTCAGCAACAGTCCTTCCAGTGAATATTCAGGGTTGATTTCCTTTAGAATTGACTGGTTTGATCTCCTGGCAGTCCAAGGGACTCTCAAGAATCTTCTCTAGCACCACAAATCAAAAGCATCAGTTCTTCAGCACTCAGCCTTCTTTATGATCCAACTCTCACACCCATACATGACTACTGGAAAAACCATAACTGTGACTACACGGACCTTTGTCGGCAAGGTGATGTCTCTGCTTTTTAATACACTGCCTAGTTTTGTCAGCTTTCCTTCCAAGGAGCAGGTATCTTTTATTTCATGGTTATAGTCACCATCTACAGTGCATATCTCCTAAATAAACATGGCACTTTTTCATTGGATAAAATATCTAGATACTATGGTGAATGGATGGATGTTTGTAAAGTAATCAAGTCTCAAAAAACCAAAAATGCCTTTGATTACTACCCATGTTACCTTACCTTGACATAGGTCTCTTAATGGACTGATTTTTTTTTTTTTGATAAAAGAAAAAGAAGCATTTCCAAGCTGAATGCAGAATGAAACAGGAAGCATTCAAGTTATTTTATGGGATCAGAGTATGAGACATTATATATATATATGTATGTTTCATAAATGTCTTACATATATATAAATGTTTTATATATATATAATGATATACATAATATGTATTATCATATACAATGATATGTACTATCTATATAATGATATGTATTATCATAATTTGTATACATATGTACACACACACACTAGATTAACATCAGCTCTATAGTTTACCTAACACATATCCACTATTTTCCTATGAATAACTTCCTGGCAAGCAGTTTCTCATACAACTAACCAGCTGTGAGGCCATTTTGCTGTAAAAGATAAGATAGTTGACTGTTACATCATACTAGAAAATAGTAACATATCAGTTCTTGCAAATCCTTTGGTGATCTAATCTAGCCATATTCTGTTAAAGTTTTCAACGTTTTCAAGAAACTTACATGCATCAGGAATCATGTAACCAATTCCAGGGGGTAGAGGAGCAGCAGGAGGATAGGAGGAGCTTGATTTTATTCTTCTTTTGCTTACAATTTCTAATATTATGTCACAACTTTGGGAAAGACAGCAAGAGAGAACAAGCCATGGAAACTAAATTAGGTCAAGAATCGATCATTAGTGCTCTCAAAAACTGTTGGGAATCTCTAGCCACCTCTTACAAAATGTGCTTACCTTGGAGAACTTCTGATTCTGACACATGGGAGGGATCACCAAAGGATTTGCAAAGCTGATGGTGTATCATTTTCTACTGCAATCCAGACAAAATATTCATCAGTTATTTTTTTCTTTTACAGCAAAATGCCTTTATAGCCAGTTAGCTTGCTATCAAACTATTTGCAGCAAAGGTGTTGATGATGAAAATACCTAGGACCTTATTAATAGCATTACCTTGGACGAGTTATTTAGTTTCTCTGAAGTTTCTTTTACTTATTTTTGTAAGGACAACGATACATAAACAAATACATCCAAAAAGTAAATATTTACTGAATATCAAGCATATTGTGAGTGCCAGGAGTTCCTATATAGCAGTTATGACCAGAACATTCATATTCTTAAATGCACTGGAGCTAGAGCTATCACTTAACACATGATATTCTCCTTTGCAACATGAAAAATAGGACTGAAATCTAGGTCTCCAGAATATATATTAAAAAGTACATACACAAGATAATATATACCAAAACATATATACTCTTTCCACTATTCTACGCAGATGTTGAAGAATATTTACATTTAAATATGGGAATGTCTGATATTCTAAACATTCACTTTAAACCAAATAATAAAATTTAAATCGAGGGTGCTTTGGGTTCTGGAATTTATCCTGAGTCTCCATCCTGAAACCTTTCTAAGCTAGTAGATGATAGCAATGCAGAGTTGTCAGCTTTCTAGTGTTCTCTGCTGAAATAAAAGGATCATACAGTGCTGGATGCCAACACAGCAAATAATTGCACTGAGTGCTCTTTCCACCGCCACTGAATCAAAAAGTGAAATTCACTGTGGATGTACCCAAATGCCTGGGATATCAGCTGTCCTGTGAAAAGTCATTACACTTGCTGAGTATCTACTATGTGCCAGATACTGGATGTACAGAAGATACAAATTGAAATGAGAAGTTATTCTTGTTTTCCAGGTGCTTACAGCCATGAGTAAGAATCACAGCACATGCTCACTGAGGACAAAATGTGAGATAAAATAAATTCCATGAAGAAGAACACAGTGCTACACTGGTCAGAATGGCCATCATCAAAAAGTCTACAAACAATAAATGCTGGAGAGGGTGGTGGAGAAAAGGGAACCCTCTTGCACTGTTGGTGGGAATGAAAATGAATAGTGCCACTATGGAATATGGTATGGAGACTCCTTACAAAACTAGGAATAAAACTACCATATGACCCAGCAATCCCCCTCCTAGGCATATACCTTGAGAAAACCAAAATTGAAAAAAGACACATGTACCCCAGTGTTCACTGTTTACAATAGCTAGAACATGGAAGCAACCTAGATGGCCATTGACAGATGAATGGATAAAGTTGTGGTACATATATACAAAGGAATATTATTCAGCCATAAAAAGGAAAGTATCTGAGTCAGTCAGTTCTAATGAGGTGGATGAACCTAGAGCCTATTATACAGAATGAAGTAAGTCAGAAAGAGAAAGATAAATACTGTATACTAGTGCCTACATATGGAATCTAGAAAGATGGTACCAAAGAATTTATTCGCAGGACAGCAATGGAGAAGCAGACATAGAGAACAGACTTATGGACACAGGGAGAGATGAGGAGAGGGTGAGATGTATGGAGACAGAAACATGGAAACTTACATTACCATATGTAAAATAGATAGCCAATGGAAATTTGCTGTATGTTGCAGGGAACTCAAACAGGAGCTCTGTATCAACCTAGAGGAGTGGGATGGGGCAGGAGATAGGAGGGAGTTTCAAAAGGGAGAGGACATATGTATACCTATGGCTGATTCATGTTGAGGTTTGAAAGAAAACAACACAATTCCGTAAAGCAATTATTACTCAATTAAAAAATCAGTACATTTTTTTAAAAGGCACAGTGCTAGAAAAACCCAAAGAAAGGAATGATTAATACAGGCTGGCTTGGGGATGCAGATAGGGCAGGATGGGGATAAGGACAGAATAATTCTCTACCTTAGAATTTCTAGGATGTGAAAAATGGAAGCCCTTCGAAGTATGTTGAGAGAGAGACAGAAATGAAGAGAAAGCTAGATGGTATCAGGATAAAAAGGCAGAGCAAAATGGTGTACCTCAATTATAGTGATTCATCATTTCAGAAAACATATCCAGACCAGCAATTCAGTCATCAAGATTTATTCATTCTTGGAGATAATTAAGGCTTTAGTGTCATCCCAACTAAGTGTCTGTCTCTATAGTCAATTTTGATCTCCTCCCAAAAGAAAGCAATGCTATTGCATTAATTAAAAGAAGTAAAGCTCCACATTGGTAGGCTTTTCTTTAGCAATCTATAATTTCTAGGATTTTAGAAAATAACTCACCAATGAACAAAATTAAGGTTTTCAGGTCTGTTGCTTTAAAGAAAGGTCAACATTTGTGAAAATTTTCACAGAGTAGGTAAATACAAATTGAAAATTTAACATACCCACATCAGTTAAATCTCCCTAAACAAATTTGGAAGGTTGCCTCTGATTTTCACTACACTATTGTTTCACTAAGAGTACAGATGGCACAATTAACTGGGTATTGACATGATGATAATGGGAAAAAAATTAGCTAAGAAAGCCAAAATGTGATTTATTTAAGGAAAAAATCAATATCCATATGTAATGATCTTAAGCTCCAATGATACTATATGAAAGAGCCATTAACATCCATTCATCTCCCTAGGAGATTTCAATTTCATATGCTTAGTTACTTGTGAGAAATAAAAGATAGGATACATTACACAGTATTAAAATCTATAAGCTACACCTTGAGAATGTGGGGAATCATCACCAATTAATGAAGGCATTCAAAAAATACCTTTTAAGGATGTACTAAAAAAACCTTGTGCTACATGCTACAGTCTCCAACACAGGTACTTAACTCATGGTCTTGCAACACATGAACTCTCTAGGAGGGCAGAGAGTGTCTAATCTGGGCCTAATCCAGGCTTCTGAAAGTGGTAATAAAAGTAATAATACTATTGGTATTAACTACAATAATTTTCCACTTAGTGCTCATTTCCTGTGTATCACACACAGAAATATTGAATTTCCCAGTAACAATCAACATAAAAAAATAAGGATAAAACGCAAGTATGCCATTTTTTTCAGGTTCATATTTAGCTTATTTATAAAAGCAAAATATTATAAGCATGATTCATGCCAAAATATTTTACAACTGTTTTGAAAAGCAATCTATTTCTCTCTGAGTTTCTGCAGAACCCATGCTAGCCATTCCAATGATAGATGAAAAATATTTCACAGTAAGATGTCAGTTTCAGAAAAGTTATCTTAGACTCTTAGAAGTATCTTAGAATTACCTAGACAGTCTCTATGAAAAATATTCCACATTATTTATTTTTATTGTCTTTAAGTTGATTCCAAATGTAGACAGGTTTAAGTCATAAGGCACCTTGAAAGCTTTCTCAAAAACTTTTAGGTGTAAAATATACACTAACTAAACTTGCATTCAGCCACTTCATATCATCAAGCTTTCTCCTTTTTCTTCTTACCCATGCAGCTACCCACAAGATAACTATAAGGCTACACAGATCATTTCTCCCTGATAACTAATAAATATTCATACAAGCCTTGGAAGAAGAAAATATAAGAGGCAGGACATATTCAAATTATTTCATTTAAAAGCAATTTAAGTTTTGGAGAAGGAAATGGCAACCCACTCCAGTACTCTTGCCTGGAAAATCCCATGGACGGAGGAGCCTGGTAGGATACAGTCTATGGGGTCACAAAGAGTCAGACATGACTGAGCGACTTCACTTTCTTTCTTTCTTTCTTTAATTTTTAAGCTCATACTTACTACTCAGTTTTATATATATGCCTAAAAACAACAGATCACAGAGAACTGTATACTTTATTAGAGGGCCAAAATAATAATGAAATATGGAAAATGATTCCTTATCCAGTAATACAAAATATAATAGTTCCTCTTTCTATCTAACTGGAGTAGCTCAACATATCACTGGTGAGGGCTTCCTTTGTTATCAAATTTGCTGAGAGTAAGAATAGAACAGAGAGGGGAAAAAATGGACTGAATGGATTCTAGAGAATTAAAGGTGCTTTTCTGAGCCTAAAACTTGAGGTTAATAGAATACTATTCAGCCTTAAAAATAGAAGGAAATCCTGCCTTTTAGACAACATGGGTGAATCTGTAGGACATTACGCTAAGTGAAATAAGCCAGACACAGAAGGACAAATACTGTATGACACCATATAATGAGAAATATAAAACAGTCAAGCTCTATAAAAGCAGACAGTAGAATAGTGGTTCCCAAGGACTGGTAGATGGGGAAGTGGGAACATAATAGTCAAAGGGTACAACTTTTTTATAACTACTTTATTGAGGTTTGATTAACATAAAAACCTATACATATTTAATATATTCAACTTGATGGATTTGGAGGTAAGTATAATAGGAGAAGGCAATGGCAACCCACTCCAGTACTCTTGCCTGGAAAATCCCATGGACGGAGGAGCCTGGTAGGCTGAAGTCAATGGGGTCGCTAAGAGTCGGACACGACTGAGCGACTTCACTTTCACTTTTCATTCACTTTCACTTTTCACCTTCATGCATTGGAGAAGGAAATGGCAACCCACTCCAGTGTTCTTGCCTGGAGAATCCCAGGGACGGGGGAGCCTGGTGAGCTGCCGTCTATGGGGTTGCACAGAGTTGGACACGACTGAAGCGACTTAGCAGCAGCAGCAGCATAATAGGTGAAATCATCACCACTATCCATGTCGTAAACATATCCATCACCCCTTAAAATTTCCTCCTGTCTTAATTAATTAATGTTGGGTAAGAATATTTAACATAAGAGCTACCATTTTAGCAAGTTTTAAAATACGCAATGCAAGCCTGCTCAGTTGCTTAGTCGTGTCCAACTCTTTGCAACCCCATGGACTGTAGATCACCAGGTTCTTCTGCAAGGATACTGGAGTGGGTTGCCATTTCCTTCTCCAGGGAAAATATGCAATATAATATTGTTAACTTGAGGCACTATGCTGTACAGGACATCTCTGTAACTTTAAATTTTTTCATCTGAATTTTAAAAGTGATCATATACCCTGAGAAACTGTAACTCAAAAAAATACATGTACCCCAATGATTTCAACACTGTTTACAACAGTCAGGACATTGAAGCAACCTAAATGTCCATCAACAGATGAATAGATAAAGATGTCATACGTATATGCAATGGAATATTATTCAGCCATAAAAAAGGAAAATTGGGTCAATTTTAGAAATGTAGATGGACCTAGAGTCTGATATACAGAGTGAAGTAAGTCAGAGAAAAACAAATATCGTGTATTAATGCATATATGTGGAATCTGGAGAAATGGTACAGATGAACCACTTTGAGGGACAAGAATAGAGATGCAGATATAGAAAACAGATTTGTGGACATGATGGGAGTGGTGGTGGGATGAATTGGGAAATTAGAATTAACATATACACACTACCACATGTAAAACAGATATCCAGTGGAAACCTGCTGTGTAGTGCAGGAAGCTCAGCTCGGGCTTCTGTGCTGACTTAGATGGGTAGGGGTGAAGGAGGGGATACATGTACACACACAGCTGATTCACTTCTTTGTATAGCAGAAATTAACATAAACTATAAAGCAACTATGTGCATGTGTGCAGTTGTGTCTGACTCTTTGGCAACCCCATGAACTACAGCCTTTCAGGCTCCTCTGTCCTTGAGATTTCGCAGAAAAGAATACTGGATACACCAATAAAAAAAAAGAGTGGCAAACTCAGATGAAGAATGGAATTAAGTTGGAAAAGACGAGCAACAAAAAGAGGCAACTCCTTAAGTATCAATGGGCTCATAATGGAGAACCTCCTCAAGCTATTAAGACAAAACACAGAAATATATGAAATGCAGAAATGGTGGCTGAGAACTCCTAATTTATTTCTGTCCACTTTCTTTCCTACATACAGTCCTTGCTGATTTGGAATAGGCACCTATTCCAAGTTCAGTAAATTCAGTCTTCAAACTCATTAAATAATTTAATAAGGGTGTTTTTATTTGTTAGCTACCAACAGATGCTTCCCTGGTAGCTCAGCTAATAAAGAAGCCACCTGCAGTGCAGGAGACCCCGGTTCAATTCCTGGGTCGGGAAGATCCACTGGAGAAGAGATAGGCTACCCACTCCAGTATTCTTGGGCTCCTCTGGTGGCTCAGCTGGTAAAGAATCTGCCTACAATGCGGGGGACCTGGGTTCGATTCCTGGGTTGGGAAGATCCCCTGGAGAAAGGAAAGGCTACCCACTCCAGTGTTCTGGCCTAGAGAATTCCATGGACTGTATACTCTATGGGGTCAAAAGAATTGGACATGACTGAGCGACTTTCACTTCACTTCACCAACAGGCTCAGATGGTAAAGAATCTGCCTGCGATGTAGGAGACCCAGATTCGACCCCTGGGTCAGGAAGATCCCCTGGAGAAGGGAATGGCAACCCACTCCAGTATTTTTGCCTGAAGAATTCCATGGATGAGACTGGTGGGTTTTAATCCATGGGGTTGCAAAGAATCAGACACGACTGAGTGACTAATACTTTCACTTTTCACTCTCAACAGGAAATCCTACAGAATTATTTCATCTCAGTGGGCTGTTTCACAAGGGTGGCCCAATTCAAGTTTAACGAAAACCTACACCATTTCCTGCTATGACTTATCAGGAAATTCAGTAATTTCCCAGTCAATCCGTTGAAGAAAATTAAACTCATCCAGTGGGTAAAGGCTTATTTTACCATGATCTGGAATAAGTGAAATACTGAATGTCCAGCATATGAGAACATTCAAATGTCTACTGCTGATTTCACCCCTTGAACTTGAGGGGGTCCAGTCATGTAACACCACTGGAACTACCTAACCTAAGAAACTGAGAAGGCAATTCTGGAGAAAAACAATGCTGTGAAGGGACACTGTCCTACCCAAAGACATCTATCCCATAGCTCAAGAGGTCAGAGTGGAGTGTTCTTCCAAATATTTTTCTTCTGATGTTGGGACCATGGAAACCAGGAGGCTAAAATTAACAACTCCAAAACCAAAATAGAGAAGTCTTGGATGTTTAGCTGGAGGAAAGCATTTATCAAGAGGTAGGGAAAAACAAACAAAAAATCTCCAAAGTCCATCTGTGTAACAGCCATGATTCTGAGTTTGGCTCTCAGACGCTGTGAGAAGATGAAATTGCATCATCGTGTTCAAAATACAGCTGTTTTCACCTGAAGCAGATGTGAGCATTATTAGTCACCATGACATATTATTATGCATGGGTATTGCCTAGTAGAGTCAGGTAACTCCACTTAACTGTTAACATCCCTCAGTCTTAGAGGTTGAGGAGGCTCCTGGCTTGGAACAAACAAAATAGAAGGAACTAGATTTTCTTTCAAATCCCTCCTGCAAGCGAAATAAATCAAAACAAAACCAAAACAACAAAGAACCAATAGGCAAACTGGGGTGGGCTTGACTGAGGACAGATTTCAGAAAAAAACAGCAGGGCCCTCGAAGGGAAATAGAAAGCTCTGCACAAACAGGTTGGCCACTGCACCCAGTAAAAAACAAGTGCTGGCCTGGAACCCGGTCTGGCAGCACCTCTTCAGTTCAGTTCAGTCACTCAGTCGTGTCCAACTCTTTGCAACCCCACAGGCTGCAGCATGCCAGGCCTCCCTGTCCATCATCAACTCCCAGAGTTTACTCAAACTCATGTCCATTGAGTTGGTGATGCCATCCAACCATCTCATCCTCTGTTGTCCCCTTCTCCACCTGCCTTCAACCTTTCCAAGCATCAGGATCATTTTCCAATGAGTCTCAGCAGGTGGCCAAAGTATTGGAGTTTCAGCTTCAGTCAGTCTTTCCAATGAATATTCAGGACTGACTTCCTTTAGGATGGACTGGTTGGACCTCCTTGCAGTCCAAAGGACTCTCAAGAGTCTCCTCCAACACCACAGTTCAAAAGCATCAATTTTTTGGCACTCAGCTTTCTTTATAGTCCAACTCTCACATCCATACATGACTACTGGATATACTTCTTACACTTTAGTTAAAACTCTTATTCTGATTCAGTAGGTTTGGAGAGGGCCCAGATGCTGTATTTCTAATAAATTCCCATGTGATGCTGATACTACTGGTTCATGGACCATGCTTTGTTCATCAAGGCTTTAGGGACCATAAATGGGTAAACTTAAGGAAATAGCTTAACAATATTTGAGACAGTTTTTCCCTTGTAGAACGATCCATACAAAATAGACTCCTTTCCTCAACAATCACACTACCTTCCTCTCATACATTACATCACTCATCACAGTTGGTTTCTGATTGACATAAGGGCCTAAAGTTAGTAGATTCCTTGTTTCATTAGCAACTTTGCAGTAAATGATGAAGGCGACGCAATAAGAGGCAGGAAAGCAGGCAGTGGGTAGCAAGTCAGGCCACAAAAGAACACAGGAATTAATTCCAAATCACCATAAGAAATAGAAGAAGAGGAAAATTACTAAAAATGACCAAAAACTGCTAATAAAGTAGAGAGGATTCTACTTTAATGGTAGAGACCATTATAATTTGGGGACATCAATACAAAGAGGTTGGTAAAATACTAGACATACAAATTAAATCTACAGCAGAGCTTCTAGTTGAACATATGAAGCAAAAAGCTCCTAAATGTTTCTAGGAAACACAGAATGATAATTAGAAACTAATTATACTAATATGAACAATGTCATTGAATATTCTCTTTATTTCACAATGAACATTGTTGGTGTATATATATTAATGAACCTTAAAACAATATCAGGCACTTCATGGCCCAATTTCATTCTCGCTTTTTAATTAAAGATTTAATATTGTCAATCCAGAATTCTAATATGATATTATACTGGAATTGTATGAGGTATTGTTACTTGAAGAACTCAACTAAAATTTTAAATTTGCCATTATAGCAGATAACGTGAACCTGAAGGTCAGCTTAAACTGATGGGCAATCCTTTTACATTCAGCCATTTTTGCACATGTACATTGTCATAAAAACTCCTGAACTGAAATGCCTTTGGATGGGCTGCACACTATTTTTTAAATAAGTTTTACTTACTTTTATTTACTGTTGGCTGCGGTGGGCCTTTGTTACTGCGTGTGCTTTCCCTAGTTGGGGTGAGTGGGGGCTACTCGCTAGTTGTGGTGCTCAGGCTTCTCACTGTTCTCCATTTGTAGTCTCTTGTTGTAAAGCATGGGATCTAGGGTACACTGGCTTCAGCAGTTGCAGTTCCCAGGCTCTAGAGCACAGGCTCATAGTTGTGGTGTATGGGCTTAGTTGCTCCACAGAATGTGCAATCTTCTTGGATCAAGGAGCGAGCCCATGTTTTCTGCATTGGCAGGTGAATTCTTTACCACTGAGCCACCAGGGGAGCTGGCTACGCACTATTGAATCGACCACAATCTCAGTTCAGATGGGAAACTTAGTGGACTTATGTGCCTGGATTCTGAATGCATTTCAGTTTACAGCCCTTGTATTGAAGTATCTTAAATACGTTCTCTTTTTCAATAGTTGACAAAATAACAAGTAGTTTTCCCATTTTGTGTTTAAAGGTAAAGCTAATTCTCTGAGTTACTGATGGCAAGGAGTTTAATATTTACTTGAGGATATAGGACATATTAAAGGAGGGCATGGCAACTCACTCCAGTATTCTTGTCTGGTGAATCCCATGGACAGAGGAGCTTGACAGTCCACAGGGTCACAAAGAGTTGGACACATCTGAAGTGACTTAGCACACACACACACATAGGACATACAGAAAATAACTATAAGCCAAGGTGAGGTATAATAATAGAGGCAAAACAATAACAAAACATGTTTTGAGAGAACAGAGAAAAAGGTTCAGAATAGTTTTCTCCAAAGAGCTTTCTGAGATAACCATTGAAGAATGGACAGTATTTAATGGTCTGAATGACCTAGAAGTCCGGAAGTGGGCGAGTGATGAAGGAAGTCCTAGATGTGGAAAAATATAAGGCATCACCAAGGAAGAACAAGAAACTAGAACAAAGTGGGCTTAAAAGACAGTAACAGGAAAAAGAGGATACATTTCATTAGAGCAAAATATCATTTTATTTCAGCCTTCATCTGCTCCATTGCGCTCTCTCTTTCATCTGAGAGCAATGCAGTTATGAAATACCAACATCTGGGCCTGCCTACTTGTGTTCTGGTCCTAATTATTAGCATAGTCCCAAGGCTGAATTCTTCCAATCTCTGGTCTTCTTTTGATCCTTGTTCACAAGGATGCATAGTACAACTCTTGCTGATGACTCTCATCAAGCACCCTTCCCTCCACATGCTCAGCACCAGCCTCCTTACTATGCTTAATCACTGCTAAGGCTTTGGTCTTTCTGGTTTTGTTCTCTTCTCTAACCTGTGCAAGGCAAGGCCAGAGCACACCCGAGTCCCCTGAGCTTGGCCGTTCACTGTCTCCTGGAGCCAGAGCACGTATTTCTAAGCACTTTCGTCATAACATTCTCGGCAAACATTGTACATGTCTCCATATTTCCCACTGTATCAGAATTAAACTCTTTGGTTGGCTTTCAAAGACCCTCATTATTTGACCCAACTCTAGCCGTTCTAGTCTATCCACCTAGTTCTCAGCAGTTTGGTCCCTCCAAGTTCTACACGCAGAGTTGGTGCAGTAGTAGTCTTAAGCCTGATAAAATTCTTCATTTTTCAAACTCAGCTTATCACTACTCTTCAGGAACCCTTTCTTGACTCCTCATTGATTTCAGTCACCCTCCTAACTTCTGTATATAATCTACATCATACTGGCTCATACATTTTAATTTTAATATTACTTTCTATTATTTCACATTTATTACATTTTCGCAATTAAATTTGGTAAGATTATTTTTTTTTTGCAGTTTTGACTTGTTTTACTGTAAAGTATCCAACATAATGTTGACCATGTCATGAGTTTTTATAAATAATTATTGAATAATGAGTTAGAAAGAGCTTCAATAAGTAAATGGCTAAAACGGATTTTAAATAGTTTTGTGAAAAGTGCTGCAGGAAAGTGTTACACTGAATGCAGACTTACCAGAGAAGACACTAGGTATCTTGGAGAGGAAACTTTTGACAGTACGAATAGGAATTCCGTTTTTTTCATCTTGCATGCGTGCTATGACGTCTTCCATCTAAATAAAAATAATAAAATAATTAAAGCATTTAATTTTTTTAATTTTATTTTATTTTTAAACTTTACAATATTGTATTAGTTTTGCCAAATATCGAAATGAATCCGCCACAGGTATACCCGCGTTCCCCATCCTGAACCCTCCTCCCTCCTCCCTCCCCTACCCTCCCTCTGGGTCATCCCAGTGCACCAGCCCCAAGCATCCAGTACCGTGCATCGAACCTGGACTGGCGACTCGTTTCATACATGATATTATACATGTTTCAATGCTATTCTCCCAAATCTCCCCACCCTCTCCCTCTCCCACAGAGTCCATAAGACTGATCTATACATCGGTGTCTCTTTTGCTGTCTCGTACACAGGGTTATTGTTACCATCTTTCTAAATTCCATATATATGCGTTAGTATACTGTATTGGTGTTTTTCTTTCTGGCTTACTTCACTCTGTATAATAGGTTCCAGTTTCATCCATCTCATTAGAACAGATTCAAATGTATTCTTTTTAATGGCTGAGTAATACTCCATTGTGTATATGTACCACAGCTTTCTTATCCATTCATCTGCTGATGGGCATCTAGGTTGCTTCCATGTCCTGGCTATTATAAACAGTGCTGTGATGAACATTGGGGTACACGTGTCTCTTTCCCTTCTGGTTTCCTCAGTGTGTATGCCCAGCAGTGGGATTGCTGGGCAGAGGAAGGTAAACTTCCAAACTCATTCTATGAGGCCACCATCACCCTAATACCAAAACCTGACAAAGATCCCACAAAAAAAGAAAACTACAGGCCAATATCACTGATGAACATAGATGCAAAAATCCTTAACAAAATTCTAGCAATCAGAATCCAACAATACATTAAAAAGATCATACACCATGACCAAGTGGGCTTTATCCCAGGGATGCAAGGATTCTTCAATATCCGCAAATCAATCAATGTTATACACCACATTAACAAATTGAAAAACAAAAACCATATGATTATCTCAATAGATGCAGAGAAAGCCTTTGACAAAATTCAACATCCATTTATGATAAGAACTCTCCAGAAAGCAGGAATAGAAGGAACATACCTCAACATAATAAAAGCTATATATGACAAACCCACAGCAAACATTATCCTCAATGGTGAAAAATTGAAAGCATTTCCTCTAAAGTCAGGAACAAGACAAGGGTGCCCACTTTCACCATTACTAATTAAAGCATTTTAAAAGTTGAACTTTTTGAGAAAAAAAATAGTTCTCATAAGAATTTTGTATATCTGTTTTGCTTAGCTAAGAATAATGCCATGTTTTTGTCTTTCTACACTTTATCATATAAATATTTTCAGTTTGGTTAAAAGGTGATTGATAAAACAGAAAGGTGGCTATTTTTGAGTCCACTAAGCTTAAGAATAATTTTGTGCTTAGAATATTGCCTCTCTCCTGTTTTCATATTCTTTGGTTATAAATGATAGAAAATATTGTGATAATAAGATCCACATTTCATTAGTGCTAGCTCTTGAGCTCAGTGCAAAAGAAAATAGAAGACTTAAAAGCATCAGCTTGGATTTCCTCTTCAAATAAGAGAGTTTCTATTATTTAATTTAATATTAACGCCTACAACCTGTGATCTGCCTAGAAATACAGGACTAATTGCCAGCAACTGTTGCTTTTCTTGTTCAGGCATTTACTAAAGTGAGATATGAAATGTACATGCACCAACACACATGTACACAATTAATAAAATAAATGTCACATGATAGCTTTTGCCTATTTACTACCTTCTAAGGTACGTATTTTTCTTTCAATTTGATTAGTACATTCTCTTCTGTTTCTGAAAATTTTTCAGTTTTAAAGGGCTTTGCTTTACCAAGTCTAATATGAAATTTAGTTCTAAATAACATTCATTCAAATCACAGCTTTTGACTTTTGTATGTGCTTCTAAACCTATGGCACATATATATACACATACATACGTTGTATGAACACTATGAATCTCAAAATCTATTCATTTATGACCCTATAATTGGCTTAGTGGTAAAGAACCCATCTGCCAATGCAGGAGACACAGGAAATGCGGGTTCAATCTCTGGGTCAGGAAGATCCCCTGAAGAAGGAAATGGCAACCCACTCCAGTATTCTTGCCTAGGAAGTCCATGGACAGATGACTTAGCGACTAAACAACAACAAAATTACTGATGCTGGATTCTAGACCAGACTTACAGAAGGCACTATAGATGTGAAAATGAATATAATACACTTGCTGCCTTCAAAAAAATTCAGGCAATATTGAAAACAATGGTAAAATTTGAGTAAGGTTTCATTAATAGTGTAGTACCAATATCAATTTCCCATTTTTGAAAATTATGCTATAAATATATAAGATGCTGGAATTAGAGGAAACTGAGTAAAGGACATAGAACTTTCTGTACTATTTTTGCATCCCTTTCTGTGAATCTAAAATTACTCAAAATAAAGCATTAAAAAAAGTTTTATTTTGTATTGGAGTGTAGTAAATTAACAATGTTGTGATAGTTTAGGGTAAGTGGCAAAGGGATTCAGCCATACATATACATGTATCCATTCTCCCCCAAACTCCCCTCCCATCCAGGCTACCACATAACATTGAGAAGAGTTCCATGTGCTATACAGTAGGTCCTTCTTAGTTATCCATTTAAAATATAGCAGTATATATATGTCCATCCAAACTCCCTAAATATCCCTTCCCCCCATTCTTCCCCTCAATGTCGAATTGTTTTATCCATCAATTATCAACCAATACAACTTCAGAACAATATTCAATGAAGAAATCTTACTTGCCTGGGTAAGTATTTTCAGGTTTATTAACATGAGAAACTGAGATGTGGGAAGAATGGATATAAGATCTTATTATCATTTATGACTCTCTGAACAAGCTAAGTAAGTTCTCTAAGGCTTCATTTTCTCATGTATAAAATGCATATAATGATATTTATAATTACTCTTTCACAATATTTGTAGGATTGGGTTGGGGCAAAAGGGGTAATTTACTAAACAAGCTAGCATATACAAAGCACCATACATGGGCAGACAACAAATATTGGACTTCAGATGTCTATAAACACCCCTGATACTTAGCGATGTATATTTTCCACTCCTTATGTCCCTTTTCCATGTGAAAGCAGCACCATTAGCTGAATTCTCTTGCCTCTCTCTGTTCCCCAATTAACTCCACTCTGGGGATCTAGGCTGACTTAGGCAGAGGATTGGTAAAGAGAAATTGGCCTATTGGGCCCATCGCTTTCCTGTGGGGAAGCCCCTATCCAAACCTGCTGATTTAGAGAGGCCCACCCCAGTGGGTGACTAGTCAGTTAGGTACTAGGTTTTAGGATTAAGTCTCCCGTGTTCACAAATACTCTTCAATACAATAGCTTTGTCAGCAATCAAGGTGCTACTGTGATCTCTAACTGCTTTACTTTCTGGTTGTGAGTTTCAATGGGTTCTGAATTCAGATAGGAAAGGAAGTCTTTTTTCTAAGATCAGACCCCCCAAACACACCAACATATTCAATTCTTCACATGTAGTAAATATATTTCATCCAATTACAGAATCATGAAAAAGATCCACTTTTATGACTTTTATTTTGTTGTTGTTTGTCCTTCATTCATCTGACACAATGTTCAGAAGTGACAAATAAGCTGCTTTGCTTTACGTAATATCAGCCTGTAAACCTTTGTATGATTAGCTTACTAGTTTAAACCCGGCCACCTATGATGGACATGGAAACCTCTCTGACTCTCACTTTAATCAATTCAGCTCCCCAGCATGTGACAATCGTCACCTCTGGTCTTGGGTGTGGAATTAAGGTCTGCTTCTCAGTCTGTTGAATTTCAAAGGACCAAGGTTATGAATGTGGGAATTAAGAGTAACCTATGTGGTTGTATTTTAAAATTTTCCATTTTTTGAGCCATAATTTCCACAGGAGGAAAAAGTTTAAAAATCCATGTAAAAACAGGATTTGTATTCCAGATTGAAAATGTGATGACCAAAATGAATTCATCTGTTTTTATCTTAATTCAGATATGATCTATGCATGAACTTTATCATGAAATAGAAAGAGCAAACAAAGATAAATTCAATCTAGTTTTTAAAAGCTAAGATCAGTCACAAAGGCCACATATAATAAAAAATCATTCTAAACTCATTTAAGCATTCACTCAGAGTCTATTTTTAAAATAAGCAGGTTTTAACATGCTTAATCACCAGCATTCTCATTATAAGATTAGAAAATAAGAGCAGACAAACTAAAGAGAAAGCTAGATAGGAAGAGACTAAAAAAGTAACTTTAATAAATGATAAAATCCTTTGAGATGATTTAATTTAAGCCCTCAGATGTCATACCTTTAATTTAATACCTTTAATTTAAAGACTCAGATGTCCTACCTTTCAAATAAGACATGTATATATGCATCTATATATCTACCTATCTATCTGTATTTCCCAAAGAAAGGCAATGCCAAAGAATGTTCCAACTACCAAGCAATTGCACTCATCTCATGCTCTAGCAAAGTAATGCTCAAAATTCTCCAAGCCAGGCTTCAACAGTATGTGAACCAAGAACTTACAGATGCTCAAGCTGAATTTAGAAAAGGCAGAGGAACCAGAGATCAAATTTCAAACATCTGTTGGATCATATAAAAAACAAGAGAATTTCAGAAAAACATCTACTTCTGCTGTACTGACTATGCCAAAGCCTTTGACTGTGTGGATCACAACAAAGTGTGGAAAATTCAAGAGATGGAAATACCAGACCACCTTATCTGCCTCCTGAGAAATCCGTATGCAGGTCAAGAAGCAACAGTTAGAACTGGACATGGAACAATGGACTGGTTCCAAATTGGGAAAAGAGTATGTCAAGGCTGTATATTGTCACCCTGTTTATTTATCTTATATGCAGAGTACATCATATGAAATACTGGGCTAGATGAAAGACAAGCTGGAATCAATATTGCTAGGAGAAATATCAATAACCTCAGATATGCAGATGACACCACCCTTATGGCAAAAAGCGAAGAAGAACTAAAGAGTCTCTTGATGGAAGTGAAAGAGGAGAGTGAAAAACCTGGCTTAAAACTCAACATTCAAAGAACAAAGATCATAGCATCCCATCTCATCACTTCTTGGCAAACAGATGGGGAAACAATGGAAACAGTAACAGACTTTATATTCAGGGACTCCAAAATCACTGCAGATGGTGACTGCAGCCACAAAATTAAAAGATGCTTGCTCTTTGAAAGAAAAGCTATGACAAACCTAGATAGCATATTTAAAAAGCAGAGACATTGCCTTCTCCGACCAACAAAGTTACATATTGTCAAAGCTGTGGTTTTTCCAATAGTCATGTATGGATATGAGAGTTGGACCATAAAGAAAGGTGAGCACCCAAGAATCGATACTTTTGAACTGTGGTGTTGGAGAAGACTTTTGAGAGTCCCTTGGACTGAAAGGAGATTGAACCAGTCAATCCTATAGGAAATCAGTCCTGAATATTCATTGGGAGGACTGATGCTGAAGCTGAAGCTACAATACTCTGGCCACCTGATGCAAAGAAACGACTCATTGGCAAAGACCCTGATGCTGGGAAAGATTGAAGGCAGGAGGAGAAGGGGACGACAGAGAATGAGATGGTTGGATGGCATCACTGACTCGATGGACATGAGTTTGAGCAAGTGCCAGGAGTTGGTGATAGACAGGGAAGCCAAATGTACTGTTGTCCATGGGGTCACAAAGTGTTGAACATGACTGACCTGCCTCTTGAGAAATCTGTATGCAGGTCAAGAAGCAACAGTTAGAACTAGACATGGAACAACAGACTGGTTCCAAATAGGAAAAGGAGTACGTCAAGGCTGTATATTGTCACCCTGCTTATTTAACTTATATGCAGAGTACATCATGAGAAACACCGGACTGGAAGAAACACAAGCTGGCATCAAGATTGCTGGGAGAAATATCAATAACCTCAGATATGCAGATGACACCACCCTTATGGCAGAAAGTGAAGAGGAACTCAAAAGCCTCTTGATGAAAGTGAAAGTGGAGAGTGAAAAAGTTGGCTTAAAGCTGAACATTCAGAAAATGAAGATCATGGCATCCGGTCCCATCATTTCATGGGAAATAGATGGGGAAACAGTGGAAACAGTGTCAGACTTTATTTTTCTGGGCTCCAAAATCACTGCAGATGGTGACTGCAGCCACGAAATTAAAAGACGCTTAGTCCTTGGAAGGAAAGTTATGACCAACCTAGACAGCATATCCAAAAGCAGAGACATTACTTTGCCAACAAAGGTCCGTCTAGTCAAGGCTATGGTTTTTCCTGTGGTCACGTATGGATGTGAGAGTTGGACTGTGAAGAAGGCTGAGCACCGAAGAATTGATGATTTTGAACTGTGGTGTTGGAGAAGACTCTTGAGAGTCCCTTGGACTGCAAGGAGATCCAAGGAGATCCAGTCCATTCTGAAGGAGATCAGCCCTGGGATTTCTTTGGAAGGACTGATGCTGAAGCTGAAACTCCAATACTTTGGCCACCTCATGCGAAGAGTTGACTCATTGGAAAAGACTCTGGTGCTGGGAGGGATTGGGGGCAGGAGGAGAAGGGGACAACAGAGGATGAGATGGCTGAATGGCATCACTGACTCGATGGACGTGAGTCTGAGTGAACTCTGAGAGTTGGTGATGGACAGGGAGGCCTGGCGTGCTGCGATTCATGGGGTCGCAAAGAGTCAGACACAAGTGAGTGACTGAACTGAACTGAACTGAACTGAGCAACTGTATTGAACTGAACTGAATCAACAATGGTGCAATATCTGTAAATTAATGTGATACAGTACACTAACAAATTAAAGAATAAAAATTATATGAACATCTCAACAGATACAGAAAGAAGCATTCTACAAAATTAAATATCTATATATGATTTAAAAGAAAACTCAACTAAGTGAGTATAACAGAAACAAACCTCACATAAGAGAGACCACATATGACAAACCCACATAAGTGGTCACATGTGGTTGTGAGAGCTGGATGGTACAGAAGGCAGAGGGTTGAAGAATTGATGTCTTCAAACTATGGTACTGGAGAAGACTCCTGAGAGTCCTTTGGACAGCAAGGATATCAAAACATGTCGATTTTAAGGGAAATCAACCCTGAATACTCATTAGAAGGACTGATGCTGAAGTTGAAGCTCCAGTATTTTGTTATCTGATGCAAAGAGCTGACTCATTGGAATGTCCCTGATGCTGGGAAAGATTGAGGGCAGAAGGAGAAGAGTGCATCAGAGGATGAGATGGCTGGATGGCATCACCGATGTGATGGACATGAACTTGGGCAAACTTCGGGAGATGGTGAGGGACAGAGAGGCCTGGTGTGCCACATTCCATGGGGTCAGAAAGAGTCAGACACGACTGGGTGACTGGACAACAACAACAATGACAAACCCACAGCCAACATCATATTCAAGGATGAAAAGAACTTCTTTCCTGTAAGATCAAAACAGGAAAAGGATGCCAACTCTCACTACTTTTATTCACCATAGTATTAGAAGTCCTAGACACAGCAATCAAGAAAAAAGAGGAATTCCAACTGGAAAAGAAGTAAAACTGTTATTTTCAAGTAACAGATTACCCAGAAAATCCTAAAGATGTCACTGAAAAAAAAAATTAGAACTCATCAATGAACTAGGGAAAGATGCAAGATTTAAAATCAATATATAGAAGTCTATTGCATTTCTACCAATTTACAACAAACTATCAGAGACAGAAATTAAGAAAACTATCCCATTTACAATTGCAGCAAAATATAAAACATATAGGGATAAATCTAAGTAGGTAAAAGACCTGAACATGGAAAACTGTAAGATGCTGATGAAGGAAATGAAAACATAAACAGATGGAAAGATATACCACGGTCTTGGATTGGAAGAACAAATACTGCTAAAATACCATACTACCCAAATTAATCTACAGCTTCAATGCAAGCTCTATCAAAATACACACTGTATTTTTCACAGAACTAGAACAAATAATTCTAACATTTGTATGGAAACACAGAAGACCCATAAAAGCCGAAATAAGTTTTAGAAAGAAGAACAAAGCTGAAGGTATCACATTTCCTAATTTCAAACTGTACCACAAAACTACAGGCATCAAAACAGTATGGTGCTGGGACGAAATAAGTCACATAGATCACTAGAACAAAAGAGAGAGCACAGAGACTATACCACAATTATAGGGGAATTAATCTATGGGGAAGGATGCAAGGATATACAGTGAGGAAGAGACAACCTCTTCAACAAGGCCACTGTTGGGAAAACTACACAGTTACATGCAAAGGAATCAAACTGAACTACTCTCTCACACCAAGCACAAAAATAAACTCAAAATGAATTAAAGATTTAAATGAAAGACCTTAAACCATAATATTTCCAGTATTATCTTTGAGTCAGTGATGCCATCCAACCATCTTGTCCTCTGTAATTGCCTTCTCTTTGTGCTTTCAATCTTTCCCAACATCAGGGTCTTTTCTAATGAGTTGGGTCTTCATATCAGGAAGCCAAAGTATTGAAATAGAGCTTCAGCTTCAGCATCAGTCTTTCCAATGAATATTCAGCATTGACTTCCTTTAGCATTGACTGGTTGGATCTTCTTGCAGTCCAAGGGACTCTCAAGAGTCCTCTCCAACACCACAGTTTAAGAGCATCAGTTCTTCAGTGCTCAGCTTTTTTTATGCTCCAACTCTCCCATCCATACATGACTACTTGAAAAACCAGCAGACCAGCTAGAGCTGTAAATACGAGGTTAATTTCCCTAAGTCTCATCACTACCAAGAAGACTTCAGATACAGAAAACCGTCAAGAGATTTTTAAGACCAGAAAGGAAGGTGCACTGAGAACGAAATTTAAGAGACAAGTGTACTTGCAGCATTGATCAAGTAGAAAACTATGGCAAACTTTCTGAGTTAGGTAGACAAGACAAGATCTGTGTTCACTGCTGCTGCTGCTGCTGCTGCTGCTGCTGCTGCGTCGCTTCAGTCATGTCCCACTCTGTGCTCACTATGTGTTGTGTTTTTTCCCAGCCTGGAAGCACCAGGCAGTTCTTTGCCCATCTATATGCCTGGAGACCTAGAATCTGAACATTTTTGTCAGGGCTCAGGAGTCAGAGATGTGAGATCCTTTTTAAGGACTATAAAAAAAAGTTTATCCAGTGGTTTCATTGATACATAGGTTCTCCTAGGTTGGACTATTCGTTCCTTCACAAAACTGCAAAAGACAATGGCAGAGGAAGTAATATTCTGCCCAGGCTCCTTTCCCATCAGGGATTCCGTAAGAAAATTAAGCCCTTCAAAATATGCTATTAGTGATTATTTTCTGAATTCTCTCAAAGTTGGTAGTGGGGCAGTGGCATTCTGATAGTATAGCAGTTAACTTTTTACATAAAATGGAACCCTCAGGCAATTAGGGTTTAATATTCTCAGAAAATCCTGGTTGAGAGTTCTGTTCCAGACGAGACCTGTCAGTGCATGGCGTGTTATTTGTGGAGTCACGAGCACTAGCTATGTTCTGTTTCTGCTGAGAAAAAAATGAGGGCTTTAGATTAAGTGTGGGTAGAAGGGCTACAGGAATGATTTCACTATTGTAACAAGAATGACCAAAACAATGTCTTATGATCACCACCACCAGATATATGATTACTGTCTAGCCTAGGTTAATCCAGCCTGCTTAGCATAAGAATGAATACTCTGTCTGTGGCTCCCATTTTGAAAAAAAATTAAGGATTATAACCAGAAGGTAAATCAAAAGCACTTTAAATGGACAAAAGCATACTCATGCTAATGATGAAGGTTTACCTACTTCAGAGGCACACTCTAAAAATAAAAATATGATGATTTGGCTATCTGCCTTATATTTCATGTTTTTCAAAGTTTTAAATTGGTTTTTGCTGCTGCTGATGTTGATCTTCTCTACATGAATTCCTTGGTTTACTTATTTCATAAAATGATTTTTAAAGTTCAGTTTCTTAGAATTCTTCTCAGATCAATAAGTAAATTGTAGAAATCAAAGGGGGAAAAAATTCCTCTTTTATCTGTCATAGTGCTACCTACCAATTCAGGCATTACAAGGCAAAAATGGGTTTTATTTTTTCAAAAGCATTTGAACAGACATATTAATGTTTCCAGCCTACTGAACAGTTAGCTATAAATAAGGGAAAATTCCATGTGACTTTTCTGATTCACCCTTTACATGTAGAAGGTTGGAGATGGGGATTTGGCAAAAATCACTTCTTAATAACTGATATGTCTACCAAAATAAGCTCTCTACACCGAGTTTAGTGCAGCTCTTCACTCACTCAACTCTACTCTTAAAAGAGAAACTAGGATACATAATAATCAAGCTAATACAAAATTCCTATACAAATTAGGTCTAAAACTAGACATGAAATATATAACTTCTCATCCAATAAACACTTCTTTTATATCACCCATACTTTGATTTTTTCCCCCTTGAAAACAAAATTCTCATGCCAAGGAATTCAGAACTCCTAGCTGCTTTCTTCCGACAACAATACACAATAATTTCATGATAAAAAAAAATAGTTTGCCTTACTTCCTCCTAGAACATCTGTGTCTATTATTTTATAGTTAAAGCATGGATGTCAGGTATAATTTCATGTAAATGTGGAATTTTAAAAACAAAGCAAATAAACAAACATAATAAATCAGAAGCAGAATTATAGATACAGAGAACATACAGGTGGAGGAGAGTAGAGGGAAAAAGAAATAGGTGAGGAAATTAAGAGGTACAAACATCTAGTTGCAAAATAAATGAGTCAGGAGTATGAAATGTACAGTGTGGGACACACAGTCAATAACTATATAATATTTTTGCACAGTGACATGTAACTAGATTTTTATGGTGATTATTTTGAAATATAAAGTCATATCGAATCACTATGGTGTGTATCATAAATTAACAGTATTCCAGGGTAATTTTACATCCTGGGAAATAGATGGGGAAACAGTGGAAACAGCGTCAGACTTTATTTTTCTGGGCTCCAAAATCACTGCAGATGGTGACTGCAGCCATGAAATTAAAAGACGCTTACTCCTTGGAAGGAAAGTTATGACCAACCTAGATAGCATATTCAAAAGCAGAGACATCACTTTGCCAACAAAGGTCCGTCTAGTCAAGGCTATGGTTTTTCCTGTGGTCATGTTGAATGTTAGAGTTGGACTGTGAAGAAGGCTGAGTGCCGAAGAATTGATGCTTTTGAACTGTGGTGTTGGAGAAGACTCATGAGAGTCCCTTGGACTGCAAGGAGATCCAACCAGTCCATTCTGAAGGAGATCAGCCCTGGGATTTCTTTGGAAGGAATGATGCTAAAGCTGAAACTCCAGTACTTTGGCCACCTCATGTGAAGACTTGGCTCATTGGAAAAGATTCTAATGCTGGGAGGGATTGGGGGCAGGAGGAGAAGAGGACGACAGAGGATGAGATGGCTGGATGGCATCACTGACTTGATGGACATGAGTCTGAGTGAACTCCGGGAGTTGGTGATGGACAGGGAGGCCTGGCATGCTGCGATTCATGGGGTCGCAAAGAGTCGGACACGACTGAGCAACTGAACTGAACTGAATTGAAGAGCTCTCATCAAAAGGAAAAGTTTTTGCTTTGTCTTTAATTTTGTACCTATGAGATAGATGCTTACTAAACTGATTATGTTAATCATTTCATGATGTACTTATGTATGTAAAAAATTAGGCTGTAGGAGATCAACCAAGGTGGCAGAGTAAGAGAAAATATTGAGATCACCTATCCCCCAAAAGACATCCAAAACACAACTATAGGAGGAGTCAAGGAGGCAGCATAAGAGGATGTGGAATTCATTGCTTCTCACAAGTACATCAACAACACATCACAAATGGAACAATTCTCTCAGAGCTCCTTTTGAACATTCGTGGAAGGAAGACTTCAAATACCTAAAAGGATGAGAAAAATCTCCTTGCAACTGGGTAGGACAAAAGAAGGGGGAAAAAAGAAAAGAGGAGTCAAAAAAGGAACCAGAAATCATAGCGGGAAGCTAAAGGTGAGGAGAGCTGAAGGGGAGGAAAGTTCCCCACACTCAGAAAGAGAATAAAGGGTTTGTCTTTCTCCAAGACATTTTTTTAATTTACTTAAGCTCCATAATCACTGCAGATGGCGACTGCAGCCATGAAATTAAAAGATGCTTGCTCCTTGGAAGGAAAGCTATGACAAACAATGTATTAAAAAGCAGGGACATCACTTTGCTGACAAAGGTCCATATAGACAAAGCTATGGTTTTTCCAGTAGTCTGTACAGATGTTAGAGCTGGACCATAAAGAAGGCTGAGCATGGAGGAATTGATGCTTTCGAACTGTGGTGCTGGAGAAGACTCTTGAGAGTCCATTGGATCTCTACAAGGAGATCAAACCATTCAACTTTAAAGGAAATGAACCCTGAATATTCACTGGAAGGGACTGATGCTAAAACTGAAATTCCATTACTTTTGGCCATCTGATGCAAAGAGCTGACTCATTGGAAAAGACACTGATGCTGGGAAAGATTGAAGGCAAAAGGAGAAGGGGGCAGCAGAGGATGAGATGGTTGACAGCATCACTGATTGAAAGGACACGAATCCGAGCAAACTCCAGGAGATATTGAAGGACAGAGGAGCCTGGATTGCTGCAGTCCATGGGGTCACAAATAGTCGGACGTGAGTTAGTGACTAAACACAACAACAAAAACAAAGATATTAGGTGGAAAATGTTTCTTGGTATCTTAAATATTTGAGGCATGGTCTTGCCATTTTGCTTCATGAACCGCAATCTAGATGTCAGGTGGAACGCTATGTCCTTGGAGTTTAATGTAGAATTTTTTTGACCTTCCAATGAATGACATGAGGAAGTTTTATGCTGTTCTGGGATATCGGCTAATCTCTTCCTGGCTCAGATTTACACAGACAGAGGGTCATTATTCTATGTCTGCATATAGTGAGCTCAAGATCAATTACACAGCTCTACATAAGAATGCTGCTGCTGCTGCTGCTAAGTCACTTCAGTCGTGTCCGACTCTGTGCGACCCCATAGACGGCAGCCCACCAGGCTCCCCCGTCCCTGGGATTCTCCAGGCAAGAGTACTGGAGTGGGGTGCCATCGCCTTCTCCGACATAAGAATGCTACTCACATCAATTCAAGGTTTTCTAGAATTCACTCAGTATTTGAGACGATAACATGGAGAAGGCTGTTCTAGGTCTCTGTCCCTCCTTCTCCCTCATCCAAATACTTCTGATGCATGTATGCATGTGCATATGTGTGTGTGCACGCACACACACACACTGACTTCATCCTTCCTTTCTTCTGCAGAAAAGTCATGTGTTTCTCCTTGGCTCTCGTGAACATCAGCTTCTTCCCCCACACTCAGCCTTCAGCTTCTATTCCAAGCATGCATTCTCAACCAAGTCAATTCTCTACTTAAGAAAAGTTTTCATGCCAGCTGCAAAAAGAATAAAGCAATCATCCTATTTTTCAAAACCAATTTAAACACACAGTAGGTGTTTAGAATATAATAAATACATACATATTTACTGTTCTGAGTATAGAACGGTCTCTGCACTGTGAGCTGGCATAGAAACAGCCTAGGTTGACAGAGAGTTTTACACACACACACACCCCATTTAATTTATAAAGGGAAAGACATATATTAATTCCCTTTAACTACATAGATCTCAGTTCCTCTTTGGAACATGAACTTCAGACATTTTCTCACAGTTGCTGCCTAACAAAGGAAAAATGCTCTTATTTTCAATGTGCAGAGAGAGAGAAGAGGAGACATAAGTGGGGTAAATGACTCCAAAACTGGCCTTCAGGCAGCAAAGGGCAGAACAACAGCTAGAACCTGGAGTTTTGAAAACCCAAGTCAAGGGCCAGGAGACAATGTTGTCTCACCAAGAAAAAAGTTTTCAAATTTTGTGCTTTCTCTCAAAATTGCTAAAATCTGAGGTTTCAACCATTTGTACTCATTGGGGTAGTATGTATAGCAGGAGGTTCAAACTAGGCTCTAGAGCAAAACTGTTTGGATAAAAATCACAGATCTGCTATTGTAGCTTCCTATCTTGAGAAACTTAGTCAACATCTTATCGCCTCAATCTCAGCATCTGAAAAATAGAAATGATAAATAATAGTATCCACCTCACAGAGCTATTGTGAGGATTAAATGAGTTTACACCCTCCTACCCCCAGCTCCCCATACACCTACCACAGAGCTTAGGAAAGTGCCTGGTACAAAAAAACAGCACATAACTGTTGGCTATAATTATGTCTTCTTTTCAAATTGCTCATTCTTTTTTAGCAACCCTGAGTCGATTTTTTTTTTTTCTCTTGGTGACAGCATTGTCTAACTACGGAAACCAACCTTGCAGAATTCTAAGCATATGATTAAATCCAACATATTGCCATTCTATTGTTCACTTCCCTCCTTTCTTTTCCCTTATCACTTCCCTTTCTTCCTTCCATTTTTATTTCCTTTTTTCCTTCTTTCCTCCTCTCCAGAAATATTTCCTGAGTGCCTACTAAGTGTACTACACATGTGTGCTAAGTCCAACTTTAGCCATCTCCGACTCTTTGAAACCTTATGGACTGTAGCCTGCCAAGCTCCTTTGTCCATGGGATTCTCCCAGCAAGAGTACTGGAGTGGGTTGCCATGCCCTCCCCTGTGGGATCTTCCCAACTCAAAGATCGAACCCACACTTTTAAGTCTCTTGCATTGGGAGGCGAGTTCTTTACCACTGATGCCACTGGGAAGCCCCATGTGCATTATGGTACAGTATTAAACTAGGTACAGTAGTAAAGATGAAATAGCCATTTAAAAATAATTTCCATACTATTTTATCAATTAAATTTAAAATAGAAGTAAATACTTGAACAAGGTAGACTGCCAACTGTGGTACTAACATGTATCTAGATATATACATCTGCATGTAAAAACATAGTTTTAGAGACTTTTCTCTGCAAAAATTTAACATATTTCATAAATATATAAGGATAAACAAATTTGTAGCTTCAAATAGAAATATAGAGAGATATGTTACTAAAAGGTCAGAAATGATTTCACTATATCAAAAAATTCAAATTATAAAACACATATATTTATGTAAGTATATATGAATGTTCTACAACTCTACAAAATATTTAAAAATTATTTCACAAAGCAATTGCTCAAAAACTGACTACTTAAATGTTATTTGAACATACAGAATAATAATAAGAAGGATAAAGCAGCTCATCAGAGAAGTAGGTAGGGAACTCTACAAAAGGGGTGGGAACTCTATTAAGATTTTTCAGTTTTGGATACAGCTCACATTTTCATCCTCTATCCTATATGCTGTCTTAAGCCCAGAAAGAAGGCAAATTAAATAATGCTTAAACAACTAAATGATTGTATTGATGTTCATACCAAGAAATAGTGACAGAAGAACAGCTTCTATTTATGTGCCAATTAACACTGCAGAGAAGGGGGAAACTTAACTTTATCAAAATTATACTTTTCTAACACTTTGAATATGTGGATCACAATAAACTGTGGAAAATTCTGAAAGAGATGGGAATACCAGACCACCTGACCTGCCTCTTGAGAAACCTATATGCAGGTCAGGAAGCAACAGTTAGAACTGGACATGGAACAACAGACTGGTTCTAAATAGGAAAAGGAGTACGTCAAGGCTGTATATTATCACCCTGCTTACTTAACTTCTATGCAGAGTACATCATGAGAAATGCTGGGCTGGAAAAAGCACAAGCTGGAATCAAGATTGCCGGGAGAAATATCAATAACCTCAGATATGCAGATGACACCACCCTTATGGCAGAAAGGGAAGAGGAACTAAAAAGCCTCTTGATGAAAGTGAAAGAGGAGAGTGAAAAAGTTGGCTTAAAGCTCAACATTCAGAAAACGAAGATCATGGCATCCAGTCCCATCACTTCATGGGAAATAGATGGGGAAACAGTGGAAACAGTGTCAGACTTTATTTTTAGGGGCTCCAAAATCACTGCAGATGGTGATTGCAGCCATGAAATTAAAAGACACTTACTCCTTGGAAGGAAAGTTATGACCAACCTAGACAGCACATTAAAAAGCAGAGACATTACTTTGCCAACAAAGGTCCGTCTAGTCAAGGCTATGGTTTTTCCAGTGGTCATGTATGGATGTGAGAGTTGGACTGTGAAGAAAGCTGAGCGCCAAAGAATTGATGGTGTTGGAGAAGACTCTTGAGAGTCCCTTGGACTGTAAGGAGATCCAACCAGTCCATCCTAAAGGAAATCAGTTTTGGATGTTTATTGGAAGGACTGATGCTAAAGCTGAAACTCCAATACTTTGGCCACCTCATGCGAAGAGTTGACTCATTGGAAAAGACTCTGATGCTGGGAGGGATTGGGGGCAGAAGGAGAAGGGGATGACAGAGGATGAGATGGCTGGATGGCATCACCGACTCGAAGGAAATGAGTTTGGGTGAACTCCGGGAGTTGGTGATGGACAGGAAGGCCTGACGTGCTGGGATTCATGGGGTTGCAAAGAGTCGGACAGGACTGAGCGACTGAACTAAACTGAACTAACACTTTGAAAAAGAACTTTCAAAACAGAAGTTGAAAAAAGAGCTGAGTTTTTCACCCTCAGTCTCAACACTGAAATCAACCGTAAGATTTATTTGCAAAATGCCATAAATAACTTCTGTGTTCAAGTGCACTTGGCTACTGGCCACCAGAAACAAACAGGCAAAAAAAAAAAAAAAAACTGAACGAAAATTCTTTAAGCAGTAAAATAACAGATTATTTTTGTCTGTTTTAAAATCTCACAAAATGAGAGGCCCTGAGATAGAGTGGCTTGAGATCTGGTTACATCTTTGTGACCTTCATAATCATAGGGTGGCATCACATTTCATATTCCATCTTGAAATACAAACAAAACGGACCTAGCACTTACTTGTGCTTCCTTCAAATAGCAAAGAAATGTTCCCAGCAGCCCTATAAAGGAGATCTCTTTAGGTCAAATTAGCCAGAATTTGGTTACATGTATTTGATTAGCCCATCACTGGCAAGGAGAATGGAATATACATAATCAGCCACCCAGAAAGCAGTGGTCCTCAAACTTGAGTATGCACTGGAGTTATCTGGAGAGCTTATTAAAATGCAGATTCATGAGTTTGCATTTCCAAAAAGCTCCTAGGTGATGCTGATCCTTTTAAGCATGCTTTGTATTGCTCTAAAGCATGAGTGAGTATGAATGCCTACATAAAATTGGGTGTGTGAGCAGGGGTCAGGGGAATAACTCTTAGGTAATCAACCAAAGTTCATCTCAGATATCTTATATTATTAAAACTGCTTTTCATCCATTACTTTTAGATCAAATTAATGACATAACTGAGTACCTTCAAGGTATTTTAGAATCACAAGCTTTTGATGTATATAACTACTGATCTATCTCTCTGAATCTAGGGCAAGACTATAACTCAGAAAGTTGCTATCACTGATCAGTGAACACAGTCTTCAAATCATCAGTGTTACTACATGACAGTGAAAGTTTCTCAGTTGTGTCCAACTCTTTGCGGCCCCATGGGTGTCCAACTCTTTGCAACCCCATGGACACAAAGTCCACAGAGTCCATGGAATTCTCCAGACCAGAATACTGGAGTGGGTAGCCTTTCCCTTCTCCAGGGATCTTCCCAACCCAGGGACCAAACCCAGGTCTCCCACATTGCAGGTGGATTCTGTATCAGCTGAGCCATCAGGAAAGCCCAAGAATATTGGAGTGGGTACCCTATCCCTTCTCCAGTGGATCTTCCCAACCCAGGAATCAAACCGGGGTCTCCTGCATTGCAGGCGGGTTCTTTACCAACTGAGCAATCAGGGTTACTATAGATGGAGCTATTACTTCTATTTAGAATGAGCATTATTTGGCTGACTTTAAAAATGAGAAGAAAAAGAGGCTGAGGTTACAATTTTTTCTAGCCCAGCAAGCATTCACTTAGTAATCACTTTTGAGTAAAAAAATTCAAAACAATGCACTTCACCAGATGCTCCTTTAATTTTCCAGGGATTAATTTGAGAGTTAATTACACATTTTAAGTGATTAACAACAACAAAGAAAAAAAGCACTAAGCTCTCTACTGATGCTTTGAATTGTACTATGGACCATTGTTCATTCTCATTTTCAAGAACCAGAATCATTTTGACTCACAAAAAAGTCCTGGAATGAATCTCCCTTCTACTTGGCAACATTTACTTGTTGTAATGAGCAAGTAATTACTTCTATAAATTCTGTAGGAAGCTTTCAATTATTCATGTCTATTAATAAGAAAGGAGACAATAAGAAAAAGGCAAAGATAAAATCAGTAATGACTTCATGCCAAAAATTACATATTTCTTAGTCAGTAACTCTAAAATCTTTTTCCTAACGATATAGAATTGCTAACAACAAACAGCAGTAAACATTTTCTGTTAAACCACCAAACATCCTAAATTTGCAAGCCACTTAACTTTCTTGAACACCATTTCCTTACCTGAATGAACCATTAAGGGTTTGGATTGAATTTTTTTGTTTTTTAATATTCCTTTCAAATATAATCTAAAGATGACAACTCCTTCCCCTGCACTTGGAGATAGGTGTTAATAGCAATTAAATATGAAATAATAGGAAAAAAGATTTTTAATTACAAAGTAAAAGAAAACAGGAGGCCAGGATGATTCTGATCTGAAAGGAGAGCTGGTTGTAACACGATAGTCCAGTTCAGTTCAGTAGCTCACTTGTGTCCGACTCTTTGCAACCCCATGAACCACAGCACGCCAGGCCTCCCTGTCCATCACCAACTCCCGGAGTCCACCCAAACCATGTCCATTGAGTCAGTGATGCCATCCAATCTCTCATCCTCTGTCATCCCCTTCTCCTGCTCTTAATCTTTCCCAGAATCAGGGTCTTTTCAAATGAGTCAGCTCTTTGCATCAGGTGGCCAAAGTATTGGAGTTTCAGCTTTAGCATCAGTCCTTCCAGTGAACACCCAGGACTGATCTTCTTTAGGATGGACTGATTGGATCTCCTTTCAGTCCAAGGGACTCTCAAGAGTCTTCTCCAACACCACAGTTCAAAAGCATCAGTTCTTCAGTGCTTAGCTTTCTTTATAGTCCAACTTTCACATCCATACATGACCACTGGAAAAACCACAGCCTTGACTAGATGGACATTTGTTGACAAAGTAATGTCTCTGCTTTTTAAGATGATGTCTAGGTTGGTCATAACTTTCCTTCCAAGAAGTAACTGTCTTTTAATTTCATGGCTAACATGATAGAGATGGCAACAATTTAAGAAGGAATATTAACTGAATTAATGCCAGTTTGAAGAATGATGTGTCCACGCCAATAACAAGATCCACTTTTTTTTAAGAAAACTTAAGCAAAATACGTGTTTCTCCTATAGACTTTCCTCTCTGTATCTTAAAAACACCTTTCCAGAGTCACTCATGAGTCATACTCATCCTTGAATTAAACTAAACACTCAGCACATGTGAAAGAAATGAAATGTTTATTTGGAAAAGTAAAGGAATTTGGATCTCTGCTCACTCAGTTGAATCTAACCACCAAAATAAAGATGATATTTCACTCTTTCTAGAACAACAGTTCTCAAACTTGAGCCTGTGTCAGAATCTACTGGTAGGCTTATAAAAAGAGATGCTGGGTCCGACCCCCAGAGTTTCCAAGTCAGTAGATCTGAAGTAGGGCCTGAAAATTTGCATTTTTAATATTTTTCCAGGATACGCTGGTTGACATTGATGGTATCGGGTCCATAGTTAGGGATTATTGTTCTAGAAGACGGGTAATGGTTGGTAAGTATGAAGTAGAGACTGTTTCTTTAGACATACATGTGGGAACTGGGCACAGAGTAGGAAAATATTTCAAAAGAAAAAGGACACCTAAATGGTTAAGGATATACCATGTATCTCTCATAACATCACAGCTCTCATTTTTCTACTTATTTTGATTCCAATTCTGAGCAGTACAAATGTACAAGCTGGAGCTGATTAAACCCAACATACAATGTTACTTCACTGATGTTTTTTTTTCCTCTTAAATAAACAGAAAAACTTTGACTTCCTTTGCTAGCTATCTTACAATAAAATGCAAAGAAATGTTTATTAACCAAGCAGAGAATGAAGGACATTTTTTCTTTTACTTGTCTGGCTCATTATACTAGCTTGAATCACATTACATATCCTGTTAATAGATGATGCTCAAAAATTTAGCAAATCAAATGCAGCATTATTATCAACTGTAACTAGAAAATGTGACATATTAGATTAAATAAAAGGAAAGAAAGAAGCAGCAGTCTATTAATGATGGACCTGTTGAAGGACGGTCATTGTTCACAAGCCAAGGATTCTGCCCCCTTTTTCACTAATAGAAAATTCTCACAAATACAATTCAAACCTTCCTGAGAGCCTACAGACAATGGAAAATATTCTACTTGTATATGTTTCATATAAAAATTAAGAAGGAGGATAATTTGGGGTGGACTAATATTTTTCAGGCAGAAATCCATAGATATTTTGTTACAAAATAGCACAAGGACTTCATTGAATGATTCTCCCGTCTCCATGTGTAGAATGAAGCTCAGAAAAATGTTCATTTACATATTTACTTAATAATCATTCATGGAAAGCACAGGAAAGCATTCGTCTGTGCTTTGGATAGGAAAAAAAAATCCCTCTCTTCATTAGTTTTGACAGCCTGTCAGCTAGGAACAAAAATACAACACCTGCTTAAGATAAAAGTCTCAAGCAAAAATTTTTTAATCAAAGGGAAAAATAAGCAACTAAATAACTAAATACAACTGGCATGAGTGTAGGACACTATGGTATATACTGACACAAGTTTATAAGAGATACTTGCATTTCTTGATGGGGTACATTAGCCCAAAATTTTACAGAATACAAGCAATCTCAAGGTTAAACATTAGATTTATTATTAAAATTTTTCAATAATTTGGCTTATAAGAATGGAATTTTAAAATTAAAAAAATGAGCAAAATATTCTATATCGTAATACACTGTAGAAATGTAACAGGTTGTAAAAATTGTAATGCAGAGGACATGTAGCCAAGATGATGGGGTAGGAAGACGCTGAGCTAACTTCCTCCTATGCTGCTGCTGCTGCTAAGTCGCTTCAGTCGTGTCCGACTCTTTGCGACCCCATAGATGGAAGCCCACCAGGCTCCCCCATCCCTGGGATTCTCCAGGCAAGAACACTGGAGTGGGTTGCCATTTCCTTCTCCAATGTGTGAAAGTGAAAAGTGAAAGGGAAGTCGCTCAGTCGTGTCCGACTTTTAGTGACCCCATGGACTGCAGCCTACCAGGCTCCTCCGTCCATGGGATTTTCCAGGCAAGAGTACTGGAGTGGGGTGCCATTGCCTTCTCCACTTCCTCCTATAGACATACCAAAATTACAACTACTTACACAGCAACTATTGATAAGCACAACATGAAGATTAACAGAAAAGATTTCCACAACTAAAGGGTGCATGAAGTAACCACAATGAGATAGGTAGGAGGGTTGAAGATGCAGTATGTCAGGATTCATATCCCCTGAGCAGGCAACCCACAAACAGAATAATCACAGTTGCAGAGATTTTCTCCAAGCATTAAGCAATTCAAGCCCCATACTGGGCTCCATAGCCTGGGGGGCCTTGCAACAAGAAACAAGCCGTCAGAACGTCCAACTTTGAAAGCCAGTGGGGCTTGCATATGGGAGAATGGGAGGCCTATAGGAAACAGAGACTCTGTAAAAGGGTGCAAACAAAAATCATATGTACACTGAGTCCCAACACAGAGGCAGTAAATGAAAAGCAGCCTCACTCAGACACTTCAGAGAGCTTCTTTGAGAGGCAGGAGCCAACTGGGAATCCCTCTGAGGATATATTAAATCCTGGCAGCAGCCATTTGGGGGAGTTCCTTCAATCATGAGGACATTGGTGCTGGTGCATTAGTGCACCAGCTAGTGCATAGGTGCATCCCACTAGCCTATTAGTGCCAGGGGGGTTACCAGCCCACCAGCAGGTCAGCACCAGCTCCACGATTCCTCCAGCCATGCAGCCAGCTTCCCCAGGAACCAGCCTACTTCACTAGTAGGCCAGGAACAGATCTGCATCCAGCTGCCCTAGGATCTGGACCTGCCCACCGGCAGGTCAGCACAAGCCCTGGGCCACTGCATGCTATAGCCAGCTACTCTAGAACCCAACCTCACCAACCAGCTGGCTGAAAGCCACCACTAGAGACAGGAGCTGATAGCCAACCAGGCTGGGAGCAAGCACCATCTACCAGTGTTCACACATTAGTTTGCCATGGCACAACAGAAGGGCTCAGGACATACTCACATATGGGGCACCCCTAGAGCATACAGCTCTGGTGACCAGAGGATAATGTGCTACTGAGCCCTTTAGGAGAGTTCCTAGGTAAAGCCACTTTCCCAAGTACAGGAAATGTAACCAATCTACATAATACATACAAAAAAACCATGAAAAATAAGGCAAAATGAGGAGATGGGGAATATATCACAAATGAAGAAGATAAAACATCAGAAGAAAAACTAAACAAAGTGGAGATAAAGCAATTTACCCAATAAAGAGTTCAAATGATGATCATAAAGATGCTCAACAAACTTGAGAGAAGAATGTACAACAGTGAAAAGTTTAACTAACAGTTATAAAACATAAAGAAGAAGAGAAAGAGCTGAAAAATACAACTGAAATAAAAAATACATTATAAGGAATCAACAGTAAATTAGATGATACAGATGAAGGAATCAGCAAAGTGAAAAACACAGTAGTGCAAATAGCCCAAATTGAAGGGAATAAAAGTAGAATAATATTTAAAAATTGGGATAGTTTAAGAGGCCTTTGGAACAACATGACATGTACTATAGTTGCATTATAGGTGTTCCATAAGAAGAAGAAAGAGAGAAAGGGGCAGAGAACTTACTTGAAGAAATAATAGCTAAAAATGTCCCTAGCCTGGGAAAGGAAACAGACATCCAGATACCAGAAGCCATACAAGGTCATGACCAATCTTTGCAAAGAGTTCCACTTTGAGACACATTATAAATAAAATGGAGAAAAAAAAAAAGATAAAGAGAGAATTTTAAAAGCAGCATAACAAAAGCAAAATTATAACATACTGAATTCAAAAATACATTAAAAGGATCATACAACATGATCAAGTGGATTTACCCTGGGGATTAATGGATGGTTAAATATCCGTAAATCAATCACTGTGACACGTCACATTAAGAAATTGAAGAATAAAACTCATGATCATCTCAATAGATAAAGAAAAGACTTTTGACAAAATTCAACATTCATTTATTATTAAAAAATGCTATCAACATAGTAGGTATAGAGGGAACACATCTAAATATATAAAGATCATATGTGATAAAAATGTAGCTATCATTGTACTCAACAGGGAAACTCTGAGACCACTTTTCTAAGATCAAGAACAAGAAAAAGATGCCCATTCTTGACACTTTTACTCAACATGGTACTTGAAGTCCTAGCCACAGCAATCAGACAGAAAATAAAACTGTCACTGCTTGCAGATAACATGATACTATATATAAAAAGTCCAGAAAGGGACTTTTCCATAAAGAAGCCACACACACACACACAAAAACCTATTAGAAACAATAATTCAGTAAAGTTACAGGATACAAAATTAATATACAGAAATTTGTGTCTATACATTAAAAGAATTGGAAAGAGAAATTTAAAAAGCAATTCCACTTACAATTGAAGCAAAAACAAATAATAGGTTAAACTTAATCAAAGATATCAAAGTCCAGTACATGAAAAACTGTAAGACATTTACGAAAGAAACAAGTCACAAAAAATGGAAAAATATGCCATGCTAACAGATACAAGAATTAATATTGTAAAACGACCATATTTCCCAAGGCAATCTACAGGTTCACTGCAATATCTACCAAAATAGCAATGGCATTTATCATAGGACTAGAGTAAGTCCTTTGCCTCTCCAGACAAAGAGGCCCCACACAGCCTAAAGAATCTTGAAGAAAAAAGACAATGCTTTAAGCATAATTCTGCCTGACTTCAAATTATAGTACAAAGCTACAGTAATCAAAACCATATAGTATCACAAAAATCAAAAGATAGATCAATGAAAGAGAATAGAAAACCCAGAAATAAACCCATGATTATATGGTCAATTAATCTATGAAAAAGGAGACAATAATATGCAATGGGGAAAAATAGCCTCTTCGATAATTTGTGCTAGAGAAACTGGACACATTCCTGCAAAAGAATCAAACTGAATTACTTTCTCACACCATATCCAAAAGTAAACTCGAAATGTATTGCAGACTTAAATGAAAGACCTGAACCCATAAAACTTCCAGAGGAAAATGTAGGCATAATAAAACTTCTACAGGAAAACATAGGCAGTATGCTCTTTGGCAACAGTCTTAGCAATGCTTTTTTGAATATGTCTCCTCCTGGGCTTCCCTGATAGCTCAGTTCCTAAAGAATCTGCCTGCAATGGAGGAGACCCCAGTTCAATTTCTGGGTCAGGAAGATCTGGTGGAGAAGGAATAGGCTACCCACTCCAGTATTCTTGGACTTCCCTTGTAGCTCAGCTGGTAAAGAATCCGCCTGCAAAGTAGGAGACCTGGGTTCAGGCCCTGGGTTGGGAAGATCCCCTGGAGAAGGGAAAGGCTACTCCCTCCAGTATTCTGACCTGGAGAATTCCATGGACTGTATTGTCTATGGGGTCGCAAAGAGTCAGACATGACTGAGTGACTTTCACTTTCCCTTTCCTCAAGCAAAGGCAAGCCAGAGCAAAAACAGACAAATGGAACTGCATAAAATAAAAAGGCTTTTTATAGTAAAGGAAACTATCAGCAAAAAAAAGGCATCCTGCTGAAGAGCTTATTTGCAAATGACATACTCAAAAAAGGGTTAATAATCTAAAATAAACAAAGAACTCATACTATTCAAAATGTTTTTGAAGATCCAGTTTGTAACAAAATGGGCAGAGGACCTAAATAGACATTTTTCCAAAGAAGATAGATGGCTAACAGTAACATGAAAAGATACTAAACATCACTAATTATCAGGGAAATGCAAATTAAAACAACCTTGAGATTTTACCTCATACCTATCAGAACATGTTAATAAAAAGATAACAAACATAAAGTGTTGGCAAGGATGTGGAGAAAAAGGAACACTTGGGACACTTTCGTGATTGTAAGTTGGTGCTGCTACTACAGAAAACAGTATGGAATTTTCCCAAATATTAAGACTAGAATTACCATATGATCCAGCAAGTTCACTGCTGGATATTTTTCAAAGAAAATAAAAATACTCATTCAACAAGATACATGCACTCACACGTTCATTGCAGCACTATTTGAAATAGTCAAAATATGGAAGCAAGTGTCCATCAACAGAAGAATGGATGCAGAAGATGTAGTGAATGTGTGTATTTATATATATACATATATACTCAGCCATGAGAAAGAATGCAGTCTGGCCTCTGAGACAACATGGGTGGACCTAAGAGGTATTATGATAAGTGAAACAAGTCTGATAAAGAAAGGTAAATATTATACGATTTCACTTATATTGGGAATCAAAAAATGAACAAATATAACAAAAGGGGAACAGACCTACAGGCACACGTAACAAAATGTTTCTTAGAAGGGAGACAAGTGATAGGATGAATGAAATGAGTGAGGAGATTAAGAGACATGAGCTTTCAGTTGTAAAATAGGTAAGTCACAGGGATGTAATGTACAGCATATGTAATATAGTCAATAATAATATAATAACTGCATGGTTCCAGATGATAACTACAGTTACCATGGAGATCATTGTGTAATATGCTATGCTAATGCTAAGTCACTTCAGTCGTGTCTGACTCTGTGCAACCCCATAGACGGCAGCCCACCAGGCTCCCCCATCCTGGGATTCTCCAGGCAAGAACACTGGAGTGGGTTGCCATTTCCTTTTCCAATGCATGAAAGTGAAAAGTGAAAGTGAAATTGCTCAGTCGTGTCCGACCCTCAAGTGACTCCATGGACTGCAGCCTTCCAGGGTCCTCCATCCATGGGATTTTCCAGGCAAGAGTAGTGGAGTGGGGTGCCATTGCCTTCTCCGGAAAGTTGGACAGCTGCATATTAATCAGTGAAGCTAGAATACTCTGTCACTCCATACCCCCAAATACTATAAACTCAAAATGGGTTAAAGACTTAAATATAAAATGGGATACCACTTTACCAAGAGGACTTCTTCTTCCAAGAAAACTCTTAGAAGAGGACACAGATGAAACATTCTCTGACATAAATTGTAACAATGTTTTCTAAGGCCATTCTCCCAAGCCAAAAGAAATAAAAGCAAAAATAAACAAATGGGACCTAATGAAACTTAAAAGCTTTGTATGGTTTTTCCTTGTATGGTGAAGGAAAAACCATAAACAAAATTAAAAGACTACCTACAGAATGGGAGAAAATATTTGAAAATGATGTAACTAGCAAGGGTTTAATTTCCAAAATACACAATCAGCTCATACAATTCAATAATACAAACAACAAATAATCCAATCAAAAATTGAACAGAAGATCGAAATAGACATTTATCCAAAGAAGACATACAGATGGCCAACAGGCACCTGAAAAGATGCTGAACATCAGTAATTATTAGAGAAATGCAAATCAAAACTACAATGAGGTATCACCTCATACTGGTCAGCATGGACATCATCAAAAAGTCTAAAAATATAAATGTTGAAGCAGGTGTGGAGAAAAGGGAATCCTCCTACACTACTGGTGGGAATATAAACTGCTGGAGCCGCCATGGGAAACAGTATGTATGTTCCTCAAAAAACTAAAAATTAGAGTTGCCATATGATCCTGCAAGGGCTTCCCAGGTCCCAGGGGACACGAGTGGTAAAACAACCCGTCTGTCAATGCAGCAGACATAAGAGACACAGGTTCGAGCCCTGGTTTGGGAAGATCACCTGGGGAAGGGGATGGCAACCCACTCCAGTATTCTTGCCTAGAGAATTCCATAGACAGAGGAGCCTGGCGGTCTACAGTCTACAGTCCATAGCGAAGCAAAGAGTCGGACATGGCTGAAGAGACTTAGTAGGCACACACGTGATCCATCAACCCCACTCCTGGGTATATATTCAGAGAAAACCATATTCATCGAATTCCAATATTAATTGTTGCACTATTTACAATAATCAAGACATGAAATCAATTTATATACCCATCGTCAGATGGATGGACAAATAATATTTGGTGTATGGAATACTATTCAGTCATAAGAAGAATGAAATAATGCCATGGGAAGGCCAAATAATGCAGCAGCACAGATGGGCCTAGAGATTATCCTACTAAGTGAAGTACATCACACAAAGACAAATACCATATGGTATCACTTACATGGAATTTAAATATGATAAAATCAACTATTTACAAACAGAAACAAACTCACAGACATAGCAAACAAACTTATGGTTACCAAAGGAGAAAAGGGCAAGAGGGGATAAATTAGGAGTTTGGGATTAGCAGATACAAACTACTATGTATAAAATAGATAAACATAAACAGCAAGGTCCTATTGTATAGCACAAGGAACTATATTCAATATCTTCTACTAGCCTATAACAGAAAATAATAGGGAAAATAACATACACATGTATATATTATGTATAATACATACATATATATATTATGTATAATACATAATATATATTATGTATAATACATACATATATATATTATGTATAATACATACATTTTATATATATATATATATAAAACTGAATATGTATAAGGATGACACGGAGACAAGTCAGGGGCAATGAGGAAATGAGAGAAAGTGGGTTAGGAAGAGAGAGCAGCATAGGTGTTGTTGGCTAATTCATGTAAATTACCCAATATTTTGGCCACCTGATGTGAAGAGCTGACTCATCTGAAAAGACCCCAATGCTGAGAAAGATTGAGGACAGGAGGAGAAGGGAACAACAGAGGATGAGATGACTGGATGGCATCACCAACTCAACGGACATGAGTTTGGGTAAATTCCGGGAGTTGGTGATGGACAAGGTGGCCTGGCATGCCGCGGTCCATGAGGTCGCAAAGAGTCGGACACGACTGAGCAATTGAATGGAACTGAACTGAATGTGTATACGTATGAAAAGTGAAAGTGTTAGCTGCTCAGTCATGTCCAACTCTTTGCGACTTCATGGACTGTAGCCCACCAGGCTTCTCTGCCCATGGAATTCTCCAGGCAAGAATACTGGAGTGGGTTGCTATTCCCTCTCCAGGGAGTCTTCCTGATCCAAGGAGTGAACCCAAGTCCCCTACATTGCTGATGGATTCTCCCCGTCTGAGCCACGAGGGAAGCCCCTGTATATATGTATACTTATAAATGTAACTAAATCACTTTGCTGTATACCAGATACTAACACAACATTGTAAATCAACTATGCTTCAATTACAAAAAGAATAGAACGAGTAGAAAAAGTCAAAAAAATAAAAAGTAAACACAGGTTTCCACTGTCTCCACAGATGGTCACAATGGAGATTTTCCTTGGAAAGCACGTTATGAAAACGTTCCTAGTGGTTTAGAGGTGAGTGGAGACACACAAAAGGTGTGTGTCATCCCAGAGTGCTCATACAGTCACCACAAAAGCTCAGGGACTGGCCATGTGCAGCACTGTGCATCTGGTCAGGAGCTCCAGGCACGAAGGTGCTGGCAGCAACTGGGAAAGTTGGGGTGAAGAAGCAACAAAATTACCTGATCACCTGAAAGTGATCATACTCTTTATTTTTAAAGAATACCAAAAAATAGCTAATTTGTTCTACCTTGTTTTCATTTTCAATTGGTATGGGGAATGTCCATAGTCCCAGCTCAAGTTCATTTGTAAATTCACCTGTTAAAAAATTACAAATGGGAATTATATTATTCTTATTTTGCTTTCACAATGATTTGGCATCTAGACTATTTTCTCATCCTTTGCATTAAAAAAATGTGTATTTTTCATATGTTAGAGTTTCGAGGAGCCCAAAGAAACCATGAAGATGTGCCTTCTGTTAATCTGTTAGTTGCCTGGATCATCTTGATGTCCATTCAAAAAAAAGCAAAATTCTATTATAAATCTCTTTATTAAAACAATGTTTATTATGATTAATTGCTGACCAGTAAGCTGAGGAGGCTAATTTCTCAGGGAGACATGGTCTCTAGGGGTTCTGCTCAGACATCATTCCTTTCAAATGCTTTTCCTAATTCTAGACCCTTCTCCCTTCAAGTCTGGGATAGATGCTCCTTGATGTTTTACTAGCAAAAATTGTATTTTATAGGCATTTCTTTTTACATTTTTCCACTTCCTACTATGGATTCATCAAGAGGAGTAGTTATGTCTCCTAAGTCTTCACATATCTGGTGTTTAAGTCAGAGAGTGGCACAGAGTCTACATCAAATAAATAATGAATCATATCTGAATTAAAAATACTGAGCCCTCTTAATACAGAACACTATCAGTCTCTTTATTTATTCTTTTGTCTTTATTGTTATTGTAGGGAGTGTGAACATACAAGGACTTACAAAGGGGCCTTTTATGACTTTGAGCTTCCAAATTTTAATATTCATTATAAGATCCTAAAATTTCAACTGCCAGAACCTCCATTGTGAGTTGATTCAGACTCTCCAAGCCAGCTGCTGGACATCATTAGTCTCTACACTAGTTGTGGCATGGGTTGGACCTGGCACACACCTGTTTGCAGGAGCCGAAGGCTAAATTTTCAGGAATTGTATGAGAAGTCATTAAACAATTTGTTGTTTGTTGTTTAGTCACTAAGTTGTGTCTAACTCTTTGTGACTAATGAGTCCGTGGACTATAGAAAGCCATGCTCCTCCAACCATGAAAGTTTCTAGGCACGAATACTGGAGTGGGTTGCCATTTCCTTCTCCAAGGGATCTTCCCAACCAATGGATCAAACTCAAGTGTCCTGTGTTGGCAGGCAGATTCTTTACCTCTGAGTCACCAGGGAAGTTCCCGTTAAACAATAGCTAGCTTGAAACTGGCCATAGCAGGAGTATTTAAACCACAAAAGTTGACAAATGTTACATTTCAGGGGCTTTTCTTTCTCCCAGAGAGCTGGTTTACCAGTATACTACTATTTCTACTGAATCACAAAGTATGGTTGTATAGTACCCAAGAGGAACTTGAATGCTATCACTTGAAATGATTGTATTAATCAACACAAAGCTATTAGAGAATAATAAAATACAAGTTTAATTTAATCAAAAGCTAAAATGTGCAACATCAGTAACAAATGCTATGGGAAACCAGAAAGGGGTGTTGTAGTGAATGAAAATTAAGAAGGAGGCATTAGAGAGGAAGTACAAAGAGAGCGGGAAGAGGAGAGATTTAAGGATACTGAACAGGCTAAGCACAGTTTGCCAACTGAAGCTAAATACCCCACAGGTAAACAGGAGGCTAACATGAGGCACAGCACTTCTCTGAGAAGGAAAGTGCCCCCAGGCACACCTGACTTCTACAGAATGTTTGCTAAAATTATCGTACCTATTGTTTTGATCCAGTGAGAGTCACAGATGCTTAGAATTTGATAATTAATATAATTTCATACCCTGTTTCAGTTTCAGGTCATTCGCTCAGTCATGTCTGACTCTATGACCCCATGGATTGTACCACTCCAGGCTTCCCAGTCCATCACCAACTCCCAGAGCTTGCTCAAACTCGTGTCTATCCAGTCGGTGATGCCATCTAGCCACCTCATCCTCTGTCGTCCCCTTCTCTTCTGGCCTTCAGTCTTTCCCAGAATCAGGGTCTTTTCCAATGAGTCAGTTCTTCACATCAGTTGGAGTTTCAGCTTCAGCATCAGTACTTCCAATGAATATTCGGGAATGATTTCCTTTAAGATTGACTGGTTGGATCGCCTAGCAGTCCAAGGGACTCTCAAGAGTCTTCTCCAACACCACAGTTTAAAAGCATCAATTCTTCAGCACTCAGATTTCTTTATGCTCCAACTCTAACATCCAAACATGACTACTGGAAAAACCATAGCTTTGACTAGATGGACATTTGTCAGCAAAACATTGTCTCTCCTTTTCATTATGCTGTCTAGGTTGGTCATAGCTTTTCTTTCAAGGAGCAAGTGTTTTTTTATTTCATGGCTGCAGTCACCATCCGCAGTGATTTTGGAGCTCCCAAAAACAGTCTCTCACTGTTTCCATTGTTTCTCCATCTATTTGCCATGAAGTGATGGGACCAGATGCCATGATCTTCTTTTTTTTAGTGTCGAGTTTTAAGCCAACTTTTTCACTCTCCTCTTTCACTTTCATCAAGAGGCTCTTTAGTTCTTCTTTACTTTCTGCCATGAGGGTGGTATCATCTGAGTATCTGAGGTTACTGATACTTCTCCCGGCAATCTTGACTCCAGTTTGTGCTTCATCCAGCCTAGTATTTCATATGATGTACTCTGCATATAAGTTAAATAAGCAGGGTCCAATGTACAGCCTTGACTTATACCCTTCCCAGTTTGGAACCAGTCTGCTGTTCCATGTCCAGTTCTAACTGTTGCTTCTTGATCTGTATACAGATTTCTCAGGAGGCAGGTCAGGTGGTCTGGTATTCCCATCTCTTTCAGAAGTTTCACATTTTCTTGTGATCCACACAGTCCGCTTTAGCATAGTCAATAAAGCAGAAGTAGAGGTTTTTCTGGAATTCTCTTACTTTTTCAATGATCCAATGGTTGTTGGCAATTTGATCTCTGGATCCCATGTCTTTTCTAAATTCAGCTTGAACATCTGGAAGTTCACGATTCATGTACTGTTGAAGCCTGACTTGGAGAATATGCATTACTTTACTAGCGTGTGAGATGAGTATAACTCTGTGGTAGTTTGAACATTCTTTGGCATTGCCTTTCTTTGGGATTGGAATGAAAACTGACCTTTTCCAGTCCTGTGGACACGGCTGAGTTTTCCAGATTTGTGGCATATTGAGTGCAGCACTTTCACAGCATCGTCTTTTAGGATTTGAAATAGCTCAACTGGAATTCCATCACCTCCATAGCTTTGTTCATCGTTATGCTTCCTAAGGCCCACTTGACTTCACCTTCCAAGATGCCTGGCTCTAGGTGAGTGATCACACCATCGTGGTTATCTGGGTCATGAAGATCTTTTTTGTACAGTTCTTCTGTGTATTCTTGCCACCTCTTCTTAATATCTTCTGCTTCTGTTAGGTCCATACCATTTCTGTCCTTTATTGTGCCCATCTTTGCATGAAAAGTTCCCTTGGTATCTCTAATTTTTTTGAAGAGATCTCTAGGCTTTCCCATTCTATTGTTTTCCTCTATTTCTTTGGGGATCACTGAGGAAGGCTTTCTTACCTCTCCTTGCTATTCTTTGGAACCCTGCATTCAGTCGGGTATATCTTTCATTTTTTCCTTTGCCTTTTGCTTCTCTTCTTTTCACAGCTATTTGTAAGATGTCAGACATCTTACAATGTCAGACAACCATTTTGCCTTTTTGCATTTCTTTTTCTTAGGAATGGTCTTGATCACTGCCTCCTGTACAATGTCACAAACCTCCGTCCATAGTTCTTCAGGTACTCTGTCTATAAGATCTAATCCCTGGAATCTATTTGTCACATCCACTGTATAATCATAAGGGATTTGATTTAGGTCATACCTGACTGGTCTAGTGGTTTTCCCTACTTTCCTCAATTTAAGTCTGAAATTTGCAATAATGAGTTCATATCTGAGCTACAGTCAGCTTCTCAGTCATGTTTTTGCTGACTGTATAGAGCTTCTCCATCTTTGGCTGGAAAGAATATAATCCGTTTGATTTCGGTGTTGACCATCTGGTGATGCCCATGTGTAGAGTCTTCTGTATCCTCTTTATTTTACTTACTGCACTAACTCTCATTTCTTAAAAAATCATATCTAAAAAAAGTCATCCACCCTTTCCAGTTACTACTTGAGTTTCTCCACATAAATATTTATTTATTAATATATTTCTTTAAAAGCTTTTAGGGTTATTTCCAATTTTCTTAAACATCTTTGTGGAAGTTCCTCCCATAATATGATTTTATAAAATATAAGATTTTCATAATTCAGACTAGGGCTAAATGACTGCACCTGATATGAAGTGAATGAAGTATCAGCTTCAGGCTTTTTGTATATTTGATACAAATCATCAATCAGTAACACTCAACTCCTAGGAATGAGATGAAATAGCATATCATCAAAGATTAAAAATGCTCCAAAACTCTGTCTCCATAGATTACCTTTTCTGGATATTTTATAAAAATAGAATCATAAAATATATGTCTGACTTAATTATTTAGGATAATTTTTTTTTTTTGGTTCATCTATATTGTTTCATGTTTTGGTAGATTTTGTCCTTCCTTCCTCCCTTTCTTCCTTCCTTCTTTTCTCCAGATAGCATTCCACTGAGTGAATATTTGTACATTTTGTTTATCCATTCACCAGTTGTGATGACTGTTTGGGTTTTTCCACTTTGGGGCTATGATTAATAATGCAGCCACTAACATTAACGTACTATTCTTCAGATGGAAATATATTTTTCTTTCCTTTGGGTAGGTAATGGATTCTTAGGAGTGGAAATAATGGGTCAGATGATAAGCTTATGTTTACCTTTTTAAGGGAGTGCCAAATTGTTTCCCACAGTGGCTGCACCACTTTACATTCCCATGGACAAGTCTGAAGGCTCCCATTTCTCCACATGGTAGCCAACATATTATTCTCTGTCTATTTGATGATAGCCACTGTACTGGGTGTGTGGTTGTATCTCACTGTACTTTTAATTTGCATTCCCCTAATGACTATTGATGCTCTGCATCTTCTTGTGTTTTTATGCCATGCTTTCTTATAAAGTGTTCATTTCAAAATACTTTCATTTGACTATTCTTAACTGGTCTTTTCAGTAGTCATATATAGATGTGAGAGTTGGACAATAAAGAAGGCTGAATGCCGAAGAATTGATGCTTTTGAACTGTGGTGTTGAATAAGACTCTTGAGAGTCCCTTGGACTGCAAGATCAAACCAGTCAATCCTAAAGGAAATCAGTCCTGAATAATCAATGGAAGGACTGATGCTGAAGCTGAAGTTCCAATACTTTGACGACCTGATGCAAAGAGTCGACTCATTAGAAAAGACCCTGATGCTAGGAAAGATTGAAGGCAGAAGGAGAAGGGGACGACAGAGGATGAGATGGCTGGATGGCATTGCTGACTTAATGGATATGAATTTGAACAAGCTCTGGGAGATGATGATGGACAGGTAACCCTGGCATGCTGCAGTCCATGGGGTCACAAACAGTCACACACAACTGAGACACTGAACAACACAACAATAAATTCTCAACTATGTTTTTTCTCATCGTTATAATTCCCCAATTTAGTAAAACACTCTACCAAAAAGCTTTGCCTCAACTAACATTTACAGTCATAATCTTGGTTTCAACCCAAGTAGATTTTTTAAGAGACCCATACCCAACAACCATCCTGTTTCTGAGTGCTGCTCCTTACATGAATTACCCTACAGAGACAGACCTCACAGCATATTCTCACTGGCTCTCTACATCTGCCATACTCTTGTCTCACCCCTTCTCTCTTCCTCCACACTAAGCTCCTTGTGTCTGGCTTATGACTGGAACACAGGCAGCAGGATAGCAGGATTGGAGAACAATTTCCCTCTGTCCTTTCCTATTGAACAGTCCTGCCAGGCAGGCCCTTTCTTGTGGCTGAAAGTTCCTGACAGCTCCCACCAAGACCTCCTTCTCTTTGTACCATGAGCCCAGAGGCATGAAGGGCTCCTTGCAGTGACTGGTCCCTTATTTTCCCCCATTCCCTGATGGTTTCCTTAACCTTGCCCACCCTCTGGATTGGGCATCTTTCATTCCTTCAAATAGCCACTTTCAAATGCCTGTCCTCCTTCCTTCTGGCTCACTGACTGACACTGAAAATAAGCAAAACTTCTTATTATTAATATGCATAAAACAAAAATATAATATTAATAGTTATCTTGAAGTCATTGATTTAGGCATAGTTGACACAGTTTACCCACTAGCGTCCATTCCCCTCTGATTTCACAGCATTTGGGTTTCTTGTGAAAACAGTCACCTCCCTATCTTGCTTTTGCAGTCACTTGCAGTAGAAGACAATCTCACCACCTCCACCCTTCTCAGTATAAAAATAAGAAAGGTACACTTTCAGTTTTCCTACAGTTGCCAAAGCATCTTTCTTCAACCCAAAAAGTGTGCAATGTCTCTAAGAGCCAGTGTGCTTTACAGTAGATGTTGTCTACCCAGATTGGAGCTATGGATTGTTGACTATTGAACTTCACTACTGATGGGGAGTGAAGGCAAGCGAAGATCAGAGCCCCACCCAAAGCCCCTTGGAGGGGCAGCCCAAGAAGGAGCAGTTATGAGGACTGATCAAGAGGCTAAGAATCACCAGTCCCTCCAGTGCAGGGCTCTGACTCCCAGATCCACTGGGTTGGATTCTCCAGCAGCAAGACTGGAAATGCGCATTCCTGACAGCCCTCAAGGAGATGGGTACTCCCTCTCGAGGTAAGAACCACTGCTATATGCAGGCAGCTCTGAATGGAATATTTAAAGCAAGCAAGGGAGGAATATATTTTCCAAAGAATTAAACTACTTACTTAGCTGAAATAGTAATGCACAGATTTTACTGATTTTCCAAGTTTGTTTTGACAATATATATAAAACTAAAAGCATTTTTCAGATGGCTTGCTTCTGGAAGAGAGGCCACAGCACATGCTGTTAAAAGACTCAACTTCTCATTCAAACTGCTATCTGTGTGCTGGTGCGTATGCTATTTATTCCACTGGTCTTTAAACCAAATCTTTGTTGTACATGCATCCATCTTATGCACTTGCACACATGTGCACACCCTGGAGGTACTATGCACATGGGCATGTGTGCACACAGAAATGTGCACAGTAGATATGTCCCGTAGAGCCCTCTATCAGTCTCACAGTGATGTTTGGCAAAAGGCCTTATCAATAAGAACTTCTAGACCCCATTATCATTTACTGAGGCACAGAGGATTATCTGCAGAAGCAGCTCTGTAAACTTTCAAAATACCCCACCCTCCTTGGGAAGCCATAAACGTAATATTTCACTGATGCGCACTGCGGTAGCATATTAACCCACCAGGCAAGTGCTTTCAAAGGGCTGGCCTCCTCGGCAGAAACCTAATCATCTCTGCCACTGCTCTGTACTGGGCCTGCCTCAATAAGTGCTGTTTATCTGGCTGCATTTGCCAGACAGAAGCAGAGGGATGCTAAACTTGGCATTTGGAGCCTTCCATCCTCCAAGCAGCCACAAGCCTGATGCACACGGCTGACAACTAGCCAGTCAATCCCAAAGCTGCCAGCGGGGCAGGAAGCCCTTCAACTAGTCAGTGTTGCAGGAGAGCATGAGGCGCACCATCATCTTTCCTCTTCTGCTACTGCTCCTGCCTCTTTTTCTTCCTTGACATCTTACTCTCTCCAAAAAGACAGCTTAGTAAGTCGGGAGGAGCTGGCTCTTTCTCCCTTCCTTCTCCTGCTTCCCCGCCTCAGGCTTTGGTATCATTTATTTAAAAAAAAAAAAAAAAAAGGTTTCTATGCCTGTTTGCTCCAGGCAGAGTCTGAAGGCACATTCTCACATTAATTGGAGCTCTATAAAAAGGGAGCATTTTGTCCTGAGATAAACCAACCCTTTCGCCACTGGAAGGACTCAAGCAGGATTTCTGACAAGAACTTTGCATTTTAGGTTCCAAGTTGGATTAGACAGCCCTCAAGGTCCCGCTGCTATGCTTTTACATTCTATAATTCCACGTTCTTATCCGCAGTGTACTTCGCAGTTCTAGTGGTGATAATTAGAGTGAAATTTTGCATTTTCTTTGAGAGCTCTCCTGCCTTGCAAATTTCCTAATATTTCTGTTTTGAGGAAGATGTAAGCTATAAGATTTTTTAATCCCTTAAGTGGACCTTTGAAGGGGAAAGTCACAGTTTGGAAAGGGCAAGGTGTTTTTGTCTGTTGGCTGAAGATAAAGAGGTAACCACATCTCTGCTCTGCTGGGGGTGGGGATGACAGAGAAAGCTGAGGAAGGGAAGGCAATGTGCTCTTCCAAGAGCACTTCCAAAAGCTACTGATGCAGCAGCAGAGTCACACAAGTGCTCCCTTATCCTTCTCAGTAAACTGTCAGCATCAGAGGAATCATCTGGAAAACCTTTCACAATAGCTGAGCTCTGGACATAAATAATTTGGGGACAAGATTCCCAAGAAAATAAGATATTGTCTTCTTTCTCCCCACAGGGCACTCATTGCATTTCTCAAGGCTTTTTTTTTTTTTTTTGCTTTATTGATAGCTAAGTTTTATGACTTCACTTGCACACTTCCATACCTGAAGCATCCCTTGGGTTGACAATCACCACCTCCACATGTATACCACATGTAACTAATAACGCATACACACAAGATTCCATTGTCTAGCAAAGGCAACCTCCAGAAAAAAAAAAAAAAAATTACTCTCTGGCTAGTCAGAGAAAGGTCCAGAGATTATTATAAGAATGGGGAGACACACTGATTAATGCAAAGAAATTCACGGTCCTGGGTTCTTTTCCTTCTCCACACATTTGGATCCAGTATGATTGTTCCCTATATACCGAAAAAAGAAAAAAAAGTAAAATCTAAATTAATCTCAATCTGCTGCAAGATCAGACCACCGCTACTGTTCATACTGGTTACCAAATCTTAGGCTTCCCAGGTGGCTCAGTGGTAAAGAATCTGCCTGCCAATGCAGGGAGACATGGTTTTGATCCCTGGGTCAGGGAGATCCCCTGGAGAAGGAAATGGCAACCGACTCCAGTACTCTTGCCTGGGAAATCCCATGGACAGAGAGGAACCTGGAAGGCTCCTGGGGTCGCAAAAGAGTCAGACACAGCTAAGCAACTGAGAAACAACAAGCAAACCTTAACCTAGAGCCTAACCTAGAAGTAGGATTCTCTTCTCAGTTTTGAGGGAATTTACTGCTATATGACCAATTAAGCCACATTATCTGTCTGGGTCTTCTCTGTCTGTAAAATACAATGAATTTTATTTTCTCCATATTTTATGATTAAAGAAAAACAGAAAAAAAAAGATTTGATAATGATAAGCATAAATGATTCATCTGAATCTTTTGTCTAATAGGTGTAATACCCCCAGGAAATCACAGTTTCAACATGTAACTTCTATGCAGGGTACCAATAAAATGCATCTTTAAAGCATTCTGAGAATCAGTCACTCCACAAAGTAACTATTTTTTTTTCTTTTTCAGCAGATTAAATATTCCATCCAGATTAAGTATTACACTGTAAGAAAGCAGCACAATACCATAAGGGGACTCAAAAAATACGCTGTTTTCTTACCTTTTTACTTTTTTCTCATTCATTCCTTATTCAACAAATATTCATCAAATGAATACTGCTTTCGGAGAAACATGTTAAGACTGAGAAGCTGTAACTACATGGATACGCCCAGTGGCAAAACAGTTTTACTGGTACTATGTGGTTGTTTTAAATGTTCTGTTCACTTCATGTCATTTAGCCAGACGGTAAGGGATAGGTTCTGCTGATAATACTGGTTAGTGTAAGTAAAAAATCCTTTTGTTTCCTATGTAGATTTTAACTTCTCATGGACTATGTCTCAATACTTTATTCCCAGCACTTAGCCCTGTACACCTAACTCTAAGGGTCAGTTGAAATGTAAATAATAATCATAATACTGAATGATAACATTCCTTCCACTATGTGTAGCCTAAGGCATGTCACTACACCTGATTTTTTCCTCACTCATAAAATAATACAGATAGACAAGGCAGGTAGGGCTTGGCCTGATGTCTATCTGACTGATGCCTGAAAATCTATAAGAGAGATGGTGCTGGCTATTAGTTCTGAAGGCGTCCTGAAGAGTGGGTACTACAATTTGTGCCCCCTAAGTGCCAGAGCTGTGAAAAGAAGAGAAGCGAAAAGCAAAGGAGAAAAGGAAAGATATAACCATCTGAATGCAGAGTTCCAAAGAACAGCAAGAAGAGATAAGAAAGCCTTCCTCAGCGATCAATGCAAAGAAATAGAGGAAAACAACAGAATGGGAAAGACTAGAGATCTCTTCAAGAAAATTAGAGATACCAAGGGAACATTTCATGCAAAGATGGGCTCGATTAAGGACAGAAATGGTATGGACCTAACAGAAGCAGAAGATATTAAGAAGAGGCGGCAAGAATAAACAGAGAACTGTACAAAAAAGGTCTTCACGACCCAGATAATCATGATGGTGTGATCATTCACCTAGAGCCAGATATCATGGAATGTGAAGTCAAGTGGGCCTTAGAAAGCATCACTACGAACAAAGCTAGTGGAGGTGATGCAATTCCAGTTGAGCTATTTCAAATCCTGAAAGATGATGCTGTGAAAGTGCTGCACTCAATATGCCAGCAAATTTGGAAAACTCAGCAGTGGCCACAGGACTGGAAAAGGTCAGTCTTCATTCCAATCCCAAAGAAAGGCAATGCCAAAGAATACTCAAACTACTGCACAATTGCACTCATCTCACACACTAGTAAAGTAATGCTCAAAATTCTCCAAGCCAGGCTTCAGCAATACATGAATCGTGAACTTCCAGATGTTCAAGCTGGTTTTAGAAAAGGCAGAGGAACCAGAGATCAAATTGCCATCATCCGCTAGATCACAGAAAAAGCAAGAGAGTTCCAGAAAAACATCTATTTCTGCTTTATTGACTATGCCAAAGCCTTTGACTGTGTGGATCACAATCAACTGTGGAAAATTCTGAAAGAGATGGGAATACCAGACCACCTGACCTGCCTCTTGAGAAATTTGTATGCAGGTCAGGAAGCAACAGTTAGAACTGGACATGGAACAACAGACTGGTTCCAAATAGGAAAAGGAGTACATCAAGGCTGTATATTGTCACCCTGCTTATTTAACTTATATGCAGAGTACATCATGAGAAACGCTCGGCTGGAAGAAGCACAAACTGGAATCAAGATTGCCAGGAGAAATATCAATAACCTCAGATATGCAGATGACCTCATGCTTATGGCAGAAAGTGAAGAGGAACTAAAAAGCCTCTTGATGAAGGTGAAAGAAGAGAGTGAAAAAGTTGGCTTAAAACTCAACATTCAGAAAACGAAGATCATGGCATCTGATCCCATCACTTCATGGGAAATAGATGGGGAAACAGTGGAAACAGTGTCAGACTATTTTTTTGGGGGGCTCCAAACTCACTGCAGATGGTGACTGCAGCCATGAAATTAAAAGACGCTTAGTCCTTGGAAGGAAAGTTATGACCAACCTAGATAGCATATTGAAAAGCAGAGACATTACTTTGCCAACAAAGGTCCATCTAGTCAAGGCTATGGTTTTTCTTGTGGTCATGTATGGATGTGAGCATTGGACTGTGAAGAAGGCTGAGCACTGAAGAATTGATGCTTTTGAACTGTGGTGTTGGAGAAGACTCTTGAGAGTCCCTTGGACTGCAAGGAGATCCAACCAGTCCATTCTGAAGGAGATCAGTTCTGGGTGTTCTTTGGAAGGAATGATGCTAAAGCTGAAACTCCAGTACTTTGGCCACCTCATGTGAAGAGTTGACTCATTGGAAAAGACTCTGATGTTGGGAGGGATTGGGGGCAGGAGGAGAAGGGGATGACAGAGGATGAGATGGCTGGATGGCATCACTGACTCGATGGAGGTGAGTCTGAGTCAACTCCAGGAGTTGGTGATGGAGAGGGAGGCCTGGCGTGCTGCAATTCATGGGGTCACAAGGAGTCGGACACGACTGAGTGACTGAACTGACTGAAGTGTCAGAGCAAAGAAAGCCTGAGTTCCTTAGACCATGTCCATGAAAGCAGCCTAGGCATTTGTAGAGACTCCAGCAGAAGGAAACGGAAGAGTTCACTTAGCATGTGGTATTCAGAAAGGGACTGTAATAAGGACCAGAGGAGAAACATCCAGTTCCAGTTCAGTCAAGGGGAGCATAGATGGGAGCTATCAAGTGAATAGAGGGAATAGTGAACTAGGAATCCTTTTAGGTCTGGATTCCAGGCTGCCAAAACACTTGGGGTACATCTAACAAGACAACTTCACTTCCACTTCTGTGCTATTACAATGAGAAGATGCACTATTACACGTTTGCTAGAAGAACCAGAAAAACATCAAGTATAATTTCTCTTAAATTAATAGCAAAGAACTTCATCTGAGAGGAAAGGATACATTTTTATGTTGACGTCTATATGTGTTGTGAATGGACACCAATTCTTGATGCCATGGGATTGTCTATAAAAACTTTTACTGTACCTTGGGGTGTGAACTGAGCCATCTTTGCAAACTATGTCTATGGTACATTCACTTAAACAACAAAGTTAGTCCAGAAATTCCACTTACTTGCTTCTTATTCCCTTCATTACCTAATGTGTGCCCCTGTAAATAGTATTCTTATTGATGCTGATGGATATTTTAGTGAATGACTTAATGGAAAATGAGGAAGAAAGGTGACTCTACTCCACTGAGAGTGAAGAAAATGGGATTTTAGGGCAGTCAAAGTCCTAAAGAGAAAGGAGAGTGTAGAGCTGGACACCAGTGCCATACATGTCTGATACTTTTCTTGATAATTTAACTCTGGAACAAAATCCTCCCAGTTTCAAAGTATCAACAAAATAGTGTCCTAATGCCTCACAATGTATATTACTTTAAAAATAGGTCTCAAGTGGTATCTTTTTGCATTGTTACTGAAAAATTATTACTCACTGAAGATACAGCAGCGGTACCCTAGTAATGGCTCTTTTAAGTTATTTAGAAACACTGAGAACTATTTCTAATAGTAACTGCTATTTTTTTTTTTTTTGTCATTGAATGAAACTCTTTTCATTAAGCTTGGTGAATCTTCCACATGCTTTTAGCCACAATACAGTCTGCTTAATTTCTGACTCAGTGCAGCCATATGCTACATATGCTACAATGCTACATGTGCTACAATGCTGACATAGCCCCTAATGCCCTTTCCCAAGTATTTCTGGCTCCCTACTATCTAGGGAAACGTTACGAGTATGAGAGTGGGAGCCTTGTGTTGAACAGAGCTATGTAGCTAGCTCTGGCCACTGTGTGAGTGGGAGAGATGTGCCAAAGATTTTGCACACTTGCTGGTAGGAGATCACTTTCTTCCTCCTATCACAGTAGCCAGCACTGTTTCAATGGGTGAGGACAAAAGAAAGAAAACTTTGTTTTAAGCCACTGAGATTTGGAGGTTATTAGTTTCCATACTCTAACTGAGTCTGACTGTAATAAATGTATTATTGCATATCTCTATACTCATATTTGGTGAAGGAAATGGCAACCCACTCCAGTATTCTTGCCTGGAAAATTCCATAGACTGAGGAGACTGGTAGGCTACACTCCATGGGGTTGCAAAGAGTCAGACACAACTGAGTGATTTCACTTCACTATACTGATATTTGCTGATCAGGTCATTTACTAAATATGCCTGGACTGGAAGTCAGTGTAATGTTTTTATTTATAAAGGTCTATGAATTGATTGATTGGAAGTCAGAGTAATTTAGGTAGTACATTCCCCATCTAAGTGTCACTCAGTAAACATCAACTGGTAATGAATAGTGGATCTATAGATAAACCCACAGATGGATTGTGTTTAAATGAGGTACATATATCACACTGATAAATGAGGGGTAGCATTGTAAAGAATCGTGTCAGAAGTGCTAACAACTCCAATGACAGCTCAGCAATCCTGCAGGTACCTTGAGACTCAAGCACCGCCTTCAGGTGTTATGCAATTCAGCTCAATCAACTTTAAAAGTAAAAATAATTTCTGGGTATGAGCATGACATTATAATGTGCATAATGAGGTACTGCATGATTTGGTGAAGAAGAGATTGTACAAGTTATACATATGTGATGAGATCATTTGGGGGGAAAGTGGTGAGATTCATGAAGGCCTTATACATAAAAATGCATTAAGGGAAATATTCTCCACTGTGCCCCTAAGGTAAGTTTTTCCCAGCAGAGGAGGGGTCTGACCCAGATGAGTGCCACCTATGGCCACACAGGTCAGTGTATCTACTTTGAATGCTCAGCACTGGGTAGCGTATCTGCCTGCAGACCTAAACCCCATCTCTCAGTGTAGCCTTCACCAGGAATAATGGTGGTAATGTGGTCTCCTCAGTCTTACTGCTATGCTTTGTGTCTCCACTTGCCCAGAATCTGGGCAGGGAAGCAAGCACTGTTTATTCAGTTCAGTTCAGTTCAGTTCAGTCGCTCAGTCATGTCCAACTCTTTGTGACCCCATGAATTGCAGCATGCCAGGCCTCCCTGTCCATCACCAACTCCTGCAATTCACTCAAACTCACATCCATCGAGTCAGTGATGCCATCCAGCCATCTCATCCTCTGTCGTCCCCTTCTCCTCCTGCCCCTAATCCCTCCCAGTATCAGAGTCTTTTCCAATGAGTCAACTCTACGCATGAGGTGGCCAGAGTACTGGAGTTTCAGCTTTAGCATCATTCCTTCCAAAGAAATCCCAGGGCTGATCTCCTTCAAAATGGACTGGTTGGATCTCCTTGTAGTCCAAAGGACTCTCAAGAGTTTTCTCCAACACCACAGCTCAAAAGCCTCAATTCTTCAGCGCTCAGCCTTCTTCACAGTCCAACTCTCACATCCATACATGACCACAGGAAAAACCATAGCCTTGACTAGATGGACCTTTGTTGGCAAAGTAATGTCTCTGCTTTTCAATATGCTATCTAGGTTGGTCATAACTTTCCTTCCAAGGACTAAGCGTCTTTTAATTTCATGGCTGCAATCACCATCTGCAGTGATTTTGGAGCCCAAAAAAATAGTCTGACACTGTTTCCACTGTTTCCCCATCTATTTCCCATGAAGTGGTGGGACCGGATGCCATGATCTTCATTTTCTGAATGTTGAGCTTTAAGCCAACTTTTTCACTCTCCTCTTTCACTTTCATCAAGAGGCTCTTTAGTTCCTCTTCACTTTCTGCCATAAGGGTGGTGTCATCTGCATATCTGAGGTTATTGATATTTCTCCCGGCAATCTTGATTCCAGCTTGTGCTTCTTCCAGCCCAGCATTTCTCATGATATACTCTGCATATAAGTTAAATAAGCAGGGTGACAATATACAGCCTTGATGTACTCCTTTTCCTATTTGGAACCAGTCTGTTGTTCCATGTCCAGTTCTAACTGTGGCTTCCTGACCTGCATATAGGTTTCTCAAGAGGCAGGTCAGGTGGTCTGGTATTCCCATCTCTTTCAGAATTTTGCACAGTTTATTATGATCCACACAGTCAAAGGCTTTGGCATAGTCACTAAAGCAGAAATAGATGTTTTTCTGGAACTCTCTTGCTTTTTCGATGATCCAGTGAATGTTGGCAATTTGATCTGGGGTTCCTCTGCCTTTTCTAAAACCAGCTTGAACATCAGGAAGTTCACAGTTCACATATTGCTGAAGCCTGGCTTGGAGAATTTTGAGCATTACTTTACTAGCGTGTGAGATGTTTATTAGGCACCTCAAATAGAGCAGCAGAAAGGTCTAATGCAGAAGACCCCAGCCACAGGCTGAGCTTGGAAAAAGGGAAGATCAACGGCTTGGAAGTGAGGAAGACGAGAGTATTCCAGCGGGTACAGTACTATTACACAAAAGTAAGCAGAGTATTCTTATCTGGGTATATTTTAAATGTTCTCAAGTGCTTCTATTTACAATTAAAATGCTTAACTTGATGTAAATCAAAACTACAATGGTGTACCACCTCACACTGGTCAGAATGACCATCATTGAAAAGTCTAGAAATCGCAAATGCTGGAAAAGGTTTGGAGAAAGGGGAACCCAAATAAACTGTTGGTGGGAATGTAAATTGCTGCAGCCACTATGAAAAACAGTATGGAGGTTCCTCAAAACACAGAGTTGCCATATGATCCAGCAATCCCACTCTTGGGTATATATCCAGAGGAAACTGTAATTCAAAGAGATATGTGCACCCCAGTGTTCACAGCAATACGATTTACAATAGCCAAACAAGGAAGCAACCTAAATGTCCATCGACAGAAAAATGGATAAAGAATGTGTGGATGTATATCAAATGAAATATTAGTCATAAAAAAGAATGAAATAATGTCACTTGCAGTGGAGAAGGAAATGGCAACCCACTCCAGTGTTCTTGCCTGGAGAATCCCAGGGACGGGGGAGCCTGGTGGGCTGCCGTCCATGGGGTCACACAGAGTCAGACACAACTGAAGCGAATTAGCAGCAGCAGCAGGAGTAACATGGATGGGCCTAGAGATTATCATATTAAGTGAAGTAAGTCAGAAAGAGAAAAACAAATATGACATCACTTAAATATGGAATCTAAAATATGATACACGTGAACTTATTTACAAAACAGAAAGAGAATCACAGACATAGAAAACAAACTTGATTAGCAAAGGGGTAAGAGTAGGAGAGAGATAATATAGGAGTTTGGGATTAGCAGATATAATCTACTATGTATAAAAAGATAAACAACAAGGTCCTATATATAGTACAGAGAACTATATTCAATATCCTGTAAGAAAGCATAAGAGGAAAAATATGAAAATGTATATATACATGTGTGTGTGTGTGTGTGTATATATATATATATATGAATCACTTTGTTGTACACCAGAAACTAATAAAAGATTGTAAATCAAAGATACATAAATAAAAAGTTTTTTTTAATGTGTAATTTTATCAAGATGTATAATTTCTCAGATAGTCAGTGTAAGAATCTTTGCCTTTGACTTTTGACCTTTGCCAGCATAAGGACACAGAATAAACAGTGAAGGCGACAAAGTCTTGTTTTGTGAGTGATATTGTAATGGGGGAAGAGGGACAAAAAACAAGTGCTAAGTATATAAAATATTTTTGCATACTATGCTAAAGCTGAAACTCCAGTACTTTGGCCACCTGATGCAAAGAGTTGACTCATTGGAAAAGACTCTGATGCTGGGAGGGATTGGGGGCAGGAGGAGAAGGGGATGACAGAGGATGAGATGGCTGGATGGCATCACCGACTCGATGGACGTGAGTCTGAGTGAACTCTGGGGGTTGGTCATGGAGAGGGAGGCCTGGCGTGCTGTGATTCATGGGGTCGCAAAGAGTTGGACACAACTGAGCGACTGAACTGAACTGAACTGAATGAGTACCATGGAGAAAAATAAGGAAGAGTAAGAGGATAGAGAAGAATGGATCTGGCTTCTTTGGGCAGATGGTTAACTCTGGTCTGTGCAAACAGAATTCTATTAGAGTCCTGGTGTAGGGAGGGAAAGAACCTCAAGGAGACATAGGGAGCACAGAGTCTCAAACTGAGGAAGCAGCAACTGTTCAGAGCTCAAAGGAAAACCAGTGTGTCTTCCTAGGAGGCCAGTGTGGCTCACATTGAAGAGAAGGGGTGAGCCCAGGACATAAGAATAAAGGCAGCAGTGACAGGAGGGGGACTTTAAGAAAAGGTCAGTGAGAGCCAGGGCAGCACCCAGAGAAGGGAAAGTTATTAGAAGGCTCTTGAAAATGAACCCGTTGCTGGATACATATATATATATATATATATATATATTCATTCCATGAATGCCAAGGAAACAGGGCAGAGGCCATTAAAATATTTTAAGTGCAAGATAAGTAGAATCTAGCCTTAGGCAGTTATTGCAGATGCCAAAATCTGAAAACTTGTACCAAGGTAAAGTTGGCAAAGCCCAGAGACATACTGCATGACAAGGGCAAAGAGGAGACAGAAATAATAGACAACTGACGGTCAGCTACCTGATTTCATTGTCAGTGTCAGCAGAGATGGGATATGAGACTATCTAATAAATGATCACTCCAAGGGAAGTTATAATCAACAATGACAGCAACTTGCAAAAAGCTAAAAAAAAAAATGTCCAAAAAGCCATGCTGTTTTACAAAAACAGCGCAGGCCAGATATGAAAAAGAAAATCAATAAAGGGAATAAAAAAGAACTTTATCACAAACTCACTAATCTTGAGATAAACTGCCAAAGGTAAATTTCATGGTAAATTTGCAAAGAGTCAGACGTGACTGAGCTACTGAGAACACACAAACAATGAAAACAAAATAAATACTTTTAACTGGTTGATACTGCAACGTAATTAATCTGATTCAGTTCAGTTCAGTCGCTCAGTTGTGTCTTGTAGCACGCTAGGCCTCCCTGTCCATCACCAACTCCGGAGTTCACTCAGACTCACATCCATTGAGTCAGTGATGCCATCCAGCCATCTTATCCTCTGTTGTCCCCTTCTCCTCCTGCCCCCAATCCCTCCCAGCATCAGAGTCTTTTCCAATGAGTCAACTCTTCGCATGAGGTGGCCAAAGTACTGGAGTTTCAACTTCAGCATCATTCCTTCCAAAGAACACCCAGGACTGATCTCCTTCAGAATGGACTGGTTGGATCTCCTTGCAGTCCAAGGGACTCTCAAGAGTCTTCTCCAACACCACAGTTCAAAAGCTTCAATTCTTTGGTGCTCAGCTTTCTTCACAGTCCAACTCTCGCATCCATACATGACTATTGGGAAAACCATAGCCTTGACGAGACGGACCTTTGTTGGCCAAGTAATGTCTTTGCTTTTGAATATGCTATCTAGGTTGGTCATAACTTTCCTTCCAAGGAGTAAGCGTCTTTTAATTTCATGGCTGCAGTCACCATCTGCAGTGATGTCCAAAAAAATAAAGTCTGACACTGTTTCCATTGTTTCCCCATCTATTTCCCATGAAGTGATGGAACCAGATGCCATGATCTTAGTTTTCTGAATGTTGAGCTTTAAGCCAACTTTTTCACTCTCCTCTTTCACTTTCATCTTCTTCAAAAAATAAAAATGGAGATTTGCACAGAACAATTTGTGAAAAGAAGAAAAAAAAAAAGAAACAAGGCATCTTTTGTATTTTTTACGGGATCCAAAGAGAAGCCAAGAAATTTGAGAACTGTCAGAAAGACCTGAGAAGCCCAATATCCAAAATTTATGCTCATTTGAAGAAAAACAAGGCAATTGCCTGTGCTGTTCAGTCAATTAAGAAATCAAACACCTTTCAAAATAAAGTTCTGTAAAATATGTATGTTTAAAGTAAAATTGTTTATCTGCAAATAAACAATTTAGTCTGCAAATGAGAATTCCAGTCAGCTTCTATTTTAAAAAATAAAAAAAACAAACACAAATTTTACAACTGAGCACTGTGTTTCATGTAGAGTGATTCTTCAGATAATACTTAGGTTTTGTCTGATTTTTAGAAAAGGCCAAATGGACCACAGGCTGAAAATAAGAAATCCTTTTGGATTCCCTCTTCTTTTCTCTAAGCCTCAATTACTTCTTTCTATACGACTAAATAAACTTAAGGTAATTACCGTAGGGATTATAATGCCTGCTGCTGCTGCTGCTAAGTCACTTCAGTTATGTCCGACTCTGCAACCACATAAATGGCAGCCCACCAGGCTCCGCCATCCCTGGGATTCTCCAGGCAAGAACACTGGAGTGGGTTGCCATTTCATTCTCCAATGCATGAAAGTGAAAAGTGAAAGTGAAGTCGCTCAGTCATGTCTGAGTCTTAGCGACGCCATGGACTGCAGCATACCAGGCTCCTCCATGGGATTTTCCAGGCAAGAGTACTGGAGTTATGATGCCTAGTCAGACATTAATTACAGTTAATCTTTCAAGCAAATTATTTCAAGAGCTAGGCACTATGCTAGGAATTCATACTATTTATCACATTTTGCTGTTTTGAAATCATAAGGATTATGGTAGCTGATGCATTGTGCATTTAGTTAGACACCCAAATAATCTGTAGGAATGACTAAGAAATCTCCATAAAATAAAACACCCTCTTCAAGAGTTACAACATAGAAACTACATCATTCCCAGGTTGTATCTGTATACACAGAGGTCTGAAATAACTGAAATATAATGTCTGATGCAATGTCATGAGAAGGGACGATAGCTACCAATGGATCAAAAGTAGCAGTCAGAAGGATCCTGAAAGTTCTACCATTGACACAGAGAACTCATTGCACCAGGAAAGAAAATCAAGACTTGGTCAGCCCACTGCACCTGATTGGTGCTAAGACATGATTAAAAATGCCATGTACTATAATACTAATAACTAACATTCAACTTAACACTTACTTCAATAAATGTCAGGAAACTTGCTTAACTTTATGTGTATATCATCTCATTTAATCATAGCTATTCCTACAGATGTTAAAATTGAGACACAAAGTTGTACATTTCTTTGTGAAATCTACACAGCCAGTAATTAGCAGAGCACTTACTTGAATTAAGGCAGTCTGAAACAAGTTTTTAAATCATAGTTTCCAGTTCCTTGATAGCTATTGCCTTCATTAAGCCTATTATATGTTTAGAATGGATACCTAGAGTTAGTATATTGGAAATGACAGCATTATGTTCCAAGAACTTGGAAAAGATGAGAATTCAGTTGTCCTGGGTTTCTATACGATCGGAAGTTATATACAACGTCTCCTTAAAGAAAGACTACCTCCACGGGTAGGAAAGCAGGACCACTTGTGGCTTAATTCAGTCAATGAGATGAATAGGGGCTGAATCAGAAGGCAGGAAAGGAAGGTACTCAAAGAAAGCAACTGTAGTGACTTTCCAACCCTTTCGCTGAAAACAAGGTGATTTACCTCAACACGTTCAGTCCCAGGGCTAAATGCAGCTTTGAGGAGATAACTGCATAACACCCATCTTTTCAAAGATGGGAATTCAGCTGTCCTGGGGTTTACTTTGAAACTGTATTATTGGAACAGTTATATGCAACATTATATACAACATGGTCACAATGAACGTTCCATTTTTAATTTAGTTTTTCATGTATTTGTATCTGGAGAGAGCATTTTGGTTGATTAGAAGACACAAGATCTCAGCACTCTTGTCAAGTTGTACTGTAAACTAATAAATTCTGCTCTGCTTTTAATTATTTTTTAAAAAGTTTTTAAAAATCAATTTAAAAAAATTTTATTCCAGGATCTAGTATTACACTTGGTGGCTGTATGATGCAGGAGTGGTGTTTCTGCTTTATTGACTATGCCAAAACCTTTGACTCTGTAGATCACAACAAACCGTGGTAAATTCTTAAACAGGTGGGAATACCAGACCACCTGACCTGCCTCTTGAGAAAGCTGTATGTAAGTCAAGAAGCAACAGTTAGAACTGGACATGGAACAACAAACAGACTGGTTCCAAATCAGTAAAGGAGTACGTCAAGGCTGTATATTGTCACCCTGCTTATTTAACTTATATGCAGAGCACATCATGAGAAATGCTGGGCTGTATGAAGCACAAGCTGGAATCAAGATTGCCAGGAGAAATATCAATAACCTCAGATATGCAGATGGCACCACCCTTATGGCAGAAAGCGAAGAAGAACTAAAGAGCCTTTTGATGAAAGTGAAACAGGAGAGTGAAAAGTTGGCTTAAAACTCAATATTCAGAAAATAAAGATCATGGTATCTGGTCCCATCACTTCATGGCATATAGATGGGGAAACAGTGGAAACAGTGTCAGACTTTATTTTGGGGGGTGCTTCCAAATCACTGCAGATGGTGACTGTAGCCATGAAATTAAAAGATGCTTACTCCTTGGAAGAAAAGCTATGACCAATCTAGACAGCATATTAAAAAGCAGAGATGTTACTTTGCCAACAAAGGTCCATCTAGTCAAAAATACAGTTTTTCCAATAGTCATGTATGAATGTGAGAATTGAACTATAAAGAAAGCTGAGCACCGAAGAATTGATGCTTTTGAACTGTTGTGTTGGAGAAGACTCTTGAGAGTCCCTTGGACTGCAAGGAAATCAAACCAGTCCATCCTAACAGAAATCAGTCCTGCATACTCATTGGAAGGACTGATGCTGAAGCTGAAGCTACAATACTTTGGCCACCTGACGCAAAGAACTGAGTCATTGGAAAAGACCCTGATGCTGGGAAAGATTGAAGGCAGAAGGAGAAGGGGATGACAGAGGATGAGATGGTTGGATGACATTACCGACTCAGTGGACATGAGTTTCAGTAAACTCCAGGAGTCAGTGATGGACAGGGAGGCCTGACATGCTGCAGTCACTGTGGTCGTAAAGAATCGGACATGACTGAGTGACTGAACTAAACTGAATATTACACTTAGTATCTCACCTTCATTTTAGAGAAAATTCTTTGTTGATAAACCTTACTATATTGTTCAACAGAGAGGGGATATATATATATATATATATATATATATATATATGTATGTATATGTATACTTATAGCTGATTTGCATTTTATATGGCAGAAAACAACACAACATTGTAAAGCAACTACCTTCCAATTAAAAAAAAAAAAGATAGTCTCATGTACAAAAATCTTTAGACTTTTAGCCTGAGAACCTCTTTTTCTCTAGCTGATCCCAGTGCTTCGTTCCTTTTCCACTAGTAATTAAAACAGATGCGCTTTAGTCACTTAGCTGTGTGAGACTCTTTGCAATCCCATGGACTGTAACCCACCAAGCTCCTCTGTCTATGGGATTATCTCAGGAGGAATACTGGAATGGGTTGCCATCTCCTCCTTCAGAGGATCTTCTCAACCTAAGGATCAAATCCCTGTCTTCTGCATTGGCAGGCGGGTTCTTTACCACTGAGTCACCTGGGAAGCCCAGTTCACACAGATAAAATGAGGTGCATATTCCTGGGAGGAACAAAAATTCCTTTGAGCAGAGATCACAAGAAGAAACAAATATGAATGCCATCACAAATTACAGGGAGACATTTCTCCAAGTGTTCCTATGCTAAATCCTACATGAAATAGTACTTCTGTCATAATTACCTAGGCAATTATCATGTTTCATACAGTCAGGTTAAAAACCTGATTCTGATGAAAAGTAAAACAAATCATTGATGAAGCTAAAATAAAAACAGGGTCAGCTAAATACAAAACACATTGGTGGTGGTGGTTGGTAGCGTTTTGCCTAATTACTTTTTATTATCATTTGTTTCTGGTGACACTGAAAAAGCAGTAATCTGAAATGAAATATTGTATCACATGCATGACAACATGAAGAAAGAAAAAGACAAAATCAATAACCTTACATTGCTGCCTTCAGTGGTAAAGATAAGGGGAACACGTATCAAATGTTCTCAATAAACAAAATAGTTACATATAAAAAGGGAAAAACGAGAAGGACAAGCCCAGTGGATATCATGCACTTGTCCAAGAATTATTCTACATTAAAAAAAAAATCTTCCCCATATCTGTGGCATTTCATCTCATAAAGAACAAAAGACCTTTGGATACATTTTCTCTTTCTCTCTTGCTTCTTTGCAATAAGTAGTAATAACTCCTCTAGTACTTTATGCAAATCTTCATTATGGCACTTTTACCATTATAATTATTTGCTTCAGTGCCTGTCTTTCCCAACAGACTGTGTGTGCTTGGAGGCCTAGGGCTGTCTTAATCATCTCTTCACATCACACATGCTTGCTAATGCTTATTATATAACACAATGACAGGTTGAAAACTCATGAGTCTACAGGAGGCCCAAGGAAGTAACATAAAGGAATGAAAGCCAAGTGTAAGATGACCAGTGGGGTACTGTTACTCTGAGAAGCCCCTGATCCATCTGAACATGGTAGCTTCTAATTAGACCTGGCAGACTGTTGCTAAGGACATTATCAAGAAGCCAGATATCTAAATATGCATGTGAAGTTTGCCACATTTTAAAAATACTGTGCAAGACAAACAAAACATTATCAACTAGGCAGATTTTATCTATGGGGCATCAGTTTGCAACCAACCAACAGGACATATGCTAATGTATACTTGGGATCAATAAACCCCAAAACTGAGGAAACTCTTGTCCTCAGTCTGAATGTAAGTAACTATTCTAAGAGTTGCCAATAAGGTTTTACATAATCTGAATATCATGAAAAACATTTAACTCAGATGACTATAACCATAACCATAGTACTAAACTATACTATTTATACATACTCACAGGGGCATCTGGTCTATCACTTCATGGCCAATAGATGGGGAAAAAATGGAAACAGTGGCAAATTTTATTTTCTTGGGCTACAAAATCACTGTGGATGATGACTGCAGCCATGAAATTAAAAGACACTTGCTCCTTGGAAGAAAAGCTATGGCAAACCTAGACAGCGTATTAAAAAGCAGAGACTTCACTCTCCCAACAAAGGTCTGCATAGTCAAAGCTATGGTTTTTACACCAGTTGTGTACGAATGTGAGAGTTGGACCATAAAGAACCCTGAGCACCAAAGAATTGATGCTTTCAAACTGCGGTGCTTCAGAAGACTCTTGAGAGTCCCTTGGACTGCAAGGAGATCAAACCAGTGAATTCTAAAGGAAATCAACCCTTACTATTCATTGGAAGGACTGATGCTGAAGCTGAAGCTCCAATACTTTGGCCACCTGATGGAAAGAGTGAACTCACTGGAAAAGATTCCAATGCTGGGAAAGATTGAAAGCAAAAGAAAAAAGAGGGTGGCAGAGAATGAGATGGTTAGATAGCATCACTGACTCAATGCACATTAATTTGAGAAAACTTGGGAGATAGTGAAGGACAGGGAAGCTTGTCATGCTGCAGGCCATGGGGTCAGAGTTGGACTGACTTAGGGACGGAACAATAATAACAAATACTACTCAAAAGGGCTTCCCCAGTAGCTCAGTGCTAAACAGTCTGACTATCCATGCAGGAGACTTGGGTTCAATCCCTGGGTTGGGAAGAAATGGCAGCCACTCCAATACAGTCCAGGGGATCACAAAAGAGTTGGAAACAAATTAGTGACTAAAAACCAACAATATATTACTCAACATGTTTAGATCCCCTCTTTCTCCTATGAATCCTACCTAATCCAAGACACAGAGAACTAAAGACTAGAAGCAATAAAGTCAATCTTCTTAAGATAGTTAGAAGTGACCAGTGATAGGAATAACCTAATTAGACAAGCAAAGCAGTCAGGGGCCATTTGATGTAGGAGCCATCAGTCCTACAAACTGAATAAACAAGAAAAAATAATTAATTTGCAGCACACTTTATAACAAAGAGTCATTAGAGCAAGGTTAAATTATGTTCATTATGTTCTGTTCAATAAAGGAAAGAAATACATGCCACATTTTAGAGTTTTTCTGTCAAATTAGCTATTTTTAATACTATCTAAATTATGCAGGTCAAGAAGCAACAGTTAGAACTGGACATGGAACAATGGACTGGTTCCAAATTGGAAAAGGAGTACGTCAAGGCTGTATATTGTCACCCTGCTTATTTAACTTATATGCAGAGTACATCATTCAAAATACTGGCCTGGATGAAGCACAAGCTGGAATCAAGATTGCTGGGAGAAATATCAATATCCTCAGATATGCAGAAGACGTCACTCTTATGGCAGAAAGCAAAGAGGAACTAAAGAGCCTCTTGATGAAAGTGGAGAGTGAAAAAGCTGGCTTAAAACTCAACATTCAAAAAAAGAAGATCATGGCATCTGGTCCCATCACTTCATGGCAAAAAGATAGGGAAACAATGGAAACAGTGAGAAACTTAATTTTTGGGGGCTCCCAAATCACTGCAGATGGTGACTGCAGCTATGAAATTAAAAGATGCTTGCTCCTTGTTAGAAAAGCTAGACAGCATATTAAAAACCAGAGACATTACTTTGCTGAAAAAAGGTCCATATAGTCAAAGTTATGGTTTTTACAGTAGTCACATATGGTTGTGAGAGTTGGACCATAAAGAAAGCTGAACACCGAAGAACTGATGCTTTTGAATTGTGGTGTTGGAGAAGACTTTTGAGAGTCCCTTGGACTGCAAGGAGAACCAACCAGTCAATCCTAAAGGAAATCAATCCTGAATATTCACTGGAATAACTGATGCTGAAGCTGAAGCTCCAATACTTTGGCCACCTTATGTGAAGAATTGACTCATTAATAAAGACCCCAATGCTGGGAAAGATTGAATGCAAGAGAAGAAGGGGTTGACAGAGAATGAAATGGTTAGGTGGCATCACCGATTCCATGGACATGGGTTTGAGTAAGCTCTGGGAGTTGGTGAAGGACAGGGAAGCCTGGCATGCTGCAGTCCATGGGGTCGCAAAGAGTTGAACATGACTGAGCAACTGAAGTGAACTAAATTGCTGAATGCCTAGAAATTTCATTCATCAAACATATCATTTTCTCAATGTTGGATAAATTAAATGTTACCACACTAAATAAAGCATCAGTCAGTCAGTCAGTCAGTTCAGTCACTCAGTCGTGTCCAACTCTTTGTGACCCCATGAATCGCAGCATGCCACGCTTCCCTGTCCATCACCAACTCCCGAAGTTCACTCAGACTCACGTCCATCGAGTCAGTGATGCCATCCAGCCATCTCATCCTCTATCATCCCCTTCTCCTCCTGCCCCCAATCCCTCCCAGCATCAGAGTCTTTTCCAATGAGTCAACTCTTCGCATGAGGTGGCCAAAGTACTGGAGTTTCAGCTTTAGCATCATTCCTTCCAAAGAAATCCCAGGGCTGATCACATTACTTTAAATAATTATCAGTGGTTTTCTTTCATTTCTCGCCATAATCCCATAAATCAGATATCAGTCCCACTTTGCTGACAATTTAACTGAGACACAGCCACACAATCTTAGACAGTGACTCAGTTCTTTTAGGGCATCCCAGGTGGCACTAGTGGTAAAGAACCCAACTGCCAAACCAGGAGGCATAAGAAACTTGGGTTCGAACCCTGGGTCAGAAAGATCCCCTGGAGGAAGGTATGGTAACCCACTCCACTATTCTTGTCTGGAGAATCCCATGGACAGAGGAGCCTGGTGGGGTCCATAGGGTCACAAAGAGTTGGACACAACTGAGATGACTTAGCAAGTATGACTTTTTTTAACTCCTATAAATGTTCTTTCACAGATCCATTCATTCATTCATTTAACACAAATTTATCGAACATTAATATGACTAATAGTTCCACAAAATAAAATGTCAGAAATTTTAAATATAAATGTAAATCTACAATTATGATATGATTCAAAACTCCTCCAAAGCTCAGTTTTATAATAAGTGAGTTCTAGAGGTTTTTAAATCACTTTCTAGTACCTGTCATTGAGTTAATAATGTGAGATTATCTTAACACATGTGATATTTTGAAAATCAGACTATTTCTGTACCTAATCCATGAGAAAAATAGGTACAGTAAATGGAAATGACTCCAGCTTTCTCTATGTTCATTAGATAATTAGTTAATTAGAACACTTTTGTAATGCCTTCTTAATCATTCACTCCAGTAGTGCAAAGAAATCAAAGTTAATCCATCTGTCGTAAAGGGATTGACTACAGGTTTCTTTATTCAATGTATTTCTTTTAAAACTGTGTAAATTTAGCATTTGTGCTACTCATGAAATATCCCAATTAACAACCCAGAAAGAAAAAAAAAAGACTGCATCTTCTTCACAATTTAACAAGTGGAAAATTATGCGATAGAAAGTTTAACCTAACTGATTATATTCAGATGAGCCTTTACCAAACTAGGATTTCTCTACCAGGACTCAGTGTATTTTAGAAACTGCTTTTCTAATGAACCTATTGTTTATACAGTCACTTCTGTGTTGCTAAGATACTTGTTGGTTTTGTCTTCTGTTTCTGATTTTGGCACATTTTTTTTTTTTTTTATAAGCACAGCTTCTTTAGCAGTCTAGATACTATGATCTTTGCTGGCATCACTAGCTATGCTTTTGGGGGAATGAACACATTGACTTTGATAAAGAAATTGCAAAACATAAAGATAAAATGGTAAAACAAAAATATTTTTATTTGAAATATTATTTCAAATCCAGGATTTGAAATAATTACATTTACTCATAGTAAAGAAAAAAAAAAAAAAAACAGTATCTCAAAATCCAATACTTAACAGAAGACTAGGGCAAAGAATAGGATAGGTTTGCTGGACTGTACATTTATAAATTACTGACTAAAATTAAGGTCCTATCCATAGTGGTGGCTCAGCTGCTAAAGAACTTGCCTGCCAAGCAGGAGATGCAAGAGACACAGGTTTGATCCTTGGGTCAAGAAGATTCCCTGGAAAAGAAAATAGCAAACTACTCCAGTATTCTTGCCTGGAAAATTCCATGGATAAAGGAGCTGATGGAGTCGCAGAGTTAGACACGACTGAGTATGCACACATACACACATACACAGCATAGTTTAATGCTTTGTGAACAGTAAGTTGGACTCACATTAGAAAGAATTCACCAGATTTTGAACTGACAATCCAAGGACAAAGTAATCTGATTTTGCGTCTAAACTCAGCCTTGATTTTGATGTCAGTTAATTTGCTGATGACTTTGAAAACATTAAATCGTTGCCGTTCTCAAACCTGGAGAAATGAGTCATCTGTTTCTGTCAAGTGGAAAAGAACAAAATCAGCAGGAAAGGAAATTTTATTTCTAAAGTTCATAAAGAATGCAATAAACAGTGGAGATTATCCACCAGTAACTGCACTTTTTTTCCCCCAAAATTCTCAATGCTCCTTTAAAGAGCAAAAAGGCAAGCAACTTGAAGGATACATGATAATCAGGCCTTCTTTCTACCACATTTTTGCACTAACAGGGAGCCAAAGAATTTTCCTGGCATAACTTTTTGGTCCTTGAAAGAGAAGCATAAATAAACCAATGCTAATTTTTTCCTTAGAGATTATTAGACCATCTTCATATCTTAAATGTAGCTTCCAACTTAGGTTCCTTGTAATAAATCATACATAATGTCAGTTATAATCATTTTTTAGATTCATAAGCTGAGGTTCAGAGGTTTTCTATCCTTTAGAGTCACCATTTACATGGGGCAGGTTTAGGATTTGAAGCACAGCCTCTGGGTTTCATACTCAAGCCTCTGTTCTAGTTAACTTCTTCCAGTGAATGTTGATACTTTGACTGCCTGACTCTTTCTTTCCTTTTCTGTATAAATACATAAAGACGCCTGACTTACCTTGGTCACAGAGTTGTTATCAATATCAAGCATCATAATGTATATCAACATATTTTAGAAATTTAACAGCCAGAAGTTTTTATTTCAAAGTATATAGAAAGTATGGTTGACTTGCCTGAGAGAAAAGTGGTTACATGGCTCCAAGTTAGCTATTTTTATGGTAATCTAATAATTACCAATTTTTGCCTCCCAGCTACCCATCCATCCAACAACCACTTCTGCTCTCCTACCAGTCAAGCCAGATGATACTTCAGTTTTACAGCAAGAGATGCAGCTTGAGACAGTACTGAGACATGAGTCCACATTCCCATTCTTCTGGTTTACTCAGAACACACTTACTCACACTTACTCTGGAGGAAGGACAAGAGCGGAAATGCTACTCATGTTTCTGTGTCAGGTTTACCTAACACCACGGTGTATGGAGAGTTTGGCTGTTTAAAAATACAAATTTATTTCCAAGTGCACTGACTTTGTATATTCACTTACCACCCACCTGGAGGTCTGCTGAAGGGAAAGTAAGGAAAAATAGGAGCTCACAGCCCTCTTTTATTAATCCTGAGGAATTCACCAAGAATTTTAGTGATCCTAAGAAATTAATAAGACACAACCCAATTTTTAAATAAAATGGTTAACTTTGAGCATTGCTTGAAGTATCACATTGAGAGAATTGAAAATCTATCATGGAAGCATTCCACCACTTAAATTATTGTCCACAAAAGCAATTTCTATGTGTTAAAACCAGAGTCAGAAAGCAAGAGGCAATTTTAGAAATGTAAATCTTTACTTCGCCCAAAGTACAAATTTGTAAGAGGCTGATTCTTCTGTTCCAATAAGAAGTGTGTTGGTTCAGATCCACAGAATTAGAGTGAGCTATTAATGCTAATGAAAACTCAAAGTGTTGCACGGCACACCCGAGGGAAACTTTTATTTTTAATATCTCAGTCATTCTCTTGTCCAGACACTAGGCTGAGTGCTTTGCATGAAGTATTTTCATTAATCCTTAAAACTCTTTCAGGTTAGACTATTACTAATTCCCATTTTATCAGGAACCAGCTAGTTAGCATGCATGCGTGCATGCTCAGTCACTTCAGTCATGTCCATGGAATTTTCCAGGCAAGAATACTGGGGTAGGTTGTCATTTCTTCCTCCAGGGATCTTCCCGACCCAGGGATCGAACCTGCATCGGCAGGAGGATTCTTTAACACTGAGCCACTTGGGAAGTCTAGCATATTAGTGGTGGACCCAAAGCTAAAACACATTACAATCTTGAGCTATTTTTAAAAATTAAATGGAAAAGTGCTTATACCAGGGCAACTCCTTTCTTTTCCTCTACACTTGGTGATCAGTAAGAAAAGCACTCTGTGCAGCTCTATGAATTTTGGAAAACTAATGGAGCTCTTTTTTAGAATATTTGAAAGGGAAAATATCTCCCATGTATTTCTAGACTCTAATTCATAGAAAATATCAAAAGAAAGATACCTGAGAAACAGAAGGCATCTTTGTCTCCTGTTACACATTAGCAGCATGTAAGGTTCATTACTACTTTTATATGGTTACCAGGGGCTGCCCAGGTGGTGCAGTGGTAAAGAATCCTCCTGCAAATGCAGGAGAGGCAAGAGACACAGGTTCAATCCCCAGGTCAGAAAGATCCCCTGGAGTAGGAAATGGCAACTCACTCCTGTATTCTTGCCTGAAAAATTCCATGGACAGAGGAGCCTGGCAGGCCATAGTCCATGGGGGTCACAAAGAGTCAGACACATCTGAGTGACTGAACACACACACAGGAGAGAGCAGAAGAACGGGATGTCACAGCAGGGAGGCTTCAGTCACCACCTCCCCAGTTTGTAGGGGTTCTCATGTAACTCTCTGAGTATTACTTCCTCACTCACTGCTCCATGAATAACCCCCCAGGATGCCACATGTGTGGAAGAGGTCCTCTCAAAGGGAAGACCAGGCTTTTGTGCAAGGCTTATGGATCTTCACAGACCTGGAAGACTGTAAGGTGCTTGCAGACTAGGAAAGAAAGTGAACATCTGCATCAAAGCCAGAATGTGGTAATTCTAATATCTAAGAGAATAGCTGAGAAATATGAGATTTAAAAGAGAGAAGTGTGTCAGGCTGTGTGGTGGGAGGAATCCATGACAAAGGAGGCAAAAAGGATTAAACTTCAATAAATTTAAACAAGAGAAGATCATATGTGAGAGGAGGAAGAGCTGAGACAAGGCAGACACACCAGCAGCCAGACCCCAGCTTCCCTTTGTTATTCTGCCATCCTTGGAAGGAAGGACATGGGAGATACGGTTGTGAAGGGGAGTCATGGCTGAAAAAAGTCCTTGAGCATTATCCTAAGATAGGATGTGTCAGCAATGGAAAGCTTTGAAAGATTTCTATCAGGGTCAGGTTCAGAGCTGAGCTTTGGGAAGACCAAAGCTGCCTGAGATGCTTCTAAAATCTCAGTTATTAGCTTGTTCACTTGTTCATACACTCATCTGAAGCATTTTATTTCTGAGTCAATATCTTCCAAGCACTCATTTTACCCTCTAGGAGAACACTACTTACCTAGAAGTCAGATGAACTTTTCTAATTGGCTAAGGATCCTCAGTAACCACAGATATACAGATGACACCATGTTTATGGCAGAAAGTGAAGAACTAAAGAGCCTCTTGATGAAAGCGAAAGAGGAGAGTGAAAAAGTTGGCTTAAAACTCAGCATTCAAAAAAAGAAGATCATGGCATCTGGTCCCATCACTTAATGGCAAATAGATGAGAAAACAATGGAAACAGTAACAGACTTTATTTTGGGGGGCTCCGAAATCACTGCAGATGGTGACTGCAGCCATGAAATTCAAAGATGCTTGCTCCTTGGAAGAAAAGCTATCACCAATCTAGACAGCATATTAAAAAGCAGAGACATTACTTTACCAGCAAAGGTCCATCTAGTCAAAGCTATGGTTATTCCCATAGTCAAGTATGGATGTGTGAGTTGGACTATAAGGAAAGCTGAGTGCCCCAAAATTGATGCTTTTGAACTGTGGTGTTGGAGAAGACTCTTGAGAGTCCCTTGGACTGCAAGGAGATCCAAACTGTTCATCCTAAAGGAAATAAGCCCTGAATATTCATTGGGAGGACTGATGCTGAAGCTGAAACTCAAATACTTTGGCCACCTGATGCAAAGAACTGACTTACTGGAAAAGACTCTGATGCTGGGAAAGATTGAGGGCAGGAGGAGAAAGGGGCAACAGAGGATGAGATGGTTGGATGGCATCACCAATGCGATGGACATGAGTTTGAGTAGGCTCCAGTAGTTAGTGATGGACAGAGAAGTCTGCCATGCTGCAGTCCATGGGGTCACAAAGAGTTGGACATGACTGAGTGACTGAACTGAAGGATCCTAAACCCAGGAGTAGTAAATGAAGGTCTGAGAATTATACACAACCACTGAGACAGGAAACATGGACTGGGAGCTTATATGTTAGATAAAGGTAAAATGCAGCTGCATTTGGGGTAATTAAAGCTGTGGTGCTAGTGGTAAAGAACTCACTTGCCAATGCAGGAGACATAAGAGATGCAGGTTCAATCCCTTGGTTGGGAAGATCCCCCGAAGGAGGGCATGGCAATCCACTCTAGTTTCCTGCCTGGAGAATCCCATGGACAGAGGATCCTGGTGGGCTACATCCATGGGGTCACAAAGCATTGGACATGACTAAAGCGACTTAGCACAGCACAGCACAGCACAATAATAGCATTATTGATGGTGAAGGACAGGGAAGCCTGGTGTGCTGCATCCAGTTCCAGTTCCAGTTCAGTCCCTCAGTCGTCTCTGACTCTTTGAGACCTGATGAACCGCAGCACACCAGGCCTCCCTGTCCATCACCAACTCCCAGAGTCTACCCAAAGCCATGTCCATTGAGTCGGTGATGCCATCCAGCCATCTCATCCTCTGTTGTCCCCTTCTCCTCCTGCCCTCAATCTTTCCCAGCATCAGGGTCTTTTCAAATGAGTCAGCTCTTCGCATCAGGTGGCCAAAGTACTGGAGCTTCAGCTTCAACATCAGTCCTTCCTATGAACACCCGGGACTGATCTCCTGTAGGATGTACTGGTTGGATCTCCTTGCAGTCCAAGGGACTCTCAAGAGTCTTCTCCAACACCACAGTTCAAAAGCATCAATTCTTTAGGGTTGCAAACAGTCAGACACATGACAGTGATTGAACAGCAACAATGATATTAACCTTATAAGGAAAAATAAACCCTACTCTGAACTCTTCACATCTTGAGGGAAATCCTGGAGAGCAAAGTCACATGGCAGGATCCTCTGGTAGTCTGTTGTGCTGATTCCCTCCTCTGGGAAATAATGGGATTAGGCATGAGAAACTGCTCAGCAATCAGTTCAGTTCAGTTTAGTCACTCAGTCGTGTCCAACTCTTTGCAACCCCATGAATCAGCACGCCAGGCCTCCCTGTCCATCACCAACTCCCGGAGTTCACCCAAACTCATGTCCATTGAGTCGGTGATGCCATCCAGCCATCTCATCCTCTGTTGTCCCCTTCTTTTCCTGCCCCCAATCCCTCCCAGCATTAGGGTCTTTTCTAATGAGTCAACTCTTCGCATCAGGTGGCCAAAGTATTGGAGTAGGACCCTATGCAACTTGGCCTTCCAAGTTCTAAAAATGGTGATGTATCAAGTTGACACAGTAGCATCTCACCAAACTGAAAAGGACTTTGAGGCTATGCACAGAGCTAAGGGATTTATGCAAGCAGTACTTCCTGAGGGCTTGATGGGTATTCTGACTGACTAGGAGAGAACAACAAACAATATGGAAAAGCACATGTCTTCAGTGAGCTTACATTCAGGTGTGGGGATAAAGATGCCTGTCACAGTCAGTAAAGAGATAATGAAACAGGCCATGAAAGAAATAAAATCTGATCACATTACAAGGTGAGTAAAAGGCTACTTCATAGAGCTGGCCAAAGGAGACCTGTCTGAAGAAGCAATGAACGAGCAGACACCAGAGTAGTAAAAAGGCAAAGGCCAGAGGAGGGCATCAGACACAGAGGGAAGTAGTAGATCTAAGGGTCTTCTGACAAGAACGCATATGGCATTCTCAATGAAAACAAAGAATGCCCATGAACCTAAAGCATAAAAATGGATGGGGAACACACTGGAAAAGTGGGTCAGAGAGGTTCATGCTGGCCAGATCATCTGTGACCATATTTAGGAATTTGGGTTTTACTGTGAATATAGGAAGCCACTGGAAAAATCTGAACAAGGGAATGTCCTTTTAGGACAAATAAAATTATTCAAATAACTTTATGCACTCTGAATGCTAAGTGCAAAATGGACTGCAGGGAAGCAAATTCTGAGATAAAATAGTTACAAGGCTACTGCAGAAGTTCAGGTGAAAATCAGTACTAGCTTGGACTGACGGTGGCAGTGGGGAGGTAGAGGAATGAACAGAATTAAGACACATTTTGGAGATCGAGCCAGCAGGACTTCTTGGTGAGAATGGGGTAAGAATGAGGAGAAAAAGAGAATAAAGTCAAATCCTAGGTCTTATTCTTAAGTGCCTAAGCAACTACCTAGATGGATGTGGCATTTACTGAGACTGGGAAAACTGGAGGAAAAGGGAAGGGTAGGGGGAAATCCAGAGGTTCAATTTACTTCAATCAAACCAGTCAATCCTAAAGGAAATCAACCTGAATACTCACTGGAAGAACTAATGCTGAAGCTGGAAGCTCAAATACTTTGGCCACCTGATGGGAACAAATAATTCACTGGAAAAGACCCAGATGCTGGGAAAGATGAAGGCAAAAGGAGAAGAGAGCAGAAGAGGATGAGATGGTTGAATAGCAACGGACATGAACCTGGGCAAACTCTGGGAGATAGTGAGGAACTGGGAGGCCTGGCAATGCTGCAGTCTGTGGAGTTGCAAAGAGTCCGACACAACTTAGCGAATAAACAAGGAGGAAATCCAGAGATTCAATTTAGTTGCATTACAGTTGAGACGTCTACTAAAAATTAGATGGAGATGTGAAAAAGGTAGTTGTATACGTAAGTCAAGAGTCTAGGATATTATTGAGAGTAAGAGATACAAATTTGGGAATTATCAGTATTTGGATGGATTTAAAGCTATGGGACTGTGAAGAAAGCTGAGCGCCAAAGAACTGATGCTTTTGAACTGTGGTGTTGGATAAGACTCTTGAGAGTCCCTTGGACTGCAAGGAGATCCAACCAGTCCATTCTAAAGGAGATCAGCCCTGGGTGTTCTTTGGAAGGAATGATGCTAAAGCTGAAACTTCAGTACTTTGGCCACCTCATGCGAAGAGTTGACTCACTGGAAAAGACTCTGATGCTGGGAGGGATTGGGGGAAGGAGGAAAAGGGGATGACAGAGGATGAGATGGCTGGATGGCATCACCGACTCGATGGATGTGAGTTTGAGTGAACTCTGGGAGTTGGTGATGGACAGGGAGGCCTGGCGTGCTGCGATTCATGGGGTCGCAAAGAGACGGACACGACTGAGCGATTGAACTGAACTGTACTGAAAGCTGTCGGACTATCTGTGATAACTTATAGAGAGACTAATCATAGAGATGAGAAGAGTGCCCAATATCAACGCCTGGGAGTTGAGTATTTGGAGGCTGATAGAGGGTGAATAGCCATCAAGGACCACTGCAATAAGAGGAAAACCAAAGGAATATGACAGACAGAAGCCAATAGAAAAATATGTTTCAAGGAAGATGTGGTCAATCGTGTATAATGAGGTTGATACACTGCATAAGGTAAGGCAGTATCAAATTTTGCCAAATATATTTCTTATGGATATAGTTTCTAAAGAATGCATCTTAGGTTTTACTGATATGACATGAAAATCCAGGTAAAATTTAATACATTTACTCACACCAGATGTTTGGAATAAAGATAAACTTTTATTCATTATCACTTCCATTTATCTCTCATGCATCAGTTTTAGATCCTACTCTAAGACTGATATATATCAATCTGTGCTCTATATATAAAGATATATATCAAACTATGCTATATATCTTTAGTTCTCATTGTGTAGAATTTTAAAGATACCTATAACATTGTAGCTCAGCCTAAAGACATGTGCATCACTAAATACATTATTACTGAACTGTTAGATCTGTGAGGGTGGGAACAGGCCTGATATGTTCATAGATAAAGTCCTAGAATTTAACAAATGTCAAATACTTTGTAGATTCTCAAAAACTCCAGTTGATACATAATTTAATCATCAATCACTTATTCTGAGTCACTGCAGCACCAAATTAGAGCAAGTAAAAGATGGTTAGGACTCCCATTTGACATACTGAAATGAGGTAGCCACAATTGAGCAAAGTCCTGTGTAAGCAGGTAAATACCTGTAGCTCCAAAGCCTTCCATTATTCATAATATTGGTGCATAATAAATCTCCACAAGCACACAATTTACTGCCACACAGGTTCAGATGGACAACGCTGACCTACAGTTTCCCTCACAGTAATTATAGAGAGTCTACTGATACACAATTGATCTAAAAAGCCTCTTAGGCCAATTTTCCACCAAATTCCAGAAGAATATAATATCACAGTATGTGGACACCCAGAAGAAATTCACCAAGAGTTTCAGCTAAAAGGTGTGCGATTATCACAGTTTGGTTTTAGGGACAAGTTAATTGGCAAATCTATATTAAATTATACTCACAGGAAGCACTTCGATAGGCACTGCTGCTGCTGCTGCTGCTAAGTCGCTTCAGTCATGTCTGACTCTGTGCGACCCCAGAGACGGCGGCCCACCAGGCTCCCCGGTCCCTGGGATTCTCCAGCCAAGAACACTGGAGTGGGTTGCCATTTCCTTCTCCAATGCATGAAAGTGAAAAGTGAAAGTGAAGTCACTCAGTCGTGTCCGACTCCTAGCGACCCCATGGACTGCAGCCTACCAGACTCCTCCATCCATGGGATTTTCCAGGCAAGAGTACTGGAGTGGGGTGCCATTGCCTTCTCCACAATAGGCACTGTGAGGGATACAAAGGAATATAGAGTACATTTCCAGGCCTTTTGGAATTCTAAAATTTAGGTATATGTCTTTCACTTTATGAAATGTTAAATAAAAATGTAACATTGCAATAATAGAAAAATTACAAATGTGAGGTCCTATATAATTAATAGTCATCCATTCTTCAGTGTGATTCAAATATAAGGTGGATAAGAATCTTTAGCTGAATGTGGGGTAAACACAGGAACATAACAAAGTGTGTGTGTGTGTGTGTGTGTGTCTGTGTGTTTTGTTCTCCCTTAAAAATTATCAGTCCCAGAACATCATATATAAGAAACACACCTTGACGCATGTTTCTTGTTGCATGGCAACCATAAGGAAATGTAATGCTGAGAAACAGATCTCTAGGACACAGCCTGCATGTGGGACTGTGTTTCCAAGCAGAGAATAAGGTTTCCATCCCTATAATTACTCTTGTATTATGTGTGTGGTGGTGGTGGTGGTTCAGTCACTCAGTCGTGTCGTACTCTTTGCAACCCCATAGAGTGTAGCCCGCCAGGCTCCTCTGTCTGTGGGATTTCCCAAGCAATACTAGAGTGGTTGCCATTTCCTTTTCCAAGGGATCTTCCTGACCCAGGAATTGAAGCTGCATCTCTTGCTTGGCAAGCTGATACTTTTACCTGAGCCACCTGGGAAGCCCCTCTCTTGTATTATGAATGCATGTGTGCTCAGTCATTTCAGTCATGTTCAGCTCTTTATGATCATATGGACTGCAGCCTGCCAGGCTCCTCTGTCCATGGGATTCTCCAGGCAAGAATACTGGGGTGGGCTGCCATGCCTTGCTCCAGGGAATTTTCCCAACTCGGGGATTGAACCTACATCTCCTGCATCTCCTGCACTGCAGATTCTTTACCCCTGAGCCACCAGGGAAGCCCTTCTCTTATATTGTAATAGCACCTTATTTGAGAAACAAAATGGCACCATAGAAAGAGCAATAGATCAAGAGTCAAGGGGCTTGGGGATTCCTGACTTTGCTACCAACAAAGGTCAGCAGGAGGAAGGGGGTCTGGAGCTATCTCCAGCTCTGAAGTCAGACACATAGCCACTTAAACTTCTTCTGTGTGATCCTAGGCAAGTCACACAGCTTTCACTGTTATGTTCTTATCTATAAACCAGGAAGAACAGTACCACTGGAATCTAAAATGCTTGTAACTAAGTGAAAGTAGCCAATCTGAAAAGGATACATACCATATGATTCCAATTCTATGACAATCTGGAAAAGATAAAACCATGGAAACAGTAAAAAGATCAGTGGTTTTCAGAGGCTAGAGAGTAGAGGGAAGAATAGGAAGAATACAGAGAATTTTTCAGGTCATGAAATTATTCTGCATGATGCTAGAGTGGTTCAGTTCAGTTCAGTTCAGTCATTCAGTCGTGTCTGACTCTGTGCGACCCCATGAATCGCAGCACGCCAGGCCTCCATGTCCATCACCAACTCCCGGAGTTCACTCAGACTCACGTCCATCGAGTCAGTGATGCCATCCAGCCATCTTATCCTCTGTCATCCCCTTCTCCTCCTTCCCCCAATCAGATACATGTTATTATACATCTGTCCAAACTCATTTAATGTACAATAACAAGAGTGAACTCTAATGTAAACTATAGACTTTGGGTGATAATGCTATGTCAGTGTAGGTTTATCAGCTGTAATAAATGCACCACTCTAGTTATTACTGTTGTTCAGTCGCTCAGACACTTCAGTCACTCAGTCGTATCCAACTCTTTGCGACAACATGGACTGCAACACACCAGGCTTCCCTGTTCTTCATCACCTCCCAGAGCTTGCGGAAACTCATATCCATTGAGTCAGTGATGCCATCCAACTATTTCATTCTCTTTCGTCCCCTTCTCCTTCTGCCTTCAATCTTTCCCAGCATCAGGATCTTTTCTAATGAGTAAGTTCTTCGGATCAGGTGACCAAAGTATTGGAGCTTCAGATTCAGAATCAGTCCTTCCAATGAATATTTGGGACTGGTTTCCTTTAGGATTCACTGGCTGGATCTTGCAGTCCAAGGGACTCTCAAGAGTTCTCTCCAACACTGCAGTTCAAAAGCACCAATTCTATGGTGCTCGGCCTTCTTTATTGTCCAATTCTTACATCCATATCTAACTAATGGAAAAAGCATAGCTTTGACTAGACAGACCTTTGTCAGCAAAGTAATGTCTCTGCTTTGTAATAAGATGTCAATAGCTTTTCTTCCAAGGAGCAAGCGTCTTTTAATTTTATGGCTGCAGTCACCATCTGCAGTGATTTTGGAGCCCAAGAAAATAAAGTCTGTCACTGCTTCCATTGTTTTCCCATCTATTCGCCATGAAGTGATGGGACCAGATGCCTTGATATTCATTTTTTCAATACTGAGTTTTAAGCCAACTTTTTCACTCTTCTCTTTCACTTTTATCAAGAGGCTCTTTAGTTCTTCTTCACTTTCTGCCATAAGCGTGGTGTCATCTACATATCTGAGGTTATTGATTTTTCTCCCAGCAATCTTGATTCCAGCTTGTGCTTTAAACATTCTGGCATTTCGCATGATGTACTCTGCATTAGTAAGCAGGGTGACAATATATAGCCTTGACATACTCCTTTTCCAATTTGGAACCAGTCTGTTGTTCCATGTCTGGTTCTAACTGTGCTTCTTGACCTGCATAGATATTTCTCAGGAGGCAGGTAAGGTGGTCTGGTATTTTCATCTCTTTAAGAATTTTCCAGTTTGTTGAGATCCACACAGTCAAAAACTTTAGCATAGTCAATGAAGCATAAGTAGCTGTTTTTCTAGAATTCTCTTGCTTTTTCTATGATTCAAAGGATGGTGGCAATTAGATCTCTGGCTGCTCTGCCTTTTTTAAATCCAGCTTGAACATGTGGAAGTTCTCAGTTCGTGTACTGTTAAAGTATAGCTTGGAGAATTGCATTGCTAGCATGTGAAATGAGTGCAATTGTGTAGTAGTTTGAACATTCTTTGGCACTGTCTTTTGTTGGGACTGTAATGAAAATTGGCCTTTTCCAGTCCTGCGGCCACTGCTGAGTTTTCCAAATTTGCTGGCATATTGAGTCAGTACTTTAACAGAATCATCTTTTAGGATTTGAAATAGCTCAGCTGGAACTCCATCAGCTCCACTAGCTTTGTTCATAGTGATACTTCCTAAGGCCCACTTGACCTTGCACTCCAGAATGTCTGGCTCTAGGTAAGTGATTACACCATTGTGGTTATCTGGGTTATGAAGATATTTTTTGTATATTTCTTCTGTGTATTCTTCCCACCTCTTCTTAATAGCTTTTGCTTCTGTTAGGTCCATACCATTTCTGTCCTTTACTGTGCCAATCTTTACATGAAATATTCCCTTGATATTTCTAATTTTCTTGAAGAGATCTCTAGTCTTTCCCATTTTTTTTGTCTTCCTCAGTTTCTTTGCACTGATCACTTAGGAAGGCTTTCTTATCTCTCCTTGCTATTATTTGGAACTCTGCGTTCAGGTGGGTATATCTTTCCTTTTCTCCTTTGTCTTTCACTTCTCTTCTTTTCTCAGCTATTTTTAACACCTTCTCAGACAATCATTTTGTCTTTTTGCATTTCTTTTTCCTGGGGATGATTTTGATTACTGCCTCCTGTAAAATGTTATAAGCCTCCATCCATAGTTCTTCGTGTACTCTCTCGGTCAGATCTGATCCCTTGAATCTATTTGTCACTTCCACTGCATAATTGTAAGGGATTTGATTTAGGTCATACCTGGATGGCCTAGTGGTTTTCCCTACTTTCTTCAATTTAAGTCTGAATTTTGCAATAAGGAGTTCATGATATGAGCCACAGTCAGCTCCTGGTCTTATTTTTGCTGACTGTCTGAAGCTTCTCCATCTTCAGCTGCAAAGAATGTAATCAATCTGATTTTGGTATTGAGCATCTGGTGATGTCCATTTCTTGGATGAGAAGTCGTCTCTTGCATTGTGGGAAGAGGGTGTTTGCTATGACCAATGCATTCTCTGGGCAAAACTCCATTAGCATTTGCCCTGCTTCATTTTGTACTCCAAGGCCAAACTTGCCTGTTACTCCAGGTTATCTCACTATTGACAACCTCTCTAGTGTGGGATGTCATAGTGGGAGAGGTTACGCATGTGTAGCAGCAGGGAAACCACTGCACCTTCCTCTACATTTGTCTATGAAATTTACAACTGCCATGTACTCATTAAACCCTGAAGCCCAGATTCACAACTAAGTCTGAGGGCTGGTCCTTCTCCCTATTAGAGACCACCCAAATATGACTTGCCTTCCTGCTTAGATATACAAGTTGACTATGTCTTAGCTCTCAGTCCTTGGACTTCACACATGTGCCTATTACACTACCTTTTCTAGAAATCTCTATCAATAATTATTTCTTTGCAACAATGACTGCAGTGTGATTTGAGTGTGTGTCTATCTTTGGTACTTGATTTCTACTGTCAGCACTTGAAAAAGGTTCACCTCAGCCACAGTCTGCTCTATCTCACCAGACAGGAATAGAACCTTTCTCGTCTGGCTTATCCTGTTGCAAATGGCTAAATAGGCCTTGTAGATATTCAAAGCACAATAAATCATCCTTCATTTATCACAACTGTGATGACAACTGGAAAAAAGTAATCTATGTGTGTGTGGTAGATAGATGGGTCAGGCCTATAAACAGTCTATCTATAGATGGTACTGAAATTTTTCCTAAGGAAATAATTCACTCTCAGGAAGAAGTCAAGTTGGGTCAAGTGCAAAGATAATTTGTAAAGAAGACGACTAATTTTACGAGTTCAGATTTGTCATCCAGCCTGGTCTTCCCATATATTCCTGTCTGAATTCTAGTAAGAGATTGGGAAAGAGAGGTTATATATAGAAAAACATTTGCGAACCCCATGGGAACCATGTGGAAAAAATGGAGGAGTAATGAGAGAGGAGCGTTCTCCCTACTTCTGTATGGCCTTGGCACAAGAATGACATCAGAGAACCTGACACCCCTTAGGCATCTTCAGACCAAAAAACATCTGTGGCATCACTGTCAGGAAAAAGACACCAGATAGCTAAAAGAAGTGATTGTTACTTAGTAGAAGCCAGACAGACACAGCAGAAGAGGGTGGGAAATGGAGTGCAATTCACCTCTGAGTATTACAAGTAAGGATGAGGCAACTTTGCATCAATCAACAGACAAAAAGAGGGTTATATTATTAATAAAAAAGTAAAGTCACTTAATATCTAACATAAGCAGTTCTGGTTTGTTAATCAAGAAATGCATTGAGTAAAAACATTTAAAATGCATTGGGTGAAGTATTCTACTAAAGGACTTTCCAGGTGTCTCAGTGGTCAAGAATCCACCTGCCAATGTAGGAGACAGAAGAGACAAGGTTCAATTTCTGGGTGGGAAGATCCCCTGGAGAATGAATGGCAACTCACTCCAGTATTCTTGCCTGGAGAATTTCATGGACAGAATAGCCTTAGTGGGCTACAATCCAAGAGTTGGACATGACTTAGCAACTAAACCACCACCAACCACCACATTCTACTAAGGATCATGAGCCCACAATTACTGTGATGTCAGGAGCCCAGAAAGAAATTAAATTACCTAGTTGCTTTGTTGAAGATGACAGAATATATTCATTTTTATAGCTATTTTTATACCTATTTATTTAAAAAACAACTCCTATTGACCTAAGCACATGTCAGGTTGCTATGACATGCAATGGATAAACAGATGGCTAAGTTATTCTTGGAAGGCAGCTATCAGATATAATATATTTTCAAGTGCCATGATACAGACATAATTGAAAAGATGTGGAAGTTCAGATTAATCTACTAAGGAGAAATTAACCTTTAATTTGAACATTTTCATAACCTAGGTAGCATATTCAAAAGCAGAGACATTACTTTGCCAACAAAGGTCCATTTAATGGCAACCCACTCCAGTATTCTTGCCTGGAAAATCCCATGGACAGAGGAGCCTGGTTGGCTACTGTCCATGTGGTCCCAAAGAGTCGGACATGACTGAACGATTTCACTATCACTATCACTATGATTTTTCCAGTGGTCATGTATGGATGTGAGAGTTGGACTGTGAAGAAAGCTGAGCACCGAAGAATTGATGCTTTTGAACTGTGGTGTTGGAGAAGACTCTTAAGAGTCCCTTAGACTGCAAGGAGATCCAACCAGTCCATCCTAAAGATCAGTCCTGGGTGTTCATTGGAAGGACTGATGCTAAAGCTGAAACTCCAGTACTTTGGCCACCTCATGCGAAGAGTTGACTCATTGGAAAAGATTCTGATGCTGGGAGGGATTGGGGGCAGGAGGAGAAGGGGACAACAGAGGATGAGATGACTGGATGGCATCACCAACTCAATGGACATGAGTTTGAGTGAACTCTGGGAGTTGGTGATGGACAGGGATGCCTGGCGTGCTGCAATTCAGGGGGTCGCAAAGAGTCAGACATGACTGAGTGACTGAACTGAACTGAATATAGAAAAAAGGAGAAAAAATATTGTGGAGGTGCATTTTTATAGGAGATTGGGCTCTCAAGTAAGTACATAAAGAAAAATCAAAGAAAGTTAAATGTATCCTTTTACATTTCTGAAGTTATCCATGAAGTACACATGGATGTGGATTTACAATCATGTAGGATTTTTAACCTAAAGTCTGAGAACCACCATGTAATCTAAAGAACAGAACAACAACAACAAAAACTGTGCCTACATGATTTATGCATGAACATGATTCTTCTTTTAAAGTAATTTCTTAAAGAGAAATAAACAATTCCATTGTTTCCACTTCATGGCAAAAAGATGGGGAAACAATAGAAATAGTGAGAGACTTTATTTTCTTGGTTCCAAAATTACTGCAGATGGTAACTACAGCCATGAAATTCAAAGACACTTGCTCCTTGGAAGAAAAGCTATGATGAACCTAGACAGCATATTAAAAACCAGAGACATTAATTTGTCAACAAAGGTCCATATAATCAAAGCTATGTTTTTTCCAGTTGTCATGTAAGGATGTGAGAGCTGGACAGCAAAAAAAAGCTGAGCACCAAAGAATTGATGCTTTTTAACTGTGGTGTTGGAGAAGACTCTTGAGGGTCCCTTGGACAGCAAGGAGGTCAAACCAGTTAATCCTAAACGAAATCAACCCTTAACACTCATTGGAAGGACTGATGCTGAAGCTGAAGCTCCAATACTTTGGCCACCTGATGTGAAGAGCTGACTCATTAGAAAAGACCCTGATGGTGGGAAAGAAAGATTGAAGGCAGGAGGAGAAAGGGATGACAGAGGATAAAATGATTGGATAGCATCACCGACTCAATGGACATGAGTTTGAGCAACTTCTGTGAGATGGTGAAGGACAGGGATGCCTGGCATGCTGCAATCCATGGGGTCGCAAAGAATCAGATAGGACTGATTGATTGAACAACAATTGATTCTACTTCTTCATCCTATTTTTATCTTTTTTTTAAAATTTTATTTTATTTTTAAACTTTACAATATTGTATTAGTTTTGCCAAATATCAAAATGAATCCGCCACAGGTATACCTGTGTTCCCCATCCTGAACCCTCCTCCCTCCTCCCTCCCCATACCCTCCCTCTGGGTCGTCCCAGTGCACCAGCCCCAAGCATCCAGTATCGTGCATCAAACCTGGACTACTTCATCCTATTTTAATATGAAATTTCCATGATCACATAAAAACAGAGCTTCAAAATTCATGAAGCAAAAACTGATAGAACTGAAAGAAACAAATTCACAACTATAGTTCAATATTTCAAGACTTTATGTAATCAATAGAACAGACAGAAAAGGTGAAAAAACAGGCGACTTCAACCATGGCACCAATTGATATTTATAGAATATTCATTCCAACAGTAGAATACACACATTCTTTTAAAGTGCATTGGGACATCCACGAAGTTGAACCATAATCTCAGCCATGAAACAAAACTTAAGAAATCATAAAAATTAAAATCTTACAAATTCTCATTATAATAGAATTAAACTTGAACTTAACAACAAAAAGAAACTGGAAAATCCCCAGATGTTTTGAAATTTAAAAACATGCCTCTAAATAGCCATGAACCAAAAAAAAAGTCACAATGGAAAACAGAAAAGATTTTTAATTGAATGAAAATGAAAACACATTATATCAAACATGATGGGATGCATTCAAGACTGCTTAGAGAAAAATCCATAGCATTAAACACTAAAATTTAAAAAGAATAATTTTCCATATTAAAAGTTAGGGAAATAAGAGCAAACTAAAGCCAAAATAAACAGAAGAAAGAAAATGACAGTCATGAAAAGAAACCAGTGGAACTAAAAACAGAAATATAGATAAAATCAAACATTCGTTCATGAAAAATAAACTAAACTATTGACAAATATTTAGCCAGTTTGATAAAGAGTAAAAGAGAGAAGATATAAATCGTCAACATTGGGGATACAAAATGCCCATCACTATAAACCTTAACAAATACTGAAAGGATAATAAAAATGTTACAAAGCAGATATTAAGCCATTTCTACCTACCCTTCAAATTTTTATGCTCAACTCAAAAACCTATTTATGAAGTTCATAGAAGATTTATTCATAATTTCAACCCAAATACCTTTAATAATCTCGTGGTTAAATAAACAATGATGCATCCATGAAATGAACTATGACTTGGCAATAAAAATAGAGCACTAATACCTGGCAATGCCATAGTTGAATCTAAAATGTTATATTAAGTGTAATAAGCTAGATTCAAAAGACTTCATGCAATATTACTCTGTATAAAAGGTATAGAATATTCTGGAAAAGACAATGTATAAAATATTGTATAAAATATTCTGGAAAAGATAAAATATAGGGACAGAAAACAGATAAAATGTTTGCAAGGATCAGAAAGAATGAACCTTAAAAACATGGAAGAATTTAGACATGTGTGAAGGGGGAGGGATAGAATGATATGGGGTAAAATATTCTTAGAAACCGCACAAAGAAGGGAGCTCAAGAATCAGGGTTAACAAATAACAGAAGAGAATAACTGGTTAAAATGGAAAGGATCCCACAGAAAGAGAACTCTGAAGAAGAAAAGGTCAAGCATTGTGATTGCCTGTGAAGTTCCAGAATGCTCTTTATCCTATAGTCCATGGGGAGGGGTGGGGACAGGTGTGATGTGCAAAGTCTTAAAACACACAGCACACATCATGAATGTGATGTGGGTACTGTACAGTTTTCTTGGTGAATAAGGGAGACATTCATTAGGCAAAAAAATAAAATCAAGGTAACTAGAGCACTCCTTCTTTCTCTCTAAAAAGCTAACAATTATGGTGTCTGCCAATTTAGAACAGAAATATTTAAAAATGAAAGAATCCAATTTAGGGAGCTCTCTTTAAAAGTTAGTGGATGTATCAACAAAAGAGAAGAGACCATTGTCTTAATTGCCTTTTTACTTTTTTTTCTTCTTCCCATCTGCTACAAAAAAAAAAATATAGCGAATATATTAAAAGAAATGTTAATGGAGGAAATATCATTAATGTTTTAAATTGGCTTTTCACAGAGTAACAATACATAAGCTGTAAAACAGAAAATATATTTAAATAGTATCAATAATAAAATGTTCCACTTGAGGGCTTTTAAATGTTTTATACTAAAAATTCATATTTAAACATCTTGCTCTCAGAAGTGCTGAGTTTCAAATAATATTCACATACATATACAGGCATACTGTATGTATACACATTTAGGTATACAAAAGTGAAATTATTTATTAATATTCTATCTATAGTCTTAAATTCAAGGATCAGCAACAGAATCCACAGATAGACCCCTACATTCATGTTAATCATTATTTTTGAACTTTTTTTTGCTAATTCATTAAATAATTAGCTAATGGAGAAAAATGGAAATTCATTATCTTGAACACTTCCTGACTCTAATTTTGAAGAAACTCCTAAAAAGGATTGTTGTTTTTCAGTTGCCAAGTCGTGTCTGACTCCTTTGCAATCTATGGACTGTAGCCCACAAAGCTCCACTGTCCATGAAATCCTCCAGGTAAGAATATTGGAGTGGGTTGCCATTTCCTTCTCCAGAGGATCTTTCCAACCCAGAGATCGAATGCACATCTCCTGCTTGGCAGGCGACACCAGAGAAGCCCAAAAAAAGGATTATAAGGTACCAGTAATGATAACAAGAGGTAATGGGTTTTGATAATTCACAGTTTGGGTGAAAAGAACTGTGGAGGAAATTTTCAAGACACTAGACTTTTCTCACAGCTGTGAAGCTCATTGCTCAAGCCAAAACTAAGCAGTAATGTCCCTTTTTTTGCATTTAAGCCCCATCTAATCTACTATCAAATTTAGTTGACTCCAAAATACATCTCCCCATCCTTATTATAACCAACCTGGTCCCACTTATCATTATTATGTCAAGAACTAATACAATACCTTTTCAAGTCTCCTGTTGCCATTCTTACTGTGTTATGATCCATTTGTCTCATGATGTAAAGAGTGAACTTCGAAAAATCTAATCAGAGGGTTTCACTCTTCTAAAAACTTCTCATTGGCTTCCCATCAGATCAGATCAGATCAGTCGCTCAGTCGTGTCCGACTCTGCAACCCCATGAATCGCAGCACGCCAGGCCTCCCTGTCCATCACCAACTCCCGGAGTTCACTGAGACTCACGTCCATTGAGTCAGTGATGCCATCCAGCCATCTCATCCTCTGCCGTCCCCTTCTCCTCCTGCCCCGAATCCCTCCCAGCATCAGAGTCTTTTCCAATGAGTCAACTCTTTGCATGAGGTGGCCAAAGTACTGGAGTTTCAGCTTTAGCATCATTTCTTCCAAAGAAATCCCAGGGCTGATCTCCCTCAGAATGGACTGGTTGGATCTCCTTGCAGTCCAAGGGAGAAGTTCTAATTTATGCAGAGAGTGTGGCTTCCCATACTCTCTGCATAAATTAGAACTTATTAACCATGATTTACATATCTATGTTTTATGGAACTCCCACCAGTGTGACTAACGTTATTCCTTGTCACCATCTTTTCACTTACCATGCTTACCCCATTGACCTCCAGTTCTTCAAATACACTGAGCTATTTCCTCCTCAGAACATTGGACTACCTACCACTCTGCCTGGAATTCTCTTCTTGCTCACCTACACATGTCAATCTTAAATAAATATCACCTCTTTGAACAGGCCATGTGACCACCAAATTTAACAATTCTCCAGTCACATTACATGATTCAACCTAATTTTTTTTTCCATAATGCTTCATGCTATCTTAAATTACCTCCTTTCTTCCTTCATTCATATTCTCTTTCTTTTTTCCTTCCTTTGTGAACTGAATGCATCTTCCACCCCCAATTTGGGGGTGGAATTTGTACTGAAGTTATAACCCCCAATACGATAGTACTTAGAAATAAACTTTTGAGAGGTAATTAAGGTGTATGCAGGTCAGGAAGCAATAGTTAGAACTGGACGTGGAACAGCAGATTGGTTCCAAATAGGAAAAGGAGTATGTCAAGGCTGTATATGGTCACCCTGCTTAATAACTTCTATGCAGAGTACATCATGAGAAACGCTGGGCTGGAAGAAGCACAAGCTGGAATCAAGATTGCCGGGAGAAATATCAATAACCTCAGATATGCAGATGACACCACCCTTAAAGCAGAAGAGGAACTAAAAAGCCTCTTGATGAAAGTGAAAGTGGAGAGTGAAAAAGTTGGCTTAAAGCTCAACATTCAGAAAACGAAGATCATGACATCTGGTCCCATCACTTCATGGGAAATAGATGGGGAAACAGTGGAAACAGTGTCAGACTTTATTTTTGGGGGCTCCAAAATCACTGCAAATGGTGACTGCAGCCATGAAATTAAAAGACACTCCTTGGAAGGAAAGTTATGACCAACCTAGATAGCATATTCAAAAGCAGAGACATTACTTTGCCAACAAAGGTCCATCTAGTCAAGGCTATGGTTTTTCCAGTGGTCATGTATGGATGTGAGAGTTGGACTGTGAAGAAAGCTGAGCACCGAAGAATTGATGCTTTTTTTTAAATTTTTTTTATTTTTAAACTTTACGATATTGTATTAGTTTTGCCAAATATCGAAATGAATCCACCACAGGTATACCTGTGTTCCCCATCCTGAACCCTCCTCCCTCGTCCCTCCCCATACCCTCCCTCTGGGTCGTCCCAGTGCACCAGCGCCAAGCATCCAGTATCGTGCATTGAACCTGGACTGGCGACTCGTTTCATACATGATATTATACATGTTTCAATGCTATTCTCCCAGATCTCCCCACCCTCTCCCTCTCCCACAGAGTCCATAAGACTGATCTATACATCAGTGTCTCTTTTGCTGTCTCGTACACAGGGTTATTGTTACCATCTTTATAAATTCCATATATATGCGTTAGTATACTGTATTGGTGTTTGGAGAAGACTCTTGAGAGTCCCTTGGACTGCAAGGAGATCCAACCAGTCCATTCTGAAGGAGATCAGCCCTGGGATTTCTTTGGAAGGAATGATGCTAAAGCTGAAACTCCAGTACTTTGGCCACCTCATGCGAAGAGTTGACTCATTGGAAAAGACTCTGATGCTGGGAGGGATTGGGGGCAGGAGGAGAAGGGGACGACAGAGGATGAGATGGCTGGATGGCATCACCAACTCGATGGACGTGAGTTTGAGTGAACTCCGGGAGTTGGTGATGGACAGGGAGGCCTGGCGTGCTGCAATTCATGGGGTCGCAAAGAGTCGGACACGACTGAGTGACTGAACTGAAGGTCAAAATAGATGGGAAAAAAGAGGAAACAGTGACAGATTTTATTTTCTTGGACTCCAAAATCACTGCAGACAGTGACTACAGACACGAAATTAAAAGACACTTGCTCCTTGGAAGAAAATCTATGACAAAATTGACAGCGTACTAAAAAGCAGAGGTATCACTTTGCCAACAAAGGTCTGTATAGTCAAAGCTGTGGTTCTTCCAGTAGTCATGTATAGATGTAAGAGTTGGACCATAAAGAAAGCTGAGCACCAAGAAATTGATCCCTTCAAACTGTGGTGCTGGAGAAGACTATTGAGAGTCTCTTGGACAACAAGGAGATCTAACCAATCAATCCTAAAGGAAAGCAACTCTGAATATTCATGGAAGGGACTGATGCTGAAGCTCCAATACTTTAGCCACCTAATGCGAAGAGCTGGCTGAATAGAAAAGATCCTGATGCTGGGAAAGATTGAGGACAGGAGGAGAAGACGGTGAACGAGGATGAGATGGTTGAACTCAATGGACATGAGTTTGAGCAAACTCCAGGAGATAGTGAAGGACAGGGAGGCCTGGGTTGCTGCAGTCCATAGGGTCACAAAGAGTCAGACAAGACTAAGTGACTGAACAATGACAACAAAGGTCAAAAGGATGAGGCCCCTATTATGGGATTAGTGTACTTATAAGAAAAGGAAGAGTGAGAGAGACAGAGATCGCCACATGCACACTTTAAGGAAAGACAAGGTGAGAACAGAGGGTGAAGGCAGCTATTTGCAAACCAGGAAGAGAACTGTTTGCAAGACCAGGAAACAAGTTGGCTGGCATCTTGATCTTGCACATTCCCCAGCCTCCAGAACTGTGATATTTGTTCCTTTCTTCCCTCCTTCTTTCCTTTTTTCTTTTTCCTTCCCTTCCCCTCCTTTATTCCCTCATTCCCTTCCTTCCATCTGTTCCTCCCCCTCCTTCTCTCTCTCCTCCTACCTACCTTCCTTCCTTCTCTGCTTTTATCCTTTAAAAAGTAAGAATCAAATATGAGATATTTTGCTTACCACTATGCCAGGAATAGAGAAAGCACTTAAAAATGTGTTTACATACTGATATCATAGAGATAGCTACAAATCTGATTGTTCATTCAGTGAATATTTATAAAGCGACTACATATTCCAAACACTGAAATATGAGACAGAAAATACCATTGTCTTCATGCAGCCCACACTGAGCTGGACAGAGAACAAACAAGAAAATGAACAAGAAGAAAATTTCAGCCTGCAATAATTGCTGGTAATAAAATAAGAGGTACTGGCAAAGAGCTTTACAATGGGCATTTTCAAAAGGGTTCAGTAACCAAACTCACCAAAAAATCAAGTGAAGTGTTCAAGTAAAAATGTTTTGCAAAATTTTTATATCTCAGTCCCCTAAATCAATCAACAGAAGCAGTTAATTGTCCATAAAACTCCTCAAATGGAAGGTTCACTGAACTGCTGCCCTAGGAAAAGAAAATAATGGCTCAGTGCTCAAGATTAAAGAGTAGACTGATTCTTTCTTCTTTATGTATTGTGGGGTTTTGAGTAGAAACTCTGACATCATTGCTGCTGCTGCTGCTGCTGCTAAGTCGCTTCAGTCGTGTCCGACTCTGTGCGACCCCATGGACAGCAGCCCACCAGGCTCCCCCATCCCTGGGATTCTCCAGCCAAGAACACTGGAGTGGGTTGCCATTTCCTTCTCCAATGCATGAAAGTGAAAAGTGAAAGCGAAGTCGCTCAGTCGTGTCCGACTCTTAGCGACCTCATGGACCGCAGCCTACCAGGCTCCTCCGTCCATGGGATTTTCCAGGCAAGAGTACTGGAGTGGGGTGCCGTTGCCTTCTCTGGACATCACTGCATTCTGTTTTCCTCTCTAAAATAAAAATAGTAGTAATTCTTAGTATTTGTTTAGGACACAATTCTTCTCACTTGGCCTTTGCCTCACACTCTACATCTCACGTTCATGTCTGAGTCAACCAATGATCACTGGAATGAGACTACTGTGACACGCTCAGTGATGTCCACAGATCAGGAGGCATTTCCAGAACCACACCAGTATTCTCTTTTTGAAGATGGAAGAAAGACAGTGACAATGAGCATCCCAATGAACTGGTCTAATTTCAACCCTTAGCCCTTCCCAGTTAGCCATATCCCCATACAATTTCCTTTTCCATGACAAAGAGGAACATTCCAGGTAAATAGGATACTATAGTTTCCCTATTCCAACTGTATGTCCCAAGCCAGTGCCACACCAGAATCAGAAACAATATCCCAAACATGCTCAAAATACTACAGAAATTCTGTGTTCAAGCAATGGTTTTGTTCTTTCCAATGTGCCGAGGTGGTCTAGAACATAGGGAAGAAACCCTGAGAGATTTGAAAATATAATTAACAGAGAGATATTCAGGTGAGGTAAGAGGAGCTTCATTGTTTTAATGGCACTATCAGGCAGTGAAAGAACTTGCCAAAGAGATCACAGCACCACAGTTGAAAATCTCGGAGCACTCAGGCAGAAGTGGAGCTCCTATGAAGGCAGAGGCCTCTATCAACACCAAGTCTCTGGATGCAGGATCTACTGCACATGGAGTACAGGTGGAATGGTAATAAAGTCTGGTCAACTTTTTGCTGGTTGAGCATCTCTCTCCAAAGAAAACTGATTACTAAATCAGTGTCAACCTGGAGCAATGTCTCTAGTGGTCTGCTGCAGGTCACTGTCCAACTTGACACCTTTAACAGAGACTTAACAGCCTGGGGCACACAGATGACACACTTATCACATGCGAAATAATGCACAGTCCAGAAGAATACAGCATGAATTGGGTAAGAGTATCTTGATTCAGATAATGTGGCATAACGGATCTTTAATGAGATTCTATTTAGTAAATCCAAACCTTTCCCTTAAAGATAAAACAAAACCCCAGAATGGATAGGAAGAAAGTTATTGAACATCAGTACGATTAAGACTTAGGAATCTTAACTGATCATTAATAAGGAGCACACGGTAAAGAATCCACCTGCAATGTGGAAGACCTGGGTTCAATCCCTAGGTTCAGAAGATACTCTGGAGAAGAGATAGGCTACTCAGTCCAGTATTCTTGCCTGGAGAATCCCATGGACAGAGGAGCCTGGTGGGCTACAGTCCATGGGGTTGCAAAGAGTTGGACACAACTGAGCAACTAAGCACAGCAATAAGAATAATAATAAAATCATAAAATAATAGCAGCTAACAAATATCAAGGGTTTAACATGTACTGAGCACTGCTCTAGTCATTTAAAGTGTCTAATATTTCAAAATCATTAATTCATTCACTCTGTACAAAACCCTTGAAGCGTAATAAATTACTGGCATTCCCATTCTATAAGTGAAGAAACTGAAGTACAAAATAACTTAAAATGCATCAATATTGAAATTGTCAAAAATATTAATGTGATCTAAGAGCCAGACACAACTTAGCAACTAAACCACCACCACCAAGCGTTGTTAAAGAATAATGCCCAGAACAAGAGAATTAATAATGCTTCTCTAGTTTCCCCACATCAGCCTGCACTGAAAGTATTCTGTTGTAGGAAAAATTGAGTCTCTCTTTAACTCTCTTTAAGAGAGGCTATGCAACCACTAGATTGGTAAATTTAGACCTTTCTGTTATTTAACAGAAAGAGAAGAACATAACAGCTTGCAGGGGTCCTCAAGCCTTGGGCTGTCCACCTGGTGTCTGCACTTCTGCAAGGAGTGGTCATAGAAATAATAGCAGGCACATTCCACAGAGTGTTTACTTTGTTTCTCAAATTACAAAGAACAAGGTTTAGATGTGAAGGACAATAAGAAGAGACTTAATAATAGTCAATAAAAAGATTTCTAGTGGGAATCAAACCTTGTGGAGGATTAACAAGCTGTAGACACAAGATGACATAGAACCAAGTGATTGCCAAGGATCATTATGCTGTGAGTCTATCAATAAATTAAAGGCACTGTTTTGGTAACACATCAGCATAATTAAATCCAAGGCTAACAGTATATTATGGTTACCAAACCAAAAGTCCTCTGAGAAGGCCTCCACTTACACCTCTGTGTGTTTCAGTTAAATTCAATAAACATTTATTGACTTTTATATGCCTGACTACCCATAGGCAGGGATCATGACTTACTCATAAGCTTATAGCTTACTTTCCCCTGAACAAAGTAACTATTTTAAGAGAATTCCCATCTACTAATTTGAAATATGCTACAAATAGTTATTTCAAGAGTATACTGACATAAAGCAAACTTATAACCATAAGAATTTGAACTTAGGCACACATTACCTTGACCTTAATTGTTTTCAACAGTCCCTAAATCCATTTTACATTAGTTTTAAATTGCCTTTCAGAATAATGCATGTTCTGGATAAATAAATTAATTGAATTAAAGGTTGCATCTTTTATTTTCCTGCATAATCTGATTTGGGTAATTTTACTTTTCTGAAGCTTAGTTCAGATATTTTTTGCTTTGATTGAGCTGTTTGTTTTCTGTGTGCTTGCTGTTTTTTTTGTTTGTTTGTTTACTATTAAAATTTTCTCCTAAATTATGTTTTTGTCATTTTCATTCCATTTTTGCCATCTCACTATATTCCCATTTTGCATAATGTTCATGCTAGTTCCTGGAGTGTGTCATCAAGTCGCTAACAAAATCACTCATAGAACATTGTTCTAACAACTGTTCACTTTATTTCCTTCTAAAATAATAAACTGCTGTTATCTGAATTTTAGGGAGCTAACTATGTGGTTTCTATTTCTTTTAGTCAGCACAACCCTTTTTTGTTGGTACAATATTTTCCAATATTTTAGTGGCACAGGAAGATTAAGTAACTTGTCCAAAGTGTTAGAGTTAGTTAGTGATGGAACTAAACTCATTAATTCGTCAGGCTATCCTCTTCTAACTATCCCAACCCCACCCTAAAATGAAAGATAGGCATAGTATAGTATCAAGTAGATAACAGTTTCAATATTATCTTTAAACAATGCATTTCATTCTTAAAACAGCAACTTTATTGTAAAGTTTAGAAACCCTTAACCTTCGTAAGTAAAGACCCCATTACTCTAGCTCAGTGGCAAGAAATGCAAAGCATGGGGACCAAGGCATTCAGAGCAGAGGTAAGTCTCCTCTGTACGCAACAAAAGAAAAAAAAATCACAAAAGACTTTGCAGCCAAGGCTATTCTTGCATATGGCTGGTAGTCATAAAGGTGTTTTTTGTTTTTTGTTTTTTTTAATAGCATCTGCTATACCAGTTTTGGGGGCTTCCAAGGTGGCACTAGTGATAAAGAATCTGCCTGCCAATGCAGGAGACGCAAGAGACATGGGTTGGATTTCTGGGTTGGGAAGACCCCCTGGAGAAGGGGCTGGCTACCCACTCCAGTATTCTCACCTGGGAAATCACATGGACAGAGGAGCCTGGCACATTACAGTCCATGGAGTCTCAAAGAGTAAGACACGACTAGCCACTGACCACACAACACCACACAGCTGTATCAGTTTTATTTATACAAAACAACCAAAACAATCTTTTATAAGTAACCACACCTAGAGCAGTTTGAACTTCCTAAATGAAAAGTGTCTCTGTATTTCACCAAGTTTTAGTTCACGGAGGTAATATAGTTGGGTATCATGGTCTCAAAGAAAGAAAACTGGACCAAGACTAAAAAGAAATGGCTCAGAATCATTGTTCTGTCTCATGGCCTCAGTTGCTTAATCTGGAAAACAACTGCGTTTTTCACAGGCTTCTAAGAACCCAATATAATGATGTTAGGTGAAAAGCATTCAGTGTAAGGTGACAAGTCATACAAGCAGAAAACCAGTATCACCATAAAACTCCTAGAAGATAAAATAGGAGAAAAATCTAGACAACTTTCAGTCTGAAAATGATATTTTTTAGATACAAGACCAAAGGCACAATCCATGAACAAGAGAATGAAAAAGCTAGACATCATTAAAATTTACTGCTCTGCAAGAAACGAGTCAAGAGAATTAGAAGACAAGATTGGGAGAAAATATTTTTGCGGAAAAAAATCTTATAAAGGACTGTCATCCAAAATATACAAACAACTCTTAAAACTCAACAGTAAGAAAACAACTTGATTGTAAAAATGGTCAAAGAGCTGAACAAATACCTCATCAAAGAATATAGGCAAATGGCAAATGAGCATTTGAAAAGATGGTCCATATGTTCCATATGATATGTAACCAGGGAAATAGAAATTAAAACAATGAATTATCACTTCGCCCCTTTTTAAATGACCGAAGTTCAGAAAACTGACAACTCTTAATGTTGGAGAGGACGTGGAACAGTAGGCACTCTCACCCATTGCTGGTGAGAATGAAAAATGGTACAGCCATTTTCAAAGACAGTTTGGCAGTTTCTTACAAAATTAAACATACTCTTACTACACAAGCCGGGCTTCCCAGGTGGCACTAGTGGTAAAGAATCCTCCTGCCAATGCAGGAGAAGCAGGAGATTTCGGTTCAATCTTTGGGTCGGGAAGACCCCCTGGAGTAGGAAATGACAACCTGTTCCAGTATCCTTGCTGGGAGAATCCCATGGACAGAGGAGGCTGGCCGACTATACTCCTGGGGTTGCAAAGAGTCAGACACGACTGAGTGTTTGACTACATTGTTACACAAGCCAGCAACTGTACAAAAGAATTTAAAACTACATATACACAAAACCTATACACTAATGCCTACAGCTGCTGCTGCTGCTGCTAAGTCGCTTCAGTCATGTTCGACTCTGTGCGACCCCATAGATGGCAGCCCACCAGGCTCCCCCATCCCAGGGATTCTCCAGGCAAGAACACTGGAGTGGGTTGCCATTTCCTTCTCCAATGCAGTAAAGTGAAAAGTGAAAGGGAAGTCGCTCAGTCCTGTCCAACTCTTAGCGACCCCGTGGACTACAGCCTACCAGGCTCCTCTATCCATGGGATTTTCCAGGCAAGAGTACTGGAGTGGTTTGCCATTGTCTTCTCCAATGTCTACAGCAGCTTTATTCATATCTGTCAAAGCTTGGAAGCAACCAAGATGCCCTTCAGTAGGTGAATGGATAAACTGTGGTACATTCAGACAACCGAGTATTATTCAGCACTAAAAAGAAATGAACTATCAAATCACAAAAAAACCTGGAGGAAATTAAATGCATATTACTAAGTAAAAAAAGCCAGTCTGAAAAGTTACATACTGTATGATTCAACTATATGACCTTCTGGAAAAGGCAAAACTATGAGAGAGTAGAAAGATCAGTAGTAGCCAGGGGTTAAGGGGAAGGGAAGGACAAATATGTGAACCATGAATGAAGGATTTTCAGGTCAGTGAAACTACTGTATATGATACTGTAATGATGAGTACAAGTCATTTAAAATTTTCCTAATCCCATAAAATATACAAGACTAAGGGTGAGCCCTAATGTACACGATGGACTTTGGGTAACAATGATATGTCACTGTAGGCTCAACAATTTGTGACAAATGTAGCACTCTGGTGAGTGATATTGATAAAAAAAAAAAAAAGGAGGCTATGTGTGTGTGGTGAGGTGGGTGAGTCACACTCACACACACACATACCTTCCATTCTATTTCACTATCTAAAATTGCTCTAAAAAATAAAATCTATTAGAAAATCAATATCATTACCAGTAATTAAATTAATTCAGTCAATAAAAATTATAATTAACCCTATCAGATTTATACTATGAGGAGACAGTTTATAGTTTATAGATACTCTAACATCAAAATGTAATACTTGCATATTTGTCTTTTGGGATAATGTGTGTCACTGCTAAGCTTTCATCTTCAGAGCACAGTAAGCAGAGATGGCTTCACAGACATGTAGCCTGAGCAGTCATACAGGGCAACATGTTTAGAAGGCCCTGTGCTTCTAAGACATGCTCTGCTCTCTCCAACCTGAAATCTAATTAGTATCTGAACAAGGGGCCTTGCATTTTCATTTTGCACTAGACCTCACAAATTATGTAGCCAGTCCTGCCAGTGACGATACAAGCTGAATCTGGGGGAGAAAGAGAAAGAGGTGGGCTTTGAGGAGGAAGTTCCTGGTTGTCTGAGCAGGAAAGGCCCTCAGTTGTACTGGACTGCAGCACTGAATCAGAACCCTAGGGACCTTGGATATCAGTCAGTCCCACCTTCTCATTTCAGTTGAAGACACTGAGGCCTCCAGAATTTTGGTGACTTTTCCAAGGTCCCCAGCTCATCAGCGGTACACTCTGCATTCTGTCTAATGAATGACTTGCCCAGGAAAATAAAGAGATCTTGTAGGAACAGCTTTGTATCCCAGGTTATAAATATTGCTTCCAGAATCAACACATCCTTCTATTGCTCCTTGGTCTGAGCTCCATTTATTTGGGAACTCTCTCACATTTCCCCAAAGTTCCTGGTATCAGTTACTGAGAAAATGGGTCAAACCTTATATTAATCCAAGTGTGTGTTTTTTTTTTCCCTTTTTCTATTTACCCTCAATTATTTTCAGCTTCCTGGTGAAATACACCTGAGAATAACCTCCAGCCACATACTGTGGACTGTGCTTTGATGCTGCTGACTTGGAAAGCATTTGGAATGCATTATTTATCTATTAAACTGCTCCTGAAGGATAAGGACTTATTGCTAGGTAATGTCTTGTTTACAAGCATGTCCTTGGGTATCAGATATGGGCTTTCATTACCAATCATAAATCTCACTTGAGGTGGCAAAGCACTGAAATATCTCTGCTCCAATTATTACTTTGTGCCCATCTCATACAAATCAGAATGAATCCTGAATGCAAATCAAGTTATCTATCTTAGGTTGTCATAACTCATGTGAAACTGGACCATATATGACAGGAAGTGAAACTTAGCCATAGGAATGGAAAGAAGAAAAACCCCTTGAATTCTGTATAAACATTACTGGAAAAACAAACAAGCAAACAAAAACATTAGTCAACACCCACCTCCCTCCTCAGAGTCACACTCAACATCATTACTGAATTTTTCGGTACTCCTCTTTATAGCAGTCTTTTAATTGCCACCATAAAGATTAGGACATGAACTCTTACCACAGTTTACCTTGAATATTAATAATATTAATAAATTACTATAATAAGCTAACAATATTAATATTAAACCACTTATACATAATGTAAGTATAATTCTATTACAGACTTTGCAATTCTTTTGCTATTGTTTAAAGTACATAGAGTCGCAAAGAGTTGGACACAGCTAAGTGACTAAACATGTATGCAGGCAAAGTACACTCACCCATGTTCAGTCAGGCAGTCAGTTCAGTCGCTCAGTCATGTCCGACTATTTGCAACCCCATGGACTGCAGCATGCCAGGCTTCCATGTCCATCGCCAACTCCCAGAGCTTGCTCAAACTCATGTCCATTGAGTCAGTGATACCATCCAACCATCTCATCCTCTGTCATCCCCTTCTCCTCCTGCCTTCAATCTTTCCCAGCATCAGGGTCTTTTCCAAGGAGTCAGTTCTTCATATCAGGTGGCCAAAGTATTGGAGTTTCAGCTTCAACATCAGTCTTTCCAATGAATATTCAGGACGAGTTCCTTTAGGATTGACTGGTTGGGTCTTCTTGCAGTCCAAGGGACTCTCAAGAATCTTCTCCAACACCACAGTTCAAAAGCACCAATTCTTTGGCGCTCAGCTTTCTTTATGGTCCAATTCACACCCATACATGACTACTGGAAAACCCATAGCTTTGACTAAACAGACCTTTGTCGCCAAAGTAATGTCTCTGCTTTTTAATATGCTGTCTAGGTTGGTCATAGCTTTTATTCCAAGGAGAAAACCCATGTTATTAACCCCATAAATACACTGTCATTAGTTTAGGTATAGACATTCAGTTGACTTCAAATAATTTTAGAAACTAAAACATTAATTATATTTATCTGCATATCAAAAAATGTCCTTTGCTTTTTTTCCCCTGTATTTCTAAGTTTCCTGAATACTGAATACTTTAGCCTGAATACTCTGTTTTACCATATCTAGAATTGCAGACATATCAGCCACAAATTCAGTTGTTATTTATCTGAAAATGTCTTTATTGTGGGCTTCCCAGGTGACTCAGTGGTAAAGAATCCACCTGCCAATGCAGGAGACACAGTTTAATTTCTGGGTTGGGAAGATCCCCTGGAGAAGGAATTGGCAACCCACTGCAGTATTCTTGCCTGGGAAATCCCATGGACAGAGGGGCCTGGCAGGCAACAGTCCATGGGGTCACAAAGAGTTAGACACAACTTAGTGACTGAGCACACACACATGTCTTTATTGTGCTTCTATTTTTTTTAGATATGATGTTGTTTAGTACAGATTTCTAGATCAACAATTTTTTCCCCCAATACTTGAAAGATATCATTCCATTTTGTCTGGCCTCAACTATTTCCAATGACATGTCTTTAAAAATTTTTAAACTCTCATCATGTTTATCCAAGATGTAATGTTTCTTTTTTCCTCTGGTTGAACTTAAGATTTTATTTTAATCTCAGGACTTCAGTAGATGCACCTATGTATGGTTTTCTTTACATACATTGGCTAAGATTCTTAGAGATTCTTCTTCTTCAGCATGTGTGGCAGAAATTTTATTACAGACAAAAGAACAGAGAAAGCTTCTGACACAGACATCAGAAGGGGGGTGGAGAGTGCCCCCCCCCATAGTCTTATCAAGGCCTTATATACTTTTAACAGACCCACTCCCACAACATACATCTTTTTTTTTTTTTTTTTAAACTTTACATAATTGTATTAGTTTTGCCAAATATCAAAATGAATCTGCCACAGGCGTACATGTGTTCCCCATCCTGAACCCTCCTCCCTCCTCCCTCCCCACACCATCCCTCTGGGTCGTCCCAGTGCACCAGCCCCAAGCATCCAGTATCGCGCATCGAACCTGGACTGGCAACTCGTTTCTTACATGATATTTTACATGTTTCAATGTCATTCTCCCAAATCTTCCCACCCTCTCCCTCTCCCACAGAGTCCATAAGACTGTTCTATACATCAGCGTCTCTTTTGCTGTCTCGTACACCAGGTTATTGTTACCATCTTTCTAAATTCCATATATATGCGTTAGTATACTGTATTTATGTTTTTCCTTCTGGCTTACTTCACTCTGTATAATAGGCTCCAGTTTCATCCACCTCATTAGAACTGATTCAAATGTATTCTTTTTAATGGCTGAGTAATACTCCATTGTGTATATGTACCACTGCTTTCTTATCCATTCATCTGCTGATGGACATCTAGGTTGCTTCCATGTCCTGGCTATTATAAACAGTGCTGCGATGAACATTGGGGTACACATGTCTCTTTCCCTTCTGGTTTCCTCAGTGTGTATGCCCAGCAGTGGGATTGCTGGATCATAAGGCAGTTCTATTTCCAGTTTTTTAAGGAATCTCCACACTGTTCTCCATAGTGGCTGTACTAGTTTGCATTCCCACCAACAGTGTAAGAGGGTTCCCTTTTCTCCACACCCTCTCCAGCATTTATTATTTGTAGACTTTTGGATCGCAGCCATTCTGACTGGTGTGAAATGGTACCTCATAGTGGTTTTGATTTGCATTTCTCTGATAATGAGTGATGTTGAGCATCTTTTCATGTGTTTGTTAGCCATCTGTATGTCTTCTTTGGAGAAATGTCTATTTAGTTCTTTGGCCCATTTTTTGATTGGGTCATTTATTTTTCTGGAGTTGAGCTGTAGGAGTTGCTTGTATATTTTTGAGATTAGTTGTTTGTCAGTTGCTTCATTTGCTATTATTTTCTCCCATTCTGAAGGCTGTCTTTTCACCTTGCTCATAGTTTCCTTTGATGTGCAGAAGCTTTTAAGGTTAATTAGGTCCCATTTGTTTATTTTTGCTTTTATTTCCAATATTCTGGGAGGTGGGTCATAGAGGATCCTGCTGTGATATATGTCAGAGAGTGTTTTGCCTATGTTCTCCTCTAGGAGTTTTATAGTTTCTGGTCTTACGTTTAGATCTTTAATCCATTTTGAGTTTATTTTTGTGTATGGTGTTAGAAAGTGGTCTAGTTTCATTCTTTTACAAGTGGTTGACCAGATTTCCCAGCACCACTTGTTAAAGAGATTGTCTTTAGTCCATTGTATATTCTTGCCTCCTTTGTCAAAGATAAGGTGTCCATATGTGCGTGGATTTATCTCTGGGCTTTCTATTTTATTCCATTAATCTATATTTCTGTCTTTGTGCCAGTACCATACTGTCTTGATAACTGTGGCTTTGTAGTAGAGCCTGAAGTCAGGTAGGTTGATTCCTCCAGTTCCATTCTTCTTTCTCAAGATCGCTTTGGCTATTCGAGGTTTTTTGTTTTTCCATACAAATAGTGAAATTATTTGTTCTAGCTCTGTGAAGAATACTGTTGGTAGCTTGATAGGGATTGCGTTGAATCTATAAATTGCTTTGGGTAGTATACTCATTTTCACTATATTGATTCTTCCAATCCATGAACATGGTATATTTCTCCATCTATTAGTGTCCTCTTTGATTTCTTTCACCAGTGTTTTATAGTTTTCTATATATAGGTCTTTAGTTTCTTTAGGTAGATATATTCCTAAGTATTTTATTCTTTCCATTGCAATGGTGAATGGAATTGTTTCCTTAATTTCTCTCTCTGTTTTCTCATTATTAGTGTATAGGAATGCAAGGGACAAACCATTAGCCAGACTCATCAAGAAACAAAGGGAGAAAAATCAAATCAACAAAATTAGAAACGAAAATGGAGAGATCACAACAGACAACACAGAAATACAAAGGATCATAAGAGACTACTATCAACAATTATATGCCAATAAAATGGACAACGTGGAAGAAATGGACAAATTCTTAGAAAAGTACAACTTTCCAAAACTCGACCAGGAAGAAATAGAAAATCTTAACAGACCCATCACAAGCATGGAAATTGAAACTGTAATCAAAAATCTTCCAGCAAACAAAAGCCCCGGTCCAGACGGCTTCACAGCTGAATTCTACCAAAAATTTAGAGAAGAGCTGACACCTATCCTGCTGAAACTCTTCCAAAAAATTGCAGAGGAAGGTAAACTTCCAAACTCATTCTATGAGGCCACCATCACCATAATACCAAAACCTGACAAAGATCCCACAAAAAAAGAAAACTACAGGCCAGTATCACTGATGAACATAGATGCAAAAATCCTTAACAAAATTCTAGCAATCAGAATCCAACAACACATTAAAAAGATCATACACCATGATCAAGTGGGCTTTATCCCAGGTATGCAAGGATTCTTCAATATCTGCAAATCAATCAATGTAATACACCACATTAACAAATTGAAAAATAAAAACCATATGATTATCTCAATAGATGCAGAGAAAGCCTTTGACAAAATTCAACATCCATTTATGATAAGAACTCTCCAGAAAGCAGGAATAGAAGGAACATACCTCAACATAATAAAAGCTATATATGACAAACCCACAGCAAACATTATCCTCAATGGTAAAAAATTGAAAGCATTTCCTCTAAAGTCAGGAACAAGACAAGGGTGCCCACTTTCACCATTACTATTCAACATAGTTTTGGAAGTTCTGGCCACAGCAATCAGAGCAGAAAAAGAAATAAAAGGAATCCAAATTGGAAAAGAAGAAGTAAAACTCTCCCTATTTGCAGATGACATGATCCTCTACATAGAAAACCCTAAAGATTCCACCAGAAAATTACTAGAAATAATCAATGACTATAGTAAAGTTGCAGGATATAAAATCAACACACAGAAATCCCTTTCATTCCCATACATCTTAAATTAACAAGATTAGAACTCTAGAAAGGTCTTACCAGACCCACTCCCACAACATACATCTTAAGATAACAAAATTAGTCAGAAGGTTCCTTTTAAGAAGGAGAAACATGTCTTGGAGCAAGATACACTGTTCTTATACAATCAGAGCTTAAGGACTTGTTTCAGATGTATTCTAACTTCTGTCTGCTTTTGATTACTTCCCAGTGACGTGAGGGTTTTTAAAATTTTCCCCCAGAGTTTAGCTTTTTTTTTTTAAGTTTTTTAATTATCTTTTTAAATTGTGGCTGCCCTGGGTCATCATTGCAGTGAACAGGCTTCTGTTGCTGCAAAGCATGGGCTCTAGAGCGTGCAGGCTCAGTAGCTCCAGCTGGTAGACATCCAATGCCTTTCGTATCTCATATGAGTGGGGAGAATAATGTCTTTAAATTCCCAACAGAAAAAAGTATACTCCAAGAATTGGCATTATTGAAGTATCTCATCTTTCAGCTCATCTATTTGTAAGGATAGATAACTATGTACATTTCTTCTTTAAAAAGAAGAGAAAAAACCATGGACAGTTTAATTCTAAAGATTTAAAACATGTTTGACTATGACTTTCTATACTTAAACCTTCAAACAGTGTTCAGGAAGTCACTCTAAATCCAGCTCAACGTTAGAAAAAATACATACCAAGTAAGACAGAATCCTATCAATACCAGCCAGATTTGTAGGAAGAGATAAGCAGTTTTCTGGAGGAAAGTCCACTCTGCTTAGGAAGTTATGGTGCAGGTATCATTTCGGCATGCCAAGAACGGGCTTTCCTTTTGTCAACAGCATAAAGAGTTTCCTTTGTATAAATTCTTCTTTTTTAAGTAATTTTATTTATTTATGTCTGTGCTGGGTCTTGGTTGCTGCACAGGTTTTTCTCTAGTTGGAATGAGCGGATGCTACTCTGTAGCCACAATGCACGAGCTTTTCATTCTGGCGGCTTCTATTGTTGTGGAACACCAGCTCTAGGGCATATGGGCTTCGTAATTGTAGCACATGAGCTCAATAGTTGGCAGCTTCTGGGCTCTAGAGCAGAGGCTCAACAGTTGTGGCAGAAGAGCCTAGCTGCCCCGCAGCATGTGGGATCCTCCTGGATGAGGGGTTAAACTCCTGTCTCCTGCATTGGCAGGCAGACTCTCCACCACTGAGTCAGCAGGGAAACCCTCTTCTTTATTCTTGGTCCAAGTTTTTGGACATGTCTGCCCCAATCCTTGATCTGGCCACATAACCTGGGTCTGACCAACTGGCTTCCTGATCAATATAATTGATTCAGGAATGAGTCTGTGGCTCAAATATGTTTAAAAAGATACCATCATGGGAATCTGAACAGAACAGTTGGTAACGTGAAGCTTTCTTTCACTGAGTTAGATGACAGAACATAAACTTGGAATCTGGTAGTGATCATTTGCCATCTCTTGTTGAGAGTCAAGCTGAGAATAAAAATCAAAGCTAAGAGATATAGAAAAGAGTCCCAACAAATTCATTTAAGCCTGCATCCAGCAACTTTGATAAACGGATCTGAAATTTCACTTATTTGACCACTTTAATTGCCCTCAAGACATTTTCAATTAAGCTGGTGTTACAGACTGAATGTTTGTGTCATTCCAAAATGTATGTGTTAAAGCCTTAAACCCCTAGTGCAACTATATTTGGAAATGGGGCCTCTAAAGAAGTAATTAAGGTTAAATAAGGTAAAAGAAGAGCCATCAGAAAGTTCTTTCTCCTTCTCCTACTCATCCAACCCCACGAGCACCCTGAGGAGAAGCCATGTGAGGTCACAAGGAGAAGGTGGCAGTCTACAAGCCAGGAAGTGAGTCCTCACCAGAAACCAAATCTGCTGGAACCTTGATAATGGACTTAGCCTTCAGAACTAGTAGATGATGGACTATTAGCCTTCAGAACCGTGAGAAAAATCAATGCATGTTGTTTAAGCTACCCAATCTGGGCTATTTTGTCATGGCAGCCAGAGTAGGCTAATATAGTTAGAGTCACTTAAAACTATGAATACTGTCACCATATAATATGGCAGCAAGGGTTCCATAGGCAGATTTGTATTACAACCCTATCATGCCAATTTACTCCACTGACAAAACTCCCCTTCAAGAAAAACCATACTGTATTCAGTAAAAGAGCCCCATTAAGACTAAAAATCCACTGTACTAACAAAAACCTTTAAAATTTACTTTAAAAAATTTTCCTTTTACCTTTCCAAGTGGTTCACTGGCAAAAATCAAGGTTCCAATTAAACTAAAAGGACTTTGCAATCACACAATTGCCACCAATTATTCACTTAACTATAATGTGTTAAGCCTAGACTAATTACATTTTTCTCAAACCAGAGCCATTTCACATAAGCCACTCAGGATTATCTCAACTTGACACAAGAGGACAATACTGAAAATGGTAATAAAGAATTCTCTACTATAGGCTAAGCTTTCAAATGGCTTTTAATAAACTTTAAAAGTTCTAAAACTCGAACAAGGCTAACCATGTAACTGGTATATCTCTTTCCAATTTTGAGGCACTAACAAAAAGAAATATTTTTATGAGAATTAAATAATTGGAGACAAAAGAAAAAAATGAAGAATAAGGAAAGAGGGAGGGAGGGTGGAAGGAAAAAGGAAGAAGGAAAGAAAGGTCAAAGGGGAAAAGGGAGGGTAATTAGTGTGTCTGTGTATGTAAGTGTGAGAGTGTGTGTGGCTCCTTTGTCCATGGGATTCCCCAGGCAAGAATACTGGAGTGGGTTGCCATTTCTTTCTTCAGGGGATCTTCCTGACCCAGGCATTGAACACCACCCCCCCACCACGCCCCCCCACCGCCTCCGCCCCGGGGATCTCCCACATTGCAGGCAGATTCTTTACCATCTGAGCCACCAGGAAAGCCCACGTATGTATGTGTGTGAGTGTGTTACATGTCCTTGAATTACACTCTTCTTCACCCTCAAATTCTGTTAACTCTAATAGGATGGACACAATGTGCTTCTTGCATTAGAGTCTCAAATATCTTCTTTTACCCTCCTTCACTACCATCTGTCCAGGTGAGAACTTTTGCTTTATGGGAAATGGAATTTAATAGGTAAAACGGACTCAGTAAGTTTCACCACAAATAGGAACATTATTTCATGTTATGGTCCATAAAATATATGTCAAACTAAATCCTCAGTAAACACTAAAACCACTTCTAACCACTGGGAAAAACAAGTGCATTTCCCTGACACACTTTCGAGTATAGTTAATGCACAATACCCACCAGAGACGATCACCATCATAGGTTCAATTGAACACTCAGCATAAGACTACCACAGGGCACACTTCGTGTCAAGCTCACTTGGAACAATGGTGTTCAATCTTGAGTATGCACTGGAATCACCTCAAGGGACTGTTAAGACACAGACTGCTGTTCCCCACCTCTCCTCTTTCACCTGGGTTTCTGACTGAGTAGTCCTGAGATAAGGTCCCAGAATTTGAACTTACAGTAAGTTCCCTGGAGATAATCATGATGGTAAACTGGAGAGCCACACTTTAAGAACCCCTAATGCTACAGATATATCTTGCCAGCAGATGAAAGCACCAGGTGTTCCTCTTTCTGGGAAGTCCTTGTAGTAGCTCACCCGGTTGTCAAGAGTTACGAAGCTCACATCTGGTAGGTGTGAGGAGCATCCTGGTTCAGAAAATACATGCCTCATATCTTTTTAAAGTAACTCCACAGTCCTAGGTTTCAGGACCCCCAAAAGGGACATGTTGATTACTCAAGTCACAGTCTGGGACCAAAATTAAGCCTTCCTATCAGGCATTTATAGGTCTCTCAGTCCAGGTACTGCTGCTGCTGCTGCTGCTAAGTCACTTCAGTCGTGTCGGACTCTGTGTGACCCCATAGACGGCAGCCCACCAGGCTCCCCCATCCCTGGGATTCTCCAGGCAAGAACACTGGAGTGGGTTGCTATTTCATTCTCCAATGCATGAAAGTGAAAAGTGAAAGGGAAGTAATTCAGTCATGTCCAACTCTTACAGGACCAATCAATACCAAACAGGGGTCAGTTTTACAATGAAGCCTGGTAACAAAGTTGACCCAAGCCATCTTTATATGTTTCCAGGAAAACAGTACAAGGAAGACAAACGAAGGTCAAAGAGAAAAAGATATTTTGTTTACTCTTTGCCCACTACATGCATATCTTAATTCATATTATATTCCTGTATTAAAAGGTGATAAAAACTTTTTAAAATGTGTACAAAATTTCTTCATTCATTCCTTAATTTTTTTCACTCTTGGCTTAACTAAATCTCAAAGCCAAGGGTTGGAATGATCATTCCAATAGAAGAAGTGGTAGTTTGCTTTGGGCTTCCCCATAAACATCATCTGCATTCTAAATTGCCATTCATATGACAATGCACATTTTTTTATCTGATGTATGTGATATCACAAGTTCCACATAAAGGCAATCTTTAAATTCCATACGAAGAATATTTCCTAATCTCTAACCTGATACAAGAATACACAGAAGAACTATACAAAAAAGATCTTAATGACCCAATTAACCATGGTGGTGCAATCACTCACCTAGAGCTAGACATCCTGGAATGTGAACTCAAGTGGGCATTAGGAAGCAGCACTATGAAGAAAGTTAGTGGAGGTGATGGAATTTCAGTTGAGCTATTTCAAATCCTAAATGATGAAGCTGTTAAAGCTCTGCACTCAATATGCCAGCAAATTGGAAAACTCAGCAGTGGCCACAGGACTGGAAAAGGACTGGAAAGGTTTTCATTCCAATCCCAAAGAAAGGCAATGCCAAAGAATGTTCAGACTACCACACAACTGCACTCATTTCACATACTAGCAAAGTAATGCTCAAAATTCTCCAAGCCTGGCTTCAACAGTACATGAACCGTGAACTTCCAGATGTTCAATCTGGATTTAGAAAAGGCAAAGGAACCAGAGATCAAATTGCCAACATCCACTGGATCATCAAAAAAGCAAGAGAGGCCCAGAAAAACATCTACTTCCACCTTATTGACTATGCCAAAGCCTTTGATTGTGTGGATCACAAAAAACTGTGGAAAATTCTTCAAGAAATGGGAATACCAGGCCACTTTACCTGCCTCCTGAGAAATCTGTATGCAGGTCAAGAAGCAACAGTTAGAACTGGACATGGAACAATAAACTGGTTCCAAATCAGGACAGGAGTATGTCAAGGCTATATATTGTCACCCTGCTTATTTAACTTATATGCAGAGTACATTATGCAAAATGCCAGGCTGGATGAAGCACAAGCTGGTCAAGATTGCTGAGAGAATTATGAATAACTTCAGATACAGAGATGACACCACCCTTATGGCAGAAAGCAAAGAAGAACTAAAGAGCCTCTTGATGAAAGTGAAAGAGAAGACTGAAAAAGCTGGCTTAAAACTCAACATTCAGAAAACGAAGACCATGGCATCCAGTCCCATCACTTCATTGCAAAAAGATGGGGAAACAATGGAAACAGTGACAGACTTTATTTTTGGGGGCTCCAAAATCACTGCAGATGGTGACTGCAGCCATGAAATTAAAAGACACTTGCTCCTTGGAAGAAAAGCTATGATGAATCTAGACAGCATATTAAAAAGAAGAGACTTTACTTTGCTGACAAAGGTCTGTCCAGTCAAAGCTATGGTTTTTCCAGTAGTCATGTATGGATGTGAGAGTTAGACTATAAGGAAAGCTGAGTGCCCGAGAATTGATACTTTTGAACTGTGGTGTTGGAGAAGACTATTGAGAGTCCCTTGGATTGCAAGGAAATCCAACCAGTCTACCGTAAAGGATATCAGTCCTGATTACTCATTGGAAGGACTGATGCTGAAGCTGAAACTCCAATACTTTGGCCACCTGATACGAAGAACTGACTCCTTGGAAAAGACCCTAATGCTGGGAAAGATTGAAGGAAGGAGGAGAAGGGGACAACAGAGGTTGAGATGGTTGGATGCCATCACCGACTCAATGGACGTAACTTTGAGCAAGCTCCGGGAGTTGGTGATGGACAGAGAAGCCTGGCGTGCTGCAGTCCGTGGGGTTGCAAAGAGTTGGCCACGACTGAGTGGCTGCACTGACTGACTGACCAACCTGATCTGCAAATAAGAAGTACATTTCTACTTTCACACTCTGTCATATAAATTTTCCACCTGATTGCTATTATGGTCTGCTTCATTTGGTTATGTTACATATTTGAAAAATTTATATATATATATATATATATATATATATATATATATAACTTTACAGTATTTAGTATTTAAATAAATATTCAATTTTGCAATTTTAGAGTTTAACCCTGCCAATAAAAGTAATTTTGAGTTCTTAACTCTGGTCACATTTGCCTAGGAATCTCTTTAAAAATATCAATGCCTGAGCTGTACTGCAGACAAATTAAGTTAAAATGTCTAGATCAGATCAGATCAGTCACTCAGTCGTGTACGATTCTTTGAGACCCCATGAATCGCAGCACGCCAGGCCTCCCTGTCCATCACCAACTCCTGGAGTTCACTCAGACTCACGGTCCATTGAGTCAGTGGTGCCATCCAGCCATCTCATCCTCTGTCGTCCCCTTCTCCTCCTGCCCCCAATCCCTCCCAGCATCAGAGTCTTTTCCAATGAGTCAACTCTTTGCATGAGGTGGCCAGAGTATTGGAGTTTCAGCTTTAGCATCATTCCTTCCAAAGAAATCCCAGGGCTGATCTCCTTCAGAATGGACTGGTTGGATCTCCTTACAGTCCAAGGGACTCTCAAGAGTCTTCTCCAACACCACAGTTCAAAAGCATCAATTCTTCAGCGCTCAGCCTTCTTCACAGTCCAACTCTCACATCCATACATGACCACAGGAAAAACCATAGCCTTGACTAGCTGGACCTTTGTTGGCAAAGTAATGTCTCTGCTTTTGAATATGCTATCTAGGTTGGTCATAACTTTCCTTCCAAGGAGCAAGCATTTTTTAATTTCATGGCTGCAGTCACCATCTGTAGTGATTTTGGAGCCAAATAGCTGTGAAAAGAAGAGAAGCGAAAAGCAAAGGAGAAAAGGAAAGATATAAACATCTGAATGCAGAGTTCCCAAGAATAGCAAGAAGAGATAAGAAAGCCTCCTTCAGTGATCAATGCAAAGAAATAGAGGAAAACAACAGAATGGGAAAGACTAGGGATCTCTTCAAGAAAATCAGAGATACCAAAGGAACATTTCATGCAAAGATGAGCTCGATAAAGGACAGAAATGGTATAGACCTAACAGAAGCAGAAGATATTAAGAAGAGATGGCAAGAATACACAGAAGAACTGCACAAAAAAGATCCTCATGACCCAGATAATCACGATGGTGTGATCACTGACCTAGAGCCAGACATCCTGGAATGTGAAGTCAAGTGGGCCTTAGAAAGCATCACTACGAACAAAGCTAGTGGAAGTGATGGAATTCGAATTGAGCTATTCCAAATCCTGAAAGATGCTGCTGTGAAAGTGCTGCACTCAATATGCCAGCAAATTTGGAAAACACAGCAGTGGCCACAGGACTGGAAAAGGTCAGTTTTCATTCCAATCCCAAAGAAAGGCAATGCCAAAATGTCTAGAGACAGGGCCGACACAGAATATACTTTAAATTCCACAGGTATTTCTAATGTGTATTCAGGATTAAGAACTTTTGAATGTAGTCTATTCCTATGAGAAAATTATTTTTCTTCTCTCTCATTCTCCCTTTTCTTCTTTCCTTTTTTTATAGTGGGAAACGTAGAAAATTCCTCAAATAAGGGAGAGAAGATACCGGGAGACAGATTTCAAATTAGATGGGGTGTTATAGTTTTATGAACCTTATTGGGTTCTTATAAAGATCATTTTAATCTTAGGGCAGGGAGACTCTTCCTGTAGTGGCAGTGTAACTGTTAATATTATTAATATTGTTGATACTCTACAAGTATACTAATGATTTAGATTCTAATGAAATAAAAAGAAGAAATGAAAAACTTAAAAAACAGAGGGAGACAAAAATAAGGTTCTTCACTTCAGTTAAAGAAGAAACAGTAACACAACTCTCTATTAGTTAATAAGAGCTAATATTTATTTCTCTGTTTTTTTTTTAATGTAGATGTGGCTTATACAGCCTGAAAGTGAAAGTCGCTCAGTCGTGTCCAACTCTTTGTGACCCCATAGACTATACAGCCCATGGAATTCTTCAGGCCAGAATACTGGAGTGGGTAGCCTTTCCCTTCTCCAGGGGATCTTCCCAACCCAGGGATCGAACCTAGGTCTCCTGCATTGCAGGTGGATTCTTTATCAGCTGAGCCATCAGGGAAGCCCAAGAATACTGGGGTGGGTAGCCTATCCATTCTCCAGGAATCAAACCGGGGTCTCTTGCATTGCAAGTGGATTCTTTACCAACTAAGCTATCAGGGAAGGCGTTATACAGCCTAGATGTTCACCTATTTCTTCTCTTCTTGAGCAGACACCTAAACCATATTTTCCAACTTTTCTCGTCCTTGATTGTAGTGATGTGACTGAATTCTAGCCAGTGTAATATGAACAGATGGTTAACGAAAACTTTCAGGCATAACATGGCTGAACCACTGGGTGCCAAGACAGATGGTCAAACAGTATTCTGGATATTTTTGTGAAGATGTTTTAGAAATAAATTCATATTTAGTTCCATCTGAATAAAGCAGATTGCCCTCCATAATGTGGTGGGCTTCATCAATCAGTTGAAGGTCTGACTAGAACAAAAAGGTGATATCCTCTGAGCAGAGGAGAATTCTGCAATAGAGGGACTTTGGATTTGCACTATGGCAACAGCTCCTCTCAGGGTCTTCAGCCTACTAGCCACCCAACCTGCAGATTTTAGATTTGACAGCCTTCACTACTGTGTAAGCAAATTCCTTAAAACAAATCCTTTAATAAATAAATATATATGTATATGTATACATACATATATATATATATATATATATATATATATATAGTTGTAGTTTGAAGGAGGAAATGGCAACCCAGTTGGAGGAGGAACTGGTAACCCAAACCAGTATTCTTGCCTGGAGAAGCCTCATGAACAGAGGAGCCTAGTGGCTACAGTCCATGGGTTGCAAAAAGTCAGACACAACTGAGTGACTAAGCGCAGCACATAGTTGTATTTATGTATACTATGCATATAAATACATACATGAATATGTACTATATGTGTGTGTGTATACGTGTGTGTTCATATCCTACTTATTGGTGTCTCTGGAGAGCCCTGATCAAGACAATAACTTTTTATGAAGAACTCGAAAGAATTAGACCTGGTGGCTCAGTAGTAAAGAATCAGCCTGTAAGGCAGAGACGCACGCAGGAGATGGAAGTTCATTCCCTGGGTCGGGAAGATCCCCTGGAAAAGGAAATGGCAACTCACTCCAGTATTATTGCCTAGAAAATTCAATGGACAGAGAAGCCTGGTGGGCTACAGTTCATGGGGTCACAAAAGAGTCAGACACAACTTAGAAAGTAAACAACAACAACAAAACCAACAGAGACAAAATGGAAGGAGTTCTAATTTGTGCATCAGAAGTCCTCCTGACAACTAGAAACATCCATACTGGACATGGAGTAAATGGGAAATGGACTTTCACAGTGCTCAACTACTAACATGTGTGTATTTAATAGGAATAACATGGTAGATGTTTAATTAGATCATATTGAAGCTACATTTTACAGCGATGGCTTTCAAAATTAGCTGTGTATGAAAAAAAAAAGCCTTTAAAAATACTGGTGCTTGGTCTTTACTCCCAGAAAGTATAATTTAATTGGTTTCTGAAGTACAGCCTGCACACCAGAATTTCTAAATGCTCCCCAGGTGATAAGTTGGAGAACAAATGGTCCACAAGATGACAGAGACCAGATTTGAAAAGTAACGTGTAAGAGAAACCAAGAGTCTGTGGGTGAAAAGCATAATACAAAAGAACAGCATAATGTGCCTGCCTCATATCAAAGTTTTTGAGCTATATTATTATTGTTGTTATTAATAGTAACAAGAAGGTTATACACATATCTCACAACAAAACTGCTTTGTAAATAGTATGCTTTGCATGTTTTAGCTGAGAAAACCAAAGCTCAAACAGAGAAGACTAGGTAAACTGCTCAAGAGCTTATAGCCACAGTCAGATAGCCATAGTTTAAACCAATGGTCTTGCTGATTTCACAGTCCACACTCTGAACTCTAGGCTATGACACCCCCCATCCACCTGAATAAAATGTCTTGATTAACATAAGTAAGAATCTCACTGGGCAACATACAGTCAGGTATCTATGTTCTAGACCCAGCACCTCTGTTTAAAGATGATAGCAAATTTGTGTCCAGAGAGGGGTGCTCAGGTTGTTGGAGACTCTGTAACCAATTTCCACATGGGAGAGGTTAAAATAATATGTAAGAGTTTGACACAAAAAAAGGCAAAATTAACTTGATGAGTGGAGAGAAAAAATGACTGGAACAAGAGAACATTGGTAATACCTTCAAATATTGTGAAAGTTGTCATCTAAAAGAGGTTATTATGCTTATCCAAATAAAATAAGCAGATTCTGCTTATCTCCAGAGATTTAAATCAGGATCATAAGTTAGATTTTGCAAGAAAAGGAAGTTGTAGTTGATATAAAGAAGACTTTCCAATAATTAGTGCTGTTCTAAAAATAACAAGCAAGGTTGCTGGGGTAATTTAATGAGAAAACATGTTTTGTAAAAAGCATATAAAATACTAGGTAATTTTGTTTCTATTATCACATTTGCGAGGTCCCATCCATTGCAATGTTCAAGTAGATACTAAAATTGTTTTTTGGCACTGGAAAGGAAGAAGAAGATAGTTAAAGCCAAGTATATTTCTAAGATTCTATCTTTACATACCATAGGTTTCCAGGAAAAGATGTTTTATGAAATGTCTTGTCCTATAACTAGTGAATAAAATACACACTTTCTATTTATATAGTGTATTGATTCCAATGTCAGTAGAATATGGTCTCTCTTTTCCCATTACTAAAATTAGAAAAAATTCATGACAATAATATGGCAGGTGTTGCTTGATGAAAACTTAACAGGAGGCTAACTGTGAAATGTTCATTATATTTAATATGCTGCTGCTGCTGCTAAGTTGCTTCAGTCGTGTCCAACTCTGTGCGACCCCATAGACAGCAGCCCACCAGGCTCCCCCGTCCCTGGGATTCTCCAGGCAAGAGTACTGGAGTGGGTTGCCATTGCCTTCTCCAATATTTAATATAAACACCACCAAATACATCAGTGGATAAAATATTTCCTGAGAGAGAATGGAGGCCAATGTCTCTCTTTAGCAGCTACCAAGGGTGATCATTCCATTTATTTTCTTGAATTTGTGCCTTGTCTCACCTTCTCCACAGCAAGAGTTTCTCAGTTCAGTTCAGTTCAGTCACTCAGTCGTGTCCAACTCTTTGTGACAACATGAATTGCAGCACGCCAGGCCTCCCTGTCCATCACCAACTCCCAGAGTTCACTCAGACTCACGGTCCATTGAGTCAGTGATGCCATCCAGCCATCTCATCCTCTGTTGTCTCCTTCTCCTCCTACCCTCAATCCCTCCCAGCATCAGAGTCTTTTCCAATGAGTCAACTCTTCACATCAGGTGGTCAAAGTATTGGAGTTTGAGCTTTAGCATCATTCCTTCCAAAGAACACCCAGGACTGATCTCCTTTAGGATGGACTGGTTGGATCTCCTTGCAGTCCAAGGGACTCTCAAGAGTCTTCTCCAACACCACAGTTCAAAAGCATCAATTCTTCAGTGCTCAGATTTCTTCACAGTCCAACTCTCACATCCATACATGACCACTGGAAAAACCATAGCCTTGACTAGCTGGACCTTTGTTGGCAAAGTAATGTCTCTGCTTTTGAATATGCTATCTAGGTTGGTCATAACTTTCCTTCCAAGGAGTAAGCATCTTTTAATTTCATGGCTGCAGCCACCATCTGCAGTGATTTTGGAGCCCCCCAAAATTACGTCTGACACTGTTTCCACATCTATTTCCCATGAAGTGATGGGACCAGATGCCATGATCTTCGTTTTCTGAATGTTGAGCTTTAAGCCAACTTTTTCACTCTCCTCTTTCACTTGAGTTTCTAAACAGGCCCAAACTACAGTTTTGGTTCCCCCACCGTGTATAGCAGAGTGAATGCCACATAGAATGTCTTCAACAAAATTTTGATTTGGAAATGACCTAGACCAAAAAAAAAAGTTGTTTGTGGTTCTGCACTCAGAGCATAGTGGAGAACTGAGGAAAATGTGTAATTCAGGAAAAGTACATTTTAGACAGGTTCCTATAATTCAGGGAAAAGTGAAAGAATTAGGCTTATGATCTAATTCATGCAATTTTTCCAAAAAAGACATATATAGTAAATATACTGGCTTAATGCATCATACACTTCATTGCTGATACCATAAGAACTTTAATGAATCTTCAAATTCTATGCTCAGCTTCCTCCCTTATAGAATGCGGTAGTACACTGAAGTCAGGGAGGATTCTTTTCATGTTGACTGCTGTATCCCAGCACCTGGCACACAGACTGGCTAAATGAATGAATGAGCAGGCTTTGAAAATGAAATGTTTAATGTGCCTTTTAAAGAGATATTACAAGACCTTTGAGTGACTATGATATTTCCACCAAGCTTCTCTTTGAGCATATGACTTATTTAGCATCTTAAAGTTCATGTTGACAGAGAGGGTAAAAGTATGAATACTTTCTTGAGCTCAGTTATTTCTGACTTGTGAGGTACAGAAATCAACAGTGATAACAGTCCAGCCTGAGCGAGATATAAACAGGAGCTGTATGCCAACTTCCCAATTGCAGTTTCCATGTTAAGTTGCCTTTTTTGCTGCCACTGAGAAGAGTGCCATTTAGTAGTGCTAAGAGTAAGGAAAAATTGATCTATTGGACTAAACATTTGAAACCTCTTCAAGAGTGCTGATATCTGCAACACTACTTGAAACTTGGGCTTGGAGCCAAGAGAAACGCACATCATCAAGAGGGTACTGTTTCATCCACAAGGGCAGTTCAGCGGCTACACCTCACACCAAGAATGCTGGAGGTGAGAGCACCCCACGTCCCTTAAAATTCCCTAACTCACATCTATAAAAGAAGATAACTGCATTAGCCAAATAAAGACACTCTCTGAGAAAAGAAAGAGAGAATGAGAAAATCTATTTTATCCTCTAGGTGAGGAACACAAATAAAATGCTTTATTAAATATTAAATACTTCTAAAATGTATGAAACAATAAGCTGGCTACCATCATAGTCTGCACGTACCCTTGAAGGAGCTCAAGGAAGGCTAGCATCCTTTTCTGTGGGTACTTGCTCCAGTCATGTTCAGGATAAGGCAAGTCTCAGAGTCTGGTGGGTAAAATGATTAGATGATCTCTCTATCTCAATATGGGACTTCCCGGATGGTTCAGTGGTCAAGAATTGGCCTGCCAATGTAGGAGACGCAGGTTCAATCCCTGGGTCAGGAAGATCCCTGGAGGAGAGAACGGCAACCTACTCCACTATTCTTGTTTGGGAAATCCCATGGACAGAGAAATCTGGTGGGCTACAGTCTATAGTGTTGCAAAGAGTCAGACATGACTGAGCATGCACACAAGCATGCACACTATCTCAATATACAGGATTCAGGGTATTTCCTATTCTACATTTCTATATACAGTGAAACTTTGCTGAGCACCTATTAATGACCAGGCAGTGGGAAATATAATGAGTAAGATCATCATGAGGCTTATACTAAAGTGAAGGTAAAAAATAATTAACAATATAATATCCATTACACAATAATTTTTCAATTATATAACGTTTGTGGCAAATGTTATAAAAGAAATAAATAAGAGTAGGAATTTATAAAATTGGGAAAATTGACAGATTACCTCCAGGTGACATTTCAGCTGAATGATGAAGGATAAAAAGGAATTGATCAGAGAAAGTCATCATCACCCCGACAGGTATGTGTGTTAGTCCCTCAGTCGTGCCTAACTCTTTGCGACCCCTGGTCTGCAGCCTGCCAGGCTCCTCTGCCTACGGGATTTTCCAGGCAAGGATAAAGGAGTGATTTGCTGTTTCCTTCTCCAGGGGATCTTCTCCAACCAGGCATAGAACTCGGGTCTCCTGCACTGCAGGCAGATTCTTTACCGACCGAGCTACAAGGGAAGCCTGGTAGAAGTGCCCTCTAAGCTAAGTAGAAGTGCCCTCAGGGTACCTGGTTAATCAAATCACTGTTGCTTGTTAAAATTCTGTGCATCTTTAATTTGAAAAATGTCTTTTTTCGACCCTGAAATCTGGCCTTTTGCATAATGAAGCCAAATAAAACTCTGTTTTGAGCTTTAGAGTTCATACCAATTACCTGCTATCTGACCTTACCTTTTCCCTCTATGAGCAATTTTTGCCACCAAGTTTATTTTACCCTCAGATGGATTTACAAATCATTATTTTTCAAAACTCTTTAACAATTTATTCTGCATGAGGTTTTTGCTTTGTCTTGTTTGATTTTTTAAATTCTGAAGTATCAAAAGGTAAAAAAAAAAAAATACGGTAATACAAAATGGGTTTTACTTGCCCAGATGACATCACCAAAAATTGTCATGACCATTCATGACATTCCAACGTATAAGAACACATGTCACTTTCGCTTTTAGAAGGCAATCTGGGATCTGATGCAATAATGACTGTGAACTGACAATACAAAGCTCAGCTCTGGTGAGTAAGTCTAAAGTTGTTAAAATTCACTTATTCAGCTGGGAAAAAGTTTTCTAAGCTGGGATCTAGAATAGCAAAATAAAGCCCATGTATTGGAATACATCCATGTGCACGCATACACGAGAGAAGAGGTGTAGGGGAATATAGGAACTGTATATCCTGAACTCCTCACACTTCAGATAAGGGACTCATAGAGATGAGAGATACTGCTCAGGTTGCTCAGCCAGCAAGTGACAATGGCTAAGAATGCACTGGAATATGATGAAATCCACCTATGGGTAAAATAAACTCGGTGGCAAAATTGCTCATAGAGGGAAAAGGTAAGGTCAGATAGCAGGTAATTGGTATGAAGCCTAAAGCTCAAGAGTTTTATTTGGCTTCGTTATGCAAAAGGCCAGATTTCAGGGTCGAAAAAAGACATTTTTCAAATTAAAGATGCACAGAATTTTAACAAGCAATAGTGATTTGATTAACCAGGTACCCTGAGGGCACTTCTATGTAGCTTAGAACTCTTTATTATCATTACTTTATTTATAGTGGTGGCATACTACGTTTTTCCAAAGATGTTCCCCACCATATCTCTCAGCCCACATATTCTTCTCCAATGAGATCTTGTCATTTCTCCATTAGGAGGTGACATCCAAAGAGAAGAACAAATATCATATATTAATACATATATATGGAATCTAGAAAAATAGTATTGATGAACCTATTTACAGAGAAGAAATGGAGATGCAGATGTAGAGAATGGTCTGGTGGACACAGTGGGGGAAGAAGAGGGTGGGACAAATTGAGAAAGCAGCATTGACATATATACACGGTCATATACAAAACAGATGGCTAACGGGAAGCTGCTGTACAACACAGAGAGCCCAGCTTGTAGCTCTGTGATGACCTAGAGGGGTGGAATGGGGAAGGCGAGGAAAGCTCAAGATACACACACACACACACACACACACACATACATACATACATATATACACACACACATACATACACTATCGCTGATTTGTGCTGATGTACAGCTGAGACAACCACAACATTGTAAAGTAATTATCCTAAAAAAAAAAAAAAAGTGATGTCTAATTTACCTCCCCTTGAATCTGGGCTGCCTTATAACTTGTTAGTAGCCAACACAATGTAGTAGAAGTGATCCTGAGTGACTTTTCAGACTGGGTCAGGAAGGCCATGGAGCTTCTGCCTGGTTCTCCTGGGACACGTACTCTGGAGAAGCCACAACCATGGAAGAGTCTGACCACTCCAAGACTGACTGCCACACTAGAAAGGCTGCACACTGATGCTCCAGACTAGTCCCAGGTGAGCCCAGTCTTCCATCCATTCTGGCCAAGACGTCAAAAAGAGAATAGAGGAGCTGTTTAAGAAGGGATTCCCCCAACCATCTGAGTCCTTCCAGCTGAGTTCCTAGACATCATGGAGCAGGGAAAAAAACACACACACACACACACACCCCACTGTCTAAATTCCTGACTCTCAGAAACCATAAGCATAATGAAATAGTGTAAATATAAATTAGAGCCATCAGGCTTAGCGGGTTTGTTTGTTATCCAAAAATAAATGACTAAAACAAATGTTTTGGTTTTTGTTTTCCCTATAAGGGTTAGTATGAGTATTGAGCCCATTAAACAGATGAAAAATCTAAGGCACAGTAAGATTAAGTTAACTAGATCATAGAAAAATAAATAGAATGATAAAATCATAACAATAAAATGATCATCTGACATTCAATTGAGGACACTGAGACCCAGAGAAAAATGACTTGGATCAAGATACACAGTTAAAGGCGGATCCAGGAAAGGAATTTAGATTTCTGCTAGCATTCTTTCCAAAATATTAGACCAAGCTTGCATGCGTGCTCAATCATTTTTGACTCTTTGTGACCCCATGGGCTGTAACTCACCAGTCTCCTCTGTCCATGGAATTTTCTAGGCAAGAATACTGGAGTGGATTATCATTTCCCCCTCCATGAGATCTTCCTGACCCAGGGATAGAACCCATATCTCCTGCATTGGAAGGCAGATTCTTTACCACTGAGCCACCTGGGAAGTCCCATTAGACCAAACATGATACAGCTTTAAAAAAAAAAAAAAAAAAAAACACATGATTTAGAATCCGATCCAAGCTGATTATGTCCTTAAAAATCTTCCTTATGTTTCAGTGTCCTTATATATTGAAAACTGGAAGAATACAGAGAAAGGACAACAGCAGAAAAAACATAGTGATTTGAATGAGATCTGTAACTAATAGAGCTGTACTAATGTTAATTCTCTGGTTTTGATCATTCCACTAAGACAATATATAAGGTGCTGATATTAAGAGAAGCTGTGAGAGGGGTATACAAGATTTCCATAGTATTTTTGCAAAATTTTTTAGGTAAAATCGGGTCTAAATAAAATTTGACCTAAATTTGTTTTAAAAAAAGAAAACACTAGTTACTTAGTAAGGTTTTTTTTAACACTGTGTTTGGAAAATACCATTCTTGGTGATTAGAACGTATTCCATTTCCGTTTGCTTCACCTGTCGCACCTTTCTGATAAAGTCAGAAGAGATGGTCAACGGACTGGTAGTTCAGGCCCTGTTTCGGAGGCAGTATCCTAATACACTGTAGCTACAGTCAAGCACATTGCAGCCAAAACATTTTTGAGAAAATTAACTTCAGAAGTAGATGATGGGAAACTTTCCACAGTAGTGAAATGTCTAAACCTCTTCTCTGGTCTTTGAGTTCTTGGCGGACACAAGCTCTCGTCTAGTTGAGAGTCCTCACGCCTGTAGCTTCCACTTGTACTTGCCCTTCTTCAGAGATGAGACACCCTCCGCCATTAGATGCCATCTGTTTGCAGCCGTGAACTAGCTGAACGCTCTCTGAAACTCCCTTCCAAAGCTAATTGAATTACTCTAAATATTAATATGTGAAAAGACAGAAATGGGGTTGTACCAAAGAAGTTGAGTAAGATATTTAAAGAGCTTTTACAAATGGTAGATTGGGCCAACTCCTTTTTCCCTCAAGGAAACATGTATTTTATCAATCTATCAGGGGTCTGGGAACCCTGCCATACCATAAAGGAGAAAGTGAAGGATAACTCAGGGGTCAGTAATCAGAATCATTTAAAAATAATTTTGCCAACTACCATCTTCAAATCCTGGGGACATTCATAAAACTTATCTATGAACATAAAGGGGATTCCCTGTGACTCAGCTAGTCAAGAATCCACCTGCAATGTGGGAGACCTGGGTTTGATCCCTGGGTTGGGAAGAGTCCCTGGAGAAGGGAAAGACTACCCACTCCAGTATTCTGGCCTGGAGAATTCCATGAACTATACAGTCCATGGAGTCGCAAAGAGTCAGACACGACTGAGTGACTTTCACTTTCACTTTCATGAACATAAAGATACAAAACGAGCAGAATAGCAATGGGCTTGGCCTCCTGTCTTGAAACCAAAAGAACAGACTGTTCCAAAAACATATTGTTGTGGATCTATAACAGAAAACAGGTAACTTCTACAGGTAAGTGTTAAGGGTTGCTGCCCAACATTCAGAATTTTGGCTACAAGATGACCAATCTTCATCAGTTCATAAAACTAATAACCTCCAACATCCATATTCAAGGTTCTTTTTACTGTACTATATTGTGTCTCTCTAACATCAGACTGCTTTCTACCTGAAGTCCTTGCCTTATCATTCTTGGAAATTCCTATTTGATGTGTGTCAATGTAGTAAGAAAACACAACAATTTGGGGCCACACAGACTCATTTTTCTGCACCACAGAGCCCTTAATCATGGTCCATCTTTTATTTTCATAGTTCAGCATTCTTAGAGAGTAATAATATTGACCCCAAAGCCTGTACAATGCCTGAGAGCATCTTCTGAATCATTAAGTATAGGTAACTTATGTTTAATAAAGTCACAGGGCTTCCCAGATGCTGCAGTGAAAGAATTAGGAGGCACAAGAGGTGGGAGTTCGATCCCTGGGTTGAGAAGATCCTCTGGAGGAGAAAACGGCACCCTGATCCAGTATTCTTGCCTGGAAAACTCTATGGATAGAGGAGCCTGATAGGCTACAGACCAAGGGGTCACAAAGAGTTGGACACAACCGAGCGACTGATTGCACACAGCACAATAAAGCCATAGGGTCAAATATGGCTTCTTTGATTGTGAGTCCTTGAAAATTAGTTGTCCTTAGGTTTGGGCAGAAAACTACCAGAATCATAAAAAACTAGAATGCACTGTTCTCCAACCAGACTGGATAAACTGGCTCATTATACAAGTATTATATATCCCTGCTCATTTTCACTTTTTTATATTCAGGGAGAATTTATTTCTCTCTCTTCCTTCAATTACTTCAATATTTATGAAATTAAATCACATCTTATTATTTCCATAAGATGTCAAATAACTCGTCAAAGCCATAGGTCTTGGTCTGTACTACAGTCACTTCATCAGGCTACTTGTTCTCATCCCCAGCTGTCTTCCAGAGTAAGAGCAAAGCAAATGTGATCCTACCACCGGTGTTCTGGAAAATCATTAAAAGCAAGACACTTGATATCTATTAAGATATTATGCTAACAAAGGAATTTTCATTAGAACTAAAGAGGGTAACATTAATTTTCATCAAATAGCCTGTTATGTTTTACATCCTCAAAAGGGATAAATAAATGGATGCTCTTTTGCTTTATAAAATGCAAAAACACTGGCAGAATCTTCCCTGTCTGGCCTCAAGGGGCATTTATGTCATCCTCCTCTCTAGTCATACATTTATTTTACAAACAAAGTAATAAAATAGAAGTCATTTCAGACCTAGCTTCATCAAAGCCAACTTGAAAAAATTTTCACCTAAGGATAAAGACAAAAGCATAGAAAATTTAAGGAGGAATGACTCCTAGACTGGTCACTGAAGGAAACAGGAGAGGGTACAAAGCACTAAGAGAAGTACTAATGCACAGAGGTAAAATTTGAGAAGATGAGGAAACAAGAATGTCCTGGGCACTATATGGCTTCCCCAGGTCCACAACTATGCCCCCTCAGCCGAAAAACCCACTTTCTCCTTCCTCAAGCAAGCGAGATGCCAGCCCCAGTGCCTGTTTGCAAGCGCAGCTCCCCATCTCCTCCCCACCTGCAATCACACCTACCACCACATCCGTACTTGAGTTCGTCCTGTCACAGAGGGTGATGGGTCCAGTCCCACCCCGGCCTCCCCACTTCTCTCCTGGGTAATCTTGATTCCTTATCCTACTGAACATTCCTTCTCTTATAGAGTCAGTATTACCATTGTTCACCTGATTATCCGAATCTGTATTTCTGATGATTAGACATGTCTTAAGCTGCTGCTAATTTCCTGGTGGCTCAGTGGGAAAGAATCTGCCTGCCAATGCCAGAGATCTGGGTTCAGTCCCTGGATTGGGAAAATTCCCTGGAAAAGAAAATGGCAACCCATTCCAGTATTCTTGCAGGAGAATCCCATTGACAGAGGAGCCTGGTGGGCTACAATCCATGAGATCGCAAAAGAGTTGGACATTACCGAGTGACTAAAATAACGACAACAATAACAAGCTGCTGCTAATTATATTATAATAATAATTGCAAATTCTCATATAATACTCTGCCAGAAGCTGTTCTAAACACATTACACATACAAACTCATTTAATCCTCACAACAATTCTATGAACTATGGTCTAATAAAAATGAGTCTCTTACATTCATTTTATAGATTAGGAAACAGGTGCTTTAGATTACTTCCACTTGGGTCCTTATCATTTTTTCCCTGAACAAGTGCAATAATCTCCTCTAACATGCTGTGCTTACAGTCTAATTATCTTCAAAATCTACTCTCCACTAAATTTCCATTGTTCATTAATAGATAAGTGCCACCCTGGGTCTCTCCTGATTATAAGTCTTCAGTGTCTCTTTCATACAGTATCATCTAAGAGTGCTTGCCAAAATCAGCTGGGGAAATTTTCATAAAATAAATGCCTATGCCCACTCCTCACCTACAGAATCAGGACTACCTTGGGGCAGGAGGCAGGGAGGGAAGGTGTCTGAGCATGTATGTATTAAGTCTTCTCAGAACTTCTGACATGTGTCTCTAATCCAGAACATGGACCTCTCTAATCAAACACGGACCACTCTAATTCAGATCGCTCACTGTGTTTTGTTTCAAAAGTGTTATTGATGATGTATAATTTACATAAATAAAATTCACCCATTTTGTGTGCATAATTCAATGAGTTTTCATAAATTTACAAACTTTGGCAACTTTAACCACAATTCAGTTTCAGAACATTTCTATAACTCCTAAAAGACCTGGAAAAGGTCAGTTTTCATTCCAACCCCTACAAAAGGCAATGTCAAAGAATGTTCAAACTACCACCCAATTGAACTCATCTCATACGCTAGTAAAGTAATGTTCAAAATTCTCCACGCCAGGCTTCAGCAATATGTGAACTGTGAACTTCCAGATGTTCAAGCTGGTTTTAGAAAAGGCAGAGGAACCAGAGATAAAATTGCCAACATCCACTGGATCATCAAAAAAGCAAGAGAGTTCCAGAAAAACATCTATTTCTGCTTTATTGACTATGCCAAAGCCTTTGACTGTGTGGATCACAACAATCTGTGGAAAATTCTTCAAGAGATGGGAATACCAGACAACCTGACTAGCCTCCTGAGAAATCTGTTTGCAAGTCAAGAAGCAACAGTTAAGAATTGGACATGGAACAATAAACTGGTCCCAAATCGGAAAGTAGCATGTCCAGGCTATATATTGTCACTGGGTTTATTTAACTTGTATGCAGAGTACATCACGCGAAATGCCCAGATGAATGCAGCACAAGCTGGAATCAAGATTGCCAGGAAAAATATCAATAACCTCAGATACAGAGATGACACCACCCTTATGGCAGAAAGCAAAGAACTAAAGGGCCTCTTGATGAGAGGGAAAGTAGAGAGTGAAAAAGTTGGCTTAAAACTCAACATTCAGAAAACTAAGATCATGGCATCTGGTCCCATCACGTCATGGAGAATAGATGGGGAAACAATGGAAACAGTGACAGGCTTTATTTTGGGGGGCTCCAAAATCACTGCAGATGGTTACTGCAGCCATGAAATTAAAAGACACTTGCTCCTTGGAAGAAAAGCTATGACGAACCTAGACAGCATATTAAAAAGCAGAGACATTACTTTGCCAACAAATGTCCATCCAGTCAAAGCTATGGTTTTTCCAGTAGTCATGTATGGATGTGTGCGTTGAACTATAAGGAAAGCTGAGTGCCTAAGAATTAATGCTTTTGAACTGTAGTGTTGGAGAAGACTCTTGAGAGTCCCTTGGACTGCAAGGGGATCCAACCAGTCTATCCTAAAGGAAATCAGTCCTGAATATTTATTGGAAGGACTGATGCTGAAGCTGAAACTTCAAAACTTTGGCCACCTAATGCAAAGAACTGATCCATTGGAAAAGACCATGATGGTGGGAAAGATTGAAGGCAGAAAGAGAAGGGGATGACAGAGGATGAGTTGGTTGGATGGCATCACTGACTCGATGGACATGAGTTTGAGTAAGCTCTGGGAGTTGGTGATGGACAGGGAAGCCTGGTGTGCTGCAGTCCATGGGGTCACAAAGAGTCAGACACGACTGAGCGACTGAACTGAACTGAAAAGAGTTTCTGTTCATATACAGTAAAGCCTGCTTCCAACCTATCCCTAGGAAACCACTATCTGCTTTTTTTCTCTATAGAATTGCATGTACTGGGCATTTCACATAAATGTAACCTGTTAAGACTGGCTTCTTTTTGGAGGTTCCTACACATTATAATTTGTGTAGGTAGTTTTTTTCTTTTAAAGGCTATAAATATGCTACTGTATGCTTTTACTCATTTTTCAGTCATTCACCGTTTGATGGATATTTGGATTGTGTGCATTTTTGGCTACTATGAATAGTTCTGCTATGAACATGTGGGTCCATATTATTGTGTGGACTTATATTTTCAATTCCCTTAGATAAATAGATAAATATAAAATTGTTGCACTGTATTATAAGTTCATATTTAACTTTTCAAGAAAATTCCAAACTGTTTTCCAAAGTGGTTGAATTATTTGATATTCCCACCAGTAATGCATGAGAGTTTCATTTTCTCTGCATCCTTACCAACACTGGTAATTGTCTTTGATAACATACATTTTCTGTTGGATGAGAAGTGGTACTCCATTGTGGTTTTAATTTGAAATTCCCTAATGACAAAAGATACTGAGCATCTTTTAAGCGCCTAATGGTTATTAATACATCTTCTTTGATGAAACAGCTACTCAGCTTTTTTCCAATTTTTAAATAAATTATCTTATTACTGAATTGTAAGAGTTTTCTATATATTCTACAGCACATATTTTTATCAAATAAATAACTTGCAAATATTTTCTCTCAGGCTGAGGCTTGTCTTTTCAGTTTATTGATGGTGTCTTTTGAACAACAAAAGGTTTAATTCTGACAAAATTCAGTTTATCAATTTCTCTTTCACGATCACACTTTTGGTGTCATGTCTAAGAACCTGTTAACTAATTCATGGTCACAAAAAATTTCTACTATGTTTTCTTTTAGAATTTTTATAATTTTAGAGCTTATATTTAGGTCGATGATCTATTTTAAGTTGTGTGTATGATAGAAGGTAAGGATCTAAACTCACCACTTTGCATGTGGTTACCTAATTGTCCCAGTACTATAAAAGCTGTTCTTATTCCCTTTTAATCATCCTGACATCGTTGTTGAAAAATTAGTTGACCATAAATATAGGATTTATTTTGGATCTCATTATTCTGTTCCACTGATCTATATGTGTATTCTTGAGCCAATACCACACTGTTTAATTAATGTAAGATCATAATAAGTTTTTGAGTTGAGTAGTCTACTTTTTTGTTTCAAAATTGCTTTGGATATTCTGAGTCTTTTACATTTCCATTTAAGTTTTAAAACTAGCTCATCAGTTTCTAGAAAAATCAAAAGCCAGTGGGGATTTAGCAACTGTGTTGTATAGATCAACTAGAGAATCACCGTCTTGACTATATTAAGTCTTCTAATCCATGAACATGTAGTTCTCTCATCCATGTTTTGTAATTTTCAATGTCCACACCTTGCACTTCTTTTGTTACATATATTCCTAAGTGACTTGAGTTTTTAATGCTATTATGAATGAAACTGTGCTTTTTTCATTGTTAAATTGCTTGCTGCCAGTATACATAAATAAGTTTTGTAGACCACTGGTTTTTATAAAGTAAAATATTATAACCTTTCTACAGAAGTCATGTGATGGTATGAAAAGATTTTCAGGACACCATATCTACCTGCTAATTAACATCATTTCCTATCACCCACAACTCAGAGTGTTTGTTTCCTTAGCACTGAACTTTTGGTAGCACCCTGCAATCCTATGATGTTTCTTGCTTAAATTTTCATTTATATCTCATATCTAGTTTATACATTCTTATCCTAGAAATCTCTTTTGATTTCTCTCCACCTGCCCTACCTTCCACTGTGAAATGCATGTGTACAGTGTATGCGTGCACATACACACACACAGAGCTCCTCTTATGTGCTTCCAAAACTCTAAAATTGGAGGTCCATCATTGTTTTTCTCATATTGCATTTTAACTACATTCTTATATACACATCTTGAGAAACTGAATAACCATGTATAGGAAAATCTGCTAGTTGTTCATCAATATTCACCTTCTCCTTTCAAAGAAAGAGAGTCCCTAAGTTTTTAGTAAGCACAACAACACCAAAAACAAAAACAAAAAAGACACTAAAGACTGGATCTCCCAACCTCCCAGCAGTTAGATGTAGCAGCATGAGTATGCTGTGATGAGTGAGCAGGACTTCATGAGACAGCTTCCAGAAATCTTCCCTCCAAAACAGCCAGTGTACACATTTTCCTTTTTTACGCTTTTCTCTTTCTTGCTAGCCAGTCTCCAACCTGACCGGCAGATCAGCAGCAGCCATCCTGACCATGCGGTGATCTTGGGAATGGGGTACCATATATGGCAAAGCAACAATAAGAGAAGAGCCTGCATCTCTACATGCAACTCTGGTCACCTGCTTCTGGGCTTTCCATGAGAAAGACATACACTGTTCCCTGACTTAAGTTGTTGTGTCTCTGGGTCTCTGTTACCTATTGCCAAACTTAATCCAAACATATACACCACACTTCACTACATCCTCAGTAACTGATGTAGTGTTAACACCTTGTAGGTGTTTAGCTGACATCTGCTGGTTTACTGCAAAGAAATAGCAAAAGTAGAAGAAAGAAAAAAAAAAAAAACTTCATGGAATATCAACTTCAAGTTTCATTTTATTTCCAGGGTACTAAATTTCTAACATTTTAGGTATACAATATGGCCTTCAGAAGCCTCTCAGATTTTTTAAATCTAACTTATTTTAATTTATTTATCATGATACTAATAAGCTCTCTGTTTTTTTGATGTAGCAGGAAAAAGACAAATTTATGCAATTATTCTGGGAATATTCAAGCAGAGTGAAGGCCTATAATTGAATATAATAATAGATTGTACAAAATCATAGCCGTTAATGACAATAGCATGCAAAGCCATTAAACAATCCAATTCCATAGATGAAAAGCTGAAGTTCAGAGAGGTTGTGCAATTAATTCCAGATCACACAAACACTGAATGGCAGAACTGAAGTCAGAACCCAGATTAATCTGGCTTCCAACTTAGTATTCTTTGAATCAGTTAGGGTTCTTTTGGTAAAGAGCAAATTGCCTAACATACGCAAAATGGGAAATATTTTTAAAATCTGGGTATGTAAAAGATCAAAATTTGGAACAGACAGACATCAGGCAGCTCTATAAAATTTCTATGGTGATGTGTCCAATGGAATGGATTTATAAGCTCCAGCAATATCTACTGCTTGGTTCTTCATTCTGATTCTGGGATTTTTGTTTTTGTCTGGGGAAAGGCCCATTCCCCCTTTCCATTCTTCCCTGCAGACTGAAACCAGCTTCCTAGGATAGCGGCTGAGACTGCTAAGTGGCCATCTTCCCGGTTTCCCTTAACTAGCCATAGGGAAATGAAACAGAGGAGGAAGTCTCTTGAAGTACCCTAGGAAATGTTTGTTTTTTGAGAGAAAGTGTGTTTATGTGACTCTGTGTGTTTTCCAGCTTACTGACAACCCCTCATATTCTGTTTTTAAATCTTCTGTGTGCCTATGTGAATATATAACATCCACAGTTTGGGACCATGAGATGATATACTTAAGAATGAAAAAAACTCAGCCCTCTGAGAAACACTGAAGAGAAGCAGGGAGTCCTCAATGATGTTTCTGAGCTGATGACTCCTCACTCTACCAAATATTTCCCTCCAGAGCTCTTGTTATATGAGATCATATATTTGTTGCTTAAGCCACCCGTAAGCTGGCTTATCTCCTACCTTCAGTCACAAAGTATTCCAGCTTATATGTCACTCATGATTTTAAGTATATGGAAAAGGGTCTGATTAGTCAACTCTGGATGTTGTGTCTGCCTTTGAGTGAAGATAAGGCAGTGCAAGGAACTTCTGAGATCTTCCAGATTTATTAACATGAAGCCAAGTACCGTGATTTGCTTCCCACTGAGATGCTGTGGAGAAGAGGAAGAGGAGAAGCAGGCAGAATACCCCAAGGTAACAAATGTCCCTGATATATATATTCTATATCCCTGATGTTTTATTAATAGGAACATAGCTGAATTCATGATCAGCACAAAGCAAACAAGCTAGCGCATGAATGCACATATTTAAACACCAAAAAGGAAGCAGTCATCTGTTTTTTTTTTTAATCTGGAAACTAATACAAAGTGAAATGTATTCAGGATATTATATTATGTAATACGCAATTTCACAGCTCAAGGTTTTTATTTTTCCTCAGTGTGTAGAGTTAGTCATGAAACAAATTTACAGACACCAAATGACCCACTTAAATCTCCCACAGATGCTAATATCTCTTGCTAACACCTTGTCATTTGACCCAAAACAAGGACTTCTGCACATCCATCACACAGAGAGAACAGTGTTAACTTATTGATTTCCTATTTCTAGTTAACACATTGGTTACAGATAAGGAAGACATATCTTATTAAACTGCACTTTATCTGCAACTAAGCCATAATCTGTCAGATTTGTGCTGAGCTTGTTTAGATTTGAGAGAATATGAATAATATAGGACAAGGAAAACTCAGGTGAAAGGTCCCAGCATTATTATCATGCCCAAGTTACAATCATTAAAAAACCAATATGATTTCGGTCTGAATTTGAACTTGACATAGGTTAAAAATTGACAATAGTGCTGAGCAGAAAAGCTTTAGGAAGAAAATTTTCCATAGACCAAGGGCTCAAAATAATTCTAGTATTTAAAAAAAAAAAAAAACTCCATCTTATGATTAACACATATAAATTTCAGAGGAAAAAATCTATGCCCTATTAAATGCTACAAAGAATAAATCTTTTCTGCCTTCCAAAAGCTTCTGCTTTACCTATTTTGGTGTATTATGTAGCATTTCCCAAGAAGAACAAGATAAGGAAAATGTACATCAAGCACTGTTTCCTTTTTAGAAAGTGATTTAACTATACAGACAAGTGCTGGGTCAAATCTGATTGTATAAACCAGAAAGGAAAGGAAAAAGTGGAAAAATGGTAAGCAATAACCCAACTATGGGGGCTTCCCAGGCAGCTCAGTGGTAAAGAATCTGCCTGCCAAGACAACAGACATGGGGTTTGATCCTTGGGTCAGGAAGATCCCCTGGAAGAGGAAATGGCAACCCACTCCAGTATTGTTGCCTGGAAAATTCTGTGGACAGAGGATCCTGGCAGGCTACAGTCCACAGGGTTGCAAAGAGTCAGACATGACTGAGCATGAGCACTCACTCACAATCCAACTATAATAAAATTGAGTATGGCAGCAGAGATTTTTTTGCCATATTCCTAAAATATTCAAGAATTAACATTACTAACAAACCAATCAAGAAATGGGCAGAAGATCTAAACAGATATTTCTCCAGAGTAGTCATATAAATGGGCAACAAGCACATGAAAAGATGTTCAATATCACTAATTAGTAGGGAAATTCAAATCAAAACTACAGTGAGGTATTACATCACATCAATCAAAATGGCCACCATCAAAAAGTCTACAAACATTAAATGTGGGAGAGGGTGAAGAGAAAAAGGACCACCCCCCCTACACCACTGGTGGGAATGTGAACTGGTATAGCCACTATGGAAAGCAGAATGGAGGTTCCTTAAAAAAGCCAAAAACAGACTTACCACATGATCCAGTACCCTACTCCTTGGTATAAATCTAGAAAAGAAAAAACTCTAATTTGAAAAGATATATGCACCCCAATATTTACTACAGCACTATTTACAATAGCCAAGACTTGCAAACAACTTAAATATTCAACAATATAAGGAATGGATAACACAATGTGATACCTATACACCAATGCTACTCAGCTATAAAAAAATAAAATAATGCCATGGATGGGCCTAGAGATTTTCATACTAAGTGAATTACGTCAGATAGAGAAAGATATATGATATTACTTAGATATGGAATATTAAACAATTATACAAATGAACTTATTTGAAGACAGAAAAAGACTCACAGACACAGAAAACAAACTTAGAGTTACCAAAGAAAAAAAGGGAGAGAGAGAAATTAGGAGTTTGGGATTAAAATATATACACTACTAGATGGACAGGGAGGCCTGACATGCTGCGGTTCATGGGGTCGCAAAGAGTGGGACATGACTGAGCGACTGAACTGATGTATAAGATAGATAACCAACAAGGACCTACTATATAGCACAAGGAACTATACTCAATATCTTGCAATAACCTATAAATGAAAAGAATCCTTAAAAGAATATATATATACACACACACACACACACACACACACACACACACACACACATATATATAAGAGTCCCTTGGACTGCAAGGAGGTCAAACCAGTCCATCTTAAAGGAGATCAGTCCTGGGTGTTCACTGGAAGGACTGATCCTGAAGCTGAAACTCCAAAACATTGGTCACCTCATGCGAAGAGTTGACTCATTGGAACAGACCCTGATGCTGGGAGGGATTGGGGGCAGGAGGAGAAGGGGAAGAGAGAGGATGAGATGGCTGGATGGCATCACCAACTTGATGGACATGAGTTTGAGTGAACTGTGGGAGTTGGTGATAGACAGGGAGGCCTGGCGTGCTGTGATTCATGGGGTCGCAAAGAGTCGGACACGACTGAGCGACTGAACTGAACTGATATATATATATATATATATATATATATATATATAAAATATAAAATCTGAAGCACTCTGCTATTTACCTGAAACTAACACAGCACTGAAAATCAAGTGAAAAGTGAAAGTTGCTCAGTTGTGTCCTACTCTTTCTGACCCCATGGACTAACCCACCAGGCTCCTCTGTCCATGGAATTCTCCAGGCCAGAATACTGAGCCATTCCCTTCTCCAGAGATCTTCCCAACCCTTTATCATATCCAGGTTGCCCACATTGCAGGCACATTCTTTACCATCTGAGCCACCAGGGAAGCCCAAAATGCCAAGCAAATAAGATTAATAATAATAATAGATTTATAAAAGGAAATTGCTGGTTATATGGTAGATTTTAATTCAACCATATCAATAATCAGATTAAATGTAAGCCATACTAATTCAAAGATAGGCTGTTAGTTTTAGATTAGACAAAAATCAAGACCCAACTATATATTGCCTATTAAGAATACCACTTTAAATATAAAGGCATAGATTAAAAGCAAAAGAATGAGAAAAAGATATTCCATTCAGACACAACTCAAAAGAAAACTGAAATAGCTTTACTAATATTAAAGTAGATGTCAGAAGAGAAATATCACTCACTACTACTACTCACTAGAGAGGCATATTACATAATGAAAAGGGATTCAAATTTCCAAGAAGACAAAAACATTAATGATTTTATGCCTGTAATTTCAACAACTTAGAGCTAGTGGAAGAATTTCTAGAAAAGCACATCTTAGCAAAATTAGCACAAGAAGAAACAGAAATATTCAAAGAGCTTTGTATCCATTTTCAAAACTGAATTGATAAAGACTTTTTAACAGGACTTCCCTGATATACAGTGGAAAACAATCTGCCTGCCAATGCAGAGGACACAGGTTTGATCCCTGGTCTGGGAAGATCTCACATGCCATAGAGGAATTAAGTTCATACACCACAACTGCTGAACCTGTGCTCTAGAGCCCCTGCAAACCACAATACATCTAGAGCCCTTGCTCTGCAAGGAGAAAAACCACCACAATTTGAAGCCCATGCACTGCAACAAAGACTAACCCCTGCTCGCTGCAACAAGAGAAAGCCTGAACACAGCAATGAAGACTCAGAACAATCAAATATATATATATTTTTTTAATTTTTTTAAAAAGCTTTTTAACAAAGAAAATCCCAAATCAGACAGCTTTACTCACAAATTCTACCAAAGGTTTAAGGTCAAAACTCATATAGCAGTTACACAAACTCTTTGAGAAAATACAAAGAGACACTTTTTAAGCAGTTTAATGAGGATGGCAAAACCCTGTTATGATAACCTTATGAAAACATTATAAGAAAAGCAAATTATAGACCAATCAGTTCAGTTGCTCAGTTGTGTCCAACTCTTTCTGACCACATGGACCACAGCACACCAGGCCTCCCTATCCATCACCAACTCCCAGAGTTTACCCCAACTCATGTCCACTGAGTCAGTGATGCCATCCAACCATCTCTTCCTATGTTGGCCCCTTCTCCTACTGCCTTCAATCTTTCCTAGCATCAGGGTCTTTTCCAATGAGTCAGCTCTTCGCATCAAGTGGCCAAAGTATTGGAGTTTCGGCTTCAACATCAGTCCTTCCAATGAACACTCAAGACTGATCTCCTTTAGGATGGACTGGTTGGATCTCCTTGCAGTCCCAGGGACTCTCAAGACTTCTCCAACACCATAGTTCAAAAGCATCAATTCTTCGGCATTCAGCTTTATTTATAGTCCAACTCTCACATCTATACATGACTACTGGAAAAACCATAGCCTTGACTAGATGGACCTTTGTTGGCAAAGTGATGTCTCTGCTTTTTAATATGCTGTCTAGGTCAGTCATAACTTTTCTTCCACGGAATAAGTGTCTTTTTACTTCATGGCTGCAGTCACCATCTGCAGTAATTTTGGAGGCCAGAAAAATAAAGTCAGCCACTGTTTCCACTGTTTCCCCATCTATTTGCCATGAAGTGATGGGACCAGATGCCATGATCTTAATTCTCCGAATGTGGACCTTTAAGCCAACTTTTTCACTCTCCTCTTTCACTTTCATCAAGAGGCTCTTTAGTTCTTCACTTTCTGCCATAAGGGTGGTATCATCTGCATATCTGAGGTTACTGATATTTCACCCAGCAATCTTGATTCCAGCTTGTGCTTCCTCCAGCCAAGGGTTTCTCATGATGTACTCTGCATATAAGTTAAATAAGCAGGGTGACAATATACAGCCTTGACGTACTCCTTTTCCTATTTGGAACCGGTTTGTTGTTCTGTGTCCATGTCCAGTTCTAACTGTTGCTTCCTGACCTGCATACAGATTTCTCAAGAGGCAGGTCAGGCCAGGTGGTGTGGTATTTCCAGCTCTTTCAGAATTTTCCACAGATTGCTGTGATCCAAACAGTCAAAGGCTTTGGCATAGTCAATAAAGCAGAAATAGATGTTTTTCTGGAATTCTCTTGCTTTTTCCATGATCCAGCAGACGTTGGCAATTTGATCTCTGGTTCCCCTGCCTTTTCTAAAACCAGCTTGAACATCTGGAAGTTCACTGTTCATGTGTTGATGAAGCCTGGCTTGGAGAATTTTTAGCATTACTTTACTAGCGTGTGAGATGAGTGCAATTGTGCGGTAGTTTGAGCATTCTTTGGCATGGCCTTTCTTAGGGACTGGAATGAAAACTGACCTTTTCCAGTCCTGTGGCCACTGCTGAGTTTTCCAAATTTGCTGGCATATTGAGTACAGCACTTTCACAGCATATACCTTACATGAATAAATATACAAAGTCCTCAATAAAATATCAACAAATCAAATTCATCATTATATGAAAAGGATAAATGTTATTAATATGTGGAGCTTATGACAGGATTAAAGTTGGTTTTACATTATGGAATCAATGGTTATAATTCATCCCATTAAAAATGTCAAAGAAAAAAAATTTCAACTGATGTAAGAACATTTTTGACAAAATGTCATACCCATTCATGAAAGAAAAAACTCTTAAAACACAAGGAAGAGAAAGGAATTCCATCAACCTGATAATGGGCATATATGAAGAGACAATAGTAAATGTCATACTTAATGGTGAAATACTGACTGCTTCTTAGTTCAAGAACAAGATATCCACTGTCTCCTCAACTATTCAACAATATATTGGAAGCTCTTTCTAGTACAACAATGTAAGAAAAAAATAAAAGTATAAAAATTAAAAAGAAAAAAGTCTTTTTTATAGTTGACATGATTGTATGTATAAAATAGTCAAAGGAATCTAACCCCTCCACAAAAACTACTAGAACTCAAAGTGAATTTATCAAAATTACAGGAATTAGAGTCAATATACAAAATTTAATTATATTTCAACATTTTATCAGCAAACTATTAGACAATAAAATTAAAAAGCAATCCATTTACAATTTAAGAGACCCTTGGGACAATATTAAATGCACTACCATCAGCATAATTAGGGTCCTAGAAGGAAAACAGAGACAGAAAGGGCCTGAGAAAATATATGAAGAGATAAGAGTTTAAAAGTTCCTGAATATGAGAAAAGAAATAATCACTCAAGTTCATGAATTGCAGAGTCCCATACAGGAAAAACCTAATGAGAAACACGCCAAAACACATATAACAAAACTGACAAAAATTAAAGACAAAGAGAAAATACTGAGGGCAACAAGAGAAAAGCAATAAATGACAAACAAGGGAATCCCTATAAGGTTATAATGTGATTATTTCACAGAAACTATACAGGTCAGAAGTGAGTGGCAGGATATATTTAAAGTGATGAAAGGAAAATCCTGCAATCAAGATTACAGTAAGTCCACAACACACAAACGAGTTCTGCTCTAAAGGCACAGTCATAAGTTCAATTTCTTTGTATGTTCAATAAAGTTAGCCTGGGTACTCAACTAACACAATTGGCTATATAGTACTGCACTGTAGAAGGCTTATAACAGTTCCCACACAAATAATACATAAAAAACAAACAAGCACCAAAAAAAAGAAAACATTTTTAATCTCAGTACCTTGAAAAGTACAGAAGTACAGTAAAATATTTTTTACAGCCAAAGATGGAGAAGCTCTATACAGTCAGCAAAAACAAGACCAGGAGCTGACTGTGGCTTAGATCATGAACTTCTTATTGTCAAATTAGGACTGAAATTGAAGAAAGTGGAGAAAATAACTAGACCATTCATGTATGATCTAAATCAAATCCCTTATGACTATACAATGGAAGTGAGAAATAGATTTAAGGGTCTAGATATGATAGAGTGCCTGATGAACTATGGATGGAGATTCATGACATTGTACAGGAGACAGGAATCAAGACCATCCCAAAGAAAAAGAAATGCAAAAAAGCAAAATGGCTGTCTGAGGAGGCCTTACAAATAGCTGTGAAAAGAAAAGAAGCCAAAAGCAAAAAGAAAAGATACACCCGTTTGAATGCAGAGTGCCAAAGAATAGCAAGGAGAGATAAGAAAGCCTTCCTCAGCGATCAATGCAAAGAAATAGAGGAAAACAATAGAATGGGAAAGACTAGAAATCTCTTCAAGAAAATTAGAGATACCAGGGAAACAATTCATGCAAAGATGGGCTCAATAAAGGACAGAAATGGTAGGGACCTACCTAACAGAAGCAGAAGATATTAAGAAGAGGTGGCAAGAATACACAGAAGAACTGTACAAAAAAGATCTTCATGAACCAGATAATCATGATGGTGTGATCACTCACCTAGAGCCAGACATCCTGGAATGTGAAGTCAAGTGGGCCTTAGGAAGCATCACTACGAACAAAGCTAGTGGAGGTGATGGAATTCCAGTTGAGCTATTTCAAATCCTGAAAGATGATGCTGTGAAAGTGCTGCACTCAATATGCCAGCAAATTTGGAAAACTCAGCAGTGGCCACAGGACTGGAAAAGGTCAGTTTTCATTCCAGTCCCTAAGAAAGGCAATGCCAAAGAATGCTCAAATTACCACACAATTGCACTCATCTCACACGCTAGTAAAGTAATGCTCAAAATTCTCCAAGCCAGGCTTCAGCAATACGTGAACCGTGAACTTCCAGATGTTCAAGCTGGTTTTAGAAAAGGCAGAGGAACCAGAGATCAAATTGCCAACATCCGCTTCATCATGGAAAAAGCAAGAGAGTTCCAGAAAAACATCTATTTCTGCTTTATTGACTACGCCAAAGCCTTTGACTGTGTGGATCATAATGAACTGTGGAAAATTCTGAAAAAGATGGGAATACCAGACAGTCTGACCTGCTTCTTGAGAAATCTGTATGAAGGTCATGAAGCAATAGTTAGAACTCGACATGGAACAACAGACTGTTTTCAAATAGGAAAAGGAGTACGTCAAGGCTGTATATTGTCACCCTGCTTATTTAACTTATATGCAGAGTACATCATGAGAAACCCTTGGCTGGAGGAAGCACAAGCTGGAATCAAGATTGCTGAAGAAATATTAATAACCTCAGATATGCAGATGACACCACGCTTACGGCAGGAAGTGAAGAGGAACTAAAAAGCCTCTTGAAGAAAGTGAAAGAGGAGAGTAAAAATGTTGGCTTAAAACTCAACATTCAGAAAACGAAGATCATGGCATCTGGTCCCGTCACCTCATGGGAAATAGATGGGGAAACAGTGGAAACAGTGGCTGACTTTATTTTTCTGGGCTCCAAAATCACTGCAGATGGTGACTGCAGCCATGAAATTAAAAGATGCTTACTACTTGGAAGAAAAGTTATGACCAACCTAGACAGCATATTAAAAAGCAGAGACATTACTTTGCCAACAATGGTCCATCTAGTCAAGGCTATGGTTTTTCTAGTGGTCATGTATGGATGTGAGAGTTGGACTATAAAGAAAGCTGAGTGCCGAAATATTGATGCTTTTGAACTACGGTGTTGGAGAAGACTCTTGAGAGTCCCTTGGACTGCAAGGAGATCTAACCAGTCCATCCTAAAGGAGATCAGTCCTGAGTGTTCTTTGGAAGGACTGATGCTGAAGCTGAAACTCCAATACTTTGGCCACCTGATGCAAAGAGCTGACTCATTGGAAAAGACCCTGATGCTGGGAGAGATTGGGGGCAGTAGGAGAAGGGGACAACAGAGGATGAGACGGTTGGATGGCATCACCGACTCAATGGATATGGGTTTGGGTGGATTCCGGGAATTGGTGATGGAAACAGGGAGGCCTGGTATGCTGCGGTTCATAGGGTCCCAAAGAGTCAGACACGACTGAGCGACTGAACTGAACTGAACAGTAAAACAGGTGTCATACAGGGGCTGGCATCATGTGAATAAGCAGTCAGGGTTACTGACTGAAAAAGGTGAGGAGTTAGAAGATTGTACAGCTACAGAAACATCAGTTATAGGAAATGAAGGGAAAACTGCAATGTCATTCATGACTGGCATGGACAGAATGCCAGTTTGCATCTTTGAAAGCTCACAATTTGAAGGTTTGTATATAGGGGACATACTGTACAGTACATAGGAAGGCTCTCATTCAGATTTGATGGAGAATTCTAAAGCTTTACAGACAAGCAAAAGATAAGAGATTCAACATCATCAAACCAGTTTCACAACAAATGCTAAAGGAACTTCTCTATGTGGAAAAGAAAACACCACTGTCAGAAACAAGAAGATTCCAAAATGTGAAACTTCACTGGTAAAAGCAAATATATAGTAAAGGTAAGGACTCATACACACATAAATATAATATATATATATATAAATTTAGTCACCAAATCACATGCGAATACAAAAAAGGAAAGAAAAAAAAAAAACCTGTTGAAAGTAAACCAAAACAACAAAATAACAATAGGAAGATATATATCAACAATTACACTGAATGTAAGTGGACTAAATGCATCATGCAAAAGGCATAGACTGGCTGAACATACACAAAAACAAGACCCAAATATATGCTGTCTACAAGAGACCCACTTCAAGACACACATACTGACTGAAAGTGAGGGTATGGCAAAACTATACCATACAAATAGAAATTAAAAGAAAGCTGGAATAGCAATATTCATATCAGACAATACAGACTTTAAATACTATCAAAACAAAGAAGGACTTTACATTAAGATGAAGGGATCTATCCAATAAAAATATATACCATTATAAATATATATGCACCCAGAAAACTACTGGTTTTTCCAGTAGTCATGTACAGATGTAGGGGTTGGACCATAGACAGGCTGAGTGCTGAAGAATTGATGCTTTTGAACTGTGGTGTTAGAGAAGACTCTTGAGAGTCCCTTGGAATGCAGAGATCAAACCAGTCAACCCTAAAGGAAATCAACCTTGAATATTCATTATATTCATTAGAAGGACTGATGCTTAAGCTGAAACTCCAATACTTGAGCCATCTGATGTGAAAAGTAGACTTATTAGAAAAGACCCGGATGCTGGGAAAAACTGAAAACAGGAGAAGGGGATGACAGAGGACGAGACAGTTGGATGGCATCACCGACTCAATAGACATGAGTTTGAGCAAGCTCTGGGAGACGGTGAAGGACAGGGAAGCATGGCATGCTGCAGTCCATGGGGTCGCAAAGAATTGGACACAACTGAGCGACTGAACAACAATGTGAGTGAAAGTCGCTCAGTCATGTCCAACTCTTTGCGACCCCATGGACTATACAGTCCATGGAATTCTCCAGGCCAGAATACCAGAGTGGGTAGCCCTTACCTTCTCCAACAATAAATGTACACAAAATAAGAGTTCCTGAATATATGAAGCAAATGCTAACAGCCAAAGAAGGAGAAATTGATGGCAACACAATAATAGTGGCAGACTTTAACACTCCACTTACATCAAAGGACAGATCATCCAGACAGAAAATCAATAAGAAAATGCAGGCCTTAAAGACATATTACATCCAATGTACTTAATTGATATCTACAAAACATTCTATCCAAATGCAGAAGAATACATATTCTTTTCAAGTGCACATGGGACATTCTTTAGGACATATCATGGGCTGGGCCACAAAACAAGCAGAGGTAAATTTATAAAAACTGAAATCATACCAAGCATCTTTTTGGAGCACAGCACTATGAGATTAGAAATCAACTACAAAAAAAAAACAATGAACAGGTGGAGGCTAAACAATATGCTACTAAACAGCCAATGGATCACTAAAGAAATCAAAGAGGAAATAAAAAAATATTTAAAGAAAAATTAAAATGTAAAAAAAAAAAAAGCAATCCAAAGCCTTTTGGACACAGCAAAGGAAGTTCTAAAAGGGAAGTTTTTAGTAATACAAGCTTACCTCAAGAAACATGAAATACCTCACATAAACAATCTAACCTTACACCTTAAACAAACTAGAGAAAAAAGAACAAACAAAACAGAAAGTTAGTAGAAGGAAAGAGTCATAAAGATCAGAGCAGAAATAAACAGCATAGAGAATAAGAGAACAATAGAAAAGATCAATGAAAGTAAAAACTGGACCTTTGAAGAGATGAAATTGGTAACCTTTAGGAAGACTCATGGAGAAGAAAAGGGAAAGGGCTCAAATCAATAAAATTAGAAATGAAAAAGAAAAAATTACAACTGATACCATATAAATACAAAGGATCATAAGAGACTACTACAAGCACCTATGTGCCAATAAAGTGGACAACCTAGAAGAAATGGAAAAATTCGTGGACAGGTACAATCTCTCAAAACAGAAGCAGGAAGAAATAAAAATATGAACAAATCAGTCACAAATACAGAAACAGAAAGTGTGATTTTAAAACTTCAAAGAAGGAAAAGTTCAGGACCAGATGGTTCAGGGGCAAATTCTATAAACAATGTATAGATTTAACACCTACTCTTTTTCAGTTCAGTTCAGTCACTCAGTCATGTCCAACTCTTTGCGACCCCATGGAATGCAGCACGCCAGACTTCCCTGTCCATCACCAACTCCCAGAGTTTATTCAAACTCCTGTCCATCGAGTCAGTGATGCCATCCAACCATCTCATCCTCTGTTGTCCACTTATCCTTCTGCCTTCAATCTTTCCCAGCATCAGGGTCTTTTCCAATGAGTCAGTTCTTTGCATCAGGTGGCCAAAGTATTGTAGCTTCAGATTCAGCATCAGTCCTACCAGTGAATATTCAGGACTGATTTCCTTTAGGATGGACTGGTTGGATCTCCATGCAGCCCAAGGAACTCTCAAGAGTCTTCTCCAACACCACAGTTCAAAAGCATCAATTCTTCAGCGCTCAACTTTCTTTATAGTCCAACTCTCACATCCTTACATGACCACTGGAAAAACCATAGAGGGACCTTTGTTAGCAAAGTAATGTTTCTGCTTTTTAACATGCTGTTAGGTTGGTCATAGCTTTTCTTCCAAGGAGCAAGTGTCTTTTAATTTCATGGCTGCAGTCACCATCTGCAGTGATTTTGGAGCCCCCAAAAATAAAGTCTGACACTGTTTCCATTGTTTCCCCATCTATTTGCCATGAAATGATGGGACCAGATGCCATAATCTTAGTTTTCTGAATATTGAGTTTTAAGCCAACTTTTTCACTCTCCTCTTTCACTTTGATCAAGAGGCTCTCTAGTTCTTCTTCGCTTTCTGCCATAAGGGTGGTGTCATCTGCATATCTGAGGTTATTGATATTTCTCCCGGCAATCTTGATTCCAGCTTGTGCTTCATCCAGCCTGGCATTTCTCATGATGTACTCTGCATAGAAGTTAAATAAGCAGGGTGACAATATACTGCCTTGATGTAATCCTTTCAAGATTTGGAACCAGTCTGTTGTTCCATGTCCAGTTCTTACTATTGCTTCTTGACCGGCATACAGATATCTCAAGAGACAGATCAGGTGGTCTGGCATTCCCATCTCTTGAATAATTTTCTATAGTTTGTTGTGATTCACACAGTCAAAGGCTTTGGTGTAGTCAATAAAGCAGAAGTAGCTGTTTTTCTGGAATTCTCTTGCTTTTTTGATGATCCAGTGGATGTTGGCAATTTGATCTCTGGTTCTTCTGCCTTTTCTAAATCCAGCTTGAACATCTGAAAGTTCATGGTTCACATACTGTTGAAGTCTGGCATTATTTTGCTAGTGTGTGAGATGAGTGCAACTCATCCTTTTTAAACTATTCCAGAAAACTGCAGAGGAAGGAACACTCCAAGCTCATTCTATGAGGCCATCATCACCCTGATACCATAACTAGAGAACATACCACTAAAAAAAATAAAACTCAAAGTCCAATATCACTGATGAACATAGGCACAAAAATACTAGCAAAATAAATCCAACAAAGCATTAAAAGGCTCATATACTATGATCCAGTGGGATTTACCCCAGGGATGCAAGGATTTTTCAATATTTGCAAATTAATCAGTGTGATACACTTAATTAATAAATTAAAGAGTAAAAACTATATGATCATCTCAACAGATGCATAAAAAGATTTTGACAAAATTCACCACTCATTTATGAGTAAAAACTCTCCAGAAAGTAGATATAGAAGAAACATACCACAACATACTAAAAGCCATATGTGACAAAACCACAGCTAACATCATACTCAACAGTGAAAAGTCTCAAGCATTTCCTCTAAGAACAGGAACAAGACAATAATTTTTACTCTTGCCACTTTTATTCAACATAGTTTTTAAAGTCCTAACTATGGCAATCAGTGAAGAAAAAAAAGAGCTCAAATTGGAAAAATAAAACTGTCATTATTTACAGATGACATGATACTACACACAGAAAATCCTAAATATGCTACCAGAAAACTATTAGAGCTCATCAATGAATTCAGTAAAGTTGCAGAATACAAAATCAATATACAGAAATCTGCTGCATTTCTATACACTAACAATAAAAGATCTAAAAGAGAAATTAAGGAAATAATCTCATTTACCATCACATCAAAGAAAATAAAATTCCAGGAATACACTCACCTAAGGAGGCAAAAGACCTGTGTTCTGAAAATTCTCAGACACTGATGAAAGAAACCAAAAATACAGAAAAAGATGTAAAGATACACCATGTTCTTGGATTGGCACAAACAATATTATCGAAATGATTACACTACCCAAGGCAATCTACAGATTCTATGCAATCTCAGTTAAATTACCAATGCATTTTTTCAGAGAATGAGAACAAAAAAATTTCAGTTTGTAGGAAAACACTAAAGACCCTAAATAACCAAAGGAACCTTGAGAAAGAATAATGGAGCTGGTGGCATCAGGTTCCCCAACTTCAGGATATATTTGAAAGCAAAAGCAATCAGAACAGTATGGTATGGGCACAAAGACAGAAATACAGATCAATGAAACAAGATATAAAGCCAGAAATAAAGCAATACATCTATGGTCAATTAACCTATGGAAAAAAAAAGCAAGAATATACAAGGAGAAAATACAGTCACTTCAATAAGTAGTACTGTGAAAACTGGACAGCTACATGTAAATGAATGTAATTAGAACATTCTTTAACACCATACACAGAAAAAAACCTAAATGTAAGACCAGATACTACAAAACTCTTAGAGAATACTGCTGTATTCTCTATGTATGTCAGAATACTGCTGACATAAATCACAGAAAACATCTTTTCAGATCCACCTCAAAGAGCAATGAAAATAAAAACAAAAATTAATAAATGGAACCTAATTAAACCTAAAAGACTTTGCACAGCACAGGGACTATAAACAAAATGAAAGAACAATTGACAAAATGTATTTGCAAATGATGTGACTGACCTGAGACTAACCTCCAAAATATACAAACATCACATGCAGCTCAATATAAAAAAAATTTTTTAATGGGCAGAAGATCAAAATAGACATTTCTAGAAAGAAAACATACACTTAGCCAAAAATCACATGAAAAAGATGCTCAACCTCACTAATTACTGTTGTTGTTGTTCAGTCCCCCAGTCATGTCCAATACTTTGTGACCCCATGAACTACAGCATGCCAGGCCTCTCTGTCCCTCACCATCTCCCAAAGTTTGCCCAAGTTCATGTCCATTGCATCGGTGATGTCATCCAGCCATCTCATGCTCTGTTGCCCTCTTCTCCTTCTGCCCGCAATCTTTCCCACCATCAGGGACATTCCAATGAGTCAGCTCTTTGCATCAGATGACCAAAATACTGCAGCTTCAACTTCAGCATCAGTCCCTCCAATGAGCATTCAGGGTTGACTTCCCTTAAGATTGACTGGTTGGATCTTGCTGTTCAAGGGACCCCCAGGAGTCTTCTCCAGCACCATAGTTCGAAGGCATCAATTCTTTGGTGCTCCGACTTCTTTACGGCCCAGCTCTCAGAGCTGTACATGACAACAAAGACCATAGCCTTGACTATATGGACTTTTGTCGGCAGAGCAATGTCTCTGCTTTTTAATACACTATCTAGGTTTATCATAGCTTTCCTGCCAAAAAGCAAATATCTTTTGATTTCATGGCTGCAGTCACCACGTGCAGTGATTTTAAAGCCCAAGAGGAGGAAATCTGTCACTACTTCCACTGTTTCCCCCTCTATTTGCCATGAAGTAATGGGGCTGGATGCCATGATCTTAGTTTTTTAATAGTTAGTTTTAAGCCCGCTCTTTCACTTTCCTACTTCACCCACATCAAGAGGATTTTTAGTTCCTCTTTGCTTTCTGCCATTAGAGTGGTATCATTAGCATATGATAATGATATGGTTGCTGGTGTTTCTCCCAACCATCTTGACTCCAACTTGTAACTCATCCAGCCCGGCATTTCTCATGATGTGTTCAGCGTATAGATTAAACAAACACAGTGACATCAGTCAGCCTTGTCGTACTCCTTTCTCAATCTTGGACCAATCAGTTGTTCCACACAGGGTTCTAACTGTTGCTTCTTGACCTGCATACAGGTTTCTCAGGAGACAGGAAAGATGGTCTGGCACTCCGGTACTCCCACCTCTTTAAGAGCTTTCCACAGTATATTATGATATACACGGCCACAGGCTTTGGCATAATAGATGAAACAGAGGTAGATGTTTTTTTCTGGAATTGCCTAGCTTTCTCTGTGATCCAGCAAATGTTGGCAATTTGATCTCTTTTTCCTCTTCCTTTTCTAAATCCAGCTTGGACATATGGAATTTCTTGGTTCATATAATGCTGAAGCCTAGCATGTAAGATTTTAAACATGACCTTACTAGCATGGGAGATTGAGTGCATTAATCATTAAAGAAGTGCAAATCAAAACTACAATGAGGTATCACTTCACACTGGTCAGAGTGCCCATCATCACAATCTACAAACAATAAATGCTGGGGACAGTGTGGAGAAAAGGGAACCCTCCTACACTGTTGGTGGGAATCTAAATTGGTATAGCCACTGTGGAGAAGAGCTTGGAGGTTTCTTAAAAAATTAAAAATAGCACTACCATATAATCCACCAATCACACTTCTAGGCATACATTTAAAGAAAAATATAATTTGAAAAGATAACGTGCACCTCAATGTTCACTTCAGCACTATCCATAGTAACCAAGGCATGCAAGCAAAATAAATGTCCATTAATAGCAGGATGGATAAAGAAGATCTGGATTACATACAATGGATTATAACTTAGCCATAAAAAAGAATGAAATAATGCCATTTCCAACATGATAGACTTGGAAACTATCATATTAAGTGAAATAAATCATACACAGAAAGACAAATATCATATGACATTATTTATATGTGGAATCTAAAAACATGATACAAATGAACTTAATTACAAAAAGAAACAGACTCACAGACTTAGAAAATATATTTGTGATTACCAAGGGGAACATGGAAGGGAGTGGTAATGAGGAGTTTGAGATTAATATAAAATACACTATTATCATAAAACAGATAATCAACAAGGACCTACTGTACAGCACAGAGGACTCCTCAATATACTATAATAAATGGGGAAAGAAACTACAAAAGAATAGAAATATGTGTATGAATAACTGGACACCTAAAAGTAACATAACATTTTAAATCAACTATACCACAATACAAATAAAAATTTTTTAATGTATTCCTATATCCTGTATTGCTTTTTCCAGTTTTATTAAGATAATATTAACTAATCCTATTGTGACAATCATTTTCAATTATACATGTATCAAATCACCAGGCTGTATTCCAGAAATTTACAAATGATACTCTTGATGAAAGGCAAATACCAGACCAGTCTACATGTCTCCTGAGAAAACTGTTTGCAGGTCAAGAATCGAACATGGAACAATGGACTGGTTCAAAATTGGGAAAGGAGTAAGTCAAGGCCATATATTGTGACCCTGTTTATTTAACTTACATGCAGAGTACATCATGAGAAATGCCTGGCTGGATGAAGCACAAGCTGGAATCACGACTGCTGGGAGAAATAAAAATAACCTCAGATATACAGATGAAACCACCCTTATGGCAGAAAGTGAAGAAGAATTAAAGAGCCTTTTGATGAAAGTGAAAAAGGAGAGTGAAAAAGCTGGCTTAAAACTCAACATTCAAAAAACTAAGATCATGGCACCTGGTGCCATCACTTCATGACAAATAGAAGGGAAAAAAGTGGAAGTAATGACAGATTTTATTTTCTTGGACTCCAAAATCACTGCAGACGGTGACCGCAGCCATGAAGTTAAAAGATGTTTCCTCCTTGGAAGGAAAGCTATAACAAACCTAGACAGCTTATTAAAAGCAGAGACATCCGTTTGCAGATCAAGGTCCGTATAGTCAAAGCTGTGGTTTTTCCAGTAGTCATATATGGACGTGAGAGTTGGACTATAAAGAAGGCTGAGTGCTGAAGAATTGATGCTTTTGAATTGTGGTGCTGGAGAAACTCTTGAGAGTCCCTTGGACTGCAAGGAGATCAAACCAGTCTATCCTAAAGGAAATCAACCCTGAATATTCATTGGAAGGACTGATGCTGAAGCTGAAGCTCCAATACTTTGGCCACCTGATGCAAAGAGCTAACTCACTGGAAAAGACCCTGATGCTGGGAAAGATTGATGGCAGGAGGAGAAGCGGGCAATAGAGGATGAGATGGTTAGATGGCATCACTCAGAGTTGAGCAAACTCTGGGAGATGGTGAAGAATTACTGTTTGATTTTCCTCTACTTATTACAAGGAGTAGCTTAATGGATGTCAAACCAGGACAGTAATTTATTAAAGCAGTGTCGTCAAACTATACTGCATCTGAGATGTACTTTAAATGGTTTTCCTGAGTCCACACTATTATATGGACTCTACTACAAAAGTTATTTCAAGATAATTTTTAAGTAGATTAAAAACTACTATTTGGGGCTTCCCTAGTGGCTCAGTGGTAAAGAATCCACCTGCCAATGCAGAAGACACAGCTTCCATCCCTGATCTGGGCAGATCCCACATTCCACAGAGATACTAAGCCCATACACTACAACTACTGAGTCTGTGCTTTAGAGCCCATGATCCACCACAAGAGAAGCCACCTCAATGAGGAAGCTGCACACTACAGCTAGAGACTGGCCCCTGCTCACCTCAACTAGAGAGAAGCCTGCACAGCAACGAAGACCCAACACAGCCAAAAATAAACAAGATTATAAAAAAAAAAAAAAAAACTACTGTTTGGCCATCTCTTATCTCTGAGATCTTAAGAAAAATTTTTACAAAACACATACCATTTTCAGATATCCTGGTAACTCTGTTGAACTTATTTATGACAATTGGTAAAGAGGTGAAGATTGAATAGCAAAGACGTAAAGACAAAAGAGGGACTCTTGTAAATCCACAGATTATCTTCAAAATTATAACATTCCCAAGTCATAAAAGAAGAATTTTCTTTATAGAGTTTAATTTTTAGAAGTTTGTACAAGAGTATCTGTAGATGGTTGAAAACATTATCAAAGTTCAAAAACTAATTAAACAAATTTAAAAATTAGTCAGCTTCATTTCCCTAATGAAATGATCACATGCAAACTCTAATGGCATTTCATTAAAATCATCTTTTGCACTTTATAAAAATAATACTTGGCTATTTGGAAAACATCAAACAATATATAAAAATCAAGGAAGAAACTTTAAGCCCGAAATCTCACTACCCAAATATGGCCATCACAAGCTTTTAAGTGACTATATTCCAGACATCTGTTCTTATAAGCATGAGTGCCTGCTAATTCACTTCAGTCGTGTCTGACTCTTTGTGAACCTATGGACTGTGGCCCACCCGGCTCCTCTGTCCATGGGATTCTCCAGGCAAGAATACTGGAGTGGGTTGCCATGCCCTCCTCCATGGGATCTTCCTGACCCAGAAATTGAACCCTCATCTCTTACATTTCTTGCATTGGTAGGCAAGTTCTTTACCACTAGCGCCATATGGGAAGCCCTCTTATAAGCATACACTGACGTAACAGGTACATTTTTTTTTCAGCAGTTATGGAACGAATTGATAATACATCTCTTTAAATATTCAAGTTAGGTATTATCTCTGACTCTGAATCTCATCCTGCATAAAATGCTTTCTTCTTTCCCTAAAAACATCAAATGGACAAAGGTTCACTCAGTCCATGGGGCAGATGTAGACATTACCACAAGCATAGTCTACTTCAGTCAGTCAGTCAGTTCAGTCGCTCAGTCTTGTCCGACTCTTTGAACCCCATGGACAGCAGCATGTCAGGCCACCCTGTCCATCACCAACTCCCAGAGTTTACTCAAACTCATGTCCATTGAGTGGGTGATGCCATCTAACCATCTCATCCTCTGTCGTCCCCTTCTCCTCTTGCCTTCAATATTTACCAGTATCAGGATCTTTTCAAATGAGTCAGTTCTTCACATCAGTTGGCCAAAGTATTGCAGCTTCAGCTTCAGCATCAGTCCTTCCAATGAATATTCAGGACTGATTTCCTTTAGGATGGACTGGTTGGATCTCCTTGCAGTCCAAGGGACTCTCAAGAGTCTTCTCCAACACCACAGTTCAAAAGCATCAACTCACATCCATACATGACCACTGGGAAAACCATTGCCTTGACTAGTTGGACCTTTGATGGCAAAGTAATATCTCTGCTTTTTAATAGGCTATCATATTAGGTTGGTCATAACTTTTCTTCCAAGGAGTAAGCGTCTTTTTACTTCATGGCTGCAGTCACCATCTACAATGATTTTGGAGCCCAAGAAAATAAAGTCTGCCACTGTTTCCACTGTTTCCCCATCTATTTCCCATGAAGTGATGGGACCAATTGCCACGATCTTAATTTTCTGAATGTTGAGTTGTAAGCCAACTTTTCCACTCTCCACTTTCACTTTCATCAAGAGGCTCTTTAGTTCTTCGCTTTCTGCCATAAGGGTGGTGCCATCTGCATATCTGAGGTTACTGATATTTCTCCTGGCAATCTTGATTCCAGCTTGTGCTTCTTCCAGCCCAGCATTTCTCATGATGCACTCTGCATAGAAGTTAAATAAGTAGGGTGACAATATACAGCCTTGATGTACTCCTTTTCCTTTTGGAACCAGTCTACTGTTCCATATACAGTTCTAACTGTTGCTTCCTGACCTGCATACAGGTTTCTCAAGAGGCAGGTCAGGTGGTCTGGTATTCCCATCTCTTTCAGAATTTTCCACAGTTTATTGTGATCCACACAGTCAAAGGTTTTGGCATAGTCAATAAAGCAGAAATAGATGTTTTTCTGGAATTCTCTTGCTTTTTCCATGATCCAGCGGATGTTGGCAATTTGATCTCTGGTTCCTCTGCCTTTTCTAAAACCAGCTTGAACATCTGCAAGTTCATGGTTCACGTGTTGATGAAGCCTGACTTGGAGAATTTTTAGCATTACTTTACTAGCGTGTGAGATGAGTGCAATTGTGCGGTAGTTTGAGCATTCTTTGGCATTGCCTTTCTTTGGGATTGGAATGAAAACTGACCTTTTCCAGTCCTGTGGCCACTGCTGAGGTTTCCAAATTTGCTGGCATATTAGTGCAGCACTTTCACAGCATCATCTTTCAGGATTTGAAATAGCTCAACTGGAATTCCATCACCTCCACTAGCTTTGTTCGTAGTAATGCTTTCTAAGGCGCATTTGACTTCACATTCCAGGATGTCTGGCTCTAGGTGAGTGATCACACCATCGTGATTATCTGGGTCATGAAGATCTTTTTTGTACAGTTCTTCTGTGTATTCTTGCCACCTCTTCTTAGTATCTTCTGCTTCTGTTAGGTCCATACCATTTCTGTCCTTTATTGAGCCCATCTTTGCATGAAATGTTCCCTTGGTATCTCTAATTTTTTTGAAGAGATCTCTAGTCTTTCCCATTCTATTGTTTTCCTCTATTTCTTTGCACTGATCTCTGAGGAAGGCTTTCTTATCTGTCCTTGCTATTCTTTGGAACTCTGCATTCAAATGGGTATATCTTTTCTTTCCTCCTTTGCATTGGGCTTCTCTTCTTTTCAAAGCTATTTGTAAGGTCTCCTCAGACAGACATTTTGCTTTTTTGCCTTTCTTTTTCTTGGGGATGATCTTGATCCCTGTCTCCTGTACAAAGTCATGAACCTCTGTTCATAGTTCTTCAGGCACTCTGTCTATCAGATCTAGTCCCTTAAATCTTTCTCACTTCCACTGTACAATCGTTAGGGATTTGATTTAGGTCATACCTGAATGGTCTAGTGGTTTTCCCTACTTTCTTCAATTTAAGTCTAAATTTGGCAATAAGTCTACTTGAGCCATGAAAAATAGTCTATCATGATTTAAAACCACCATCTCGTTATTTTTACTTGTCCATATGTGTTTTCTCAGCTTTTCCTAGACCCAGCCGCCTCTCCTAAACCCCCAGCAGGGGAAGCACTTTTCTCTCCAATTGAAAAACTCAATTGTGCCTTAGAACATGTAACATTTTGTGACTTAGAACATGAAACATTTAATACAGGAGTCACTTCCCTTGTTACACAAATATGAATACACACACAAACATAAATGTGTGGAAAGATAAATGGATGACTGGAAATGGGAGAAACTGGTCAATCAATACTTTTGATAGTTACATATTCCACACTATGTATGTATTATAACTTATTTAACATGACTGAGCGACTAAACTGAACTGACTTCTGTTAAGGAGCATTTAAGTTGTTTCTAAAATTTTACTAATATAAATAGTGCTACAATAAATATATATTTGAAGATATACAATTATTTTCTTAGTGTGAGATTGCCCAGTCCAAAAGATTGAAGTTGGGATACTCACATTTAGCCTACTATACTCCACAAAAGTTCTAGGAATGTACACTAACAGAGTACTTGAGATGGCCTGTTTTGCTTTATACCTGATTTGCTTAGATTTTTTAAAATTTCTGAAATCATCACAAATGAAAATAATGAGTTGACTTTATTTATATTGTTGTTGTTCAGTCAGTAAGTCAAGTCTGACACTTTGCAACCCCATGAACTGCAGCACACCAGGCTTCCCTGTCCTTCACTATCTCCCTGAGTTTGCTCACTCATGTGCATTGAGTCGATGATGCCATCCAACCGTCTCATCCTCTGTCGCCACCTTCTCCTCTTGTCCCCAGTCTCTCCCAGCATCAGGGTCTTTTCCAATGAGTCAGCTCTTCACATCAGGTGGCCAAAGTATTGGAGCTTCAGCTTCCCCATCAGTCCTCCCAACAAATATTCAGGGTTGATTTCCTTTAGGATTGACTGGTTTGATCTCCTTGCTGTCCAAGGGACTCTCAAGAATCTTCTCTAGCACCAAAGACTGAAAGCATCAATTCTTCCACGCTCAGCCTTCTTCATAGTCCAACTCTCACATGCATACAACCCTACTGCAGAAACCACAGCTTTGACTATATGAACCTTTATGGGCAAAGTGACTTCCCTGCTTTTTAATATAATGTTTAGGTTTGTCGTCTAGATTATTTTCCCCATATAACTGTCCTAGCATCTTTATCAAAACTCATTGACCACATGTGCATGGACTATTTCTAGACTACTATTCTGTTTTGTTGATTGAATGAGTCCAGAAGTCAGTAATGTAAAATTTTCAGCTTTGACCTCCTTTTCCCAATTGTTTTGGCAATTCTAGGCTTTTCACATTTCCATATAAATTTGGAATCAACGTGCCAGTTTCTACCTAAAAAGTTTGCTGTGGTCTTGATTGATACTGCATTAAATCTAAAAATCTTTTGAGGGAAAACTTACACATACCTTGTGACTTAGCAATCTCTTCCTAGGTACACATCTTAGAGACTCTTTGACAATTCACAAGGAGACATATGCAAGGATGCCTCTAGTGCAACTGTTTGTAACAGAAACATACCGACAACTTCCTTCATCAGTTGAAAGAATAAATGGTATTTATATGTAAATAAATTAAGAGATATTATATGGCACTTAACAATGAATTGATTCATAATGGTTAAATTTTTAAAGGATATATATAATATTATTCTATTAATATTACATTAAGCATTCCTGGGTTGGGAAGATCCCCTGGAGAAGGAAATGGCAATCCACTCCAGTATTCTTGCCTGGAGAATCCCATGGACAGAGGAGCCTGGCAGGCTATAGTCCATGGGGTCGTAATTAGTCGTACACGACTTAGTGACTAAACCACCAAGAATATGAAAAGCAAAGATGCCATTTTACAATGCAAATATACATGGGAAAACTGTAAAGAAGCCTCAGAGAATGCTAAATAGAGGAATGAAGATATGGGTAATTTTTTAGTGGAAGGAAAATGATGAGTACATAACATTTAAGTGTTATTCTTTATGGCATATGTTACATTTTACACTGTCTTTTTCTATTTCATATTTAATAAAAATTCATTTTTAAAAAGAAAGAGCAAATACTTTTGCTGGAGGAGAAACAAGAGTAAATTAAATCTCACATTAGCAAAACAGGTCAAAAGCACCATCTTAGTTTGTGCAGGCTGCTATACAGTGATTACCATACACTAGGAGACTTATACGGAGAAGGCAATGGCACCCCACTCCAATACTCTTGCCTGGAAACTCCCATGGACGGAGGAGCCTGGTAAGCTGCAGTCCATGGGGTCGCTAAGAGTCGGACACGACTGAGCGACTTTACTTTCACTTTTCACTTTCATGCATTGGAGAAAGAAATGGCAACCCACTCCGGTGTTCTTGCCTGGAGAATCCCAGGGATGGGGGAGCCTGGTGGGCTGCCGTCTATGGGGTCGCACAAAGTCAGACACAACTGAAGTGACTTAGCAGTAGCAGCAGGATACTTATAAACAATGGAAATTTACTTCTCATAGTTCTGGAGGTTGGGAGTCCAAGATCAAGGCACTGGGATAGTAATATGAACCCACTTCCCAGTTCATTGATGTCACACTGCATTCTCACATGGCAAAAGTGGGGAGGGAGCTCTCTTGGGTCTCTTTTATAGGGGTACTAACACCATTCATGAGAGCTCCACCTTTATCATCTAATCACCTCCTGGTTTCAGGCTCCAATACTATCACTTTAGGGAGTTAGGATTTTAACATATAAATGTGGGGGTGTATGCAGACATTCAGTCCATGACAAGCACTTATGATTCTTTTACTTTTAAAAATATGTAATTGCTTATTCATACCTTTCTATGTTTGACCTAAGAATAACAAAATGATGCTCTAAATAATATGGAGTCACCAATGTGAACATTTTAACACTGTGGTTTTTGACATTCACTGTCTCCAGAGTAACAAATGCACTTTAAACTCTGAGAATTAATCTTTGTATAAAAACACCATGTAAGATAAAGCAGGCAGTGCCTTTCTCTTCTGCCTCTCCATTTTCTTTCAGATCTCTCTAGTGCACAAACCTTCTGTACTTAGGGGTAAGCACTGTGTCTTTAAAGCACTAGTCATTTTGATAAATGGCTGTTCCATGAGTGTTTGGACATGTGTCAGATGATGCCTGTCATTTGTCACGTAGCAAATATAAAACTCTATAACTCAAGAAGAAATAACAACCCTTTCAAACTAAGAAATACTGGTAGCATCAGATAGTTCAAAAAACAAGAAGGCTGAGCCCAGTGGATTTCTGAAAGGCCCTTTGAATAATAAGCTATTCTGCTGTATTTGTTATTTTTAGGTCTGCCTCCTCTGCTCACTTAAGGGCAGGGTTAAGCCTTGCTCATTTTTGAATCCTTTATACTTAGGACTGGTTTTCAATAAGTGTCCTTGATTGATACTCTGACATTTATTTTCTGATGACTCTTTAAAATAATAACATGTCTTTTTCACTGTATATGTTCAAATCCTGTATTTCTGCACCAAATACTGAATCCTTTGAAAATTTAAACACACTTTCACAACACTTTGGAGACATTAATCAAGTAATTATTTGATACTGAGAAGGTACTACCAGTGGTACAGATTAAAAATTAATCCCTGGTTGCTTTTAATTAAATTTTGTGTTTGGTGCTAATAAAAAAGTACTTGAAGCCTTCAACAACCACCCTGGGCTTCAAAGACATTAATTATTACTCAGATATCTTACCTTTATCATTGGAGCTCAGCAAGAAAAGAACCTCTCCTGAAATGTTTTCCTATTATGCTCTCACTGTAGAGAGTATATGACTGTAAGGAACAAAGCAAAGAAAGGAAACAGTCTAAGGAATAAAGCACATGAAGTCTGACTGGAGTGAAGGTCCTTCCAGTCAAAGGGCTCTCCAGTTCACAGGAGGCCCAGAATTTTTCAAGAATGTATGCTCAAGTTCCAAACACGAAGCCACACATTTAAATCATAAGAAGCCAATCCTTTGGGCACCAGAAGAATCAAGTTATTTGGGAGATCTGCAAGAGCAAAAGAACCCTCACCAGCCATACCCAGATTTACAGGGTGAGGCTGCAGAGAATGGCACTGCAGGTATGACATGGTCCTTCGTAACCATATGTCAAGAAAAGGCTAACTTTTGTGCTTCCTTCTTGATGATTCTAAAAGCAAATGGAACTGAAAGGTGAGCTTATCACCAGGAGATGAAGACCAAGTTCTCTTCATCTCCCTGACACGCCCCCTGAACAACACATTGGGATTTTCTTTCTTTGGGAAACATCACAAAGTCAAGTTTCAATACTTGGGAAACATGTTACACTCATCTCAGTGTTTTCTCAGTTCATTTAGTAGCTATTTCCAAAAGCTCTGGGGCTTCCCTGATAGCTCAGTTGGTAAAGAATCTGGCTGCAATGTGGGACACCTGGATTCGATCCCTGGGCTGGGAAGATCCTGTGGAGAAGAGAAAGGCTACCCACTCCAGTATTTGGGCCTGGAGAATTCCATGGACTGTATAGTCCATGGGATGGCAAAGAGTCAGACATGACTGAGCAACTTTCACTTTCACTTTTTACTTTCTAAAAGATCTTGGATGACCCTTCTCCATGAGGATCATAGAATTTAGAGGGACAGGAGGTCTTGAGACCATACTTGGTTGTCTCTCACATGAGTTTTCCTAAGCCTCACAACTCCCCCCACCCATACATATCCAATTTAGCTAGTTCTACAAATAAATTTTAAATCCTTCAAGGGTAGATGTTATGGCATTTTCACCTTTCTACACAGATGTTTGACATGATGTGTTTTCTTAGCAGCTTTGAACAACATACATTTATTACTTCATAGCTTCCAAAGGTCATAAATCTTGGCATAATTTACATCAGTCCTCTGCTCAGGGTTTAACAAGGCTGCAAAAAAGGTGTTGGCTAATCTGCACTCCTGTCTGAGGTCTTCTTCCAACCTCACCATTTTTTGACAAGATTTATTTCTTGAGGTTGTGGCCATAAGGCCCTCAGCTCCTGGAGTCTGCCTATCATTTGCCGTCACATAGCCATCTCCACAACACAGTCTTTGGCTTCTTAAGACTAACAAGAGACCACTTGCTGCTACTTCTTTGGCTTACCTCTTGATGAATATGGCACATTCTTAAGGAAGACAGAGGTTATTCTGCATGGGCCTTGAGACAGAAGATCAAGTCCATTAAGCCTTCCTCCAGGCATACTACTCTTTTGTCTTGGGATTTATTGTCTTTGTGAGAAATAAGTAGTATTCATTCTCTGAAATTCTAGAGTTTACAGAAACTTGAGGAAAGCCTATGTCGTGTAGTGACCTAAAACAGAAATAAACCTTGAGACAGAATTCTATAGTGATTACCTATTTTCTTCCTAATCTGAGTTGGTTTCTGACCTATTCTCATCTCTATGTTAATTCAGCTTAACTACCGAATTTATAAAGACAAACAATATTGTTAATAAAATCTCTGAATGAGAACTATTATCATTTGCTAGGTCTATCTACATGTAACACTATTAGTAAGAAATAAACAGTAGATTCTCGTATTATTCTAAATTTCTTCTCACTAGAAGACAGGTTAAGAAATGCAAACCACAGCAGTTAGGAGAATGGTTTTGGTCTGGCTTGGAGCTCCATGTTGTGGGGTCTTGTTTGGTACAGTTTAATGTGACATGTCCACTTCATTCTTGAGGGCTTCCTGGTGGCTGTCGATTTCTACGATGTGAACATCCTTTTGGCTATTGTGATGACAGGAAGAAGGCTTTAAACCCCTTTTAACAAGAAGAATCACTCTCTGCTTGAAGAGGAAATGAACGTTGATTCCTAATTGTGGAAGATGCAAAGAAGTGCCACTCCATGCAATGCTCCAGCAATAGAATCACCACTTAATTGCTTTATGCCAACTCTTGTTTTGGCTGTACAAAATGACTAAAGTACACTTCCCTCTCCCTCCACAGTTCTGTCACAAAGACACATGAGGTTAAGAACAACGTGGCATGTATGCAAGTTGAAAAACTCTCCAAGGTCTCTGATTCTGTGGTCCTCCTTCTTGGGTAAAAATTTTCAAAAACTAATGAATTAGAGGCTAGAAGGCTAGAGGTAGAGACAGAAATGGAGCAGCCAGAAATAGACTTAAGAATTACAATTTCAGGATCAAGGATGACAACGTACCATGTGGTTAAGAGATTAAGAAGCAAACTAAGCAGAGACCCTGAATGGTTAGTGGATACTGTTAAGAAGTGAATGCTAAAGCTGTGTTGTAAAAGAATAAGAAGGACACAGGAGTAGTTTAAAGGGGTAATAAAATCACTTTTGTAGGAAATGAAAGCCAAAGAGAGGGAGTTTTTCTTTTTTTCTGAGATGTGTTTTGTTCTGTTCAAGCTGCTATTAACAAAATTCCATAGATTGGGTAGTTTAAACTACAAAAATGTATTTCTCCCAGTTATGAAGGCTGGGAAGGTTGAAATCAGGGTGCCAGACTGGTTTGCCTCAGTCAAGTCCGACTCTTTTGTGACCCCATGGACTGTAACCTGCCAGGCTCATCTGAGTCCATGAGATTCTCCAGGCAAGAATACTGGAGTGGGTTGCCATTTCTTACTCCAGGGGATCTTCCTGACCCAAGGATCAAACCTGCATCTCCTATGTCTCCTGCACTTACAGGCAGCTTCTTTACCACTAGTGCCACCTGGGAAGCCTGGTGAAGGTTCTCTTTTTCCTGGTTTACATACAGCCTTTTTACTGTGCCCTCACATGGCAGAGAGAGAAAACTCTGGCCTGTTCATCCTCTCATAAAGGCACCAGTTCCACCATGAAGCCTCCACTGTCATGACCTCATCCAAGCCCAATTATGTCCCCAAATCTTTACCTCCAGATACCATCCCATTAGGAATTAAGGACTTCAACATAAGAATCTGGGGGAATACAAACATTTAATCTATAGGATGCTGGGTTTTGAGGTTTTAGCTGTCTGTTTATAAATTAGTTATAAGATGCTGACTGTTCTCAGAATAATATTGTCTAATCTCAGAATATTCTCAGAAAAGTAACTGGATAAATTGCAAAGCAATAATTATATACTAAGAATTATATTGCTCTAGTATTTTACCACCTGGAAAATGCTAGAAACCAACATTTCTAACATTCCCCCCTGAAATATTCAATTTATTCTTGAAACTGATCCTAGAATTCACCTACTCAAGTGCTGAAACACCCAAAACACAAAATTTCAAAGAATTTCAGAGTTGGTAGATCATCTTATCCAATTATTCAGCCTTCTTTCCTTTTGAAGATGAAGAAACTGGGACACAAAGAGGGCTGAAGATGACTGTTGAAATCTTTTCTAACCCTGAGGATATATAATCTTAGGAACTAGTTTGCTAAAGTTCTCACAATTCTTCTAAATAAGTGAACAGTATCTCATGCTGACCCTATTTATATAATGATTAGTTAGCAACTACTGATTTTCAGCTTATTTGGATGATAAAAATGAAACAAAGCAATGAGACATGACTGGTTCTGAATCTTTCATGTCCACTAAAGGTATTTTAAGCTTCTCCTGGGAATGAGAAATAACTCTTCTTTCACTTTTGAAGCCAAGTTTTACACAGAGACTGGCATTAATCACCATCGAAAAACCTTCTTTCCACTATGTCATTGACAGATGCAGTTAGTAATGCCCATAACTTGAACACAGTGTCATTCAAACTGAATCAAACAAATTCGAGGAATTCGCTGCCTATGACAGGAAACACCAACCCAAAAGCATTCTAAGGACAGACAGAAAAATGAACAGACACTGAGTTTGAGGGAACAGCGAAAACAAAAATATTCCTTGTGTTTAAACTGAATGAAGAAGTGAAGATGAACTGTCGACACCCAAACTCTCACTGTTTGTCCACAGCCTTCTCCTCATTTTCTTTCTCCCCACCTCTTACCCTCTCACTCACCTCACAGGTACACACAAAGAAAAGAAAAGAAAAGCTATGTACCTTGCCTCACAGATAAAGTACAATTCTCTTGCAGAGAATTGAAATGGAATGCCAAATTTCATGCAAAAAGTGTTTGCTAGAATTAAAATTAACTTTTAGTCTACTAGACCAATCATTAAATAAGCAGAAAGTACCCAGTTACTTTACATCATTGAAAATTAGCAACTACAAACAAAGCCAGTGGTGGTGATGGAATTCCAGCTGCGCTATTTCAAATTCTAAAAGATGATACTATGAAAGTGCTGCACTCATATGCCAGCAAATTTGGAAAACTCAGCAGTGGCCACAGAACTAGAAAAGGTCAGTTTTCATTCCAATCCCAAAGAAAGGCAGTGCCAAAGAATATTCAAACTACTGTACAATTGCACTCATTTCACATGCTAGCAAAGTAATGCTCAAAATCCTTCAAGCTAGGCTTCAAGAATATGTGAACCAAGAACTTACAGATATATAAGTTGGGTTTAGAACAGGCAGAGGAATCAGAGATCAAATTGCCAACATCTACTGGATCATAGAAAAAGCAAGAGAATTCCAGAAAAACATCTGCTTCTGCTTCATTGACTATGCTCAAGCCTGTGTGGATCACAACAAACTGTGGAAAATTTTTAAACATATTGATATACCAGACCACCACCTGCGAAACCTGTATGCAGGTGAAGAAACAACAATTAGAACCAGACATGGAATAAGAGACTAGTTCAAAATTGGAAAGGAGTAGGTCAAGGCTGTATATTGTCACTCTGCTCATTTAACTTATATACAGAGTACATCATGTGAAACGCTGGGCTGGATGAAGCATAAGCTGGAATCAAGATTACCAGAAGAAATATCAATAACCTCATATATGCAGATGACACCACCCTTATAGCAGAAAGCAAAGAGGAATTAAAGAGCCTCTTGATGAATGTGAAAGAGGAGAATGCAAAAGCTGGCTTAAAACTCAACATTCAAAAAATTAAGATCATGGTGTCCAGTCCCATCACTTCATGGTAAATAGATGGGGAAATAATAGAAACAGTGAGAGATCTTATTTTCGGGGACTCCAAAATCACTGCAGATGGTGACTGAAGCCATGAAATTAAAAGATGCTCCTTGGAAGAAAAGCAAACCTAGACAGTGTACTAAAAAGCAGAGACAACTTTGCCTACAAAGGTCTGTATAGTCAAAGCTATGGTTTTTCTAGTAGTCATGTATGGATGTGAGAGCTGGACAATAAAAAAAGGCTGAGTGCTGAAGAACTGATGCCTTCGAATTGTGGTGCTGGAGAAGACTTGAGAGTCCCTTGGACAGCAAGATCAAACCAGTCAATCCTAAAGGAAATCAACCCTGAATATTCTTTGGAAGGACAGATGCTGAAGCTGAAACTCCAATACTTTGGCCACTTGATGCAAAAAAAGAAAGACCCTGATGCTGGGAAAAATTGAGGACAGGAGGCAAAGGGGACAGAGGCTGGATGGATGAGATGGCTGGATGGCATCACCGACCTAACGGACATGAGCTTGAGCAAACTCCGGGAGATGGTGAAGGACAGGGAAGCCTGGAATGCTGCAGTCCATGGGGTCACATAGAGTTGGATAGGACTGAGCAACTGAACAACACCACCACCACATACGTAGGAGGACTTAAATAGTATATTAAAGATATAGATCACAGCCTTATAAAAATTTAGATCTCCTGCAGAGATTGAATACAATTAAAGAACTGTCTGCTGCTGCTGCTGCTGCTAAGTCACTTCAGTCGTGTCCGGCTCTGTGCAACCCCATAGATGGCAGCCCACCAGGCTCCCCCATCTCTGGGATTCTCCAGGCAAGAACACTGGAGTGGGTTGCCATTTCCTTCTCCAATGAATGAAAGTGAAAAGCGAAAGTGAAGTCGCTCAGTTGTGTCCCACTCTTCGCGACCCCGTGGACTACAGCCTACCAGGCTCCTCCATCCGTGGGATTTTCCAGGCAAGATTACTGAAGTGGGGTGCCACTGCCTTCTCCCAAAGAACTATCTGCTGCTGCTGCTGCTGCTAAGTCGCTTCAGTCGTGTCTGACTCTACGCGACACCATAGACCGCAGCCTACCAGGCTCCCCAGTCCCTGGGATTCTCCAGGCAAGAACACTGGAGTGGGTTGCCATTGACTATCTAATGAGATCTGATATACCGGGTTGGCAGAGGTTTAATTCTCTCTTTTTTTTTTTTTTCATTTCACCCTATTCATTTTGATTTATGGAAAGTGGAAAGACTTCCCCTTTCTTCCAGAAATGGAATTAATTGCAGCACTTTAATAATCTTAGTGAACCCCATATCCCCTGTGAAAATGAGAGAAGAGCCCAAGATTCAAAGTAGATAAAACAAATTGACAGGAAATGTGGGTGGGAAAGAAATGAGAAAACTATTCCAGACTAAAAGTCTTATATGTTTCAAACACAAGAAGCAATAGAATTTGAGTGGCAGAATTCAGTTTTATTGAATCACGTAATTTATAATATCTAAAGATTTTGATGACCTTCTCTAAGGCAATTTACTTAAATATTTAGTGAGAACCACAGCAGCCTTTCAGTACTCATATATGCATGCCAAGCCTTTTAAAGAACATAATTAGGTAGAAAAAATGAGGAAGTCATAAAATGTAATTTTTCCCCCAAGCAACCACAAGTTCTTCTCAATCCATGCCTACACTAGGAAAGGCCAAGGTCACGCAAGTCAAACAACTTACAAGCCCATTAAGGAACAGACAAGTATAGGTTGTTTCTAGTAGAACTGATTTGGGCTAGAAATTCTGTGGACATCATCGAAGCCTGAGTTTTAACAAGCAAAACTTCAAGGGGGAAGTAAGGAGAGGAGTACTCAAATGATCTACGAGAGGCAAGATACAAGCAAAAATTTCTATACCAATTGACTTTGCCCAGCAACATGGAATTCACATTTCCATACTACCATCCTACAGTACCTCAAAGAAAACAGTCTAAATCTACACCATCATTTTTTTATTTCTACATCTAAATAGAAATGATGATTCTCCAATACTACAGGAAATGTCAGTTGCATCAGAGAACCATGCTGCACAGCAGGAAATTATAGACAGATAGAGATATGAGCCCAATTCCAGTTTTTTTGGCCCACATAACCAAGGCCACTTTCCCTTCTTTTCCCTCCGTCGTCTCAGTTTCCAGCACCAACTCTAATGACCAATGCAATATCTCTCACAAAAAGTCAAGAAGCATTTCAAATGTCTTATTTAATTCTATCTGGCAAATATTTAGCAGCAACTGTGTGGCACACGCTGTACAAGGCAAGTATTAATTAGGCATGGCCTTGTGTTCAAGGAGCTTATCACTTAATGTACTCACTGCGATGACATATAAAGATATGGTAAGTATAAAGACTAAAAAGAAAGAACAAAGAAAGAAAGAACAAAGTCAGGAGCAAATTATATACCACTAAAACACTAATCTAATAGCGAAAACAACTGTTTCTGAGGCCGAAGAGTGAAAGGGTCTAGGACGAAGTAGGGCACACCATCTGCATCATCGAGTCCCGTGAGATAGTACTCAAATCTCAACTGATACCCACTCTTACTGATACCCCCTGATACCCACTTAGTTGGCACCATTTAAAATTATACAATGTTAGCACTAGACGGGACTTTAGAGATCAAATAGTCTTATTCCCTCATTTTAAAACTCAGACTAGAGATTAAAATATTGGTTTATAACTCCATAATCAGCTTGTTGAATGGTGAAGATCAGAATGAATGCAAAGTCATCTGACTCCCTATGTTTGTTCAGCTACACCACATTGTCTGCTATTCATATGACATTTGTCTTGTGTACATCCAAATTCTCATTGCTTGTCCACTGAAAGCTCCACTTTCACCTTGGAGGTCCTCTAACCACTGTGGCTCTACTGGCCTTGGTCTTCTTTGAGTTCCTACAACACTTGCAGGCTAAGCCATACAGTTGTCCTAATAACATTCTATTGTTTCTCGTAGGAAATGCTCACAAACACACTGTAGGTGACTGGAGGGTAGGGACTGATGACTGCTCTTCTGTTCCTGGTTTCTACTAGACACAGACAATGTGGCTCTAAATACCTGTTCAGTGGTTGAGTCATCATGAAATGTAACTTAATTGCTTCTGTCCACCTATGTTGAATATATCAATTACCTTTATTGCCTGAAAAAACCTGACTTCTCTTCAAAGTAACATCTGCTTTCTCACAAGGTAGCTAATGCAAGCATTGATGTTTCAAAACTCAAAAGACATTCAACTTAGGTTTACATAAGGCAAAAGATTAAAGTGTTCTATTGTTTAGTTTGGGAACATTTGATTTTGTTCTGTAGGTAGACCTTGGGTAAGTCACTTAACCTCTCTGAATCATGGGCTCCTTATCTCTAATATGGGGATAGTAGTATCGACTTTATATGTAGACAATATTGCCATGAAAGTCAGTAACAAAGCATTGGAATGCCCTTTTCCTTTATATCCCACTGTTTCCTGTGACCTAAATCCAGATAAGTCCTGTGCCTCATTCTGCTAATTCCTTATACAGTTCCAGCAAATATCCACAAAGTTGGCTAAAACAGGCTTAAGGGACTTCCCTGGTGGTCCAGTGGTTAAGAATCGGCCTGGCAATACAGGGACATGGGTTCAATCCCTAACCAGGGAACTAAAATCTCACATGCCATGGAGTAACTAAGCATGCACACCACAACTACTGAGCCCTTGGGCCACAACTAGAGAATCTGTGCGCTGCAACAAAATATCCTACGAGACACAACAAAGATCCCACGTGACAGAGCTAAGACCTGACACTGCAGAATAAATAAATTAAAAAATTTAAATAAATAAAATAAGATGGACTTAAGATGGGACTCCTCCGTAAGACATCTGTGTTTCAACAGAATACTTCTAATGCAGAATCTCCCCAAGCCTCAAAGGCTCCGATGTCCTCTTGGATGACAGACAGTGGAGCAGACATTCAGCAAAGGAGTCCTGCTGGCACTCCTCAAGCCTTGTCACACAGACAGGAGCCTCAAATTGTCTGGTTTCTCATATACATTCCAGTCTCAGCTCTGCCTGGGTTTCAAGTTACTTATTTAAAAAATAAGGGCAACAATTGAGATGTAACAAAAATCCTTTCCAGCTCTAGAATTCTACACCCTTTATATCCAGAAGACAGCTGCTAAATAAGAACCTGTAGTCATGATGTTAACTATAACCAAGCAGAGACAAATAACCATTTAGTAATACTACTGCTGCTACTGCTAAGTCACTTCAGTTGTATCCGACTCTGTGCGACCTCATAGACAGCAGCCCACCAGGCTCCCCTGTCCCTGGGATTCTCCAGGCAAGAACACTGGAGTGGGTTGCCATTCCCTTCTCCAATGAATGAAAGTGAAAAGCGAAAGTGAAGTTGCTCAGTCATGTCCGACTCTTAGCGACCCCATGGACTGCAGCCTACCAGGCTCCTCCATCCATGGGATTTTCCAACCTATAGAAAATTATGATAGTTAGGAAAGCCAGAAGTAAAAAATGCTATTTGCCCTGATTTTTATAGAGTGTTTGTACATTAAAAAAAAAATGAAGGCACTTTTCAGATTAAAATGAAAATAATATATATTGCATATATACTCTGTGGATGGGCCAGGAAAAATAAGTTATTTTCAAAGAACAGGGGGAAAAAAGGATTTTCCAAGTGAAATAAAATTATTTAGCAACATTACAGCACATTTATATATTTTCAGGGGCTTCTCAGGTGGCACATTGGTAAAGAATTCACTTGCAATTCAGGAGATATGGGTTCGATCCCTGGGTCAGGAAGATCCCCTGGAGGAGGAAATGGCAACCCACTCCAGTATTCTTGCCTGGAAAATCACATGGACAGATGAGCCTGGAGGGCTACAGTCCATTGGGTTGCAAAGGAGTTGAACAAGAGTTAGCCACTAAACCACAACAATATATCCTCAAAGTCTGAATTTCAGCTCTTCATCTACAGGGTTAGAGCCCACTGCCCTACTCTATTCATCAGCCCCCCTTGCAATGCCTTAGTCATTCACAGTGTGCTAGGGAGAAGAAGGGAAGGAGGCCTCTCTAGATGGATCCCAAGTACTACAGATGACACAGGAGAGATATGTATATGTGGCTAATGACTGCTTGTTCTAATTCTTAAACTATTTAAGGTCCCTTTTCAGCTGGTAAAGACCCAAGCCTTCTATAGCTCCTGAATGGAAACTCCAAAGTATCTCATTGTCAAACAAATAAATGAATATTTTATCTTAATAACGTTATGCCCAGCAGCAATACTAACTATGGGATTATGATCAAGTCATGCCACAGCTTTCATTCCCTGAGCTATGAAACGAAGTTATCAAGGGAGACAATCTTGAGGGTTTCCATCAAGCTATATTTTATCTCATAATACTGAGTATATCAAAGCAGTGACTGTGGATTGATTTTTTTCCCCATGATGTCACAAGAGAGGGAAAGGTAAATGCAGTGATTAGTACAGGAAAGGATTAAGTAGACAACACATACACAGAGCAAGAGATAAAAGAAAGACCCTGAGGTATCAAGGCACAACATTATATGTGTCTTAACAATCTACAGCAAACCAGGAGGGGTTCAGAATGGCCAACTGCAAGTTCCCTTCCCCACTGTGCTCCCTAGGTAAACTGCTAGGGAGGTGCCTTGGTACCTTGCTTCCAGGATCCCAGGTTCATCTCCAATAGCTTCTCCCCTTTTCCAGCATCTTTCCCCCAAAAAGGATACATAAAATGTAGACTTGGGGCCTCTTGCTTATCTGAAAATGCCTTTTTCTTCCTCACCTTTCACAGAGGGTTTGACTGGGTTTAGAATTCTAGTTTGATGACTGTGACCAGGTCACACCATTTGTTCTTCATAACTCTTGAAGGGATTTTTCCATTAACTTCTAGTGGATCAGGTTGCTGCTAAGAAGTCTGATCCAATTTTTATTCCCAATCCTTTCTTTGGACCTATTAATTCTCTTAGTGTTCCAAAAATTCACAACCATTTGACTTGATTTTTCTCTTCCAAGTCTTGGTGCTGATTGCTTGGCAGTTCTTCCCCTCTTGAGCCTCAAATTCCTTAGTTTGGGGAATTAATCTCACATTACTGTTTTCATTCATTTCTTCACCTATATTTTCTCTATTCTCTCTCTACATAACTTTCAGTAGACACGTAGAACTGCAGTTCTCATTTTTTCTCTCCAATTGTCAGTTTCTTTGCTTCTTATTTTACTTCCTGGCAAAGTTCAACTTTCATTTAATGCTCCCATTTTATTTAACACCATACATTTTTATGCTCTTTCCTGCTCTCTGATTTCTCTTTTTAGTATAGAATACATTGAAACTTCTAATATCTCTCTGAGGATATTATGAGATTTTTTTGAAGTGTTCTCTTTTCTATACTTTTTTTTAGCGTTCTCTGTTTATACTTTGTACAATTTTAATTTCAGTATAAGTACCTGTGTGCTTTCTTTCAGAGGTTGTTCTAAAATAACAACCTGAGTCTGAAATATTTCGAACATGAATTCCTGTCACTCATATTTAAAGCTAAAATGGTAACAAGCTGACTGATCTCTGTGTGTATTGGTGGTCTTGCCCGTTGCTGGCTGGACACTGTCCCATGACCTTTTCTTCTCTGTTGCAGAAGAGATATCTCTGAGCGACTGCCTGCCATTTGGTATTCCAAGAGTAGAGTAGGGAAAGGAACTGGGGTTCCCAGTGTTCAATGGGCAGACTCTGGTTTCATTCCCTTCATCCAGCCCTGTGCCTCTGCTCACCCCAGAGCAGGGTTTCTCAGCCTCAGCACTAATGGCATCTGGAGCTAAACAATCCTTTGCTATGGGAGGCCATTTTGGACACTGCTGGGCTGTTTAGCCTCTCTAACCACTAGACACCAGAAGTGTCCCAAGTTCTGACAATTCAAAAGGTCTCCAGATATTGGCAAGCTTCCACCAGACGGAGGGGAGCAAAACCGTCCCTGCTTGAGAACCCAGGCCTGCCAAGTGCCTGGGCTCCCTGAGGCAGCAGTTTCTCCAGTCTGTTTGCCCCATTGTAGATATCTAGGCTCCTACAGAAGCAAGGGTAGGGGTAGCTGCCTGGCACTGTGGGGTATGAGAGGGAAAGTGCGGGTTTAAATGTCATATGTAAATTGATTTTCCTGTACATTATCCTTGTTATCTGTGGTACCTGGGGATACCATGATCAGTACCTCCAATCATACTGCCTTTCTGAGAATCATGGGAGTATTGTTTGATAACATCTACGAGCACAAATTATAGCTTTATCTCATTACTGTATCAGTCTCCACCCCTACAACCTCTTTAACCTATTCCAGAAATGTTTGGGCACTCCCAGCCCACTCCTGACTTCTCTCCTTCCTCTTGACTATTGAACTTAAACTTTTATATCTTGCACCAGCATTTAAGGGGACTTTTAGAAGGATGCTGAGGTGAACCATGTGTTCAAAGCTCCATGCTCAACTAGAAATTTGTACTATTAGTTTAAAACTTCAATTCTTTGTTTAGATAAATATAGGAGAAATTTCTTCAGCAGTTATCCTGAAAATTTTATGGACTAATTATATAGCATGATACTGATCATCCTTGTCATTTTTTTTTTCCTTCAGTTCAGTTCAGTCGCTCAATTGTGTCTGACTCTTTGCAACCCCATGAATTGCAGCACGCCAGGCCTCCCTGTCCATCACCAACTCCTGGAATTCACTCAGACTCACGTCCATCGAGTCAGTGATGCCATCCAGCCATCTCATCCTCTGTCATCCCCTTTTCCTCTTGCCCTCAATCCCTCCCAGCATCAGAGTCTTTTCCAATGAGTCAACTCTTCGCATGAGGTGGCCAAAGTACTGGAGTTTCAGCTTTAGCATCATTCCTTCCAAAGAAATCCCAGGGCTGATCTCCTTCAGAATGGACTGGTTGGATCTCCTTGCAGTCCAATTACCTCATGTTTCCAGGAGATTAGCTTTAATAGTTTAAGGAAAATGGAGGAGCTGACAGAATCCAGGGCCTCTTTTTAAGAAAACCTTTTGTAACTCTTCTGTAACTTTTTAAAACTTAAAACTCTCAAAAGCCTCAGATGAAATGGTAGGAGGATTAAGATGACACTCTTGTCCAGTGATGCATTTTTGGAAAAATGAGGGGATACCTCCCAGACCTCCCAGTGGAAAACCACAACATCTGGGGGTGCCAGCAAGTAAAAATAAACGTGAAGGAAGACTGGATTGTACCACACATCTCATTCCCAGGGTTCCTCAAGCAAGGACTCTTGCCAAGTCATGTATTTCTAGCTTGATAGATTTACTAGGTGGGAATGGTAATACAACTGTCATACAATTTTCCAAAGCTTTTTCCAAGAACAACTGACAAAAATATGCATTCTCCTTGGGCTTCCTAGGTGACACATAAGTAAAGAATCCACCCGCCAATGCAGGAGACACAAGAGATGTGGGTTCAATCTCTTGGCCAGGAAGATCTCCTGGAGGAGGAAATAGCAACCCACTTAAGTATTCTTGCCTGGAAAATTCCATGGATGGAGGAGCCTTGAGGGCTATAGCCATGGGGTCGCAAAGAGTTGGACATGACTGAGCATGTACCCACACATGCATGCTCTCAGCTTGTCTATTCATATGCCTCTGGTCAGATTTAGAAAGTGAGGAAAAGCAAAAGGAAAAGATTGAGTCAGAAGAACTGAAAAAGAAAGAGAAAAATGGACCAGTTAGAAACTTAAAAATAAAGGAAAGTCATTCTGATAACAATGGGGCGATCTGATATTCTTTGAACCATAAATACATTTCCTCTATCTAAAAGCATCATCAGTATCCCAAATTAGACGTGCCAGGTTTTCAAAACTTAACCTATGAATTTTCCAGTAGAATTTTACATTAGTGCCTGAACAATACAAGAACAAATCCATCACTGCAAATCATCCTAGCCATTTAGGGCCATGGACTTAAAAGTAGTTGGCAAACTTAGGGTGTTATGAAGCTTAATTAAAAACAGCTCATTTTTTCTGAACATCATTACTTTTGGCAGCACATTTATCAGCAAGCCTGAAATGAGTTGGATAGCACAGAGGAACAGATATAAGCTTTTTTAAAACAAACTCAGAGACCCTGAGTATTACAAAATCTTACTTAATTCACCTCACTAATTTCAGAACTGGGAGACCCACTGTGTCAGCCCTGCCTGATTGCCACTGGCTCCACTGATGGGTGCCTGCTTCTGCCCCCTTGACTGTTCTCAAGGATCCATGAAAATGGCAGTCCCTCTCCCACAGGGTCAATTCCCATCGAAATTCTCCACCTCAGTAGGCAGAGTAGAATAAGGCTAAAAACATTCTATGGCACAAACATGTCTGTGCCCTTGGCCTAACTAGAAGCATGTTTAAAATTGGACACATGAAACAGCAGACATCTATTCCTTCCATTAATCTCAAGGGGCAGAAATACTCTTCAAATGATTCGGGGGTCATTTGGTTTTTGAATTCTAAATCTCACAAGGATAAAAACTCATTCCAAACCTACTTAAACTTATTTTTTAACAGACAAAATTTAAGCCATATTTCCATAGCTTACATGAAAATTCAAGCAGTTTTTTTCAACCTGGCCTTGGAAAGCATACTGATGGCTCAAAGGTCAAGCATCTGTCTTAGCAAAGAAAACTTTCAAGTTTTAACTCAGTTTAAAGAACTCTTAGTTTAAAGAAAATTCCACCAATTGAAGTTCTAGTGAATTTGCTTTTTATTCTTCAGGTAGGTTATTGTCCTAGGTCATGAGAAGTACAAAAGACTCGACATTCAGAATGACTACGAAGCAACATTCATAGAAATAAAACTCCCCATTCAGATATTTAACATTCCTTTTGACTTCTGCATGATATTTTAAATATCATGACAATGGCCTTTCAAAACACTCATCACCTCACTTCTGATCTATGTGGAAATTTGACCTATTTTCTGGTGGTGGAAACTAACCTGGCTAAAATGTTTCTTTTAAAATGTGAATTTAAAACTCAAAAATTGTAAATATATTTTATAACCTTTAAAATTATTATGGGATTTCCCTGGTGGCACAGTGGATAAGTGGACTGGCACACCTGCCAATGCAGGGGACATGGGTTCGATCCCTTGTCCAGAAAAATTCCATATGCCGTGGAGCAGCTAAGCCCACATGCCACAACTACTGAGCCCTGCTCTAAACCCCAGGTGTTCCAAATGCTGAAGCCCCTGTGCCAAGCGCCTGTGCTCCACAAGAGAAGTCACTGCAATGAGAAGCCCTCCAACCACAATGCAGAACTGCCCTCACTCGCCACAATCAGAGAAAGCCTATGCAAAGCAACAAAGACCCAACGCAGCCAAAAATACACATATATATAAATTTTAAAACATCAAACTATTATGACCATAGGGATTTCAAGATGGTGGAGGAGTAGGAGGACATAGAGTTTGTCTCTCTTTGGAAATGCATCAAGAATACACCTACAGAAGGAACAACTATCACGGTGCACTGGCTGAACACTGGTAGAAGACCCTGGACACTGGAAAGGACAGGAAAGATCCCCACATAGCCAGGTATGATGAGAGGAAGAATAAGGGAAAAAGAAGAGGACAGGATGGATGGGACCTGTGTCCCTTGTAGGGGAGTTGAGAAAGAGGAGAGGTTCCCACATCCAGGAAGGCCCCTCACCAACAGGGAGATTAGTTGGAACAGAGGAGCATCTGAGGCTGTTGGAGAAGGGTTAAACAACCAGTCTGTGGCAGACTGGACAGAGTGAGACCTACACAGAGGGTCCATGCCACAGCACAGTTCTTTGAGAGGATAAACAGATTAAACTTTAGTGAGATTCATCAAGAAAAAAAAGAGAAAAAAATAAAAATTTTAAAAAAAAGAGAGAGGACACAAATCAATAAAATTAGAAATGAAAAAGAAATTGCAAGTGACACTACAGAAAACTAGAGGCTTATAAGAGATTACCATAAGGAATATATGCAAAAAAAAAGATGGACAACCTGGAAGAAATGGACAAAAAGTACAGTCCTGCAAGACTAAATCAGGAAGAAATAGAAAATGTGAACACACCCATCAAAGTAGTGAAATTGAAACTGAGATTAAAAATCTTCCAACAAACAAAAGTCCAGGACCAGATGGAATCACAGAAAAATTCTATCAAACATTTAGAGAAGACTTAACGTCTATGCTTCTCAAACTCTTCCAAAAAATTGCAGAGGGAGGAACACTTCCAAACTCACTCTACCAGACCACCATCACCCTGATACCAAAACCAGACAAAGGTATCACAAAAAAGAAAAATACAGACCAATATCACTGATGGACATGGACACAAAAATCCTTAACAAAATACTACCAAACTAAATCCAACAACACATTAGAAGGATCATACACCATGATCAAGTGGGGTTTTATCCCAAAAAAGGAAAGATTCTTCAATGTATGCAAATCAATCAATGTGATATACCATATTAGTAAACTGAAGAATAAAAACCACATGATCATCTCAGTAGATGCAGAAAAACTTTCAACAAAATTCAACACTTATTTATAATTAAAAAAACCCTCCAGAGAGACTTCCCTAGTGGTCCAGTAGCTAAGACTCTGCATTTCCAATGCAGGAGGCCCTGGTTCGACCCCTGGTCATGGTACAAGATCCCACATTTCTGCAACTAAAGTTCCTGAATGCTACAACTAAGACCTGCTACAGCCAAATAAATAAACAAAACCCTCCAGAAAGTGGACATAGAGGGAAGATATCTCCATGAAATAGAGGGAAACTATCTCAACATAATAAAGGCCATATATGACAAACCCACAGCAAACATTATTCTCAGTGGTGAAGAACTAAAAGCATTTCCTCTGAGATCATGAATAAGACAACAATTTTCATTCTCACCACCATTATTCAACATAGTCTTGGAAGTCCTAGACATAGTAATCAGAGAAGAAAGAGAAATAAAGGGAATCCAAATTGGAAAAGAAGTAAAACTGTCACTGTTTGCAGATGTCATGATACTATACATAGAAAATCCAAAAGATGCCACCAGAAAATCACTAGAAATAATCAATGAATTTAGTAAAGTCACAAGATACAAAAATAATACACAGAAATCTCTTGTATTCTCATACACTAACAATGAACGTAATACAGAGAAATAAAGGAAACAATACCATTTACCATTACCAGAAAATGAATGAAATACCTAGGAACTAACCTACCTAACGGAGAAGGCAATGGCACCCCACTCCAGTACTCCTGCCTGGAAAACCCCATGGATGGAGGAGCCTGGTAGGCTGCAGTCCATGGGGTCGCTAAGAGTCAGACATGACTGAGTGACTTCACTTTCACTTTTCACTTTCATGCATTGGAGAAGGAAATTGCAACCCACTCCAGTGTTCTTGCTTGGAGAACCCCAGGGATGGGTGGGCTGCCGTCTCTGGGGTCACACAGAGTCGGACACGACTGAAGTGACTTACAGCAGCAGCAACCTACCTAAGGAGCCAAAAGATCTGTACTCAGAAAACTGTAAGATCCAGATGAAAGAAATCAAAGATGACACAAACAGATGGACTGATAGACCATGTTCTTGAACGGGAAGAATCAATATTGTGAAAATGACTATATTATCCAAAGCAATCTACAGATTCAATGCAATCCCTATCAAATTACCAATGGTGTTTTTCACAGAACTAGAACAGAAATTTTTACAATTTGTATGAAAACACAAAAGACACCAAATAGCCAAAGAAATCTTGAGAAGAAAAAAAAAAAATGGAGCTGAAGGAATCAGGCTTTTTGACTTCAGAGTATACAACAAAGCTACAGTAATCAAGACAGTATGGTACTAGCACAAAAACAGAAATATAGACCAATGGAACAGGTCAGAAAGTACAGAGATAAACCCATGCACATATAGTCACCTAATCTATGACAAAGGAGGCAAGAATATGCAATGGAGACAAGACAGCCTCTTCAATAACTGGTGAAACTACACATCAGATCAGATCAGTCGCTCAGTCCTGTCTGACTCTTTGCGACCCCATGAATTGCAGCACGCCAGGCCTCCCTCTCCATCACCAACTCCCAGAGTTCACTCAGACTCACGTCCATCGAGTCAGTGATGCCATCCAGCCATCTCATCCTCTGTCGTCCCTTTCTCCTCTTGCCCCCAATCCCTCCCAGCATTGGAGTCTTTTCCAATGAGTCAACTGTTAGCATGAGGTGGCCAAAGTACTGGAGTTTCAGCTTTAGCATCATTCCTTCCAAAGAAATCCCAGGGCTGATCTCCTTTAGAATGGACTGGTTGGATCTCCTTGCAGTCCAAGGGACTCTCAAGAGTCTTATCCAACACCACAGTTCAAAAGCATCAATTCTTTGGCGCTCAGCCTTCTTCACAGTCCAACTCTCACATCCATACATGACCACAGGAAAAACCATAGCCTTGAACTAGATGAATCTTTGTTGACAAAGTAATGTCTCTGCTTTTGAATATGCTATCTAGGTTGGTCATAACTTTCCTTCCAAGGAGTAAGCATCTTTTAATTTAATGGCTGCAGTCACCACCTGCAGTGATTTTGGAGCCCCCCAAAAATAAAGTCTCTCACTGTTTCCACTGTTTCCCCATCTATTTCCCATGAAGTGATGGGACTGGATGCCATGATCTTCGTTTTCTGAATGTTGAGCTTTAAGCCAACTTTTTCACTCTCCACTTTCACTTTCATCAAGAGGCTTGTTAGTTCCTCTTCACTTTCTGCCATAAGGGTGGTGTCATCTGCATATCTGAGGTTATTGATATTTCTCCCGGCAAAACTACACATAAAAGAACAAAATCAGAACACTTCTTAACACCATACACAAAAATAAACTCAAAGTGAATGGAAGTCCTTAATAGAAAGCCAGACACTATAAAACTCTTAGAAGAAAGCACAGCGGAATATTCTTTGACATAAATCACAGCAGGATCTTTTCTGACCCACCTCTTAGAGTAATGAAAATTAAAATAAATAAATAAAAATAGTAAATAATAATGGGATCTAATTAAACTGAAAAGCTTATGCACAGTATAGGAAATAATAAACAAGACAAAAAGACAACCCTCAAAATGGGAGAAAATATTTGCAACAAAGCAACTGACAAAGAAATAACCTCCAAAATACACAAACAGCTCATGCAGCTCAATATCAAAAAATAAAAACAAATACCCCAATCAAACCATGAGTGGAAGACCTAAATAAATATTTCTCTAAAGATAACATACAGATGGCCAAGAGATAAAGATGCTCAACATCAGTAATCATTGCTAAGTCACTTCAGTCGTGTCCAACTCTGTGCAACCTCATAGATGGCAGCCCACCAGGCTTGCCCATCCCTGGGATTCTCCAGGCAAGAATACTGGAGTGGGTTGCCATTTCCTTCTCCAATGCATGAAAGTGAAAAGTGAAAGTGAAGTCACTCAGTCTTGTCCGACCCTCAGCAACCCCATGGACTGCAGCCCACTAGGCTCCTCTGTCCCTGGGATTCTCCAGGCAAGAATACTGGAGTGAGCTGCCATTTCCTTCTCCAATGCGTGAAAGTGAAGTCGCTCGGTAGTGCCCAACTCTTAGCAACCCCATGGACTGCAGCCTACCAGGCTCCTCCGTCCATGGGATTTTCCAGGCAAGAGTACTGGAGTGGGTTTCCATTGCCTTCTCCACACAGGTCAGAATAGCCATTATTAAAAAAAGTACAAACAGTAAATACTTGAGAGGGTTCAGAGAAAAGGAAATACTCATGCACTGTAATGGAAATGTAAATTGATACAGCCACTAAGGAGGTTTCTATTATCATATGGCCCAGAAATCCCACTAACAGGCCATACCAAAAGAAAATCATAATTCCAAAAAACACACGTACCCCAGCGTTCACTGCATCACTACCCACAATAGCCAGGATATGGAAGCAATCTAAATATCTATCAACAGAAGAAAGGATAAAGAAGATGTGGTACATATATATGATGGAATATTACTCAGTCACAGAAAGAACGAATTTGGGAAATTTGTAGAGACATGGATGGACACAGAGATTGTCATACAGAGTGAAGTAAGTCGGAAAGAGAAAAATATTATATATTAATGCTTATATGTGTAATCTAGAAAAATGGTATAGATGATCTCATTTGCAAAGCAGAAAGAGAGACACAGACATTGAGAAAAAACATGGACACAAAGTGGGTAAGAGTGGGTAAGATGAATTGGGAGATTGGCATGGACATATATACACTATGGCTACTATGTATAAAATACATAACTAATGAGAACCTACTGTATAGCTCAGGGAACTCTATGCAGTGCTCTGCGGTGACCTAAATGGGAAGGAAATCCAAAACAGGGGATATATGTATAGCAGATTCACTTTGCTATACGCAGAAACTAATAAAACACTGAAAAGCAACTATACTCTAATAAAGATTAATAAAGTAAGTAAATAAGTTTAAAAAAATTTAATAATAAATAAATAGTAAACTAAGACAAACAGAAATTCTCTAATTTTATCTGGAGACATAGTAACATAATTCAATGCTAACAAATATCATCATCAAGAAATCAAAAATAATAAAATTATTATGATCTTTACCCAAGGATGATGTCAGAGCTTCCTGATGAGCTTGACTAGAAAGACCAGTAAAGAATCTTTCCTGAATTAAAAAGTTTATATCTCAAAAGGATTAAAAAGGAAATCAGATGTCAAAACTTGTCTGGGTATTTCCACAGTCCAAACTATTCCAATTAAATGCAGAAAGACTTGCCAATATCTTCCCTTAGCAGAATTTGCCAATCACATCTTTCAATAGCGTACTCAAGGTCATGTGATTTCAGTCTGTTGATCTCTACACATTATTTCCACGGCATCTCCTTTACTGGCTTTCTGCTGCCCTCAAACACGCAAGGATTATTATTAATACTAATTTAGGGCTTTTTTTGGTTTTTTCTTGCCCTAAAATTCTCTCAACTATATTTAACCATGGCTAATGATTTATGTTCAAATTATGCCAATCTCATATAAAGCATTCCTTGAAAATCCAATCTGAAAAGTTTTTGACTCCATCTAGTCTTTCTTTAGATTTTCTGTCAAGTTTGAGATTGTCAATCAATTTTGAAAAATTCTCCATTAGTCTCCTGTCAAATATTTCTTTTTTCTCTGCTACTTTGCTCTTTTTCCATACGTTCTAATTTCTTATGATTAGACCATTTGAAATTCTGCCCAGGTTTCAAGTAGCTTGTTTCATACTTTTTTCTTTTTTTCTCTTTATTTTACAGTTTGGATCATTTGTTCACTTTTCATTTGTTCAATATACTGATCCTTTCCTCTGTTTGCTATTAAGTTCATCAAGTATTTTTTTATTTTGTAGTTTTCATTTCTAGTATAGTTTTTGGCTTTTTTTAATATCTTGTATCTCTCTGGTGAAATTGCCTGTATGTTTACATATTATGTCCCCTTTCCCCTGATCCTTTAATGAATTATATTATGGGCTTTTGAAGTCTGTCTGATAATTCCATCATCTAGTCCATCCCTTAGTCCACTTTTATTGACTATTTCCTCTCTTTACTTCGAGTCATATTCCTTCTATCTCTGCACACTTCATAAACTTTTATTGTGGTTCAGACATTGTAGGTAAAATAATATTAGAGGCTAAAGAAAATAATTGTAATTCCCAAGAAAGAATACATTGTTTCTTCGGTCAGGGCAGAGTTCAAATAATCTGTAGTTGAGATGCATCTGGGCTGAAATTTAGCTTTAGTCACAGTTACTTCTGCACTGACTTCAAAGGTTTAAAGACATGATTAAGACTTTCCCTTCAGCAAGAATGGCCCGTTGGCAAGTCTATAAGAGTTGCTAAAGTTCTCCTTTAGCACTCAGCCACCCAATTTTCAAGCTCTGAAAAATCTCTACTTACTTTTCAGTCTATCTTCTAGTTTTTTCGTTTGTTTGTTTGGGTCTCTAGGGAGGTATCTTTTTTATTCCAGTCCCACTAACAGCTCTGTGCACCTCAAGATATCTCTCTTAGCACTACTACCTGACCCCTAGTCTTTGGAAAGCTTTTCCAGTACATTCTGTGAAGTCCCTAATTACTCTAGGGAGATGATCTCAGCTTTCTTGCCTCACTTGCAGCCTTCTATTGTCCAGTTGCTCAGTCACATCTGACTCTTAGTGACCCCATGGACTGCAGCATGCCAGGCATCCCTGTCCTTCACTATCTCCCAAAGCTTGCTCAAATTCCTGTCCACTGAGTCAGCAATGCCATCCACATCTCATCCTCTGTCATCTCCTTCTCCTCCTGCCTTCAATCTTTCCCAGCATCAGAGTCTTTTCTAATGAGGCAGCTCTTCGCATTAGATGGTCAAAGTATTAGAGCTTCAGCATCAGTGCTTCCAATGAAGGTGGCTACTACAGTATACTTCACAAAGGTCTAAAACCCCTGAGAGAGAGATGTCTTATCCCTCGTGCCCTACCCCCAGCTTTCACTAGTCTTCTGACTTTTATTTCAGGAAGGCCTCTCATATCTCAGAGATAAGTGAGTTCAGCAAACTTGTTCTGATGCCATAATTTGGCATTGTATCTCTGTACATTTGGTGAAGGGCCCTAGAAAAGAGCTGGCAAATGGGTGCAGATAGCCTGTGTCTGGAGCTCCTTGGAATTATAATCTTTCATGCCAACTTACACGCAATTGTCAAAAGTTAAGCTGGTTTCTCTTTATCCTTTTGCTTATGGTAGATTTTTCCTCTCCTTATGATCTACCAAGAATGAAAGTAACTATGAGTCTCTCCTCTCATAAAAACAGCTTTTGGCTGTCTGGCATTTAGTTAATTTCGCTTTCTTTTCATACTCAGTTCTGATAGATTTGAAAGATTATAATACTGTAGAGTATGTGGCTTGATGTCAAAGTTAGTGTGGGAGTGATATTCCCTTGTAACTTCCTACATCCAACCAGAAATTGTCATCTTTATATTTTCAGCATCTGGACTGGTGCTGATACTTGGTAGCCACTCAAATTTTAATTGAATGTGCAAAAGGAGGAAATTAATACTAGACACCACTTTCTAATGTGTAAATGTGCAAACTTTTACTGAATGTGTAAAAAGAGGAAAGTGATATTAGACACAATTAGACACCAAATTGCTTGTGCTACCCAGACACCTAGCTGGACAAAGATTAATTAAATTAAACTTCCCCTGAACTTTTTGAAGAAGTAACAACACAAATAACAGAACTATTCAAATAACTTTTAGTAATAATGCCATTCCAAGGCAATTTCTACCTGGAACTATTATTTATTGTGATTTTATACCACAGATATCTGCTGTAATTTTATAGATGAAGAAATATCCATTTAATCTATGAAATATGATTATGATATTAACTGAGAAGGCTAAACTCTAATGTATTTAGGTGGAAAATAAAGAAATTAAGTCAGAAAAATTTTAATGGATGGTTTGAATTGGCTTATTACTCATGACTTTCCCAGGTTTAAAATGAATACAATTATATTACTAGTAAAACCTAATTACTGCCCATGGAAATGCCCTGTGGTTACATTTGGTATTTCTTCCCAGTCTCATGAGTGACAATGGAAAACTGCAATCCTAAATTTCTCCTGGTTTATATTAAAATGAGAAATTATATTAAATTATCTGTATCATTCACTTTCTAAATACATTCTTTCAGATCATACCACAACCAGAGCACTAAGACCTTTCCTTATACAGGATAGATTGATTGTTCAAGTTAACTTTGGCAAGGTGGATGCACTCCTGTATTATCTGGATAGCCACTTGGATTTATTGACAGAAGTGAAAGTTAAGAGTCAAAACAGTGTACTATAACTGTACTCATGGCACCCAGTACGGAGGAAAGTTAGGGGTGGCTCAGCATAACAGATCTTCACCATGAAGACTGAGTATAGCTGACACTTCAGAAGCGACCACAGTCATACATAAAAGCCACAGACCAGCAATAATGTTTTGATGCAGGACAGACAAGACATTGCTAAGTACTTACTAATTCCTATGATGAGTGAAAGAAGCTGTCTATCTTTTCTGAAGAAAGGTAATATTTAGTAGGAAGAGTCTGTGTAATCAGTTGTTTGATTTCTAACATACCCTTAACAGGATACTAGCTTATACAGTCTTAGACTTGGTCACCTTAGGAGTGTGTGAACTTCCTATTTGCATCTTATTTTTCTGAGGATGTTTTTTAAAATTTTACTTTATATTGGAGTACAGCTGATTGACAATGTTGTGTTAGTTTAAGGTGTACAGCAAAGTGATTCAGTTATACATATACGAGCACCCATTCCTTTTCAAATTCTTTTCCCATTTACATAATTACAGAATGTTGGGCAGAGTTCCCTGTACTATACACAGTAAACTTTTGTTGGTTATCTATTTTAAATATAGTAATGTGTACATGTCCATCACAAACTCCCAATTTCATCCCTCCTTGTGACCAGAACTTTGTTGTTTTTGTTTTGTAAGTAAGTTTATTTCTATCATTTTTTCAGATTTCACACATAAGCAATATCATATAATATTTGTCTTCCTCTGCCTGATTTACTTCACTTAGCATGATAATCTCCATGTCCATCCATGTTGCTGCAAATAGCATTAGTTCATTCTTTTAACGGCTGAGTAATAGTCCATTGTATCAATATAGTTGCTGTACCACATTATATTCCCACTGACAGTGTTGAGAGTCCCCTTTTCTACACACTTTCTCTAGCATTTACTGTTTATAGATTTTTTGATGATGCCCATTTGGCTTGGTGTGAGGTGCTATATCACTGTAGTTTTAATTTTCATTTCTCTAATAATAAGCGCTGTTGAACATCTTTTCACGTGCTTCTTGGCATATTGAGGTGCATGAGCTGTTCATAAATTTTGGAGACTCTTTGTTGGTTGTGTAACTGAAAATAAATATTTTCTCCCATTCTGTGAGTTGCCTTCTCTCTCTCTCTTTTTTTTGTGGTTTCCTTTACTGTGCAAAAAAACTTTTGAGTTTGATTAGGTCCCATTCATTTACTTTTGTTTTTATTTTCATTACTGTGAGAGATTGAAAGATGACTCCAAAAAGATACTACTATGAATTATGTCAAACAGTGTCCTGCTTATGTTTTCCTCTAAGAGTTTACTCTAAAACTTATATATCCAATCTTATATCCAACTTATATCCAATCTTACATATAGGTCTTTAATCCATTTTGAGTTTATTTTTATGTGTAGTATTAAAGCATGCTCTAACTTCATTTTTTGACATACAGCTGTCCAATCATCCCAGAACCATATATTAAAAAGATTATCTTTCATCAATTGTGTAATCTTCTCTCCTTTGTTGTAGACTAATTGACCATAGGTGCATGGGTTCATTTCTGGGCTTTCTAATGTATTACATTGATCTAACAAAGGTCCGTCTAGTCAAGGCTATGGTTTTTCCAGTAGTCATGTAGGGATGTGAGAGTTGGACTGTGAAGAAAGCTGAACGCCAAAGAATTGATGCTTTTGAACTGTGGTGTTGGAGAAGACTCTTGAGAGTCCCTTGGACTGCAAGGAGATCCAACCAGTCCATTCTAAAGATCAGTCCTGGGTGTTCACTGCAAGGACTGATGCTAAAGCTGAAACTCCAGTACTTTGGCCACCCCATGTGAAGAGTTGACTCATTGGAAAAGACTCTGATGCTGGGAGGGACTGGGGGCAGGAGGAGAAGGGGACGACAGAGGATGAGATGGCTGAATGACATCACCGACTCAATGGACATGAGTCTGAGTGAACCCCGGGAGTTGGGATGGACAGGAAGGCCTGGTGTGCTGCGATTCATGGGGGTCACAAAGAGTTGGACATGACTGAGTGACTGAACTGAACTGAACTGATGTTTCTGTTATTTTTTCCTGCCAGTACAAGACTGTTTTGACTGCTGTAACTTTGTAGTATACTCTGAAGTCAAAGAGCCTTTTCCTCCAACTGTTTTTCATCTCTCAAGATTGCTTTGGCTATTAGGGGTCTTTTGTGTCTCCATACAAATTCTAAGATTTTTTTGTTATAGTTCTATGAAAAATGCCACTGGTAATTTGTTAAGGATTGTACAGAAGATGTGAGTTGCCTTGGGTACTGTAGTCATTTTAACAATATTGATTCTGCCAATCCAAGAACATGGTATATCTTTCCACCTGTTTGTGTTGTCCATGATTTCTTTCATCAGCATCTTACAGGTTTCAGAGTACAATTCTTTTGTCTCCGTAGGAAGCTTTATTTATAGGTATTTTATTCTTTCTGATGTGATGGTAAGTGGGATTGTTTCCTTAATTTCTCTCTCTGATCTTCCATTGTTAACGTATGGAAATACAACAGATTTCTGTATATTAATTTTGTTTCCCATCATTTTATTGAAATCATTGATGAGCTCTAGGAGCACTAGTAATTTTCTGGTAGCGTCTTTAGAATTTTCTATGTAGTATCATGTCATCTACAAACAGTGATAGTTTTACTTTGTTTCCGATCTGGATTCCTTTTATTTCTCTTTCTTCTGTGACTGCTATAGCTAGGACTTCCAAAACTATGTTGAACAAAAGGAACAACAGTGGACATCCTTGCCTTATTCCTGATCTTAAAGGAAATGCTTTCTACTTTTCAGTGTTGAATATGATGTTAGCTATAGGTTTATCATATACGGCCTTTATTATGATAAAGTATTTTCCTTCTGTGCCCACTTTCTGGAGAGTCTTTATCGTAAGTGGGTGTTGAATTTCATCAAAAACTTTTTCTGGATCTATTGAGACGATCGTATGGTTTTTATTCTTAACTTATTGATGTGGTGAATCATACTGAATGATTTACAGATATTGAAAAACCCATGCATCCCTGTAAGAAATCCCATTTGATCACTGTGTATGATTCTTTTAATGTATTGTTGAATTCAGTTTGCTAGTATTTTGTTGAGGACTTTCGCAACTATCTTCATCAGTAGTATTGGCCTGTAATTTCCTGTTTTTGTGGTATCTTTGCTTTTGATATCAAGGTGAGGTGGCCTCATAGAATGAGTTTGGGAGAATTCTTTCCTCTTCAATTTTTTGAAATAGTTTCAGAAGATAGATGTTAACTCTTCTCTAAATGCTGGATAGAATTCACCTGTGGGTCCACTTGGTCCTGGACTTCTGCTTATTGGAAGACTTTTAATCACAGTTTCAGTGCCTGTGATTAGCCTGTTTATATTTTCCATTTATTCATAGTTCAGTCTTATGGGATTGTACATTTGTAAGAATTTGTCCATTTTTTCTATGTTTCCATCTTTTGGAACATAGTTACCTGTAGTAGTCTTTTATGATTTTTTGTATTTCTGTGGTATGCATTGTAACTTCTTTTTCATTTTTAATTTTATTGAGTTGAACCTTCTCCCTATTTTTCTGGACAAGTCTAGTTAAAGGTTTCTCAATTTTGTTTATCTCTTCAAAGAACCAACTTTCAGTTTCCTTAATCTTTTCTATTGTTTTCTTCCTATTTTGTTTATTTCTGCTCTGATCTTCATTATCCCTTTCCTTTTGCTAATTTTAGGCTTTGTTTGTTCTTCTTTCTCTATTTGCTTTAGGTATAAAGTTAGGTTGTTTATTTGTGATTGTATTGCCACAAACTTCCCTCTTAAAATTGCCTATCCTGCATCCCGTAAGTTTTGGATCATTGTGCTGTCTGTTGGGTGGAGCTACTGGTGGCCTCTGGGAAGGTTCATGCCAATGAGTACTCCCAGAATGCTGCTGTCAATGTTTATGTCCCCACCCTGAGCCAAAGCCAGCCCCCATTTCTTCAGGAGACTCTTCAACACAAGCAGGTATGTCTAACCTATTCTCTATAGGATCACTGCTTTTTTCTCCTGTGTCTTGGTACACATGGGTCCATGTGTACACTTTCCAAGGGTTGAGTTTATGTTTCCTCCAGTCCTGTGCAATTCCTGTCATCAAACCCCACTTAGATTCAAAGCCAGATTCTCTGGGTGCTCCTCCTCCCATTGCCAGACCCCTAGGCTGGGAAGCCTAACATAAGGCTCAGAACTTTCACACCAGTGGGAAAACTCCTGTCAAATAATTATCTTGTAGTTTGTGAGTCAGCCAACTGGCAGGTATGAGATTTAATTTTATCATGATTGCGCCTCTCCTGCAATCTCACTGTGACTTCTTCCTTGTTTTTGGATGTAGGGTATCTTTTTGGTAAGTTCCAGAGTTTTGTCCATGGTTGTACAGCAGTGAGCTGTGATTTTGGTGTTCTCATAAGAAACGCATGTCCTTCTACTCCGCTGTCTTGAGTTTTGTGTCTCTCTATTTGCATCTTATAGTAGCTTAAGATATTTTTAAAATCTTCTGTGATAGGAAATGTTGGCCACAGTTGAGGGCACCTTTCTCTCTCTTGTAGCAATTAAGATTAGCTAGTAGGTCTTTATTAATGGCCTGAATAGAAAAACAGAGTTAAGAGCAGGCAAGGTATTCATCTATAAAAGCTTTCCAGGGACCTCCTTTCAGTGATCTCATAGAGCCCTACTTGAACACAACAGGGAAAGAATCAAGCTTGCATGCTTTAAACTAGCCAGTCTAAGCACCGCCATTCCAGATGGCATTTTAGCTACTTCTCCCTTGCTCTTTTCACTCGGTTCTTTCACTTGTATATACATTTCTCAAAAAGTTATAGTAGGAAACAAAACCAAGTCAGTAAAACAAAGACCTGGCCTCCTCGATGGCTCAGCAAGAATCCACCTGCCAAGCAGGTGACACAGGAGACACAGTTTCAGACCCTGGGTCAGAAAGATCCCCTGGAGGAGGAAATGGCAACCTGCCCCAGTATTCTTGCTTGAAAAATCCCATGGACAGCAAACCCTGGTGGGCTATAGTCCATGGGGTCGCAAAGAGTTGGACGTGACTAAAGTTACTGAGCACACAAAAGAAAAACCTACTTGCTTATTAGAAGTACCTATCATTCAAATGGAGACTTAGTTATTTGAAGATTTTAATGAATATAGAAAGGTGACTTACATGGGCTTGTGTGGGTTAAATCAACACCAAAATGATCCATGCTGATGGCTGAGAAATAATCATGTGATTGTATGGGAGACACTGAGATGATCCAATTATTTTATCACCCTACCCTATTTAAGGGGGGCTTCCCAGGTGGCACTATGGTAAAGAACCCCCCTGCCAATGCAGGAGACATAAGAGACGTGGGTTCAATCCCTGGGTCAGGAAGATCCCTTGGAGCTTTTTCCGTTATAACTCTTGTGTCAATAGTGGGAACCACAGGGGTTACAGTGAGATTTATCCTACAGAACTTGGAAATGAAGTAAGAGACATTAAGATCAGCTCAAAATGGATCAGAACACAAAATGCTCTAGGGACCCCAAAAATATTCTATAAACAGTTCAGACTAAAAACAATTAACTTAGAATAACTCCTGTCATTAGTATACTTAGCTCCTGATAAAGCCTGAAAGGTTAATATTATTCTACTGACAGGCACAGATATATCTCTTTCTGATCAAAAAGGAAAAATACAAGTCTTACAGCAGAGTGAAAAATGGCTTGGAAGTGCTGATTTTATTTCCAATGCTCAATTCCCTGTTTCATTTGGCTAAATGGGTTTCAGGAGCAATGCTGACAATCTGGTAAAATTTTCATATTCAAGCAATAATATGAATCATCTTAAGGATCCTATTCTGTTGCTTCATTTTAGTTTAGTGAATGTTCAGACAAGCAGTGTTTGTGGAGCATCTTCTCTGGTTCTGAAGAAAAACAAATGAATTGCAATGGTCCATTTCTCCCAAGGAAACCACAATGTGCTACCTGACCTATGAATATCACCTTATAATGGAAATCAGTGGCTAAACTGAAGGGTGACTCTAATGGAATTTTCAGGCTCTGGTAGAGAATATATTTTGAATAAACAAGTTCATTTCTTTTTGTTTCAGTTCTTTTTCTAAATAGCATGGGCACAGAGAAAAAAAGAAGAGACAGAGCTAACAGTATCCCTCTTACCTCTGCTGACAATCTCTACTATTAGTTTCTAAAAATATATCTTAAAATAATACAGAGTAGCATGTCACTGGATTTTTTGTTTAAAGTATATCTTTGAAGTCTTTCCAAATATTACTGTTGGAGGTGCTGTATTCTTTTAATAGCTATAAAATCTCCCAATGCATGTATATACTATAACTTAATATTATAATTCATTTAAATAGATCTCTAATGATTGCATTTACATATTGCTTTGATTCTTTTGCTGTTAAAAGCACTGGTGCAATTAGGGGGAGGTGGGTAGAGAACAATAGAGGGTACTGCTCCAATGTCTTCTATTTCTGCTGTAGATAATTTGCTGAACGTCTAAAACTGGGCTCAGTTTTTTTCATCATATTATACCCAAATCATTTTTTCTAATTTTGAGAACTACTAAAGTTACTAGAATATACAGCTATTTTGATTGTTTTCATCAAAAATTTTTGGCACTTGAATCCTGGGTTCTAGGCTTCCTTTGGTTATGAAAATTTTTCTTAAATTGCATCTTTAGTTTTTTTTTTCCATTTCATTGCTTCTTTTTTTCAGAAATAGTAAATATGTGTATGCTGATTCATTTTCTCTTCCATATTTATCACTTTTTAAAATCATTATAACTTTTGCTCATCTTATTCTGCTTGCTTTCCTCAATGCTGTCACACTTATATTTTTAACCACACTTTTCAAACAGCATTATTTGGTTACAACTGACATACAAAAGTTGTACACATTTAAGTATTCAACGTTTGAGTCTGGAGATAAGTATATACTCACAGAACCATCACCATAATCTATGCTTACATATTCAATACTTACAAAAGTTTCTTACTGCCTTCTCTATTTACTTTTATGATAAAAAACAGTTAAGATCTACCCTCTTAATAAACTTTTAAGTCTACAATAGAGTACTGTTAACTATAGACAAAATGCTGAATGATTGATCTCTAGGACTTATTCATCTTATATAATGAAAATTTCCCCCTTCATGGATGACAGACTTGTCATGGCAAAGGGGCTTGTGTAACTCGATGAAGCTATGAGCTATACCTTGCAGGGCCACCCAAGATGGATGAGTCACAGTGGAAAGTTCTGAAAAAACATGGCCCACTGGAGGAGGCAATGGCAAACACTCCAGTATTCTTGCCACAAGAACACCATGAAGAGTATGAAAAAGCAAAAAGCTATGATACCAGAATATGAGCCTCCCAGGTCAGAAAGTGTCCAGTATGCTACTGGGGAAGAGTGAGAGCAAATACTAATAGTTCCAGAAAGAATGAAGCAGCTGGGCGAAAGCGGAAATGATCCACACATCAGTTGTGGATGTGTCTGGTGGTGAAAACAAAGTCCAGTCCTGTAAAGAACAATACTGAATAGGAACCTGGAATGTTAGGTTCATGAATCAAGGCAAATTGGACATGGTCAAGTAGGAAATGGCAAGAATGAATATAGGCATGTTAGGAATCAGTGAATTAAAATAGACGGGAATGGGTGTATTTAATCCAGATGACCATCATATCTACTACTGTGGGCAAGAATCCCTTAGAAGAAATGGAGTAGCCCTCACAGTCCAAAAAAAAAAAACAGTTTGAAATGCAGTACTTGGGTGCAACCTCAAAAATGACAGAATGATCTCTGTTCGTTTCCAAGGCAAACCATTCAATATCATAGTAATCCAAGTCTATGCCCCAACCATTAACACTGAAGAAGTTGAAGTTCTAAGACCTAAAAGACCTTCTAGAACTAACATCAAAAAAAGATGTCCTTTTCATCATAGGAAATTGAAATAGGAATTGGAATTGAAAAGTAGGAAGTCAAAAAATACCTGGAGTAATGGGCAAGTCTGTCTTGGAATACCTTGGAGCAAGCCAAAGGCTAACAGAGTTTTGTCAAGAGAACACACTGCTGCTGCTAAGTCGCTTCAGTCATGTCTGACTCTGTGCGACCCCATGGACTGCAGCCTACCAGGCTTCTCCATCCATGGGATTCTCCAGGCAAGAACACTGGAGTGGGTTGCCATTTCCTTCTCCAGTGCATGAAAGTGGAAAGTGAAGGTGAAGTCGCTCAGTCATGTCTGACTCTTAGCGACCCCATGGACTGCAGCCTACCAGGCTCCTCCATCCATGGGATTTTCCGGGCAACAGTACTGGAGTGGGGTGCCATTGCCTTCTCCCAAGAGAACACACAGGTCATAGCAAACACCCTTTTCCAACAACAAAAGAGACAACTCTCCATATGGACATCACCAACTCTACATATGGACATCACCAGATCACCAATACTGGCATTAGATTGATTATATTCTTTACAGCTGAAGGTGGAGAAGCTCTATACAGTCAGCAAAAACAAGACTTGGGGCTGACTGTGGCTCAGTTCATGAGCTTCTTGTTGCAAAATTCAGGCTTAAATTGAAGAAAGTAAGGGAAACCACTAGGCCATTCAGGTTTGACCAAAATCAAAGCCCTTATGATTATATAGTACAGTAGAGGTGACAAATAGATTCAAGGGATTAGACCTGGTAGACAAAGTGCCTGAAGAACTATGGATGCAGGTTCAAAAGGAGGCAGTGAACAAAACCACCCCAAAGAAAAAGAAAGTGAAGTGGTTGTCTGAGGAGGCTTTAGAAATAGCTCAGGAAAGAAGACAATCAGTCAGTTCAGTCACTCAGTCGTGTCCGACTCTTTGCGACCCCATGAATTGCAGCATGCCAGGCCTCCCTGTCCATCACCAACTTTCGGAGTTCACTCAAACTCACGTCCATCGAGTCGGTGATGTCATTCAGCCATCTCATCCTCTGTCGTCCCCTTCTCCTCCTGCCCCCAATCCCTCCCAGCATCAGAGTCTTTTCCAATGAGTCAACTCTTCACATGAGGTGGCCAAAGTACCGGAGTTTCAGCTTTAGCATCATTCCTTCCAAAGAACACCCAGGACTGATCTCCTTTAGAATGGACTGGTTGGATCTCCTTGCAGTCCAAGGGACTCTCAAGAGTCTTCTCCAACACCACAGTTCAAAAGCATCAATTCTTCGGCACTCAAATTTCTTCACAGTCCAACTCTCACATCCATACATGACCACTGGAAAAAACCACAGCATTGACTAGACGGACCTTTGTTGGCAAATTAATGTCTCTGCTTTTTAATATGCTATCTAGGTTGGTCATAACTTGTGAAAAGCAAAGGAGAAGAGAAATATATACCCAACTGAATGCAGAATTCCAAAGAATAGCAAGGAGAGATAAGAAGGCCTTCTTCAATGAACAGTGCAAAGAAATAGAGGAAAGCAACAGAATTGGAAAGACTAGATAAGAAAAAAGTGAAAGTCGCTCGGTTGTGTCTGACTCTTTGTGACCCCAAGGACTATACAATTCATGGAATTCTCCAGGCCAGAATACTGGAGTGGGTAGCCATTCCCTTCTCCAGGGAATCTTTCCAACCCAGGGATCAAACCCAAGTCTCTGCATTGCAGGTGGTTTTTTCACCAGCTAAGCCACCAAAGGAAGTTCGTTGATAAGAGATGGTAAGAATACATAGAAGGATGATACAAAAAAAGGTCTTAATGACACAGGTAATCATGATAGTGTTATCATTCACCTATAGCCAGATTTCCTAGAGTGTGAAGTGGGCCTTAGGAAACATTACTACAGACAAAACTAGATAGAATGCCAGCTGAGCTATTTAAAATCATGAAAGATGATTCTATTAAAGAACTGCACTCAGTATGCCAGCAAATTTGGAAAATTCAGCAGTGGCCACAGCACTGGAAAAGGTCAGTTTCCATTCCCATCCCAAAGAAAGGCAGAGCTAAAGAATGTTCAACTACCAGAGAATTGCGCTCATTTCTCATGCTAGTAAAGTTATGTTCAAAATCCTTCAAGTTAGGCTCCAGCAATATGTGAACTGAGAACTTCCAGATGTACAAAGCTGGGTTTAGAAAAGGCAGAGAAACCAAAGGTCAAACTGCCAACATTCGTTGGATAAGGAAAAAGCAAGGATTTCCAGAAAAACATCTATTTTTGCTTTACTGACTACACAAAAGCCTTCGACTGCATGAGTCACAACAAACTGGAAAATTCTTAAACGGACGGGAATACCAGACCACTTATCTGCCTCCTAAGAAACATGTAGGTGGGTCAAGAAGCAACAGTTAGAACCTAACATGAACAAGTGACTGGTTCAAAATCAGGGAAGAAGAATGGCAAGGCTGTATATTGTTACCCTGTTTATTTAACTTATATGCAGGGTACATCATGCAAAATGCCCGGTTTGATGAATTACAAGCTGAAACCAAGACTGCTGGGAGAAATATCAATAACCTTAGATATGCAGATGATACCACTCTAATGGCAGAAAGTGAAGAGGAACTAAAGAGCCTCTTGATGAAGGTGAAAGAGGAGAGTGAAAAGGCTGGCTTAAAAGGAAAAAGTAGAACCAGTGACAGATTTCATTTTCTTGGGCTCCAAAATCTCTGCAGACAGTGACTGCAGCCATGCCACTAAAAGATGCTTGCTCCTTGGAAGGAAAGCTATGACATCCTAGACAGCATATTAAAACACAAAGACATTACTATGCCAACAAAAGTAATAATATACTCAAAGTTATGGTTTTTCCATTAGTCATGTATGGAGGTGATAGTTGGACGATAAAAAAGGCTGAGCACCAAAGAATTGATACTTTCAAACTGTGGTATTGGAGAAGATTCTTGAGAGTCCCTTGGACTGCAAGGAGATCAAACCAGTCAATCCTAAAGGAAATCAACCCTGAATATTCATTGGGAGGACTGATGATGAAGTTGAAGCTCCAATACTTTGGCCACCTGATGTGAAGAGCTGACACACTAGAAAAGACCCTGATGCTGGGAAAGATTGAAGGCAGGAAGCGAAGGGGATGACAGAGGATCAGATGGTTGGATAGCATCACCAACTCAATGAAGATGAGTTTTGAGTAAATTCCAGAAGATAGTGAAGAACAGGAAAGCCTGGTGTGCTGCAGTACATGGGGTCACAAAGAGTCAGATATGACTTACTGACTAAAAAACAAAACAAGAAATCTTCAATTATCTGGGATAAAAATATCCAGGAATGCAAATTTTGGAAAGGTAGAATAATAGTTGCAAGTTTATTTTCTTAGGAATTTGTCAAATTATTTTCCAGCATGTCTATAGCAATTTGCACTCCCACCAGCAATGTATGAATCATCTAGTTTCTTTGCATTTTCCCCATTATTTGCTGTTGCTACTGTTTTCTTATTTTATTCGAAGCTGTGTAGTTGCTTCTTATTGTTGGTTCTAACAACAATAAGGTTCATTTCCCTTATAAGCAATGATGTTGAACATATTTTTATATATTTGTCATTTGTCCTGTGAAAAATCTCATTTCTTTTGCCATTTTTTAAATGCATTATTTGGTTTTTCAAAGATGGATCATGACAGCTCTTTATATACTCCTAGTAGTAGTCCTTTGTCAAATATATTGTTTGCAAATATTCTTTCCTAATCCAAAGCTTGTCTTTTCATTCTCTTAACAGGGTATTTCAGAGAGCAAAAGCTTTTAATTTTGATGATGTCCACTTTTATTTTTTCCCTTTTATATTTTATGCTTTTAATATCTTTCTTAACTCTTTATTTTGAAAGTTTTCTCCTAAGTTTTTCTTCAAAGCTTTATCAGTTTACTTTATATTTAAGCTCATAATCCATTTTCAGTTAATTTTAGTATGAGAAACATGAGAGGTTGAGGTTCACTTTTCCTCCCGAGTGTCCAATTACTCCATCACCTTTTGATGAAAATGCTACCTTTCCTCCTTCAAATTGTGCAATTTTGTCAAAAATCAGTTGGTCATATTTGTATGGGTCTGTTTCTGGTTACTGTATTCTGTTCCATTAATCTATGTATATGTCCCTCTTGACAATACCACACAATCTTGATTACTGTAGCTATATAATAAGTCTTAAAATTGAGAAGACAGATTCTTCCAACTTTATCCTTCTTTTCTGAAATGGTTTTAGCTATTCTAATTCCTCTGCTTTTCATTATAAATCTTAGAGCATTCTTGCCTATATCTACAAAAATATTTGTTGGCATTTTGATAGAAATTATATTACACCTATATATCAATTCAGGGGAGAACCGACATTGTTAATGTTTTGAGTCAACCAGTCCATGAACATATGTCTCTCCATTCATTTAAATCTTTGATTTACTAGATCAGCATTGCACAGTTTTCAGCATATATCTTGTTTCATTATGTTTATATATAACATTTCAATTTTATCTTTAGCAGTTGTAAATGGTATTGCATTTTTAATTTTGGTGTTCACAATTTTCACTGCTATGATAATAGAAATACAAGTGAGTTTAAGATTTGTATCATATATCCCATGATCTTGCTAAACTCATTTCATAGTTCTAGGAGCTTTTTCATAGATTCCCTGGAATTTTCCACATAATCAATCATGTCATTGGCAAACAGAGACCTCTTCCTTTCTAACTGAATGTCCTTTCCTTTTCTTGAGCTACTGTACTTGCCAAAACTTTAAGCACTGTGCTGAATGAGAGTGGTGAGGGTAAACATCTTTGCTTTGTTCAATTTTAGAGAGAACTCCTTTCTCTTCCAAACTTTGATATACTGTACTTTCATTTTCATTCAGTCTATATTGTTTAACTATTTCCTATTTGTCTTCCTTTTTGACTCATGATTTATCTGGTACTATGCTGTTTAGTGGCCAAGTGTTTGGAGATTTTCCTATTATTATTTTGTTATTAATTTCTTTTTTGTTGTTGTTATTAATTTCTAATTTGTTTCCACTGTGGTCAAAAAACACACTATTTATGGGTTAGATTATTTACAGTTTACTGAAAGGAGTTTTATGTCCTAAGATGTGGTCTATCTTGGCATTGTTCCATAAGGATTTGGAAATGTACATATATATATATATGTGTGTGTGTGTGTGTGTATATATATATATATATATCTTTATATACATAAGATTGAAGGCAGGAGGAGAAGGGCACGACAGAAGATGAGGTGATTGGATGGCATCACCAACTCAATGGACATGAATTTGCACAAGCTCCATGAGATGGTGAAGGACAGGGAAGCCAGGCATGCTGTAGTCTATAGGGTTGCAAAGAGTCAGACATGACCGAGGGATTGAACAAAAGTATATATCTTACAGAGTATTCTTTAAATATTGATTAGATCCTGCTGGTTGAAGGTGTTGCTCAGTTCTTCTACAACCTTGTTGTTTTTCTATCCAGTTGTTCTAATCCACTTTTGAGACAGAATTGTTGAAGTCTCAAGCTAAACTGTAGATCTGTCTACTTCTCCTTTCAATGTTATGAGCTGTGTTTGAAATATTTCACAACCACTTTTTGATGCATACATATTTCAGACTGCTATCTTTTTGCAAGATTGACATTTTTATCATTACATAATGTCCCCCTCTGTTTCTAGTAATTTTTGACCTTGAAGCCTAATTTATATAATATTAATATAGTCATTTATTGTTTCTTTTAATATTTGTATAAATTTTTCTATTCTTCACTTTCTATCTGTTTATTATTGTGTTTGAAGTCAGTTCCTTATAGACAGTGTATAGTTGGGTCATGTTTTCAGATCCACTCTGCCAAACTCTGTTTTTATTGGTATACTTGATGAGAGGGTAACTAAAAGGCACAAAGGCCAGGGGTCTCCAAATGGAGGAAATAGGCTGCAAGCGTCAGACATTTTTTATCTCTCTTAAGTGGCAGGAGGAAACAAACTAGTGATATATTTTTTTTTCTCTTCCCTTCTCTATACAAATTTTAAAAAGTTTCTCTTAAAATACTGTTGCCATAATGACACCTGGTTCCACCTGAAGTTAACTATTCTCAAACCTTGAGTTAACCAATGCATTTTTCTTATGGAAATGTCTGTCTTAAGCTATGTTAATGTACTATGCATTTACTCCAGACTCTGTCTTCAAGTCGGTTCCGCCTAATGGCTCAGAACCTACTTGACAAACCATTATATTATACTCAGATATTGTTCCCCTAATCTACGTAAACGAAACTATTTGTGTGGTAATCTGCCCTTCTACAAGATTCAAGTCAATCATGGCTTGGGATGACTCATCTGGTGCCAAGATTATCCCAAAATACATCTTATGGATGAGGGACCTGGTGCCATTCTGAGTTTTAAGACATTCCTTTCTTTCATGAACAAACTGGTAGTGACTATACAACATCCAGCTGAAGACTAACAGGGGGGTACTCTTTCTGCCCCCTTCTGATGCCTATGTCAGAAGCTTTCTCTATCTCCTTTATGCTTTAATAAAACTTTATTACACAAAAGCTCTGAGCGATCAAGCCTCGTCTCTGGCCCCAGATTGAATTCTCCTCCGGAGGCCAAGAATCCTAGCGTCTTTTCGTGGTTCAGCAACAACCTTTCACTGAGTGATTTATTTTTAATGTAATGATTGACTGAAATGTTAGGTCTTAAGTCTGCCTTTGTAATTTTTTTCTGTTTTTTACATATGCTTTAGTTATCCTGCCTTCCTGTGGATTATTCGAATATTTTATAAAATTTCATTTTGATACCTTTACAGTCTTGTTAGGTGAATTTCTATGAGTAATCCTTTTTGTTGCTTTAAGGTTTTACATTATAGACACATAATTTATCAAAATCTACTTGGGTATCATTATTTTACCAACCTGAGTGACATACAGAAAATTTAACTCACTTTATATATCTTTATCCTCTTTTTTTTTTACAATATAGTTGCCTTCAATATTTCCTTCATATACACTTAGCCACATTAGACACAGTTGTAGTTTCTGCTTCAACTGTCAAATATAACACGGAAAACTGAAGAGGAGAAGAAAAATTACTGTATTTACCCATACTTTCACTTAACATGTTCTTTGCTCCTTCCTGATATTTTAAGATTCCATCTTTTATCACTTACTTTCAGTTTATTTTTTAACATTCCAATGCCAATTTATTTTTAAAAGGGTTCTGTGTAATTCTATGGTTTCTTTGCCCCCCTCCTTTTTCATATAATTGTACAACCACTAAATATTACATAGGTTGTAATGACCTGGATTGGGAAGATCCCCTGGAGGAGGGCATGACAACCCTCTTCAGTATTCTTGCCTGGAGAATCTCCATGTAGGCTGGTGGGCTACATCCCATGGGGTCACAAAGGGTCCGACACAACCAAGTGACTCAGCACAAGCACAATGATCTTATACTATTACCAGTCACTCAGGAAAAATTTCCCCCCTCCCAACAACCATCCTGGGGGAACTAAAGGTCCTGAGAAGAGGCCAATTCAACACGGCCTCTACCCTGGTAGGAATGAAAAGATTTAAAAAAAACAAACAGAAATTGACTAAGAGGTATGTGGCCACCGTCTCTTAGGAGTGAGGCTCTGACTGTTGCCTAGCGTTGTGAAAGCCTGTAGCATGCAGTAGGGCAACCGCAAGACCTTGCAGCCACATCTTCCTCACACCAGTATGTCCATGTCACAACGCAGGTGTCACAAAATTCCTTCAGCAGGATTCTCTTCCACTGCTCTGTTATATGCATCTGGTCATAGCTGTCCACATGCTTCACCTTTTATGACAGGTTTTGGATCTCAACCTCTAGTTGAATCTACTGGTATTCAGTTTCTTCCTGAGTCCAGACTCCACATAGTATGCACACAGGTGTATGTCCTGCAGGGTATATATCAACACTTGTCCAAGAGCTGGCATCCTTCTGTAGGTACTACCAATCGATCCGTGTGTCCAGATTATTCATGACCCTCTCCTGAATCTTCTCATGAATCCACTGGTATGTCTGTGCCTCTCTCAAAGTAGAACAAGAATGTCTTGAGGGGTTCCCTAGCCTGGGCTTGCTGTCTCTGATTGACAATGTCAGAGTTCATCTTGTACCTTCTTCATGACTCATAGTACTCCTACGCTCCCATGGGTCTTCCAATCTCCTAGACATATTCAGCAAAAGTCATGTTTACACTTGGGAGCATTGCATGTGACTGCAGTCTTCATTCTTCTCAATGCAGATGTTGTGCTTGGGACAGTCTTCAGTGTGAGCACTAATGTAGTGGCCGACTCAGAGTCATCTGCACACTTTGAGATCCATTTCCAGGTTGTGGCGCAGTCTGTGGAGGCATGATACATCTGATGACACTTAAAACAGAAGATTTTGTTGCACCACTGGCACTGTACTTGGTGAGCTCAGGGCTCCTGTACCCGGATAACCATGGGGCAGTCTGCATGACACAGCTGGAGCTGGCAGTGACTCTCCATGAAATCCCTGAAGATGTAGTGCCTGTATTTGTCTCTCGATTCTTCACTGAGCAGCAACAGAAACATGAAGTCCTCTGGTGTTCGAAGCGGGGAGTCCTGAGCCATGCAAGAGACACCCACACCCAGACCATCCTTGATAAGTACTGAGCAGTACTTCTCCAAGTGGCTGTGGCAAAACTTGTGCTGACAGGCTAGAGAGAGTAGGTTTTCCTTCCACACAAACTGCATACACACTGTGCAGTGGTGAGGAGATGGGCTGTGGGGACAAGTTTCAGTGAATGGATTGAACTCAAGTCTCAACGAGAAGCTGAGCAGAATTAGACTTGTATTAGTCCAGTATCTCTGTGACTTGCCACTGGAAATTAATTAATGTAAGTTTAGCAACTCAATGAGGTACCTTTAGGACCGAGGCTAAAAAGCTGGTCATACATGCTCACCAAGGGCACCCTTGGACTCCTTGAAGCTGCTCAGCTTCTCTTGATGCTCGAGTTCAGCCCAGTCCATCAATTCAAACTAATTGCAGCATCTTTTCCTTAAAACTGTACTTTTTTTTGCATACACTTTTTCTTCTTTCTGCCCTGTGGACATTCGCCACCTAGTAAATGCCCATTCATATTTCAAAATTTAGTCCCATTGTCCAGTTATCAGGAAATATTCCCTGATTCATAAGCTTGATTTATTTGTCTTCTGCTTTCCCTTAATAGCCTTTCCAGGCTTCTATCATAATACTCACCATGTCGTACAGTAACATCTAGTAACCTTCCTCAACAATTAGATTCTATACAACTCATCCAATTTTATAGTTTCAGATTCTATGACACAGTAGTTGTTAAATAAGTGTTTAACAAAAGGGTGCACTTATCTCATTTATTGACTGAAGAAATATTTACAGAGTAACCTCAGAGCATATTTAGAAAGCACATGGGTTGCTGAGTCCATATTCTAAGTGAGGGAAGCCTTCATCATATTTCAGTTTTTCAGGTGCATCAGAGATCAAACAGACTCTCAAACAACCTGCTTGGAGGGGAGACTGGGAATGGCAGGGAAGACAACAGGGTTGAGGCACGACTGTGCCTGGTGCTGCTTAAGTGAGAGGAGAAGCTATGGAGGCAAGGGAGAGCACAGAGGCACCTTCCACCCAACGCACCCACACTGGAAAGGGGTGTTGTCATCACTTATCCAAACTCGGCAGGAATCCTCTCTCAAGGAATTTCTTATCTCACCAAAGAAGATATCATTAGAACATATACAAAGGTTAAAGCAGCGTTGCATCTCAGTCTTCTATCTCAGTTTTTATGTTCTAGTTCATTGCAAATGGGGCTTCCCTGGTGGCTCAGAGGGTAAAGCGTCTGCCTGCAATGTGGGAGACCCGAGTTCGATTCCTGGGTCAGAAAGATCCCCTGGAGAAGGAAATGGCAACCCACTCCAGTATTCTTGCCTGGAAAAGCCCATGGATGGAGAAGCCTGGTAGGCTACAGTCCATGGGGTTGCAAAGAGTTGGACACGACTGAGCAACTTCACTTAATTGCAAACACATATGAAAATCTCCCTTTAAAATCAAATGCTGGGGCTTCCCTGGTCCAGTGGTTAAGAATCCGCCTTGCAAAGCAGTGGACACCTGTTCGATCATTGGTCCGGGAGGATCCCATATGCCATGAAACAGCCAAGCCAGGGTGTGGCAACTTCTGAGCCCACACGCTGCAATTATGGAAGCCCAAACAGCTAGAGCCCGTGTTCCACAACGTGAGAAGCCATGCCAACGAGAAGCCCGTGCACCACAACTAGAGAAAGCCCACATGCAGCAACGAAGACCCACCAGTCAATAAATACCTAAACCTTTTAAAAAAATCAAATGCCACATTAGCAAGTAGGGTTCATATGTACAAGTGTTTGTAAATGAGAAGTATGTATTTTAGGGAGTACATATGCAATAATGTCTCACCCACAACTGCTATAGGCAAGATGATCAAGAGAAAAATAGCAGCAGCTGATGCCAAATGTACAACTCAGATGGTTTGAAAACAAAGTAGCATTCCAAAGAACGTGGGCAAACTTCCCTCAGACACAGTCCACTAGCCAACAGATTAAATTTTTAAGATACATGAATAACTTCTTAACAAAAGCTTACCAAAAGATAGCAAAGACTTAAAAAATTAGAATAGTTTTATGAAATCCAAATACCTAAACATCTCTCCCATTATTCACTATCTCTGAACACAAAATAAAGATTTTCTGTTTCTTTTTCTTTTTTTGCAAAGTAGAAAGGAAATTTTGGCCTCTTCTTGTTAGATTGATTGATTTTTTAAAAAGATAATGAGAAAAACAAATATTGTATATTAATATATATATGTATATATGTATACATACATATATACACATACATATATACATATATATAGATTCAACCAGTCCATCCTAAAGGAAATCAGTCCTGAATGTTGGAAGGACTGATGTTGAAGCTGAAACGCCAATACTTTGGCCACCTGATGCGAAGAACTGACTCACTGGAAAAGACCCTGATGCTGGGAAAGATTGAAGGCAGGCGAAGGGGACAACAGAGGATGAGATGGTTGGAGGACATCACTGACTCAGTGGACAAGAGTTGGAGTAAACTCTGGGAGTTGGTGATGGACAGGGAGGCCTGGCGTGTTGCAGTCCATGGGGTCGCAAAGAGTCAGACACGACTGAGCGACTGAACTGAACTGAATATATATAGAGAGAGAATCTAGAAAAATGGTACTGATAAACCTATGTGCAGGGCAGGAATAGAGATGAAGACATAGAGAACAGACTTGTGGAGAAAGCAGGAGAAAGGAGAGGGTGGGGTGAACTGACATATATACACTGTCTCTGTATACATATATACATAGAGAGTAGCACTGACATATATACACTGTCTCTGTATACATATATACATAGAGACTAGCACTGACATATATACACTGTCTCTGTATACATATATACATAGAAACTAGCACTGACATATATACACTGTCTCTGTATACATATATACATAGAGACTAGCACTGACATATATACACTGTCATGTGTAAAATAGGTGGCTCGTAGAAAGCTGCTGTGTGACACTGGGAGCTCAGTTCAGTGCTCTGTGACAACCTAAAGGGGTGGGATGGGAGCAAGGGAGGGAAGCTCCGGAGGAGGGAATATATGTCTACTTCCAGCTGATTCACATTGTTCTACAGCAGAAACCAACACACCATTGTAAAGCAATTATCCTCCAATTAAAAGCAAGTATTAAAGAAAGAGAATGCACTTTGTACTCAATTGCACATTAACTGAACACCTCAGCATAAATTTATCAGAAGTAGGGGACGTGGGAGGAAGACAAAGAGGCTTTATAATTGATCTGATCTGGATTTTGATACCAGTTTTGTCACTTCATAGTCATGTGAGTCTGGGTAAATTCTGTAAACTCTCCAAAGCTCAGTTTTCTCAACTGTCAATGGGAAATGAGCGTAGATATTACATGGCTTGACTAGATCAGATCAGATCAGATCAGTCGCTCAGTCGTGTCCGACTCTGTGACCCCATGAATCGCAGCACACCAGGCCTCCCTGTCCATCACCAACTCCCAGAGTTCACTCAGACTCACGTCCATCGAGTCAGCGATGCCATCCAGCCATCTCATCCTCTGTCGTCCCCTTCTCCTCCTGCCCCCAATCCCTCCCAGCATCAGAGTCTTTTCCAATGAGTCAACTCTTTGCATCAGGTGGCCAAAGTACTGGAGTTTCAGCTTTAGCATCATTCCTTCCAAAGAAATCCCAGGGCTGATCTCCTTCAGAATGGACTGGTTGGATCTCCTTGCAGTCCAAGGGACTCTCAAGAGTCTTCTCCAACACCACAGTTCAAAAGCATCAAATTCTTCGGCACTCAGCCCTCTTCACAGTCCAACTCTCCCATCCATACATGACCACAGGAAAAACCATATGGATTTTAATAAATAAACTTATTTATAAATATGTGTATATTTGTGATCACTCCTTTTTAATGTGACATTGGCACTGAAAAGGAGACCCCCACCCACGTATGCAATTGACCAGAATGTAACGGTCATATGCAATGGCACAAGTAAAGCATCGTGCACCTGGCCTAGTGTGCTACGTGTACTCATGTTCTGTTTCCACTCACCCCACCTCTTTTCCCAGATTTCTATTGAGAAAATGGCAAGGTAAATAAGGTACTTCCTTCCTTAATGAATTTAGACTGGCAAAGGGGTTAAAATATACACAGATTAAGCCAAATGAACGCAGAATAACCCACATGTTAAGAGAACACAGGGATAAAGATTTGGGGCCAAGTTCCCCTGCACATCAGGATCAGTTCACACAAAGGCCATTTTAGATGGGCTTCACAGAACCATGGGGTGCTTTTGATGTGTGACTTACAGTTAATAAGTCTCACAGCTGAAGTAACATGTTAACACAGAAAGAGAAGCTAAGGCAGATGGTTCTCCAATAAAGAACCCTAAAGAATTTCCACTCGTCACCAACTTGCAGAGCTGAACTGAGGATTGTGACTGACCAGAACATGGTTTACTGCCTAAAATGCAACAGTGTTACCAGCTTCAGCAGAGATCAGACATTCCTTATTCTTCTAATTCCACCCCAAGGAATTCTCAGTATTCAAAGTACTAGGAGCACTCCTTCTGTAGTGCAGTCAATGAGAGAAATTGTGTCTTGGCTTCAACTTTAATCCATTCTATTCTTTCCTCAACTTTCTATAGAAACTAATTCCTTAAAACAAGAAGAGAGGGTGTAAACAGGATCACTTAAGACATAAAGCACTTCTTGAAAGGGGGTATGATTGTACAAAGCAAAACACTATAAGGTGGCTTGTACAGCAAAGTCTGAAGAGCCCTGATAACATTAGGAGACATCAGGGCTGTGGATTTTCATGTGCTTTGTCCATTTATTAGTGCATTAGAGAGACAAACAGTGAGGATAGAAGAGGATCCCATTAATCCGACAGACCAGTGCAGGAATTAGAAACTGCTCATAACACCACCAGTCCAGGTTGTGGGTGTGAGAAGACATTATAAGCACTCAAGCCAAAAGTGGGTGGATCCATGGACAAGCCCATGCCCCTGCTTACAGCCAAATGCTTAATCTTCACTGAACACTCCTCATTCTAGGGAAAATAAAGGGATAATAACAGAAATAAGAGAGGGAGGACAGAGGAAATAAACCATGTGTCCTAAAGAAACAGTATAGGGATAATCATCTTTATTTATTTATTTTTTTTTTTGAAAAAGGCCAGCTGAAATCTTTGTCCTGGATTTGTAACTCATGTTTTCATGACACCAAAAGCTTTTTTAGACTTGTGTTTTTTCCTTGATGCAGAAACTTTAGTTCATGGACAAGTCTTTAAGGAAGGAGATATGGAAAAGAAAGGAAGACTTTTCTTAGAAGCTCCCAAGATAGGTTTCTTATTAAAGTGTATAAATGTGTTATTATCATTTTCTTCCTTGGGGAAAACATTATTTATTTGTAGGAGAAAAGGACACATTTGTTGGTTGATGGCTCTGTTACCATGGAAACATAAATTTAAAAAACTAAGAAAAATGTTTTTTTTTTTTAATTAATTTTATTTTATTTTTAAACTTTACATAATTGTATTAGTTTTGCCAAATATCAAAATGAATCCACCACAGGTATACATGTGTTCCCTATCCTGAACCCTCCTCCCTCCTCCCTCCCCATACCATCCCTCTGGGTCGTCCCAGTGCACTAGCCCCAAGCATCCAGTATCGTGCATTGAACCTGGACTGGCGACTCGTTTCATACATGATATTTTACATGTTTCAATGCCATTCTCCCAAATCTTCCCACCCTCTCCCTCTCCCACAAAGTCCATAAGACTGTTCTATACGTCAGTGTCTCTTTTGCTGTCTCGTGTACAGGGTTATCGTTACCATCTTTCTAAATTCCATATATATGCGTTAGTATACTGTATTGGTGTTTTTCCTTCTGGCTTACTTCACTCTGGATAATCATCTTTAAAATGCAATGGAATAATCATCTTTAAAATGCAATGGAAAACTACACCTCTTTAAAATTACTGACTACACAGACCAGTAGATTTCAAGTAAGTTACAGTACATTCATATGATAAAACATTTTGCAGACATTAGACACATATTCTTAAATAATATTTAATGCACCAGAAAGTGCTTAAAACATAAAGTAAAAAGAGCTGATGTAAAATCTGTACATACAGTGTTTATCAATATCACAAAACTAAAAGTTTGGCATGTGTGTTAGTAGCTCGGTTGTGTCTGACTCTCTGCGACCCCATGGACTGTAGCCAGCCAGTCCTCTGTCCATGGAATTCTCCAAGCAAGAATACAGGAGTGGGTTGCCATCTCTCCAGGGGATCAAACCTGGGTCTCCTCCATTGCAGGCAGATTCTTTACCATCTGAGCCACCAGGGAAGCCCTTGAATGTGTGGTAAATATATATATACATATATATATGTATATATATATACATATGTATATATATATACACACACACACATATATATATATAAAAACACACACTAGTTCTTATATCTGAGTGATATGATTATATAAGAATTTTAGCTTTTGATTTCTCCTTCATATTTGAATGAGATCCTTGCTGGGTACAATAATCTGGGCTGTAGGTTAATCCAGCAATCCCGCTGCTGGGCATACACACTGAGGAAACCAGAAGGGAAAGAGACACGTGTACCCCAATGTTCATCACAGCACTGTTTATAATAGCCAGGACATGGAAGCAACCTAGATGTCCATCAGCAGATGAACGGATAAGAAAGCTGTGGTACATATACACAATGGAGTATTACTCAGCTATTAAAAGGAATACATTTGAATCAGTTCTAATGAGGTGGATGAAACTGGAGCCTATTATACAGAGTGAAGTAAGCCAGAAAGAAAAACACCAATACAGTATACTAACGCATATATATGGAATTTAGAAAGATGGTAACAATAACCCTGTATACGAGACCGCAAAAGAGACACTCATGTATAGAACAGTCTTTTGGACTCTGTGGGAGAGGGAGAGGGTGGGATGATTTGGGAGAATGGCATTGAAATATGTATAATATCATATATGAAACGAGTCGCCAGTCCAGGTTCGATGCACGATACTGGATGCTTGGGGCTGGTGCACTGGGATGACCCAGAGGGATGGTATGGGGAGGGAGGAGGGAGGAGGGTTCAGGATGGGGAACACATGTATACCTGTGGCAGATTCATTTTGATATATGACAAAACCAATACAATATTGTAAAGTTAAAATAAAATTTAAAAAAAAATAAAACCAAAAAAAAAAGAATTTTAGGTCCTTTCTAAAATTTTTCTGTTGTATTCCAAAATTTATGTGAGGTTACATTCATCATTTAAAGTTTGTTATATAATAAGAAAAATGTAAAGATAACAGAGGTTGAGGGAAAGAGTTTTCAAAGCAAAGACAAGTCAGTAAGAAAGTAAAACCCAGGGTTCCCTGGTGACTCAGTGGTAAAGAATCCACCTGTCAGTGGAGGAGACACAGGTTCAATCCCTGGTCCAGGAAGACCCCACATGTTGTGGAGCAACTAAGCCCATGAGCCACAACTACTGAGTTTGTGCTCTAGAGCCCAGGAGCCACAATTACTGAGCCCATACGCCGCAAATACTGAAGCCCACATGCCCTAAAGCCCCATGCTCTGCAACAAGAGAAGCCTCATGCACCACAATGAGAAAGTAGGCACCAAGTACCACAATTAGAGAAAAGCCTGCACAGCAAAGACGACCCAGCAGAGTCAAAAACAAATACACAAGTAAATAAAATTATTTTATAAAAAGAAAACAAAACCCATTTCCTGAGCAGCCAGAGCACTGGCATGTGGGTGCAGATAGCTGTGCTAAGGCAGAACATAGGGAATGGGGACAGGGCACAAAGGGCCTGAATACCACACTTAGGAACAGAGATTTTCTTCTGTCCACAGAGCATATTCTGAGTATGAGGGAAGGCTCAGCTGAAACTGTGCTTCTGGAGATTACTCCAGCAAGTAGCATCCTGAATCAATTAAAGTGAAAGACTATTTTAAGAGTCCAAGTGTCAGGCGATGACAGCTAAGCCTGGGTGATGAAGGTGAGGATGTGGTAGACCTGAGTGCCTGGTTATAACTCAACCAATGCTTGGATACAAATGGGAGAGGGGAGGATTAAAGATGGCCTCAAGGACTCAATTCTGGGTGGCTAATTAGAGAGCCATATTATTTACCAAAATTGAGGTAGGAGTATGAGTATATTTTCAACAAGTTGAGTTTAAAGCATCCAAGGAGATCAAACCAGTCAATCCTAAAGGAAATCAACCCTGGCTATTCACTGGAAGGACTGGTGCTGAAACTGAAGCTTCAAAACCTTGGCCACCTGATGCAAAGAGACGACTCACTGGAAAAGACCCTGATGCCTGGAAAGATTGAAGGCAAGAGGAGAAGGGGGCAGAAGAGGATGAAATGGTTGGACAGCATCACTGACTCAATGAACATGAGTTTAAGCAAACTCTGGGAGATAGTGAAGGACAGGGAAGCCTGGCATGGGGTCACAAAGAGTCAGACATGACTTAGCGACTGAACAACAACAAAGGAGCATCTTAAGATTCTAACAGCGAATTAGAAATGTGAATTTGAAACTTGAGAGAGAACTCTGGGCTGGTTACATGGATTCAGGAATCATCTGTATAGACATGAGTGGTGGATGGGGAAATGAAGAGTAGGAGAGAGAGAGAAGGGAGAAGGGACCAAGAAAGAGTCAGACAGAGGACACAGGCAATAACATCAGAGAATCATACTTTGTAACAAAGAAAAGTGGACACTGACAGAGTCACGAAAAACAAACAGAAAGGTGAGCCCTTATTTCAGTACCATGGAAAAAAGGATCTAAGAATGGTAAGTCACCCTCAATGGTAAACGTGGCACAAAATTCAGAGAGACTGAGCACTGAGAAACGGCTGCTGGAAATGGTGATGGGGGGTGGGGGCGGGTGTCAACTGACATTAAAATGTTTTCAGGTGAAACATTAAAAATAAAATCAGCCAGTCTCAGAATAGACATTTCTCTGCAGTAACTGTCACATTAAAAACACACCTGGAGAGCCAAACTCTAAGCATCACGTCATTTCTGCCTCACCCAAATGAGCTGAGACATTCACCTCTGGAATGCTACCAACTTGAGGCCATCACCACAGCAACCAACAGAACAACTGTTGTTTTTTAACTCTGCCCATCGCCAACTACATTGCAGGCTGTGAAATGCATAGAAATGAAGTTGTTCTTTCAAATCCTGTTGTGTGGGACTCAGCATGGTTGCAGGTGTCTGTGAACACTGCCTGACTTAGGGTATTTTCTTTAAAAACTAGAATGATAAAATCTACCAAGCAGTTTGGTAGCAGTCAGGAGAGACAAACTAATTCCTAGCTTTGTGGACTAAAATATATTTATCAATTCAAATTGGATTTAATTGTTTTTCAAGACACAGTTTTAGTGATTCCTTAATCAAACTGATACTTTTCCTTAATACTGAAGAGGAAATTCGTACACCTAAACATCCCTGCAAAAGCAAACCAAACACTGAAAGTGTTAGTCACTCAGTCGTGTCCGACTATTTGTGACCTCAAGGACTGTAGCTCACCAGGCTCCTCTGTCCCTGGAATTCTCCAGGCAGGAATACAGGAGTGGGTTGCTGTTTCCTTCTCCAGGGGATCTTCCCAACCCAGGGACTGAACCTGGGTCTCCTGCATATTGTAGTCAGACTCTTTACCGACTGAGATACGGGGGAAGACCTAAATCAAACACTGGGTCTTGCTTATATCTCTCCTTGTCCTGAAGGGCCAGCTTGGGAAAAGGACAAGAATCAGCTATTCAGTCTATTCTCTTTTTCACATAAATTGATTTTTCTTTTATTCATTTTATTGGCATTTGTATGAGCCAAAGTAGATAACACCTGAAACTATTTGAATCAATGCTACCGATAGGCTTCCCGGGTGGCTCAGTGGTAAAAGAATCTGCCTGCCAATGCAAGGAGACGTAGGAGACACTGCTTCTATCCCTGAGTCAGGGAGATCCCCTGGAGGAAATGGCAACTCACTCCAGTATTATTGCCTGGAAAATCCCACGGACAGAGGAGCCTGGTGGGCTATAGTCCATGGTGTCGCAACGAGTCAGACATGACTGAGCAACTGAGCGTACACACATGCTACCTAATTACTGTTACTAACAGTACTAAAATAACAAATAAAACATGCTTGAGAAGCAGCGCAGGGGAACTGAGAGTTGAAGATCCTTATATTATGCGTCTTACAATTACTAGATTCAGTAGAAAGGTATCATTAATACAATAGAGAACTCTCATAAATCCCAGGATGTCTGAATATGACCTTGTGGCATGAAAAATCTCCAGTCTTCAATATACACAATGATAGGCTGAATGACCAATGAGCAAAGATACAGAAGAATACTTCCAAGTATCAACTGATTGTTTAGAACTGGCTTCCCTGGTGGCTCAGTGGTAAAGAACCCACCTGCCAAAAAGAAGACACGGTTCAATCCCTGGATCAGGAAGATGGCGTGGAGAAGGAAATAGCAACCCACTCCAGTATTCTTGCCTGGGAAATCCCATGGACAGAGGAGCCCAGTGGGCTACAGACCACAAGGTCACAAAAACGTTGGACACAACTTAGCAACTAAATAACAACAAGGTTCCTAAGTTTATATTTACATCCAAGCTTTCACACAATTTTTGCTATTACTGTGACCCTCCTGTACTATTACTTAACTTTTGTTTAAATCAATATTTTTAGGTGAGCCTCTTTCAAAGTGGCCTTATAGTATAAACATGTAAACATTACTAGATAAAATACAGTTTAACAAATGACTGACATGCTAATACCTCTGAGAATACTGAATCTCAAAGATTCCATTTTCTTTGTTACATTCAAATAGCTTATGTACCCATATCTTAACAAATCTCTTCCCAGTGAAGCCCAATCTTAATGTGAAATCCTTTTACGAATGATAGTATGATCTGTTCTAAGAGAACTTTTTAAGACACAAGTCATATCATAGATCTGAACCCCATTCAGTCAACAAATTCAGCAGTGAAGAAGCAAATATGCACCCGATGCAACAGGCTGGGAGTAAGATCTAAATCTAGGCAGAAGGAGCCTAGGAGTAGAGGGATAGCATGAGGGAATTAAAAATGTGAATCACAGAAGAATGGCTTCTAGCTTGAGGTTTCAACTCTGACTAGAAAGAGGAAAACACATACCAGTGTATCAGAACAACTACAACCAAAGTTCTTCATTTGACTCTTTCTGAGATTATATTACTTTAAAATTAAATATCTGATCTGATAATATGCATTTTTTTCTTCACATCCCTGGCCCTCCAGGACTCCACACAAAATTCAAATGTTACAAAGGCAACTCTGTCTCTACACAGATCCTCTCCCGTGCCCCAGACCCTTTTGTTCAGCACTGAATGAGACTCTAGCCCCTAGGAAGCCATCAACCACCTTCAGCGGGGAAGGAGTGAGCATGTGTGTGCCAGGACTGAGGGCCTGAGGACAACTATGGCTCTTGAGAAAGGGAGGAGGAAGGAGGAGGCCTTGTCTAAACTTCTGATCATCAACCAAACCTATACTCCTCCAACCTTCCCCAACTCTCTTTTTTTTAATTACTTAATTTAGGCTGTGCTGGGTCTTTGTTGCTGTGTAGGCTTTTCTCTAGTTGCAGAGAGCTGGGGCTCGTCTCTAGATGTGCTGCATGGGTTTCTCACTGCAGTGCCATCTCTTGCTGCAGAGCCTGGGCTCTAGGGCTCAAGGGCTTCAGTAGTTGCGGCATGTGGGCTCAGCAGCTGTGTCTCAAGGGCCCTAGAGGGTGGGCTCAGCAGCTGAGGCACATGCACTCATTTGCTCAACAGCCTGTGGGATCTTCCTAGACCAGGGATCGAACACCCACATCTCCTGCATTGGCAGGCGGGTTCTTTAGCACTGAGACACCAGGGAAGCCCCCACCTCTCTTAATAGTAATTTCACATTTCCAGTTGCTTGGGCCAAAAACGTTTGAGTCCTTCTTGATGTGATGCTTTCTTTCACATCCCAATCAATCAACAAACTCTCTAAATCTACCTGACAAATACACCCAGAATCCTTCTCCTTCTCACCACCTCCACAGCCATCATTATGACCCAAACCACCTTCACCTCCTGCATGGGTTATTGCAACAAACTCCTAACCAGTCTCCCTATATCCCCTTCAGCCTATTATACAACAGTCAGAGTAAACCTGCTTGTGTGTAAATCAGATCATATCACTCCTCTCCTCAGAACTCCAGGGGCTTCTCCATCTCCCTCACAGTAAAATCCATAATGTCCTTGAGGTAGCCCACACAGCCCTACATGTCCTGATCCTTGTCACATACTTGATCTTATCCTCATCCTCTTTTCCTCTTCCTGCTGGTCCTTCCAGTCTGACCCCTCTGGTCTACTCAAGACCCCTGACCTTTTAAGGCATCTTTTCTCCTCTAGGATCTTCCCTCTTGCTGCTGTTTTTGCTTGGGCATTCTTCCTCTGATAGTACCATCTCATTTCCTTTACATCTGTACTCCAAGGGAAGCTTCTCAGCTGGGTTTTTTTTTTTTTTTTTCCCCCTCTAGCCACCTGATTTAAAATTTAATTTGCCCACCAGCACTCCATTTCTCTCTTTTATTCTTCTATGGCACACATCACCAACTAAAATGATGTATTTTCCTTATTTCTTTTATTCATTACTTCATGTTTTTAGATTGGGCTTCCCTTGTGGCTCAGCTGGTAAAGAATCCGCCTGCAATGCAGGAGGCCTGGGTTCAATCCCTGGGTTGGGAAGATCCCCTGGAGAAGGGAAAGGCTACCTACTCTGGTATCCTGACCTGGAGAATTTCATGGACTGTATAGTCCATGGGGTCACAAAGAGTCAGACACGACTGAGAGATTTTCACTCACTTCCTGCCTTTAGAATGTGAACTCCACCAAGAAAGTGATTTGTGTATATTTAATTAACTGCTGTAGTCCTAGAACCTAGATAGCTGTCTGGCCTATAGAATGTGTTCAATGAATGTTTATGGGATTAATGTGTAAAAGGAGGGATGGAAAGGACAGATAAATTATGAGAATGAATCTCCAGAAGGATAGCAGCACCATTTTAGAACCAGATTAAGATGAGTGGACTCAATTCAGAGAGGACACAACAAGAATGTCCTACTAATACAAGGAAAAGATAGGAATTTTTGTAATGCGGTATAGGAATAGTCAGTTTTCTTCATATGTAACTTGAACATGGCTTTGATTATTCAGCTCCATGAGAAGAAAAATCAGTAACGAACTCTGTGATTCTAAAAACCTCATTTCAGAAATTTAAGAATTCATTAGCAAATGAGAATGAACCTGTCTCTAGGGACACCACCACCAGGTGAAAATTCAACAGCATAATTGGCCAATACCAGGAAAAACTACATACAAAGCTTGAGCTGCTTTGATGTCTATAAAAGCCAGGGCTGAATTCTTGACATGTAAACAATTATAGTACTAAGCCATAGACAGTTTTGACTTCATAAATCCTTAAAGCCCCCATTAATCTGGACTTCAATAATGGATTGATACAAACAGTTTCAGATTTTCAGAGTGTCCTAATCTTGGCTCAGATGGTAAAGAATCCTTTTCTAATGAACAGTATCGAAGAAAGCAAAATCAAAGTGACTCAAAGTGGCACCTACTTCAGTCTGAAGGTGCCCAATGAAATGGTGAAGAAACAACTATAATGTTGCAAACTTTACTACAAGATTTAAACCAAACACTGAAACATATATACGGTAAAACAATATATTAAAGAAAGTCAACTAGAAAACCACTAAACTTATTTTATTAAGGCGAACTTGAGCAACACAGAAAATTTTTCAAGCCAAGTTTCATTCAATTCCCATTGGATCTACTACCTGTACATTAACTCACTCCCCTCAAAGGAGATGTTGGGGGGACAGTGACTAATGAGACATAGAAGAGGAATCACAAAATTATTCAATATCACTCAAATTCGGATGATAAAGAAAGAAACTTAATGTCCTGATTGTGGATTACTAGCGAAGACTAAGAAATGGATGATCACAAAAATAATCAGAAACCAGGAGAGGACCTGCACATCAAGCCAATGTTAAGTAACTTGAAGACCCTGATCAGGAAGCTTTCATTATGTTTGAAAAGTTACAATAAGGTCAGTTAATCCAAGAAGAGTCATTTGCCTGACTGATACCTACTCACTCTCTTGATCCCAGATCAAATGTTACCACTTCAGGAAGATCTTCTCTCATCTCACTCCTCCAACTAACTCAGGTTTTTCCATATTCCCTGATGGCATATTTTACTGTTTCTTCATTGCACTCAGCACAGTCATCTACCCCCTTGTGTATTATTAAAGAGATGCTTAGGCTAAGTAGAAACCACGACCCAACTTTAGAGAATGTTCTGGCGCCTACAGAGGGTAGATGAGCAACTCACAAATACTTTTCCCCAAATAAGGCTTGTTCTTTTCTATGAATGTTAAACACTAAGCAGACAGTGGCACCAGTCAACAGGGAAACCATGTTAATTGGTAGTAGCAACACTGATAAAGGTCAGTTCTCTCAAAGTTTCCAGAACTCCCATCATCTAATCATCCGAGGATATCAGAGAGTCATGGAGAAAGAGTTTAGTGTCCATTGTTTTCACTCCTTTCACAACATTTCTGGCACCCTTAAGATAAGCATCTAGAAAAGAAATACAAAAATAAATGTAATAAGGTCAATTGAGCTGTGCACAAGGCTGAGGCATCTTTGCCACCACACAGATTGCAGATAAAGAACAAGAGGTGGTAAAACTACATATCCAGGGAAACCCAGAGCTAGTTCTTAGATCTCTGCAGACATGACAAGTACTTCTCACTCCCCACTTTAATTTTAATTCTAGTGTGTACAATCTCAAATCTAGGATCAATCCCCAAGAAATGATAATATGTTTAAAGAGAAAGAAAGGCTAAAAAATCTGAGCTAATAGAGTTCTGAAGACTCTTGAGCTTCCCCATCCAGCCACTGACACTCCCAGATTTGTTGACAGTCTTCATATTCTCCAGAAAAGTCAGTGTTTCAACTATCCTGACTACACTATACTTACTACACTAACCATTTCATATATGTCACTTAGATGATAGGCCCATATTTTAGGTCAAAAAAAATACTACCATATTAATTACTAAAATAAATGCAGAAAACTTATAATCAAAGAAATGTTTTGAAGATGAGATATGAAAAACCAACTGTCTTGAGCAACTATTAAGACTTTTTTAGCAAATCTCTTTTCTGAAGGCTCTGTATATAAATTCCATCATCAGCTTTGGCTGCTATGGCAACTGGAATATTTAGAAAATGATTTGAAGCCAGTATCGCTACACATCTAGCATCTTTTGCAGGAAACAGAAAAGACTATGAGGTCTAATCCACTCTAATTTTGAATATAGCTTTGATTTTCATTCCTGAATCTATTTACACCTATACTTGCAAATCAACAGATAACAATCTATTACAAAGGTATAAGCATTATGGAGCAGCCTCTCATTTCATTCCTTAACTAATCACGTTAACACACTGATGTACTCTCCTCTCAGTTTTAGTAGGCCTTCCTATCTTCTTTTTAAAAATAGACAGTTTTAGGTTCACAGCAAAACAGAGTTGAAAATACAGAGAGTACTCATATTCCACCCAACCCCCAATGCACAAAAAGTGTATTTCCCTATTATCAATCCACCACCAGAGAGGTACATTTGTTACTCCAATAACACTCACACATCATAATCACCCGAAGTCCATAGTTTACATTAGGGGTACACTTTTGGTATTGTATTTTCATTCTGTGAGTTTTGAAAAATGTATCAGATCAGATCAGATCAGATCAGTTGCTCAGTCGTGTCCAACTCTTTGCGACCCCACAAATCGCAGCACGCCAGGCCTCCCTGTCCATCACCAACTCCCGGAGTTCACTCAGACTCACGTCCATCGAGTCAGTGATGCCATCCAGCCATCTCATCCTCTGTCATCCCGTTCTCCTCTTGCCCCCAATCCCTCCCAGCATCAGAGTCTTTTCCAATGAGTCAACTCTCAGTGACATGTAAATATCATTATAGGATCATATAGAGTAATTTCACTGCCCTAAGAATCCACTCTCCCCCCACTATTTATCCTTTTCTCCCTGCTAATCCTTGGAAATCACCTGTCTTTTGACTGTCTCCATAGTTTTGCCTTTCCCAGAATGTGACATAGTTGGAATTATATGGTATGTAGCCTTTGCAGATTGACTTCCTTTACTTAGTAATATGCATTTAAGGTTCTTCCATGTCTTCTTACAGCTTAACAGCTCATTTCTTTTTAGTGCTAAATGATACTACATTGTCTGGTTATACCACAGTTTATTTATCTACTAGCCTACTAGAGGATGTTGTGCTGCCTTCAACTTTTGGCAATTATGAATAAAGTTGCTATAAATATCCATGCACAAGCTTTTTTGTGGATACACTTTTCAATATATTTGGATAAATAACAAAGAAAAGTGCTTGTGGACTGTAGACAAGACTATGGTTAATTTTTTGAGGAACTTCCAAACTGTCTTACAAAGTAACTATACAACCAAAAATGAATGAAGAATTCCTGTTACCCCATATTTCACACCATTTGGTGCTGTCAGTGTTCTGGATTTCCATTATTCTAACAGACAGGCATATAGTAGTATCTTGTTGTTTTAATTTGCATTTCCCTAAGTTAGAATGATCAAAAATGACAGAATGATCTCTGCTTTTTCCAAGACAAACCATTCAATATAACGGTAATCCAAGTCTATGCCCCGACCAGTAATGCTGAAGAAGCTGAACAGTTCTATGAAGACCTACAAGACCTTCTAGAACTAACACCCAAAAAAGATGTCTTTATTATCATAGGGGACTGGAATGCAAAAGTAGGAAGTCAAGAGATACCTGGAACAACAGGCAGATTTGACTATAGAGTACAAAATGAAGCAGGACAAAGTCTAACAGAGTTTTGCCAAGAAAAAGCACTGGTCATAGCAAACACCCTCTTCCAACAACACAAGAGAAGACTACACATGGATATCACCAGATGGTCAATCCCAATTCGACTGCCAAATCCCAATTTGGCTGCAATTCTTTGCAGCCAAAGGTGGAGAAGTTCTATACAGTCAGCAAAAACGAGACCAGAAATCAACTGTGGCTCAGATCATGAACTTCTAACTGTCAAATTCAGACTTAAATCGAAGGAAGTAGGGAAAACCACTAGACTATTCAGGCATGACCTAAATCAAATCCCTTATGATTATACAGTGGAAGTGAAAATAGATTCAAGGGATTAGATCTGAAAGAGTGCCTGAAGAACTATGGATGGAGGTTCATGACACTGTTAAGAGGCAGGGATCAAGACCATCCCCAAGAAAAAGAAATGCACAAAGGCAAAATGGTTGTCTGAGGAGGTCTTGCAAATAGTTGAGGAAGGAAGAGAAGCTAAAGGCAAAGGAGAGAAGAAAAGATATACCCATTTGAATGCAGATTTCCACAGAATAGAAAGGAGAGATAAGAAAGCCTTCCTCAGTGATCAATGCAAAGAAATAGAGGAAAGCAACAGACTGGGAAAGACTAGAGATTTCTTCAAGAAAATCAGAGATACCAAGGGAACACTTCATGCAAAGATGGGCTCAATAAAGGACAGAAATGGTATGGACCTAACAGAAGCAGAATATATTAAGAAGAGGTGGCAAGAATACCAAAAGAACTATGCAAAAAAAGATCTCCATTACCCAGATAGCCACAATGATGTGATCACTCACCTAGAGCCAGCTGCATCCTGGAATGGGAAGTCAAGTGGACCTTAGGAAGCATCACTATGAACAAAGCTAGTGGAGGTGATGGAATTCCAGTTGAGCTATTTCAAATCCTAAAGGATTATACTGTGAAAGTGCTACACTCAATATGCCAGCAAATTTGGAAAACTCAGCAGTGGCCACAGGACTGGAAAAAGTCAGTTTTCATTCCAATCCCAAAGAAAGGCAATGCCAAAGAATGTTCAAACTACTGTGTAATTGCACTCATCTCACACACTAGCAAAGTAATGCTTAAAATTCTCCAAGCCAGGCTTTAACAGTATGTAATCGTGAACTTCCAGATGTTCAAGCTGGATTTAGAAAAGGCAGAGGAATCAGAGATCAGGTTCAGGATGGGGAACACATGAGAAATAAAGGAATAAAAAATAAAAAAAAATAAAAAGAAAAAAAAATAAAATTAAATTAAAAAAAAGAGGTCAAATTGCCAACATCCGTTGAATCATACAAAAAGTAAGAGAATTCCAGAAAAAATATCTACTTCTGGTTTATTGATCACTCCAATGCCTTTGACTGTGTACATCACAACAAACTATGGAAAATTCTTAAAGAGATAGGAATACCAGACCACCTCACCTGCCTCCTAAGAAACCTGTATGCAGGTCAAGAAGCAACAGTTAGAACCAGACATGGAACAGTGGACTGGTTCCAAATCAGGAAAGGAGTAGGTCAAGGCTGTATACTGTCACCCTGCTTATTTAACTTCTATGCAGAGTACATCATGCGAAATGCCAGGCTGGATGAAGCACAAGCTGGAATCAAGTTTGCTGGGAGAAATATCAGTAATCTCAGACATGCAGATGACACCACCCTTATTGCAGGAAGTGAAGAACAAAAGGACCACCTGATGAAAATGAAAGAGGAGAGTGAAAAAGCTGGCTTAAAACTCAACATTCAGAAAACTAAGATCATGGCAATCAGTCCCATGACTTCACAGCAAATAGATGGGGAAACAATGGAAATTGTGAGACTATATTTTTTGGGACTCCAAAATCACTGCAGATGGTAACATAGGATGAGACAGTTCGACAGCATCACCAACTCAGGGGACATGAGTTTTAGCAAGCTCTGGGAGTTGGTGTTGGACAAGAAAGCCTGCTTTGCTGCAGTTTATCGGGTTGCAAAGAGTCGGACATGACTGAGTGACTGAACTGAACTGAAGATAGAGCTTCCCTGGTAGGTCAGACAGTAAAAGATCTGCCTGCCATGAGGGAGATCTGGGCTCGATCTCTGGGTCAGGAAGATCCCCTGGAAAAGGGCATGGCAACTCACTCCAGTATTCTTGCCTGGAGAATTCCATGGACAGAGGAGCCTGGTGGGCCACAGTCCATGCGGTCGCAAAGAGTGAACATGTCTGAGTGACTAACACCATACAAAGTAGAGCACCTTTCACATATGCTTACTTTCTAAGCCTTTCTCCTTTTACTCAATACCTGAGTGTCCCACTGAAAGCCATGCAACAGAATGAAAACCAAGTCCTTCAGTCATTAGCTGGTTGTGATTTAAGAAAAAAAAACAACCATGGTTTTCACATTCTACAATGAAGCGCTCCTATTCCTGGGTCACTGAAATAGCTAACTTTTATAGGGAAAACAAATCTGTGCAGAAACGAAGAGGAAAAAAGGACAGCACAATTCAATACAGCAGTCAGGCCCGTGCTTCCCAGGTGGCACTAGTGGTAAAAAACCCACCTGCCAACACAGAAGACATATGAGACACTGGTTCGATCCTTGGGTTAGGAAGATCCCCTGGTTGCATGGCAACCCATTCCAGTATTCTTGACTACAGAATCTGATGGACAGAGGAGCCTGGCAGGCTACAGTCTATAAGATCCAAAAGAATCAGACGACTGAAGTGACTTAGCACACACCCTAATAACACGTATGAAAAAAATTCAGACAAGTTTTGGAGTTCTTTGCTTGGGCCATGGCATTAGGAATTTCACCTAGCATTATCAGTGCTTCTTTGAGGTCCAAAAAGTAAGGAGATTTGTTCTTCATTGAAGTTCTGACAAGATGTTTCCCTGAACATTTAGTGATGATGGTTATGGAGTATCAACATTAATCTACCTAGATGAATAAGTACTGAAAAAAAAGCAAGTTATCTAAGTATATGCTGCAAGATAATGGGGGAACAGTGGAGGTGGGGGAATTCTGATTCATGCAAATATGCTAAAATCCAAAAGAACCAGCTCCTAACTAAAAATCGTTAACCCTCTAAAACAATGACCAAGACATTTTAGAAGTAAACTAATCAAACTATCATTCTTTTTCCTCTTGAAGCTTACTGATTTTGTTTTGAAAATATGTGTTATGATCTCTTTGAATAAAGCTAGTGGAGATGATGGAATTCCACATGAGCTATTTCAGATCCTAAAAGATGATGCTGTTAAAGTGCTGCACTCTACACACCAGCAAATTTGGAAAACTCAGCAGTGGACACAGGACTAGAAAAGGTCAATTTTCATTCCAATCCCAAAGAAAGGCAATGCCAGAGAATGTTCAAACTACTGTGCAATTGCACTCATTTCACATGCTAGCAAAGTAATGCTCAAAATTCTCCAAGCCCAGCTTCAAAATATGTGAACCATGAACTTCCAGATGTTCAAGCTGGAGTTAGAAAAGGCAGAGGAACCAGAGATCAAATTGCCAAAATCCACTGAATCATCAAAAAAGCAAGAGAATTCCAGAAAAACATATACTTCTGCTTTGTTGATTACGCCAAAGCCTTTGACTCTATGGATCATAACAAACTGTGGAAAATTCTTCAAGAGATGGGAATACCACACACCTTACCTGCCTCATGAGAAATCTGTATGCAGGTCAAGAAGCAACAGTTAGAGCCAGACAGGAACAATGAACCGGAACAAGAGTTCCAAATTGGGAAAGGGTCAAGACTATACATTTTCACCCTGATTATTTAACTTATATGCAAAGTACATCATGAGAGATCCCAGGCTAGATGAATCACAAGCTGGGATCAAGACTGCTGGGAGAAATATCAATAACCTCAGGTTTGAAGATGACACCATCCTTATGGCAGAAAGCAAAGAGAAACTAAAGAGCCTCTTGATGAAAGTGAAAGAGAAGAGTGAAAAAGCTGGCTTAAAACTCAACATTCAGAAAACTAAGACCATGGCATCCAATCCCATTACTTCATAGCCAATAGATGGGGAAACAATGGAAAACAGTGGCAGACTTTATTTTGGGGGCCTCCAAAATCACTGTAGATGGTGACTGCAGCCATGAAATTAAAAGACACTTGCTCTTTGGAAGAAAAACTACTACAAACTTAGACAGCATATTAAAAAGCAGAGACATTACTTTGCCAATTAAGGTCTGTCTAGTCAAAGCTATGGTTTGTCCAGTAGCCATGAATGGGTGTGTGAGTTGGAACATAAAGAAAGCTGAGCACTGAAGAATTGATACTTTTGATCTGTGGTGTTGGAGAAGACTCTTGCACATTCCATGGAATGCAAGGAGATCAAACTAGTCAATCCTAAAGGAAATCAGTCCTGAACATTCATTGGGAGGACTGATGCTGAAGCTGAAGCTGCAATACCTGGCCACCTGATGTGAAGAACTGACTCATTGGAAAAGACCCTGATGCTGGGAAAGATTGAAGGAAGGAGGAGAAGGGGATGACAGAGGATGAGATGATTGGATGGCATCACTGACTCAATGGACATGAGTTTGAGCAAGCTCTGGGAGTTGGTGATGGACAGGGAAGCCTGGCATGCTGCAGTCCATGGGGTTGCAAAGAGTTGGACACGACTGAGCAACTGAACTGATAATGGAGTCTTTTATAAAAGGTGTCTACCTCTGCAATACTGGTGTGGAAACAAGCTAATATTGAGGTTTTAAAGAGAATCTAAGACAATCTGTACTACTGTTATCGATATTAAGAAGTGTTTCCAGCAGCTACAGCTTCCAGAAATAAAAATCTTGTAGTCAGTGCAGGTAATATAATCAGAAGTGTCAAATAAAAGAGAAGAAAAATTCTGTGACATTCACAGATGTCACCTTCATTCACTCATTTTGTTCAACAAAAAATTATTTTGAGTAACCACTGCATTCCAGGCACTTCTTACTACTTAAATATGTAGTTTATACTGATTTAAATATGTAAATAATATTATGTGTTAGAAAATGGTAAGTTTTGGACATCAAGAGTACTAGGCTGGAGCTGTGAGCAGAAAGGGGCCTTAAACAGGGCCCTTGTTAGGATGACAGCATCTAAGCAAAGGCTTGAAGAAAGTGAGGGTGTGAATTCTGTGGTCATCTGGGGAAAGTAGTCTGGGCAGAGACAGCACAGAGGCCCAAAGGAGAGAGCAGGCTTAGCACACTGAAGGCCAGCAGGTAGGCCAACAGCAGTGGAGCAGAGTCAAAGGAGAAGGTTAAGTGTAGGCCTCTTAACCTTCTGTCCTCCTGTAGGCAGGATTTCAGCATCTACTCAGACAGGAAGTCCTGGAGGATTTTCAGTAGAAAATATAACTTACTTTTTACAATCTTGTCTATTTTAGAAAATATAAGACCCATTTAAGGTGGAGAAAAATGTATAAGAAACTCCAGTATACTTGTGACTAAGTCTAAAACACTGTTTCATTTATACTCCCTACTCCACTCTCACCCCAGATCATTTTGAGGAAAACCTCAGACATCCTGCCATTTCAACTATATGAATTCCTTATATATATTTGTAATACAAATTTATTTCTTTTAATTGGAGGCTAATTACTTTACAATATTGTATATGAATTTCAGTGGTTGTTGTTGCTTTGTCACTAAGTCATGTCCCACTCATTTTGCGACTCCAGGCTCCTCCGTCCATGGGATTCTCTAGGTAAGAATACTGCAGTGGATTGGCCATTTCCTTCTCCAGGGGATCTTCCCTACCCAGGGATCAAACCCATGTCTCCTGCATTGATATGCAGATTCTTTACTCCTGAGCCACCAGAGAAACCCATGTATTTTAGTAGAGACCTCCAAAATATAGCCACTCTTTTTTAACACCACTGTAGTATATCAACAATTACCACCCTCAGTGTGGGCTAAAGCAGTTCATACTGACTTGGCCAGTAAGCACTAATGTGTATATCCCTTCCCATTTAGGGATCTCTGACCTAAAACAGATTACTTGAAATTGGCCACAAAGGGAGCACATATTTCACAGAAATCAACAAATATGAAAATCAGGGCTTTAATTTAAGGAGATCCATTTGTTAAATATTTATCGTCATACCTCAGATTCATGTTTGAAAAATTAACAATGCTTTATTAACATCAAGAGATGTCCAGTCAGGGGTCATATTTTCTTGGTAAACTTACAATATTCTTTAGTCTGTGTGTTTGAACAAGGATCAAAATAAGACCCACACTTTGCAATTGTTGCTTTTTCTTAAGTTGCTTTTAATCTGCAGGGTCTCCAACATCTTTTTTTTTTTTTTTTCTTGTACTTGTTTTTGCTGTTATTGAAAAACAAAACAGGTTGTCTATTCCACAGAGCTTGCCACAGTCTGGATTTTGCTGACTGCAGCCTTCTGACTTCACATAACATGATCCCCTATCTCCTATAAATTGGCAGTAAGATCAAGGGGCTAGCTAATGCAGACTCAGTTCCATTTTTTGGACAAATCTCCTTTATTGGTGAAGAAAGAGTATTTTTATCAGGAGGAACAGTAATATAGATTAAGTTTTATTTTATGGTAGTAAAAGCCTATTGATGATCATTCCAACATGATAATATTTTACATTCTATCACCTGTCTACTTATTATTTGAATATGTCTATAAGAGAAATTTTCATCGGTCAACCACCTGATGAGTTTACATTTTATCAAGGCCACTCTGATTGCTGTGCAGAGGAAAGACCAGAGAGGCAAGTGTAGAAGCAGAGATGTGAGTTAGGTGTTTCACCCACCTGGGAGAGCCACAGTCATGCTTAATGGCAGGGTGTAACCACATCACCAATTCAATGGACATGAGTTTCAGCAACTCCCTGAGACAGTGAAGGACAGGGAAGCCTGGTGTGCTGCAGTCCATAGGATCACAAAGAATTAGACACAATTGAGTAACTGAACAACAACTGTTGAAGTGGTGAGAAGCATCAGATCCTAGATTTTTCTTGAAGTTCGTCTAACAATGGCATCCTGTCCCATCACTTCATGGCAAATAGAAGGGGAAAAAGTGGAAGGAGTGACTGATTTTCTCTTCTTGGGCCCTAAAATCACTGCAGATGGTGACTGCAGCCATGAAATTAGAAGACACTTACTTCTTGGAAGGAAAGTTATGACAAACCTAGACAGTGTATTTAAAAGCAAAGGCATCACTTTGTCAACAAAGGCCTATATAGTCAACGCTAAAGTTTTTCCAGCAGTCATGTATGGATGTGAGAATTGGACCATAAGGAAGTCAGAGCACCAAAGAACTGGTGCTTTTGAATCATGGTGTTGGAGAAGACTCTTGAGAGTCCCTTGGACTACAAGGAGATCAAACCAGTCAACCTTAAAGGAAATCAACCCTGAATTCTCATTGGAAGGACTGAAGCTGAAGCTGAAACTCCAATACTTTGGTCACCTGATATGAAAAGCCAACTCATTGGAAAAGACCCTGATGCTGGGAAAGATTGAGGGCAAAAGAAGAGGGTAGCAGAGGATGAGATGGCTGGATGGCATCACTGATTCAATGGACATGAATCTTGGGCAAACTCCAGGAGATAGTGAAGGACAGGGAGGCCTGGTGTGCTGCAGTCCATGGGGTTGGACAGGACTTAGGGACTGAATGACAACATCCAACCAAAGTTCTCAATGGATTGGAGTTGTTCAATTGTTGTTTTTGCTATTTGCAAGTGGCCCAGGAGGTATCTGGTGGCTCAGATGGTAAAGAGTCTGCCTGCAGTATGGGAAGCCAGGGTTTGATCCCTGGGTCAGGAAGATCCCCTGGAAAAGGAAATGGCAATCCACTCCAGTATTCTTGCCTGGAAAATCCCCTGGATGGAGGAGCCTGGCAGGCGACAGTCCATGGGGTCACAAAGAGTCAGACATGACTGAGCAACTTCACAGGAGGTATCTGATGATTAAAAGTGTGTAATATGGCTCAGGCAGGACTTCAATTTCTAGGTGCCACAAGCTGTATAGAAAATCAAATCACTCAGCAAAGAGCTGAGAGGGTACTGGGGGAGGTGCTAGGAGATGCCAGGTAGAGAAACGAACTGACCATCCAGTTTTCCTATGTTAACTAAGAAACATATAACTGGAGAAACAGGTATTAATATGAAGCTGATGCTCAATGCCACATTATTTTCAGCCTATTTTCTAGATCAAGTTCCACCTCACTGACTGCCATGCTCTCATAGGATCAGACATGACCACGCTTGCTAAAAAGTGTGTCAGGATAATAGAGAACATGTGCAAAGAACCTGGGTGGGCATTTTCCTCAGAGAGATTTGTTAAAAGAATAAAATAATCTCTTAACTGGATGAACTTCAAAGGTCTTCTGACAAACTTTACTCTCCCACTCTCTTTTTATAGAAGGAAAAAAGATGTGAAGAGGTGAAGTAACTTCCTCCAAGGTAATTAACTTGCAACTAACCAGTAGAAATGAAGTTGGAAATAGTTCATGGCCTTGGAGGATGGAATATAGACTAGAAAAGAGAAATACTAATATATTTTCTAAGTAACTACAAGAAGACACCCTACTCATTCTCTCTCTCTTTCTCTCTCTTACACACGCACACACACCCCTCTCTAGAAGCCTACTGTGGAACAGAAGAGGTTAACTGGCAAAATAGCATCATATGACTGGTTTTACAGTGTTTCCTTTCATAGCATACTAACAAAAAGGTAATAAGGTAATGAAATGGTTTGTAAGGGAGAAAGGCTATAAAAATGAAATCAAAGCCCCCGGCTGGCAAATGAGCATTTGTTCACCCACTGTTTTTTGCTAAAATAGATTTTCATTGAAAGATTCTACTGTGTGTCTGGTGCTTTAGGTATCATTTTTTCAGCTTTATTATAGTACATTTTAAAATTTTTAATTGGAAGATAATTACTTTACAATGTTGTGTTGGTTTCTGCCTACAACAACACAAATCAGCCAAAAGAGTGTGTGTGTGTGTATGTGTGTATCTCCTCCTTCTTGAGCCTTCTCAGCTTTATTATAAATGTGACCATAGAAAAACGCTCTTCTTACTTTCCAATCTTTACATGCAATCTATTGAATGAGATATTTATAGGAACACTTTGAGAACATCCAAAAATCTCCAAGTAAGCCTGGAAGTATGTACTCTCTCCTACATCCTAATAAATTTAAAAGTGGTTAAAGGAAAATTTACTAAATTCACTAATCTATTAATAAGGACACATTGAGGAAGAGTCTAATAGAAATTGGTGTAACCAACTGCCAAAGGAGATAAATACCAAATGCATATTATATAAAAATAAACAACAGACTGTTTTGAATGCATCAATTATCTCGGTACTTTCCATTGAGCAAAGGCAGTGAACAGGCCTTTCAAAGATATTTCTATTAACTCCTCAATAGATCACAACAAACTGCTAAGAGATTTAGTTATTCATTCAAACCAACTAAAAGACACATGATTTTTTTAGGGAAATTGAAATTCAGGTAAAAAGAAGATAGGTCACTTCTTTATCTTCACCAGAGAATGCTGTTACTGATCACCCATTATATAAAAGGTCTCTTCCTAAGCCCTTTTCATAAGTCATATTAAGACATGGATGAGTATACATTGGAAAAGAAATTCTGTAAGAGCAGGGGTCTTAATTTGTTCTGTGTTTCTGTTGTGTCTCCAAGCATCTGCAGAGTCTGACATATATAAATACTCAGTTAATATTCTTGAATGAACAAGGGCTTCCCAGATAGCACCAGTGGTAAAGAAGCCACCTGCAATGCAGGAGACATAATGACACGTGGGTTAGATCCCTGGGTTGGGAAGATCCCCGGGAGAAGGAAAAGGCAAGCTACTTCAGTATTCTTGCCTGGAGAATCCCATGGACAGAGGAGCCTGGCAGGCTACAGTCCATAGGGTCGTAGAGTCAGATATGACTGAAGCAACTTAGCATGCATAAACACACAAACAACTGAATGAATGGAATGTCTTATCAAACAAGGCAGCTAACAGAAGACAGCTTTGTTGACCCAAAGCTGCACAGCATTCAGAGGGTATCCTTGGTGAAAGTCAAAGCTTCCCTTGATCTCAGGATACAGATATAGATGGCAATAGGAATATGTGTTCAATGAGAATTCCAGCTCTCTGTTGATACTGTTTTTCCCCCCATTCTAATATTTTTTTCACTCTTGTGATTTTATGCTTAAAATGTGCAGATGGATGCACACACATCCTTACCTCTTGGAAATTAGGAATAACTTTGGACACAATCATCTTTATCCTTTCTCAAGTGCTGTTTCAGGCACTGAAGCCACTGCAGTTGCTAGGGAGATAAGGCAGGGGGGCACTTAGTGCTCTCTTTAGCCTGCAGCCCAGGGCATACTGACCAGAATGGAAAAACACCACCAGTCCAGCCTCCAATCAAATCCCTTACAGTCCACTGAAGACAGAAGGAGCTGTGATGCCATTTTGGTATTTAAAACAGGACCATAAAAGTATTGGCTTAAAACTCAGCTATAGTATAATATTCTAGTCATGTTTAAGCAAAACTAAATCAACTTTACATTTTTACACTTATGTGGATCAAGAACCTGAATAAAGTATCACACTTTAGACATTTTCTCTATAAGATGACAGCAATAAGCCTGATACAGGGTCAGAGCAAATAGTTGCTTTTTTTTTTTTAATCAGCAGATCTATTTCCTGAGACGCTTTCCCTGGTGGCTCAGGGGTAAAGAATCCACCTGCCCATGCAGGAGACACAAAAGATGTGGGTTTGATCCCTGGGTCAGGAAGATCCCTTGGGTAAGGAATTGAAAATCCACTCCAGTATTCTTGCCTGGAAAACCCCATGGACAAAGGAGCCTGGTGGGCTGCAGTGCATGGGGTCGCAAAGAGTCAAACATCACTTAGCAACTAAGCAACAACAACTGTTTCTTGAAAGACCTAGAAAGGGTTGTGCTCAGCTGTGTAAGTACTTTTAAGGCCTTGAGCTAGACTGTTGCGAAGTATTTTTAAAGTTTCTAACATAGCCAGGGTATAAGTATCTGTAATCTAGTAGATCTGACCATGACTCTCAACTGCCTTTTACAGCATGCTTTCAGAATTAAACACTGATTCACACCACAGATACTTACAATGAGCCCACTGTCTGGGGGTCTTCTGAGCTTAACACACACAAAAAATCGTCAGCAAAAGAAAGCAAGCAGGATTTATTAAAAGAAAACTAGCTAATGCAGATTTTTAAACTAAAAATGTTTGTAATTACTTAAATACTGGTTCTTATAACATCAGGTCTCCTTTGTTTTCCTCGCCATCATCCTCTCTAAAACTGAGGAACAGCCATCGCCTATGTCAGAGAGGCATTGGTGACTGAGTACATGGACACACGAGGAGCTCAAAAGTGTTCACTTTCTTTCACTCACTTACCTTCCAATAATCTCTCCTGTAATATTCCAGGCATGCAAGCACTCAATAGAAAATGACAAGAATAAGCAACCCAAGGAGTCCATAATGAACAGAAATCATCCAATCATCTAGGTTATATTCCAAGCTGTTGTAAAGAAAGACTGTTATCAAAAGAAATCATTCAAAAGTCATGGCATCTAGCAATAAAACTGTAGGGATCTGACATTTGCCCCTGGAAACAGAAGATTTCAACAACAAACTCATGTAGTGAAGCATTACTAGAACGCAAAAGTGATAAAGTCAGTATAATAACAAAGATCTGAGGAATACTGTGTTACAGTGTTATGCATTACAGTGCCTTTTCCTATAAAAGATGCCTGATTCACCAAAAACTTAAGAAAAGAATACAGATTGTGACATTTAATTCTCTGGCAGAGGAAGCAAGGCAAAATGCAAATGTTAGAATTAATCTAAAATTACAATACTTCATTTAACGTGAGAGTTGAAATAGCACAGATTCATGAATCTGCATGATTGCCTCAGTCTAACCTCTCACCATACAGTGCTCAGCTTCTTATTAGTTTAAAGTAATCTATTTTTCACACTGACATGAGTATCTTTAAGAACCCTAGTAAATGGAGTTTAAATGCCGCAGACTCTGCTACTCACAAAAATATGCTAGCATTCCAGAACAAGATAGGAGATGCATCAGCCCAAAAATGCCATTAAAGCTGTCTTGTGAGTAATTCCATTATAAGTTAATAAGGCATATTTCCAAGGCACACAGCATGTTTGCTTCTTCCTGATGTCTGAAAGGTGGATTATTTTCAAAGGACTAACTTTCATTTTAAGGAGAGCAAAAAACCAATACTTGCAGTCATTCTTCTCTTTATGAAAAAAGTTAAGAACTTGAGAAATTGACTCCTGGCAGCAAATTCATCTTCTAATTTAGTCAAGTCAACCATGTTCCATTAAGTATGTTTATCTTAGTGTAAGTTAAGACCTGGATGAAGAAGTAATATGTGTGTGTGTGTGTGAGAGAGAGAGAGAGAGAGAGAAAGAGATGAAAGACAGAATGAAGCAGTCAACACAGGAAGACAGGAATGTGTTCTTTTTACCAATATACCATCTGCTACAGTAAAGAATGTTACCAAAACCCAGGGCAAAATCACGGCATCATAAAATTCCCAGGGAGGTAACGACTATCCATGAAAAGGGACTTATCAGAGCGACTGATGAGGAAATCATGCTCCCATAGCCTATAAATACCTCCCTCACCCAATTTAAAACTGTTTTTCCTATTCCACTGTTGGGCTTTGCACGTGACTCAGTGATAAAGAATCTGCCTGCCATGCAAGAGACACAGGTTTGATCCTTGGGTCGGGAAGATCTCCTGGAGAAGGAAATGGCAACCCACTCCAGTATTCTTTCCTGGGAAATCCCATGGACAGAGGACCCAGGTGGGCTACAGTCCATAGGGTTGCAAAGAGTTGAATACAACTTAGCGACTAAACAATATTCTGTTGTTATGTGAAACTTTAAAACCCTTAATATTCTTGTTATTTTAAAAATTGAGGGAGGAGGGTTCAGGATGGGGAACACATGTATACCTGTGGTGGATTCATTTTGATATTTGGCAAAACTAATACAATTATGTAAAGTTTAAAAATAAAATAAAATTAAAAATTAAAAAAATTCATTGTTCAATCAAAGGTATTCATTTGACAATTTCCCACAGAGGAATATGGAATGCATCTGCAAGACATTGATCAAAGAAATAAGCCAGCATCCTCGAATCTTGGTCCTTGTAGTTGCTGAGGCAGAGAACCGCACTTAGAGACAGAGGCTTGGGTTTGACTATAGTTCTGACATTGACTGATTTTTGACTCTTGACAAGGTTCTCAACTCTCTCTCATGTTTTGATTCTTCATTTATATCTTCCTCAAAGAATCACTATGAAAATAAAAAATTGCATACCATTTTTGTTATCCAATTTTGCTATTTTTGTTGTTGTGTTATAACACAACATACGTGTTCCTAAAAATTGTGCAGTACAAAAAACTGTGGAATAAAATCCACACAGCTTATGGGAGGGAAAATGTAGTTAGAAACACAACACTCAAAATTTCACCCCTGGGAATGTAAACTGATACAGCCACTATGGCAACTCCTTAGAAAACTAAAAACAGAACTACCATGTGACCCAGCAGTCTCACTTCTGTCCAGAGAAAACCATAAAAGGATACATGAACCCCAGTGTTCACTGCAGCGTTATTTACAATAGCCAGGACATGTGAAGAGAGTGAACTGAAAGTTGCTCAGTGGTGTCTGACTCTTTGTGACTCCATGAACTTTACAGTCCATGGAATTCTCGAGGCCAGAATACTGGAGTGGGTAGCCTTTCCCTTTTCCAGGGTATCTTCCCAACCCAGGGACTGAACCCAGGTTTCCAGCATTGAAGCAGATTCTTTACCAGCTGAGCCACAAAGGAAGCCCAAGAATACTGGAGTGGGTAGCCTAAACCTTCTCCAGTGGATCTTTCCGACCCAGGAATTGAACCAAAGTCTCCTGCATTCAGTTCAATTCAGTTCAGTGACTCAGTCACGTCCAACTCTTTGTGACCCCATGAACCACAGCACACCAGGCCTCCCTGTCCATCACCAACTCCCCGAGTCCACCTAAACCCATGTCCATTGAGTCGGTGATGCCATCCAACCATTTCATCATCTGTCATCCCCTTCTCCTCATGCCCTCAACCTTTCCCAGCATCAGGGTCTTTTCCAAGGAGTCAGTTCTTTGTATCAGATGGCCAAAGTATTGGAGTTTCAGCTTCAATATCTGTCCTTCCAATGAATACCCTGGACTGATCTCCTTTAGGATGGACTGGTTGGACCTCCTTGCAGTCCAAGGGACTCTCAAGAGTCTTCTCCAAAGCCACAGTTCAAAAGCATCAATTATTTGGGGCTCAGCTTTCTTTATAGTCCAACTCTCACATCCACACATGACTACTGGAAAAACCACAGCCTTGACCAGACGGAACTTTGTTGGCAAAGTAATGTCTCCGTTTTTGAATATGCTGTCTAGGTTGGTCATAACTTTCCTTCCAAGGAGTAAGTATCTTTTAATTTCATGGCTGCAGTCACCATCTGCAGTGATTTTGGAGCCCAGAAAAATAAAGTCAGCTACTGTTTCCACTGTTTCCCCATTTATTTGCCATGAAGTGATGGAACTAGATGCCATGATCTTAGTTTTCTAAATGTTGAGCTTTAAGCCAACTTTTTCACTCTCCTCTCTCACTTTCATCAAGCGGCTCTTCAGTTGTTCTTAAATTTGCCATAAGGGTGGTGTCATCTGCATATCTGAGGTTACTGATATTTCTCCTGGCAATCTTGATTCCAGCTTGTGCTTCTTCCAGCCCAGCGTTTCTCATGATGTACTCTGCATATAAATTAAATAAGCAGGGTGACAATATACAGCCTTGACGTAGTCCTTTTCCTATTTGGAACCAGTCTGTTGTTCCAGGTCCAGTTCTAACTGTTGCTTCCTGACCTGTATACAGGTTTCTCAAGAGGCAGGTCAGGTGGTCTGGTATTCCCATCTCTTTCAGAATTTTCCACAGTTTATTGTAATCCACACAGTCAAAGTGACTATGATCCACATAGACAATAAAGCAGAAATAGATGTTTTTTCTGGAACTCTCTAACTTTTTCAATGATCCAACAGATGTTGGCAATTTGGTTCCCCTGCCTTTTCTAAAATGAGCTTGAACATCTGGAAATTCATGGTTCATGTATTGTTGAAGCCTGACTTGAAGAATTTTGAGCATTACTTTACTAGCATGTGATATGAGTGCAATTGTGTGGTAGTTTGAGCATTCTTTGGCATTGCCTTTCTTTGGGATTGGAATGAAAACTGACCTTTTCCAGTCCTGTGGCCACTGCTGACTTTTCCAAATTTGCTGACATATTGAGTGCAGCACTTTAACAGCAGCATCTTTCAGGATTTGAAACAGCTCAACTGGAATTCCATCACCTCCACTAGCTTTGTTCGTAGTGAAGCTTCCTAAGGCCCACTTGACTTCACATTCCAGGCAAATTCTTTACCAACTGAGCTATCAGGGAAGCCCAGCCAGGACATGGAACCAAGCTAAATGTCCATCAACATAAAAACAGATAAAGATATGGTGACTAAGTGACTAAACAATAAACAACACCACCATATGGAGGTGAGTGTGGACCATGGCAAGGGTCTGAAATGTGAGGTAGTTGGTAGATGTTTATGAAATGTACATTTTATGCATTTTTATATGGTTCAATTCAGCTGGGTGCAGTTTTCTTCATTCACTCAAAAGCGAACTTTGTATTATATGCAAACTGCTCCCTAACATAACAATTGTGTTGGAACAAATTTGTGAGTTCAAATGAGTGGTATATTTGAATGTGTTCCGTGGAATGTGTTCCCAAAATGGAAAATAAGGCCCCCAAATAATTTAAATTGATTCTCTTTGCCCCTTATACTTAAGAGGAATATATACACAGCAGCAGCAACAGGGCATTGCTCTGAGCCTCTCTTTTCATCAGCAAATTATGAATATTTGATTACTTTGAAAATTTAAAGCTTTCAAAAGTGAACTTCACCCAGAAGGGAATGGCAACCCACTCTAGTATTCCTGCCTGGAGAATCCCACAGACACAGGAGCCTGGTGGGCTACAGTTAATGGGATCACAAAGAGTCAGACATGACTGAGCAGCTAAGCACATCTATCTCTTCTTAGCCATGTGACTGGAGGGTTATATGATCCATCTGAGCTCTTAGCTCAGTTCAGTTCAGTCGCTCAGTCGTGTCCGACTCTTTGCAATCCCACGGACTACAACACGCCAGGCCTCCCTGTCCATCGTCAACTCCCAGAGTTTACTCAAACTCATGTCCATTGAGTCAGTGATGCCATCCAACTATCTCATCCTCTGTTGTCCCCTTCTCCTCCCACCTTCAATCTTTCCCAGCATCAGGGTCTTTTCTAATGAGTCAGTTCTTCGCATCAGGTGGCCAAAGTATTGGAGTTTCAGCTTCAGCATCAGTCCTTCCAATGAACATTCAGGGCTGATTTCCTTTAGGATGGACTGGTTCGATCTCTTTGCAGTCCAAGGGATTCTCAAGAGTCTTCTCCAAAACCACTGTTCAAAAGCATCAATTCTTTGGTGCTCAGCTTTCTTTATACTCCAACTCTCACATCCTTACATGACTACTGGGAAAACCATAGCTTTGACTAGATGGACCTTTGTTAGCAAAGTAATGTCTCTGCTATTTAATATGCTATCTAGGTTGGTCATAACTTTCCTTCCAAGGAACAAGCATCTTTTAATTTCATGGCTGCAGTCACCATCTGCAATGATTTTGGAGCCCCAAAAAATAAAGTCTGCTACTGCTTCCACTGCTTCCCCATCTATTTGCCATGAAGTGATGGGACCAGATGCCCTTCTCTTTGTTTTCTGAATGTTGAGTTTTAAGCCAGCTTTTTCACTCTCCTCTTTCACTTTCATCAAGAGACTCTTTACTTGTTCTTTGCTTTCTGCCATAAGGGTGGTATCATCTGCGTATCTAAGGTTATTGATATTTCTCCCAGCAATCTTGATTCCAACTTGTGCTTCACCCAGCCCAGCATTTCTCATGATGTACTCTGCACAGAAGTTAAATAAGCAGGGTGACAATATACAATCTTGATGTACTCCTTTCCCTATTTGGAACCAGTTTGTTGCTCCATGTCCAGCTCTTAGTTAAGAGGGTTATAATGATGCAATGCCATAATGAATGTAAAAAGACTGGCACATAGTAGGCATTCAATAAAAGGTATTACTATTTAAAAAAAAGTGACTTTGCTGCAACTGGGACTTTCTTAGCATATTATTAACTTTAAGCCTCACAAAGGACATTTGATTAGGGAATTAATATCACTAGATTGCAAACCATAGGGAGATTTTCCTTACTTTTTCCAATCACTCAACAAATGTTCATTCCTGATATTTATTCATTCAGTAACTATTTACTGAGCATTGACTATGTGTCAGACACTATTCTAGGCACTGAGGATACATCAGTGAATAAAACCTACAAAGGTACCTATTCTCATGGAGCTTACATTCTAGTGAGGGAAACAGACTAGGAACAAAAGCATAATATACAAATTACATACAATGTAAGAAAGTGATAAATGTTATGAATAAGAGTAAAGGGGAAGGGGAATTAGAAATATCAGGAAAACAGCATTACGAAATTATGTGATCAAGGAGAAGTCCTCATTGAAAAGCAGACAACAAACACTAAAAATCATATGTAATATAATATCATATAATGATTAATGCTGAGAATTATACCAGGGTGAAAACAAAGAGAATAACGCAGGGAGTTCAAGAAACTTGACACATGAGCTAAGCGAAATCAAGACTCATATGACTATCTGGGGAAGGAGAATTTCAGACAGAAGAACAGCAGGTGTAAACTGCTTGCATTAGGATGAGCTTGGCACATTGGAAACCCATCCAGAGACCAATGCAATTGTAGCAAAGGGCCAGGGACAGACCCTTGCCTTTCACAGATTTAGTGAAAGAAGTGGTCATAGCAATGACCATACAGATTTGTAACCTAGAACAAGGACCTACAAGCGCACTATTTTGAGTATGCTATGGCATAAGCTAATTGAAATGTTTAATAGATCCATTTTTCTGTACTGTGGAGAAAAAAATAGCAATAGCCTATGTTAAAGACACATAGCTGTGTAAAGCCACAGCTTCTCTGGTAGCTCAGGTGATAAAAGTGTCTGCTTGCAATGTGGGAGGCATGGGTTTGATCGCTGGGTCAGGAAGATCCCCTGGAGAAGGAAATGGCAACCCACTCCAGTTCTCTTGCCTGGAAAATTCCATGGATGGAGGAGTCTCATAGGCTACAGTCCATGGCGTCGCAAAGAGTCGGACACGACTGAGCGACTTCACTTTCACTTTCATGTAAAAGATGATAGTGGTAGCTATGGAAATGACTTAATGTGGATGAACTCATGACGTATTTTAAAGGTAGAGCCAAGGGAACTTGTTGATGGATGGACTATATATAACGTGAGGAAAAGGACAGGATCTGGGACTTCCCCAGCAGTCTAGTGGTTATTAAGACTTCACCTTCCAACCCAGAGGGTGTAGGTTTGTTTCTTCGTTGGGGAGCTAAGGTACCGCATGTCTTGTGACCAAAATAACAAAGCATAAAACAGAAGTAATATTGTAACAAACTCAATAAAGACATCAAAACACTATCCTTAAAAAAAAAAAAAATGAAAGAAAAGAAAAAGGACAGAATCAAGAACAGCTTCCAGATTTTTAATTAAACAATGGAATGAATGGTAGTACCACTTTTTGAGATGTCAATGATGGCAGAAATGAGGGTGGGGCTAGGGAGTACAGGAGTGCCAGCATTTAAGATCTACTTAACAGTGCTCAGAGTTCAACCTAAGGAAAAGAGAAGCCTTATAAAGAATTATTTGAAACTGAATAGTGATCAGTCTCAAAATCAACCACCCCACTTTGTTTACCAAAGGAATTTTAAAGTTTTAACTTCATGTTTTTTTAATAATGAACTTAAAGTGTTCCTCTTGAATCCTGTATTTCCTCCAGCATAGTTATCCTGTTAACTCTCTGATGTCTGAAAATTGCTATGCTTTACTGTGGAAAAATTTCAGATTAGGAGTAAATAGATTTCAGGAATTTAATGGCTTAAAAAATATATCAGTAATCAGCAAGTCACTTCTTTGTAGTACCAAAGATTTGAATGCATTCTCTAATACGAGTTCTTCCTGATAATTTCAGCTGACTTATGTTTTGAACAACACCAAAATTCCTACCTTACTAACTTTCCAGCCCCTGAGCCACATGTGGAATGTCACATAGAACCGCTGACCAGAAAAGACCCCAATAAAAGAAGCAAGCAATTTAAGATCGCTATCCCACAAAGGATGCTAAATACTCCTGTGGCCAATATTCATAAATAATTCTAATTCTAAATTCCTTGCTGCCCTTGAACAAAATAATGAAGTGGATAAAATTCCTCTGTGATTTCTGACTCTCCATTCTCAGTTTTTCACTGCCACAATATCCCTGACTCTCTTATCAATGAAGCAATACAATAAATTCAAGCATACTATAATGCTAATGACTAATAAAAAATAACATGCCACTTCTCTTGGGAATGTTAACATTTTAAACAACCAGGAAGCTTTGAGTCTATGAAATAAATTTCTAATCAAGACAAAGGAGGAGAAAGGGTTTTTCCACAGATTCATAATCAGAGTCCAATAAACAAGCCCAACTTTGAAGGTCAAGGGGTAGGTGGTATTGCTATCAGCTTCTATTTTGGCAGCACTGTTAATAAATGACAGAACCTGGCTCTCCAAAAATGTCTGTAAGTATAAACATAAGTTTATTATAAATTATACCCACGTGGTAAAGAATCCGCCCACCAATGCAGGAGACACAGGTTTGATCCCTGGGTTGGGAAGATCCCCTGGAGCAGGAAATGGCAACCCACTCCAGCATTCTTGCCTGGAAAATTTCATGGACAGAGGAGCCTGGCAGGCTATGGTCTGCCAAAGAGTCAGACACAACTGAGCAACTGAGCATATGAGCGCGCACACACACATACACACACACACACACAGTTACCGACAGAATGAGTGCCACACAATTAACCAAGAATAAAATAAACATACTTCTATTGTAAATTCTATATAGTCAATTGATTCTCACAGGATGCTTTCATTGATTTCTACCCAACTGCCCTAACCACAGCCAACTATGGTTGGAATTCAACCATGATTTGACAAATGGAGTTGAATCTCAAGCTATAGCTCCTTTCCAAATAAAATTTTTGTTATAATTTTATATGTGGCAGGGATGCTGGTTGATATTTTTATTTTAACAAGTAAAACAAGGAAGATGGTTATCAAAGCTTAACTTGCTTATCAATGATGTGAGCAACATTTTTATTCAGATAATAGTTTTTAAATATTAAAACACTTTTTTTCTTTGCTGTTCACATGTAACAGCTACAAACACAATGTATGATAAGTTTGCATCTTCATTGTCAATGTTTTCACCATCACTTTCTCAGATCTAGAATTTAATAAAAAACAGTTAAGTAAGCAACTCATTCATACTATTAGCTAATTTCTGTGGTGTAACAACCCCATTGTGGTTGATTTCAAGCTTCTGATGAATAATGTATCTTCCCAGGTGGTGCTAGTGGTAAAGAACCCACCTGACAATGCAGGAGATATAAGAGATGCAGGTTCAATCCCTGGGTCGGAAAATTCTACTAGAGACCTGATGAGCTTTCAGTATTTATTATCTCATTTAATATAATTTACAGAATTGTAAATTTATATTATTTATGGCTGTGTTTAAAAACCAACACAAAAACTTTCTGAGACTTTAACAATTGGCTCTTTTTTCATTTTATTAAAGTATTGTTGATTTACAATATTGTGCCAATCTCTGCTGTATAGCAAAGTGATTCTGTTATATGCATCTATTATTTTTATATTCTTTTCCATTATGTTTATTATAGGATATTGAATACCATTACCTCTGCTATACAATAGAACCCTGTTATTTAGTCATTCTATGTATAATAAGAGAAAGTGAAAGTGAAGTCGCTCACTTGTGTCCGACTCTTTGCTACCCTCTGGACTGTACCCTGCCAAGCTCCTCTGTCCATGAGATACTCCAGGCAAAAATACTGGAGTGGGTTGCCATTTCCTTTTCCAGGGGATATTTCCGACCCAGGGATCAAACCCAGGTCTCCCCCATTGCAGGCAGACTCTTTACCCTCTGAGCCACCAGGGCTCCTTTGCATCTACTGATTCCAAACTCCCAATCCATCCCTTCCCAACCCATTCTCCACCCTGGCAATCATGAGTCTATTCTCTATGTCTGTGAGTCTGCTTTTATCTCATAGGTAAGTCCGTTTGTGTCATATTAGATTCCACATACATGTGGTATCCTATGGTATTTGTTTTTCTCTGTCTGACTTCACTTACTATGATAATCTCTAGGTTCATTCATGTTGCCGCAAATGGCATTATTTGATTTTTCTTCTTATAGCTCAGTACTATTCCACTGTGTATATATACCACACCTTCTTTATCCACTCCTCTGGCAATGGACATGTAACTTCCAAGTCTTGGCTATTGTAAGCAGTGTGGCTATGAACATAGGGGTGCATGTATCTTTTCAAATTAGAGTTTTATCTGGATATATGCCTAGAAGTGGGATTGCTGGACCACATGGTAACTCGATTTTTGTTTTCTTGAAGAGCCTTCACACTGTTCTCTATAGTGGCTGCACCAATTTACATTCCCACTAACAGTGCAGGTGGGCTCCCTTTTCTCCACACCTTCTCTAGCATTTTTCAGTTACACACTTTTTGATAATGGCCATTCTGACCTGTGTGAGGTGATACTTCATTATAGTTTTGGTTTGCACTTTTCTAATAATTAGTGATGTGCAGCATCTTTTAATGTGCCTAATGGCCATCTGTGTTATTTCTTTGGAGAAATGTCTATTTAGGTCTCCTGTCCATTTTTTGATTGAGTTGTTTTGTTTCTCGTTATTGAGTTGTATGAGCTGTTTAACAACTGACTCTTGTGAAACATCATAAGTCAGCTTTATAATCACAGCTTGAGTTTCCAGTAAGCAAGATGACCTGGAGCCAAATATAGGGAAAAGATGTGCCTCTTGCTTTCTGCATTCATCTTTTTGTGGGTCTCTCAATATGCCTAGAAGAAGCTGCCATCAACCCTTCAGCTGAGGCTTTTTAAGATCTCATGTAGGAACCCACCATACTAAACCACACGCCTAGTCATCCAGGATTCTGATGACAGGTTTTGAAAGCAGAGACCAGTGTGGTTCCCACATATCAAAGTATGCAACCTTTGTAAAACATCATGGAATAAACATATAAATTATTTACACTACAGACATATCTCTTTGGATTATCAAGATTTCACACATCTGTTTCTCAACCACTCCTCAGTTGCTGTTGTTGGATGTGTTCTTAGGTTCTGAACATAGCTTTAAGGATAATAATATCATCATCTCCTTTGCCAAAGTAGAAGATAACATTGTGCAGTAAACAGTGATTCATATGCCATACCAGTTATTCTGAGATTCCCCTTCAGGGCCTTGGCTTCCTTACATAAACTAAATCCTTTCTTGCATATTCCACATGAAAGCTATCTCCTGCCATCTTGATGCTCCTGACCCATGAAGAATGAGCATGATACTTATTCCTTGTTTAATACATTTGCTTATGTATTACAGATATGTCTCCTGCCACTCAGGCATTGATAGCCAAAGAGTAAGCATTCTGATAGAAAAAGCAAAATAAAGACATATATATGGACAGTAAGTTAAAGTTATTGAGTCAATATGGTAATCCAAACATCAAACACTATTGGAAATGTCTCAGCTCTAACAATAAAAGAGCAATAAAATTATACACATCTACAGTATTTCACATTAACTGTAAAATAATACTTGGCTGAAATATAGTAAGTGGGTTATCTCTAAGAGCTTGGCACTTTTAAAAGTTGGTTCTTATATATGATAGCATTTTAAACTATTCTTACATATTAATACATGCATGCAATTGCCAGCATTTAAGTGCTCCTACTCTGAGGGCTTTCAACATAGGAGTGCTGTTTTACAAGTAAAAATAGTCAACATTTGTACTGTTTTTTTATTATAAAGCAATTGGTTATTCAATTCTCTGTATCCTTTTAAAGACTGCATTGGCTTAACCCTTTAAACATGCATGGTACATGACTCAAAAAAACAAGAAAACAGAAGGTAGAAAGAAATGATCAAATGAAGAGCACTGATCCATAAACTACATTAGGATTATCTGTGATTTTCCATGTAATTCATTAGATTGTTAAAATGACCACATGAACAACCAGAAATGCAGCAGGAAATCCACAGAAATATAACATCCCATGAGTACTTCTTATTTTCTAGGGATTATAGTCTGAATTCTTCTCGCAATGCTAACTTGGTTGACTGACAATATTTCATATGAAAAAAACCTAACATTTTGTCTATGAATGCTAACTTTCTTCTCCTTTTCTAAAATAAAAGGAGAATGGTTTAATGATTTATTGATCATTAAATGATTAATTGATGAAATGATTTATTGACTGACTTTTTCTCATGTTCTACACATCTAATGGAATTAGATATGAAACATACAAAAGAAAAAACTACAAAAACACATCAATTATTATTGTTAATGATATCTGTTAAATGTTGATATCTTAAAAATCAGTAAGAAAATACACCAAAATATTAATGGCAGTAGGCTCTCTGAATGGAGAGATTAAAGGAGGAGTTTCATTTTATTTTCTATGTAGTCCAAGTTTCCGTAACAATCATGTATTACTACTGGGCTGAAGAAAGTAAGTTTTATTTTTAATAAGGATAAATAAAAAGAAAGAGAAGATTACCATTCCATTTTACTAATTAAATATCTTTAAGAAAATATTTTATAATTTCTTATCTAAGGTGAATGTCCAAAAGAAGCTAATTACTCTCCCAGGCTTTTCCCCAGCCATGCTGAAGTACTTGTAGTTCACTGAAGCATTATGCCGACTCCAACTCTGCACCATTGTAGATGCTATTCCTGATATCTTTTTTAATATACACTTTTATTTATTTATTTATTTATTTATTTATTTGTCTCTGGTAGGTCTTAGTTGCGGCATGCCGGGTCTTTAGTTGCAACAAGCAAACTCTTAGTAGCATGCGAGATCTAATTCCTTGACCAGGGATTGAACCCAGGTCACCTGCATTGGGAGTGCAGAGTCTTAGCCACTGGACCACTAAGGAACTTCTGTTCCTAAACCTTAAGTATCCTACCCTATGTTCTTAAAGTAACAATTTTCCTTCAAAACTCAGCCATCACCTTCTCCAGGAAGACTTTTTGGGCTCTCAAGCGCAATATAAATGCTTATCCTTTGAACAGAACCCTCCATGTATTCATCAACAGTAAGGATTTATCACTCTGAAATCACTGCAGAAAGTGTTATTCCCAAGTGATTTAGCACAGCACCTACTGAATAAAAAAAGGAATGAATGAACAATGTTGACATTCCCATAAGTTAAATGAACGGTAGGCCTTTGTCCTTTCTTTCATTTAAATGATTAGCCCTTTGACTAGAACAGTTAAACCAACTAGGTGATTTGATGTCTTAAGAAAGGTTACAATTATTCACATAAACTCAATCCATTAATTTAATTAGTAGTATTTATTAACTGAGGCTTCCCAGGGGGATCAGTGGTAAAGAATCTGCCTGCCAAGCAAGAGACTTGAGTTTGATCCCTAAGTTAGGAAGATCCCACAGAGAATGAAATGGCAACCCACACCAGTATTCTTGCCTGGGAAACCTCATGGACAGAGGAGCCTGGTGGGCTACAGTCCTTGAGGTCACAAAGACTTAGTGATTAAACAGCAGCAACAGCATTTACTGAGTAAACATCAATTCATGGCACTGTGTCAGGCACTGGAACATAGAAAGGAGAGACACTGCTTCTTCTCTCAACAAACAGACTAGTGGAGACAGGAGGTACATCAACAGTCACAGCAGAGGTTGCTGAGTGTTGTACTGAGGCAGGCACTTTCCGCAGCAGTAGCAAAAAGGGGGGGCGGGGTGCGGATGGCTGGGGTGTGGGAACAAGACTTCCTTGTTCCAATAACACATAAAATTCAAATGCAGCTATGTCTACAATACAAAGCAAAATAGAAATTAGACTGGACAATTACCTGACTAACATCATCAGGGTAAACACTCAATGTTACATAACTTGAATGGACAGAGGAAACAGCAAAAGCTCACTGTTATAAGCACTGGCCCACAGAGAAAGATTGGAAGACATGCTGTCACTCACTATAGGAAGTCTAGATCTGAAAAAGGGAATTTCATGAAGGTTTTATAAATATTTAAATCTGGCATCAATTTTGTTATTTTCCAAACCTAGAGAATCCCACGGACAGAGGAGCCTGGTGGGCTATAGTCCATAGGGTCGCAAAGAGTTGAACACGACTGAAATGACTTAGCACAAGCATGAGTATGATTCCTAGGTCCAAACTCGGGCAGGGTGGTGGGGAGGAAATAATAAGTTTCTCCTTAAACTGTACCACCACAGGGAGAAATTCTTTCAGATCAAATTATTGCAGAAGATCAGAGTCACTTTCGGCCATCTCATCTTTGAGCATTACTGTCCTTTGTACCTACCAAAGAAACAAAGTTGTTTCTATATTAATAACTTAGTAAGCATGAATAGTCTTTTTGTCTCCAATGCTTTCTGCTTCCAAGCAATTCAGAGTCCCCAGATGGATATGAACCCTACATCTCTTTTACCTCAGCCAACGTTCTTCCATGACATTCCAAAAATATGAAGTTGAATGGACACAGACTCAATTTCCAAGAGGAAAGTGAAAAACTTTCCACTTGATTCAGAATCAAAAGCCAGATTTCTAACTAATTCAACATCAGTCAGTTCAGTCACTCAGTCATGTCTGACTCACTGCGACCCCATGGACAGCAGCACACCAGGCTTCCCAGTCCATCACCATCCCCTGGAGCCTGCTCAAACTGATGTCCATCGAGTCAGTGATGCCATCCAACCATCTCATCCTCTGTCATCCCCTTTTCCTCCTGCCTTCAATCTTTCCCAGCATCAAGGTCTTTTCCAGTGAGTCAGTTCTTCCCATCAGGTGGCCAAAGTATTGGAGCTTTAGCTTCAACATCAGTCCTTCCAAAGAATATTCAGGACTGATTTCTTTTAGGATTGACTGGTTTGATCTCCTTGCAGTCCAAGGGACTTTCAAGAGTCTTCTCCAACATCACAGTTCAAAAGCATCAATTATTCACCATTCAGCCTTCTTTGGCAACCCACTCCAGTGTTCTTGCCTGGAGAATCCCAGGGACGAGGGAGCCTGGTGGGCTGCCATCTATGGGGTCGCACAAAGTTGGACATGACTGAAGCGACTTAGCAGCAGCAGCAGCAGCAGCAGCCTTCTTTACAGTCCAACTCTCATATTCATACATGACTACTAGAAAAACCATAGCTTTGACTAAATGGACCTTTATTGGCAAAGTAATGTCTCTGCTTTTTAATATGCTGTCTAGTTTTCAACATCAGACTATTTCAAACATTTTTCCTAAAATTACTACTTCAAACCAAAGAATACTGTCATTTATACATAACAACGTGAAGACAGGAGGCTGTGGTTGCTTCAGTTGTTCAGTGGTTGCTGAAATTACTACATAGAATTACCACATGTATCAGATATTTACTCCAAAACTTAAGGAATAAAATATACCTAGAATTTATAACCATAATCCTAAATAATCTTTCTAGTATATCCCAGACATAGTACCCAGATTAGGCTTCTTAAAATACAGCTCAAAAATGTGTCCTTGATTTAAAGTGTATAATTTCTGTTTATTATTTGTAGAACAAAGTCCAAACCTTGAGTCTAGAATTCAAGCTCTTCACAAGCTGGCTCCAACCCGCCTCCTTCACTGGTAAACCACATACCTTTTGTAAAAATCTATACTTCATCCCCAGAAGGTTTTGTGGTATTCTCGTAGCATTCAGAGAACTCGCCTTCAACCCCACATCTGTGCTCTCCTCTTTTTTCAATTGGACTAACATTCCTTCCATTCTGTCTATTCAAACCCAACTCATCCAAACCTCTCCTCCATGAGTCTGCACATACGAGGGTAACATCTCTGTCCTCTACACTCTCAATCTTTTGACTTATATCTCTCTTGACACCTCTAACATATCTTACTCATTTTTATGGCCTTTCACAGCAGTGAAGACAGAGTAGGCATACAACTTCAGAACTATAAGTGAATGACTGGATCTTTCAAAGTAATTACTCATAAGACAATCCAGGATTACTCTATTTTTCCACATAATCCACACATATCTACTACCAGTCCTTAATAGATTCAGGTATTGTAAGATGTTAGTCATTCTATGTCCACCCTATAACTGATATCAGAAGTTTGTTTTAGAAAATATACATAGCGGCTTATCTGTCACTTGTTTATATTTCATGTCAATAAAGTTAATGAAAAATAATCTGATGTTGAATAACCTACTTATAAAAATGAAAGTAAAAAAGAGCTTATTATCTACCACCCTGAATTGAATTGTCAGCTGCATGAATTCTCCTTTACAGGTGAACTAAACCTTGATGCTAGGCATCCCCTCAGATGTTCCTTAAGTTCCAACCTCAGAAAACTTGAAGGTCTTTATGGCATTAAATAATAAATACCAACATGACTACTATTGATGGTGTTAGTTCTGGAAATCCTACTGACAGTAGAGCAGCAAGTATTCTTTCTACACAGTCATAGTGTCAGTGGCCCTACTTTTTTCTAACAAACATTCTATGAAATGTAAGATAAAGATAGTCAGTTAGTTCAGTCACTCAGTTGTGTCCAACTTCTTGTAACCCCATAAACAGCAGAACGCCAGGCCTCTCCCTGTCCATCACCAACTCCAAGACTTTACTGAAACTCATGTCCATCGAGTCCATGATACCATCCAACCATCTGATCCTCTGTCATCCCCTTCTCCTCCTGCCTTCAGTCTTTCCCAGTATCAGGGTCTTTTCCTAGGAGTCAGTTCATTGCATCAGGTGGCCAAAGTATTGGAGCTTCACCTTCAGCGTCTTTGGAATACTCCAAAGAATACTCAGGACTGATTTCCATCAGGATGGACAGGTTGGATCTCTTTGCAGTCCAAGGGATTTTCAAGTTCAGTTCAGTCGCTCAGTCATGTCCAACTCTTTGCGACCCCATGAATCACAGCACGCTAAGCCTCCCTGTCCATCACCAACTCCCAGAGTCCACCCAAACTCATGTCCATTGAGTCGGTGATGCCATCCAACCATCTCATCCTCTGTCATCCCCTTCTCCTCCTGCCCTCAATCTTTCCCAGCATCAGGGTCTTTTCCAATGAGTCAGCTCTTCACATCAGGTGGCCAAAGTACTGGAGTTTCAGCTTCAACATGAGTCCTTCCAATGAACATCCAGGACTCATCTCCTTTAGGACGGACTGGTTGGATCTCCTTGCAGTCCAAGGGACTCTCAAGAGTCTTCTCCAAAACCACAGTTCAAAAGCATCAATTCTTTGGTGCTCAGCTTTCTTCACAGTCGAACTCTCACACCCATACATGACCACTGGAAAAACGATAGCCTTGACTAGAGAGACCTTTGTTGGCAAAGTAATGTCTCTGCTTTTTGATGTGCTGTCTAGGTTAGTCATAACCTTCCTTCCAAGGAGTAAGCGTCTTTTAATTTCATGGCTGCAATCACCATCTGCAGTGATTTTAGAGCCTCCCAAAATAAAGTCATACACTGTTTCCACTGTTTCCCCATCTATTTCCCATGAAGTCATGGGAGCAGATGCCATGATCTTCGTTTTCTGAATGTTGAGCTTTAAGCCAATTTTTTCACTCTCCTCTTTCACTTTCATCAACACACTTTTAGTTCTTCTTCACTTTCTGCCATAAGGGTGGTGTCATCTGCACATCTGAGGTCAGTGCTATTTCTCCCAGAAATCTTGATTCCAGCTTGTGCTTTTTCCAGCTCAGCGTTTTTCATGATGTACTCTGCATAGAAGTTAAATAAGTAGGGTGACAATATACAGCCTTGATGTACTCCTTTTCCTATTTGGAACCAGTCTGTTGTTCCATGTCCAGTCCTAACTGTTGCTTCCTGACCTGCATACAGATTTCTCAAGAGGCAGGTCAGGTGGTCTGGTATTCCCGTCTCTTTCAGAATTTTCCACAGTTTATTGTGATCCACACAGTCAAAGGCTTTGGCATAGTCAATAAAACAGAAATAGATGTTTTTTCTGGAACTCTCTAGCTTTTTCAATGATCCAGCAGATGTTGGCAATTTGATCTCTGGTTCCTCTGCCTTTTCTAAAACCAGCTTGAACATCTGCAAGTTCATGGTTCACATCCTGGCTTGGAGAATTTTAAGCACTACTAGCGTGTGAGATAAGTGCAATTGTGGGGTAGTTCGAACATTCTTTGGCATTGCCTTTCTTTGGGATTGGAATGAAAACTGACCTTTTCCAGTCCTGTGGCCACTGCTGACTTTTCCAAATTTGCTGGCATATTGAGTGCAGCACTTTCACAGCATCGTCTTGATGAAATAGCTCAACTGGAATTCCATCTCCTCTACTAGTTTTGTTCGTAGTGATGCTTCCTAAGGCCCACTTGACTTCACATTCCAGGATGTCTGGCTCTAGGTGAGTGATCTTTCTTTATGGTCCAACTCTCACATCCATACATGACTACTGGAAAAACCATAGCTTTGACTAGATAGACCTTTGCCGGCAAAGTAATGTCTCTGCTTTTTAATATGCTGTTTAGATTGGTCACAGTAAGAGTCTTTTGATTTCATGGCTGAAGTCACCATCTGCAGGGATTTGGAGCCCTCCAAAATAAAGTCCCTCACTGTTTCCATTATTTCCCCATCTATTTGCCATGAAGTGATGGGACTGAATGCCATGACCCTCGTTTTTTGAATGCTGAGTTTTAAGCAAACTTTTTCACTTTCCTCTTTCACTTTCATCAAGTGGCTCTTTAGTTCTTCTTCACTTTCTGCCATAAGGGTGGTGTCATCTGCATATCTGAGGTTATTGATATTTCTCCCAGCAATCTTGATTCCAGCTTGTGCTTCATCCAGCCTGGCCTTTTGCATGATGTACTCTGCATATAAGTTAAATAAGCAGGGTGACAATATACAGCCTTGAAGTTCTCCTTTCCAACGTGGAACCAGTCCACTGTTCCATGTCCAGTTCTAACTGTTGCTTCTTGACCTGCATACAGGTTTCTCAGGAGGCAGGTAAGGTGGTCTGGTATTCCCATCTCCTGAAGAATTTTCCAGTTTGTTGTGATCCCCACAGTCAAAGGCTTTAGCATAGTCAATGAAGCACAAGTAGATGTTTTTCTGAAACTCTCTTGCTTTTTCTATGATCCAGCGGATATTGGCAATTAGATCCCTGGTTCCTCTGCCTTTCCTAAATCCAGCTTGAACATCTGGAAGTTCTCAGTTCATGTAGTGTTGAAGCCTCGCTTGGAGAATTTTGAGCATTACTTTGCTAGCATGTGAAATGAGTACAACTGTGCAGTAATTTGAACATTGTTTGGCACTGCCTTTCTTTGAGATTGGAATGAAAACTGACCTTTTCCAGATAATTCCAATAATAAAGATATTATAATTCATGAATTCCCACATGAGGAACAAACAAAAACAGAATCACAAGAATATTGCCCAGACCTTGAATTTTTATCTGCAATCTTAGAATACTCCAAAGGACAGAAATAAATTTGGTAGGGCTGGTAAATAAAATGATTTCTAAATTCTTCTGACAGTTAAGAAACACAGACATAAATTTTATCAAAGTAGAAAACAAAAACCAAGGATTTTTTTAATTTAACTTAATCATTTAAATATTTATTCTCATATGCTATAAATTACTCTGATACTTGTATCTGAAAATTAAAGAAATAAAAAGTGAGGCATTTGATTCTGTGGTAATATAAAATTTCTTGATAATATGTTTCTGTGGCTGTATTAAGTATCAGTGAATACACCAAGCTCTAGCTCATACCCGGTGTTACCAACAGATGATATGACAATTTATTTTACTTAAATAGAGATGTATTTGCAACACACACCATTTACTTCTTCTAAACCAAAGAAATACCTGTCAGAGCCTGTATTACTGCTCACCTTCACAAAAGGGGTAGGCCTAGGGGAGCACAGTCTTCTCCTTCTCCCAGATCCAGTTTTGAGAACAAAAATTTGGCTCTCACTGAAGGACAGCCAGTGCACACATTAGGCATTGGCAAACCTACACCCCAATGTCAAAAGATAAATCAGGCAATCAGATTCTAAACTCAAAAACTTAGAAATCAGAAGAGTGAGCCAATGTAATTTAATGTTATGAGGGAAGACAAAAGCTATAGGATGAAGTCTAACTAGTAGAAAAAAGGACAAATGAAGATGCCAGGACCTCCCTGGTAGCTCAGTGGTAAAGAATCCACCTGCCAATGCAGGAGACACAGGTTCAGTCCCTGATGGAGGAAGATCCCACATGCTGCAGAGCAACTAAGCCCGTGAACCTCAACTACTGAGTCTGCATTCTGGAGTCCAGGAGCAGCAACTGCTGAGCCCACTTGCCTCGACTACTGAAACCCATGTGCCCTAAAACCTGTGCTCCACTTGCAAGAAAACCCACTCACTGCAACTACAGAAAAGCCCATGCGTCATCAAAGACCCAGTACAACCAAAAATAAATAAATAAATAGAATTATTTGTAAAAGATGCCATCCCTCTGGGTCGTCTCAGTGCACCAGCCCCAAGCATCCAGTATCATGCATCGAACCTGGACCGGCGACTCGTTTCATATATGGCAAAACCAATACAATATTGTAAAGTAATGACCTCCAATTGAAATAAATAAATTTATATTTAAAAAAATTTTTTTTTAAATTAAAAAAATTAAAAATAAAAGATGCCAGACCAAAGCAGTTGCCATTAGAGAGCTGTCTGAGGTCCTGATACCTGGAGAATCTGATTTCAGTCAACCCACTGGGTTACGACTATTATGAAATATAACCCAAACTCCAACACAACAGATTCATAATATGTCCAAATAATTTGAATAAGTTCCGGAAGTTCATAAATAAAAGAATTTAAACTTTTCTTGATAAACTGCTGCAGCAAAGAGGCACAAAGGCAAATAGCGTCATTTTTTAAAGCCAACGCTGCCTGAACCCGAAGTCCAGCTCTGCCACTCACTACCTATGTGTCCCCACGGCAGAAAGTGAAAAAGAACTACAGAGCCTCTTGATGAAACTGAGAGAGGAGAGTGAAAAAGTATGCTTAAAACCCAACATTAAAAAAACTAAGATCATGGCATCTGGTCCTATCACTTCATGGCAAATAGATGGGGAAACAATAGAAACAGTGACAGACTTCATTTTCTTGGGTTCCAAAATCACTGCAGATGGTGACTGCAGCCATGAAATTAAAAGACGCTTGTACCTTGGAAGAAAAGCTATGACCAACCTAGACAGCATATTAAAAAGCAGAGACGTTACTTTGCCAACAAAGGTCTGTCTTGTCAAAGCTATGGTTTTTCCAGTAGAAATGTATGGATGTGAGAGTTTTACTATAAGAAAACTGAGCACTGAAGAACTGATGCTTTGAATTATGGTGTTGGAGAAGACTCTTGAGAGTCCCCTGGACTGCAAGGAAATCCAACGAGTCCATCCTAAAGGAAATGAGTCCTGAATATTCATTGGAAGGACTGATGCTGAGGCTGAGGCTCCAATTCTTTGGCCACCTGATGCAAAGAACTGACTCACTGGAAAAGACCTTGATGCTGGGAAAGATTGAAGGCAGGAGGAGAAGAAGAAGACAGGTGGTTGGTTGGATGGCATCACTGACTCGATGGACACGAATGTGAGCAAGCCCCAGGAGTTGGTGATGGACAGGGAAGCCTGGTGTGCTGCTGTCCATGGGGTTGCAAAGAGACGGACGTGACTAAGCAACTGAACTGAACTGAAGCTATTCAATCTCTTTAAGCCTAGTGTATCTCATGTGTAAAATGGGTATAATAAGAGGGCCTCAAAGGGCTATTATAAGCAATAAGTGAAATTATGAACAATAGTGCTGAGCACAAATAGCCTTCAATGTTGTTAGATGATGATCACTATTGTGATAATGACAATAATAATGAGGATTTTCTTTTCTACTCAATAGAGGAATAAATGAGCTTTAAATTTAAATTATCTAACTGCTTATCACTTCAAATAGTTAGATATTATAGTGAGTATTTTAAATCCACAATGCATTGTCATGGAGAAAATTTGTTAAGGAAAAGAATAGAGATGGAAGCAGAAACCCAGAACATTTTTTGCCTTATAACTTAGATGATGGTTGCTTATCCATCACTACCTACTGATGCTATATTTCATATATAACCAATGCCCTTTTCCCCATTTTCTCTACAAACAGCACAACTTATGCCCTCATTACCCTCCTGGGGATTTTATGAGGACCTCATCATTGAGTCTCCTGTCTTCTCACACATGCAATCTTTGTATTGCTTCAAAAGACCTTCTAATTCACAGTCATCTTCAATTAAAACTCTCCTATAGAGCACCACCATCTGCTGCATAAAGGCTAAATTCTATTATAATGATTATGACGACCTTTTACAAACTGACCTCATTTCTTGGCATCATTCTCTACTGCTGCCCACCAACTTTTCATGGCTCATTCTCATATCGATGAATTTTCCCTGGCTAGATACTCCTTCTAACTTATGTGTCTACATAAAAATCTGACCTATTTTAAGGCTCAGAATATTGCTCTTTCCTTATGAAATATATTCAATACTTATATTCAGAATTTAAAATTTCCTTTTCTGTGGTCAGAGCAATCTGTATTTTTACTATAACACTTCACATTCTGTTATAAACTTATAATTTTACATTTTCTTCAAAATCTGTAGCCATGGGACTTCCCTAGTGGTCCAGTGGTTAAGAATCTGCCTGCCAATGCAACATGAGTTTGATCCCTGGTCCAGAAAGATCCCACATGCCCTGGAGCAACTAAGCCCGTGCACCACAATTACCAGAAGCCTGCACTCTAGAGCCTACCCGGGCACCACAATCGGGTAGCTCTGACTCACCGCAACTGGAAAAAGCCCACTTGCAGCAACAAAAGACCAATGTAGCCAAACATAAATAAATAAAGTTTTAAAAATCTGCAGCTACATTTCAAATGAAGAGGAATGGAAAAATAAAGTGAATGTAAAATTCATAAGCAAGGTAAACTTGATATGAGAAAAATACTGGCAAATGTATTCCAAACTAGTCGACATAATGTATTTCAATGTCCACATTTCCCCATCAACACGTCCCCATCAACAATTGGACTCTAAGGAGATTTCAAGGATCCTAATGACCGAAAACAAAACAATCATTTACACAACAAAGATTTTCTCTATATCAATGCGACAAACTTTTTACTCACTACAATGGCAGGCCTTCCTGGTGGTGTCAAGAACAACAAAGTGAAACCAGACGTGAAGGAGCTACGCAACCTTTTCACCAAATTCTTCATGAATGATCACTATGATCCACACTAGCAGGGGATCCTCATATCTACCAGTTACGTGGAAGGCATACAATCCTGAATGGGTCTTTTTCCAAAGAAGATATTCAGGTGGCCAGCACGTGCATGGAATTATTAAGACAGTCAGAGAAGGACGACAGTGAGGTGTCACCTCACAATTGATGAAACGGCTGAGGGATGGTCAGTGCTGGCGGGGGTGAGGGTGGGCCTCATGCATTCTTGGGGAGAGAACAGACTGATGCAGTCATTGAGGACAACGGTGAAGAGGTTCCTCAGGGAACTAGAAATAGATCTTTCATATGGTGAAGTGGTTCAACTTCTGGATGTGTGTCTGAAGGAAACAGGAACACTACCCCAGAGGATGTCTGCACCCCCATTTGCAATGATATTGGTTAAACATAAAGGCATTTATGAGAGCTTCCTGGGTGGTGCCAGTGGTAAAGAATCAGCCTGCCGATGCAGGAGACTCCAGAGACACGGGTTTCATCCCTGGGTTGGGAATATCCCTTGGAGAAGGAAATGGCAACCCACTCCAGTGTTCTTGCCTGGGAAATCCCATGGACAGAGGAGCCTGGCAGGCTACAGTCCATGGGGCTGCAAAGAGTCAGACACGACTGAGCACACACACACCACACCAAGAGTATTATTCGAGAAGAAGTGGGTCAGACAGAGAAAAACAAATACTATATGCTCTCACTTATATGTGGAATCTAAAAAAAAAACAAAACTTATATTTAAAAAATATATATATGCAACAAGCAACAAAGATTTACTGTATAGCACGGGGAACTATAGCCAATATCTTGTAATAACCTATAATGGAAAATAATCTGAAAAATAATACATGTGCATTTGTATAACTGAATCTGTTATACTGTGCACGTGAAACACTGTAAGTCAACTATACTTCAAAAAAATACATATATTAGGAAAATAAATAAATGAACCAAGCTCACAGGAGCAGAAATCATATGTGTAGTTTCCAGAGGCCAGTGAGGTGGGTGGGGTGGGTGAAGGTGGTCAAAAGGTACAAATTCTAGTTATAAGTTTGGGGGATGTAATATACAGCATGATGAGTAAGGTTAACAATATTGTATATTTGAGAATTGCTACAAAAGTAGATCTTAAAAGTTCTCATCAAAAAGGAAAAAATGTATAACTATGGGATGCATGTTAACTCGACTTACTGTGGTAATCATCTCACAATATATAGAAATATCAAGTCATTATGTTATACACTTGAAACTTAAACAATGTTATATGTCAATTATATCTCAATAAAACTGGAAAAATTAAAAGGCAAAAATAATCATACAATAAGTACTACAGCACTCATCCATCTCCAGTACTCCCATAAAGGTAAATACAAAACTGCATTATGACCACACAATGGTAAAAGGGATATTTATGTTGCTAACATGAGAGCTGGAATTAGGAGAAAAGTAAAGGATCTGAATAGCTTCAAGACATCTTTCATGTATGCATAGTCCACTGTGAGACATAGATACACAAACCTACTTGCTTCCCAAATAAATCTTGTTTGACATTCACTTCATTACTATAGGAGAGTAGCAGGATATGCCTACTGGCAAGAGAAATGGTGACCCCTTTGGGTCACTCCAGTATTTCTTACAGAGATCATTCTTCAAACTCCAAGGCGTCAAGTGCAGATTTTAGACCTGATATCTGTTGTGCATGTGTCTGTTGGGTTGTAGGATAACATGCTCAGAAGCTATGTACTTTTTAAATTAAGTACAATCAAGTACTGAGACACAAAGAGAGGGTGAGGGAGAGAAAGAAAGAAGAAGGGGAAAGGAGAGAGAGGGAGAGGGAGGTAGGGAGGAAAGGAAGGAAAGAGCGAGGGAATATCTGTAAGCTGATCAAAGGAAAATGTAATTTTCCTCACTTCTCCAGGTAAACAGGACGACTTGGAACAACCATTAGCTTTTTAGTCTTCCTTTTTGTTTTTTTTACTGTATCACAAGTACTTTCTTCTCTAGAGACTACACTGTTAAATAAACTCAAGTACAGGGTAACAGAATCTACTGATAAAACAATGGGACTCCTTTGCCACCTCTCCCAGCAAAGGTCAGCTTCCCCAGGGGCTATTAGCCTTCTCAGAAAAGTCATAACACTGTTCAAGCACTAATAACTTCAATTTTCCTCCCTCAGGATTCATATCCAGACAGAGGTACCTTTAAGAGCTACATCTCCAGTTTCACCATTAATGGAAAAAGACTAAGGAAAAGAAGAAATCCCTCGACATCCAACTTAGGGGATCCCAGTTGTGCTATGACATCAACTCCTGAGTGAGGAGCAGAGGAAACCACTCTTGGTCTGGCTTTCTCTCTGGTCACTCCAGGAGGGATGGCTTACTGCCACAGACTATCTGTTGTGCCTATCTGGCCTCCTCATTTGCACCATCACTTATTCAATGTAGAGAATCCTTCAGCTAACATCTTCCTTTCTTCAATCCCTATGAGAGTGTTTCTCCGTGTATGTGTTGGAAGAAAGTATAGAGAGGATAGGACTGCAGGTCGACTCTTGAGCTGCCTCTAGGCATTCAGAGACTCCCCACCTGGGCCCTGTCCTTGGAGTACATATTCCATGCAGGGCTCTCCAGCAAAAGCCATTATGACAGATGCAGACTTCAGAGAGCAGTGTGGTGTTGAGACCATCTGAAATGAATATACGACTGAATCCTATTGAGGCCTCCAGATAAATTTTCTTTCAGAGTTTCTCAAACTTAGCTTTATTATTATTTTTTACTGAGGTACAGTTGATATAACTAGATAAACTTTTAAGATTCTGGAGGGCAGGTGTGGAGACCTATTTGTCTTACAGTCACCCAAGGCAAGTCTCATATGCATGTTTCCTGCTTATTCCACCTGCCACCTGGAATCTGGAATATTTATTGGAAGGACTGATGCTGAAAGTGAAGGTCCAATACTCAGGCCACCTAATGCAAATAGCTGACTCACTGGAAAAGACCCTGATGCTGGGAAAGACTGAAGGCAGGAGGAGAAGGGGGCAACAGAGGATGAGATGGTTGGATGGCATCATCGACTCAATGGACATGAGTTTGAACCAACTCTGGGAGATAGTGAAGGACAGGGAGGTCTGGCATGCTGCAGTCCATGAGTCGCAAAGAGTCGGACACAACTGAGCTACTGAATAACAACAACCTGGAACCGGGAATGTCTGCTTCTTCCATTTCCTATTCCCCTCCATCTTTGGAGCAAGTTTCAGATTTCACCCAGGAAGTCCCTGAGGTTGTGAACCAACATTATCTGTAGGTCTGCCAACAAGAGCTGTACCAAATTTTGCATATATTTATTGTTTGTGCTTCATCTTGTTCTTTAAAAAATGTATTTGAAGTTTATCTACATTATTATTTATGTCATACCTTATTCTTAAAATATATATATAAGGTCAATTATGAAGATACATTAAATTTCAATGATTAGAAAATCCCAAGGAAGCAAAATGACAGAAGAAAAAGTAGAATCACACCATAGCACTGTTAGGTAATTTTAATACTTGCCTCTCATCCTTACACTCTATTCAAGGCAGGCTACAGATATGACCTCTAAACATACTAATGTTTGAGGGAAAATGCAGTTGGTTATAGGATATACAGTATCATAAATAAACTTCATAAGACTGGCTTGGCATGGGTATTTTTCTATTATAATGTTAAAGGAGATGAATTAAACAGCCTGAAAAATAAAAATGCATTTGTATGAGATTCTTTAATAAGCAATACATAGTAAGCAAGAAGAAAACACTGTAGCATAAGTTTTCATAATTGAGCCTAGGAAATGGACATCAATTGTTTTCTAAGTTCCAGTATGTGAGTCAGTATTATAATGACAGAAATAGCAGCATCAAGACTAGACACCCACAATAAGGCTGCCATTCAATGGGAAATGTGACAAGAATGTCAAACAATGCTATGCTGATGATAGTGATGGAAAGAAAAGAAAGGTTATCACTCTTGAGCAAAAGTCAGAAGTAATCAAGAATCAATCAATTTATATGTTTAGGTCTTACAGTTACACATATAAAGGTTTTTTAAAGTTCTTATTATTGAAATTCCTACAGGAAAAAATAATTATATAAAAATCTGAAACTCTTTAATTTCATTTTCCCAATAAAATAATTACCCTAACTCAGGGGGCTTTTTTAGACACGTTCATATTTACTATTTCAATTCAGTTCAGTCACTCAGTCCTGTCTGACTCTTTGCGACCCCATGGACTGCAATCCAGGCTTCCCTGTCCATCACCAACTTCCGTAGGTTACTCAAACTCACGTCCATCGAGTCGATGATGCCATTCACCATCTCATCCTCTGTTGTCCACTTCTCCTCCTGCCTTCCGTTTTTCCCAGCATCAGGGTCTTTTCCAATGAGTCAGTTCTTCACATCAGGTGGCCAAAGGATTGCAGCTTCAACTTCAGCATCTGCCCTTCCAATGAATATTCAGGGCTGATTTCCTTTAGGATGGACTGGTTGAATCTCCTGACAGTCCAAAGTATTCTCAAGAGTCTTCTCCAACACCACGGTTCAAAAGCATCAATTCTTCAGTGCTCAGCTTTCTTATACTCCAACTCTCACATCCATACACAATTACTGGAAAAACCATAGCTTTGCCTAGACAGACCTTTGTTGGCAAAGTAATGTCTCTGCCTTTTAATATGCTGTTGGTCATAGCTTTTCTTCCAAGGAGCAAGTGTCTTTTAATTTCATGGCTGCAGTCACAATCTGCAGTGATTGTCGAGCCCAAGAAAAGAAGTTCATGGTTCACATACTGTTGAAGCCTGGCTTGGAGAATTTGGGCATTACTTTGTTAGCATGTGAGATGAGCACAATTGTGCTGTACTTTGAACATTCTTCGGCATTGCCCTTCTTTGGGATTGGAATGAAAACTGACCTTTTCCAGTCCTGTGTCCACTGCTGAGTTTTCCAAATTTGCTGGCATATTGAGCACAGCACTTTCACAGCATCATCTTTTAGGATTTGAAATAGCTCAACTGGAATTGCATCAGCTCCACTAGCTTTGTTCATAGTGATGCTTCCTAAGGCCCACTTGACTTCACATTCCAGGATGTCTGGCTCTAAGTGAGTGATCACACCATCGTGGTTATCTGGGTCATGAAGTTCTGTTTTGTATAATTCTCTGTATTCTTGCCACCTCTTCTTAATACCTTCTGCATCTGTTAGGTCCATACCATTTCTGTGCTTTATTGTGCCCATCTTTGCATGAAATGTTCACTTTGTATCTCTAATTTCCTTGAAGAGATTTCTAGTCTTTCCCATTCTATTGTTTTCCTCTATTTCTTTGCACTGAACACTGAGAAAGGCTTTCTTATCTCTCCTTGCTGTTCTTTGGAAATCTGCATTCAAATGGGTATATATTTCCTTTTCTCCTTTGCCTTTCTCTTCTTTTCTCAGCTATTTGTAAGGCCTCCTCAGACAATCATTTTGCCTTTTTGCATTTCTTTTTCTTGGGGATGGTCTTGATCACTGCCTCCTATACCCTGTCACAAACATCCATCCATAGTTCTTTAGGCACTCTATCAGATCTAATCCCTTGAATCTATTTCTCACTTCCACTGTATAATCATAAGGGATTTGATTTAGGTCATGCCTGAATGGTCTAGTGGTTTTCCCTACTTTCTTCAATTTAAGTCTGAATTTAGCAATAAGGAGTTCATGATCTGAGCCACAGTTAGCTCCCAGTCTTGTTTTTGCTGACTGTATAGAGCTTCTCCATCTTTGGCTGCAAAGAATATAATCAACCTGATTTTGGTATTGACCATCTGGTAATGTCCACGTGTACAGGCTTCTCTTGTGTTGTTGGAAGAGGGTATTTACTATGACCAGTACGTTCTCGTGGGAAAACTCTGTTAGCCTTTGACCTACTTCATTTTGTACTCCACGGCCAAATTTGCCTGTTACTCCAGGTTTTTCCTGACTTCTTAATTTTGCATTCCAGTCCCCTATAATGAAAAGGACATCTTTTTTGGGTGTTGGTTCTAGAAGGTCTTGTAGGTCTTCATAGAACCATTCAACTTCAGCTTCTTCAGCAGTACTGGTCAGGGCATAGACTTGGATTACTGTGATATTGAATGATTTGCCTTGGAAACGAACAGAGATCACTCTGTCATTTTTGAGATTGCATCCAAGTACTGCATTTCGGATTTATTATTTATTATTGAGTAAATGACAGCACAAGGACAAAAGTTCACCATTTTACCACATAAGCAACTAAATCAGTCATTAAATAATACAATTTAAGTACAAAAATACACCTTTACACTGCTGTTTGTCATTTATGAAAAAGAAACCCAAAAAAATCTAACAATTGACTAACCTAAAAGTTAAAGAATTCATTCTGTGGCTAAAGTCTAACTCAGGGTTTTGATTTAAAATTGTTCCTAACAGTACAACTGTCACATTATAATACAGCTAAAGTGACCAAATTTTTCAAAACAGAAACAAGGAGATATGACTTGAAAAAGGTATTGGATTGGGGGGGGGGTCAGTATTTGTTTTAAAGATTACAATTTATATATATTTTAAATTTGATCTTACATCTAATGGCTCTTTGAAAATCTTTATGAAGTCAGAACTGCCACAGAAAGTCTGGAATGTGTGTTTGGCTAAAAACGGATCCACTTACAAGCTGTTAAAAATGAAAGCCCAGGGGGAAAATAAGTGAAATCCTACCCCAGTTTTTTACAGAAGTCTCTTCATGTTACCATCTTTTGATATGTGGTAAGTAGCATGTTTAGAGCCTTACAGCTCCTAGCTAGCAACCCTGGACAAATGACAGCTTCCAGAAAGTTTCATGTTCTCATATATAAACTAAAACTGTTGGACTGCCTGGTCATTGAATCCTCAATATTTTGTTGACTGTAGACTTTTGAAGAGACCACTAACTGCTCACCAACTCCAGCTGCCTGGGTAACATCTAATACAGAATTAATATCTATCCTCACAGGTTTTAAATCAAGTTTTTATGCCAGTGTGAGATCATATAACCATACTCTAATGGCTAGCACTTTAATTTAGTTTTCAACATAGATTAATTTAACCTGTCTGAATTTCAAACCTTTCACCTGCTCTGGCCTCTAATTTCCATATGCCCCACTGACATCATTGCTATCTGTTCTGATCTCTGACAGTTAAACTCTCCAGCATGCTTCTTCATCTCCCGTGTGTTTGCTGGCTTAGTTACACAGTCATGTCCAACTCTTTGTGACACCATGGACTATAGCCCACCAGGCTCCTCTGTCCATGCAACTTTCTAGGCAAAAATACTGGAGTGGGTTGCCATTTCCTACTCCAGAGGATCTTCCCAACCCACAGATACAACCTGAGTCTCCTGTGTCTCCTGCACTGGCAGGCGGATTCTTTACCACTGCACCCCTTGGAAGCCCTTTTCATCTCCTAGGTTTGGCTAACCTAGGATGCTTGCATTAATACCTTATGATGTCTTCCTGCAACCCTATTTATTACATCTTAGGTCTCTATAATAACATTTTAGAAAAGTCCATCTTATCTTTTGTTAAATATCTGAAAATAAATCTATAGTGGGGTGATTTCTTTTGTGGAAGCATCCTGAAAACAAAGCTGATGCTCAGGCAAGTGGTCTACTGAGGATACAAAATTTTTTTCCTTCCTCCAGAACACAGACTCACATCAAAAAATCAACAATAAATGTGAAATAGAGGCCAACATGACTTTATCTTCATAAACAATACTTTCTCTCATTTCCCTTATGGACAACATAAAGGAATGAAAAGAATCATTTTTGTTAGACAGTTGATATATTTCCATTTAATAAAAAAGCAATCTGTAAAATGTTAGTAGCAACATCTATCATCCCTCATTGGCCAACTTTGGGGCTGTCACTTATCCCCTAAATTTCTCAGGGCAAATTTGACTATAACCCATATCTATACCAAAACCTTCCATACCAAGGTCCACTGATGAGTTACATATATAATCAATAGGTATCAAAAGAATTGCACAATCATTTCCAATCTTACCTTGACAAGATAGAAAGATAATATCATTAGAAAAGAGAGAACCTACCTGGTGGCCCAGTAAAGAATCTGCCTGCCAATTCAGGGGACACGGATTTGAGCCCTCATCTGGGAAGATTCCATGAAGCCCACATGCTGCAACTACTGAGCCCATGTGCTGTTAACTACTGAAGCCCACACACCTAGAGAATGCACTCTACAAGAGAAACCCCTGCAATAAGAAGCCCATGCGCTACTAGAGAGAAGCCCTCACTCATCACAGTAGACAAAGCCTGCTTGCAGCAATGAAGACCCAGTGCAGTCATAAATAAATAAGTAAACAATAAAATGTAGAAAGAGAGAGGCCTGATGCAAAGAGCTGACTTGCTGGGAAAGATTGAAGGCAGGAGAAGGGGGCAACAGAGGATGAAATGGTTGGATGGCATCACCAACTCAATGGACATGAGTAAACTCCAGGAGATAGTGAAGGACAGGGAAGCCTGGCTTGCTGCAGTCCATGCAGTTGCAAAGAGTTGGACATGATTTAGGGACTGAATAACAACAATGAAGATCAGAAAACATACAAAATGCACTCAATTGCTTAAGGGTATTTAAATGTCCAAATGATTGTGAATCCAGTTACAGTTGCTTGGAACTGTTCACAGATGGTACATCCATCACTAAAGGTGAAATATCAGTATCTTTCCTGTATTATGCTACACAAAATGGTTCACAAGAGACTTTACGGTTGAGAAAATCCAATGAAGAGTTAATCTTCTACACAAGGCTTGGTGATATCAGCTGACCATGCATTCGAATTAACGCTGTTCCGTAAGGCAGCTAAGTCAACAGCAACCACTTAAGGGGCAGATTCCCATGGGTTCTTAATTGCTGAACAGTGTGGTGCTGTCCCTCATACTAGATAAAATGACAATGTTCTTTAGCTCTAGGAACTTAAGTGAAATCTTGGAAGATATATGAAAAAATTCCATATATGCTCCTGGTGGGTAATATATAGGTACAAGATACATATGATGTTTTCAAATTAGAGTTTACAGAAAATACTGGTAAATATATCAGTGAAAACTTGGTGGCAAATTGTTAACTAAAGTGAGGCTTTATGGCTCTGTCTTCTGATATGATCAGCTTTAAATGGCCCATGTCACACATCTGATAGTGAAATGGAATAGAATATACAATCTTTCAGACCAAAAAAAAAAAAAAACCAACATGATGGAAAGCTGAATTGAATTTAACAAAATGTAATCAGACAAATTTCAACGTAAAGCTAGTGTTTAGGTTTAAATAATCATCAAAGTAGGACTTGAAGAGGGCCTTGCTATATAATAGACTTCTCTGAAAAATACCTGGAGTCTTCCTTTGATTGCAAGTTCAATGTAAACTAAACTGTAAAGGGGTTGGCAAAACAAAGAGCTGCTGAAAACACTCATGCAAAAACAGAATTATAATGTCCAGAGCTCTCTACTAATCAAGCTACTCTGTGGTTGAATTTTATTATGGAAACTATTTATTCACTGTAGAATCTAAAGGCATACTCTTTCACACTACAAAGCAAAATAAAACCCCGTTTCTATTTGGATGCAGTAAGTGTCTTCACTCATCCTTTCATCCCTATTTAGTATAGCTTATACATAATTCCTATATTAATTTCCCTTTAGTGGATTTTTCCTTCTAAAACTGCTCTGTCAGATATCAAAAACCAACTAAAGAGGCACTTAAATATACATACTATTTTATTGCCAACTTCAGATCCTCTCTATCAAAAATGACAGAAAAACTCTAATTTTATCGGGTTTATCACTTATCCACTGTGCTTTTGTTTACTGAATTTAAAGTCATCACTAAGGTTGCAAAACCACTTAGCTTCACTTCGAGGGTGAAAAACTGTTAATGAAACCTCATTGAGAATCTATTTAATTTAATGCATTATAGTAATAAAATAGTGGAAAGAACATTTTTTTTAAAAATGTGGGCTTGAATCCTGGCTCTGCCAAATGTAGCTTATGGGTAGAACTCTGGGTGATTTTATTAACCAGCTAGCAGTTTTCCCAGTGATGTTTTATAGAAAAAAAAGAGAAATACAGCTTATATTCAGATATTCCAAGTTAGAGAGTCACATGGTAATTTTTCATTCACATACACGCAAATACAAAGATATATGGTAAGGCAGAGATGAAAAATTATTAGTATCATAAAAGAAACATCAATCAAATGTTGGAAGAGTTCAGCAGATAGAGAAGGAGTTTTGTTGTTCCAGGAAGGTTAAAATTGTTAATAGACTGAGAGCACAGTCTAGTTTCCAAAACTGTTCTTGTACTTTCACAATGAATCTTCCTCTCACCCACTGTACCATCAGCCTCCACTCCATTCCTTTTATCTAGACATTTATTCCAAAAAGTACCATTCAAACTTAAAAAGTAATTTTTTACTTCATAAACTGCCAATGAAATATCAAAAACAATGAGGCATTTCCCTTTTAGAGAAAACCTAATTAACTGTGTAAACTCTTGAAAACTTGATTGTGGTGCATTTCCTGGTTGCGCACTATAAACAAATGAGAAGCAGAAACTTACTGGCAACTTGACCTTCCTTGGAGAATTTAGTTGGGATATGGATAAAATAAAGTCTTTGAATCCTCCCCACTAACTGACATGAACAGAAAAATTAACATTTCAACTTCTGAACCACATTCAGACATTATAAGAACGCAACAGATAGTCCTATTTCCCCACCAGCCTTTATTTTCACTGCTTCTTGCAAGGGGTGGAGAGTTTTATTCCAAAATGGTGAACAGTCATGACTGAGTTTGTCTCAATTCACTCTCACCTGGGAAGAAAAGGATAACAAATCAAGGTTTTGTTCTGAAGAGTCTCTCACAGAGAGGAAATTCAGTAGTTGGGAGTTTAGAAAGAGTTTCCAAACAGATCAATAGAGAGGCAGACCCAGTCACTCCTTAAAGGCATCAACCACTACAACACTGTCATTTGCCTCCCCTAGCTTTCTCCACCACTAACTTTTGAAGTCCTGCTAGCTTACTGCGGATTGACAGAAAAACACTCAGTTGCTGAGATGAGGTTACTGAGGTACAGCAACTTCATAAAGTCTGTTCATTCACAGGTGAAAATTTGCTGTGAGTAATCCAGTAGTGACTGGATATATCTCAGCCAGATCATTCCAATCTTTACTTTGAGGCCATTATAACAGATGCATTCAAAATGGCATCTAGATGACTAAGGAAAGACTTAGGTTAGAAGAACGACAACCACTTTCTGAGTTAGAAAACCTTGGTTTGTGTCCTTATATCTATAATCTTGGCTAAGTCTACGACTGCACTTTCTCATCTGCCATACTCAATAAGGAAAATAACTTCCACAGGATGACTATAAGGACTAAAAAGAAATAGCATCTTTAAAATAGCATCTTTGTAAAGTTCAAAATACTGCTTAGATGTTAGCTATAGCAATCTTTCGGGAGAAGGCAATGGCACCCCACTCCAGTACTCTTGCCTGGAAAATCCCATGGACAGAGGAGCCTGGTAGGCTGCAGTCCATGGGGTCGCTAATAGTCAGACACGACTGAGCGACTTCACTTTCACTTTTCACTTTCATGCACTGGAGAAGGAAATGGCAACCCACTCCAGTGTTCTTGCCTGGAGAATCCCAGGGACAAGGGAGCCTGCTGGGCTGCTGTCTATGGGGTCGCACAGTCAGACACGACTGAAGCGATGCAGCAGCAGCAGCAAAGCAATCTTTCACTGAGCCTAATAGTCATGTTGTGACTCCTTAAATTCAATAATTTAACAATGATTTAAAGGAATACACCATATTTTCCTTTTTATATAATTATATCTGTTCACTTCTTTAATTTATTTTTGGCTGCTCTGGGTCTTTGGTTGCTGCTCAAGGGCTTTCTCTAGTTGGGGAGAGTGGGGGCTTTCTCTAGTTGCGGGGGGCGGGGGTGCTATTCTCTTGTTATGGTGTGGTGCACGGGCTTCTCATTGCATTGGCTTCTCTTCTTGCAGAGCATGGGTTCTAGGCAATGGGCTCCAGTGGTTGCAGCTCACAGGCTCAGGAGTTGCAACACATGGCATTAGAGTGTGGGCTCAGTAGTTGTGACACATAGGCTTAGCTGCTCCAAGGTATGTGGAATCTTCCCAGACCAGGAATTGAACCCATGTCCCTTGCATCATCAGGTAGATTCTTACATGCTGTGCCACCAGGCAAGTCCTATAGTTTATTATTTTTTGTAAGATCATCAAAACTATTTGTATAGGTAGTATGATCTATTAGCAAGATCAAAAGGTCATTTTGATTTTTAGATTTCTTTATTAATATAAAAAAGTTCTATTTATTTTACATCTGTGTTATTTTTATGATAAAAAATAGTGCTTTGTATTTCTCTATTTTAATAAATTTCTGTGAAAGTTCTACATACATAGCAATTATAATTTTGTGAACACTGTTTGGTTTCATTATATTTAAGTAAAACAAAAGCCATAACCACAGGAAACTTTCTCAGAAATCTATTAGTAGAATAATTCAATATAATATATATCAAAAATGTTTTATTTCCTTCAAAAAGAGAGTAAACCAGAAATAAAATCATCTAGAATAAGCAAATGATAGAAGAGGAAAAGTAAAAGCTTTTCAGAAGTCTCAGCTTCTAGACATTATGAACATGGTAGTTAACTGGTAGCTTAAAATAGTTTTCCCTTTAAAGAGTAATTAAGGTTTCCACTAAGAACAAGAGCAATGGTTGAAATATCAGAGTTCATTCTTAGTTAGAGATTGTCTGGGTCATAAAGATCTCTAAGATCATTCTAGACCACAGAATGCTTTAATAACCTCAATGACACTCAGTCTCACTGAACTAATGCACCTGTTAGAGAAAGAGACTTCCTATCCTGAAGGGACTCATTCTCTAGTTGAATGGCTGTTAAAAGTTCTTTTGTATTATCAAAGGGCAATATAGTGAGGAGGGGGCAAACTAAGCATTCCTCCGAAGAAGCAGGACCCACTCAATTGACAAAAGTCTCCTTCTTTACTGTATTTTTTAAAGAGTAACCTTAAGTCCATGGATTTAACTTTCTTGGGCTCCAAAATTACTGTGGATGGAGCTGAGAGGTGGACCACAAAGAAAGCTGAGAGCTGAAGAATTGATGCTTTTGAACTATTGGAGAAGACTCTTGAGAGCCCCTTGGAATGCAAGGTGATCAAACTGGTCAATCCTAAAGGAAATCAATCCCAAATATTCATTGGAAGGACTGATTCTGAAGCTCCAAAACTGGCCACCTGATGCAAAGAGCTGACTCATTGGAAAAGACTCTGATTGTGGGAAAGATTGAAGGCAAAACGAAGAAGGGGGTGGCAGAGAACAAGATGGTTAGATAGCATCACCAACTCAATGGACATGAATTTGAACAAACTCCAGGAGATAATGAAGGACAGAGGAGACTGGTGTGCTGCAGTCTCTGGGGTCACAAAGAGTCAGACACGACTTAGCAACTGAACAACAACAACAACAATGGATTTTTCATTTTTTTTTAAATATTATGACCACTATGTATTTTTATAAAAAGAAGGGGAATTGCAATGAAAAATGCCACGTCTTGACAAAAAATTCTATCACTAGTCCTAGCTATAAAATCACTTCAAGAATAATCAGTTGAAATTAAAGAAATCAAATATGAAACAAATAGATGGAGAAATATACCATGTTCACATATCAGAAGAATCAATATAGCAAAAATGAGTATACTACCCAAGGCAATCTATAGATTCAATGCAATCCCTATCAAGCCACCAACGGTATTTTTCTCAGAACTAGAACAAATAATTTCATAATTTGTATGCAAATACAAAAAAAACTCAAATAGCCAAAGCAATCTTAAGAAAGAAGAATGGAACTGGAGGAATCAACCTGCCTGACTTCAGACTGTACTACAAAGCTACAGTCATCAAGACAGTATGGTACTGGCACAAAGACAGAAATATAGATCAATGGAACAAAATAGAAAGCCCAGAGATAAATCCATGCACCTATGGACACCTTATCTTTGACAAAGGAGGCAAAAATATACAATGGAGAAAAGACCATTTCTTTAACAAGTGGTGCTGGGAAAACTGCTCAACCACCTCTTAAAGAATGAAACTAGAACACTTTCTAACACCATACACAAAATAAACTCAAAATGGATTAAAGATCTAAATGTAAGACCAGAAAATATAAAACTCCTAGAGGAAAACATAGGCAAAACACTCTCTGACATAAATCACAGCAAGATCCTCTAAGACCCACCCCTCAGAGTAATGGAAATAAAAGCAAAAATAAACAAATGAGACATAATCAAACTTAAAAGGTTTTGCACAATGAAGGAAACTATAAACAAGGTGAAAAGACAGACTTCAGAATGAGAGAAAATAATAGCAAATGAAGCAACTAACAAAGAATGAATCTCAAAAATATACAAGCAGCTCATGCAGCTCAATTCCAGAAAAATAAATGACCCAATCAAAAAATGGGCCAAAGAACTAAATAGACATTTCTCCAAAGAAGACACACAGATGGTTAACAACCACAGGAAAAGATGCTCAACATCACTCATTATCAGAGAAATGCAAATCAAAACCACAATGAGGTACCATCTCACGCTGGTCAGAATGGCTGCGATCCAAAAGTCTACAAACAATAAATGCTGGACAGGGTGTGGATAAAAGGGAATCATCTTACACTGTTGGTACAAATGCAAACTAGTACAGCCACTATGGAGAACAGTGTGAAGATTCCTTAAAAACTGGAAATAGAACTGCCATACGACCGAGCAATCCCACTGCTGGGCAAACACACCAAGGAAACACGCTCAGTCGTGTTGACTCTTTGCGACCCCATGGACTGCAGCCCACCAGGCTCCAGAATTGAAAGAGACACATGTACCCCAGTGTTCATCACAGCACTCTTTGCAATAGCCAGAACATTGAAGCAACATAGATGTCCATCATCAGGCAAATGGATAAGAAAGCTGTGGTACATATACACAATGAAATATTACTCAGCTATTAAAAAGAACACATGTGAATCAGTTCCAATGAGGTGGATGAAACTGGAGCCTACTATACAGAGTGAAGTAAGTCAGAAAGAAAAACACTGATATAGTATATTAATGCATATAAATGGAATTTAGAAAGATGGTAATGACGACCCTATACGTGAGACAACAGAAGAGACACAGATATAAAGAACAGACTTTTGAACTTTGTGGGAGAAGGCGAGGGTGGGATGATTTGAGAGAACAGCATTGAAACATGTATATTACCATATGTGAAATAGATCGCCAGTCTAGATCCAGTGCATGAAACAGTGCACTCAAAGCCAGTGCACTAGGACAACCTAGAGGGATGCGATGGGGAGGGAGGTGGAAGGGGGATTCAGGATGGGGGACTCATGTACACCTGTGGCCAATTTATGTCAGTGTATGGCAAAAACCACCACAATATTGTAAAGTAATTAACCTCCAATTAAAATAAATTAATTAACAAATAATAATCAGTTGATTATGAAAAGACTCTTAATATACACAAACACAAAAGAAAGCAAACATTTATTTCATAAGCATTATTAAATTATGACATATTAGGAGTCATTAACAATCAGCAGGCAGGGACACTGGGTTTTGCTGGTCTAATGTTCCAAACAATCAAAAATAATATCCATGAAACAATTAATTTCCTGCACATTGATTATTCCAATCTCCACACTAATAAGAAGTCCTAAACTGGATAAAGCACCCCACTCCAGTACTCTTGCCTGGAAAATCCCATGGACGGAGGAGCCTGGTGGGCTGCAGTCCATGGGGTCGCAAAGAGTCAACATGACTGAGCGACTTGACTTTCACTTTTCACTTTCATGCATTGGAGAAGGAAATGGCAACCCACTCCAGTGAATCCCAGGGACGGGGGAGCCTGGTGGGCTGCCATATACGGGGTGGCACAGAGTCGGACACGACTGAAGCAACTTAGCAGCAGCAGCAGCAAACCAGATAAAATGAAACAGTGCAGCAAGAAACTAAAGACTGAGCGCACTCGTAAGGGGGAAATGGACTGGGAGATGGATTACATCTCCCAGGTTACTAGGAGAGTGCAGGAAGTTACTCTGGCACCTTGAATCATGCCTTGAAAGCTCCGCACTGCTTGGAAAGCATCTTTGCATCAGCTATGCCCCTCTGACATGCACCGATACATACAAGTTCCACAAATCAAAGAATTAAGATCCAGACAGACTGTCAAAATCAAAAAGCCAGTAAAGATGAGCAAAGTCAGGACCAGGGACTTTACATCAGTCCAACGTACTTTCTACTCTGTGGAGGCTTAAATGGTTGTTAAAACAATCTTGGGATTGGAGCATTAACACCACTCCTATCAATTCAACAACTTACACAGCAAACTGCAAAAATGCTATTTTCATTGTAGTCTATGGAATCACTTTTTAATAAAATTGTAGAAACAAATATATTGAATCTGTTGTAAAAATTTTAAACCACATTCTCTTTCTTAAACTTGTCAGACAGTTATTGTGTGAGCCTGTTTAGTTGTGTCCAGCCATTTGTGACCACATGGACTGTAGCCTGCCAGGCTCCTCTGTCTATGGAGATTCACCAGGCAAGAATACTGGAGTGAGTTGCCATGCTCTCCTCCAGGGGATCTTCCCAACACAGGGATGGAACCCAGGTCTCCTGCATTGCAGGCGGATTCTTTACCAGCTGAGCTACCAGGGTAATATTAAATATTCACTAACTCTGCCAGGTGATACATTAGTTTCTCTAGGGACACAAAAGGAAACCAGAACCAGATCCTCTTTTTAAATACCTAAAAAGATTAAAACACACACACACACATACACACACACATGCACAAATGGGCACACACACGCACATGGGCACACAACACACACACCCTGATGTCCTAGTAAATGTTTAACATTTAAGAAGAGGAAGAGGGTAAAAGAGCCCTGATTTTATAGCATTTGCCAATTCCCACTATGGCAGATTTCAAATTGTACACAGGCTGTATGTGAACATGGTGTTAGGGAGTGATGTGCACTGAGCTGTCTCCAGTGCATTACTACTATATTTATGTTTATATTTATATAATTTTTATACATATGCATATATATATATATATATATATATATATAGTGTTAGTGTGTCAGTCACTCAGACGTCTTCTACTGTTTGTAATCCCATGGACTGTAGCCCTGCAGGCTCCCCTATCCACGGTATTCTCCAGGCAAGAATACTGGAGAGGGTAGCCATTCCCTTCTCCAGAAGATCTTCCCAACTCAGGGATCGAACCAAGGTCTCCCGCACTGCAGGCAGATTCTTTACCATCTGAGCCACCAGAGAAGCCTGAACGCATCACAAGACTTCATTTAGCACTAAGCTTTCCTGAGCTCCACCTTCATAACCACAGGACTTCCTATAACCTACAGACTATATGTATAAAGCATGCCCCCCACCACACATCCTTAATCATTTCAAATATCCAGTCATGCAATGATTAAGTCATACATCCTTAATCATTTCAAATATCCAGGGAAGTGGGAACAAGCCAAAAGGTGATCTCTAAAGCACAGGATACAGGCAAGAATACTATTGCTTCTGCCAAAGCCCCCAGAAAAGCTGCAGTGATATGCCATCCATTTAGTTTTGAGATTTATTTTCAACAGTGTCTGCAGCTGGAAACAATCGTTCCTCCTTCACTTTACATAACATACAGAAGCATTGTGCTTTGGAACCAACTTTCCAGAGACCTTCCTCTTTGTTTTCAACCCACTCCAGTACTCTTGCCTGGAAAATTCCATGGACTGAAGAGCCTGGTAGGCTACAGTCCACAGGGTCGCAAAGAGTCACACACAACTGAGTGACTTCACTATACAATCTACTAAACCTCTAATCTTAAAAAAAAAAAAAATTATAAACATTTTAATGAAAGAAAACATTTAAATTTTAATTTAAAAGTTTTGTGGATAGAAAATAAGATGCTTTATTGCTTCCATAACGTTTAAGCATTTGCAAAGCACTTCTATGTCTGTTATCATACATAATTGCCACAATAATCCTCTGAAGTGGCTATGCCTAGCACCACTGTGTGTGAAGAGAAGCTCAGGCAGTTTAAAAGGTTCCCTAAACTGACAAAGTCATAGAAGTGTAGCCCACTGCTTTTAAGACAAGGGCTACAGAGCGCATACTCCAAGCCAGTAGGGAAGTAGCACCCAACTGCTATGTTATGGAAAACACACAATTTGGAATTACACAGACTTGATTTCGAATCCTGATGCCACCATTTTCGGTGTGATCTTGAGCCCAGTCTTCACCTTCTCTGGGCCTCATTTCCCTCATATGTAGAATAAAGGAATAGAATCTTCTTCATATGATTATCATGAAAATCAAATAAAACCATACAAAGGAAACAGGAGATTTTTCAAAACATTCACCTTCCTTTGTCTACCCTTCTCTACTTCATTGTTCATCTCCTTTGCCTTCTTTCTTTGCAACCCCCTTAGTTGGAACACAGTTGCTTTTTTCTCACCTGGACTGGGCAGGTCTCCCTAGCTCAACAGTGAGGATTTTAACAATCATTTGATATGGTGTGTTTCACACGGAGTGTATTTCCATAGCAAGAATTAGCCCATTGCTAAATCAGGGAATTTTATCAGACCAACATAGAAGCCCCATGGGTTCACACACAATTTTTCTTTGTTGTTGTTGAGTCGTAAAGTCGTATCTGATTCTTTGCAACCCCATGGACTGTAGCCTACCAAGCTCTTCAGTCCATGGGATTTCCCAGATAAGAATACTGGAGCGGGTTGTCATTTCCTCCTCCAAGGGATCTTCCTGACCCAGGAATCGAACTCATGTCTCCAGTTCCATGGGTGGAGTCTTTACCACTGAGCCACCTGGGAAGCCTCACAATTTTTCTTAGCACATCACATTTTATGCCACCATAATACAGCAGCCCAACTCAAAGTACACACACAAGTGGGCGCAGCAAGTTCTGGAGGAATGTAGCACTGCTCATATGACCCGTTCTTCCTCTTGGCTCAATCATTAGGTGTAAAAAGGGTTTACTCCACATTTCTCTCAGACATCTGTACAAAACAAACAAGCAAACACTAGATAACAGGCTAGGACTATTTCATGGTAAGCCTGTCACTGTTTCTCCACCTGGTAATGTCCTTCTGTTCTCCTTTCCATAATTCAGCACACAATACTCCCCTATATACTCTTCCATCAAGCCACCCTCTCCTTTACTTTCTAAAGGCAATGGCTTGTATCACTGTGTTACTGCTTTACTTATAAGGAAGTTAGCATATTTTTACAGCTGTGCTAGAATTTTTAATAAGATTGTTTTGGTTATTGCTTAATTATAACATTAAATGTTTGGGTGAGTAAAACATTTCAAGTGATCTATTCCTATTCTATTTCTTTCAAAATGTCAGTTATTTTTAGCATGTGATTTTGCAGAGTGTGGGGTTTCTTTAATGGAATGTATTATGCCACAGCAGAAATGTCTATATTTTGCTTTCTTGTGTGGATATTTCTGATATACTCGGGCACCACAGATTGATGGAATAGCTGGTGTAAATAAATTGTTTTCATTGCACTGATTTGACTCACTTTGTTAAAATTCAACTCAGGACCTCATCTACATGGTTAAGAATGTACAATTTCCAACAAAGATGCTACCAAGAAGGGAAACTCATACTATTTTTCATAAATAATTTCAACAAAGTGCTTCCAGATATAAAATAAGGTTCAAACATACTGTTCAAATAAATTTAAGCAGTACTGGCCTAGGTCCACAACTTTAAGTAGTTTGTGTTTTATTATGTAAAATGATTCCATTTTCAAATAAGTTAAACTTACAAGCAACAAAGGCACTCTAAGAACATCTTCAGCTATAAAAACTGTCCTATGAGTAACTAATTTCTAAGGTAAAGAAATAAATTCAAAATTTTATGAAGTTTTTCCTCTTATATCCCTGGGTTTGGAAGATCCCCCGGAGAAGGGAATGGCAACCCACTCCAGTAATCTTGCCTGGAGAATTCCATAGACAGAGGAGCCTGGCAGGGTCCATGGCGTCGCAAACAATCAGACACGACTGAGCAACTAAGACACAAAATGAAACATATGGTTTTAATGTGCATTTTTTGACATGGACAAGTAATATTTCCAGGCCTTAGTTTTCTCAAAAGAAAACAAGAGCTTTTTTTGTTAACTGAATAAGTGGACCATCAATTTTATGAGGTTTTACAAATACACATATACATACATGAAATTAATTGTAAAAATGTTGATTCTCCTATCTTGGGATTGTAAAGTGCTCTGATAAAGAATATATTATTGTCATCACTGATTCTTTATCCCCTGACACTTCTAGCAAATTAACTTGCACAAAATAACTGTTCAACAAATATTTACTAAATTAAATTGAACCATTTACATAATTATGTGTCAGAATTTCCAAATTATATTGCTTAAAAGAAATTAGATTTATTCCTAGAAAACAAATAGATGTTTTTTTTAAATAAAACAACAAACATATATTCAAAAAAAAAAAGCTTCTTCCCAATTACTATCTTACAGATTAAAAATAAAAGGTTTTGGATATAGCTATTGGTTAGAATTTGATTTGGTTGCAAGTTACAGAAAATTCAAACCATAATATCTAGAAGACATAAAGATGGCAATAAAAATACTGAGAGATATTATACCAATGGATACATTTTATATATTTGTTAAAACCACAGAATGTACAACATCAATAGTGAATCCTGGGGCTTCTCTAGTGGCTCAGTGGTGAAGAATCTGCCTGCCAATGCAGAAGGCATGTGTTCAAATCCTGGTCCAGGAAGCTCCCACACGCCTTGGAGCAACTAAGCCTATGCACCACATCTATTGAACGTGGGCTCCAGACCCTGGGAGCTGCACGAAGTCCTCGAACCCTAGAGCCTATGCTCCAAAACAGGAGAAGCCACCTCAATGAGAAGCCCAAGCACTGCAACAAAAGAGCAGCCCCTGCTCACTGCAACTAGAGAAAAGCCCACACAGTAACGAAGATCCGGCACAATCAAAAATAAAATAAATAAAATAATTTTTTGATAAAAACAGCAAACCCTATGGTAAACTATGAACTTTGGGTGATAATGATGTATCAGTATAGGTACATCTTTGGCAAAAATCTACCACTCTGATGAACAGTATTGATAAGGTTAATTAAGTAGGGTAGGGAATATTTGGGAAGTCTCTGTTCCTTCCTCTCAATTTCCAGGCTTTTACCAGGCTTCTCTGGTAGCTCAGCTGATAAAGAATCCACCTGCAATGCAGGACACCCCAGTTCAATTCCTGGGTTGGGACGATATACTGGAGAAGGGATAGGCTACCCACTCCAGTATTCATGGGCTTCCCTGGTGGCTCAGCAGGTAAAGAATCCACCTGCCTTGCAGGAGACCTGGGTTCAAACCCTGGTCTACCCACTCCAGTATTCTGGCCTAGAGAATTCCATGGACTGGGGTCCATGGGGTCACAAAGAGTCAGACACAACCAAGTGACTTTCACCTTCCTCTCAATTTTGTTGTAAACCTAGAACTACTCCAAAAAAAAAAAAAAAACTTAAAAAAACAGAAGGTACATAAGTTAATTTTTCTCTAATACAATTACATAGGCAGATCAAGTTGCTATGCTGCCTCTATAACCATCAAGGAACCAGGTTCATTCCCTTTTCACTCTGCTATCCACGACTCAGTTTTCACCTCCTGGCTAAGATGACTGCTTTCCAGACAGGAAGAGCAAGAAAAGAAAAAAAGAAAGGTATATTCCCTTTCTTTAAGGGCACTTCCCAGATACTATATACATTTATTCTGTTTACATCTCATTGGCCAGGATATATCACAGGGCTACACCTAGCTGCCTGAGAACCTGGGAAATTCAATCTTTATTCTAGAGGCCGTATGCCTTGATGAAAAAGCAGGGTGCTATAACTATGGAAGAAGAAAAGAAATATCAATGGCAGACAGGTCTACATAGTTTTATAAAGTGATAATGAGCTTTGAGTCAAACAAATCAATAGGGTACAGGTCAAACAAATCACAGTGTACAGCAAATTAATTAATTCTAGTAAACTTTCAGAGTAAGACAGTAATGAGGAATCCTGGAACACATTTCCAACAGATAAATGATTTTGATTGAAGCCACTGAAAGTTCCATCCCAACACCTTCACATCAGTTAATCAGTTCAAATCAGTTAAAAGAAATGTTATGAAAAGAATATATAACTGCATAAAAACAAGATTTAAGATGAAAGGAGAAATTCATTTACAATTATCTTTCTACCCTAATCTAAATGAACTTTTCTGGTTAAAATCAATTATATCTCTATTCTGAAAGGGACACGTGTACCCCAATATTCATCACAGCACTGTTTATAATAGCCAGGACATGGAAGCAACCTAGATGTCCATCAGCAGATGAATGGATAAGAAAGCTGTGGTACATATACACAATGGAGTATTACTCAGCCATTAAAAAGAATACATTTGAATCAGTTCTAATGAGGCAGATGAAACTGGAGCCTATTATACAGAGTGAAGTAAGCCAGAAAGAAAAACACCAATACAGTATACTAACGCATATATATGGAATTTAGAAAGATGGTAACGATAACCCTGTATGCGAGACAGCAAAAGAGACACAGATGTATAGAACAGTCTTTTGGACTCTGTGGGAGAGGGAGAGGGTGGGATGATTTGGGGGAATGGCATTGAAACATGTATAATGTCATATATGAAATGAATCACCAGTCCAGGTTCGATACAGGATGCTCGGGGCTGGTGCACTGGGATGACCCAGAGGGATGGTATGGGGAGGGAGGTGGTAGGGGGCTTCAGGATGGGGAACATGTATACACCCGTGGCAGATTCATGTTGATGTGTGGCAGAACCAATACAATATTGTAAAGTAATTAGCCTTCAATTAAAACAAATAAATTAACAACAAAAAAAAAACAATAGAGTGAATACTCTATATTCACTAACACTGTCCTAGTACATTTAAATGTGCCAGGAATAAAAAGGTGGAGAGACTAAATAAAAGTTAAAGAAAGACAATATATAATTTCAGAGAGTCTGGGATATTCTTTCAAACATTTACAAGATTCTTTAAGAGATGTGGACTGCCTGTCCTACCTCAATGCCCCCAAAGCAGTTATTTCATAGATTCAAAATAAACAAAACTGAATTTATCTTTAAGTGTGCTATTTTTTAATTTTTGTATTCATTAAGTTTTATCCCTACCATCACCTGAAAGAGTCAAATATGGAAGTTACACTTTAACCGTATAAACTTGGAACCTAAGGATAGAAAGTATTTTGAAAATCTCCCCATTATTAAAAAGGTAGCTCAGAAATCCAAACAAAAATAACAGAATTCTGGTTAGACATATGATCATATAGTTCATATAACCATTTCTAGATGTGGACAATCTAGTCTGTCTTTAAAAGTTCACAAATTTCCCAAAGAAGATATGAAAATAGCCAATCACGCACAGAAGAAGATGCTCAATTATTACAGAAATGCAGATCAAAATCACAAAGAGATGCCACTTCATACCCATTAGGAAACTATTATCAAAAATAACAAGTGTTGGTGAGAATGTGAAGAAGTTCAAATCTCTGTGCATTGCTAATGGGAATGTAAAATGTGGTGCAACCACTATGAAAAACAATATGGCAGTTCCTTAAAAAGTTAGAAATACAATAACCATATGATCCAGCAATTCTAACTCTGGGAATTAAAAGCAGGGTCTTGGTCAGATATTTATGCACCAGTGTTCACTGCAGCATGACACACACTGTCAAAAGAGAAAGTAACCCAAATGCCCGTTGATGTATGAAAGGATAAGCAAAATGTGGTACATACATACAATGGAGCATTTTTTAGCCTTAGAAAGGAAGGAAATTCTGACACATGCGATAACATGGGTGAACTTTGAGGACATTACACTAAGTTAAAAAAGCCAATCACAAAAGGATAAGCACTGCATAATTCCACTTAGATGAGGTACCAAGAGCAGTAAAATTCATAGAGTCAGGAAGTAGAAGGGTGACTGTCAGGGGTGGAGGGAGAGGAGAATGAAGAGTTGTTTTTTAATGAGTACAGAGTTTCAGCTTAGGAAGATGAAAAAGTTCTGGAGATGGATGGTGGTAATAGTTGCTGAACACTGTGAATGTACTTTATGCCACTGAACTGTATACTTCAGTTAAGTTCAGTCACTCAGTCGTGTCCAACTCTCTGTGACCCCATGGACTGCAGCATGCCAGGCCTCCCTGTCCATCACCAACTCCCAGAGTTTACTCAAATTCATGTCCATTGAGTCAGTGATGACATCCAACCATCTCATCCTCTGTCGTCCCCTTCTCCATCTGCCTTCAATCTTTCCCAGCATCAGGGTGTTTCCCAACGAGTTAGTTCTTCACATCAGGTGGCCAAAGTATTGGAGTTTCAGCTTCAGCATCAGTCCTTTCAATGAATATTCAGGACTGATTTCCTTTAGGATGGACTGGTTGGATATCCCTGCAGTCCAAGGGACTCTCAAGAGGCTTTTCCAACACCACAGTTCAAAAGCATCAATTCTTTGGTGCTCAGCTTTCTTTATAGTCCAACTCTCACATCCATACATGACTACTGAAAAAAACACAGCTTTGACTAGATAGACTTTTGCCAGCAAAGTAATGTCTCTGCTTTTTAATATGCTGTTAGGTTGATCATAACTTTTCTTCCAAGGAGCAAGTGTCTTTTAACTTCATGGCTGCAGTCACCATCTGCAGTGATTTTGGAGCCCAAAAAAATAGTCTGTCACTGTTTCCACAGTTTCCCCATCTATTTGCCATGAAGTGATAGGACCACATGCCATGATCTTAGTTTTCTGAATGTTGAGCTTTAAGCCAACTTTTTCACTCTCTTTCACTTTCATCAAGAGACTGTTTAGATCTTATTCACTTTCTGCCATAAGGGTAGTGTCATCTGCATGTCTGAGGTTATTGATATTTCTCCCAGCAATCTTGATTCCAGCTGTGCTTCATCCACTGTACACTTAAATATGTTTAAAATGGTAAATTTTATGTTGTGTGTATTTTATCAAAAAGAAACAGAAAGAAACTTCCCTGGTGGTCCAGTGGTAAAGAAGTGAAAGTCACTCAATCGTGTACAACTCTTTGCAACCCCATGGACTGTACAGTCCACGGAATTCTCCAGGCCAGAATACTGGAGTGGGTAGCCTTTCCCTTCTCCAGGGCATCTTCCCAACCCAGGGATAAAACCCAGGTCTCCCACATTGTGGGAGGGATTCTTTACTGAGCCACAAGAGAAGCCCAAAGGAAAGGTTCCATTGGGAAAGGTTCCATTCCTGGTCAGGGAAGATCCCACATGCTATGGAGCACCTAATCCCATAAGCCACAACTACTGAGCCCTCGAGCCTAGAGCCTGTGAGCCACAATATGAAGACCCAGAGCAGCCAATAAATAAGTGCATAAAAAAAGTTGTGCTTCTTTTTTTGGAAAAAATGGAAAGAATGATAGACTCATTTGAGCAATATGAAAGAATTTAAAAGCTTATGGAGTAAAATATGTCATTGTTTTAAGGATGCAGGACAAGTAATAATCATTTTAGTTACCTTTATCTTCCTTAAAATTACTTATACACACTAAAGAACTTATATCTTAAGTCATATATTTTCTGAGATTTGCTTCAAAACAACCAACTAGGGGAACTCCAAAGTGAGGAAATATAAATTAAACAGGATTTACCAACAGTTAAGAACTGTTGACCCTACAGGATGGGCACATGAAGATTCTTTATATTATTTTTCTCTACTTTTGCACTTGCTTGAATTGTGCTATAATGAAAATTTTTAATATTGTTTATCGTACATTTACCATATGAAAAAGTTTTAAACAAAATCATCAAAAGCCAATGAAGAGCAGCAAATTCTAAATTCTAAAATAAGTGTAAGAAAGAAAAATTTTAAAGGGACATGCTCCTTATAAGGGGCTTCCTTGGTGCCTCACATGGTAAAGAATCTGCCTGCGACCTGGGAGACCCAGGGTGGATCTCTGCGTCGGGAAGATTCCCTGGAGAAGGGAATGACTACCACTCCAGTATTCTTGCCTGGAGAATTCCAGATATCATTTCTTCCACTTATAAAGAAACCCTTTGGGGCAGCATTTATAAGTAACAGTTAACATATATTAAATGTTTCCTACTTATCCAAGCTTTACATATACTATTTATGTAATCCTTATAATAATCTGTCATCATCATCATCGTTATTATTATTACTATCTCCATTTTATAGATGAGGAAACTGGGACTCAAAGAGGCAAAATAATTTTATTCAAGTTCACAAGTATTGAGTAAATTTTAAGTCTATGGAAGGAGAGATTTGATCCTCTATCATAAGATAGAAGGGATAAGATCAATACTCTTGCCTCATCTGTCTCTGTAAATCTCTGAAGACTTTCAACATTAGCTCAATTTAGTTCATCTATTGAGCACTTACTAAGTGTCAGAAGCTGGGCACTGTGATAAGCACTTAGAACTGCAAACAGAAGACATGGATCAACATAATATTTATTTTAGACACCAGATGACCCAATATAAATTTATTTTCCTAACACTCGGTTCTTCCTTTTTCCCAGCAGTAATCAGATCAGATCAGTCACTCAGTTGTGTCTGACTCTTTGAGACCCCATGAATCACAGCACACCAGGCCTCCCTGTCCATCACCAACTTCCGGAGTTCACTGAGACCCACATCCATCAACACAGTGATACCATCCAGCCATCTTATCCTCTGTCGTCCCCTTCTCTTCTTGCCCCCAATCCCTCCCAGCATCAGAGTCTTTTCCAATGAGTCAACTCTTCGCATGAGGTGGCCAAAGTACTGGAGTTTCAGCTTTAGCATCATCCTTCCAAAGAAATCCCAGGGCTGATTTCCTTCAGAATGGACTGGTTGGATCTCCTTATAGTCCAAGGGACTCTCAAGAGTCTTCTCCAACACCACAGTTCAAAAGCATCAATTCTTCGGTGCTCAGCCTTCTTCACAGTCCAACTCTCACATCCATACATGACCACAGGAAAAACCATAGCCTTGACTAGACGAACCTTTGTTGGCAAAGTAAATGTCTCTGCTTTTGAATATGCTATCTAGGTTGGTCATAACTTTCCTTCCAAGGAGTAAGCGTCTTTTAATTTCATGGCTGCAGTCACCATCTGCAGTGATTTTGGAGCCCAGAAAAATAAAGTCTGACACTGTTTCCCCATCTATTTCCCATGAAGTGACAGGACCGGATGCCATGATCTTCGTTTTCTGAATGTTGAGCTTTAAGCCAACTTTTTCACTCTCCTCTTTCACTTTCATCAAGAAGCTTTTGAGTTCCTCTTCACTTTCTGCCATAAGGGTGGTGTCATCTGCATATCTGAGGTTATTGATATTTCTCCCGGCAATCTTGAGTCCAGCTTGTGTTTCTTCCAGTCCAGCGTTTCTCATGATGTACTCTGCATATAAGCTAAATAAGCAAGGTGACAATATACAGCCTTGACGTAGTCCTTTTCCTATTTGGAACCAGTCTGTTGTTCCATGTTCAGTTTGAACTGTTGCTTCCTGACCTGCATACAGATTTCTCAAGAGGCAGATCAGGTGGTCTGTTATTCCCATCTCTTTCAGAATTTTCCACAGTTTATTGTGATCCACACAGTCAAAGGCTTTGGCATAGTCAATAAAGCAGAAATAGATGTTTTTCTGGAACTCTCTTGCTTTTTCCATGATCCAGCGGATGTTGGCAATTTGATCTCTGGTTCCTCTGCCTTTTCTAAAACCAGCTTGAACATCTGGAAGTTCACAGTTCACATATTGCTGAAGCCTGGCCTGGAGAATTTTGAGCATTACTTTACTAGCGTGTGAGATGAGTACAATTGTGTGGTAGTTTGAGCATTCTTTAGCATTGCCTTTCTTTGGGATTGGAATGAAAACTGACCTTTTCCAGTCCTGTGGCCACTACTGAGTTTTCAAATTTGCTGGCATATTGAGTGCAGCACTTTCACAGCATCATCTTTCAGGATTTGGAATAGCTCAAGTGGAAATCCATCACCACCACTAGCTTTGTTCGTAGTGAAGCTTTCTAAGGCCCACTTGACTTCACATTCCAGGATGTCTGGCTCTAGGTCAGTGATCACACCATCGTGATTATCTTGGTCGTGAAGATCTTTTTTGTACAGTTCTTCTGTGTATTCTTGTCATCTCTTCTTAATATCTTCCGCTTCTGTTAGGTCCATACCATTTCTGTCCTTTAACGAGCCCATCTTTGCATGAAATGTTCCTTTGGTATCTCTGATTTTCTTGAAGAGATCTCTAGTCTTTCCCATTCTGTTGTTTTCCTCTATTTCTTTGCATTGCCCGTGTCCGAGGTCGGGGGGGTGGCCGAGAGGAGATACCCAGCGTCCGAGGTGAGGGGCGGCGGGTGGGAGGAGCTACCCCACGCCAGAGGCCAAGGGTGGTGGCCAGGAGGACCAACCCCACGTCCAAGGAGCCATGGCTGCGGGGAACAGGAGGGTCTAGAGGAGCTATCCCACGTTGAAGGTCAGGAAGGGTGGCGGTGAGGATATACCCCTCGTCCAAGGTAGGGAGCAGCGGCTGCGCTTTGCTGGAGCAGCCGTGAAGAGATACCCCACACCCAAGGTAAGAGAAACCCAAGTAAGACGGTAGGTGTTGCAAGAGGGCATCAGAGGGCAGACACACTGAAACCATACTCACAGAAAACTAGTCAATCTAATCACACTAGGACCACAGCCTTGTCTAACTCAATGAAACTAAGCCATGCCCATGGGGCAAGATGGGTGGGTCATGGTGAAGAGATCTGACAGAATGTGGTCCACTGGAGAACAGCAGTAATCACTCTTCAGTAAGTTATCTGACACCTGACCTCACCACTGTAAAGTAAGCTCATTGAGGATTCAAACCCCTATCTGTCTAGTTCACAACTCTAATCCCAAGGCCCACCACACGGTTCAATCATAGCTGAGGCTCAATGTATGTATGGTGTACAGAATTGAATTTTGAACATGCTATCCATTCACTAATCTAAATGAAAGCAACACAGTGAAGAGGCAAGAATGCAGACTTTGGGTCAAGCATTCATTCATTTGTGCAGTCATTCATTTGTTCATTCACTGATCATGTGCTTAGGCACTCAATATTCAGGACCATCTACTATACCATCTCTGGGTGCTGTGAACATAGCACTGAAGATAGGAGTCTCCATCCTCATGGAGCTCACCAGCTCTGTTACTAATCCCTGAGCAATCTTGGACAGCCACTTAGTCTGCATATGTCAGTTTCAGCTTTCTTATTAGAAAAACAGGATGGTAATAATCAACATGCAACATATTTTAAGGAAATCAGATAATATACATGAAGGCCTTGACACATGGTAAGCACTCAATAAAAGACAACTCTTCTAATTAACAATAAACTGAAAGTCAAAACCCAAAATACTAAATATAAACCTTGGAGCAAGTGACAAATAGCCCTGATTTCCAGAAAAAAAAAATGTATTTTAAAAAGTTTACCAAGAGAAATATGAGTAATAATATGTTCTATGTGATACTTAATTTCCTTCAAAATGCTTTGGTATACATCATTTTAAATACTAAAGTTGAACACTTTCCCTAGATTCTGTACTAGAGAAAAACTTTCTACTGAACCAGTTTGCCTGACATTCCAAAAGGTTTTGTATGGCCAAAGATGGTCATGTAGATATATATCAATCTTGAGAACTTCCATCAATGGCCAACTGGGTGGAAGTTGGGCTTCTAAATGACCTATGGCCATAGGGACACTCAGCAAACTGGGAAGACTGGTCAAAGAGAGTATAGCAAAGTTTATTCTTGCAAGGAACCTCAGTATCTTCCACAATTCCCAAAGAGTCTGTAGCATAACCTGTCAGTCACTTTCAGTCAAACATTCTCACTTACAGTTCATCTTTTCAATGATTCTGTAAAAGTAGTCTCTAGGAGAAGTTAACAAACTTGTCCAGACTTATGCAGCCAATCAGGGGCAGAGCAGGGGTTCACATCTAGCTCTTCTGACTTGGAGACTCTGTCACTTCATCATGAGTTAACTACTTTCCCTAGACTACTGCCTTCCCTTCAACATTCTGAGGTATATGAAAAGAAGTAAGCTTTAAAAAACTGGATTTCTTTATACCCCAATTTTAAATTCTCAACAAGGATTACAACCACTTTAAATCCCTTATACCCAGAACTCTGGTTTTCCCCTCAGTCTTAACAGGAATTGGAATGGCTACAATGCATGTCTGAGACTCCATAAGATACACAGGTTAATTAGAATGCTTTCAACATTAGTAAACCACCTGAGATGTTGCAAGTGCACTTCCTGGGATACTCATGGTGCATGCAGATTTTAGTTGTGCATGCAGGTTTTAGTCTTGCTGCAAAACAACCTCTATCATCTGACCTTTGGAGGGCCACCCTCTGCAGACCACTTCCAGTTTCCACATGGCAGAAAAAAAACCAAAACATAAACCTTTAGTGTAATTCATTACAATATCTCCTAATATTTCCTTAGCAGGCCATGGTTCTCCTTTAAAGCTTTACATCTGTACTATAATTTTTAAAAATTGTTTGTTGAACAGTTTTTTTGTTGCAACGTTGTTGCAAGCACTGCATGCCAAGTCTCAAGCTAAGTACAGCCTTCTCTTTTATCTTTTCTCTTTGATACCGCTTTTTCTACAGGCTTTATTCCATAATCACTGTGCTATCAAATATAATAGCCACCAGCCACAGGGGACTATTTAAATTTAAATTATAATTAATTAAAATTAAATATAATTTACAATTCAAGTCCTTGGTCACATTAGCCACATTTCAAGTGTTCAACTGCCCTCTGTGGCTAGTGGCTACTATATTAGACAGTACATAGTATATTTCCATCATGATAGAAAGCTCTATTGGGCAGTGCTGCCACAGAACATCAAATTCTGGGTTTTCATCAGCCTAGAACTTCCAGTCAGGATTAAATCAAGAACAAAACTACTACCAGAGTAGGTAGGACTAGTTCTCAATCTTATTCCTGGGGCTTCAAATGCTAAACTATAGCTGAAGGGAAAAGGGAATCTAGTCATCTACTATAGTGGTGATTAAATATCCGGGAATAATCATGGATGCCACAGCGTAACCAGGACACTGATTTCTTACTGAAACTAAATCATAAACACAAGACTTATTGCATTTATTTTAAGAGAAAGATAGAGAAACACACATAACACAGAAAGACAAATAAATAAAGACCTGAATTCATCCTGTGTGACTTAGACCAATCATGTTACTCCTCTGATCTTAAATTTCATAATCTGCAAAATTAAAAAGTAGATAAATTCTTAGTTTCTTTTCACCTCTGAAATTCCAGAGGCAAAGACTTTATTTAGTTTATGTAATATCTAAAACACTATGCAGACTTCAAATATATATTAGATAATAATTCAAAGGCTTTATTAAAATTAGAAGAAGCTAGCTATATAGAATGTAAGTTAGGACACTCACTGTGTCATAAAAATGGTATTACCACAGCATCCTACAGAATCTGCCTTTAACTACCAGAAAGACATGACTGGGAGTGGTTAAAATGTTCACATTTTTACCAATATCAAAAAATATAGCAACATACTGGACCCTATGGCATATACAATGTGTTTCATTAAATAGTAATAGGGAAAGAATAATTATTAGAATTATAATATATAATGTAACTATGACATATTATACATTGTTATAATTATAATTGCATAATTATATTATTATTATTATTGCATTTATTGAAACATTTATTGAGGTTGTTTAACAGAAAAACATATATTTCTGCTTTATTGACTATGCCAAAGCCTTTGACTGTGTGGATCACAATAAACTGTGGAAAATTCTGAAAGAGATAGGAATACCAGACCACCTGACCTGCCTCTTGAGAAACCTATATGCAGGTCAGGAAGCAACAGTTAGAACTGGACATGGAACAACAGACTGATTCCAAACAGGAAAAGGAGTACATCAAGGCTGTGCATTGTCACCCTGCTTATTTTGCTTCTATGCAGAGTACATCATGAGAAATGCTGGGCTGGAAGAAGCACAAGCTGGAATCAAGATTGCCGGGAGAAATATCAATAACCTCAGATATGCAGATGACACCACCCTTATGGCAGAAAGTGAAGAGGAACTCAAAAGCCTCTTGATGAAAGTTAAAGTGGAGAGTGAAAAAGTTGGCTTAAAGCTCAACATTCAGAAAATGAAGATCACAGCATCTAGTCCCATCACTTCATGGGAAATAGATAGGGAAACAGTGGAAACAGTGTCAGACTTTATTTTTCTGGGCTCCAAAATCACTGCAGATGGTGACTGCAGCCATGAAATTAAAAGACGCTTACTCCTTGGAAGGAAAGTTATGACCAACCTAGATAGCATATTCAAAAGCAGAGACATTATTTTGCCAACAAAGGTCCGTCTAGTTAAGGCTATGGTTTTTCCAGTGGTCATGTATGGATGTGAGAGTTGAACTGTGAAGAAGGCTGAGCGCCGAAGAATTGATGCTTTTGACCTGTGGTGCTGGAGAAGACTCTTGAGAGTTCCTTGAACTGCAAGGAGATCCAACCAGTCCATTCTAAAGGAGATCAGCCCTGGGTGTTCTTTGGAAGGAATGATGCTAAAGCTGAAACTCCAGTACTTTGGCCACCTGATGTGAAGAGTCGACTCATTGGAAAAGACTCTGATGCTGGGAGGGATTGGGGGAAGGAGGAAAATGGGACGACAGAGGATGAGATGGCTGGATGGCATCACTGACTCGATGGACGTGAGTCTGGGTGAACTCCGAGAGTTGGTGATAGACAGGGAGGCCTGGCATGCTGCAATTCATGGGATCACAAACAGTCGGACACGACTGAGCGACTGAACTGAACTGAACTGAACTGAACAGGCGAACTCATTTTATCATCAAACAGCTCTATGAAGGAAACTTTTTTTTATTTTTTATTATTTTACATTTTACATGTAAGAAAACTGAAATGAAGGGAGTTAGGTTGCTAACCCACCCACTCCAGTGTTCTTGCCTGGAGAATCCCAGGGACGGGGGAGCCTGGTGGGCTGCCGTCTATGGGGTCGCACAGAGTCAGACACGTTTGAAGCAACTGAGCCGCAGCAGCAGCAGCAGCAGGTTGCTAACCCACAGCTGCAGAGCTAAACAAGGGCAGAGTCATGATTTAAAATGAAAACCACTCAGCTGCAGTGCACATGCTTCTACTTTAGCACACTGACTCCTAAAGAGAATTTTACATGCTAATCATTAGAAAGGACCTAAATAAGAAGGCTCCTAGACTACTGTTAAGAACCCAGCTAATATCACACAGCTACCATTTTCCTATATATTTTTCCAGAAGACAGAACAACAACTTATTTCCCTGGATAGGCCCCTCAGCCCAAATTCTTTCTAGCTTAGGCCAAGCGGCAATTTTAATGGAACTGGAATCAAGTTCATGATTGTCTATTAGAGTTCCAATGTCCTGAGACCTTTGTTAATTGAATTAGACACAAGACAAAGGGAATTAAAAGGAGGGTAAGTTAAATTTTCATATTGCCTTGGGCAAATGTCAGAGAAGTGGGTCTTTTTTTCCCTGAGGAACTGCGTACCCACTTTAACATTTACAATTATTTTATAATTAGATTGATATTTTGTAAGATAGAAGCCTCCATAACACTGACATTCAAATGCCTCCTTTGTACAGGGAGAAAGGGAGAGCAAGGGCCAATTACTTGTGCTGCAATATCGTTTTCAAGGAGACTTAACATTTATTAAGTCACTAAATATCCAAATCCAAAATAATTTCAAATTCTCTGCAGTGATCCCATTCCATCAACCATACTACCTAAATATACCCTGCTTCCATCACTCAACAAAGCCACAAAGGCTATTATAAGGCATTAAAAACCTCTACATAGTTTCTCCTTTCTGCATCTGCACTTTCCTCTGATCAATTAAGATTTCGGTTAGGCTGGAGGTGAGAAAGGAAGGAAATAAAACTGAAGCCACAAATCCTTATCTTAATTCCACAAATAGCACTGACAAGCAACAATTGGTGAGGAAAAAAGCTCAATGGAAGGCTTCCTTGCTTCAAGCTTATGTTAATTATTATCCAAAATTCATGATTAAATTATTACTCATAAAACATCTCTGTCTACTTCTCAGAAGTATCACAAATGATGGTCCTATTCTATCTCAGGGCGCATTAGTGTCACTGAGGGAAAAAACAGGTCTGCATCTGATTCAAACAGATTAAACTTATATTTATAGCAGACACATCCTTTAGGAAGGAGCTTTCAAGTCATATATTCAGAAGACACTTCATTCTGGAATTTTCTAGAAATGGCGTAGATGCCTGCCTTCCCTCTGAGCCCCTAGTTTAGAAATCTGAGGACCTAAATGCCTTTTGTGATTATCCATTTGCAAACATTCCTTTGTTTTCTAACAGACCTTTCTCTTTTTATCACCTATAAATATTCTACACTAACATGCAGCAGCACCCTATACAAGGACAGATCAAGATAATGAAAGTGCAAAAATGTCAAAGCCTATTTTTCATAAAAGAGCTTGAGGAGGGAGAAACGTGACAACTTCAAGGTTGACCAGACTGGACAATCCTGAAAAGACAAATGCACTGAGTTAATGCTGAAAATGTCAGCTAAATCGCCACTAAGAAACTAGTGATGTCTATGACTCACTCTTTTCCAAAGAGGAAAACAAGTCACTCCCCTCTCTTGCAGATATAGCTGTTTTCACAGAACAGACTGACTACAGCAAGAGCTTCCCAAGGCAATGTCTAGGTCAAAGCAATCAGCAGAGGTGATCTTCTGACTGGGCTGAGAGCTCCCCTACATCTTTTATGTAAGAAAGGCCAATTGTCGCATCTTACTCTTCAAAAATAGAGCTATCTCAGTCCTTCAATAAAGCATCACTACAAACAAAGTTAGTGGAGGTGATGGAATTCCAACTGAGCTATTTCAAATACGAAAAGATGATGTGAAAGTGCTGCACTCAATATGCCAGCAAATCTGGAAAACTCAGCAGTGGACACAGGACTGGAAAAGATCAGTTTTTGTTCCAATCCCAAAGAATGGCAATACCAAAGAATGTTCAAACTACTGCACAATTGCACTCATCTCACACGCCAGCAAAGTAATGCTCAAAATTCTCCAAGCTAGGCTTCAACAGTATGTGAACAGAGAACTTCCAGATGTTCAAGCTGGAATTAGGAAAGGCAGAAGAACCAGAGATCAAATTGCCAATCTCCATTGGATCACAGAAAAAGCAACAGAATTCCAGAAAAACATTTACTTCTGCTTCATTGACTACGCTAACGCCTTTGACTGTGTGCATCACAAAAAACTGTGGAAAATTCTTAAAAGAGATGGGAATACCAGACCACCTTACCTGCCTCCTGAGAAACCTGTATGTAGGTCAAAAAGCAACAGTTAGAACCGGCCATACACCAAGAGACTGGTTCAAAATTGGGAAAGGTGTACATCGAAGCTGTATATCATCACCCTGCTTATTTAACCTATATGAAGAATACATCATGAGAAATGCTGGGCTGGATAAAGCACACGCTGGAATCAAGATTGCTGGGAGAAATGTCAGTATAACCTCAGATATGCAGATGACACCACCCGTATGGCAGAAAGCGAAGAGGAAGAGCCTCTTGATGAAAGTGAAAGAAGAGAGTGAAAAAGCTGGCTTAAAACTCAGTATTCAAAAAACGAAGATCATGGCATCTAGTCCCATTATTTCATGGCAAATAGATGGGGAAACAATGGAAACAGTGGCAGACTTTATTTTCTTGGACTCCAAAATCACTGCAAATGGTGACTACAGCCATGAAATTATAAAACGCTTGCTCCTTGGAAGAAAAATTATAACCAACCGAGACAGCATATTAAAATACAGAGATACTGCCAGCAAAGGTCCAGCTAACCAAAGCTATGGTTTTTCCAATAGTCACATATAAAGAAAGCTGAGCACCAAAGAACTGATGCTTTTGAACTGTGGTGTTGGAGAAGACTCTTGAGAGTCCTTTGGACTGCAAGGAGATCAAACGAGGCAATCCTAAAGGAAATCAGTCCTGAATATTCACTGGAAGGACTGACACTGAAGCTGAAGCTGCAGTACTTTGGCCACCGATGCTAAGAACTGACTCATTGGAAAAGACCCTGATGCTGGGAAAGATTGAAGGCAGGAGGAGAAGGGGATGACAGAAGATCAGATGGTTGGATGGCATCACCAACTCAACCAACATGAGTTTGAGCAAGCCCTGGGAGTTGGTGATGGACAGGGAAGCCAGTCCATGGGGTCACATAGACTCAGACACGACTGAGCGACTGAACTGAATTGTGTCCTTCAAGACTAACCCTTTGCCACAACCACAATATGATACCAAGTTTAAAAGCACCCATCTGAGTGTCTGTGCCTAAGAGGTAGTCAAAACAAGGCTGGTACCTGCTCTCACCTCCAAAACATAACTTTCTGTTTCACAATTAAAATGAGCAGCATCTTAGGGAAAATTATATCTTCACCCTTAGGTCTTTTTTGAAAAGAAAAATTAAAAGGAAGAAACAAATGGAAAGAGAGTGGCTAGATGGACAACAAAGAGAGAGGAAGGGAAGAGAGAATGGGTGAGGAAAAAGGTCAGGGTGCTTGTGGAGGGGAGAGGTATCGTGAACTTTATACATTTGCTCTTTCCAAAAGATGTGTTCATTCCACTAAAACAGTGAATGAGGAAAATATTTTCCTTTTCTTTTCTGACAGCTGGAGCATAAATGGTTGTTGCAATAACACCAGAAATTATTGGTCATTCTGAACATTCCTGCTAGTATGAAGCCAGCATGCCAGCCAATTTGAAATACTGGCCCACAAGGTGCCCTAGATATTTTGTTTTTCGAGTGTAGGAATGTCAGCTTCTGGATGAAAAGTGATGTATGCTGTCTGGTGGGCAGCATACTGGCCAGACACCAAATTTAGAATGTGTCTCCCTATCATCTCAGGTTCTAGCTCAGCAATCCTTCACAGCCAGTACCCCAGGAATGAGAAGACCAAGAAAGAGAGCAGTGTTTGACATGTGAGTCAAACCTCTACATACATTTCAAGAAGCTAGTCTGAATCCAGGGTGAGTTGGAGCTAGGTGGGTCTCTTCTTCAGGAAGTTGATTTATTTCTATTCCATTCTAGTTAAGGCCTACCGAAGGGAACTTAGGAAGCCCCACTACTAAAAGTGGTTAAGCCTCACATTTTATACATTTGTTAATGTTTTCATATATATAAAATGACATAACCACTCTAGTTTCATCACTTGCTTGTGGAAAAAGCAACATTATAAATTGAAAAATTGCTAAGGATAATATTTTGTCCATATGATTTTTTAAAATGTACCTCTGCTATCAAACGAAGCCTACAAAGAGTCCTCATATTAAGTCAAAAAGGTACCAGCAAATATCCGAGACTGATTTGCAGGTACCAACCCTGATTGTGAAGCAGTGTTGAGACAGGCTGGGCCTGGGACCTGGGACCCTTTGTTGTAATGCTTGCACCTGCACATCTCTTCATCTGCTCATCTCAAGCAACAGAATATAAAGAAACTGTAAGACACTAAAAATAACTGCGTACATATGCAGTTGGCAAATTATGAACAAGATACAAAAAGACCAAAAACCCAGCTGCCACTTCTGAGGCATCCCGGGTACTGTGCATGATCCCTGCACACAGCCCCACCAAGGGGGCTGGCAGACCACCCAAGGCATCTGTCCAGTCTAAACCACACGTTCATCCTTACCCTCATCCCATTTAATGGGCTACCTTGCTCCACCTCGGGGAGTAAGCAATAAAGCCTTAAAGCCAATAAAATCTTGCCTGAATTTCTCATCTGGAATCTTATCAATTTCTATTGATTAAGGAGTCCAAGAACCCTGGTCAGTAACAGTGTATAGTAATGCCTGCAGCTTTTACAAAGGTAGCACTCACTCTACCTGGAAGATCATAGTTCTACCCATTGTACATTTTCCCCATAATATCACAAAGGAATTCTCCATGGAAAAAAAGATTCCTGGAATGTTCCCATTATTTGCAGGAACCACAGTAATCCGTATGAGGGCAATCATAGTGGAGGGACATCAGACCAACACAAGAAATTCACAAACCCCAGCTCTTTTGTGTATTCCACTTTGACAACCATTCACTGTTTCCTATCCCACACGAGAACGTTCCTAAACCTCATACATAACTTACCAAGAGAACACGGAATTAGTGCATGCATATCTTTAGTAGGTATAAGCCATCTGAATCCTGGGCGGCTTGCAGGGAGGGGAAATAGTGAGAACACCATGAACACTTCTAGTTCAGAGCCCACTTTAAATGCTATGTTTCCACAATTAACCAGAAGTGGAAAATTGGCATAAATCAATAAAACAGCAATTTCCCCAAGCATTCTCCTCACTGATACTAAGCAAGGCACTGTGAGGTTGAAATTCTTTCCTTACCTTTGATTTAGCATTTGTAACATGTCACTTATTCTTTTATGCAAGTCCACCAGTTGAAATATTCTAATACATGAAGTTAACCTACAACCCTCCTCCAACTACTCTGCTGTTCTTCACATTAAAATTTTGTCTCTACTGAGAAGATATTAAATGTCAAAGCCCACATAAGATACAAAAAAACAGAAGTTAAATGGTCACATGATGTCATGATGTATATCTGCCTACAGAGACAGACCATGAGACTTGGTAACCAGCAAATGATAACCAAGAACATTGTGTTTCTTTATATAAATTATCTGGTATTTATGTATTAATATTATTATTTGTGTCACAAACAAAAACAAAAAATATATACATTCAGAAAATAAAAGGATAGACAAGCAACCCATAATTAAGCATTATGAGTAAAATTTACTGGAGTTACATTTTTCTAATAAGGATTTCTCAGGGAAATCTTTTCTAGAAATTAATTATATGTGTCACTACCCTAAACAAAGGAGGGCAAAAGAAGTAGCACAAGCGGTTCCAAGCTTACACAACAGAACAGCAAGGCTTAAAAGAATGAAAAATAATTACATTCTCTCCCCAGGCTATGAAGTCATCATAGCCTGTTCACTTTTAAGTAACCATAATGACAGTTTGATACTAAACAACAACTTAATGTTTCAAAATTAGCAGTACGAACCTTAGGTACACTAAATAATCCAATAACTATCTATAAAACTCCTAGCCTCAGTTTTCACTTATTCTCATGATAACTGACTAAATGAGACACACAGACTGATATCATATTGTTTATTTCTAATCAAGATAACTGTTAAGTGTCCAATCAATTTAGCCTCGGATCATTTATAGAGAAATGGAGAATACAGTGTTTGACCTAACAAAAATAGCTAACTTAGTAATTTTACAAAAGTCCAACTCTCAACACTGCACAAACCTACAAGATAGAATTTACAATTCTCATATCTTTCATATTACAATATTCAAAGTCATACAAAAAAATAAGGAATATTACAACTTCTTTAGAAACACGTAACTTGCCCCAAAATAGGTCTTCTCCTAACTGAATTTATATAGAATGGGCAAATATCCAATAATTTCAATCAGTATAGGAATAGAATAGTAATAATTAAGCTCAAGGGGATTATTTCCTTGATTTATCCAGTCGGGATGCTTTAAGACTAAAATAGGCAATTTTGTTCCCTGTGAAGAAAAAGTTTTACTGTGCTGTCACACACACACACACACCCCTGCATTTACAGGTACACAACATACTACAGTCTACAAGATTAGCACCGTCAGGATATCCATGCATATTCACATAGAAACAATAACAAGATTTCCGCAAACACGTATCATCAGCACCTGTTAATGACATTGGGCCACAATGAAGGAAAGTCTGGATTTAGTACAGGTCAAGGTGGAAAGCATTTCATCTTTCTCCATAACCAGTTCTGATCCTCTAGTAAACTCATCCTAGACTCTTCAATGGGCTCACACTAATTAAAATCTTTAACAGTTTTCTTGGTTTTCCAGGCCCAGTTTCCTTTTTACCACTGCTAGTGTTAACTAAAGAAATCCTACCCCAATAAGCACTACAAATAATATGCTAAAGAAAAATAATCCCCCAGAAAATGCAGTAACTTCTGTACCAGAATTTAAATGAAGAATGCTGCTTCCTTAATTTTAGTAAGATTATTGATTCTAACCAGAAAGAATTTACCTAAGCAACCACTCTGAAGCACATACACTATTCAAATACATCTTTATTATGGTGGCTCAATATCTAGAAATTTGGTGTTGACAGCATCATTATAAAATGCATAAAGCTGTCAGATCAGTTTGGAGGGAAAAAAAGCTTCTAAAATATAAAGACTTATTTAATGGGCATATGGCACTAGAACATAAATACCCATAAGTAAAATTATAAAAATAACACAAAGTAAAAAATTCCTTAAGCTAAGATTTAAAAAAAGAAACTGGAATTATTTAGTTGAAGCAAAATTATTAAATCACCCATACATACATAGCCACATTCACTCTTGCCCCAGGAATGCAATGTAGTCTTCATTCATTTCTAAAATGTTATACATCTGTATGATCATTACAACCCAAAAGCTTAGGAAGAGTATTAGAAAAAGCTTTTAAAAACTATTACAGATACTATAAAATCCTGTATGTGACAAACAAAATATGTGGGATGTCCAAATTTGCTGCTGCTGCTGCTGACTACAGCTTCATCCATGTAGGATCCACAGAGAAAGTGTGAGAACAGAGTATCAGTAGCCTCGTGTACTTCACTATGTCTCTATACATATGCATTACTTGAGAATGTCAGCTCATCCTCAAGTATAGTATGCAGTCATTAAGGATTTGGAGAATTTTTAAGGTCACAAAACTGATAGATACTCTGATCTGAGGGGGGAAAGAAAAATTCAAAGAAGCCAGAAGTTTCCTTTTTTCCAGAAAAGTGAAGAAATCCTTACCTTTCTGTATACCAGCATGTTGGGTGATTCATCTGCCACCCCATTGCTGGTCTGTCCATAATTATTCCCCTGGGCCATGTCACCACACACCTGGTGGTCCACTCTCAGATACAGGAATTGTCAGTCTACCCTGCAAGAGACAGAGACTTCAGTGAGTTCTTAATGGTAGTACTTAAGAAGGTTGACTCTTATTTTTCCAAACTTTAAACTTTTTACTTTGTATGGGAGTACAGCCGATTAACCATGTTGTGGTAGTTATAGGTGAACAGTGAAGCTCTTCAGTCATATATATACATGTATCCGTTCTCCCCCAAGTACCCCTCCCATCCAGGCAGGCACATAACATTGAGCAGAGTTCCATGTGCTGTACAAAGGTCCTTGTTGGTTATCTATTTTAAATACAGCAGCGTGTACATGACCATCCCAAACTCCCTAACTATCCAAGCAGGTTGACTCTTGATTCATCACCCCCATCCAACATTGGAGCATGCTTACATGCTGGGGCTGGCTTGTAGAAAGTAGCACAGAAATAGATCAAAAAAAAAAAAAATTTACACCTACAGTACTCCCAGGAAATTGTAAGAAATGACAATCTTTTAGTTAAAATTGTCATTTGACTAGGGTTTTAATTGACTTGATTTTCTGGATACTCATTTTTAAAAGTGTTTGAGGCTCACTGGAAAAAAAAAAAAAAAAAACACGGTTACCATTTCCATCCTACAGAGTTCTCTTCTCTCCCAATACTTGCATCTCCACCGGATGGTGTTTCCCCCCTCCCTCCCCGAGTGGTTAAAAAGGCTACACCCTGTGGCAGCACTTTCTCCCAGGTGTCTGTCTAGTTTCCCCGCATGCAAGCGCATCAGAGGCCCATTCCTGGGCCATTCTCCAGTCATGTGTTTCCTCTTCATTCCCCTAGGTCTCCCGCACAGAGTCAAGGCAGCTTCCTCGACTTTCACCTGCCTGCACTGCCCGGCCACTGCTGCTTCTCCCCTCGGCCCAACTGGGCTTCGGAAGTCGCGGCGTAACCCTAACCAACCCCGGCCAGAAGGCGGAGAAGGTGTCCTGGCAACAAGACCAGGTGGGAGGTCGGCCCTTCAGGCAATTACCTGGGTCACCGTGAGCAGCGCCAACTGCGGAAGCCTCGGAGCGACCAGGCAGAGAGAGAGGGGAAAACAAGCAAGCCCGGCTCGCCTGCGGCGGCAGCAAATGGCAGGCGAGCCTGAGCCGCGCACTGGAGCCGGGCCGGCGGCGGTGTCAGCCCGCGGACCCGGGCGCGGGGCTCCGGGGCACCGCCTCCGACCTCCGCCCCCACCCCAGCCCACCCCCATCCCCGTGCCCAGCCTCGTACCTCCTCCTCAAGGTCGCGGCCCGAGGCGCCTGCTTCCCGGCGGCTGGGTGCGGCGGTGTCAGCGCGCGGCCAGCTTCATCACCTCCGCGCGGGCACAGGGCTCTGACGGCCCGCGCTCCACCGCTCCCTCCTTCGCTTGGCTCCCGGGCTCCCGGACCACGAGCGCGCGCGGGACCGAGACGCCCGGCCAGTGCGCGCGACTGGGGAGGGAGGAGGGGACTGTCACGTGGGACCCGGCGTCCCTAGGTGCCGGCTCGGGGAGGGGAGCCGGGCGGGGTTCGGGGGGCTCGGCTCCGCGCGGCCTCGCTGCCCCGTCTCCTCTGCCGCCCCACCGTCTCGGGCAGGGAAAGTGGCCGCCCTGCCCCCAGGCGCGTGCAACCTGGGCCCTTGCACACCCGGCTCGCCGGGGTGCGCGCCGCTGAAGGCCTGGAGATGGGAGTGTTAAGCCGGAGAACAGAAAGGGCGATGGGTGGGTGGGTGGATGGATGGATGGAGGCATGCAGGAATGGAGGTAGCCCCTTGCGGCGGGCCACTTTGGTCACGTGCCCGGTGACTACGCTGACACTGCGAGGGTAGCAGATGACTGATTATCGTTATGCTTTAAAAACGGGAGTAGAGGGATATTGAGACATCCTAGGAGTGAAGGAAATGTCCAGGATCGAATGAGTCATTCAGCCCGTTTGCCTGCAAATTTCACAGCTTCCTCCTAAGTTAGAGAAATGGAAAACGATTTGGAGACTGCCAACTCGAAGTGCACATCTTGCCACCTGTTACAATGAAGGTATAGTCGCAATATCTGGTTTGTGTTTTAGACAGGAGATGCTCAGAGGACCTGTCACCCACTTAACTCTCACCCTCCAGCAGTTTTCAAAGAATGAGGGTAGGGTGATGATTCCCCCATAATTATTCTTCAGGTGGCTGTCACTAGTTCTTCTGTAAGGATTAGAGTGACATTAAGAAGAAAAATCACTTTTGTCCCAATTATAGTAAAGAAAGTAGTGTGTCTGGCTTTCAGGGGCAGGGTCGTGAAGTTAAAAATATCTGAAGTTTTCCTTCCACAGCTGGGCCAGGTGTTGGGGAGAAACACAAAATAATCAAGCTAGCCTCTTCCTAACATCCTAGATAAGAATGGAAGTTACAACTGGTCAGGAGAGCCCATCAAAGTAAACCCAGGGCCGTGTCCTCAAGTGCCTTTCCTCAGTCCGCCTAGCTCCTGTCAGCTTTTAACCAGGAAACATGTATTTTTTCAACCTACCCTCTTTTCTGAATAATACAGGGCAGAGATTCCTAGCCCAAACTATGTTACACACACCCTAGTCTGACCACCTCCCTCGTGTGCTCTGGAAATTGTGATTTTTTTCAGCAAAATTGCCACTTTTTCCACTTCTTCTCTAAATATGTGCTTAACTTTCTGACTGTAGCCAAAACCTGCCTCGTCCCCTTCAGCCCCTCTCTCTTGCCATTTATTCAGTCAATTCCAGGAAGTTGTGATGAATTGGATTAATAAGTTTGGAAAGAGTAATTGGGCATATTCACTTCATGGCAAATAGATGGGGAAACAGTGGACACAGTGGCTGACTTTATTTTTCTGGGCTCCAAAATCACTGCAGATGGTGATTGCAGCCATGAAATTAAAAGATGCTTGCTCCTTGGAAAGAAAGTTATGACCAACCTAGACAGCATATTAAAAAGCAAAGACATTACTTTGCCAACCAAGGTCCGTCTAGTCAAGGCTATGGTTTTTCCAGTGGTCATGTATGGATGTGAGAGTTGGACTACAAAGAAGGCTGAGCGCCGAAGAATTGATGCTTTTGAACTGTGGTGTTGGAGAAGACTCTTGAGAGTACCTTGGACTGCAAGGAGGTCCAACCAGTCCATCTTTAAGGAGATCAGTCCTGGGTGTTCATTGGAGGGACTGATATTGAAGCTAAACTCCAGTACTGTGGCCACCTGATGCGAAGAGCTGACTCATTTGAACAGACCCTGATGCTGGGAAAGATTGAGGGCAGGAGGAAAAGGGGATGACAGAGGATGAGATGGTTGGATGACATCACCAACTCAAAGGACATGGGTTTGTGTGGACTCCGGGAGTTGGTGATGGACAGGGAGGCCTGGCGTGCTGCGGTTCATGGGTCACAAAGAGTCGGACATAACTGAGTGACTGAACTGAACTGAACTCAGTTTGAACATTTTTCTCTTAACTCATTATTGACTGTAGGATATTTTCAGAAACTAACACCTGTGGCTGGCGATTTGTTATGTAAGAGATATTGATACGTCTCTGGTCAATAAAGTTCTGGTAACAAAAGATGTATTAATATGTCTCTGGTTAATACTGTGTTAAGGAGGACTGCCTGAAAGAAGCAGTTTCTCCCTCACATCCCAAGATAGAGATTTTATCCCATTAGTGGGGTCTCACCCAAGCTTAGCACTGATGGAACATTCCCATCAATCAGCAAACTAACAGAAAAGAGCTAACATTTTATATTTTATGAATGAGGTGTAAAATATGCACCAGTTGTATGCATAAAGTATAAAATATACCCTATCCATCTATCTACCCATTATATGTCAATATCTATATGTAGACTATCTCACATAAGATATGTACATAAGGCATCTATACATAGATACAGATATAGGCATGTGTAAACTCTCCCTTGTCACACTTCCCACTTACTCTTGTCCTATTTTTCTGCTTTTATACCAAAAACTTCCTCTTCCCTCATTCTGCCTTGAACCCATTCTATTCTGACAATAATCTCCTTGTTACTATATCAATGGTCATTTCGCAATATGTGAATCGACTTATAAGTTAAAGTTTATGCCTCTCACTTTCTCAAAAACTTTCTACATTTGCTTATCAGGGTACCACTGGCTGTTATTTCTTTTTTTTTTTTTTTCTAGTTTTGTTAAGACATAATTGACATACAGCACTATATAAGCTTAAGGTGTACACCATAATGATTTTATTTCCGTACGTTGTAAAATGATTACCACAGTAAACTTAGTGAATGAACATCTATTATCACATAGATGCAAAGGGGAAGAAAAAAAATTATTTTTTCCTTGTGGTGAAAGCTCTTAGGATTTACTCTCTTAACAACTTTCATGTACCATGTACAGTAGTGTTAATTATATTTACCCTGTTGTACATTACCTTTCTAGTACTTATTTATCTTGTGGCTGAAATTTGTACATTTAGGCTACCTTCATCTGCTTCCCCTTCCTCACCCCCAACATCTGATCTGTTTTTCTTTGAATGTGTTCACGTGCTAGTTTGTTTCTGAGGTAAAACTGACCTACAAGGCTGTGTAGTTCCTGTTGCAACATAGTGATTCAATATTTTTATACATTTCAAAATGATCACCACAGTCAGACTAGTTACTATTTCTCACCATATGAAGATATTAAATAATTATTGACTACATGTCCCACACTGTACATTTTATACCCATGACATCCCCTGGAGAAGGAAATAGCACCCCACTCCAGTGTTCTTGCCTGGAGAATCTCATAGACAGAGGAGCCTGGTGGGCTATAGTCCATGGCATGGCAAGAGTCAGACACAACTAAACCACCATACTACTATAAATGGAAAGTAAGTACCTCTTAATCTCCCTCACCTATTTCTCTCATTTCCTCTATACCTTTTTATTTCTTTTCTGCATTACTGGTTGCTGTTTCTCAGCCTCATTGCTTGTTCCTCTTTATCTTTTTCACCTCTGAATTTTAAAATGCCTCATATCCCAATCTTTGCGCCTCTACGTCTCTCATTTAATGAGTACTCCCTAGGTGAGATAAATCAGACTCAGACCTTTAAATGCTTCCTAAATACTAATAACTCCCAAATGTATTCCTTTCATGTAGACTCATGCTCTGAAATCCAGTCTGTCAACTGCCATCTTAACATCTCTATGGAATGTCTAATTGGTGTCTGATCAGCTTCATGATAGGCGGGATACTGTCTGTTTATCTCAGTGCTGTGCAACATCCCAGGCATAGTACAGTTTCTGGCACACAGTAGGTGCACGTTAACTAAATGAATTGAAGCATCTAATAATAATAATATGATAAGTAATTTTTATATTTAGCAATACAGTGTTTAGGTTATCTCATTTAATCCTTAGTAAAACCCTGCATGCATGCATGCACGCCAAGTCGCTTCAGTCATGTCCAGCTCTGTGTGACCCTATGGACTGTAGCCCTCCAGGCTCCTCTGTCCATGGGATTCTCCAGGCAAAGAATACTGGAGTGGATTGCCATGCCCTCCTCCAGGGCATCTTCCCAACCCAGGGATGGAACCCATCTCTCTTTACGTTTCCTGTATTGGCAGGCAGGTTCTTTACCACTAGCGCCACATGAGAACGTAGTCATAATTGTCATCTCTCTTACACTGATATACCAGTGGGGAAGGGGAGGATTAGAAAGCTTACAGAAACTGCTGGATACAACCTACATAACCAATAAGTGGCTATGTTGATTTGTACTGTGCCAGTTTGCTGAGCTAAAACTACATTTTTCAGGATTGCCTTCTCTGTATGCATGTGAGTGGAATTTGCCAAAGGAGGAATTTGTGCAAAAGTAGGAAAATAGAGTGAGATAACACTTATTCTTCTCCGAAGGACTTTGTAGTGTGACTACAGTGACACACTCGGAGTCCCAGAATGTTTTAGCATGTCTATGCTCTCACTTCACATTCAGATATTCCTAATTCCCAACCCTTATGAGCAACAGTCGCCCCATGCACATATCAAAAGCCTGAATGTGGACCTAAAGGAGCAATAGCCATGCAAAGACCACAGCTTTCCACTGACTTTCTACCAGCTCCCTCAGGTACCTTCCAGTACCTGGCTATGTCTGGCTTCCCAGCTATCCCTGGGAAGGGATAAGTTTCAACAAGTAAGCTTCAACTTACCCACTCACAAAACAGCTTCAGAGGGTCTGGTAATGACTTTTCTCAGATATTTCAGTTGCTCCTTCTAGAAAGTAACTCCCCCAGCTTCCGTCACAATTGTATAAACTATTGTTCCTGTAGTACACCTCTTATTCCATTATACTCATACTGGTTCTATTTCCCTGAGTGGCTTGTTATTGTTCGTTGTTCCATCACTAAGTCATGTCCGACTCTTTGTGACCCCATGGACTGCAGCATGCCAGGCTTCCATGTCCTTCACTATCTCCTGGAGTTTGCTCAAATTCAAACTGAGTGGCTGGCAGAGTTCAAATCCAAGTCTTCCTAGTGCTGTTCACTATTCTACAAGAAATCCAAGTTAGGGAGATAAAACCCTGAAACCGATAACTATGGGAAAGTGCAAAACTGGATGATCGCGGGGAGGTGAACTGACTGAAAGAAATGGGGTGACATTAAGCCTGAACTCGTCACGGACTGAGAGCATATCTCCATGTAGAGATGATGAGACGGAAAGGGTTTCCAGTAAGACACAAGAGGTTCTGAAACATGTTAGGAAAATCACTGTAATAAGACTAAAATTTACTGGATTCCTACCATATCTATATTTATATATAGACACCATTTGTATCTATATTCCTTCTCAACAGTTTTTAAAATTTCTGACAAAATTTACCCCACAAGCTATGTAAAGGAACGGGTTCAAGTTAGGAAACCTGACCGTGGTCATATACCTTCTATTAGAAATTGGATTCAAATATGCCTGTGTGTGTCTCCAAAGTCCTGTGGAAAATAATGTGTAAAAATGCCTCCAGCAAAAATATGAGTTCAAAAAAATCAGGGGTTCCCCACCAAGATGCCTTTCATTCTATTGTCTGTTTCATCTCTCATCTCACTGTCATCCCTCCATGTACCTGACTTACACCTCTCTCTCTGTGTGTTTATGCCTCAAGAATGCTTCTGACCACTTACTCTTGCAAGGCAAATATCAAGGAGGAAGATTCAAGGAACAGCACATTTCACTATTTCTTCTACTGTTATTATTAAGCCTCATTAGGCAATTCATAATTTTTGTAACACGGTGCTGAAAACAAAATCATGTCCATCATCTCAACATTTCTAAGACTCACATTTTGCATATGATACTGAGGGAATTAGACTAGATTATCCCTCAAAGTCCATCTGGATCTTATAACATGAGGCTTTAATATGTTCTTGTTGTATTTTTGGCCCATGTAATGACTTTTTATGTTGCAAGCACCAAAACAATATGGTTACTCTAAGATGTTTTTCTGTATCTTTCCAAAACCATGTAAATATGTGATTCTTAGCTATCATCACTCAAAATCACTTATCTTTTTCCTCATGAACCCTATATTTTGAGATATTTTTCTCAAACAAATTAAATTGTAAGGTGTGATAATGTATCCATTTGTCCAGTCGTAGAGAACTTACAGTGCAGTTGACGAGTTTGTTGTCTCTCTCCCTCTGAAAGAATTTAAGTTCTGTGAGGTCAAGCATTTTTCCTCTCCTGTTCATTATATCCCCAGGGTCTAGAACAGGATATTGTGTTGTTGTTGTTTAGTTGCTAAGTCTTGTTCGAGTCTTTTGAAACCCCATGGACTATCCATGGGATTTCCCAGGCAAGAATACTGGAGTGGGTTGCCATTTCCTTCTGCAGGGGAACTTCCCAACCCAGAAATCTTGCTTGGCAGGCAGATTCTTTACCACTGAGCTACCAGGGAAGCCTGACATATAGTGAGCACCCAGTAATTATTTCATGATTTATTGAGTGAATAAATCCATGAACACGATTCTGTTTGAAAGACTAGGTGTGCTAGAAGACCATGGTCTATGAGTTTGAACAAAACTGAATTAACATCAAGTTTCACAGTATATAGAAATGATTTGCTCTTCAAACCTGTTTCCTGTGTCATAAAGGAAAAGAAAATTCCTCTTCCCACTCCACTCCCACTCCACAGAGAAATGCTTTGAGAATTAATTAAACAGTAACATGGAGAAAGCATTTTGAATTTCTAGAAGAAAACACTTTATTAATTCGAGGCTTTTATTGTGTGAAGAAACTGTAAGTGACACAGGGGCAAGGATAAAGATGAGGACATGTTAAATGGATTAAACTGTTCAGAATATTACATTGGCATTTTAAGGGATAATTGATTTGAGATTGATATAGGCAGAGTGAAAAACACAAAGCAGTTTAAGAAATCTTCTCCCAAATAACAGATTTTTAAGAAATACTTTCTTCTTTGTAGTCAATTCTCAGTTGACTACAGTGCACAATTTATGGCACAATACTCTTATTAATGAATTATTCCCCATGTTTACCATTCTTTTGTCTATTTTATGGGTATCTTCTTGCTAATTAGAACTCCCATACCAATGTCAGAGGGCTGGCATTAAAAAAAAAAAAAAAAGTTTAAACTAAAATTTGTCCTTATCAGGAGTACATTCCTTTCTCCTTGTTTATTAGGGTCCAGCCATGAAGCCAGGTAAGAGTCACAGAATTAGAGACATATGAATTGTACCCAATTCAATGCACAAGTCACTAGGTATATGGCACAGAAAATTGCACAACATGAGTTAGTCAACATGGAGAGATGGAAAGGGGTAATGAAATGCCCCAAGGAGAAGCCTGGGCAGAAGGAGTCTCAAGTTCAGCAGCAAGGCTCACTGCAAGCGACAAGTATGAGTGGAAAGTCATCTGAAGCTCTGAGGGAGCCCCCAGCGGTATCCCTGGAACAACTCTCACCAGCTCAGAGTTGGGTCCTCCAGTAAAGAGCCTTACAGTTACTCAGCTCCATGGTCTCATTTTGAGAAGTCTGTCTGTCAGTAGGCGTAACAGTAACATCCCAGGGGATCTTGTCTCTATTGGTTGCTCTTTCAGTTCCAGTGACATAAATCCTAATTTGCCTAGTAAATCGCTTATCTAAATTAGCACTGTTAGTCTATTACTCAAAGACACTTGAACTCTTACAGCAGACATGTCAAATCAACTAATATGAAAGCACATTGGCCACTGTGACTCCGTTTTGAACTACTTAGCGTGGCTTAACATAGCATAAATCCTATAACTTTCACTCAGGATAAGTAGGAATCATCACACAAAAGAAATCATATCATAACCCTCCTTCTTGTTAAAATGTTTAAATTCTGATATAGATTACTTTCAAAATGACACAATTTTAAAATGTTATATACACTGTTAAATTAGTTGAGCACATATTATGAGTGAGATGCTGTATAAAGTTTGGGAAGGAATACAGAAATGTTGCAACTTTGTTCCTGCCCTTTTGGCATGTTGGAACAGGACTAGAGAGGGCATGAGAATGCTTGAGTTTTAACTGACTCCACTGCTTAAAATCTGGGTTACGTGGGTGACTTGACCATTCTAAGCCTCAGTGTCCTTATAAAACAAAACTCATATTATCTGCTTTGTTTTGCTGTGAAAATCTTTTTATTAAAAGGTAAATAAAGTATTTAGAATGACAATCTGATAACAGTCATGTTGATCAGATCAGAAACCTAGCAATAGATCCCCATTTCTTTTGGTCAGACACCAGGAGCAGATGTAACTGCAGTCATTGAAATGGTTCATCCAACAGGCAAGGTAGGATGTCTAGAAAGTACTGAAAACCAAATGACAAGATCAGAATGGTATAATGACAGATAGAAGGCAGAGACCCCGAAGGAGGGCTAAGCATAGCAAGAACAGGCCATGTCTGCAGCTTTCAACAGGGCTGGTTTTGGGATGCATGGGTGCAGAGACCAGCAGTTGGACAAGGGTAAGTGGGGTCATGGCCTCAGAAGGTAGGAAAACACAGAGCAACTCACTTCCTGTTTAGTTTCCAAATTCTTAGCCAAGAACAGTCTTCAAATTAGAAATGATAGAAGATGTGATTAGAATATTAAAATAATAAAAATGGAAGGGATTGGGGCTTCCCTGGTGACTCAGTGGTGAAGAATCCACCTGCCAATGCAGGAGACATGGGGTCAATCTCTAGACCTGGAAAATCCCACATGCCCCAGAGCAACTAAGCCCTTGCACCACAACATTGAGCCTGAAGCTGCAACTGCTGAGCCCACTGTGGCAACTATTAAAGACTGTGTACCCTAGAGCCCGTGCTCCACAGAAGAGAAGCCACCTCAATGAGAAGTCCATGCACTGCAATGAAGAGTAGACCCTGCTCACCACAACTAGAGAAAAGCCGGCATGGCAACGAAGACTCAGCACAGCCAAAAACAAATACATTAAAAAAAAATTTTTTTTTTAATGGAAGGGGTAACCCTCAAAAACCAAATGAAGAAACTGGGCTTCAATTACTTGCACTTACTTTTTCAAGGTCACAGAGCTCAGCAGAGTAAGAGTCAGGACTTAAATCTTAAGTTTCCAAATCTAATGATTCTTACATTATGTGATACTGCCTCTAAGAGGCAACTTCCCTTCCCAGGATAAAGGAAGAAAAAAGGGGGCACTCAGTTGTCTTAAGAAATTTATCTCTAGAGTCAGAGAAATTCTGGTCACTGGCACCGAGAGATTTGGAAAAGAAATCCTCAGGAACTTACAAAGTATGGTAGAGGAAAGATGATAGTAAAATAGAGCCAGTTTGCCCAAAATAAGGGAGAAAATACACAAGCTGGTACCTAGAGCCTGCCCATATGAAATTTCTACAATAGAATTCAACACATGTTTATTAAGTCCTTTACAACATACCAGACATTACGCTAGTCCATGATGATGAATTGACCTTTTCCAAAACAAAGTCCAAAAGAAGAGAGATGGGCAAATCACTATAATGTGATGCATTCAATGCATGTGTCGACAAAGTGGTACGAAAGCATAGAATTTAAAGTCAAAGACGTTTTATCAGTCTCTAAAGGTGATAGAAATTTTCCAGAGGATCAAAGGGGAGGAATAGCAGAGCAGCATTTCAGTTGGGTGGAATGACATGTGCTGAATTACATAAATAAGAGACAAATGTTTGATGAATAGCAAGAAGTTTGATATGGATGGTTTCAAATAGAAGGAATGACTTTGATGGAGATGAAGATGGTATATAAACTGGGGCCAGATTTTGAAGAACTTACAGCTCACACTGGGAAGTTTGGGATTTAAGCAATCAGAAAGTGGATGGGGTTTGAAAATTTGAAGAGAAGAGCGGGGATGACGAAGAGCCAAATGAGCGTACACACACCACAACCTCAAGCGGACCAGCTGCATTTCATCTGTAGGTATGGGTCTCTAGACTGGCAAATGAGGACTGCATGAAGGTAAAATGTACTGTTCAACAGGGCATTTGACAGTTTCTTTTGTGAGAGCTTTGTAAACATGAAGATTAAGTAAGGACTTGAAGAACGGTTCATTGGATTCATAATAGACTGAATAAAACCCGAAAAAAGAGCTGATCAACAGATTAGGGCACACCAGAAAGGAGGACTTCATGGAGACGATTCAGAGGTTTGACATTAGAATTTCCCTGTTCTATTTGGGCTTACGCAATGACTCAAAAGTGTAAGTAGCCCACTTAATCAAATTTATAAATGGCACAAAGCCATAAAGAATAGTTAATACACTGGATAATGGCGGCAAAACCCAGGGAGATCAAGGCAGGCTGGTTGAATCTGCATTGCTATAGACATAGTGACAGAGAAGTATAGATGAAATGAATGGAGTTAGAAACAGGGCCTGCCACAGCACTGCTCTCTAGAGACATATGATTCCATATACCAAAGACAGAGAACTCCACACTCCATCGTTTGTTAAAACTCTGCCTCCTCCTTTGCTATTTAAAATCCATGAGCACAGAGATTTTGTTCTGTTTTTACTACTTATTGCACTCTATTGTATACCCAGTGCCTACCCCTGTGCCAGGCACATAGCAGGGAACATGTTGAAGGAGTGATGAAATTAATCTGGAGGTAAGTAATAAGGATGTGAAAGTGCTCAAAGCCACTCTGATGATGAGGAGAAACAGAGATACTTTGTCCGAAAAAGAAAAGGCATGGGTGATGTGTGATGACTGTCTTAAAACATTAAAGGACTCTCTTGTGGAAAAAGAATCAAACACAATCTTTCAAGCCCCAGAGGACAAATTTAAATCTAAAAGGCAGATGTTTCAGGCAGGTGGATTTCAGTTTGATGCAAGGAAGTAATTTCTAACAATTAGGGCTGTTCAGAACGGCCTTACTGAGGAGGTGAGTTGCATGTCCCTAGAGGTGTCTGAGGACCTGATGAATGGTCATTATTCATTATGTTCCACTGATTATTGTTCCACTGAGGCTCCTGGGGTAGGTGACCATCATGGTCACTTCTAATCTACGTTGTCCAACTACAAAATGAGATGGCATACGAGAAAATGGTTTGAAACTTAACCCTTAAAACTGAACACCATTTTCCTAGAAAGACTTAAAATAATTTTCATCTAAACTGAGGCAAGATTGACCTGAAATATTAAAAATGACAGACGAAGAATACTAATAATAAAACATCTCTTTGATTTTATTTGGGGCTTTCTTGGTGTCAGGGAAGACCTCATGCAGGAGAGGGGACTTGCTTAGCTTTAAATATTGGGTACAGAAGGGATGGGCTGGTTGTTGCTGAAGTGTGACTGTGAGAGAAGCTGCACACCCAGAAATATGTGTTATCTGATATCAGTAAGTTGGTCTTCACCACACAGTTGTCTTATATGTATCTTTTCATCAGCAGTTTGTAGTTTCTCAGAAGTTGCTAATTTATCACTCTCAGGACAAAGAGCACCTGTTCACCCCAAGATTCAAAACCTCATTTGTAATTCTCTTATTCTCCTTTTCTTTGATTCTCCATTTTCTTTACTTATAAATATTTCCTAGCTCTTCTAACTAGCCAAGCATTAACACTACTGAATTTCTGCAGACCTAAAGGAGTCTTAATGTGCTACAGTCCATGAGGTTGTAAAGAGTCAGACACGACTTAGCAACTAAACAACAACACCAAACTTGCTTTTAAGAAAAAACAGCAATAGGGGGGGAAAAGAGTGAAGACTCAAATTATGGACTCAAATTATGGACTACACTTTTGTAATTTATAGAAAAGCATTTTTTTTATCGATCAGATGACTGTAATATATGTATTTTATATGAACATGTATACACCCATTGGGCTTCCCAGGTGGCTCAGTGATAAAGAATCTGCCTGCCAATGAAGTTGACCTTAAATTAGTTAGTTCATCAACTTCAAAAACTATACAAAAAATAATGCTGTAACTGAAAGATGGCCAAGCAGTCTACAGCAAAGAACTTAGCACTGGTATTAAGATTCTCCCTGTGCTGTGTAACTTTTGCTCTTATGGTACTTTAACCATAAGAGTTCTACTCTGCAGTTTTCAATCTACTTGACAATCCTTATGGCATTTTCCACTCTCCTTAAATATTAGACCCCTAGAAAGAGTTATTTTTCTTTCTTATCATTGGTTACTCCAGTGATAATTTTTCAAGGTGCAAAAGTCAATGTTATTTGTTTTTGACTAATAAAGCCCAAATTTGGAAAAGAAGGCTTTTCCGAGTTTCCCAGTGTAGCTCGTGGACACCTGGGAGAGAAACGCCCTAAGCAGCAGAGCAAGGCCCTGGGAGCCATCTCTTTTGGTCCTCTGGGGCTGCTAAATATGTTCTTGAGTGCTCCAAATACTGCAGTTCTTAAATCTAGCATCTGTCTATTCCTTGATCGGCAATGAAGTTTTTGCTTAGATGCTTTGAGCTCTGCTCGATGAGAAAGAGGTGATCATTTGTGGGATCAGCAGAAAGAATGCTATGACTGAATAACAATCCTGCCCTGACCCAAGAATGTGGCATTCCAGGCCTTCAGGAATGATCCTGGCTTAAGGGTCTCCCTCTCTTCTGAGACCCATTTGTGAAAAGTCCAGTTAAATTCAACTATCTGGCTGACACAGTTCTACGCTGACTGAAAGCAGATCATTTATTCTAGATCTTTGAGGGAGGGCCTGAAGTTCTCTATCAAGCCACTGCAGGTGGAGGAAGGCCCAGGAAGTCACTGTAACAACTCCTGTGGATTCCCAAGCATCTCTCCCAGAAATAACTGTGTCTTTTCTGAATCATTAAATCTTTATTCATGAAGCACTTACACTGCGTCTGACAAGTTTCTAAATGAATATCACAGACCAAATAGATGGAGAATCACCCAGACCCAAATTAGGAATACCAGAGAGCTAGTAAAGTACCCTAGAGAATGTCTCTTCCCAGCTCACTTTCTTTGCTTGCCCCCAGTACTCTTTCTGGTGACCTCATCCACTCACTGGCTACAAATGCCATCATGCTGATGACACTCCAATTTACATCCCAATCCTGATTTCTACCCCATCCCCAGAACTCCAAACTCACATTCCCAACTGTTTACATCTTCACTGTGACACCGTAGCCATTTCTATTTAAAGAGGTCCAAGACAGAAATTCTATTTTCCCAGCCTGTATCCCAAGTTGTTCCTTTTCCAGAATTCCCCATGTGAGTAAGTAGAATACTCTTTTCCCAAGAATACAAGCAAAAATCTAAGAATCATTCAAGGAAACCATAATCCTTCCCCTTTACTCATTCCCTTATACAATACATTAGTAAGTCCTTTCAGTACATATCAAAATAAATATCATATCAAGATAATTCTATTCTCCCACCTCCTCTGCCACCTCCTAGACTAAGCCACCATTGTCTTCTACACAGACTACTCAAGTAGCCTTCTAACTATTCTTTCTGCTTCCATTCTTAGCTATATTCACACAGTCTTCAAATAAAGCCAGAGTGATATATTTAAAATATGTAATAGATCATGATGGTATTTGGCAGCTTATATCTTTCAATAGCTTCCTAATTCCATTGGAATAAAATTCACGCTTCTTACTGTGGCCTACAAAATCTTTAATCATTTGGCCCCTCATCACCTCTCCAAGTTCATCTTATGCTATATTTATCCTTGCTCAAAATTCAAGAGATGATCATCTCTATCTTACACAAGCTGTTTCAGGAAATAGAAAAAGAGGAAAAGCCAGCCAATGTAATGAAATCTAATTTCAAAACTGGACAAGGACAGGGTAAGAAGAACACACAATAGAATCATCTCACTTGTGATCCTAGGGTCAGGAAATAGATAAAATAATTTTATTAAATGTAGTATATATCAAATAGGCCTTGTCAGTATACTATACCATAATCTGGGAGTTACCTCAAGAATGCAAGGATAAGTCAATATCAAAATCTTTTAACATTATCTTTCAATAAATATATGAAGAGAGAAAACAGTGCAATCAACTCGATAGAGGAATATATTATTCAGGACAGGCAGGCTATGCTGTGGTAACAGACAGATAACAAAATCTCTGTAGCCTACAATAAGAGGGGCTTATTGCTTTCTCAAGAAAATTCCATCTTATTAAATTAAGTGTACCAGGTTCAGTCCTTGGCTTGGGAAGATCCCCTGGAGGAGAGCATGGCAACCCACTCCAGGATTCTCTTGCCTGGAGAATCCTCATGGGCAGAAGAGCCTGGTGGGTACAGTTCATAGGGTCACAAAGAGTCAGACATGACTGAAGTGATTGAGCACACGCACTGTATATAAAATGCATCATATATCAGGTTAAATACAGAAAAATTATAAGTCATGTATTATTTCATAGCCTTCAAGTAATTGCTGTGTCATGGGATGGGTATTGGACTCAGTGTGGAGACTCACATTGCTAACTTTGGGCAGGTCACTTAATCTCCATGTAGCTCAAGTTTTTCATCTGAAAAAATGAGTAGATTAAACTGAATGATCTGCTTTCTTACAGTTCTGACATCCCTGATAGATCAGCCTTAGCACTGTCAGTGGAGTTGACATGATATGGCCATCAATTCCCAGGCATATTTAGCTTATTTATTTTTTCTCTTTTGGTCTAAGCTACTTCCATATTCCTTTTCCTCCCATTTTCTGGACATACATATATAGTAACAGAAAGCACAACTTCTCCACAAATGAGCCTTTTCTTTAATTGAAATATAGTTGATTTACAATATTATATTAGTTTCAAGTATACAACATAGTGATTCAATATTTTTACAGGTTATACTCTCTTTAAAGGATGTGAGAGTTGGTCTATAAAGAAAGCTGAGAGCAGAAGAATTGATGCTTTTGAACTGTGGTGTTGGAGAATACTCTTGAGAGTCCCTTGAAGTGCAAGGACAACCAACCAGTGCATCCTAACGGAAATCAGTCCTGAATATTCATTGGAAGGACTGATGCTGAAGCTGAAGCTCCAATACTCTGGCCACCTGATGCAAAGGACTGACTCATTGGAAAAGACCCTAATGCTGGGAAAGATTGAAGGCAGGAAGAAAAGGGGACAACAGAGGGTGAGATGGTTGGATAGCATCACTGGCTCAAGGGACATGAGTTTGGGTAAACTCCGGGACTTGGTGATGGACAGGGAGGCCTGGCGTGCTGCAGTCCATGGGTTTGCAAACAGTCGGAAACAACTGAGTGACTGAAATGAACTGAAATGAAAGTTATTAAAAAATAATGCTACATTCCTCTGTGTTGTACAATATATCCCTGTTGCTTCCACAAGTGAACATTCTGATTTTGAATTCATTTGCAGAGAGTGAAGCAGCCCCCAGCTGCCATTCATAAACAATCCTTGAAAAAGCTAACTTGCAATAGGCTTCTATCTTGCTTAGCCTCTTCTGAGAAAAGTCCCATTTTCGGTGAACTTGGCTAGGAGTGTGATGTATCCTTATCCTACAGGAATTGAAAACATCTTCTAAAACTTCACAGGAAAAAACACACACTTTGAAATATAATAGAAACGTAATTGTATGGAACACGAGGGATTTAGAGTCTCTTAGGCCAGGGAGACTCCAAACTACTTCCTTTGTATCCTGAGCACAGGCCCTTCATGCACCCTCCTTGGTGGTGGGATAGTGTATATGGAAGAGGACATTCAGGCTGTGGAGTTAAACTAGGATTCAGAGCCCTCCTCTGTAGTGTTAGAGCCCTCAGTCTCCTCATCTGAAATGGGCAGATAATAAACGCTACCTCAGGCTTCCCTGGTGGTTCAGAGGTTAAAGCGTCTGCTTGTGATGTGGGAGACCTGGGTTCGATCCCTGGGTTGGGAAGATGCCCTGGAGAAGGAAATGGCAACCCACTCCAGTATTCTTGCCTGGAGAATCCCATGGATGGAGCAGCCTGGTGGGCTACAGTCCACAGGGTTGCAAAGAGTTGGACACGACTAAGCGACTTCACTTTCACTTTCATAAGTCTGTGGTAGGACCAAATGTGGTAACATCTCTTGGTCATTTAGCATGGTCTCTGGCACATGACCCTTTGTGGCTCGGCTGGTAAAGAATCCACCTGCAATGCAGGAGACCTGGGTTGGGAAGATCCCCTGGAGAAGGGAAAGTTTACCCACTCCAGTATTGTGGCCTGGAGAATTCCACAGACTACATAGTCCATGGAGTTGCAGAGTCAGGCACAACTGAGTGACTTTCATTTTCACTTTCTGGCACGTGAAGACCTACATAGAGGTTAGTTCCTTTCTTTCCTCAATTTCTTGATAAAATAGCTTTAGTTGGACTAAAGAAAATCTTGTCCTCTGAAACAACTAAATTGAAAAAAACCTAGAGAACACAGTTAACTGAAAATAGCAAATTATCAGTGTTTTCTGTTAATACTAGCGCCATGAAAACTCTGTGAATTTGGTACCACTTGCAAATAATGCAAAGATGATTCACAGTCACATTTATAAAGTGTTTTGACCTCCTTAGGAGAAAGATGTTAAATAGATCGAAGCAAAATTCTGTTCATATCATTCTTCACTGGAAATGCCATGCTTAACCACATTAAAACTCTAACATATTCTTCTTCTTTTTCTATGCTATGAACTCAGGTCAATGTTTAGAAAAACTGTGTCTGTCACCAGCAAGAATGATGAGATAGCATACAGGGCAATTTACAATAAAGAAGTGAGAAAGACTGGACAGATAGAGAACATTAGCTGCTCCCAGAAACAAATTTGAAAAGATACAGAACCGAGCTCTTAGAGAAAACTGCCTTAAAACACATGGTCATCTTTGCTCGTGATTTAAATTTAGTTATGTTATAATTTCCCTGCTTATTTGTTCCTCTAATGTGCTGTCAAGAACAGTCAGAGCCATTTAGGAATTCACGGAGCTGTTTAGTGATCTAGAATTGATTAATGCCCATTGACATTGAGAGTTGGTTTGGAGTGAATGAAAATGCATCCTTTCAGCACTCTGCTGCTGCTGCTGCTGCTAAGTTGCCTCGGTCGTGTCCGACTCTGCGACCCCATAGACAGCAGCCCACCAGGCTACCCCATCCCTGGGATTCTCCAGGCAAGAACACTGGAGTGGATTGCCATTTTCTTCTCCAATGCATGAAAGTGAAAAGTGAAACTGAAGTCGCTCAGTCATATCGGACTCTTCGCAACTCCACAGACTCTAGCCTACCAGGCTCCTCCATCCATGGGATTTACCAAGCAAGAGTACTGGAGTGGGGTGCCATTGCCTTCTCCATTTCAGCACTCTAGGGGAATAGAATAAGAGGCCTTCCTATTTGAAACAAAAGCTCTCAAACACCTGTGTTTATAAGCTAATTCCTAGCATAGTGGAGAGAACAGCAAAACCACTGACCACTGACCCCCGGTCACTATGTTGGTGTTCCTTATCTCTCCATCATTGGACATAACGTGGTTGACATTGGATATCTGGCCTTGAAACATCTGGGAGCTATTTTTCTCACTAACCAAGACATAGCTATACACCTAAGCATTTTTCTTCCAAGGATCATGACTTGGCTAAATTTAAGACCTTCAAATTACAGTCAGAAAACTGAAAAATACAAAAGAACCATAAGTCATTACTAGCCCATACCAGGTTAAGGGGAAGATAAGAGAAAAATAACATACACAGAACTCAGGGGAAAATCCTTCAAAACAGAAAGAGGGTAAGAATTCCACAAATTCTCTCCATGGACAGCAATGAAATAAAACATCTGAAGAAAAAGACACTAATTAAAAAACCACTAATAATAAATTGATGTGTCTTGTGAAACAACTCTCTTCAGAGTATGAGTTGTCTAGCCATTTTGATGAAAAGTCATTTTGGAATTTTTAATTCATGGACATAATAATAAATACACTTGGTCTTCTGAGGAAAGAGAAAAAAGAACAGGCTTTCCCTTGATAATTGAAATATGGGCTTGGTTATTTTAATCAGAAATATCCTGGGGCTTCCTCTTTGGCTCAGTGGTAAAGAATCCACCTGCCAATGCAGGAGACACAGGTTCAATCCCTGATCCTGGAAGATCCCACATGCTGCAGAGCATCTAAGCCCATGCACCACAACTACTGAGCCTGTGCTCTAGAACATGGAAGCTGCAACCACTGAGCCCACGGGTCACAACCACTGAAACCCGTGTGCCCTGGAGCCCATGCTCCACAACAAGAAAAGCCACTGCAATGAGAAGCCTACCTGTCTGCCAGTGTAGCTATGAAACATGCCCATCCCTCCAGTCTTGTTCTCAAACATGATTTGAGTGTTATAAGAATAGAACTGGAACTGACACTCAAACAAGAAAAGAGTCAGATATGAGCTCTTATTTCAGAAAAAGAAATACAAATGGACTTTAAAATATGAAAAATATGTTCTCCTGATTCATAAGATAAATGTAATTTAAAACCACACTGACAATGCATTCAATGCAAGCCCTATAGAAATGTCTGCCTTTTTTTTTTTTGAGAAATGTATAAGCTGATTCTAAAAATCATATAAAAATTCAAAACAATCTTGAAAAAGGAGGAAAAAATTGGAGAATCACACTTCCATACTTCCAAGCTTATTACAAAGCTATGGAAATAAAGATAGTCTGGCACTGGAATAAGGACAGACACATAGATCAAAGAAATATAATTGAGTCCAAAATAAAACCCATATATCTATGGCCAGTTGATTTTTGATAAGGATGTAAAGACCATTCAATGGGGAAAGAATAGCTTCCCAATAATGTGCTGGGACAACTAGCACCCACACACAAAAGAAAGAAATTGAATTTCTACTCATACCACTTACAAAAAAATAACTCAAAACAGATAATAGACCTAAATGTCAACTCTAAAACTCTAAGAAAAAATTAGGAATAAATCTTCATGGTCTTGAGTTAGGGAAAAAAAATTCAGGTATAACAGCAAAAGCACAAGTAACAAAGGAAAAAAGGATATAAATAGAGTTCATTAAAGTTAAAAACATTTGTGTTTCAAAGGGTGCCATCAAAAAAAATGAAAAGATAAATCACAGATTGGAAGAATATATTTTGATATTATATATCTGATAAGGAGCTTTTGTCTAGAACATATGTACTCTGTGCTTAAGTCGCTTCAGTCACATCCAACTCTGTGCAACCCTGTGGGCTGTGGCCTGCCAGGTCCTCTGCCCATGGGATTCTCTAGACATGACTACTGGAGCAGGTTGCCATTTCCTTCTCCAGGGGATCTTTCCAACCCAGGGATCGAACTACATCTCTTATGTCTAGTGACACCTGCGTGTGTGTGTGTGTGTGTGTGTGTGTACTGAGTCACTCAGTTGTATCTGACTCTTTTTGATACCATGGACTGCAGCCCATTAGGCTCCTCTGTCCATGGGGATTCTCCAGGCAAGAATACTGAAGTGGGTTGCCATTTCTTCCTCCAGGGGATCTTTCCAACCCAGGGATCAAACTACATCTCTTATGTCTAGTGACACCTGTCTGTGTGTGTGTGTGTGTGTGTGTACTTAGTCACTCAGTTGTATCTGATTCTTTTTGATACCACAGACTGCAGCCCATCAGGCTTCTCTGTCCATGGGGATTCTCCAGGCAAGAATACTGGAGTGGATTGCCATTTCTTCCTCCGGGGGATCTTCCAGACCTAGAGATCAAACCCGTGTCTCCTATATCTCTTGCATTGGCAGGCTGGTTCTTTACCACTAGCACTACCTGGAAAGTCCCCAGAATGTATAAACAACTCTTAAAATTCAACAATAGAAAGATGAAAACCCAGTTTAAAAATGGACAAAAGATTTTTGCCAGGTACATCATAGAGAAGATAGACCTATGACCAATGAGCACATGAAAAGATGCTCAACATCATTAGTCACCAGGGAAATGCAAACTGAATCTATAATGGCAGCTATTTTGTTACTGAGGGCAATTATTAATCCCAGTTCCAAACTGAGACTGATAACTTGGGCTTTTCCCAGGCAGGGGACCATAGCTGGAGGACAGAAACCAGAAAACACTATGTAAATCTCACAAGACTAGGGAGACAACATTGGAAATAAGGAGGCAACATTTCAGTGAGTAAAGAAGAATGAAAGTGAATCTGGTGGGGTTCCATTCTGCTCTCTAGGAATTTGCCTATTTCTAAAGCTGAATGTCTTGGGAAGATAGAAACCTGAGCAGAAATCTGAAATTCATAGCAATGGATTTTGTAGTCTCAGTGTAATATTAATATAAAAATTAGAGTTCAGGATTTGCTAGGGGGAATGCTCCCAGTGAACATATCAGGCTATCAGAAATATGAAAAAGTAATAAACAGAAACCTCAATTAAATAGAGCTCAGAAACCAGAACGGGAGCTCCCATGCCCTAGGGCAAAAGCAGAATCCAACAAGAAAAGGTTTCCTCTTCTTTCCTGGCAAGGATTCAGCCAGTGAAAAGCCATACTGCTGCTACTGCTAAGTCACTTCAGTCGTGTCCGACTTTGTGTGACCCCATAGACGGCAGCCCACCAGGCTCTGCCGTCCCTGGGATTCTCCAGGCAAGAATAGTGGAGTGGGTTGCCATTTCCTTCTCCAATGCGGTTGCTGTTTCCTTCTCCAATGCATGAAAGTGAAAAGTGAAAGTGAATTCGCTCAGTCGTGTCCAACTCTTAGCGACCCCATGGACTGCAGCCCACCAGGCTCCTCCATCCATGGGATTTTCCAGGCAAGAGCGCTGGAGTAGGGTGCCATTGCCATGGACTCCGCTATTGTAGCCCTCCCAAGTTCATTTTCCTCTCCATAAAAGCATCCTCCTTCTCTTGCCATGTGGAGATTTGCACGTGGCTCACCATTGTACAATTCTCTGCTCATCCTGAATAAATCCATCTTGGCCGGAGAAATATCTAGCAGTTTCTTTGTTTCAGATCAACATTTTGGTGGCATGTGTGGGGACCAGAGACTACCCCCACAGCTCAGTGGCTGGTAAGTAAACAGGTGTGGTATCCACAGCTGAGCCCATTGTCACTCACTGCTTTTCTCCCTGATCCTGGCATTTGAAAGTACATCTTTGTCCTGGGTCCAGGCTCACACCCTCTTTGCATTTGAAGCTCTCTAGGTTTTATTTGGGGCTTCCCTGATGGCTTGGCTGGTAAAGAATCCGCCTGCCAAGCAGGAGATACAGGTTAAATCCCTGGGTCAGGAAGATCCCCTGGAGGAAGAAATGGCAACCAACTCCAGTATTAGAGAATCCCCTAGATACAGCCTGGTGGGCTATGGTCCATAGTGTCACCAAGAATCAGACATGACTGAGCAACTGAGCACAGGCTTTTCTTGGGATCTATTTAAAGGTTTCATCCTTCTGGTTAGGCCTTGTTTTGTGTGAAGTCTGTGGATACTCAACCAAAGCTGGCTAAGAATACCTTCAGCTCAATTCCACTGGGAAGGGGCTGCTTCAAATGAAACTGTGCTGGTTTTTCAGCTCACAGTCCATCCCTTTAAAAGAGCTGTCTTCTGGAGCCCTGACTCCTCCCAGACCAAGTTATCTTCCTAGGCTTGCAAACTGTTTGAATTGAGCCATTTGTGCTGTCAGCTGTTTAAGTTGTTTGAAAATTGTTCTTTAGAGAAAAAAAAAAGACCTCTAGAAAACGGGATCCCAGTTATCTAAGTATTTTGAGGATACCCCCCTCACAGGAACTCCAGTAGATTTTTTGTTTAAACATCACAACCTGGGAATTTTTTGGTAGTCCAGTGGTTAAGACTCTGTGCTTTTACTGCGATAACCTGGATTCGATGCTGGGTCAGGGAACTAAGATCTTGCAAGCCACGCAGCACAACTGAAAAAAACAAAAACACAGTCTTTCCTCATATGCATTTCTAATTAAATGGACTGATCTGATCAAAGGCAATTTAGAAGATAAATAGCCTTTCTGGGGAACTTTTGGAATCCCCAAACTTTATTCTCTTAAAACAGAATTAGACTATAATGGCTCAAAGTTTTTCAGAATACTGTGGAATGCTTATTTCAATTAGTATTCTGAAGCTTCCTAATGTTGTCAGGAGTCTGAAATTGCCTCACTAAAGAATAATATTTTGAGATTAACTGAGGCAAACAAATGATCAAAGAGAGATAAAATAGCTCCCAGAGCCCCAGGGTCTTCTTTTTTGGCTTCTCTGTTTCAGGCTCTGCCTCCAGTGCCATCTTGTCTACCTCAGCTCCTTGTGGTCAGACTTTGCCTCCTTCCCGTCTATGCCACCTATGCCTCCATAGTAGCCTCAATTCTCTGATACTAAGTATCTTGCCAAACTTATCCCTTTCTCTGAAAATCTTTCCACTCCATCTTCCTCTGAACTGGTCAGAACCTGTCCCTTTAAAATTAAGCCATTTGAGAATCCAAAGGTTAGACTCTTAATTTCTTATACTCCTGAGGCTAAAACTACAACCATAGTCAAAGATGTTCCCAAACTAACTGAAGATCCTCACAGATTTGCTGAAGAATTTAATATAGTCATTCAGATTTATCAACCTAGCAATTCCTAGGACTTTCCTGGAGCTTATTGATTGAAACAAAATTCAGTCTTGCAATACAAAAATTTGAAAAACCTGTTCATGATTATTACAAGCACCTTGAGGTTGTCTTCTGATCTTCCTTCAGACATTGATTCTACTCTGGTAGCTTTTGGTAAAAGTAAGTGAAGTGTTATTTTCTCAGTCCTGTCCGACTCTTTGCAGCTCCATAGATTTAGCCCACCAGGCTCTTCTGTCCATGGGATTTCCCAGGCAAGAATACTGGAGTGGGTTGCCATGCCCTTCTCCAGGGGATCTTCCTGACCCAGGGATCAAACTCTGATCTGCATTGCACGCAGATTCTTTACTGCCTGACCACCAGGGAAGCTCAGTAGCTTTTAACTCTATATTTATTAATTTGCTGAACCAGGGCCTTTTTCTTTCAGTAAAAAACAACAGGATAGGATGGAAATTATATCCACACCTAATTTAGCTAAGCTGGCAATTAACTCTTAATTTACACTCCATCAAATGAAGGTTCCTAATCAAAACCAAAACTCTCCTGATTTCTGGTGTTATTGCAAAGAGTCAGGACATTGGAAAAGAGATTGTTACAAATTGAAATGACAGTTCTCTAACCAACCTTTCTAACTTACTCCCAATTCTCCAAAAGGGGGCTCCAAGGAATTGCAGGGCATCTTCCCCATCTTCTCTTTTAATTGGCTTGGAGAAACTTTTCTCCAGACTGGGGATGAATCTCTTCCAATCCTTAATGACACCAGAGCTACATTCTTGGTGTTCAACACCATTATTATAAAGCAGCCCCTGCCTCAGAATACTAAAACAGTTCAAATGCTGGACATCTCTAATGGACCTCAAGCGGTTCCTCTCTCTGAATTCATTCCCTTTTGTTTAGCCCTTTGAGAGATACTGACCCTTTCTTTTCTGATTAATTCTTCCATATTCATTGAAACAATAACTTAACCACATTCATGAAATAATGACCAAAATTGAACACAGTATTCAAGTTTTTGTCATGAAGAAATACAGATCTAGATGGTCTCATTAATGAATTATTTCAAATATTGAAAGAGGAGGTAATACCAATGTTAAACTCTTTCAGAAATTAGAAAGGGAAGGAACATTTCCCAATTTATTTCTTTTTAGATTTTTTTGCTATAATTTTTTTAATTGAAGTATAATTGATTCAGGAATGCAACACAATGTTTAAGCTATACAGCAGGGTAATTCACTTATGCAAATACATATCAGTTCAGTTCAGTTCAGTTGCTCAGTTGTGTCTGACTCTGCAATCCCATAAATTGCAGCACACCAGGCCTCCCTGTCCATCAGCATCTCCCGAAGTTCACTCAGACTCACATCCATCGAGTCGGTGATGCCATCCAGCCATCTCATCCTCTGTCGTCCCCTTTTCCTCCTGCCCCCAATCCCTCCCAGCATCAGAGTCTTTTCCAATGAGTCAACTCTTTGCATGAGGTGGCCAAAGTACTGGAGCTTCAGCTTCAGCATCATTCCCTCCAAAGAACACTCAGGGCTGATCTCCTTCAGAATGGACTGGTTGGATCTCCTTGCAGTCCAAGGGACTCTTAGGAGTCTTCTCCAATGCCACAGTTCAAAAGCATCAATTCTTTGGCGCTCAGCTTTCTTCACAGTCCAAGGCTATGGAAAAACCATAGCCTTGACTAGACGGACCTTTGTTGGCAAACTAATGTCTCTGTTTTTGAATATGTTATCTAGGTTGGTCATAACTTTTCTTCCAAGGAGTAAGCGTCTTTTAATTTTATGGCTGCAGTCACCATCTACAGTGATTTTGGAGCCCAGAAAAATAAAGTCTGACACTGTTTCCACTGTTTCCCCATCTATTTCCCCATCTATTTCCCATGAAGTGATGGAAGCAAATTTGGAAAAGTCAGCAGTGGCCACAGGACTGGAAAAGGTCAGTTTTCATTCCAATCCCAAAGAAAGGCAATGCCAAAGAATGCTCAAACTACCGCACAATTGCACTCATCTCACATGCTAGTAAAGAATGCTCAAAATTCTCCAAGCCAGACTTCAGCAATATGTGAACCGTGAAATTCCAGATGTTCAAGCTGGTTTTAGAAAAGTCAGAAGAACCAGAGATCAAATTGCCAACATCCACTGGGTCATCGAAAAAGCTAGAGAGTTCCAGAAAAACATCTATTTCTGCTTTATTGACTATGCCAAAGCCTTTGACTGTGTGGATCACAATAAACTGTGGAAAATTCTGAAAGAGATGGGAATACCAGACCACCTGACCTGCCTCTTGAGAAACCTATATGCAGGTCAGGAAGCAACAGTTAGAACTGGACATGGAACAACAGACTGGTTCCAAATAGGAAAAGGAGTACGTCAAGGCTGTATATTGTCACCCTGCTTATTTAACTTCTATGCAGAGTACATCATGAGAAATGCTAGGCTGGAAGAAACACAAGCTGGAATCAAGATTGCCAGGAGAAATATCAATAACCTCAGATATGCAGATGACATCATGCTTATGGCGGAAAGTGAAGAGGAATTAAAAAGCCTCTTGATGAAAGTGACAGGTATATATATATAGAGAGAGAGAATATATATAAGAATATATTTATATTCTAGTGAATATTTTTATTCATAAATTTTATTCATGGTTTTTTATTCATGATTTATTAAAGGATATTGTATATAGTTTCCTATGCTATACTATAAAAGCTTCTTGTCTATTTCATATATAGTATTGTGTATATGTTAATCTCAAATCCCTAAATTACCCTTTCCCTCACCCCCTTTCCCCTTTGGTAAACATAAATTTTTTTTCTATGTCTGCAAATCTTTTTCTGTTTTGTAAATAAGTTCATTTGTATCTTTATTTTAGATTACACATACAAGTGATATAGTATGATATTTGTCTTTGACTCACTTCGCTTATTAGTATGATAATCTCTAGATCCATCCATGTTGCTGCAAATGGCATTATTTCATTTTCTTATGGCTGAGAAATATTCCATTGCCTACATATACCACATCTTTATCCGTTTGTCAACGAACATTTAGGTTTCTTCCATGTCTTAGCTATTGTAAACAGTGCTGCTTTGAATATTGGAGTGCCTGTATCTTTTCAAATCAGAGTTTTAGTCTTTTCCAGATATACGCCTAGGAGTAGAATTGCTGGATCAAGTGGCAACTCTATCTTTAGTTTTTTAATGAATCTCCGTCCTGTTCTCCATAGTGGCTGCACAAATTTACATTCCCATCAATAGTGTATGAGGGTTTCCTTTTCTCTACATCCTCTCCAGCATTTATTATTTGTATTTATATTATACACTTGTTAATGACGACCAATCTGAGCAGTGTGAGATATCTCATTGGAGGTTTGATTTGCATTGCATTTCTCTGATAATTAGCAATGTTGAGCATCTTTTCATGTGCCTATTAGCCATCTGTATACCTTCTTTAGAGAAATGTCTATTTAGGTCTTCTGTCCATTTTTTGATTCAATTATTTTTGTTGTTGTTGAACAGTATAAGCTGTTCATACATTTTGGAAATTAATCTCTTGGTTGCATCATTTGCAGATATTTTATCCCATTCCATGCGCTGTCTTTTCATTTTGTTGATGATTTCCTTTGCTGTGCCAAATCTTTTAAGTTTAATTAGGTCCTTTTTTGTTTTGCTTTTGCTTTTGTTTCCGTTACTTTAGGAGATGGATCCCAAAAAATATTACTGTGGCTTTTGTCAAAGACCTTTCTGACTATATTTTCCTCTAGAATTTTTCTAGTATCTGATCTTACCTATAGGTCTTTAATCTATTTTGAGTATATTTTTGTATATGGTGTTAGAGAATGTTCTAGTTTCATTCATTTAGATATAACTGTCTCATTTTCCCAACACCACTTAATGAAAAGTCAGTCTTTTTTCCACTGTATATTCTTGCCTTCTTTGTTCCATAAGAACATGGACTTGTTTCTAGGCCTTATACCTGTTTCGTTAATCTATGTGCCTGTTTTTTGTGCCAGTACCATACTGTTTTTATGACTCTGGAATCAAGGCACATGATTCCTCCAGCTCTTTCTTCTTTCTGAAAATTGTTTTGGCTATTCAGAGTCTTTTGTATTTTTATACAAATTTAAAAATTTTTTGGCACCAGTTTAGTGAAAAAGGGTCTTCCCTAATGGCTCAGACAGTAAAGAATCTGCCTACAATGCAGGAAACCTGGATCTGATCCCTGGGTCAGGAAGATCCCCCTGGAGAAGGGAATGGCTACCCATTCCAGTACTGTTGCCTGCAGAATTCCATGGACTGAGGAGTCTGACAGGCTACAGTCCCTGGGGTTGCAAAGAGTGGACATGACTGAGCAACTAACACTTTCTGTGAAAAATGCCACTGATAATTTGATAGGAATTGCATTGAGTGTGTAGAGTGCTTTGGGTAATATGGTCTTTCAGCAATATTGATTCTTCCACCCAATTCATTTTGAAGATAGTATTAACAAAATACCAAGATGTGACAAAGACATTACTAGAAAGGAAAGTTAAGATCAATGTTTTTCATGGAAAAATGTCAAATCTTAAGCTAAAAAATCAAATAAAATCCAGTGATACAAAACAGGAATACATCACAAAAATGTTGATTTTATTCCACAAACGTTTTAACATTTAAGAACAATGAAGGTAATTCACCACATTAATAAAAGGAGATAAATCATGTTAATAAATTCAGAAAAAAAGTTTAAAAATTTAACATCAATAAATAATAATAAAGAAAACTTTTAGCAAACTTGGAAGACAATGGAACTTTCTTAACCTAGGCATCAGATCAGATCAGATCAGTTGCTCAGTCGTGTCCGACTCTTTGCGACCCCATGAATCACAGCATGCCAGGCCTCCCTGTCCACCACCAACTCCCGGAGTACACTGAGACTCACTTCCATCGAGTTAGTGATGCCATCCAGCCATCTCATCTTCTGTCGTCCCCTTCTCTTGCCCCCAATCCCTCCCAGCATCAGAGTCTTTTCCAATGAGTCTCTTTGCATGAGGTGGCCAAAGTACTGGAGTTTCAGCTTTAACTTCATTCCTTCCAAAGAAATCCCAGGGCTGATTTCCTTCGGAATGGACTGGTTGGATCTCCTTGCAGTCCAAGGGACTCTCAAGAGTCTTCTCCAACACCACAGTTCAAAAGCATCAATTCTTCGGTGCTCAGCCTTCTTCACAGTCCAACTCTCACATCCATACATGACCACTGGAAAAACCATAGCCTTGACTAGATGAACCTTTGTTCACAAAGTAATGTCTCTGCTTTTGAATATGCTATCTAGGTTGGTCATAACTTTCCTTCCAAGGAGTAAGCGTCTTTTAATTTCATGGCTGCAGTCACCATCTGCAGTGATTTTGGAGCCCAGAAAAATAAAGTCTGACACTGTTTCCACTGTTTCCCCATCTATTTCCCATGAAGTGATGGGACTGGATGCCATGATATAGATACCTACAAAAAAAAATCAATAGCCAACATCATATTTAATTGTGAAACATTGAAATATTTTCCTGTGATCAAGGATGAGATAAAGATCTTAGCAGTGTGAGAAAGGTGAAATATTAAGCCAAATCAATAGGACAACAAAAGCAAATAAAAGATAATGAGATCTGGAAAGGAGGTAATACGACGCTCCATTTTTATACAGGAAAGATGATTTTATGCAAAGAATCTGCTGATATACTGTTAGAATTAATTAATCCACTTAGCAATATATAAGTAACACATATGTCTACTTGCTCTCTGAGATTTAATATTATATCTGGCCTCTGACTTTCTAGAACCCCATCATACCCATTGTTAAAAGGGAATGTAGTATTTTAATCATAGCTCTGCCAATATCTTTATCTAGTGGCCTGTTGCCATTTTTGTCTTCTCTGAAATTTTTGTTGCCAAGAAAGGCAGGATTTCATTTTTTTCCTTCCAGATTGACTTGGTGTAGTGTATTCTTGGTTATCAAAATACTCAAAACTTTGGGGCTTTGAAATGGTAAATATTCATGATCTGTGAAACAGCATGATACATAACTGTATGATCTTAATTATATAAAAATGGATTATTAGTTGTGAAAATATACAAATGAGACCTAGAAGTACATATCAAATGGTAAACTTCTTGTGATTATGAATGGCTGTTTTATGCTTCTTGTGTTTTTTGGTTTCCTATTATGCACAAGCTAACTTTTAAGAAATAAATGTTATTTTTAAAACCTCTTAAAAGGGACAGGGGGAGTCCAGTTCCATGGTAGCATTACCCTCTGTCAACCCTCATAATAGAATGCTACCAAGCCTCTTAAAGATTCTATCCTTCTTGATTGCCTTGGTGAAGCAACCATCTCCTCCTGGCTACTCCTGCAATAGCACTGCCAAGTGATGGCTTCAGGGTTTTAAATGCAAATCCCCTGAACAGGTGACCCCTTCCTCAATCTTGGGCCAAGGAGATTTTGTTCTCTATATTTTATCTCTTTGAGGCCAATGTCATGTCTAGGCTTCAAGGAGTCATCCCACCAAAATATAAGAATCAGCTTTAGGCAAGTGTTTTTGCTTGAAAACTTCACCAACATGCCAGTCCCTTGAAATTGACATACTTAGCACACATATGTCTTTCTAGGAAAGAAGATTAAATCCCAAGTCATGAGTGACTTTGCCCTATGTCAGTAAATTCTTGCCTATTCATCCTATGCCAGTTTGCTCCATACCACAATATAATACCCTAAATATCTCCTTTCACAAATATTTTCCCCTTTCCTACTGGTACATAGTAGTCATGCCCTTTGAATATTTTGATATGTTTGGCTATGAAACAGAGGCTGCATTTCCCTGCTCAGACTGTGCTGATGTCTGGCCCTGTTTCTTGGCCTGCAGCCAATTAGGAGTGGATAGGATGAAAGTAACTTCATTCAGATGAGGTTTTTGTACAATTTCCGGGCAATTAAAATTTGTTTTTCTAAGCAATGGAAAAAAGGTTATTTTCCTTGCTAGAAGGATCTATGGGAATTTACAAGTATATACATATAAGATGCTCAGATTAGTCCAACCAAAATGTCTTCATCCCAGATCGCAAGGTCTACTGTTTCCCTGTAAAGGCCCTAACTTTGGTGTAGAAAACCTATCAGTCAGTCTATACATCAAGCCTTGTTTATAACTCAACTGCACTTATAATTTGATCAAATTATATATGATATATGTGAAATATATGACTTGATATTCCAGCAGAGCATGCCCTGAGGCTATAGTTGAATCTTTCAAAATTGCCACAAAGGTAACCTAACTGAAACAGTATTCCTTAAGATGGCAATTACCTACTCTGGACTTACTATTTATACTTCTTGCAAGGTCTTTATTGCTCTCAAAAAGTACTTACTTCATAGCACAACTTGCAATTATTCTTGCCCTTATACCAATCTAGAGACTACTTGATCTCTTTTCTTCTTCCCTTCCACCTGCATCTTGTGCCAATTAAATGCATGTGAAGGCTTTAGTATTTATGTTCTATGTGCCAGAGGGGTTTTGCCATCACACTTGCTCCAGCAGTAACTTCTTATTGAGTTCAGAGAGGAGAGAGAAACACTGTCAAAACCTCATGCCACGTGTCTGCTTTCTAGAGCCACTTCTTACACCAGCTGTTGTAACCCAAGCTTCCCAATGGCTCAGCAGTAAAGAATCCATCAGCAATGCAGAAGATGCAGGTTCAATCCCTGGGTCAGGAAGATTCCCTGGAGAGGGAAATGGCAACGAGTTCCAGTGTTCTTGCCTGGAAAATCTCATGGACAGAGGACACCGGTGGTCTAGAGTCCAAAGAATCTCATGGAGTCAGATACGACTGAGTGACTGAGCACGCACGCCCTGGAAACAGAGGCAAAGGCAAAGCTTACAAGCTAATGTTAGTACTTTATTCAGGGAAGAATACAATCCAGGAAATCAAGAGTGAGGGGAAAAGAAAAAGAAAGAAAAGTACAATGTGGTACATGGCCAAGTTGCTACAGCCTCCAAACAAGCAGGGTTGCTTTCCTTTTCTACAGGGGATGTTTCCAGATAAGACATTGGAACCTTTGGGCAATGAAACAGTTGTCATGGGAAAGTAGGAACAACAAGGTACCTGCGGGCTCTCTCTGTCTTTTGTCTCTTATAAGTCAGATTTCAACACTTGGAACATTTATTTTCTATACCTCCAGGCTGTGGGAAGCTGTTGAGAAACCAACCTCCCAGGGTAGTACTTCATCTATGTCCAGAGTGCTAAGAGAAATCAACATCCCTGATCCGTTCAGGCTAGGTTTGGAGGCTAGAACTGCAGTGGCTCCCACAGTCCTAGGGACAGTGGAGACTGTGAGAGCCTGGCCTTCCCCAGCAGTGACTAGAAAACCAGCAGTGTTGACAGTCAAAGTGGCAACAGTCCAAGTTCTCCACTGAGCGTGTGTTCAAGTGCTTGGAAAGCAGGAGAAGCCAAGAAAATCCTGAGACATGTAAAAATTGGGACTAAGATACATAACATTTGGGCTTCCCTGGTGGCTCAGACTGAAGAATCCTCCTACAATGTGGGACACCTTGATTGGAAAGATCCCCTGGAGGAGGGTATGGTAACCCATTACAATATTCTTGCTTGGAGAATCCCCATAGACAGAGGAGCCTGATGGGCTACGGTCCATGGGGTTGCAAAGAGTCAGACATGACTGAGCAACTGAGCACAGCACATAAAATATTTAGATATTTACTGAACATCTTCACAGGAATAGAGATACAATTGATGTGTTCAAACCTGAACTTGTTATCTGTACTCAAGCTTATCTCGTCTCCTCTTGTGCTCCCTACCTAAGTGAATAACACCATCATTTATTCACTGACCAGGAGGCAAAGCAGGATGTCATTTATCTCAACTCTCTCTCCCCTGCAAATCAATCTAACTTCTACCTTTTTAATGTTGTAATCTACTCCCTTCTACAGTATTACTCCTATTTTAATTCAACTGTGTATCACTTCTTGCCTAGGGAATTACATTAGTCTCTTAACTGGTCTCATTTTCTTCATTCTTGATTCTATCAAATACATTCTCCAACTCACAGTTGGGGAAGTTGTGTTAATTACAGTAGGGATTAAAAGCACGCACTCTGTTGTCAGACTGTTAACTTTGAACCTGGCTCGTTTACTTATTGACTGGGTGACCTTGGACAAGTTAATTAACCTTAGTTTTCTTCAGCTCCCTGTTGCTTTTAACATTCAGCCATGGGCATATAAACAGGATCTCTACTGTGAAGGCATGTGAGCCATATCAGATTGTTGTGGGGTTACTGAGAAGCAAAGTGTTTTAGGGATAGAAATCTACTTTTACATTGTTTTAGCTTTGTCACTACCATAATGAAGAGGTATTGGTCACAATTTTGTCTTGCAGAGGTTTAAGTAAGGAAGGCCATTTACATGGACTTTATCTATCCTGCATTTCATAGTCTTTAGCCCTTTTAGGTTAGATATAAGCATCTGAATGCAGAGTTCCAAAGAATAGCAAGGAGAGATAAGAAAGCCTTCTTCAGCGATCAATGCAAAGAAATAGAGGAAAACAACAGAATGGGAAAGACTAGAGATCTCTTCAAGAAAATCAGAGATACCAAGGGAACATTTCATGCAAAGATGGGTTCCATAAAGGACAGAAATGGTATGGACCTAACAGAAGCAGAAGATATTAAGAAGAGATGGCAAGAATACACAGAAGAACTGTACAAAAAAAGATCTTCATGACCCAGATAATCACAATGATGTGATCACTGACCTAGAGCCGGACATCCTGGAATGTGAAGTCAAGTGGGCCTTAGAAAGCATCACTACGAACAAAACTAGTGGAGGTGATGGAATTCCAGTTGAGCTATTTCAATCCTGAAAGATGATGCTGTGAAAGTGCTGCACTCAATATGCCAGCAAATTTGGAAGACTCAGCAGTGGCCACAGGACTGGAAAAGGTCAGTTTTCATTCCAATCCCAAAGAAAGGCAATGCCAAAGAATGCTCAAACTACCACACAGTTGTACTCTTCTCACACGCTAGTGAAGTAATGCTCAAAATTCTCCAAGCCAGGCTTCAGCAGTATGTGAACCGTGAACTTCCTGATGTTGAAGCTGGTTTTAGAAAAGGCATAGGAACCAGAGATCAAATTGCCAACATCCGCTGGATCATAGAAAAAGCAAGAGAGTTCCAGAAAAACATCTATTTCTGCTTTACTGACTATGCCAAAGCCTTTCACTGTGTGGATCACAATAAACTGTGGAAAATTCTGCAAGAGATAGGAATACCAGACCACCTGATCTGCCTCTTGAGAAATTTGTATGCAGGTCAGGAAGCAACAGTTAGAACTGGACATGGAACAACAGACTGGTTCCAAATAGGAAAAGGAGTACGTCAAGGCTGTATATTGTCACCCTGCTTATTTAACTTCTATGCAGAGTACATCATGAGAAACGCTGGGCTGGAAGAAACACAAGCTGGACTCAAGATTGCCGGGAGAAATATCAATAACCTCAGATATGCAGATGACACCACTCTTATGGCAGAAAGTGAAGAGGACTAAAAAGCCTCTTGATGAAAGTGAAAGAGGAGAGTAAAAAAGTTGGCTTAAAGCTCAACATTCAGAAAATGAAGATCATGGCATCTGGTCCCATCACTTCATGGGAAATAGATGGGGAAACAGTGAAAACAGTGTCAGACTTTATTTTTGGGGGCTCCAAGATCACTGCAGATGGTGACTGCAGCCATGAAATTAAAAGATGCTTATTCCTTGGAAGGAAAGTTATGACCAACCTAGACAGCATATTCAAAAGCAGAGACATTACTTTGCCAACAAAGGTCCATCTAGTCAAGGCTATTTTTCCTGTGCTCATGTATGAATGTGAGAGTTGGACTGTGAAGAAGGCTAAGCGCTGAAGAATTGATGCTTTTGAACTCTGGTGTTGGAGAAGACTCTTGAGAGTCCCTTGGACTGCAAGGAGATCCAACCAGTCCATTCTGAAGGAGATCAGCCCTGGGATTTCTTTGGAAGGAATGATGCTAAAGCTGAAACTCCAGTATTTTGGCCACCTCATGTGAAGAGTTGACTCATTGGAAAAGACTCTGATGCTGGGAGGGATTGGGGGCAGGAGGAGAAGGGGACGACAGAGGATGAGATGGCTGGATGGCATCACTGACTCAATGGACGTGAGTCTGGGTGAACTCCGGGAGTTGGTGATGGACAGGGAGGCCTGGCATCCTGCGATTCATGGGGTCGCAAAGAGTCGGAAACGACTAAGCGACTGAACTGAACTAATCTACTTCTGGGAGTCTGTTCTCTCCAGAACCTAATCATTACTGACATAGCCCATTGAAAAGCGACAAATTCAGGCAAATTGAAATGTTTGCATTAATTTTTGATGCTGTCATCTGTGCTAAAATTGTCCGTATTAGGAAGTGAAGAGGTCACAAGAACAAATGAAGAGTATTTTCAAAACTGAGTTCATTTTAGATTATATTTAAGAGCCTTGTAGAAGAAAAGCCATGCTAAATATATATATAATATAATTATATATATATATATTTTAAAAATCTAGACAGATAGGTACTGATGAACTTATCTACATGGCAGCAATGCAGATGCCAACATGTAGAACAGACTTTTGGACTTAATGGGAGAGAGAGAAGGTGGGATGATTTGAGAGAGTAGCATTAAAACATATACTTTCCCATATGTAAAGTAGATAGCCCGTGGGAATTTGCTGTATGACTCAGGGAACCCAAAGTTGGTGCTCTGTGACAACCCAGAGAGTGGAATGGAGAGAAAGATGGGAGGAAATTTTAAGAGGGAGAGGACATATGTACGCCTATGGCTGATGCATGTTGGTATATGGCAGAAACCATTACAATATTGTAAAGCAATTATCCTCTAATTAAAAATAAAATAAAAATTTTAAATGTATAGTGAAGGATCTGAGTAACTGTGATATAAAATGGCTGATGCTAAGGTTATGCTAGGGAAAGGCAAGATTTAGGATCATACACTGCAAAGATGTGGGGGATTCTAGAGGTCATTTAAAACAAACTCCTCATATTATAGAAGAAAAAGTTGGTGCCAATGGTTCCCAGTTTAGGTCTGTTTCTGTTATATCACAGATCAGTTTCCTAGGGGTGACATAATTACACAAATTTGCTGGCTTAAGACCCCAGACATTTACTCTTGCACAGTTCTGGAGCACAGATATATGAAATCAAAACACCAGAAGAGCCACATTTTCTCGGAAGATTTTAGGGAAGAATCCTACCTTGCTTATTCTAGTTTCTGGTGGCTCCAGGCATTCCTTGGCTTGTGGCCACATTAATCCAATTTCTGAGTCTGTTTTCACATGGACTTTCCTTCTGTGTGTGTGTCACTTTGGTGTCCTCTTCAGTTGGTGGCTCAGACGGTAAAGCGTCTGTCTACAATGTGGGAGACCCGGGTTCAAGCCCTGGGTTGGGAAGATCCCCTGGAGAAGGAAATGGCAAACCACTCCAGTACTATTGCCTGGAAAATCCCATGGACAGAGGAGCCTGGTAGGCTACAGTCTGTGGGGTCGCAGAGAGTCGGGAACGACTGAGCGACTTCACTTTCACTTCCTTTCTTTCACTTTCAGTTCAGTTCAGTCACTCAGTTGTGTCCAACTCTTTGTGACAACATGAATTGCAGCACGCCAGGCCTCCCTGTCCATCACCAACTCCCGGAGTCTACCCAAACCCATGTCCATTGAGTCGATGATGCCATCCAACCATCTCAACCTCTGTTGTCCCCTTCTCCTCCTGCCTTTAATCTTTTTCAGCATCACGGTCTTCTCAAATGAGTCAGCACTTCTCATCAGGTGGCCAAAGTATTGGAGTTTCAGCTTCAACATCAGTTCCTCCAATGAACACCCAGGACTGATCTCCTTTGGGATGGACTGGTTGGATCTCCTTGCAGTCCAAGGGACTCTCAAGAGTCTTCTCCAACAGCACAGTTCAAAAGCATCAATTCATTGGCTCTCAGTTTTCTTTATAGTCCAACTCTCACATCCATACATGACCACTGGAAAAAATCATAGCCTTGACTAGACAAACTTTTGTTGACAAAGTAATGTCTCTGCTTTTTAATATGCTGTCTAGGTTGGTCATAACTTTCCTTCCAAGGAGTAAGTGTCTTTTAATTTCATGGCTGCAATCACCATCTGCAGTAATTTTGGAGCCCAGAAAAATAAAGTCAGCCACTGTTTCCACTGTTTCCCCACCTATTTTCCATGAAGTGATGGGACCAGATGCCATGATCTTAGTTTTCTAAATGTTGAGCTTTAAGCCAATTTTTTCACTCTCCTCTTTTACTTTCATCATAAGGCTCTTTAGTTCTTCTTCACTTTCTGCCATAAGGGTGGTGTCATCTGCATATCTGAGGTTATTGATATTTCTCCCGGCAATCTTAATTCCAGCTTGAGCTTCCTCCAGCCCAGCATTTCTCATGATGTACTCTGCATATAAGTTAAATAAGCAGGGTAACAATATACAGCTTTGATGTACTCCTTCTCATCTTCTAATGACATGTCTTTGGATTTTGGGGCCACCCTAAACCCAGGATGATTTTATCTTAAGATCTTTAGCTAATTTTAACTATAAAGACCCTGTTTCCAAAGAAGATTATATTCAAAGTTTTGGCTAGACATGAATTTTGGTGGGAATACCATTCAACCCACTATATACCATGTTCCCCCTTGATATAAAGAGATCCTTCCTGGATCTAAGGGAGAAGGCTCTGTACTCTGCACATCTAATGTTTTAAGCCATAATTCCCACATAGGTGTTGACGGTCAGACTGCTGCTGCTGCTGTCGCTTCAGTCGTGTCCGACTCTGTGCAACCCCATAGACAGCAGCCATCAGGCTCCCCCATCCCTGGGATTCTCCAGGCAAGAACACTGGAGTGGGTTGCCATTTCCTTCTCCAATGCATGAAAGTGAAAAGTGAAAGTGAAAAGTGAAAGTGAAGTCGCTCAGTCGTATCCGACTCTTAGGGACCCCGTGGACTGCAGCCTACCAGGCTCCTCCATCCATGGGATTTTCCAGGCAAGAGTACTGGAGTGGGGTGCCAGACTACCGAGATTCAAGTCACATTGACCCTAGACAAGTAAATTCATGCTAAGCCTCAATTTCCTAGGATACAAAATGGAGACACTAGTCCTCCCCTCCTCACAGGAACCCCACACAGTTACAGCAAGGATAAAATGAGATAACCCACATGACCCATGGGAAGGGCTCGATAAATATTAGCTGCCATTAATCAAAGCCAGCACTGATACTTTGGAGGGCTTGCATAATATACAAACTAAAGCACATTCAGCCCCAGGGCATGTGAGAAGGGTGCCATCTGGCAGCTGGCTAGCTATTCCCAACCAGATCACTTGTTCTTCTGACCCTATTACGGGAAAAGGCCTGACCTCCGTGCAAATGCGTTCAGTGGAGCTTGTTTTGTTGATCCCTACCTGATTTTCTGGCTAGCGTCAGGCTAGGCAGTTTTTTTGTGCTGACTTGTGCCGGGTACATGTTCGGAAATTAAACTCAAGTATGTGGAGTAAAGCAGAGATGAGCAGAAATATGCGAAGACCCTCAAGATAAACAGCTCCAGGATCTAGGCTTTCCAAGGTGGTAGCCCTCAGGAACTTCTCAAAGATAGTCTCTGACTTGAGTGACTGGGTCTCACCTAAAAGGCATGCTGTCACCTCAGGTAAAGAAGCTGAAACTGGGGCCAGGAAGACGGGCAATTCCTAGAGTGGACTCCAATCGTGGCAGCTCAAAGTGCCAACTTTGAGCTTTGGAATGTCTTAAGGAAACACACAATGAGACTCTGGGGAGGAGAGTTAAGGTGAAGAGGCATCTGCTGAGTCGTGGAACTGGGGCTTTACCTACTGTAGTGGATACTGTGGGCCACTACCTAGGCTCCCCCTTCACAATGCAAGCACTCATTCTGCCATCCCTGAAGCATGTCAGTTCTTGGGTAATCTGCTTAAGCTAAAGAGAGACCCCTAGAACAAGGTCGTAAGCTCCCCACTGGAAACAACCCATATCCAATGTGTGGTCCACAGGGTGGGGGGTATAAAAACCTGGCCCTTTGCTTTAGGCAGGACAACTCTTAAGAGTCCTCTCAGCTCCAGAGCTCCTGCAGGATCAGCTGAGGTTTCTGCTGCAATAGCCCTCAGCTTCTTGCTCAGCCCAGACTTGCTTCCTTTGCTCCCCACCAGGTGGTGATCCTGAAAACAGCCCAATAAAACTCTTGCATGCAAATTATTATTTCATTACATTTGCCAAGGAAAAAAACCCAGACACCTACCTCCATAAAATTCCAGGAACACCAGGCTTTTTATCAGTTTCATTTTTCAGATGAGAAAATTGAGTCATAGAGAGAGAAAGAAACTTCCCCAAAGACATAGAGCTGGTGAGCAGCCAAGTCCTGGTATTAAGCCCAAGTATGGGCAGCCCCAAAGTCTTGGGTCCTCTCACTCCAGTCTCTACCTTCAGCAAACCAGCAGTAGTAAAAGAGAGATTAAATATTCTCAGCACGGGCAAATGGGAAGCTAATCACGTTGCTATATGGGGAGCATTCCTTTTATGCTCTCCCTGGCTTGCTGTTCTTTATTATTACGGTGCAGTTCTTTTTCTTGTTATCTCATCCAACACTGGTTAGTAAATGTTTGTTTTCTTTATTAGTCCACTGTATGCTCAGAAAAGGCTCCAGTTTCCTAGTTGTGTTTGCTTAGCTCCTTGTAAGCTTGAGCCATCTGTTCCTCTCGAGGTGAATGACATTTTTCCCCCAGAAATTTTCCTACTTTTTCTTTTATAAGGGAAGCCAGACTAGGTGATTCACTGTCATCCTCATCTCTATCCTCCTTCTCTGCCTCTTCATTATCATATGAAAACACTGAGAAACAAATCTTAGGAAACACGTTGAAAATTATGTCATATTATAGCAGCAGTAAATTTATCATGTTTGAATTTAGAACTACAATCAACGTAAAGCAGTTGAGCTTTGTAAATAATTAAACAAGATTTTTGAAAAAATATCTGAGTTTCGTTTTCTGTTTCAATTCATACTAGTTACATAACCTTGAGTAAATTACTAAACAGCTACATACAATCTTATCTGTAAAATACAGCTAACAATAGTAAATATTTTGTGTGTATGAGAGAGAGAATTTGCTGATACACATATAAAGGGTTGAGCACTGTGCTGTAAACATAGCAAATGCATTCTCAAACTTACCTATTGTGTAGAAGCTGCTGCTGCTGCTGCTACTAAGTCACTTCAGTCGTGTCCGACTCTATGCGACCCCATAGACTGGACTATGCAGCCCTCCAGGCTAGGGGTGAATAAATTTGAGCTACTCAATAAAAACATACTATGTGATATTTAGAGAAATTCAACAAAGGGATAAGTTGAGGGTAGACAGCTCTTTAAAAAAAATCTTGGAAGAATGCTTTTGATATTGGAGTTTAAAGAAAGTAGAAAGTGAAGTCGCTCAGTCATGTCCGACTCTTTGCAACCGCTTGGACTGTAGCCTACCAGGCTCCTCCGTCCATGGGATTTTCCAGGCAAGAGTCCTGGACTGGGTTGCCATTTCCTTCTCCAGGGGATCTTCCCAACCCACGGATCGAACCTGGGTCTCCTGCATTGCAAACAGATGCTTTAGCATCTGAGCCACCAGGGAAGCCTATTGGAGTTTAAGGATAAATTATTGATAAATAATTTGAGGACAAATTATTGGCCTTTGATGCAGACAACTGGTTGTACAGTTCCTTGGGACTGACTAAGACTATACAGCATGCTTTCAGGATGTTTGTCCAGGTGAGATAAAAAGAGAACCCATTAACCCCTCAACTTTTGTCCCTGCTGGTCAAATTTTTATGCTAAAAGGTGATATAACTCCCTACACTTCCAGGTTGCTTATGTAAGGACACACTGCAGTATTGAAAGAGATGTCCTGGGTCTGGAAGCAAATGCAAAATGTATAGAGAAATCCTATAAATGAATAAGTAAGCAAATCCTGTAGAAAATTGGATGAGATGCCTCATCAAGTACTTCACAAAAGAGGATATTCAAGGGCTGGTAAGTGTATGAAAATGTGTTTATAATTGTTAATCATTATAAGAATGGAAACCAAAAGCACAAAGAGATAATGATGACACAACCATCATAATGGGCAAAATTTTGAAAACTGAAGAAAAACATGTTCATATGTTGTAATTGGAACTCTCCTACACTGGTGGTGGGAATGTAAATTGGTAAATTCCTGTGGATAAATTGTAAATAAAATAAATTATAAATCCCAACAGAAAACTTGTCATACATTCTAAAGCTGAGCACGTGCCTACCCTCAGTTCAGTTCAGTCACTTAGTCATGTCCAAATCTTTGCGACCCCAAGGACTGCAGCATGTCAGGCTTCTCTGTCCATCACCAACTCCTGGAGCTTATTCAAACAGTTTCAGAAAACTGTTCATACATTCTAAAGCTGAGCATGTGCCTACCCTATAACCCAAGAATTACATTTCTAAGTGTTTGTTATTGCTGTTGTTGTTCAGTTTCTAAGTCATGTTCAACTCTTTGCAACCCCATGGACTGCAGCATGCCAGGCTTCCCTGTCCTTCACCATCTCCCAGAGGTTGCTCAAATTCACGTCCATTGAGTGATGTCATCCAACTATCTTATTCTCTGTCATCCCTTTGCTCTCAATCTTTCCCAGCATTAGGATCTTTTCCAAGTGTTTTACCCAAGAGAAATGCAAAATAAATTCACCAAAAAACCCACACAATTAGAGTTCATCTTTGTGCTACTGTGATAATCCTATGAACGCTCTGGCTTCTCTTTCATGTCAAAGCACTAATCTCATTTGTGAGGGCTCCACTCTCATGACCTAATCACCTCCCAAAGGCCCCACATCCTAGGATCATCACTTTAGGCATTAGGTTTCAGGGGGACACAGGCATCCAGTCTATACATCCAGTCTATAGTATATGTATTTTTCTTTTTTTTCCGAGTGGTTCAATATTTGGATAGAGGGGAAAGACAACAGATTTATACATCTACTGGTTTGGGCCAGAAATCTGAGAACCAGACCAAAATAACATGTAGTGAGTCTTTAGCCAAGGCTAGGGCACAGGAATTTAGGTGTGGGCTTTGGTAAGCACACAGCTTGAAATGAAATTCTTGAGTAATAGGGTAGGCACATGCTTATCTTTAGAATGTATGAACAGTTTTCTGAAAGGATTTATAGTTTATTTTATTTATAATTTATACAAAGGGATTTGCCAATTTACATTCCCACCACCAGTGTAGGAGAGTTTCAATTACTTTACATCCATATGAACATTTTTTTTTTCTTTTTAGTTTTTAAAATACTAAAATAGAGAGGCCATTCTGAGCCATGGGGCTGTGTCTTAACAACTGCACCTTTATTTAGTTTCTAGCTGTTATCACCAAGGCATGTGCCTTTGGGCCTGAGGCTCAGCCATGTTGGGTTTTTCACCTTAGCGGTTCACATGAGTTTATGGCAACTTTGCCACAGTGAACTGCTGTTTCTATGGAGACAAAGCTGCAGGCACCATCACGCTGGAAAATAGTGCAAAGTGTCAGCATGCAGTGAGGCGCCAGCCTCCACAGTCTGACCTTGGACTAAAAAGCATAATTTCTCTGCGTACTTGTAGCTGAGGTAAAGATTCAACTTTCAGACAAAGAGAATCTCTCTATATACCTTTTAGGTATTATTGAGCAGAAAGTTTTGCTTTTAAATTTCAAGGCAATGACATTCCAAGTATTGTAAGGACACTGGGGAGAATTACCTTTAAATTATTAATTTAAAGCCTACGTGGAAAATGCTAGAATCACTGCCCAAACTCCATTCTGTTCTCAGGGTGAAGGAGCAAACTCTGAATGGATAACCTTGAATAGAGGTAGCTTTTTGAAAGGCTGGGGTTTCCCTGGTGGCTCAGCGGTAAAGAATCTGCCTGCAGTGCAGGAGATGCAGGTTAGATCCCTGGTCGGGAAGATCCCCTGGAGGAGGAAATGACAACCTACTCCAGTATTCCTGCCTGAAAAATCCCACCTGCGACCTGGTGGGTCACAGTCCATGGGGTCGCAAACAGTCCAACACGACTGAAGCGACTGAGCACGCACGTGTCAAAAGGCTGAACTTTTTCTTTCTTTTTTTTCTTTTAGGCTGAACATTTTAAAATACTTCCAGAGTAGCTGAATGAACTTCAGGGACATGTAAGGCCTGAAGCCAACAGGCCCCTGCAAGTTTTAGAGAAAGAAAAGAATGAATAAAATCAATAAATTAAACACAACATATCAGTTCTAAAAAGTGCAACAGCAGAGCTGTATCCCACACCTGCAGAAAAGGTGGAGCAGAAGGAATTGTGCTTAGAGTCTAAAATCTGGAGGAAACACAGGGGAAAATTTCGGTCCCCACTGGGCTCCAAAGCTTCAAAAACATCCACAGAAGCTGCTGACTCTCCCGTGGAGACAAAAGAGGGGAAGAGGGAAAGCTGTTCCACAGGAGGTGGGTTTCACGGCTCAAATAACTGCACAGAAAGAGAAGTGGCAGTAGCCATCTGACATGTGGCCAAAAGACAGCCCAAAGAGACAGCAGAGCCCACCGAGCAGAGCCTACCTTCAAGTTAGCATTCCGTCAAGAGCCAAGGACTTCCAAGATGAAATTAAAATGAAGATATATGAAGTATGCGGAATAGTTAAAAGCACTTCAGATAAGATCTGTCACTTGGTAGTAACCATGACAAACCACTCTACTTTGCATAAATGCAGCAATGCCCTCAAATACTACTCTTTCTCAGAGAACAACATGGTATGCAGGAGAGACTTCTTGCCCCGACCCCAGTCAGAGTATATGCATGGTGCCAAAATTAACCACTTGGGAGGTAATTTCGGTAATAAACTGATATTATAAAAAAGACTGGCAGCTAAAATATTATTGCTTGCCATCTGGTTGTGGAGGAAAGCAGTCACTACCCACTGCAGTCACTGACCTTCGACACACTCTGAAAGGAGTTCAAGGCTGAGATCAGGAATGGCTCACTCTGTGCTCTGGGAAAACCAGATGAACTTCAGATAGGTATTTTCAGAAGACAATTTTATGAGCCCAGTTTCATGCATCTCCTCATATCTAGAAAAGCACTGAAACTGCTAAAGATATCTTTTCCTCAAGACTAGCAGCAACCTTCTGCCAAAATGTGAGCTTGATTACACTTTTGCCCCTTCAGCAGAATCCACCTTGCAATGCAGAGGACAAGGGTTGGTTCGAGCCCTGGTCTGGGAAGTTCCCACATGCCCCACATGGGACAGCTGAATCTGTGTGCCACAATTCATGAGCTCTTGCTCTGGAGTCTGTGAGCTGCAACGACTGAGCCCGTGTGCAGCAACTATTGAAGCCCACACTCCCTAGAGCCTGGACTCCCTAACAAAGAAGCCACCACAATGAGAAACTCACACACCATGACTAGAGAGTAGCCCCCAATCGCCACAACTACAGAAAAGTCTGCACAGCAACGAAGATCCAGACAGCCCAAAATAAATAAATAAATAAAATATATAAAAGGTTTTCTGAACTGTCAGAAAGATCCCTAGAATTCATTTACTCCCTTTATATATGCATTTTGTCTCTATTTTGTAAAGAAAATACTCTCTTCAAACATATTTTTCATCATCTCAAAACCATTCATGTGACCAGAGCATTCTTGACACCCCAGGGCCCCAGAGGACAAATACTTTGTTATTCTTTTGTGCTTCCCTGGACCTGTTTCATGACCTCCACATCTTATTTCTGTAACTTGCCAAATATCAGAAAAAATATGAAAATAAAGTCCTGATTTGTGCCTGGAATAGAGAGAGAATCACCTTAAACTCCCTTTATAATGTTCTAGCCTTGAAAATATTCCTCACCCTTTAACATTTCAGACAAGTTTGGATGTTTCTTGTTTGTTTTAGGAAATGCTGACCATATGTTGAAGTTATCCTGAAAGCTTTTAAAAAGTATCCAGCTCCAGTTTCAGAAATTTGGAACAAGTCTCAGCACTGGCATTCTGTTAGAGGTCTCCAAGTGAACCCAATGACTGAGAGCTTTGAAAGCAAATGAGCTAATTCCTCTGGCTGTTCTTTAAATTTCATCATCTGCTGCCTCCAATTTGCTCCATGAATCCTCTCACAGTCCCTTAGGAGCTTACTCTCTATGACTGTACCTTGTGTATATGGAAATAGATTCAGTTCTTTCCCAACTGGAATAAAGCAAACTAACAAACAAAAAGTTAGCCTCTGCCCTGGGAATTTCTCTAGTTATCATCCTTTTCTCTGTAATAGCCAAATTGTTGGGAAAAAGCAACATACCTCCACTATTTCTTCATCTCCCATTCATTCCTCAACTCTTGTGACTTTTTTTTATTTTATTTTTAAACTTTACAATATTGTATTGGTTTTGCCAAATATCGAAATGAATCCACCCTAACCTATACCCAAAGCTATTACAGACATCAAGGCGCCAAATCTAAAGTTTACTTCTCGCTTTTATTTTACGTCATCTCTTCTACAACAGTTGGCACTTTGGTCTACACATTCCTTTCATAAATACTTCCTTTCCTATATAAAAAAATCACACTCTTTTTACCTGTCACTCTGCTCCCATGAGTTCTCTTTGCTCAACTACATTCAAAATTTTCCCAGACACCAACGTAATCTCCCTCTAAGCACTCTCCCTGAGTAATTCTAACTTCTTTTTTAATTAATTAAATTTTTTTGTTTGTTTGTTTGGTTGTGCTGGGTCTTTGTTACCATGCATGAGCTTTCTCTAGTTACCACAAGCAGGGGCTACTCTTCATTATGGTGCATGGGCTTCTCCTTGCAGTGGCTTCTTTTGTTGTAGAGCATGGGCTTAGTTACTTCATGGCATAGGAGATCTTCCCAGACCAGGGATCAAACCCATGTCCCCTGTATTGGCAAGTGGATTCTTAACCACTGGACTACCAAGGGAGTTGCCTAACTTCTTGTTTTCAATTCCCTGTTATAGATAAACCTAAATTTCTTCCAGTTTCCTGAGTTTCAGACCCACACATTGAATTGCTTTCTAGCATGTATCAATAACCTCAGATATGCAGATGACACCACCCTTATGTCAGAAAGTGAAGAGGAACTGAAAAGCCTCTTGATGAAAGTGAAAAAGGAGAGTGAAAAAGTTGGCTTAAAGCTCAACATTCAGAAAACTAAGATCATGGCATCTGGTCCCATCACTTCATGGGAAATAGATGGGGAAACAGTGTAAACAGTGTCAGCCTTTATTTTTCTGGGCTCCAAAATCACTACAGATGGTGACTGCAGCCATGCAATTAAAAGACGCTTACTCCTTGGGAGGAAAGTTATGACCAACCTAGATAACATATTCAAAAGCAGAGACATTACTTTGCCAACAAAGGTTCGTCTAGTCAAGGCTATGGTTTTTCCTGTGGTCATGTATGGATGTGAGAGTTGGACTGTGAAGAAGGCTGAGCGCCAAAGAATTGATGCTTTTGAACTGTGGTGTTGGAGAAGACTCTTGAGAGTCCCTTGGACTGCAAGGAGATTCAACCAGTCCATTCTGAAGGAGATCAGCCCTGGGATTTCTTTGGAAGGAATGATGCTAAAGCTGAAACTCCAGTACTTTGGCCACCTCATGTGAAGAGTTGACTCATTGGAAAAGACTCTGACGCTGGGAGGGATTGGGGGCAAGAGGAAAAGGGGACAACAGAGGATGAGATGGCTGGATGGCATCACTGACTCGATGGACTTGAGTCTGAGTGAACTCCGGGAGTTGGTGATGGACAGGGAGGTCTGGCGTGCTGCGATTTATGGGGTCGCAGAGTCAGACACGACTGAGCGACTGATCTGATCTGATCTGATGTATAATATCGGGCCACTACTTCAAACTGAGTATCTTCAAGGTGGAATTCGTTGTCGTCCCCTCCTCACACCATCCACCTGTCTTCTGTTCCTTTCTTGCTTTAGTTAATGGCACCACTAATCACCAAGATGCCAAAGGGCAAAGCCTAAGAATCATTTCAACCTTCATTTGTGGACTTGCCTCATTTTAAATAATGCTACTTCTAGAATATCTCTTAAAATTTCCCTCCACTGCTCATCCCTTAGTCCAAACCCTAAACTCAAAAATTAACTTATATCTCTAATTGGTCTTCCTTCTTCCTATCTCAGCTTTCTCCAATCCATTTCCACATCAATGCTAGAATTAGCTTCATAACATAGGAATTTGATTACACTACTACCCTAATGAAAAGGCTTCAAATGCTTCTCATTTTTACAATGTACAATTCATTTACTCAGGGGTTTTTGGGATATAGTTTTCCTTTCTCCTTATTTTCACCTTCTACCCCTTTCCCAGGCACATTGAATTTCTAAACAAGCCATGTCTGCATATCTCAGCACTAATATCTATTATTCCATTGCTAGGAATGCCACTAACAATCTTTTTTTTTTTTTTTAAACTTTACAATACGCGGGTATACCTGTGGCGGATTCATTTCGATATTTGGCAAAACTAAAACTAACAATCTTTCATCTGACAATTCCTCTTCATCTTTTAAGGATGGTAAGGTATGTGAGGGCTTTCTTATCTCCACTGTGACCCCATCCCTCTGCATAGCATCTGAACAGCGTAAGTGATCAAGGACTGCTTACTGTATGTAACCTTCCCTGCCCACCCACACCCTCCTCAGGCAGAGCTGGATCTGATAGCTATGGTCTCTTAGCATCATATACATATAGGTAAGATAGCATTCATCCCACTAGACTGTGACTATTTGAGCATTTGTCTAAATCTTCTAATGAACTATGAACTCTTCGAAGGAAGAAAATGTGGCATTGCTATATGGTGTAGCATACAATGCTGATTTTTTAATGAGATTTGTTGATTTCTTCACAAAAGGGATGCAATGGATTGATCAAATTGAGAAATTTTTAAAAAATGAATGTTCAGCTTTCAAAAAGAAGAGTCAAATATTAAACTGTGTTTGTAGTTTAATATATATTTGCCATTATCATGCCAAGCTTGAGAGGGAAGCCAAAATAAAGAAAACTAGATGAGAAATGGAAAAGACTGTATCCACAGATGGCTCTATTTATGTGCCTAGATCGGGCTGTACAGACAAATATTCCCCTTGCCTTTTTAGTTATGTGAGTCAATAGATTCTTTTCATTAAAGCCAGTATGAGTGAGATTATTCTATCACATATTCAACAGTCCTACTGATGTACAAGTTTTAAGTATTTCATGGGATTTAACTTGCTTTAAAGATGTGTTTTAGCTACTGCCTTTAAAATTCAACATATACCAGCTGAACCATTTAGAGACTGATCAATCAGTTGAAATATGATATATGATGCTTTGAGGCTTTCATCTTATTTTCCTAAAGGTATGATAGGCCAAATTTAATGCATAGTGATTTAGTTAGATAATGGCAAATACTTTCATTTTCTGGAGGAGGGAAGGCAACCCACTCCAGTATTCTTGCCTGGGAAATCCCATGGACAGAGGAGCCTGGTGGGCTGCAGTCCTTGGGGCTGCAAAGAGTGGGACATGACTGAGTGACTAAACAACAACAACAACTTTAAACTGTGGAAAATTCTGAAAGAGATGGGAATACCAGACCACCTGACCTGCCTCTTGAGAAACCTATATGCAGGTCAGGAAGCAACAGTTAGAACTGGACATGGAACAACAGACTGGTTCCAAATAGGAAAAGGAGTACGTCAAGGCTGTATATTGTCACCCTGCTTATTTAACTTCTATGCAGAGTACATCATGAGAAACGCTGGGCTGGAAGAAGCACAAGCTGGAATCAAGACTGCCAGGAGAAATATCAATAACCTCAGATATGCAGATGACACCACCCTTATGGCAGAAAATGAAGAGGAACTCAAAAGCCTCTTGATGAAAGTGAAAGAGGAGAGTGAACAAGTTGGCTTAAAGCTCAACATTCAGAAAACTAAGATCATGGCATCTGGTCCCACCACTTCATGGGAAATAGATGGGGAAACAATGGAAACAGTGTCAGACTTTATTTTTTTGGACATCACTGCAGATGGTGACTGCAGCCATGAAATTAAAAGACGCTTACTCCTTGGAAGGAAAGTTATGACCAACCTAGATAGCATATTCAAAAGCAGAGACATTACTTGGCCAACAAAAGTCCGTCTCGTCAAGGCTATGGTTTTCCCAATAGTCATGTATGGATGCGAGAGTTGGACTGTGAAGAAAGCTGAGCACCAAAGAATTGAAGCTTTTGAACTGTGGTGTTGGAGAAGACTCTTGAGAGTCCCTTGGACTGCAAGGAGATCCAACCAGTCCATTCTGAAGGAGATCAGCCCTGGGATTTCTTTGGAAGGAATGATGCTAAAGCTGAAACTCCAGTACTTTGGCCACCTGATGCAAAGAATTGACTCACTGGAAAGACTCTGGTCCTGGGAGGGATTGGGGGCAGGAAGAAAAGGGGACGACAGAAGATGAGATGGCTAGATGGCATCACAGACTCGAGGGACGTGAGTTTAAGTGAACTCTGGGAGATGGTGATGGACAGGGAGCCTGGTGTGCTGCGATTCATGGGGTTGCAAAGAGTCAGACATGACTTAGCGACTGAACTGAACTGAAGATATTTTGAGAATTGAACATTTTCATTGTTTAAAAATGTTTTAAAAAACATTTTAATGTTTCTAAACAATGTTTAAAAAACATTGTTTAAAAAACCTAGGCCATTACAAAACAGAAGTTAGCTAATTATCTAGACTGGAGGTTAAAATCCATATGTCTATAAAGTTAAGGAAAATAACATAAAAGAATAAAGCATGCCTGGTAAACATTAAAAAGCACATGGAGACTGTGGCTAACTGGATATAAAATAGCCAATTAGTGTCATCTAGAAATAAAGACCAACAATGTCCAATATTTTCGTCTTTTTTCAAAAGAAGACACATTCAGATTAAGTGAAAATCTCTTGGTCTTTAAATATTAATAATGAGAAAGCAAAACAATGACCCTGTTGATAACCAAACCACAATGTTCCCCCCAAATTATAATACTCAAAACAAATAAGGCAATTCCAAGACCATGTTCAGAACAAGTCAGATGAGGTTACCCCATGACAGAAAAATGGCTAAAACCTCTCCTCTTCTGCCAACAGCGCCTATTTCTGAATAGATACTGCTTCTTTAACAAACCAATCTTTAGATTCTTTTAATGCTCCCACATCATACGTACAAATTATTAAGATACTCACTGTCTGAATTTTCCTAGCTTCTTGGTAGCCTGAAATCCAGAACTAGTCTCTGCTTCGCAATTCTTCCTCAAAATCTAACACACAAGCCCAACCTCTAAAAGAAAACTCTTTCAATAACCCTTTACCAGAAACTTCCCAGTGGTTTCCCCAGAGTACAATCACCCTTGTAGCAACAATATAAGGAAATATAATGTCCTCAGCTACAGATGTATTCTTAACAGTCTCTGATCCATTGGCTTAACAAGTACTTAGAAAATCTCTTAAAATACTGGGCCAAATATAGCTGGTGTATGAGCCAGGTCTGACTGGTAAAGCCCTATGACCTTATAATCTCTGTTAAAAGTAATAATGGAAGCAAAAGGAGAGACAGGCAGGTTTTCTCATATTTTATGCCATTTCCTGTTTGCTTTATCAGTACGTTAAAGGGAGATGCACAATCACAACATGTAGTACACGTTTCTTGAAGATTATGATTGATTTTATTCATTCCAGTAGTGAAGATTTTATTCTGCTTGATTTGAGCAAATCCATTACAAGTGCTTTCAATTTCAGGCCTTCCAAGTTAAGGTTTGCTTGGAGTTTGGAAGGCTGCTATCTCTTACAGGGCTTTTTCCTTTGTAATTGCTTAAAAATCCAGCAACAGAAATCAGGAAAACTTAGAGAGACCAATGAAATCATTCAGATGCTTATTATATAGGTAACTAAGATGTAATCACTTTTCATGACTAGAATTCAGTTATATATTCATTAGACGAGGAGACTCTATGCCTAATACATCTCATGAAATTAGTGGGGGGAAAATATATATTAAAAGCAAATAAATGTCATCCCAGGGAATTAGAGTCAAACAGGATTAACTGAGGGTGGCTTGGAAGCCTGAATGATAGCTCCCCTTGCCTACCTAGCCCCAGCTTTCCTCCGGAAAAGCTAGATGCTAGAAAGCAGCAAACCCAGACAACTCCCCTAAACAGCCAGCACAAAACCTAAACCCAGCCTCTTTAGTCCTGTGAATGACTGTTCTCCTTCTTAAACTATAAAAAGACAGAAGAGCAGAAGACCCATGATACAACCCAAACACGCCTCTTCACAGAATGTCCAGAATTTGGGGAGATCATCCTGCCGATTCTTCCACCTGAGTCCCAACAGGTACTAACAAAGCTTGATGCAATGTCCGGAGACCCAGGTAGGGTAACCCTGTTTGATGCAGGCCCAAGCCTGGCAGGCTACAGTCCATAGCATAGCAAAGCGTCGGACGTAACTGAGCGACTAACACTTGCATTTCACTTTGAACATGATATTTAGCCAGAAGATTCCTTTCTTTCACCCACTGATCTCTTGGCTCTTGCAAGTCCTCTATTCCATAACTTAATGGCCATGCTTTGAGATAATTTACAATATAATAGCCTTTAGTGAGGCAATAACAAGTGTAGTGTGATCTTAGTTAATTAGCATTTGACTGAAGAAAACGCTTAGGGAACTGTGTACAAGAGAAGTCCTAAGGTACTGATCTACTAAATCTTCAGCCTTGCTGTCACTCTCCTTATCTGTTGTCTCAGTTTGGTAAGATACATTTATTTTAAAAGCTTATTTTTAAAATATAGGCTTCTCAGTGAATTTAGAATGCAGGCCACAGATAAAGAATACCTCTCCCATCTCTGCTTACAGATTAGCTAACTCTAGTCTGAGTACAGACCTCTCCTTCAGGGAAAAAAAAATGTGTAACCATATGCCAGGATTCTGAATTTCTCCTACTACTTATGCTAATGGCAAAGCTGCCATGGCACATGGTCTATATTCCGAACAGCAGGTGGCAATCTGACCAAATGTTTTTCCACCAAGTAATGAGGGTCACCAGATTTGTAGCCTGAAATATCTGAGTCCTCACTGACCAAAGTCCCACCTCTTTCACTCAGCCAATTCCACATTTTAGAATCTTACTTGCAGCATCCCTTTCCAGATAGAAATTTCTATTTCAGGTGAAATGAATTCATCTTCAGCTACTGAATAAATCAGCAGGAAAATGGTTGCCTACTACCCCACTCACAGAAGCAGCTCTGGAGACAGATTTGTCGCTAGTAATAAATAGTGTTTCTTACACTCTAGTTATGTCAATTTCCTTGAAGAGCAGCTTAAATGCATGATATAATGTATTCCTCAAAATAAGGCAGTGAGTGGTAAGTTAGTATTCCCATTTCACTGATGAGTAAATTGAGGCTCAGAGCCTAGATGACTTGCTCAGTTTTACCCATTTGCTAAGTATTGGAGCTGGGATTTGAATCTAGATTTGAGTGATGCAGAAACCTGGTACTTCTTAGCATTTGATCATTTTAATCATCGAATCTGTGTTTAGGGTATAAGTACATCACAGAAGAAGAAAAGGAGAGCTACAGTGCAAGTTGGTGTGCCTGTAGCCACATGAGGCACTTTGTGGAAAGCCTAGAACAGAGCCTGCACTCCTGTCCTGAGCTGCATTTGCACATGGACACCACCACACAATGGGTGATATTTTTAATCTGAGGATGAAAACATTATCAGAAAATAACGAGTCAGGCTTTGCCAAGCATATGCTTCGTTCCTGAGCCAAGTGTATGTAATCACTGCCAAAAGCTCCTTCAGGCCACTAAATCACCAAAATAAGACCCCAGATTCAGTGCACAGCACCCCGGTCCCTGAACCAGATGCCTGAGACAGTCTCCAGGAGCAGGCCTGTGTGTTTTCACTTTCCCCACCAGCCTTGGGGGCCATCCAGCAAAGCCTTCTGCAGGGGCCTGAAAGACAGAGTCCTCTCAACTGTGACTCTTGCTCCCTTGGGAAATAAGATATGCTTTCTTGGCTTGAATTGTTGTTATTGCTTCTCATATCCGCAACTCCCTTTGATCAAAAGATAGCATGGCAGCTGTTGCCCTCCTGGGCACCAAGAGAGACATGAGCTGCCCTCTAGGGCTCCAGGAGTGCTCACAAGCTGCCACTGCTGCCAGGAACCCAGGCGTGGACACCAGCCACTGCATCCACACACCCTTATCAAGGGAATAATGGCCAGTCCATGCTGAGGAAAGAGGCAGCAAGCATCCATACTAAAAACAGCCCTCATGCCAAAAATATTAAACCCACACAAGCTACACAGGGCTGCTTGCATATATAAATAGCCCTCCAAGACCACAGTAGATAATTGTTTCTTCTAAACTCACAGAGTAAAAGAAATAGAAGTAAAATGAAGAAGCAGGGGAACCACTCCCAATTAAAAAACCAAGAGAATTCCCCTCAAAGAATAAACAATGAAACAGATCTCTCCAGTCTATTAGATCCCAAGTTCAATAAAGGAGGTAATAAAAATACTGAAGGCTATTGACAGAAATGCAGAGCACTATACAAAGGATCTAGAAACTATGAAGAAGAGCCAAGAAAAATCATAAAACACATTTGCAGAGAGAAAACAGACCTTAAGGCAATGAATAGCACAATGAATAATACAGAAGAATGAATAAGTAACTGGGAAGATAGAACAAAATCATCAAATCAGAACAGCAAACAGAAAGTCAAATGAAAACAATGAAAGCAGTATAAGAGACCTATGAGATAATATAAAGCATGACAATTTACACTTAATAGGGATCCTGGAAGAGGAAGAAAGAGAAAATATACTTGAAGAAATTATGGCTGAAAAACTTCCCAAACCTGAATAAGGAAACAGAAATCCAGGTACAGGAGGCACATAGGGTTCCAAACTAGATAAATCCAAACAGACCTACACCAAAACATATTATAATAAAAATGGCAAGATTTAAAGAGAGGATTCTAAAGCCAGCAAGAGGAAAAACAAACAGTTAATTAAAAGGGAAACCTCATATGATTATCAGCTGATTTCTGTATAGAAACATTTTAGGACAGAAGGGAGAAACAAGATATACTCAAACTCCTGAAATGGAAAAAAAATGGAAACCCAGAATACTCTACCCACAAGATTATCATTTAGAATAGAAGGAGAGATAAAGAAATTCTTAGACATGTAAAAGTTAAAAGAATATAGCAATACTAAACCTATCCTAAAAGAAATATTGGAAAGTCTTCTCTAAAGATAAAAGAAGCAAGAATCTATAGGAAAGAGAAAATTACACTTGAAAAGTAAATCATTTAAACCAGTACACAGATTTTTTTTTTAATCAAAACATTTTTGTGAAAATGATAACCACAATGAATAGTAAGGATAAAGAAAAAGATGTAAGAGGACATCAAAATTATGAAATGTGGAGAAGCAGTGTAAGAAAAAGTAGATTTTAAAAAATTATTTTTAAAGAATACGTTTGAGTCTATATGACTATCAGTCTAAAACAAGTAGATATAGGAAGAGGTTCAGTTCAGTTCAGTTCAGTCGCTCAGTCGTGTCCGACTCTTTGTGACCCCATGAATGGCAGCACGCCAGGCCTCCCTGTCCATCACCAACTCCCGGAGTTCACTCAGACTGATGTCCATTGAGTCAGTGATGCCATCAAGTCATCTCATCCTCTGTCATCCCCTTCTCCTCCTGCTGCCAATCCTTCCCAGCATCAGAGTCTTTTCCAATGAGTCAACTCCTCACATGAGGTGGCCAAAGTACTGGAGTTTCAGCTTTAGCATCATTCCTTCCAAAGAAATCCCAGGGCTGATCTCCTTTAGAATGGACTGGTTAGATCTCCTTGCAGTCCAAGGGACTCTCAAGAGTCTTCTCCAACACCACAGTTCAAAAGCATCAATTCTTCAGCACTCAGCTTTCTTCACAGTCCAACTCTCACATCCATACATGACTACAGGAAAAACCATAGCCTTGACTAGGCAGACCTTTGTTGGCAAAGTAATGTCTCTGCTTTTCAATATGCTCTCTATGTTGCTTATAACTTTTCTTCCAAAGAGTAAGCGTCTTTTAATTTCATGGCTGCAGTCACCATCTGCAGTGATTTTGGAGCCCAAAACAATAAAATCTGACACTGTTAACACTGTTTCCCCATCTATTTCCCATGAAGTGATGGGACCGGATGCCATGATCTTCGTTTTCTGAATGTTGAGTTTTAAGCCAACTTTTTCATTCTCCTCTTTCCCTTTCATCAAGAGGCTTTTTAGTTCCTCTTCACTTTCTGCCATAAGGGTGGTGTCATCTGCCCACTCAAAAAAACAAGGTAGCCACAAATAAAAACATACAGTAAGGAAAAAAAACACAAGGAAAAAATAAAAAGAAATCATCAAACCACACAAACAAGAAACACAAAATCAACTGGAAAACTAGTTTAAAATACCAGTGAATACATATATGTAAAGAATTACCTTAAATATCAATGGACAAAAATACTCCAGTCAAAAGACACAGAGTGGCAGATTGGACAATAAAACAAGAACCCACAATATGCTACCTGCAAGAGATCCACTGTAAAGCACATGACACTCGCATAGATTGAAAGTGAGAGGATGGAAAACGATATTTCATATAAATGGAAATAAGAAGAAAGCAGGAGTTGCAGTACTCAGATCAAATACTCAGACAAAATAAAAATTTTAACAAAGGCCTAAAGAAAGATAAAGAGGGACACTAATTATAAAAGGATCAACATAAAAAGAGGACTTTACACTCATCAACATATATGCACCTAACATAGGAGCACCCAGATACATAAATACCCAAATACATAAAAGAAATGCACAGATATAAAGGGATAAATTGATAGGAATACAAGAATAGTAGGAAACATCAACACCCCACCCATATAAACAGACATATCTTCTAGACAGAAAATCAATAAAGCAACAGAGATCCTAAATGATCAAATACAACAGTTAGACTTCATTGATTTTTCAGGACATTACATCCAAAAACAAAAACAAAATACACATTCTTTTCAAGTGCACATGGAACATTCTATAGGACTGACCACATACTAGGGCTCAATACAAGGTTCAAAAGATTTAAGAGTATAGAAATTATTTTAAGCACCTTTTCTGACCAAAACAGCACAAACTAGAAATCAACAACTAGAAAATGAGTGAGGAAAAATTGATTACATGGAGACTAAATACTATGTCACTAAAAACCAATAGTCAACAATGAAGTCAAAGGGGAAATAAAAAATACCTTAAGACAAATGACAATGAAAACACAACCATAAAAAATGTATCAGATGCAGCAAAAGAAGTCCTTAGAGGGAAGATCATAGCAATACAGACCTTCCTCAAAAACCAAGAAAAATCTCAAACAACCTAACCTAATCTCAATCAATTCTTCTAATGCTTAAAAGAATTAGAAAGAACAAGTGAAACATAAAGTCAGCAGAAGGAAGGAAATAATAAAGATCAGAAAGCAAATAAGATTTGCAAAAAATAGAAAAGAGGCAGGAACACTCCCAAGGACATTCTACGAAGGCACCATCACCCAGATATCAAAACCAGAAAAAGACACCACCAAAAAAGAAAATTATGGACCAATATTCTTTCATAAATATATTAATAGATTCAGGCTTCCCTAGTGGCTCAGACAATAAAGAATCTGCCTGTAATGTGGGAGATTCAGGTTCAATTCCTCGGTTGAGAAGATCCCCTGGAGAAAGGAAAGGCAACCCATTCCAATATTCTTGCCCGGTGAATCCCATGGACAGAGGAGCCGCGTGGGCTACAGTCCATAGGGTCACAAAGAGTCAGACACAACTGAGTGACTAACACTTTCACTTCGTTAATAGAGGCAAAAATTCTCAACAAAATACCAGCAAACCAAATCCAACAACATGTAAAAAAAGATCGTACACCACAACCACGTGGGATTCATCCCAGGTTCACAAGGATGGTTCAACATACACAACCCAATCATGTAATGTACCACATCAAAAAAAAAAAGAAAAGACAAAAACTGTATGATCATCTCAATAGATGCAGAAAAGAATTTGATAAAATTCAACATCTACTCATGATAAACTCTTACCAAAGTGGGTATGTCTACATAAAAAAGGTATTTATTATTGAGACAAACCTGGTGCCAACATAATACTCAACGGTAAAAAGTTGAAAGCCTTCCCACTAAAATCTGGAACAAGACAAGGATGCCCACTCTCACTACCTCTATTTAACATAGAGTTGGAAGTCCTAGCCATAGCAATCAAACAAATAAAAAGGAATGAAAAGTATCCAAAGTGGAAGAAAAGTGGTAAAACTCATTATATGCAGTTGATATGATATTATATATAGAAAATCCTAAAGACTCCACACAAAACTACTAGAATTAAAAAAAGAACTCAGCAAGATAGCAGGATACAAGATTAACATACAGAAATTAGTTCCATTTCTTTACACTAACAATAAAATATAAGAAATGGAATGTAAAAAATAAAAATTTTAAAAATTGTAAGCCCCAAAATGAAATACTTAGTAATAAACCTGACCAAGGAGGTGAAAGACTTATACATAAGAATTAAACATTAATACAGGAAATGGAAGATGATTCAAGGAAACAGAAAGATACCCCTTGCTTTTAGATTGAAATAATTAATATTGTTAAAATGGACATACTACCCAAAAATATCTAAAGATTTAATGTAAATCCCCTGGAGAAGGCAATGGCTACTCACTTCTGTATTCTTACCTGGAGAATTCCATGGACAGAGGAGCCTCTTGGGCTACAGTACAGGGGGTTGTAAAGAGAGCAACTAACACTTTGACTTTTTCACTATCAATTATCTATGATATTTTTCACAGAACTAGAACAAATAATCCTAAAACTTATATGGAACCATAAAAGACCTAGACTTGCAGAAGAAATCCTGAGGAAAAAGAACAAAGCAAGAAGCATAATCCTACCAGACTTCAAACAATATTACAAAGCTACAGTTATCAAAACAGTATGGTACTGGCACAAACAGACATAAGGATAAATGACAAAGAATACAGAGTTTAGAAGTAAACCCACACACCTATGGTGAAGTATTCTTCCACAAAGGAGGCAACAGTATACAATGAGACAAACACAGTCTGTTCAGCATATGGTGTTGGGGAAGTTGGACAGCTACATATAAATCAATGAAGTCGGAACACAGTCTCAAACCATATACAAAAATAAACTTAAAATAGCTTAAAGACTTAAATATAAGACATGACACTGTAAAACTCCTAGAAGAGAACATAACCAAAACATTCTCTGACATAAATCGTACCAATGTTTTCTTAGGTTAGTCTCCAAAGGCAATGGAAAAAAAACAAAAACAAACAAATTGGACCTAATCAAACTTAGAAGTTTTAATACAGCAAAGGTAACCTTAAGCAAAATGAAAAGACAACCTACAGAATGAGAGAAAACATTTGCAAATGATGCAACCAACAAGAGCTTAATTTCCAAGATATATGAATAGTTCATACAACTGAACAACAAAAAAACAAAAAACTCAATCAAAAAATGGGCAGGAGATCTAAATATAATATTCTTTCTCCAAAGGAGATATACAAATGGCCAATAAGCACATGAAAAGATGCTCAACATTGCTAATTATCAGAGAAATGCAAATCAAAACTACAGTGATGTACCACCACCCACCAGTCAAAAATGTCTACAAATAGCCACCAAAAAAAGTACAAAATAATGCCATTTGCAGCCACATGGAAGCAACTAGAGATCATAAAACCAAGTGAAGTAAGTCAGAAAGAGTAAGACAAACACTATATGATATCACTTATTTGTGGAATCTAAAATGTGACACAGATGAAACTATCTATGATGCAGAAACAGACTCACAGATATAGAGAACAGACTTTTGGTTGCCAAGGTGGGAGAGGGAAGAATTGCAAGTTTGGGATCAGTGGATGCAAACTAGTATACATAGGATGGATAAACAACAAGGTCTTAATGTATAGCAAAGGGAACTATATTCAATATTCATAAGCCATAAAGGCAAAGAATATTTTTAAAAATAATATATATATATATATATATATATATATATATATATATATCTCAGATCAGTCACTCAGTCGTGTCCAACTCTTTGCGACCCCATGAATCGCAGCACACCAGGCCTCCCTGTCCATCACCAACTCCCAGAGTTTACTCAAACTCATGTCCACTGAGTAAGTGATGCCATCCAACCATCTCATCCTCTGTTGTCCCCTTCTCCTCCTGCCCCCAATCCCTCCCAGCATCAGGGTCTTTTCCAGTGAGTCAACTCTTTGCATGAGGTGGCCAAAGTATTGGAGTTTCACCTTCAACATCAGACCTTCCAATGAACACCCAGGACTGATTGTCTTTAGGATGGACTGGTTGGACCTCCTTGCAGTCCAAAGGACTCTCAAGAGTCTTCTCCAACACCACAGTTCAAAACCATCAATTCTTCAGCATTCAGCTTTCTTCACAATTCAACTCTCACATCCACACATGACCACGGGAAAAACCATAGCCTTAGCTAGATGGACCTTTGTTGGCAAACTAATGTCTCTGCTTTTCAATATGCTATCTGGGTTGGTCATAACTTTCCTTCCAAAGAGTAAGCGTCTTTTAATTTCATGGCACTTTTAATTTCAGTCACTATCTGATTTTGGTGCCCCCAAAAATAAAGTCTGACACTGTTTCCCCATCTATTTCCCATGAAGTGATGGGATGCCATGATCTTTGTTTTCTGAATGTTGAGCTTTAAGTCAACTTGTTCACTCTCCTCTTTCACTTTCATCAAGAGGCTTTTTAGTTCTTCTTCACTTTCTGCCATAAGGGTGGTGTCATCTGCATATCTGAGGTTATTGATATTTCTCCTGGCAATCTTGATTCCAGCTTGAGCTTCCTCCAGCCCAGCATTTCTCATGATGTACTCTGCATAGAAGTTAAATAAGCAGGGTGACAATATACAGCCTTGATGTACTCCATTTCCTATTTGGAACCAGTCTGTTGTTCCATGTCCAGTTCTAACTGTTGCTTCCTGACCTGCATACATATTTCTCAAGAGGCAGATCAAGTGGCCTGGTATTCCCATCTCTTGCAGAATTTTCCACAGTTTATTGTGATCCACACAGTCAAAGGCTTTGGCATAGTCAGTAAAGCAGAAATAGATGTTTTTCTGGAACTCTCTTGCTTTTTCCATGATCCAGCGGATGTTGGCAATTTGATCTCTGGTTCCTCTGCCTTTTCTAAAACCAGCTTGAACAGCTTAAAGTTCACGGTTCACATATTGCTGAAGCCTGACTTGGAGAATTTTGAGCATTACTTTACTAGCGTGTGAGATGAGTACAATTGTGCAGTAGTTTGAGCATTCTTTGGCATTGTCTTTCTTTGGGATTGGAATGAAAACTGATCTTTTCCAGTCCTGTGGCCACTGCTGAGTTTTCCAAATTTGCTAGCATATTGAGTGCAGAACTTTCACAGCATCATCTTTCAGGATTTGAAATAGCTCAACTGGAATTCCATCACCTCCACTACCTTTGTTCGTAGTCATACTTTCTAAGGCCCACTTGACTTCACATTCCAGGATGTCTGGCTCTAGGTGAGTTATCACACCATTGTGATTATCTTGGTCATGAAGATCTTTTTTGTACAGTTCTTCTGTGTATTCTTGCCACCTCTTCTTAATATCTTCTGCTTCTGTTAGGTCCATACCATTTCCATCCTTTATCGAGCCCATCTTTGCATGAAATGTTCCCTTGGTATCTCTAATGTTCTTGAAGAGATCTCTAGTCTTTCCCATTCTTTTGTTTCCCTCTATTTCTTTGCATTGATCGCTGAGGAAGGCTTTCTTATCTCTCCTTGCTATTCTTTGGAACTCTGCATTCAGATGCTTATATCTTTCCTTTTCTCCTCTGCCTTTCACTTCTCTTCTTTTCAAAGCTATTTGTAAGGCCTCCTCAGACAGCCATTTTGCTTTTTTGCATTTCTTTTCCATGGGGATGGTCTTGATCCCTGTCTCCTGTACAATGTCACGAACCTCCGTCCATAGTTCATCAGGCACTCTATCTATCAGATCTAGTCCCTTAAATCTATTTCTCACCTCCACTGTATAATCGTAAGGGATTTGATTTAGGTCATGCCTGAATGGTCTAGTGGTTTTCCCTACTTTCTTCAATTTAAGTCTTAATTTGGCAGCAAGGAGTACATGATCTAAGCCACAGTCAGCTCCTGGTCTTGTTTTTGCTGACTCTATATAGCTTCTCCATCTTTGGCTGCAAAGGTATATACATATATAGGTATAACTGAATCACTTTGCTGTACAACAGAAATTAAGAAAGCATTGTAAATCAACTGTACTCCAATCTTTTAAAAAAGGCAGTGTATGGCACACATCAGATGAATTCCATTGACATACTGTAGGCATTTCATAGCCTCTCACAACCTGGACATCCTGGTACTGGGATTAGTAATCCATGCGAAGGACATTTGGCCATGAGCTATATACTGGTTACCAGTTGTCTGGAGCCAAATATGGTAAAGATTCAGACCCAGAGGCACCAGCCCCCAGAAGACTAGTCCTGCCTACAGTTCTTGCAGAAGAGAGCTAGGCAGTGTTGTTTTTCTCAAAATGAAGTGAAAACATGAAAAAGAGTGAGGAATGTTTATGTCTTGGCTCTACTGAATAAATTAGCTTGAGATGTGCTCCTCAGCTTGCATGTAAAGGGTGCAGAGTGTTCCAGGCGCAAGCTCCCCTGCCTGCCCTGGGTGTTCTATTGTTGGTAGCAGAAGCTGATTTTCAGGGATGGGATCACATGTTGGGTTTCTCTCTCTTCAGTAGTGATAAACTCAAAGAAGAAACAGTCATGGGGTATGTGTGTGCATGTGTGTGGTTACTCCCCATAGCTTCTAAAGTAGCAATGACTATGTTGCCATTTGACTTGTTGAATGCCCTGAAATGTGATATACTGAAGAGAATCAAAGACTGACAATAATCTTTTCCTTTTGAAGCTATCTCTATGACTAGATTCCAGAGTGTGATAGAATTAGAAATGGAAAGATTTTCTTGCAAAATGTATTTTTCTTTTGCAGAAATTTTTATGCTGGATGAGTAGAAGGATAGATGGCTATATAGATAGTTGATAGGTAGATAGATAGAGTGTGTGTGTGTGTGTGTAGGTGTGTGTGTGTGTGCACGTGCATGCACGCACTCAGTCACTCAATCGTGTCTGACTCTTTGTGACCCTATGGACTGTAGTCGACTGGGTTCCTCTGTCCATGGGATTTCCTAGACAAGAATACTAGAGTGGGTTGCCATTTTCTCCTCCAGGGGATCTTCTCAACTCAGGGATCGAACTCACATCTCTCAACCCTCCTTCATTGCAGGCAGATTCTTTCCTGCTGAGCCATTGGGGAATTCTAGATAGACAAATCTGGTAAATGTGATAGGTAGAATACAATGGTACTATATATATCATATGGTTATGTTTGCCAAAAGTATAGTTTTTTTAAAAAAAACACACATACATACACTAACGGGAACACAAATAGAAAATAGAAAGGCATTTTAAAAATACAACATCATTTAAAAGCTTTCCCTGTGGTAATAGGGAACCTGAAAAGTACACTCCTTTTTCCTTCTACTTGGTCTGCTCCTCAGCAAATGACAAATGCATTCCTCCCTCCCTCCTTCCTTCCCTTCCTCCCTTTGGTGTAAATAACAGCCTTCAGTTTCAATACATATTTTTATCTTCATGGAATCCCCAGTCCCAATACTGTTATCTTTTCACTTTACAGAAAATTAATAGGAGTTATTACTGTTGCCAAGGTAAAATTATATCTCTCTATATATGAAACACTTGTATGCCTAAAGAGTAGTATGTCAACTATGAATAATGCATTTTATCATAGTTTAAAATGCATTAGAGGGGGCTTCCCTGGTAGTGGCTCAGTGGTAAAGAATCTGCCTGCTAACGCAGGAGACACAGGTTTGATTTGTGATCTAGGAAGATCCCACGTACCACAGAGCGTTACTAAGCCCGTGCACCACAACTAAGCCTGTGCTCTAGAGCTTGGGAGCCACAACTACTGAGGCCCTGTGCTCCACAGCAAGAGAAACCACTGCAATGAAAAGCCTGCACACCACAGCTAGAGAGTAGCCATGGCTTGCCACACTGGAGAACAGTCCTTGCAACAGTGAAGATCAAGTATAGCCAAAAATAGATAAATAAAATATAATGCATCAGAAGAGCTTGCCTCTTAAAGAAATTAGTTATAAGCCTTTTGGTAAAATGAATAATTAGTAACTGACATTTAAATTTAGACCTGTGAGTACTGGATTTATTTACAAATCTTTGAAATATAACATATAAGGTATTCCTTTAAGTCTAAGTCCCAATAGTAATTTTTTAAAATTCCTAATTGTGTATTGAAAGCAGTAAGAGGTTTCACAACACCAAATAAACCAGTGTTGAGGTTTCCCCCAACATAAAGTTTAACAGCTCCAACTTCTTCAGAGTTTATCAAGATACAAAAGAACAAAGTAGAGGTTATCATTTTCGATGGTCAGTCTGACCCTTGCAGGCTGAGGGGGTGCGAGCACATGTAGACAGGGGCTTTGAGGGGCTGTGGCGCAAGAGTGACCATCCGCACTCTAGCTGATGAGACCCTAGCCTGGAGCAGGCTACAAGGGGACTGCAGGGCTCCTGCTCCAGCCAGAGCATTCCAACTGAAGTGTCCATGCTGATCCAAGGAAAAGCCGAGGTCCTTCCAAGGTGTCTGAGAGTGATGGCTGCAGGCTTCCACCCTGTCTTCTGGGCAGCCATGTAAGCATAAATACAAGCAAAGTACTATGGGATGTGGAATGACCTGAGACAGAGCAGATCAATGGTCACCCTATTGTGACCTTGCAGAGTGGATCGTGGGTGGTTCTACCCTGTTTCATGTCCAGGAAACAGACCACCGGTGGACTGGACTCAGGCCATTACTGCAGAACCTACACTAGGCATATGTCTCCCTTCTGTGTGTTCAAGTGTCCTCCTTACCTTGTATTTGTTAACTATTTTTTTAAATGCACTGAATTTGGGTTAAAGACGAACCACCAAAGTGGATCTCAACACAGATCTAAAGCCCGGGGGAGGAGCATCAGGCTCATCTGACACAGCCATTCCTGGATAACCTGTGTGCCTAAAATCCCTTCTCAGTGCTAAACAGTGGGTTGATTTTCTTTTTACAATTAAAAAAAAAATGAGTAGTATTGCATTAGAGTACCCAAAACTGCTTCATTGGAAACAAAAACTATTTACATTAAATAAAAATCCAGTTGCTGGCTGCATCTGCACATTCATAGCACGGTGAAGCAGGGTGATAGTGCAGAGGGCTTCTGGCACTCACACCGCAGGGATAGGAAGAAGGGGTAAGAGGGGAGGAGCAAAGAGTACAGCTCATTTCTGGTTCCAGAGCTGATTGGACAGCCAGTCCGGCTCCTTATAGAGCCCGTCCCCGCTGGTGGCACAGGTGGCCTGAATGTACCAGTGCCCGTGGCACAGAGTGTAGACCCAGGTTGTCTGTGATCTCGGCTGCATTCATGGCATTGGGGAGGTCCTATCTGTTAGCAAACACGAACAGAAAAGGCGTCCCAGGGTTCATCTTCTGCCAGCATCCTCATGTGAGCCTCGCAGGCCTCTCACACTGTCAACCACAAAGATAAGACTTTGTGTGTTCTAAAGGTAGTGGCACCATAGATGCCGGATCTTGTCCTGGCCACCCATGTCCCACGGAGTGAAGCTGATGTTCTTGTATTCCACCGTCTCCATGATGAAGCCTGTAGTGGGAATAGTGATCACAATTTCAGCCAACTTCACTTTGTACAGTGAGGGTCTTTCCCACAGCATCTAGGCCCACAGTGAGAATGCACATTTCTTTTTTGACAAAAAGGCCCTTGAAGAGGTTTGAAAAGATATTTCCTGGCGCAGCTGTCGCTCTGAGGCAGGCGTTGGTTTCACTCCCACACAATTCCAATAGTGATTTTACAAGACCGGAATAAACAAGGAAGGTCACCAAGAGTGTAAGGCGACTGGGCTGTAAAGTAGCTAGCAAGAATTTCTAACATCTCATGTGACCCATTCCTTAATACTAGTGCAGGCAGAAGAGTTCTTCATGGCCTCAGTCATAATCAGTTAATTCTGCACACTGTGTAGAATTAGAATATTAGAAAATGCTTTTAAAAATCGTCCCATAACAAAGTTTCCACTGGAATGAAAGCCACTAGCTTTAGCACTGCTGGAACCCAGAGGGTTTGCCAGCCAGTGTTCATATTTCAATTTCCAGCCTGGGGCTTTGAATTTTTTCTCTTTTTTATATTCTTTTCCATTATGGTTTATCCCAGGACGTTGAGCATAGTTCCCTGTGCTACACAGTAGGACCTGTTGTCCATCCATCCTTTTTTAAAAATTTTTATTTATTATAATTGGAGGCTAATTACTTTACAATGTTGTGGGTTTTGCCATACATTCTATATGAAATAGTTTGCATCTACTAACCCCAAACTCCCAATCTACCCCTCCACCGCCCTCCTCTCTCCCTTGGCAACCACAAGTCTGTTCTCTGTGTTTGTAAATTTGTTTCTACATCATAGATAGGTTCATCTGTGTCATATTTTAGATTCTATAAGTAAGTGATACCATATGGCATTTGTCTTTTCTTTCTGACTTACTTCACTTAGTGTGATCATCTATAGTTGCATCCATGTTGCTGCAAATGGCATTATTTCATTCTTTTTATGACTGAGTAATATTCTATTGTATATACGCACCACATCTCCATCTATTTATCTATCAATGGACATTTAGGTTGTTTCCATGTCTCGGTTATTGTAAACAGTGCTGCTATGAACATTGGGATGCACATAACTTTTTGAATTATAGCTTTGTCTGGAATGAACTGCTGGATCTTATCGTAAGTGGATCTTTAGTTTTCTGAGGAACCTCCACACTGTTTTCCACACTGCCTTCACCAACTTACATTCCCATCAACAGTGTAGAAGGGTTCCCTTTTCTCCACACCCTCTTCAGCATTTATTATTTGTAGACTTTTTAATAGTGGCTATTCTGACCTGTGTAAAGTGGTACTTCATTATAGTTCTGATGTGTATCTCTCTAATAATTAGCATTTTTTTATATGCTTATTGGCCATTTGTATGTCTCCTTTGGAGAAATGTCTGTTTAAGACTTCTGCCCAGTTTTTGATTGGATTGTTTGATTTTGTTGTTGAGCTCTTTGTATATCTTGGAAATTAAGACCTTGTTGGTTTCATCATTTGCAAATATTTTCTCTCATTCTGAAGGTTGTCTTTTCATCTTGCTTATGGTTTTCTTTGCTATGTTAAAGTTTGTAAATTTAATTAAGTCACATTTGTTTGTTATTATTTTTATTGCTTTGGGAACCTGACTTAAGAAAACATTGGTATGATTTATGTCAAGAGAATGCTTTGCCTATGTTATCTTCTAGGAGTTTTATGGTGTCTTAATATGGGAAATAGATGGGGAAACAGTGGAAACAGTGTCAGATTTTATTTTTCTGGGCTCCAAAATCACTGCAGATGGTGACTGCAGCCATGAAATTAAAAGACGCTTACTCCTTGGAAGGAAAGTTATGACCAACCTAGATAGCATATTCAAAAGCAGAGACATTACTTTGCCAACAAAGGTTCGTCTAGTCAAGGCTATGGTTTTTCCTGTGGTCATGTATGGGTGTGAGTGTTGGACTGTGAAGAAGGCTGAGTGCCAAAGAATTGATGCTTTTGAACTGTGGTGTTGGAGAAGGCTCTTGAGAGTCCCTTGGACTGACTGCAAGGAGATCCAACCAGTCCATTCTGAAGGAGATCAGCCCTGGGATTTCTTTGGAAGGAATGATGCTAAAGCTGAAACTCCAGAACTTTGGCCACCTCATGCGAAGAGTTGACTCATTGGAAAAGACTCTGATGCTGGGAAGGATTGGAGGCAGGAGGAGAAGGGGACGACAGAGGATGAGATGGCTGGGTGGCATCATTGACTCGATGGACATGAGTCTCAGTGAACTCCGGGAGTTGGTGATGGACAGGGAGGCCTGGTGTGCTGTGATTCATGGGGTCGCAAAGAGTAGGACATGACTGAGCGACTCATCTGATCTGATCTGAATGTTTAAATCTTTAAGCCATATTGAGTTTTTTTGTGTATGGTGTAAGGGTATGTTCCAACTTCATTGATACAGCTGTCCAACTTTCCCCACACCATGTGCTAGAAACTTTCTCCCATTGTATATGCTTGCTTGCTTTGTCAAAGAATAATTGACCACAGGTACGTGGGTTTATTTCTAGATTATTCTTTGCCATTTATCCATATGTCTGTTTTTGTGCCAGTTCCACACTGTTTTGATTACCGTAGCTTTGTATTACTGTCTGAAGTCTGGGAGGGTTACTGGTGCTTTGAATTTAAATGGTGCTTGGCAAATGTGTTTTTAACTTATATTTAATACATATAAATACTACTCAAGCTTCAGATGAGAGGGAAAGGAGTATGAAAAAAAATACAAATGGCTATTTGAGAGTAGGAATATCTCTTGTCTCACATTCTAAATTCTAAGTTGGGGAAGAGAGAAGTCATAAAAACAAAGGAGGATGACAGACCATATTCTCACATTTATTTGGAAAGCTATTCTCTTCATCTTGTCTTGGATTCTTTAAGGGAAGTAGGCAAAAAAGGAAGAAAAACAGAGAATATGAAAGAATCAATTAAGAGGTATTAAAGGAATTTCATGTAGCTACTGGCATATATTCAAAAAATTTGAAAAAAATATGAATTGTGCCCAAAGTCTTGTGGGTTTTGGCACTTACATTGAAATTAAGTTCTATCTATACCTGAGAATCAGATCTTTCAGGGAAAATTCAATTTCTGAAACTGAAATATTTTCACAAAATGGAGAAAAGAAAGATGCACCTCAAAGAGATCAAACTTGGAAATAAGCCTGATGTTATAAATTGAGATTCTTAAATCACAGACCATGCTTTTCTTTTCTTGACCCCATGTCTCTTACACATCTCTTATTACTGTTAACACTCTAGCCTTGACTTACAGCCAGCTCTTCTTAGTGGCTTATCTTAGTCTAATGAAATGAAGATTTGCCATGATTTTGATCTAGTTAAATAAGATCCAGTCTTAACCTACATGCTGCTGCTGCTGCTAAGTCACTTCAGTCGTGTTCAACTCTATGCAACCCCATAGATGGCAGCCCACCAGGCTCTCCTCTCCCTGGGATTCTCCAGGCAAGAACACTGGAGTGGGTTGCCATTTCCTTCTCCAATGCATGAAAGTGAAAAGTGAAAGTGAAGTTGCTCAGTCGTGTCTGACTCTTAGCGACCCCATGGACTGCAGCTTACCAGGCTCCTCCGTCCATGGGATTTTCCAGGCAAGAGTACTGGAGTGGAGTGCCATTGCCTTCTCCACTTAACCTACATAAGATGTGGTAAATGCACAATAATAAATTAGACATTTAAGTTATCTCAGTCTATTTTCAACTGAGTACTCTTTTAAGCTTAAATCAACCACTTTTATTTTCAAACATTTCAGTGGGTCCCTATTTCAAAAAACATAAAGAAAAAGACCTTCGAAAAACCTTTGAATGCCATCTCTGTATTTCTCTCCTTCCCTCCCCCCGACTCCAATATTGCTCACTCTGCTTCAGTCACATCAGTGTCTTTGGAAATTCTTCTACCATCCAGTTGCTCTCTTGACTCCTTCAAGTCTTAGCTCTAGTGTCATACTCTCAATCACCACTGTTTGAAAATGTAAATCTCCCTCCAAACCACACACCATGTGGTTCCCCTTATCTTGCTCTATTTCTTTTCTCCAGTTTATTCACACATTTGAATATACTATAAAATTTCTTATTTGTTATTATACTTATTGCTTATTTTCTATCCCTGACCCACTAGAATGTAAACTGTACAAGGACTTTTGTCATTTTAGTTCACTGATGTATCCCAAATGCTTAGAACACTGCCTGACATAGAATTATCCAATAAGTATTTTTGGAATAAAGGGAAGAATATGTTCAGTATTCATTATCATTTATTAAGTAGTATTGGAAAATAATGTGAAACTCAAACTTCATTATATCTGATTCTCTAAACATTAGGCCATATGTCCTTAAATAGATGTTCAAGTGAGACATTGAGAGGGAACGGAAAAAAATAAGCATAGGGATCAAATCATAATTCAGTTTTTTACCAGCTATGGCAAAGTAAATTTGTGTGAACTTTAGTTATCCCCTTTGTGAAATGACTGTGATGAAGACATTAAGTGAGCAACTAGATCAGTTCCTGGTGTAGTAGGCACGTGATAGATGTGTTTCTCCATTTTTTTCCCTCTAACTTTTCAGTAGACTACACATGGTAGGGGGAAAAAGGAGAAATCTAAGGCACCTGCAAAGATCTACAGTGTGTCCACAGACTCTCATCATAAGAAACTGCAGGAAATTGGGAGAAAGGTGAAAAGGCGGTTATCAGATCTTTTCTAGTCCTTCTTGAATGGAGGGCCTCGTCAATGGGGACACTGAGAACAAGGATAGACAAGACTGCCTCTTACTCATGGCTGTGGAGGGAGAAATCGGTGACCTAACGTGGACAAAATGGTGAATGAAAATGGCCATGCAGAGCCAAAGCAACCTGACCAAACATATTATCAAAGCAAAACAGTCACCGACCAGGTACTAAGTCAAAGGGTCAGAGAGGTAAAGGGGTCAAGAATAAGGCTTAATTGACATTTCTCCAAAAAGGACATACATATAACCAATAGGCACATGAACAGATGCTCATCATCACTAAATAACAAAAAATGCAAATCAAAACTACAATGAGGCATCACCTCACACAGGTCAGAACAGCCATCATTAAAATGTCTACAAACAACAAATGCTGAAGAGGGTGTGGAGAAAAGGAAACCCTTCTACACTCTTGGTGGGAATGTAAGTTGGTGCAGCCTGTATTGAAAATAGTATGGAAGCTCATAAAAACACTAAAAATAAAGTTTTCATATGATCTGGCAACCCCACTCCTAGGCATGCTGCTGCTACTGCTCAGTCACTTCAGTCGTGTCCGACCCTGTGCGACCCCATAGACTGCAGCCCACCGGCTCCCCCATCCCTGGGATTCTCCAGGCAAGAACACTGGAGTGGGTTGCCATTTCCTTCTCCAATGCATGAAAGTGAAAAGTGAAAGTGAAGTCGCTCAGTCGTGTCCGACTCCCAGCGACCCCATGGACTGCAGCCTACCAGGCTCCTCCGTCCGTGGGATTTACTCCTAGGCATAAACCCAGATAAAACTGTATTTCAAAAAGATAAGTATCTCCTGTGTTCATAGCAGCACTATTATTATAGCCAATACATGGAAACAATCTAAATCAACAGATGAATGGATAAATAAGATGTGGTACATATATACAATGAAATACTACTCAGCCATTAAAAACAATGAAATAATGCCATCCACAGCAACAAATGGCTACATTTGTTGCTACAGATGGATGGAGCTCAAGATTATTATACTAAGTGAAGTCAGTCAGAAAAAGAAAGACAAATACAATATGATATCACTTATATATGTGGAATCTAAAATACGACACAAACATATCTAGAAACAAAAAGGACTTACAGAACACAAAGAACAGACTTGTGGTTGCCAAGGGGAAGGAGATTTGGTATTAGCAGAGGCAAACTATTACATATAGGATGGATAAACAACAAGTCCTACTGTATAACATAGGAAACTATATTCAGTGTCCTGGGATAAATTATAATGGAGAAGAATATGAAAATATATATATATATATATGTATGTATAACTGAGTCACTTTGCTCTACATTGGAAATTAAACACATTGTAAGTCAACTATACTTAAATAAAAAAATTTAAAAAAGAATAAGAAGGTTGAGAGTGACTATAGGAAATATGGACTCAGTGAATGTCATTGCAAATGGCCATGTCCTGCAGCCAGATTGAGAGGCCTGGATGAATAAGGGCATGAGATGGCACAGTCCTTTAGAAAGTCCTGCACAGGATGGACAGCAACCTTTTTGACAGTCTAGGAATCTGTCTTCACTGATACTCATCTCACACTTCTAAATAAGGCTTTCATCTTCAGGAAACTAGAAAAAGGCAGGACTGACGAATAGCATTCCCCTTCCTCAGGTCAAAGGGAGTAGTACTTCATACTCTGAAGTCAGAAAGAAAATTAAAGTGAAAATATATTTTTAAAAAATAGAGTAAGTTTTAACAAATGCTCATGGACTCAATGAACAATCAATGGCAAGTCAGTAAACAAGTGGATCAGTAAATTGAGGGGGACAATTCGGAAAACTTTCCCCAATAAAACAATCTTTTATTGTACAAGAGAAGATATTGAAACCCAGAAAAGTAAATTGATTTCTCAAAGTCACACAATTATTACTGGCTACATTAAGACTAAACACTGATTTACAAAACAAAATTCCAGTTTCCATTGGAAGCTATTTTTTCAGTGACCAAAATACTCGTTTTGGCGTCTGATGCCTTTCAAGTTGGAAAGTGTTTCCATACAGAGTAAATAATCAGACTTTTGAAAGAGTAAAAACATTTCATTAGACTGTGGTGCAGTCTGTATATTTTTTCCTATTTTACTCTGTAGTCATCTTTCCTAGGGATTGAAATTCTTGCATCTCTCAGAGATGGTGTCATTTTTTTTTAGTTGTAATATACACATATTAAAGAAAATTAAAATTAAAAGCGTATATGTATGTGTACATGTACACTTTATATATATATAGTATATATAAAGTTATCAAATATATATATTCTTTAATTTTATTTGTATATTATTTAATTTTCCTCGAGTATATATACCGCGATACTTATATACCGCTACCACTTGAGGCATAATATCATTAATAGTTTTATAAATTATCTTACATTAGTCATTATTAGTGCTGATAAATAAAATTCAGTTTCGCTCTTGTTTACTGAGCTCCTGCTTTTTGACAGGCCCAATAACAGGTGTGGAGATTTCAGAAAATGAGGGGTTTTGGGTTTTTTTTTTTTTTTTTTAATAAATATTTTAGAGATTCTCCCATGTCTTTAATGAGCTTTTGAAACCTTCCATAATCTTATTCCTTATGTTAGCTACACAAAGTTACTTCTATGGAGAGTTAATACGTTTAATTTGTGTTGGCTTTCCTGACATTGTACTCAAACTCTAGAAGTTCAGACAGTTCAGGGCCTGATCATACCTAGAGATATTTGGCTCTAACCATTGCCCCAAAATAAAGACCTTATAAGGTTTGTGAATGCAGTATCTCATATATCCCATTACGGGTGATTCTTTTTTCAGAGTAAGCAAGGAATAAAAGACATTCTTAAAACTGTTCCTCATCCTCTTATTCCTTTTGAGATTTTCAAATAGGTGAAGTTTAGAATTATGACTGGCTACTTCATCTGAGTACATTACCCTTTGATGGAGAAATTCACCTATTCTGTTTCTATATAAAGTAAATCAGTTTTACAAACTGAGATCTTGTTGCCACTCAGAGTGTGGCTCTGAATTAGTCTCTGCTGGACTTCACCTGAGGGGGCTAGTTAGTTCTTTTAAAACATAATTATCTTACCACATTGCAAAGTATTTTGCTTCACGGATTACATGTTTTGAGAAGGTAAAATCGCCATTATCTATAAGAAACCTCTCTTATCAATAGATAAAAAGACTATCTACAGAGAGATATAAAACAGAATGTTTCTAAGTTCATACCATTGACAATAATAAACATTCTGTGAAAAAGAATAGAAAGCTCCAAATTTAAAAACAGTGACATCAACTATCTGATTCAATCAGAAACTGGAGGGAAGAAAAAATAATACAATTAGCATCAACACAAAATCCTGCCTATAATGGAGGTACAATCAAAATTTGTTAAACTGAATTGACAATTCATGGTTTAATTATCTGATAAGATGCTTGAGGATTGACACTGTTTAAGAGACAGATAAACTTTAGACACCAAAGGAGTGGAAAACCGTTTATGTTTTATTAATTTTGATTTAATATTAACTTTAAAATACTTTATTATAAAAATATTCAAAATTAAAAATTAAACAATAAAAATAAGATAAAACAATTTTAAAAAGATAAAAAGATTCCCTGTTGCCTCCTCTATCACTGCCCTTGCCCCCATGGTGAGATGCAGCCTACCCCCACCTCCCCAGTAGACATTCCAACACTTTGGTCTTAGACCCTGGAGCCCAGCGGGCTGGGGAGATGCTGTCCAAGTTCCGCTCCAATCCCCCATCCCCCGAAGGCTCCTCTCCGTCCTGGCCAATCTCCTCCTGGTAAGTGGGCTCCTGGGAGCATGGGAGCCTCTCCCCTCCCCAGGAACCCCTTGTCCCGCCTCTACTTTTCCTCTCTCCCGCCCTTACCTCTGTCTCTGCGGGGATTCCTCCCATCCCCCCCCCCCCCTTCCATCCCCCCAGGTGTCCGAGTTCACCCACCAGCGCTTAGGAGATGCCCTAGTTGTGAGCAGACGAACTCTGCATTCTCTTGCTCCGCCATCTTGGCTCCACCCCCTATGCTTACTCTTTCTTGCCTTTCCAGAGCCTAGACTGACACATTAAAGTAAAAGTTGAAAAAGACTCTGATGCTGGGAGGGATTGGGGGCAGGAGGAGAAGGGGACGACAGAGGATGAGATGGCTGGATGGCATCACTGACTCGATGGACGTGAGTTTGAGTGAACTCCGGGAGTTGGTGATGGACAGGGAGGCCTGGCGTGCTGCAATTCATGGGGTCGCAAAGAGTCAGATATGACTGAGCTACTGAACTGAAATGAACTGAAGACCTATCTAGCATTCAAAAGGATTTATGTACATTGCAGAGAAGAGAAGGACTTCCCTGGTGGCTCAGATGGTAAAGCGTCTGCCTACAGTGTGGGAGACCTGGGTTCGATCCCTGGGTCAGGAAGATCCTCTGGAGAAGGCAATGGCAACCCACTCCAGTACTCTTGCCTGGAAAATCCCATGGACAGAGGAGCCTGGTAGGCTGCAGTCCCGTGAGGTCACTAAGAGTCAGACATGACTGAACGACTTCACTTTCAGAGAAGAGAAAGCATTTATAATTAGATATTTTCTACAGTAAATGCTCAAAGAAAAAGGAGGAGAGGGAAATCTCTTTCCTCATATCTTTGTGTGTGTCCTTACAAAGACTGTGATGTAGAGGTAATCTGGGGTGGGTTGGCGGAGGGTACCACTGTGGACCTGTGTGAGCCAAAGTGAAGTGGTAACATAAAAATGAGTAGGCAGATGCTCTGAAGTAGACAGAAGACACCTGCTTCAATATTTATATTTATATCAATATCTGTAATTGAGAGTTCGTAGAGATAAGAGAGGGCTTTGGCTTCTCAGGTAGCGCTGGTGGTAAACAACTCGCCTGCCAAGGCAGGTAAACCTAAGAGATACAGTATTGATCCGTGGGTTGGGAAGATCCCCCAGAGAAGGGTATGGCAACCCACTCCAGTATTCTTGTCTGGAGAATCCCATGGACAGAGGAGCCTTGTGGGCTACACTCCATGGAGTTGGAAAGAGTCAAACACGACTGAAATGACTTAGCACATGCGTACACACACACACACAAAGATAAAAGAAACAGATGTGTGGCATGTAGCTAGACTACCTGAGTGAATCCACTATTTTTTACTGGATCCAGAACTTTCATCCAGAACTACAATTTTCCTGAGGCCTAACTGTCCAGGTTCCCCTGCATTCTCCTGCATATATGCCATTACAATAACCACCACGCTCTTCCTCCATACACACGCCATCACTAGGAGTAGCATGAGAGAGTCTGTTTCTTGGGTTAAAAGTGCTTGTTTAAAATATCCCTACCGTATATCACAGGGAATTCTACGCAATACTCTGTATTGCCATATGAGAGATGAATCTAAAATAAGTTATACATATGTATATATATAACTGACTCTCTTTGCTGTACAGAAAAAACTAACATAACATTGTAAATCAACTATACGCCAATCAAAAATTTTTTTAAAACATGATAGATTTTTTTCCTGAGGAACTATGCTTGGATTCTTGTGTGCAGAACACTCTATTATCTGGATATAATTCACTCCTCTTAGGAAGACTTGACATCTGACGCATGTGTAAGTCATTCTATGAATTCAGTCAGTCAGACAACTCTAGCCAAGGGTCCACAAGGCTTTGTGGATATGTAAATTAATGCCCTCAAGTGAATGGAGGATCATAAATACTGGAGCTCTAGTTTGTGAAAGGCAAACCTTTGGTTTCCTTGAATGTAACAACTCTCCCTTGGCAAGAATCTAACAGAATTTTGTGCAAAATATTTGCAGAGCAAGATATGCACCTGTTCGTTCATTGTTTTGCTCATTCATTAAGCCAATTAACAGTTAAAGGTCCAAGAAGGGTTCTGTGAATGGGAGACACAACAGACCAGGGCACTGTGTCAAGTTGGTTACATTTCAGCTGGAGACCACAGAGCCCAGAAGCATATGAAGATACCATATCAGGGGCACAGTTGAGGGATATGTAAAGCACAAAGAGTTGGTACTACAGTGAGTTTAAATAGGTGGTCAGGAGGATCAGATATATTTTATTATCATTCTGGTATTTCTGTTATATCTGCCTTGTATTATAATTTGGTGAGAGTGGATTGTTTTTTTTAAAAATGGCTAAAGATGTAAAGTTTTCTAGTGATTCTTAGAGGTAATGGTTTGGGGTCCTTGGAATTAGAAGCTTGATAAAGTAATTGCTCCCCTCACTGGCTTTCCAGAGTTCTGAGCTTCAGGATTCCTATTCCTGCTCCTGAGTTTGTGTGGTGAGCCCTGGGGACTCTTGTCCAGGATCCTTGTTGACAAGACACAGCTTATTTAGGCTCATACTCGCTCTGGGGAAAGACATGCTGGGCTTCTCAGGCTTCTCATTCTATCTCACTCCACATCCAGGGACTAATTCACTCTGCCACCTGGCAATGAGGGCTCTAACAAAACGGATCTTGTATGCTGAGGGCACCTGCAAAGTTAAGCCCAATTGCATTGTTTGGAATGTGTAGATGGCTAGAGCAAGAGTGTGTATTCTTCATATTAAAATGAACTCACAGAATCACTGGAAATTACCAAAAAGCACTCAAGTAAAGTGATGAATATTAAATTGAGGAGTGCTCAGCCCCCAAATAAGAGTACAGGCAGTGATATACAAGCTCTACTCCCCACCCCCCCAAAATAAATCTATGTTGAACCATGCTAAAGAGGAAGTCTTCCATGACATCAAGTAATGAGGAGAGGTTAGGAATTATTCGGTGAAAACAGATATTCTCTATCAAGAGAAATGGGCTTGACGTGTACTTGGACCCGATTCATTCAAACTACTATAGTAGTTGGAGTGCTAACATCTCTTGCTCTTCACAGACTCTGAGGAGGTTCTCTTCTGAGACAGGTGGGTCTTTCTGTGTATATGTAAGGATGAGGGGAAGGTGAGGGCGGTGGCAACTGTAGGCTTCTGAGCACACAGCACAGAATATCACGGTCAGAGGCAGACCAAGAAGCAGTGGATGACTGGGAAGGCATGTGGAGTTAGAAGATAAGAGTTGAGACTCGAATGTCTTTTCCTGGATTGTTTGATGGGCACCTTACCAAGACACAGTGAGCCTTAGTTATTTCATCCACACAGTCCATATAGGGTTCAGTTCAGTTCAGTTGCTCAGTCGTATCTGACTCTTTGCGACCCCATAAACCACAGCACGCCAGGCCGCCCTGTCCATCGCCAACTGCCGGAGTCTACCCAAACCCATGTCTATTGTGTTGGTAATCCTATCCAACCATCTCATCCTCTGTTGTCCCCTTCTCCTCCTGCCTTCAATCTTTCCCAGCATCAGGGTCTTTTCAAATGAGTCGGCTCTTCACATCAGGTGGCCAAAGTATTGGAGCTTCAGCTTCAGCATCAGTCCTTCCAATGAACACCCAGGACTGATATGCTTTAGGATTGACTAGTTGGATCTCCTTACAGTCCAAGGGTCTCTCAAGAGTCTTCTCCAATACCACAGTTCAAAAGCATCAATTCTTCAGTGCTCAGCTTTCTTTATAGTCCAGCTCTCACATCCATACATGACCACTGGAAAAACCATAGCCTTGACTAGACTGACCTTTGTTGACAAAGTAATGTCTCTGCTTTTTAATATGCTGTCTAGGTTGGTCATAACTTTCCTTCCAAGGAGTAAGCATCTTTTAATTTCAGGGCTGCAGTCACCATCTGCATTTTGGAGCCCCCCAAAATAAAGTCAGCCACTGTTTCCACTGTTTCCCCATCTATTTGCCATGAAGTGATGGGACCGGATGCCATGATCTTTGTTTTCTGAATGGTGAGCTTTAAGCCAACTTTTTCACTCTCCTCTTTCGCCTTCATTAAGAGGCTTTTTAGTTCCTCTTCACTTTCTGCCATAAGGGTGGTGTCATCTGCATATCTGAGGTTATTGATATTTCTCCCGACAATCTTGATTCCAGCTTGTGCTTCCTCCAGCCCAGCATTTCTCACGATGTACTCTGCATATAAGTTAAATAAGCAGGGTGATGTACTCCTTTTCCTATTTGGAACCAGTCATTGTTCCATGTCCAGTTCTAACTGTTGCTTCCTGACCTGCATACAGGTTTCTCAAGAGGCAGGTCAGATGGTCTGGTATTCCCATCTCTTTCAGAATTTTCCACAGTTTATTGTGATCCACACAGTCAAAGGCTTTGCCATAGTCAATAAAGCAGAAATAGACATTTTTCTGGAACTCTCTTGCTTTTTTGATGATCCAGCAGATGTTGGCAATTTGATAGACTAATTATCTAGAAAAGTGGATTAATCAAGATTACATTCTGAGGTGTACAAGACATTATACTAGGGTATAAGGAGAAACTAGAACTTCTATTCACATGTATCTTTATCTTAGTCTCTTTTAAATTGTCTATTTTGCCTATATGTCTATTGTCTCTATTAAATTTGTCTATTAATGCACACTGTCAAAGACTAGTACATGTGCTCAGTAGATCAGTCATGTCTGACTCTTTGTGATCCCAGGGACTGTAGCCCATCAGGCTCCTCAGTCCATGGGATTTCCCAGGCAAGAATACTGGAGTGGGTGCCATTTCCTTCTCCAGGGGATCTTCCCAACCCAGGGGTATAATTCACATGCTCTGCATCTCTTTTCATTGGCAGGTGGATTTTTTTTACCACTGAGCCACCTGGGAAGCCCCCATAGTAGTACATAGATAAGTTTAAAGTTACATGGCCAAACTTGCATGAAGGCTGATGATTTAGAATGCTGAGAGTCAGAAGAACTTGGAGTTAGAAAAGGGAGAATCTTCACTCAGCCACTTTCTAGTTGCCTGACCCTAGGCAGTTTCCTTAGTTTTTCTGAGCCTAACTTCCAATCTACGTATTACCAGGATAATAATAGCACTTACATCATAAGATTGTTGTGAGGATTAAATGAGTGCTTAGCAAGTGGCAAGAATGTGTGGCAAGAAATGTGTGAAATAGATAATAGCTCATATTACTCACCAACAAAATGGAGATAATTTCTTTCTTGCAAAATTGTTGTGAAATTTAATGACATGGTATATTTGAAAGTGCTCTGTAAAGCTTAAATTCTAGGTAACTGTAAAGTAATGTTTTCAATGCTTATTGAATGCTGGAGTTGTAATTCTTTCAATTGCCAGAGTCTGGGGCCATATCAGTTTAATCCTTTTATGGAATATCTGAATTTTCTTCATATCTTGGAGTTATCACAGGGAAGCCTGGGAGAAGTTACTCATGGGACTGGTACCCTGAGATTTCTCTCTATAAACAGAGAATTTGAGCATTACTTAACCTCAGATATGCAGATGACACCACCTTTTTGGAAGAAAGCAAAGAGGAACTAAAGAGCCTCTTGATGAAAGTGAAAGCAGAGAGTGAAAAACCTGGCTTAAAACTCAACATCCAAAAAATGAAGATCATGGCATCCAGTCCCATCACTTCATGACAACTAGATGGGGAAACAATGGAAAAAGTGCCAAATTTTATTTTCTTGGGCTTCAAAATCACTGCAGATGGTGACTGCAGCCATGAAATTAAAAGACCCTTGCTCCTTGGAAGAAAAGTTATGACCAACCTAGATAGCATATTAAAAAGCAGAGTCATTACATTGCCAACAAAGGTCCATCTGGTCAAGGCTATGATTTTTCCAGTGGTCATGTATGGATGCGAGAGTTGGGCTGTGAAGAAAGCTCAGCGCCAAAAACTTGATGGTTTTGAACTGTGGTGTTGGAGAAGACTCTTGAGAGTCCCTTGGACAGCAAGGAGATCCAGCCCATCCATCCTAAAGGAAATCGGTCCTGAATATTCATTGGAAGGACTGATGTTGAAGCTGTAACTCCAATACTTTGGCCACCTGATGGGAAGAACTGACTCATTGGAAAAGACCCTGATGCTGGGACAGATTGGAGGCAGGAGGAGAAGGGGACAACAGAGGATAAGATGGTTGGATGGCATCACTGATTCAATGGACGTGAGTTTGAGCAAGCTCCAGGAGTTGGTGATGGACAGGGAAGCCTGGCATGCTGCAGTCCATGGGGTTGCAAAGAGTCAGACATGACTGAGCCACTGAACTGAACTGAACTAGGTGGCTGGGTGTGGCCTCTCGAAAGCCATTCTTCTATGTCCACCCTTTAAATGTTAGAATTTTGTAGATAAGATCAATATGGCCCTAGTATCCCACAAAGTTCTTATCTCTTAAAAATTAGGGTAAGAATTTGAGATGCTTTGTTCATATAAAGCAGTGCTTTGGAAAACACAAGATTTATGTATTTAATAAAATCTATAGAATCCTAGGCATCACTGCCAAAGAGGATTTAGGAAACAGTTAGCTCCTTGAGTAAGCTATTTAAAATGAAGAAAGCACAAGCAACTTAACTCCCACTTTTTGGGGGGATAGTTAACGATTTATAATTGAAACCATTGCTGTTTTAGCTCTAATAATATCATATCACACTGGTTGGCAGAGCAATGAACAAAATTGGACATTTATTTTGGCTTTCTCCATTGAATTACCTTTTAATTTCTTTCAGTGACCCAAAGGAAAGGTAACAAAATGAGATTCAAGAATCTGTGAGCTGGATGGCAGATGGAGACCCATTGCCTCTCTAAGTCCTGTGCTACATGTGGTAGAAGGAGGCCTGGCTGAGCGATGGCACCACAGCTGCCATTTTACAGTCGTGAAGATAATGCAAAGCCTCACTGGGACCAAACTCCTATGGGTTAATAATGTGGAGCTTTACCTGGCCCAGTGTTCCTGGAAAACAATGATGGGCAATAATCCTCCCCGGTTTGTGTTTTAGGAGACAGGTGGCTGCAGAAGGCCCTCCGCCCTATGTGACTCGGACGGGGCTCATGGGTGGCTCCTGTGCGTACCCATGGCAAGGCAGACAAAAGTTCCCCAAGTTCTGATTCTCTAACTCATGAATGATTAGCTGAATCGTTGGTCCCCACTAACCAATCTGAAAACTGTCCACTAACTTAACTCATTTAAATTTTATCAGGCTTCTTTCCCTCCCCCAGGCGGCAGAAGCTTGTCTCTTCCATAAGCTTAAGTTAGCTTAAGCAAGCACTAAAATGCAGAATATCTCCCCCTTAAAGGCCCTTTCCTGTTTGAAGTACCTGTTCACATCACCTACTCATTCCACTCCTGCATACACAGTTCTCTTTAAACTTCATTGTATGACTAGTGACTAGTGAAGTCACTCAGTCGTGTCCGACTCTTTGCGACCCCATGGACTGTAGCCTACCAGGTTCCTCTGTCCATGGGATTTTCCAGGCAAGAGTACTGGAGTGGGGTGCCATTTCCTTCTCCAGGGGATCTTCCCAACACAGGGATCAAACCCGGGTCTCCCGCATTGTAAGCAGATGCTTTTACCATCTGAGCCACCAGGGAAGACTAAACTTCATTAGTCTTTCTTAAAAGAGACAAAAGCCTTTTCTACCTGAACTTTGAGACATTTGTACACATTATGCCTTCTCCCTACTACAATGGCATCTGGTCCCATCACTTTATGGCAAATAGATGAGGAAACAGTGGAAATAGTGACAGATTTTATTTTGGGGGGCTCCAAAATCACTGCAGATGGTGACTGCAGCCATGAAATTAAAAGACTCTTGCTCCTTGGGAGAAAAGTTATGATCAACCTAGACAGCATATTAAAAAGCAGAGACATTACTTTACCAACAAAGGTTCATCTAGTCAAGGCTATGGTTTTTCCAGTAGTTATGTATGGATGTGAGAGTTGGACTATAAAAAAAGCTGAGCACCGAAGAATTGATGCTTTTAAACTGTGGTATTGGAGAAGACTCCTGAGAGTCCCTTGGACAGCAAGGAGATCCAGCCCATCCATCCTAAAGGAAATCGGTCCTGAATATTCATTGGAAGGACTGATGTTGAAGCTGAAACTCCAATACTTTGGCCATCTGATGGGAAGAACTAACTCGTTGGAAAAGACCTTGATGCTGGGACAGATTGGAGGCAGGAGGAGAAGGGGACGACAGAGGATGAGATGGTTAGATGGCATCACCAACTTAATGGACATGAGTTTGGGTAACCTCCAGGAGCTGGTGATGGATAGGGAGGCCTGGCGTGCTGCAGTCCATGGGGTCACAAAGAGTCGGACACGACTGAGCAGCTGAACTGAACTGAACTGAACTACAATGGACACCCTCGCACTGTTGTAATAGTCCCCCAACTCCATTGCAATTGTCTCTCTACCCCTATTGCAATGATCCTTATAAATAGTTTTTCCATATGTGCTTTTTATTTGACAGGAGAAAACTAGACTTTCTCTTCTACCTCTAGTCTTTTCTGTTAAATGTGCTTTTTCTTATTTTCATCTAATAAATGAATATATATATGTATCTAGATATATAAATTATAGCTATGTATATTGAGTTCATTCTTAGTGCTACCGATTAAGACAACAAAGTCTTTCTCTCATGCCTATTGGAATGGTTGAGAGACAGATAAGAAAAAACAAACATTAAATGATATGAAGTGTTTTGGAGATAGGTAAGTGAGAGAATGTCTTGCTTGGGGATGAGTCAAAATTGTATCTATGGTGTGTGTGTGTGTGCTCAGTCATGTCTGACTTTTTGTGATCCCGTGGACTGTAGCCCACCAGGCTCCTTTATCCATGGGATTTCCCAACCAGGAATACTGGAGTGGGTTGCCATTTCCTACTCTAGGGGATCTTCCTGACCCAGAAATCAAATTCATGTCCCTTGTGTCTCCTGCTTGGCAGACAGATTCTTTACCGCTGTGCCACTAGGGAAGCCCTTTATATCTGCGGTTGTCAGATAAAATTTCACATATACAAGTAGTCCTAAGAGAAATGAGAAAAAGGGCTAACAAGCAAAGATCCTGAGATGAGCTGACTAACATTTTAAAAGAACTACTCTGGGTTCTAAGTGGTGAACAGGCTGGGGAGAGGGCGATGATAGAAGCATGGAGAACATAGGAATCTATGGCAAAAATACCTGCATTAGAAGCTGGTGGACTGAACAAAGGTGGTGATGACCATGGTTTGGGAAGGCAAGATATGAGGGACTGGAATCAAAACTTGAATTTGGAGCATGTTATGTTTTAATGTTTATTACTCATAAATGGAGAGTTCTAGTTGAAAATTATATATTGAATATATCAGGAGAGAGATCTTTACGAGTCGAGTTCAGGAGAGAGATCTTTACAGATCTTGATATCTATGAAAGGAATATTATTAATTTAAATAATTAAGACAATCATTTAAGTCAAATGATTATTTTACTATTTAGTGTATTTAAGTCAAATATACTCATTTAGCTGTATTTACTCCATCTATCTACTTTGCCTAATATGCTAATTATGTTTTTGCCTCAGGCCTTTGTCCTTTGGAACAACAGACTGGTTCCAAATAGGAAAAGGAGTATGCCAAGGCTGTATATTGTCACCCTGCGTATTTAACTTATATACAGAGTATATCATGAGAAATGCTGGGCTGGAAGAAGCACAAGCTGGAATCAAGATTGCCTGGAGAAATATCAATAACCTCAGATATGCAGATGACACCACGCTTATGGCAGAAAATGAAGAGGAACTAAAAAGCCTCTTGATGAAAGTGAAAGAGGAGAGTGAAAAAGTTGGCTTAAAGCTCAACATTCAGAAAACAAAGATCCTGGCATCTGGTCCCATCACTTCATGGGAAATAGATGGGAAAACAGTGGAAACAGTGTCAGCCTTTATTTTTGGGAGCTCCAAAATCACTGCAGATGGTGATTGCAGCCATGAAATTAAAAGATGCTTACCCCTTGGAAGGAAAGTTATGACCAACCTAGATAGCATATTGAAAAGCAGAGATATTACCTTGCCAACAAAGTCCATCTAGTCAAGGCTATGGTTTTTCCAGTAGTCATGTATGGATGTGAGACTTGGACTGTGAAGAAAGCTGAGTGCTGAAGAATTGATGCTTTTGAACTGTGGTGTTGGACTCTTGAGAGTCGTTTGGACTGCAAGGAGATCCAACGAGTCCATCCTAAAGGAAATCAGTCCTGGGTATTCAGTGGAAGGACTGATGCTAAAGCTGAAACTCCAGTACTTTGACCACCTCATGCGGAGAGTTGACTCATTGCAAAAGACTCTGATGCTAGGAGGGCTTGGGGGCAAGAGGAGAAGTGGACGACAGAGGATGAGATGGCTGGGTGGCATCACCGACTCGATGGACATAAGTTTGAGTGAACTCCGGGAGTTGGTGATGGACAGGGAGGCCTGGTGTGCTGCGATTCATGGGGTCGCAAAGAGTCGGACACGACTGAGCAACTGAACTGAACTGAACTTTGTCCTTTCTTTCCTCTGTCTACCAGGGTTACTCAAAATGCAACAAGATAAAAAGCCAGAGATAATGAGCCAGAGTGCAAACTGACACACTGCTTTCTTCATCAAGAATGTCTTTCAATATGAAAGAAAAATGTTAGCAGGACTGAACAGCATTTCGTAATGAAATTGGTTTGTATTCTAGGATATTCTCCTTATCTTACCATCAATCAGAAATAGACATTTCATGCACCATGCTGTTCTAGACGACTGAAGTACCCCCAAATAACTACTCCATGGCTCCTCATTTGTTCCAGGCCCTGGAACAAATGTCACTTCCTCAGAGAAGCCCTCTTTTCTAAAATGCTGCTTCTCTCACTGTCCCCTTTTTCCTTGCTTCAGTTCCTATGTAGCATTTATCGTTATTTTACTTTATATCATGTAATTATTTGTTTAGATTGTGTCCCCCCTACAAAGCAAACTCAAGTAGGACATGAGCTTTGTTTTATTCAGTTGTATCTCCTGTACCTAGGCAATTACCTGGCTGGCACATACAAGGTTACATAAAAAGGAAAATGAATGAACAGGAATATAATAAACACATCAATATCCTATGTTTTGTATTTGTATAATAAATCATTGCACTTCTTTTTTAATGTTCATTTTCCTTATTTTAGGTATATTCCTTTTAAACAATATTGTTGGGGAGGGGAAATTTTCCCCTTCTACTCCCCTTGAGTTCTTGTGGCTGGATTAGCCATAAAATTGACACAAGACAGATTAGCAGCAGAAAAAAAAACTTCTCATTTTTTAAAACTGATTTTTATTGGCGTATAGTGGCTTTACAATGCTGTTTCAGTTTCTGCTGTTTAGCAAAGGGAATCAGCCTTACATATACATATATCCCCTCTTTTTTGGATTTCTTTTCCACTTAGTCGTCACAGAGCACTGAGTGGAGTTCACTGTGCTGTACAGCAGGTTCTCAGTTATCTATGTGATACACAGTATTATATATGTATATATGTCAGCCCCACTCTCGCAATTCATCATACCCCCTTTTCCTGCCTTGGTCACCATAACTTTGTTCTCTACATCTGTGTCTCTGTTTCTGCTTTGCATATTAGTTCATTGCTAACATTCTTCTAGATTCGACAAACAAGCGATATTATACAATATCTGTTTTTCTCTTTCTGACTTACTTCACTCTGTATGACAATCTCTAGGTCCATCCACATCTCTGCAAATGGCATTATTTCATTACTTTATATGGCTGAGTAATATTCTATTGTATATACGAACCACATCTTCTTTATCTATCCTCTGTTGAAGGACATTTAGATTGCTTCGGTGTCTTGGCTATTTTAATTAGTGCTGCCAAGAATATCGCAGGGCATGCATCTTTTCAAATTATTGTTTTCTCCGGATAGATGGCTAGGTGTGGGATTGCTGGATCATACAGTAACTCTAATCTTAGTTTTTTCAGGAACTCCCACACTATTCTCCATAGTGGCTGTACCAATTTATATTTCTACCAATAGTGAAGGAGGGTTCCCTTTTCTTCACACCCTCTCCAGCATGTATTGTTTGTAGATTTTTTGATGACGGTCATTCTGACTGATGTGAGGTGATACCTCATTCTAGTTTTGGTTTGCATTTCTCTAATAATGAGCGATATTGAGCATCTTTTCATGTGTTTGTTGGCCGTCTGTATGTCTTCTTGGGAGAAATGTCTGTTTATGTCTTTGGCCCATTTGACTCCAGCCAGAAAGGGATAAGGCAGCCACAACTGGGGAGCCCATACTCACTCTGATGGGATCCCCCTCTAGTGCCCTCAGAGGCAGGGGCTGGCAGGAAGCTGAGTCAGATTGGAGTGCGCTCGCTCTAGTGGGAGTCTCTCCTAGTGCCTGCAGAGGCAAGGGCTGGCATATGGGGACAGAGTCCATGATGGCGGCCCCACCTCTTGCATGCCTTTCAACAGTGGTGCCTTATTCCCAAGGCAGATCTGCTTCCTCCAGGATCATTCCCGGCTAGGGAGCTCCTCACTTCTGTCCCTTCAGGCCATCTCTGTGAAACCAACAGCAGTCCTCTCCCTGGTCCACTCTCCCACACTTTAGCATCCTGCTCCCTCCACCATGGGCAAGACACTTAACTCAGCCTGGGGTGCCCAGTGCCAACTCCCTAGGAGGCTTTAGCAAAGGTGGTGCGTGGGTCCCTGGAGCTTGTGTGGGCCAGAGAGGACTTGGCTTGAGGGGCAGGTGGGCCCTCTCAGATGAGCACCCCCCCCAGTGCCCACAGAGGCAGGGGCCTGTGGGTGGGGATGGGGGTTACAATGGCCGTCCCACCCCTTCCATGCCACTCAATAGCAGCGCCTTTATTCTGGGTGACCAAGGTTTCACCCAGAAACTTTCCTGGTCATGGAGCTCCTTACTCCTGTCCCTTCAGTCTGTCTCTTCACATCCAACAGCTGTCCTCTCCCAGGGTTCACTGTCCAAACCCCATTTTCCAGCACGCAGCCCCTCTCTGTACCAGGAGACACATGGCTCAGGCTGGGGTGCATGGGGCTGCAGCATGGACTGTGAGCACAGATCTTACTCTGTCCTGCCCTCCACTGACCAGTTGCTGCATTCCCCTCTGACCCCCTAAAGCTCCCTCTCTGTCCCAGCTGATTTTCCCACTGTGAGGGGGCTTCTCTGAGTGCAGGAAGCTCTCCTCACCTTCAGCTCCCCTCAGGGGTGCTGGTCCCTTCTCATTTCCTCTTTTTGTTTTTCTTCCTTTTGTCCTACCTGGTTGTGTGAGGATTTTTCTTGTCCTTTTAGGTGTCCAAGGTCCTCCAATAGTATTCAGCAGATACTCTGTGAGATTTGTTCCACTTGTAGATGTATTCTTGATGTATTTGTGAAGAGAGGTGAATTTCATGTCCTCTGATTTCGCCATCTTGACTCTAGAAATAAATTTTAATTCATGTACCTAAGAGGTCCCATAGAAATATGACCACAGGGGCTTTCCTGGTAGTTCAGTGGATAAGAATCCACCTGCCAATGCAGGAGACATGAGTTTGAACCCTGATCCAGGAAGATCCCAAATGCCAGGGAACAACTAAGCTCCTGCACCCTCCATTGAACCTGTGCTCTAGAGCTCAGGAGCCACAACTACTGAGTCCCTAGAGCCCATGCTCTGCAACAAGAGAAGCCACTGCAGTGATAAGCCTGTGCACCACAACCAAAGAGTAGTCACCACTCACTGCAACAGAGAAAAAGCCCTTGCAGCAACAAAGACTCAGGACAGCCAAAAATAAATAAAAATAAATTTAAAGAAAAAAGAAATAGGACCTCAGAAGTGACCAAAGTAGGCAATTTTATATTTTTTTAAACAAAGAAATAATACATGTGTGAGGAATTGATAGGACAAAGAAAGTTAGGGTTTGGGTGCTCAATTAGTGAAGAGTCTAAACAGAGTTTGGATTTGGGGTAGTAACTTGAAGTAACAAGGTTTGTTTATTCAGGCTTCTCAGCCTGAACTTCCTAACTTTAGTGATAAATGTGTCCTACCTCCTGAAGCAGGGAGCATATCTTTCACTTGGGAGATTTGCTTTACAGGGAAACAGAAAGGAGGGTCAGTGTCCCCCTTGTTTTGACCACTTCTTAAGTAAGTTTTATTCAGAATAATCAATGTGCCATTGAGGAACATTTTGGTGTGACCTCCTCTGGGCCCCAGCAATATATATTAGGGATTTGGGGTTGTTTTGTCTTAAATCAATCTGAAGTTTTTTCTCTTTAATTGGGGATTGTAATCCACTTACAGTTTCAAACATATTGATATGCTTAACATATCAAATATCATACTTTCTTTCATTTTAAACATTTCTATTCTCTTCTTGCATTTTCCTATTTGGCTCTACGAACTGTGTGTGAAAAGTTATCTTCCCCCTAAGTGTTCTGTACTTTTTTTAATTCTTACATAAGGGAATGAAAGACTAACCTGATTTCTCCCAGCCTCCCTATCATTTATTATTATTAATTGTTAACTTTTTCTTTTCCTATGCCCTCTCCTAACCACCTTTGGTTTTCAATATATATTTTTTTCACCTCCATATAATCTTTCTATTCTAAAGTTGACTTCACAAATACTTATGATAAAACCATATGTATACAATGAACTAACACTTTCACTAGAAGTTAGAATTTCCTTCTCAATCAGGCAGAAAATCCATTTCAGAAGAAGGCAATGGATGTAATTATTTCTGAGTGATCCATTTTATGTGAACTGCAGTGTATTCTCATACATCCTACAATATTTAAGTCAATTCATCTCATTGTGAATTTTTGAGCCAAGCAAGAAATAAGATGAATATTTTTTATCTCAGGCCACACATTTTAAAGAAAAGTTTACAGTTATAAACCATTGTCATGATCTAACAGTCTAGGGCATGGAGAGGGAACACAAATCATAGATTTTTGCCTAATGAATACTTTTCTATATGATCATTATTGCTAGTTCACTAGAGAGAAGTTTCCTGCAACTTTTCTCCTCATAGCCTCACAAGAGTAAGGAGCAAACCATAGCTGACTTTAGTTTTCTACTTTATAGGCTAATACAAGAATGATCATGTGTACCTATGAATTTATGGTGGAATACAAATCCTACTGGTGGGAAAAGGCAAGAGGGAGTTATGGCTTCAGTTCTTGAACTTTATACCTTGTTAGACGAATTCTTCTAGGGTTTTGTATTTATTTCCTCTAGTGTATGGATGCTATTCATGTCTAGTTTTTAGTTATTTAAAAATATATTTGTATGTTTTTTATTTACTGTTCATTTAAATAGTAATTTCAGAGCAGGAGTAAAAATGCCTTTTTCTCATGCCACCATCTTGCTCAAAAGCATTTTCTTTGTATTTTGCTCAGTAGCAACCATACTAGCAAAAGTCTGAGAAATAGTTCAGGTAGCCAGTTTACTAGTTGGTCAGCTAATTTTGATTGCTATGAACTCACAAATATAACAATCTCTATGCTATGCTATGCTATGTTAAGTCGCTTCAGTCGTGTCCAATTCTGTGCGACCCCATAGACGGCAGCCCACCAGGCTCCGTCGTCCCTGGGATTCTTCAGGCAAGAATACTGGAGTGGGTTGCCATTTCCTTCTCCAGTGCATGAAAGATAAAAGTGAAAGTGAAGTCACTCAGTCATGTCCAACTCTTAGCGACCCCATGGATTGCAGCCTACCAGGCTCCTCCGTCCATGGGATTTTCCAGGCAAGAGTACTGGAGTGGGGTGCCATTGCCTTCTCCAATAACAATCTCTATACTTATACAAATCTAAGAAGTAATTACTGATATAGACTAGGTGATGAAGAAGAAAGAAGGGAGAAGTAAGTGATCATTTTTTTATTCTGCTTTATACCTGTGAAAAGGTATACTTTTATACCTGCTTTATACCTGTGAAAAGAGGATGAGAGATGTGAAAAGAGAAATAAAGGCTTTATTATCCTCCAAAAACCAAGATAACCAATAAACACAGAATGTATTGAAGGAGGAAACAGAACAGGCTCCATCTTGAAAGCAGGGCTCCATCTTGGGCCAGACTGTGGACTTTGAGCTGTATGTCCAGAATCTATGGAAACGACATACCAACTGAAAAACCAGATCCCCACCCCCACCCCCGCCATTTTATGGAAGAGCCCCAGGGCTCATACCTAGACTCTCCGTCATCTAAAAGAATACCCTAATTATCTGTGTAACCAAATAGAATCCTAAATTCTATTATGCTTATTGGGGTATGCTGCTGCTGCTGCTAAGTCGCTTCAATTGTGTCCGACTCTGTGCGACCCCATAGACGGCAGCCCACCAGGCTCCCCCGTCCCTGGGATTCTCCAGGCAAGAACACTGGAGTGGGTTGTCATTTCCTTCTCCAGTGCATGAAAGTGAAAAGTGAAAGTGAAGACGCTCAGTCGTATCCGACTGTTAGCGACCCCATGAACTGTAGCCCACCAGGCTCCTCCATCCATGGGATTCTCCAGGCAAGAGTACTGGAGTGGGCTGCCATTGCCTTCTCCGATTGGGGTATGACCACTGCTGCTGCTACTAAGTCGCTTCAGTTGTGTCTGACTCTTAGCGACCCCATGGACTGCAGCCTACCAGGCTCCTCCATCCATGGGATTTTCCAGGTATGACCACAGGCCTACTGATAATTGTCCACTGTTAACTACCTAGGCTTAAGGCATACAAATCATGGGTTAACTTTGACTGTATCTTTCTTTTCTTTTGTTCTGACTAGTTTCAGAGAATTTGGGGAGGTGGGTTTGAGCATGTACACTTAGGTTATATAAGGTTTTCACAAAAACTGGTTGGGGTCCTTGGCTAAGAGAAGACTCTGCCTTGGGCCCCTCAGTGTAATAAACTACATTCCACTATCTGCATTGTCCTTCTGAGTGAGTTTGTTTGCCAGAATGCATGTTTACAACAGTATGAAAATAATAACTATCAATAAGCTGAAGAAGAAGACAAATCTGTTTATCTGTTCTCAAGTTCTGATTAAAATACTGTTGGCTTTCATCACTCCAGTATTTAAAATCATGAATTAATTTCCCTATCACATTCTATGTGGGCAATTCTGCAAAACAAATAATTTAATTTTAATTGTCCTAAACCTTCCCTTCTGATGCCTATTCATTACATTACTCATCTTTCTTTCTGACAGAACTGTCAGGAGACAGATTCTCAGGGAAAAGATCAGCAGTTTTCCGTCACGTAGACAGCTCTCGGGTTACAGGGGAGAGTGAAGTGGCTGATTTACATAGATACCTCTGGCCACTTAATTAATAGATTTAAGCAAGGCTCAAGGCTATAACTAATGTAATGCCCTTGTGGCATTAATTTGAAAGAACAATAGTTCATTACTATAATAAAACATCACTATCATTAACAAATAATATATTTATGTTATTAAAACCATGTTAATGTAAGCAAATAGCAAAGATTAACACCCTTTCTGAATTTGTTAATTTGCTCACAAATCACAAGTATAAGAAATATAAAATCCACAGTTTCATAGTCAACCCTAAAAGAGGCTCTCTAGCTTTTGATATTGGCTACGACATTTGGGATGTTGTTCTCAGACTTGCAGGGAGTGTTTGGAAGGATAGAGTCTGCACTCTAGAGTAGCCTTAGGAAGTGAAGGTAATTTGCAGAGTCTAGGCTTATAGCAGAAACTTGAGCCGTGGGAGATGCCTGGAGAAGTGGCCTGGGAACAATACTCAGTGGCACCGGTGGTGGGGTAGGCAGAAGGACATTGGGAATGCATGGGGTGAGCAGACAGATGGAGAGTTGGAGGATGTCTTGGAGATTTAGTTAATTTCCCTTTACTTCTAAGTATAAACCAGAGGCAAATCAAATCTGAAACATTTTATTTTCAAAACCTAAAAACTTCTTCATTTTTATGCATATGAAAGCCCAAGGTAGTGCCAGATATATAAAATGTGTGATCGCATACTCCAAGTCTTGTGATTCTGCTGCTATTTCCTCACTAAGCTTGGCTACTTCTTGCTCACAACTATTACTAAGTGCAGTTTCTATTTGGAAACAACCCAGGTGCTTCACAGGGAGAGGAGAATAATTCAATTTCATTTGTATCACTTCGGCACTTTGACTGTCTTGTTCTGCTGATTTCAGAGAGATAGCAGTGAGCAGCAGCTGGAAGCAAGATCAGACACTGACCACGAGAGTAAGAATGCCAAATCCTAGCCAAGAGACCATGAGGGCCAGTGACTAAAGTTTGGGTCCCAGTTCTTGCCTGCCTTGGAAAAAAAAAAAAAAAAAATATATATATATATATATATATATTTTGACAAGGAGACAGAAGGTAGAGAGGAAAGTAAGGCGTTTATTACAAAAGCAGAGTACATGCATGGGCAAGCTCAGATAAAAGTCGTGCCTTTGGGAAATATGAGTCATTTATAAGGGGGTGATCTTCTGGGTATTTGTTTTCCTCTGGCCAGTCTTGCTTTGTTCTTTGACTCAGGGCCCTTCCTTTTTGACCAGGAGGAGCCTTTCTACCATATGCGTACTTAAGGTCTCACTGACCCCAAGGATGAGAAATAAGTCTCTTGATCTTTTAACCAAGCAGTATTTAGCCTCTTTCTGCCCCTGCCATTGCTGCTATCTCAGAATGTCCACCACAGACAAAGACCAGCTATTTATCCTGTTCCTGGTGTTATTTCTACCTGGAAGTGTAAACAGGAAGCTAGCTGTAAATGTCTAGCCTATCTCACTACCAAGTGGCCTAGATTCAAATGTAGAGTTAGCAGGAACGTGAAGGATCTTTTAACTTCTTCCATTTTACAGGTGATGAAACCAGGGATCAGAAAAAGTAATGGACGTGGCCACAGTCAATACATAATTCATGACAGTGCCAACGTCAGAATCTGGTCTCCTAGATCTTTGAATCAGCTCTCTTTAAGTTTAGAAAGAAAATCTAAGCCGCTACAAAGTAACAGCTGCCAGTGCCAGCCGGCAAAGTCGATCAGGTCCCGAGAACGTGCACGGCACGGCTGAGAAAGAAAACTACAGCAAGAGTTCTACAACAAAGATGGGGTCGAGAGGGACAGACACATCTCCACGAAGGGACGCAGTCTGACCATGACTTTATTCAGCATCTTATATTTATACAGGAGAGCGTGAGAAAGACAAGACAGCATTTTTCTTGGTTGACCTATACATCTTACAAAAAGTCACAAGAAATCTTGAGAGCATGGGAATGGCACCCTGTTATTATTTCTTACACCAGATAACATTTCTCTGTGCGTGAGAAGTTTGTCCAGAACTCCAGGTGTCTGCAGTAAATAATCGCCTAATCTCTGGGGTGGCGGGACAGAGAGCTATGTTTGCAAGCAAACCCTCAAGGACTGAGGCAGCTCCCAGAGCTGTGTCCTTTAGATAAAGGACCCCGTTCTCACGGGCAGCTCCCCGCAAACAGCTACCGCATTTTACTGAATTCCAAGATCTCAAAAATTTTATCTATCACTGAGAAAAAAACAATTAACCAATTATAAAATGCCATCAGTTGTAAGGAACATTCAATTTTAGAGATGTAGCCCTAAAAGCTTTTTTAAACCATCTTAGAATTGTTAAAATATGGTAACGTATTGGTGTTGCCTCCAAATTAGAAACTCATCCAGGTAGTATATGCTATTCTTACTTCCAGGTGAAAACAAAGCATCAGTTCAGTTCAGTTCAGTCACTCAGTCATGTCCGACTCCTTGCGGCCCCATGAATCGCAGCACGCCAGGCCTCCCTGTCCATCACCAACTCCCGGAATTCACTGAGACTCACGTCCATCGAGCCATTTCATCCTCTGTCGTCCCCTTCTCCTCCTGCCCCCAATCCCTCCCAGCATCAGAGTCTTTTCCAATGAGTCAACTCTTAGCATGAGGTGGCCAAAGTACTGGAGTTTCAGCTTTAGCATCATTCCTTCCAAAGAAATCCCAGGGCTGATCTCCTTCAGAATGGACTGGTTGGATCTCCTTGCAGTCCAAGGGACTCTCAAGAGTCTTCTCCAACACCACACTTCCAAAGCATCAGTTCTTTGGCACTCAGCCTTCTTCACAGTCCAACTCTCACATTCATACATGACCACTGGAAAAACCATAGCCTTGACTAGACGGACCTTTGTTGGCAAAGTAATGTCTCTGCTTTTGAATATGCGATCTAGGTTGGTCATAACTTTCCTTCCAAAGAGTAAGTGTCTTTTAATTTCATGGCTGCAGTCACCATCTGCAGTGATTTTGGAGCCCAGAAAAATAAAGTCTGACACTGTTTCCAGTTTCCCCATCTATTTCCCATGAAGTGATGGGACCAGATGCCATGATCTTCGTTTTCTGAATGTTGGGCTTTAAGCCAACTTTTTCACTCTCCACTTTCACTTTCATCAAGAGGCTTTTTAGTTCCTCTTCACTTTCTGCCATAAGCGTGGTGTCATCTGCATATCTGAGGTTGTTGATATTTCTCCCGGCAATCTTGATTCCAGCTTGTGTCTCCTCCAGCCCGGCGTTTCTCATGATGTACTCTGCGTATAAGTTAAATAAGCAGGGTGACAATATACAGCCTTGATGAACTCCTTTTCCTATTTGGAGCCAGTCTGTTGTTCCATGTCCAGTTCTAACTGTTGCTTCCTGACCTGCATACAGATTTCTCAAGAGGCAGGTCAGGTGGTCTGAAGCACCACACTCAACAGCTTTGATTAGTTTTGTTTGTTGCTTTCTCTATAGTAAGTCTTCTCTAGTAAGCTTACTCTATATTAAGCATTCTATAGTATATGTATTTGATTCTATAGTATTTGTTTTGTAAAAATCCATTTATATTCTGTACACTTTTGCATATTTTTAATTAGCAGAAAGTACATTTGCTATGATTTACAAACCATATTGATAAACAATATATTGATACATTATTATTAACTGAAGTTCATATTTTGCATTAGAGTTTATTATTCGTGTTGTATAATTCTGCAGGTTTTGACAAATGCATAGTGTCATGTATGTATCATTATCGCTTCATACAGAATGGTTTCACTGCTCTAAAACTGCTCATGTTACCTGTGATAACAGCTCATTTTTTACTGTCTCCATAGTTTTCTTTTCCAGAATGTCATATGGTATCCAGCCTTTTTAGATGGTTTTTCTTACTTTCATTTAGCACCTTTCACGAAATGTGCATTTAAGTTTCTTCCATGTCTTGTCATGGCTTGATAGCTGATTTCTTTTTATCATTGCATACTATTCCACTGTATGGATATACCAGACTAATTTTTGGAATCTATGAGTAAAGCAGTGCATGTTTTTGTGTGGACATAAGATTTCAACTCATTTGTATAAACAACAAACAGAGCAAAATATACAGAGCAATTGCTAGTTCTATGGTAAGTGTAGCTTTGTAAGAACGTGTCAAAGTGTCCTCCAAAATGGCTGTACCATTTTGCATTCTCACCAGCAATGAGTGTGAGCTCCTGGTGTTCCACGTTCTCCCTGGTATTTGGTGTTATCAGTGTTCGATATTTTCACCATTTGAATAGGTGGTAATGGTATCTCATCATTATGATTGCAATTCCCTACCGACAATGATGGGCTTCCCTGGTAGCTCTGCTGGTAAAGAATCTGCCTGCAATGCAGGAGACCCCAGTTCAATTCCTAGGTTGGGAAGATCCCCTGGAGAAGAGATAGGCTACCCACTCCAGTATTCTTGGGCTTCCCTGGTGGCTCAGACAGTAAAGAATCTGCCTGCAATGGGGAGACCTGGGTTGGGAACATCCCCTGGAGGAGGGCAAGGCAACCCCCTCCAGTATTCTTGCCTGGAGAATCCTGTGAACAGAGGAGCCTGGTGGGCTACATTCCATGGGGTCGCAAAGAGTAGGACACAACTGAGTGACTAAGCATAGCACCGTGACAATGGTGTATGATGTTGGGCATCTTTTCATACACTCGTTTTCCATTTGTATGTCTTCTTTGTTGAGGATCTTCTGCTCAGATTCTTAGCCCGCTTTTTAATTGGGTTGTTTGTTTATTGTTAAATTTTTAAAGTTCTTTATATATTTTGCTTCTTTAATTTTTCAAAATAAAATATTTTACATAACTCACAAGTAAAATTATTTAAATAATTAACAAATTAAAAAAGCATGAGTAGTTTTCGTCAGAAATTTTCATTAGCAATAAAAATAAAAGTAACTTCTAAATAAAATAATAAATTTAGTTCTATGCACTGTTTAAAATATGTTGTTTTTGAGAAGATATTTTTTTAAGCACCAAAAAAATTCTTATAATGTTAAATTGCTAACATAAGATAGTTTTCCTCCTTCCAACCCTGATGAATAATGAAAGATTGACTATTAATTGGCTAATAGTCAGAACCAAGTAAAATAATTTTTGCTCATTCAACAATCAATTTACAGACAAGAAAGAAAGGAATTTGGAGAAATACATACAGGTAAGCAGACAGAAAGTCTCAGCTTATATATCATCATTGTATTTACAAATGGCAAAAACAATTTGCAGGTTTGGTCAATTTCTGGAAAACCAATTAAACTTTAGTTCTGATCACCAAAACTGGATCAAATGGTCAGTTCTCTCTAGACATCCTGTGTTAGGGGATCTTTTTCAATCTCTTTGTATACAATTTGGGTTTCCCTGGTGACTCAGATGGTAAAGAATCTGTCTGCAATGCAGGAGACTCGGGTTGGATCCCTGGATCAGGAAGATCCCTTGAAGCAGGAAGGGCATGGCACCCCACTCCAGTGTTCTTGCCTGGAGAATTCCATGGACAGAGGGGCCTGGTGGGCTACCGTCCATGGGGTCACAAAGAGATGGACACGACTGAGTGACTAACAACATGTATAAAATTTATGTAAAGCAAGATTAACAGTATTTTTAATAACACTTCCATGAGAACTTATTTTGTTTCTAAAACTCTTTAGTTATTTAAAGTGTTAATTATGATGAAATAGAAAAGCCAAAGTAAATCAATGCCTGAAGCACACAGAAACCATATCTCTTAATCAACTTACTAAAATGGTACAACAAAATAGTACCCAAAATAAGATCATTTCAAAGGCGATGTTCCTGCAGTCATCAGACCTAACTAATCTGTAGATATGAGGTTAGGAAGGTCGACTTTCTCTTTTATGGAGAAAAACTGAGGCCATAAGGTACATATGCCTCCTCCTTCTCACTGTCATACCTGTAGATGTGAATGGAGATCAAGAATGAGGTAAGGTTTAGTTTTACACATATTTCTAGGTTATAAAATGAAACTAAAGGCAAATGATTTCTTTACTAGTATGCTTCAAGTGTTGAATCAAAATTCTGTGTATCAAATATATGTATAAGTTAGCAGTGCTGTTTGAGAAAATAATAGTAATTTTAAACTACTTAAAACTAAGTAAGGCCTATGAGGGGAAGTAAAAGAATAGAAATTATCATATTTTATTATTTAATTTTTTTAAATAGTCTTTTTTAGAGTAGTTTTAACTTCACAGCATAACTGAGAGGAAAATACTGAGATTCTCCCTATGTCTTTTTTCCCACATATGCGTAGCCTTTTCCGTTATCCACCACCCCCCCACCAGAGTGGTACATTTATTATTATAATTACTGAATCTGCATTGACATATCACTGTCACCTAAAGCCTATAGTTCAAGTTTACTAATCTTTAAAAAAAAATGAAATTCAAATAAATCATGACAGGACCTGGCCCTCAGTCTAAGACAACTGCCTTACTGGCTCCCCTCTGCCCCCATGTGCCAAGCTATCTGCCAAAGATATTTTCCCATCATTGTCTTCCATGATGCCCTGAGCAGTCCTCTATCTTTCAGGTCAGTTCAGTTCAGTGCAGTCGCTCAGTCGTGTCCGACTCCTTGCGACCCCATGAATCGCAGCACGCCAGGCCTCCCTATCCATCACCAACTCCTGGAGTTTACTCAGACTCACGTCCATCGAGTCGGTGATGCCATTCAGCCATCTCATCCTCTGTCATCCCCTTCTCCTCCTGCCCCCAATCCCTCCCAGCATCAGAGTCTTTTCCAATGAGTCAACTCTTTCACATGAGGTGGCCAAACTACTAGAGTTTCAGCTTTAGCATCATTCCTTCCAAAGAAATCCCAGGGTTGATCTCCTTTAGAATGGACTGGTTGGCTCTCCTTGCAGTCCAAGGGACTCTCAAGAGTCTTCTCCAACACCACACTTCCAAAGCATCAATTCTTCAGCACTCAGCTTTCTTCACAGTCCAACTCTCACATCCATACATGACCACTGGAAAAAACCATAGCCTTGACTAGATGGACCTTTGTTGGCAAAGTAATGTCTCCGCTTTTTAATATGCTATCTAGGTTGGTCATAACTTTTCTTCTAAGAAGTAAGTGTCTTTTAATTTCATGGCTGCAGTCACCATCTGCAGTGATTTTGGAGCCTAAAAAAAAATAAAGTCTGACACTGTTTCCACTGTTTCCCCATCTATTTCCCATGAAGTGATGGGACCAGATGCCATGATCTTCGTTTTCTGAATGTTGAGCTTTAAGCCAACTTTTTCACTCTCCTCTTTGACTTTCATCAAGAGGCTTTTTAGTTCTTCTTCACTTTCTGCCATAAGGGTGGTGTCATCTGCATATCTGAGGTTATTGATATTTCTCCCGGCAATCTTGATTCCAGCTTGTGCTTCTTCCAGTCCAGCGTTTCTCATGATGTACTCTGCACAGAAGTTAAATAAGCAGGGTGACAATATACAGCCTTGACGTACTCCCTTTCCTATTTGGAACCAGTCTGTTGTTTCATGTCCAGTTCTAACTGTTGCTTCCTGACCTGCATACAGGTTTCTCAAGAGGCAGGTCAGGTGGTCTGGTATTCCTATCTCTTGAAGAATTTTCCACAGTTTATTGTGACCCACACAGTCAAAGGCTTTGGCATAGTCAATAAAACAGAAATAAATGTTTTTCTGGAACTCTCTTGCTTTTTCCATGATCCAGCAGATGTTGACAATTTGATCTCTGGTTCCTCTGCCTTTTCTAAAACCAGCTTGAACATCTGGAAGTTCACAGTTCACGTATTGCTGAAGCCTAGCTTGGAGAATTTTGAGCATTACTTTACTAGCATGTGAGATGAATACAATTGTGCAGTAGTTTGAGTATTCTTTGACATTGCTTTCTTTGGGACTGGAATGAAAACTGACCTTTTCCAGTCCTGTGGCCACTGCTGAGTTTTTCAAATTTGCTGGTATATTGAGTGCAGCACTTGCACAGCATCATCTTTCAGGATTTGAAATAGCTCAACTGGAATTCCATCACCTCCACTAGCTTTGTTCGTAGTGATGCTTTCTAAGGCCCACTTCACTTCACATTCCAGGATGTCTGGCTCTAGGTGAGTGATCACACCATCGTGATTATCTGGGTTGTGAAGATCGTTTTTGTATAGTTCTGTGTATTCTTGCCACCTCTTCTTAATATCCTCTGCTTCTGTTAGGTCCATACCATTTCTGTCCTTTATCGAGCCCATCTTTGCATGAAATGTTCCCTTGGTATCTCTAATTTTCTTGAAGAGATCTCTAGTCTTTCCCATTCTGTTGTTTTCCTCTATTTCTTTGCATTGATCGCTGAAGAAGGCTTTCTTATCTCTTCTTGCTATTCTTTGGAACTCTGCATTCAGATGCTTATATCTTTCCTTTGCTCCTTTGCTTTTCACTTCTCTTCTTTTCACAGTTACTTGTAAGGCCTCCCCAGACAGCCATTTTGCTTTTTTGCATTTCTTTTCCATGGGGATGGTCTTGATCCCTGTCTCCTGTACAATGTCACGAACCTCCATCCAGGGTTCATCAGGCACTCTATCTATCAGATCTAGTCCCTTAAATCTATTTCTCACTTCCACTGCATAATCATAAGGGATTTGATTTAGGTCATACGTGAATGATCTTTCAGGTCAAGACTACCTTATTTATCTTTTAAAACTTAGATCCAATCAAACCGAAGATGTAGTCAATGTTAAACACCAACTGTTAAAAAATATTAAATGACATGGGATATCCATGCCAGTTTCTTTGAGTTTGAATTTGTTTTTTTTTTAAAGGAGACAAGTTACAGCATTTATCATTCAGACCTTGGCTATCATCACATCCCTGAACATCCAGCTCGGAGGTGCATTGAAAAACAAAGTCAATACTACTTGATGTTGCACTTGTAATTCATTTTCCCTGAAAACCCAAAAGGCTCGATATTGTGTTATATTTATAACTAGGAAAACAACCTGTTTTAATCCTTACAGAACTATTTGATCTATTTATCATGTTTGAAAAAAAGCTCTTCTGTTTAGATTTTTCAACAAATGCAATGCTTTGCTAATTTACCAACATTTGGTGTTCATCTCCTCTGTATGAAAGTTTATCAGAGCCTTGTTACTATGAGTTTCATGCTTAATAAGGAACCAAAGCAGATAGTCTGTAGGTGTGTTCCAGCTTTGTTCTTAGTGGGGTATAACAGGGCAAAAGAGGACACATCAAGGCTTACATTCATTCTATCTAGTAATTGAATGCAGTCTTTCTGTAGGATAATCTGCCCAAACCCCATTATCATGCTGATGAAAAGAAAATTGAATTATGAGCTATAGCATCCAAACTGCATATCCCTGAAACCCAGGACTTCATGGACATGGAGATAGCATGATAATAGGGTGAAAGTTAGTGAGTGGAGATGTGTTCCCTCCCTGCTATTTACCTGGGGCCAAACTATGGTGGAGGTAATGAAGATAATGGCAACCCCTTCAAAAGATCGCATGTGTGTACTGCTACACTCACTGCTCCCAACCCTGCAGCAGGCCACCGCCGATCCACGCCTCCACTGGAGACTCGAGACACTCCAGGGCAAGTCTGGGTCAGTCTTTTGTGGGATCACTGCTCCTTTCTCCTGGGTCCTGGTGAACACAAGGTTCTGTTTGTGCCCTCCAAGAGTCTATTTCCCAGTCCTTTGGAAGTTCTGGCAGCTTACATGGTGGGGTTAATGGCGACCTCTTCCAAGGGGGCTTATGCCATACCCAACTCTGCTGCACCCAGAGCCCCTGTCCCTGCGGCAGTCCACTGCTGACCCGTACCTCCACAGGAGATGCTCAAACAGTTTGTGCTGATCACACAGTCAAAGGCTTTCCGTTTAGTTCTGTTGCTCAGTCATGTCTGATTCTTTGTGACCCCATGGACTGCAGCACGCCAGGCCTCCCTGTCCAACATCAACTCCTGGAGTTTACTCAGACTCATATCCATTGAGTCACTGATGCCATCCAACCATCTCATCCTCTGTTACCCCTTTCTCCTCCTGCCTTCAATCTTTCCCAGAATCAGGGTCTTTTCAAATGAGTCAGCTCTTCGCATCAGGTGGCCAAAGTATTGGAGTTTCAGCTTCAACATCAGTCCTTCCAATGAACATTCAAGACTGATTTCCTTTAGGATGGACTGGTTGGACCTCCTTGCAGTCCAAGGGACTCTCAAGAGTCTTCTCCAACACCACAGTTCAAAAGCATCAATTCTTCGGCACTCAGCTTTCTTTATAGTCCAACTCTCACATCCATACATGACTACGGGAAAAACCATAGCCTTGACTAGATGGACCTTTGTTGGCAAAGTAATGTCTCTGCTTTTTAACATGCTGTTAGGTTGGTCATAACTTTTCTTCCAAGGAGCAAGTGTCTTTTAATTTCATGGCTGCAGTCACCATCTGCAGTGAATTTGGAGTTCATGATAATAGTCTGCCAGTTTCCACTGTTTCCCCATCTATTTGCCATGAAGTCATGGGACTGGATGCCATGATCTCTGTTTTCTGAATGTTGAACTTTAAGCCAACTTTTTCACTCTCCTCTTTCACTTTCATCAAGAGGCTTTTTAGCTCTTCACTTTCTGCCATAAGGGTGGTTATTGATATTTCTCCCAGCAATCTTGAGTCCAGCTTGTGCTTCTTCTAGCCCAGCGTTTCTCATGATGTACTCTGCATAAAAGTTAAATATGCATGGTGACAATATACAGCCTTGACGTACTCCTTCAATAAAGCAGAAATAGATGTTTTTCTAGAACTCTCTCTTGCTTTTTAGATAATCCAATGGATGTTGGCAGTTTGAACTCTGGTTTCTCTGCCTCTTCTAAAACCAATTTGAACATCTGGAAGTTCATGGTTCACATATTGCTGAAGCCTGGCTTGGAGAATTTTGAGCATTACTTTACTAGCGTGTGAGATGAGTACAACTGTGCAGTAGTTTGAGCATTCTTTGGCATTGCCTTTCTTTGGGATTGGAATGAAAACGGATCTTTTCCATTCCTGTGGACACTGCTAAGTTTTCCAAATTTGCTGGCATATTGAGCGCAGCACTTGCACAGCATCATCTTTTAGGATCTGAAATAGCTCAACTGGAATTCCATCACCTCCACTAGCTTTGTTCATCGTGATGCTTCTTAAGGCCCACTTGACTTCACATTCCAGGATGTCTAGCTCTTGGTGAGTGATCATACTAATGATCATAATTATCTGGGTCGTGAAGATCGTTTTTGTACAGTTCTTTTGTGTATTCTTGCCACCTCTTCTTAATATCTTCTGCTTCTGTTAGATCCCTACCATTTCTGTCCTTTGTTGAGCCCATCTTTGCATGAAATGTTCCTTTAGTATCTCTAATTTTCTTGAAGAGCTCTCTAGTCTTTCCCATCCTATTGTTTTCCTCTATTTCTTTGCACTGAACACTGAGGAAAGCTTTCTTAACTCTCCTTGATATTCTTTGGAACTCTGCATTCAAATGGGTATATCTTTCCTTTTCTCCTTTGCTTTTACTTCTCTTCTTTTCACAGATATTTGTAATGCCTCCTCAGACAGCCATTTTGATTTTTTATATTTATTTTTCTTGGGGATGATCTTGATCCCTGTCTCTTGTACAATGTCAAGAACTTCCGTCCATAGTTCATCAGGCACTCTATCAGATCTAATCCCTTGAATCTATTTCTCACTTCCACTGTATAATCGTAAGGGATTTGATTTAGATCATGCCTGAATGGTCTAGTGGTTTTCCCTACTTTCTTCAATTTCAGTCTGAATTTGGCAATAAGGAGTTCATGATCTGAGCCACAGTCACCTCCCAGTCTTGTTTTTGCTGACTGTATAGAGCTTCTCCATCTTTGGCCGCAAAGAATATAATCAATCTGATTTCAGTATTGACTGTGTGTGGAGCCTGGTAGGCTGCCGTCTTTGGGGTCACACAGAGTCAGACATGACTGAAGCGACTTAGCAGCAGCACAGCAGCAGAGTCTTCTCTTGTATTATGGGAAGAGGGTGTTTACTATGACCAGTGCATTCTCTTGGCAGAATTCTATTAGCCTTTGCCCTGCTTCATTCGGTACTCCAAGGCGAAATTTACCTGTTATTCCAGGTGTTTCTTGACTTCCTACTTTTGCATTCCAGTCCCCTATAATGAAAAGGACATCTTTTTTGGGTGTTAGTTCTAGAAGGTCTTGTAGGTCTTCATAGAACCATTCAACTTCAGCTTCTTCAGCATTATTGGTTGGGGCATAGACTTGGATTACCGTGATATTGAATGCTTTGCTTTGGAAACAGAGATCATTCTGTCAGTTTTTGAGATTGCATCCAAGTACTGCATTTCGGACTCTTTTGTTGACTATGAAGGCTAATCCATTTCTTCTAGGGATTCCTGCCCACAGTAGTAGATATAATGGCCATCTGAGTTAAATTCACCCATTCCACTCCATTTTAGTTCACTGATTCCTAAAATGTCAATGTTCACTCTTGCCATCTCCTGTTTGACCACTTCCAATTTGCCTTGGTTCGTGGAACTAACATTCCAGGTTCCTATGCAATATTGCTCTTTATAGCATCGAACCTTGCTTCTATCACCAGTCACATCCACAAATGGGTATTGTTTTTGCTTTGGCTCCATTCCTTCATTCTTTCTGGAGTTATTTCTCCACTGATCTCCAGTAGCATATTGGGCACCTACTGACCTGGGGAGTTCCTCTTTGAGTATCCTATCTTTTTGCCTTTTCATACTGTTCATGGGGTTCTCAAGGCAAGGATACTGAAGTGGTTTGCCATTCCCTTCTCCAGTGGACCACATTCTGTTAGACCTCTGCACCATGACCCGCCTGTCTTGAGTGGCCCTACACGGCATGGCTCATGTTTCATTGAGTTAGACAAGGCTGTGGTCCGTGTGACCAGATTGGTTAGTTTTCTCTGATTGTGGTTTTCAGTCTGTCTGCCCTCTGATGGAGAAGGCTAAGAGGCTTATGGAAGCTTCCTGATGTGAAAGACCTACTGAGGGGGAAACTGGGTCTTGTTCTGGTGGGTGGGGTCATGCTCAGTAAATCTTTAAAAACTGTGGAAAATTCTTAAAGAGATGGGAATACCAGACCAGCAGATTTCTTGAGATTTCTTGAGATTTCTTGAGAAATCTGTATGCAGGTCAGGAAGTAACAGTTAGAACTGGACATGGAACAACAGACTGGTTCCAAACTGCGAAAGGAGTACGTCAAGGCTGTATATTGTCACCCTGCTTATTTACCTTATATGCAGAGTACATCATGAGAAACACTGGGCTGGATGAAGCACAAGATGGAATCGAGATTGCCAGGAGAAATATCAAAAATCTCAGATATGCAGATGACACCACCCTTATGGCAGAAAGTGAAGAGCTAAAAAGCCTCTTGATGAAAGTGAAAGAGGAGAGTGAAAAAGTTGGCTTAAAGTTCAACATTCAGAAAACTAAGATCATGGCATCTGGTCTCATCACTTCATGGCAAATAGATGGGGAAACAGTGGAAAAAGTGTCAGATTTTATTTTTCTGGGCTTCAAAACCACTGCAGATGGTGACTGCAGCCATGAAATTAAAAGACGCTTGCTCCTTGGAAGAAAAGTTATGACCAATCTAGACAGCATATTAAAAAGCAGAGACATTACTTTGCCAACAAAGTTCCATCTAGTCAAGGCTATGGTTTTTCCTGTAGTCATGTACTGATGTGAGAGTTGGACTATAAAGAAAGTTGAGTGCCGAAGAATTGATGCTTTTGAACTGTGGTATTGGAAAAGACTCTTGAGAGTCCCTTGGACTGCAAGGAGATCCAGTCCATCCATCCTAAAGGAAATCGGTCCTGAATATTCATTGATATTCACTGACTGATGTTGAAGCCGAAACTCCAATACTTTGGCCACCTGATGCGAAGAATTGACTCATTTGAAAAGACCCTGATGCTGGGAAAGATTGAAGGAAGGAGGAGAAGGGGACGACACAGGATGAGATGGATGAATGGCATCAGAACTCAAGACATGAGTTTGAGTAAACTCTGGGAGTTGGTGCTGGAAATGGAGGCCTGGTGTGCTGCAGTCCATGGGGTCACAAGGAGTCAGACATGACTGAGCAACTGAACTGAACTGAGTATGAAAGTGAGAGTGAGAGTGAAAGTGAAAGTCAAGTCCAACTCTTTGCGACCCCATGGACTGCATGGAATTCTCCAGGCCAGAATACTTGAGTGGGTTGCTGTTCCCTTCTCCAGGGGATCTTCCCAACCCAGGGATCGACCCAGGTCTCCTGCATTGCAGGTGGATTCTTTACCATCTGAGCCACCAGGGAAGCCTTGATAATAGGGTAAATGAGCAATTATAGGCTAGGAAGTCTACTTTAAAATAAATTTGCTTTTAACATGTGGGTAATAATTCCAACTTTAAAGCTAAAACAGATTCTTCTCATTGTGTAGATTTCTTCCCATATCCTGCCACCCTGCCTCCACAATGGTAATGGATTTGTGACTAAGACTGGTGTCATCATAATGTTCTTGGGACAGAATGATAGTCCAGTGACTCATCAGGCACTAGAAAGGGAAAATATTCAAGAAATTTAACATCACTGGCATTTGAAATATTTCAGTACTGTGAATCTCTTCCTAAAAATAAGGACAACAAAATAACTTTATGCACTGATAAAAGCCACAAGTCAAAACAACTGTGACAAAGCACAGAACAAATTATAAATTACTTAAAAAAATCATCATGGTTACTCATAAAAATCTCAACATTTGCCAACCAATTTTTCTTGTCAAAATACCTTGTTTCTTCTGGGGTTTATAACCTCAATTTGTCCAATTTCTCTCCATAAATGCTCTTTTTAATGGCTGGGGCACACAACAGTATTCAGATTCTAAAGACTTGTTTCTGTAGGAACAACATTTGAGAAGCAGATGAGTACCTTTCAAAGGCATTTGTAGTTGAGATTGTGGATGAGAATGATGGGGAAAATGAAAAAAAGTTATCTGAGGACTCTGGCCTATGCCAAGAAACAAGTGAGTAGAGCAGGAGGTTTGAAACACAGCTCAGGTAACTAAATGGCAGGCAACTCTCAGATTGTTGGCCTCTCAGTTTTTCCTTTCTAGCCTTATTTATCCCTGGTCTTCGTTCCTTTACTCAACCCATGCTCCTGTTACTTCTCTTCCCTGACTCCCTATCCTCCATTCTTCTTTTCCTGTCGTTCTCTCTGTGCATATTGGCCTTCGGAGATCTATACTTCAGAGAAAACTGGGCTGTGAGACCCGCAAAAATGGATATCTATCCCTTTGTGGTTGCTTCTAGGAAATACTAACCATACTTAAGATATGATTAATTTCCTAATATCTTACCACCAGTAAGATATTAAAACTCATTAAAAGTTAAAAACTTTTATTATTATTAAGAACATTTAATATTTTATGGTTGTGGTTCAGTTGCTAAGTCGTGTACTACTCTTTGTGACTCTGTGGACTGCAGCACGCCAGGCTCCCCTGTCTGTCACTATCCGCTGGAATTTGCTCAGATTCATGTCCATTGAGTTGGTGATGCTATCTAACAATCTCATCCTCTGCCTCCCCCTTCTGTTGCCTTCAACCTTTCACAGCATCAGGGTCTTTTCCAATGAGTTGGCTCTTTTCATCAGTTGGCCAAAGTTTTGGAGCTTCAGCTTCAGCATTAGTCTTTCCAATAAATATTCAGGGTTGATTTCCTTTAGGATTGATTAATTTGCTCTCCTGGCAGTTCAAAGGATTCTCAAGAGTCTTTTCTGGCACCACAATTCAAAAGCATCAGTTCTTCAGCGTTCAGGCTTCTTTGGGTCCAACTCACACATCTGTACATGACTTCTGGCAAAACCATAGCTTTGACTATATGGACCTTTGTTGGAAAAGTAATGTCTGTGCTTTTTAATATGCTGTATAGGTTTGTCAGAGCTTTCTTTCCAAGGAACAAGTGTCTCTTAATTTCATGGCTGCAGTCACCCTCCACAATGATTTTGGAGCCCAAGAAAAGAAAACTTGTCACTACTTCCACTTTTTTCCCTATTTGTCACAAAGTGATGGGACCAGATACTATGATCTTAGCATTTTGAATGCTGAGTTTTAAGCCAGCTTTTTCACTCTCCTCTTTCACCCTCATCAAGAGGCTCTTGAACAGAGAATGGATAATAGTGGGAAAATTGCTGAAATTTGAGGAAAAGGGTTATAGTTTAGTTGATAATACTGTATCAAGGCCAATTTCCTGTTCTCGATTGTTGTATTATGGTTATGTAAGATGATAACATTAGAGGAAGCAGGGTGAGAGATGTAAAGGAACATTTTTTCATATTATTTTTTCAACTTTTCTGTAAGTCTATAATAGTTAAAAATAATATTTCAATAAAATAAGGTAAAATAAGAATAATGGGTAGTCAATGAGGCAAACACTAGGACGCGGGTCAAATATCTAGAAAACTTAGATGATGGGAAGATTTTGATCCTATTTTTCAGTTAAAATGATTGAGAAATAGAGAAGTTCTTTGATGTAACCACAGTATACTGTACGTAAATACCTTCGTCTTCAGCTCGGGTTTGACTATTATGATTCTATGACAAGGAGAGTTACATAGAATGAAAAATATTATGTGATATTTATTTTCTTCATAAAGTTAGGATGATTTTTTGAAATGCATGTTCATTTATGATTGGGGAGTATTGGAAGCGATAGTGAGGAATCTCAATAAAATGACATCTAACAATCATGAAAGTATAAAGTTACATATTACTTATGTTAAAATCAGAATAGCAGTAGATGATATGTGCTACGCGTGCATATGTGGGTGGGGGAAATTTTTATTTTGGGAAAGTGTCACAACATTCCAAGAAACTGTGATTTTACTATTCTCACCAAAAGGCTGTTAGTAATACAGAAAAACTGCTTTGGAAAAATGTTTTATTATTAAGATAAAATTGCAACAAAAATATCCTGTCTTGAAGTCTGTACCTTTGTGTAAATGATGTGCTAAGTGAAGTGAAGTGAAGTCGCTCAGTTGTGTCCGACTCTTTGCGACCCCGTGGACTGTAGCCAGCCAGGCTCCTCCGTTCATGGGATTTCCCAGGCAAGAGTACTGGAGTGGGTCGCCATTTCCTTCTCCAGTGGATCCCCCCAACCCAGGGATCAAACCCAGGTCTCCCGTATTGTAGGCAGATGCTTTTACCGTCTGAGCCATCAGGGAAGTCCTCAAATGATGTGCTAAAGCCCCCCACTATTATTGTGTAACTGTTGATTTCCCCTTTCATCAATGTTAGCATTTGCCTTATATACTGGAGTACCCTATGTTGGGTGCATGTATACTTACAGTTGTTATATCTTCTTCTTGGATTGATCCCTTGATCATCACATAGTGTTCTGCCTTATCTCTTGTCACAGTCTTTATTTTAAAGTCTATTTTGTCTGATATGAGTATTGGTACTCCAGCCATCTTTTATTTCCATTTGCATGGAATATCTTTTTCTATCCCCTCAATTTCAATCTGGACGTGTCCCTAGGTCTGAAGTGGATCTCTTGTAGATAGCATATATATTGGTCTTGTTTTGGTATCCATTCAACCAGTTTATCCTTTTGATTGGAGTGTTTAATCCATTTATATTTAAGGTAATTACCGATATGTATGTTCCTATTGGGCATCCCAGGTAGCTCAGAGGGTAAAGAATCTGCCTGCAATGCAGGAGACCTGAGTTCAATCCCTGGGTCAGGAAGATTCCCTGGAGAAGGGAATGGCTACCCACTCTAGTATTCTTATCTGGGAAATCCCATGGACAGAGGAGCCTGGTGGCCTATAGCCCATGGGATTGCAAAGAATAGGACACAATAGAGCAACTGAGCACACACACACAGATTCAACAGGTTAAAAATTAGAGGCCTTTCTTTAGTTTTCCAGAAGGTGGTGCTATAGCACAAGTGTTTGGCATTTTTGGCCTGCGCTATTTGTATTTGAAAAGCAGCACTTTCCACCGTCTCTGCTTAGAGTTGATGTCCAGTATCCCCATGGTCGCTGCTTCTGCTCCGGGGTCACTTGTGCCTTGCTGCTGCTGTTTTCTCTGTCATCACTGCAAGGGGTACCAGGACATTGGGCACTTAAGTCACATTTGCCATTTCTTGAGCCACAGGCTCAGCCACCACAGGGAGTGGAGGGTTGGGGGTGCCTGGGTTGTGGCCCGTTCTGCCATGTCAGATTCATGGGCTGCACTCGTGTGGGAAAGCAGCAGGGGACCAGATTCTTGGAGGCACGTTTCACTTCCACTGCTGCCCCGCTATCTATCTGACTGTGGGCGCTGCTGTGGCTGGGAGGCCAGAGTTGTGTGTGGTTTCCCTTGCTGCTCCCAAGTTCTCTGGGATGGCAGGCCGAGCTGCTGCAATCAGAGGGCCACGATTGCAGGCACTGCCTCTGCTGTCCCCCAGGTTCCACCTCCTCTATGAGTTCCAGTTTACCCACCTTCAGATGTACAGGTATGTGGAATTCTCCAGGGTCCCCTGCTTTGGGCAGAGGAACCTTCATGGTCAGTGTTTTGCTGGTTGTAGATTGAAGGGGAGAGATAGAGTGTCTCACCCAGTTATGATGCTGATGTTAACTCTGCTTCTCTCACTTTTAATGTTCAGGTAATAGTTTAAAATTTTCTGCCTTTTAATGTACACATATACACCTGTGTTTTCGGTATTTTGGGGGAAAATCTTCAAAATTAAGTTTTGAGTAGCACGATTAATAGATCCACCAATATGATTTTTAAAAATTGCAGTCAATAAAAGTTTTAATTATACAATTTTATTTTAGCACCTTCTTTTGTACTGGAACACAGAATTCTCCAGCTTGGATAATATTATAACTTATGTGGTTGAACAGTCTTCCTGAAGGAAAAAAGGCTAATCCAATTTTACCTCTAAAATCTGTTAGGTATTTAGTAATTTTGTCCATTCTCTTTGGGGGGGAGGAGGGGTGGACTGAAAGATAATTGAGGCAGGGATTGCACTTGGTACTTTATAAGTATGCAATGTTGTCAGTAGCTCCATTTTAAGGATAAGGAAATGGGTTTATAGACATAAAGTGGTGGCTGGGAACACGTAGTAGGCAGCAGAGGTGAAGCTGAACTCCACTGGATTTACCAGCTTCCCCCTTCTCCTGCCTTAGTATCTATGAGCCACTCCAATTTAACCTCCATGGCCACATCTATCTACTTCAGTGGTTACTTCTCATTTTCCTTCTGCCTCTTCCTTGGCCATTCTCTTTTACAGCTTCAGATTTCCTTTGTTTAAATGTCTTGATATGAATAGCCCCAAATTATTGATGAAAATGAGTAGTTTCCATTGAAAAGTCTTCATTCTAAATCCCTTTCTCATCTGATTGAGGCAAAAAATAAGCACACTTGACCACAAATTCTTAAAGAGAAGGCTCACCTATTAGAGTAGTGCTATATGTAGGAACCATATTTCATTATCTTCTACCCCTTAATCCTAGACACAGAGGTCTTCTCAATCCTGGATCCCATAGGTTTATCAATGAGTATGTCTGATGCTCAGGCTTCCCAGGTGGTTCCGTGGTAAAGAATCTGCCTGCCAATGCAGCAGACACTGGTTTGATCCCTGGGTCGGGAAGATCCCCTGGAGGAGGAAATGGCAACACATTCCAGTATTCTCGCCTGGGAAATCCCATGGACAGAGGTGCTTAGTGGGCTACAGTCCATGGGGTCACAAAAGAGTCAGACACAACTTACTGACTAAACAACACGCTTGATGCCAATACAGCAAATAGACTTTAATGAGCTCTTTTGGTACTCAGCACCCTGCCCTGCGGCTGGATAGCCATAATTATGTCTTTTGTGGAAGCTCTGAAGAACAGGGTCAAGTGTCAGCCAGTATCTCAGGTTAATCACAAGATACACCAAGACAATGTCCTCGACTGCCTGGCTTCACACAGTTGTATTGTGGTCTTGACTCTTTGCTTCTTGGCATCACAAATGGCAGACAGTGATCAGCAGCTTCTTTTATCTCACTCAGATTCCAAATGGAAGTAGCTCTAGGTTAGTTGCTCAAAGCCAGTTGCTAAATGGCCAATTTAATGAATTTGTTTTAAAAAAAAAAAAACCTAATTCATTTTACCTTATCAAGAAGTTTTAATCTTAGTATCTTTTAAAAAACATTAAATTTGTCTCTCAAATATTTCTTGCTGCGGTAAGGCAAAAGAACAGTGCAAGACAAATAACATAGCCATACTGAAGCATGATCTTTAAAATATACTTGGGTATAAAATATTCTCATAAGTTCTTGTGAAAGCGTATTTTTTCTGTCAACCAAACAAAACAGTTAAATGAGTAAATCTGGCCCATGGCTTTCTATGAACTTCCCTTTTGTGTCTGCGTGGCAAGGTTGGTGTCGTTTCAGTCTGATCAGTTCTTAAGTCCCATGACTTTTTTCCTTTGAAATTTGTTTGCCTGTCATTCTATATATCTGCTAACCAGGATCAATGGATTGAGTTTGTCTCCACCTTAAAACATATTTATTTGCCATTTTTGTAAATTCTTGACTATCACTCCCCCATCATCATGGTTATCCAGGACAAACTCTTGGACACCCTGCTGGGAGTAGGTCATTCCAAGGAGTGAGCACTGTGATCAGTTAATGGTTCATTAACCTTTTTCTGTTCATGCTCATATCTGAGATACCTCATGGTTTAATAAAGTCTCTGCGATGCCAAGATATACATATACACAAGCAGTGAAGCCTAACTGAACGGTGAGCATCTCCAGAAATAATAGCTCTGGGGTTTAAGTTTCTCAGTTTCACCACTACTGACATCTGGGGAGTGGAAAGTCCCTTGGGGATTTTGGGGTTTGTCCTGTGTATTACAGGATGTTCAGCAGCATCTCTGACTTTCACCTACTAGATACCAGTAGCACCCTTTCTCAGTTGTAACCAAAAATTTCTCTGGACACCTGCCAAATGTCTTGTGAGACAACACTGTCCCAAGTGTACAAATCCTGAAGTTGATTTTCAGCACGACCCTCTCACAGAGAATTCTAAAACCCTTATTTAGGATTTCATCAGAAAGTCCAGTGTTTTAAACTTCACTTACATCACACAGAGGTTTCAGCTCAAAGGTTTCACGATGGCTCATAATATGCTAGCATATAGTAGACAGCCATACAGAGACTGTTGGAGGCTACAGACTTGATCTACTGTTATCTTTATTACGTAAGTGGTTATGTTTCTCGTTGAGCCCTCAAATACTGGCCTGTTTAGATTGAGGATGTCCTCCAAGGCAAAATAGCATTCAGTTGCCAGTCTGGTTATTGAGTTACGGGTACAATCTGATTTTGTTTGATTTTTTTCCCAATAAAAATCTTTCTTTTTAAACCAAATAGGCTGTAGGAAATCAAACTGTACAAGATCACATCATCATCGCCATGTGAAAAACACTGCTGAGAACAATGCTGCATGGGCTAAAAGAATCTATGGGCTCAACACTTCCACTAAACGGTTTGAAATCCCTTTCATAGTAATGAAAAGAATACCCACTCAGGCCTAAGAAATTAGTTATAAGATTGTAATTTCATTTTTTCATCACAATGCTTCTACAACTTTTAAAAATTGAGATACAATTGGCATATTAACATTAGAATTTTAATTATGCTTTTAAATGCCATCTATGCTACCCTCTAAATACCACTGGGGAGTTGGTGTTAATAAGACTGTTTTTCCAAGAAATACTTATCAAGGGTAAGTATCCACTGTTTTTTAAAGATACTTGATAGACTACTACTTACAGACAAGATGCTTTAAGTAGTGGGTCTTCGTAATTCTGTATACATGTGTGTGTACCTAGTTGCTCAGTCATGTCTGACTCTTTCTGACCCCATGGACTGTAGCCCACCAGGCTCCTCTGTCCATGGAATTCTACAGGTAAGAATACTCAAGTGGGCTGCTGTGCCCTCCTCCACGGAATCTTCCCAACCCAGGACTCTATTATACATGTAGGAGGCGGAAAAAAACCAAATTGCTCCAACTCCCTACATAATTGAGGTTAGGTCTATTTTAAAGGAAGCCTTCAGTTTCAAGCTTAAATCAGCTTAACCTGGATCTCCCTGCTGCTGCGGCTGCTGCTAAGTCGCTTCAGTCATGTCTGACTCTGTGCGACCCCATAGACGGCAGCCCACCAGGCTCCCCCATCCCTGGGATTCTCCAGGCAAGAACACTGGAGTGGATTGCCATTTCCTTCTCCAATGCATGAAAGTGAAAAGTGAAAGTGAAGTTGCTCAGTCATGTTCGACTCTTAGCGACCCCACGGACTACAGCCTACCAGGCTCCTCCATCCATGGGATTCTCCAGGCAAGAGTACTGGAGTGGGGTGCCATTGTCTTCTCCACTGGATCTCCCTAGAACTGCTAATTCAAAATTCCCTAAGGTTGAAGCTACCTGTGGAAAAATCCTCGCACTGTTGCAGAGAGATGATGGGCAAGACTCTCTTTCATGACAGCCTCCCTTTATTTCCAAGCTTCCTGCTTGCATCCCTTGTCCTTTCTAATCTAATCCATGTCCTATAGTTTTTGACTCATAGTCTTTTCAGTCTATGATAATTCAAATAAGAACAGGAGGTGTGTGTGTATCTGTGCAATTAGCACATAGGTATATTTCTTAATTTTGTTAATCTAACCTGTTATCTTATATACGTATGTATATAAATATTCTTTACATATGCATGCGCACACACACACACACACACACACACACACAGACTCACATTCTCACTTAGGAGGGCAAAAGCTTGGTCAGCTTATGCTCCCAAATTACAGGAAAATAAAAGATGTCTGAAGACATAACTTGGGAATGAGGTCACAGGTACTTTTTTTACTATAAGAAAATTTGTTTAAAACAACACCAACTAAAAAAATGGAAACTCTAAAAATTCATATGCCTCTTACAAAACATCTGAGATGGTAAACACCCATGCACAAAAATCACAGATTCAACTATGTCAACTAAGATAGAAGAAAAATAAGTCTGTTTTCCTTTTGATTTTATATAATTTAGTGATTTTATTTGACACTTTTAAAATTCATTTTGGACCTAGCATGTCCTGAGGTTTTATACACTGACCAAACTGCTCTGCTAGAGACAGTCAAGTTCAATAGCGATTTTCTTTCATATTTATCCATTTTTGTTTGAGAAATATAAGGAGTCTGTATCACTTTTTATTTTATATGACATAATCATTTTTATTATACATTTATTTAAATCACTTTGGACCAAGCATGTCCTTCGGTTTTACCCACTCATCAAACTGCTCTGCAGTGAGATAGCCAAGTTCAATAGCAGTTGCCTTTAAGGTTGATCCATTTTTGTGTGCAGCCTTGGCGATCTTGGCGGCTTTGTCATACCCTGAAGAAATTAAAAGGTGACATAGGAGTTAGTAGTGAAACTTGGTTTTCTAAAGCAAGAGTAATCATTATTATTTATTTGACGCTACCAACCTCTTAAGTAAACATTTTTTAATCTTAAAAATATTTAGCAGTGGGTTATCTTGATAGCTGTCACTTCTTACACAGAATAAAACCTTTCTTCACTTTTCTTAAGTAATACGTACCTCACATTCTATAAGATGTGTCCCTAAACTGAAATGCTCACTAATACAGATATTTTCATAAGGGGGAAAATATATACACATAAGACATCTCTCTCTACACACACAAACACACACATACACACGTAGCACCAAGACATAGAAGTCTACATCTGGGTAGTATAAATGTGCTGTTTCAATAGTATGTTTAACCAAAAATAATTATCTTTCTAACAAAGCATTAATAAGCTTAGTGCTGCAGCAGTACAAAAAATACAGGACTGCATGACCAGGAACTGTGGTAAAGGTAAAGGGCTCTAAGAGGGAAGAGAGAGGAGAGTCCTCTCACAATGAGGGAGGAGCAGGCAGGGCTCTGAGGAGACACACACCTTCAGAGCTTCCAGCATCTCTTTCTGTTCTCCACTCTTTTCAGACGGTACACAGTACAAGTAGGGAAGTTTCAGACAAACATATACTTGCACAAGAGGTCACAGATCTACTGTTTACATCAAAGTTATTTGCTTTTAAAATTAATAGAGGCAGGGCAATTCTGGTTATCTTGATTTAATGTAATTTTTTTAAAAAGGCAAAAACCAGAAAGAAGAGAAATTAACAAAAATGAAACCAATGAAGGAGGAAAAAAAAACAAGATTAGAGGGGTATGAACAAAGAGAAGTCTGCAATGATTATCCACTAAGCAAGATGTGCAGCCAAATAAATATTTTTAAAAAATGTTATGTGTCATGTGCAGTTATTAACCACCTACAAAATGTTATGTGTCATGTGTGATTATCAACCACATATAAGATGTTACTCATAGTATCAATTAATCTACTATAAAACATTATGGACATAGTTAATACAAAATTAACACTGAATGCTAAACATGTTGAAATGGGCATTTACTGATCAAACTAACTTTGAAAGAATTCTCATGTTAAACCTTTGGGGTTAATATTAGACATTCCATACTTTAATGTTAATAATGACATTAACGTTAATAATGACATTAAAGTCTATGCATTATGCTAACCCTTTCAGTTTTCATTCAAGTCCCAAAAACATGACTACCTATTATACATAATGAGCACAATCAGAACCCATGATGTGGAGTTGTAAGGCTCATGCTTTGTCACCAGTCAGGCGTGCTTTTGCCCACTTATTCTTGAACGGCCTTTACCTCACATTAAACTGACTCAAAGAAAGATATCAATCATTCTGCTTTAGGAGTATCTCTAATTTAAACATTTTAGTAACAAATTCTGGAATATAAACATGATGAAACACTTATCCCATGAGCCTCTGGGTTCCTCTGTGCATCTCTCTAGCTGAATGCTAAGGTACAATAATTTCAAAAGAATCCAGTATTATTGCCAATTTTCATACTATTCCAAAAACAGACAGTATATTGGGCTCACAGCTACCTGCAGCAGTCAGGAGCTCTAACTTTATAAGACTGAAGTTATAGTTTGACATGAAGCCCAGATATAAAATCAGCCTTGAAAGTATAAGATTATTAAAGACTTTTTTAAAACAGTACTCATATCACACCAAAAGACTGCATCATAACTTGTTCTAATGTACAAAACCCTCAGCTCAGCAGTAAGGAAATGGTGGGAAAAGGCTTTTAATACATTATAACATAAAGCAGTGAGTGCCTCAAAATCTATGAGTTAAAATAGTGTATTTAACAGGGATCATTATGGTCGATCTATAATCCAAGTTAACAAGTTTGAATCTATATAATGAAATATTTATAAATCTGGAAAAGGCCTGCAACACAAAAGCCACAGTTTTAGACAAAATATTTCCCCCCTTTCCCTATAAGAAATGCATACATAACCCTTTTTTTTTTTTAATTTAATCCATTTCTGAGTTGAATAAAACAACAACAACAAAAGTATAGTAGCATCTAGACAAGGTAGAAAAATGAGTTCGTTCAGTGTTGTTAGTCAGCAAGTCCCAACAATACAAACTGAGAGGATATTTAGTATCTGAATTTAATGTCCCATAGTATCTAAATCCTATTAAGATTAAAATAAGCTTTAAGTTCTACTTCTGAACTTGCCACATTTCAAATAAAATGAAGTATAATCAATCAAGTTTTTGAAAGAAATATTACACCATAAAGGTTATAAATAATATATATAGCATCTTTCAACACAATTCAAAATGTCTTTAAGACAATGTTCAAAAGAAATCTGTTGTTCACTAACATTGATCCAGTAGTCTTAGTCTCTTAAAACTTTCTCAGCTTTTAAACTGTATATTCAAAATGACATTGTTATTCTTTAAACGCATACCTATGTGAGGATTAAGAGCTGTCACCAACATTAGGGACTCATTCATCAGCTTGCTAATCCTTTCTGTGTTGGCCTGGATTCCCACCACGCAGTTTTCTGTGAAGGAAACCGATGCATCTCCCAGCAGTCGGGCTGAGTGTAACACATTTTTAATCTGAGAGAGAGACAGATTTATTAAGCCTAGCTTTTTTCTTTGTTCGATAACATATTTGCTAGTTCATATATGAATATAATTCAATTAACATATAGCACTCTTACAACCTGTAAGAAATCATACCCCCAAAAAATATGAAAGAAACTATAAACATTTGAGGACAGAGAAGTGCTTTTTTAAGAGGTGAAAAGGCATAAACACAAAAAAACTAAAGCACGAGATAGTCTGTGGTATTATAAAATACAGGTATGAAATGTTAAAGAACGCAGAGAAAGAAAATAAATTCCAGTTGTAGGAGTTGATGAAGTTCTACTGATGGAGAGAACTGAAATAGTCAGAGGTTGTAAAGTTCAGCGTGTGTGTGAGGCAATGAGTGAAGCCAGGGCTTCTCAGTTCTTAATGATCAGCATGTTAGTTTGTTTTAGCATTTTTTGTGACATTTCCAACATATATTAAAATAAATATATATCCGCATCCTAATCTCTCTGGTCTAAAATCCCAGGGTCTGAAAACAGTACTTCCAACAGTGGACTCACACAGAACTTCCAAGGTTTAATTTGATACTAACAACTTTATTATATCGCAAATGTTGATTATCTCGACTTACTATTAAAAACAAAACAGATCTTTTAAAAAAAAACTGCAAGACATTTAATGTTATGCACATGTATCTGCCAGGCAGCTGGTGTTAACTGTTTGGAATCTGACCTGAAAGGAAAAGCTTTTTAATATGAGATGTCCTTTTGTCTGTCTTCTATTTTCCACTAGAGTGCATATCACATAAGGGCAAAAAAATTTGTTTTGTTCATTGCTCTATCACTAGCAACCAGGACAGTGCCTGACATAGACTAGTACTCAGTCAATATTTAATGAATACAGTGAATGAATAAACATAATATTTGTCATTTGCATGTTATCAAATTAAAATCAGACTTTACATCAGATACAAACTACAAATAAGCCTTTAATATATATTTAGATATAACACTTCACACAAATAGAGGACTCTAATAGGTAACAGTTCCATTATCTGAAGTTGGGGAAACTGGATAAAAGATGATGCCATTTTGTTCCATCTTCACAAAGATGAAGGAAATAGAACAGATTTGAACACTGAGTGGACACAATGTTTTCAAGGTGTATGGAAGAGTAAGACCAATCATAGTCTTGAGAGAGAAAGGAAAGAGAACTAGATAGAAATTACTGAATAAACCAAGGACAAAAGTGTCTCAAGGGACAAGTCTAGGTCAGATGGCAGTTAAGAGCCGTGGCATGTCTGTTGGACTCAACAGTGCTACAAAAACAATTCAAATACAAGTGCAAGTGTGGAAGCCCAACTGCAGTGCATATGCAAGTGAGAGTGGGCATTCCTTTACAACAGCTGAATTTGGAGAGGAAGAAAGCAGCAGTAAGAAGGAGACAGAATGGAGGCAGAGTTTCTTTCCTCTGTTTATTAACTGAGGAACTAGAACTTATTTCTAGCAGTTGGCGTCCCCAGTGGCTAGGGACAAGAAAGAAACCTATAACCCACTTTCAGAATTTTTCTTCCTGTTATAAAAAGCAAACCATCAATTACTTAAGCTAAAAGTCACCTAATTAAATATCCAGGATTAATCTTCTAACATTAATATATGCTTGACTTCCAACTGCTACTCATATTATCTTAACACCTAATGAACTTTAAGAAATCTTTATGAAAGACAAAAACCAAGACAACTAGCTTTGGGTCAAAGGCATTAAAAATCAAAAACTTACCATCATTGGCTTGAAAACATTCAACTCAAAATGTCCATTGCTGCCTCCAACGGTAACAGCGACATGATTCCCCATGACTTGGGCTGCAACCATGGTCATTGCTTCACACTGGGTGGGGTTCACCTTTCCTTCAAGAAAACCACATCGAGCACACCGATGGATTCAAGTATGAGTTAAAATTAGGTTTTAGATCAAATAAACAAGAAAAGAAGGAAAGACAAAGCAAGACATATAATAAAGCAAGGCCCCAACCATATCTGTGTAGCCTCCCATACCTCACTGGCCAAAGCCCAAAGCAAAAAATGAAATAAGAGACATGTGATATAATTCTTTTTATTCAACCCATTAAGATCACTTTAATAGCCTGTTCTAGAATTCTATTTGCTTTGGGTTGTGAAAGAACTATTTACACATTTTCTAATATGGAAATCAGAATACACGATACTAACTAAAATTGTTTTCTCCTATATTGTTGGTGATGCTCCCAGAAGTTCTGATCAAAGGCAGCCCTAAGCACATTCTGAAACAAGTGTGCCACATACGTCCCCATCTACTTACAGATCATGTTAAACTAAAACAGCCGTGCTTTGTAGATGAGAATGCCTGGGTTCTAATCAAGTTTCAGTTCTAACATTTATCAGCTATGTGGTGATTGTTGTTGTTTAGTTACTAAGTCATGTCAAACTAGTTGCGACCCCACAGACTGTAGTGCCCCAAGCTCATCTATCCATGGAATTTTCCAGACAAGAATACTAAAGTGGGTTGCCATTTTCTTCTCCAGGGGATGTTCTTGACCCAGGGATCAAACCTGCATCTCCTGCTTGGCAGGTATATTCTTTACCAATGAGCCACCTGGGAGCCAGCTACATGATTACCTGGCATGATACTGCTTCCTGGTTCATTTTCAGGCAAAATTAGTTCTCCCAGTCCAGAGCGAGGACCAGAACCCAGAAAACGAATATCATTTGCGATCTTCATCAGACTGCAAGCAGTAGTATTCATGGCTCCACTGAGTTCAACCAAAGCATCATGAGCAGCCAGAGCTTCAAACTTATTTGGAGCTGTGACAAAAGGTAAGCCTGAAGAAAAAAATCAATAACCTGTATGAGTTAACAGGTAAAATTAAACATTTTTCTAATATCAGCAAGTTAAACAGAAACTGTCAGTATATGAACATAAGCAAAAACAGAATAAAAATTTAACTTCATAAAGAAATGCTTAAGACTCAAGCTTTCTCTACATTTCTTCAAGATGTCCTGAGGAGTAGAAGGAATCTAATGATACTAGCACATTTAAAAGATAAAACAAGCACAATTAATGTTGAAAGAAATATAAAATACTAAATGAAAAATCATTCTGCTATTGCAAACACATGTGTATGATGCCGTGAGTAAAGATGAAAAGTAGGTAAAATTCACTCCACTCGATTCCGAACTCCTTTCCTAGTACAATTTTCCCCCCATTTGAGGCATCCTACTCTCTTCTCTTGGAGAAGGCAATGGCACCCCACTCCATTACTTTCACCTAGAAAATCCCATGGACGGAGGAGCCTGGTAGGCTGCAGTCCATGGGGTCGCTAGAGTCGGACACGACTGAGCGACTTCACTTTCACTTTTCACTTTCATGCATTGGAGAAGGAAATGGCAACCCACTCCAGTGTTCTTGCCTGGAGGATCCCAGGGACGGGAAGCCTGGTTGGCTGCCATCTATGGGGTCGCACAGAGTCGGACACGACTAAAGCGACACAGCAGCAGCAGCAGCAGCAGTCTCTTCTCTGGGCTTTTCAGGTGGCGCTAGTGGTAAAAACATGCCTGCCAATGAAGGAGATGTAAGAACTACAAGTTTGATCCCCGGGTCGAGAAGAGCCTCTGGAGGAAGGCATGGCAAACCACTCCAGTATTCCTGCCTGGGAAATCCCATGGACAGAGAAGCCGGGTGGGCTAGAGTCCACGGACTCGCAAAAGACACTACTGAAGTGGCTGAGCACACATGCATTCTGTTCTCTAGCCAGGACCTACAAGCTCCTCTGTGAGATCAGGAAGTCAAAATGAACTAGACATTCTCAGTCGCTCCCATGTTCAAATTTTTAAAGATCTACATATTCTAGACCCCATATTACAATTCTCACTGATTAAAGTTTAATTAAAAGTCAAATCTCTGCTAGTAAGCAATAATAAGAAATGTAGAATTATCTGTACTCTCTGTTAAGATCTGCATGTTAATAAGAGTTTTCTGGAGACAACAGCTCTAGTAACAGTTACTATTATTGAGACCTTCAAAAAGGTCATTAATTCAAAGAAATGTCACAGTATGCCATAGGGAAAAAAGAAATTAAGCCAGTCAATCTCTAACATACTTGTTATTCAAATGAATTTCTCACCAATCATTTGATTCTTCCTACTTTGAAAACAAGTATTCAAAACAGCTTTAGTGGTGATTTAGTTGCCAAGTCATGTGACTCTTGCAACCCTATAGACTGTAGCCCACCAGGATCCTCTGTCCATGGGATTTCCCAGGCAAAATTACTGGAGTGGGTTGCCATTTCCTTCTCCAGGGGATCTTCCCAACCCAGGGATCACACCCAGGTTTCCTACATCGCAGTCAGGTTCTTTACCAACTGAGCCACCAGGGAAGCCTACAACAGCTTTAAATGGAAAATAATTGAATACTACCAGATAGTAAATGAAATTAGCACTAATAGATTTTAATAATTACATGTTATATGAACTTACAGATGGAATACTGGATAAGGATTAATATCACAACTTCTAAAACAGACACAAAGTAGATGACTGATGGGGAAGTATTATTTCTAACTTTAAATCTGTAAGAATTCAAAGCAGAAACACCCAGAAAAACACAGACTGGTCTAATGGTAATAAGTAGTAAGCCATGTTATCACCTACCTGTGAGCACAGCCACTTTTGCAGCAACCTTTTCTGCAAAGCCAATTCTAGTATTTAAACCAGTGCCAACAGCAGTGCCCCCAGCAGCGAGCTCATAAATTCTTGGCATGGCAGCTTTTATTCTTGTTGTTGCATATTTCACTTGTTGAACATAACCGCTAAATTCCTGAAAAAATAAAGAAATTAAGGTGAGAGTATACAATTTCCTAATGGCATGTAAGTCACTCTAACTGCATTGAATATAAGTTTTTAAAAAACACATCTCAGGTACAAAATTAGAAGCTACTCAAGTGGCAATTACATTAATGTATATGATAAGCAATGTACAAGGGTGAAAGGGCATTTAGAAACCTATCAGGTAGGCCATGCCACTGATAACAACATGCACCCTACCTATAAACTATAAACTACTCTTTTAATAGAAAACCAACACAGGAAATAAACGTAAAAAAACACAACTTTACTACATTAAATTATTGGTTTATATGCAAATGATTTATTTTGTTGGTGCATTTCAAATAACTTGAAGAAAGAAAAAAACTGAATCTCCTTAAGACAATTTCAGTTAAAAAACCTGACGTGGAATTTGAGGGTGTTTTAAAAAGCTCTCAAGAAGCTAAGTGACTTATTGAACAGCCTAAGAAGGTAACAGGGTAGAGTAAGACCCTGGGTAGCTTCATGATGCATTTTAATTCTGCTATGAATGCCACACTGCTTCCCAAAGTACAACATACTTTAAGTAAAGTAACCACAGAAATCATCATGTTTGAAACACAGCAAGGGCCCTATTAAGTAAGAACTATGCAAGGACAGAGGGCATAAACTAGAACTCAACTGAGCAAGCCAGGATATACAGTTACACTCAATCTATCTTTTCTTTACCCTATCTAACAACACTGAAACACCATGAATACTTTTGATTAGTACTGGGATTTCACACTGCTCTAAAGAAAATACTTTTTAGAAGATACAACTTCTTTCCATCTGATCTAATATCACTTACATATATACCAGGTGGATTCACTTAAGGAATACATTTTATTAGAGAAAAAATTACACTCAAGAAACTCAAAAGACTATTTCAATAAAACCAAGTATAAATACCTCTGGTAAGATAAACAGAAAAATCTAACTTTCTGTCACAAAGAATGATGATTTTACATAGGAAGCTGAGTCATGGCCCAAATGGACTTTAGCACATAATGGTTTTCCTACATGTAACACTCAAAAAAAACAGGAAAAAAACTAGAAACCAGAGAGATACTCAAAAGTTTCAAAAACAGATACTGTATCTCCTTAGAACTTATGTATGGTAGAGCCAAAATCACTGCAGATGGTGACTGCAGCCATGAAATTAAAAGATGCTTACTCCTTAGAAGGAAAGGTATGACCAACCTAGACAGCATATTCAAAAGCAGAGACATTACTTTGCTAACAAAGGTCCGTCTAGTCAAGGCTATGGTTTTTCCTGTGGTCATGTGTGGATGTGAGAGTTGGACTGTGAAGAAGGCTGAGTGCTGAAGAATTGATGCTTTTGAACTGTGGTGTTGGAGAAGACTCTTGAGAGTCCCTTGGACTGCAAGGAGATCCAACTAGTCCATTCTAAAGGAAATCAGTCCTGGGTGTTTATTGGAAGGACTGATGCTAAAGCTGAAACTCCAGTACTTTGGCCACCTCATGTGAAGAGCTGACTCATTGGAAAAGACCCTGATGCTGGGAGGAATTGGGGGCAGGAGGAGAAGGGGATGACAGAGGATGAGATGGCTGGATGGCATCACCGACTCAATGGACATGAGTTTGAGTGAACTCCGGGAGGTAGTGATGGACAGGGAGGCCTGGCGTGCTGCGATTCATGGGGTCGCAAAGAGCTGGACACGACTGAGAGACTGAACTGAAGAGCCAATGATGTAAAGAGAAATAAGATACAGCTTAAGAAGCAACTTAATTTAGTAAGCTTTATTTAGTCACATCATGTGTACCTCAATTAATCATTTCCAGTTTTCCTCATTCCTGCTGTCATAAACTTAAGGTAAATGATCATGTTTTTTTCCATTGTTTGCTATCAGATGAACAAAACTACAAATGAAATCTTTCCAAATAACCAGCAGCCAAACGCTCACAACTAACTTGAATTTCTACAAAAATACTGTTACTGATACTTGATATAGAATTTGTGTATGTCCTACCTCAAAGTGGAGTGAGCTTACTGAGACAAAATCTGTTCCTTGTATTTCCTCTGCAATGTGTACTATTAGACATTCTTTAAAGTATCACTGAAAGTGAAGTTACTCAGTAGTCTCCAACTCTGCGATTCCATGGACTGTAGCCTACCAGGCTTCTCCATCCATGGGATTTTCCAGGCAAGAGTACCAAAGTGGGTTGCCATTTCCTTCTCCAAGGGATCTTCCTGACCCAGGGATCAAACCCGGGTCTCCCACATTGCAGGCAGACGCTTTACCCTCGGAGCCATCATAAAGAAACATAAAAATGCTTTTTGTATTTTGGAAAAGAGTAATACCTCTTTTACATGTGGCCAAAACATTTAACCACTTTAAAATTAATTTTTAAAGAACTTACTAATTTAGAATAAGAGAGACAAAGGAAGAAATTATGATAATGATACTGATAAAGATGATGACAGCTAACACCAATATGTGCTTACAATATATCACAAACAGTTCTAAGCATTCTACATGAATTAGCTTATTTGAACCTCATAACTATTCTACGAAAGAGATATTATTTTCTTGGTTTTACAGCTAGAAAAACTGACGCAAAGAAAAGCTAAGTTTCCTAAGGTCCAATAGTTTACATATAGCAAAGCTAAGATTTAAACTCAAGCAGACTGATGTGGAGTCTGGTTCATAACCAGTATGCCCTGCTCTTCTCCTGAGTGGATGCCAATAAAATCACTGACAGGTTAATGCAGAATCATCTCTGTTGCTGAACTGAACTGTTACAAACTTGGCCATTTAAACCAGTGTGATTTAGAGGGTAATACATTGGCCATTTGTACCAAGCCCACAATGGAACCAAATCTAATCACACTCAATATACCTGCCCAAGAGTAAGTGGAACAGCATCCTGTGTATGAGTACGCCCAATTTTGATGATCTGGTCAAACTCTTTGGATTTTGCTTCCAGAGCATCATGCAGCTTCTGTAGTCCTGGGAGCAGCACTTCATGAACTTCTATTGCAGCAGCAATGTGCATTGCTGTGGGAAAAGTATCATTTGAGCTCTGTCGGAAAGTTTTCAAAAGAAACATAAAATGTTAAATCATAGGCCAAAAAAACCAAACTTGAATGTCTCAGTTGAAAATCTCACTAAGTGACTACTCAAAATGTGGCATATTTAGTACTCTATTATATTTATGTGTGCCAAGTCACTTAGGATCAAATAAGAAGCAAAAGAAGCAACCTGATTTCCTTTACAGAAGGTATTTAGGTCGGTATTACACAGACCATCTACAATGAATATATTACATATTACTGTATCTACCTGCTAATAAATAACAGCAAGACACAAAGAAATACACCTAGCAAATATAAGGATAGCAGTAATAAAACATCTTACAGTTAAATAACACATACAGTCTTTCACGAACATTTCTTCCTTCACTAAACTTGAGGAAAATTCTGCGAGATAGGTCACCACTTTAAAAATAGAACAGAATCTGTCAAAGAAATTATGTGCCATGCCAAAGTATTTAGAGTTGGCAGAACTGGGACCTGACCAGGTAGTCTATAAACACCATGCTCTTTTGTCAAATGTAAACCTTTACTTTTAAATTACGACGTTATCTTTAACTCTACCTCAGTCCTCTACCTGACCATACACACTAGGTTATTCTGAAGTAGATTTCAGACTTCAATATACATAAAAGATAAACTCATATTTAAATGCAAGTCCTAGGTCTGCAAAATCCTTCACACCATGCAATGTGAAATAAATAAATAAACTTCCTTATACTTTAAATTACACTAGGTACCCAGATCCTGATTTTTAAATATCACTTCCCAATAAGATCCTCCAAAAGGTCTTTGGAAAAATGATTGCTTAGGGGGGTTAGGACAGGAAAAATACAAGATGATAAGCCTGGAGCATCCTGTAGTGGAAAAATTAAGTGCCTTAAAAAAAAAAAGGGATGGTGGCATGTTCAAAGGACACAGGAGTCAACATGCTGTGGCTTTATGGAACGATATGAGTAGCAACATAAAGAATAAAAATACTGGATTATAACCTTAAGAAAAAATATTAATGAATTCATGCTTACATATAAATGATTAAATAAATAAATAAATCCAAGGGGAGAGAGAAGAAGAATATTCTGTAAATATTCCTTACAGAAAAATTTCAATTAATGCAAAAATAAAGAGGGGGGAAAGAAAATTACTACTAAAACATCACAGCAGTAATTGCTATTGGCAAGATCTTCTGATGAATGTTAAAAATTAATAGGCAAAAGTTTAGGGAAAAAGAGGCTGTTTTCATAGCCTCAAAGTTCTCTATTAATTTCACGGTTATTTTAACAAGTGTCCAAAAATTTCTTGATATTTCTCCCTGTAGGAAATAGAGCTTAAGTGCAGTAGCTGGAGTATAGGCTATTGGAAAATGAAGACACCATCTTAACCAAGTGGCAGACACCATCTTAACCAAGTGATTCGAGCTAACATCACCAGTACCAACTTGTGCTATTATCATGTACCCCTGATATGATGCAAGAAGAGCCCTTCATTTCTTAACAATCTTCCCCAAAATCCACAGTCTCAGTCTAATCATGAGAAAACAACAGACAAACCTATATTGAGGGACATTTTATGAAATATCTGACCACTGCTTTCAAAAGTCACAAAGACAAAAAGCAAACTTTCAGATTAGAGGAGACCAAGGGGATGTGATGACAATACAATGTGGAGCATGGACTGGATCCTGGTTAAAAGAAGAAGGACATCAATAGAAAACTAATAAAGCCTGCTTAGGAGTATTGTACCAATCTCAATTTCTTCGTGTGATAAGTGTACCAGGGTTATGTAAAATATTTAATATTAAGGTTAGCTGGGTAAACGGTACATAGAAACTCTGAAATTCTTTGCAATTCTTATAAATAATTTTATTTTTCAAAAGAAAGAGTTTTTAAAATATAAATCAATGAAAATATAAACATATACTAAATTCAAGTATCCTAAAAGTGATTTTTACCCCCTAAAGGTGCTTTTCATGAAATTTAATACATAGACTCAAGATTCATAAAATAAATAAGAAGAACATAAAAGAACTCCTTTCCATTAAAGAATATAAGCAGAATTAATCCTGTCAAAAGTTAATGCCTGTTTTACAAGGGAAATCTCAGCATTCTTCTCAGTTTATACAAGGAAAAGAATTCGTATACTGACCTGGCTTTTATTAACATGATCGTTGGGATGTACAGGTTTCTTGCTGCCAAGTTCACCTCCCAGAATTTCAATTGCTCGATTGCTAATGACTTCATTTACATTCATATTTGTCTGGGTTCCTGATCCAGTCTGCCATACCACAAGTGGAAAATGATCATTTAATTTACCTTCAGCTACCTGCAGAACAAAATGTTAAAAAATGTATTTTAAAAAATAAGAAAAATTCTATATTCATTAAGCTGTTTGAATCAAATGATTGTCGGCATCATTTATAGTACTATTTTAAAGACACTCACTTTTTTCATGTGCTACTATAGTTCCTGGTTGTCCAGCAAATTGAAGCTTCTGCAGTCTAAACACTGCTACTTTATTTTTTCACTTTACAATATTGTATTGGTTTTGCCATATATCAACATGAATCCACCACAGATATACATGCGTTTCCCATCCTGAACCCTCCTCCCTCTTCGTACCATCCCTCTGGGTCGTCCCAGTGCACCAGCCCCAAGCATCCAGTATCATGCGTCAAACCTGGACTGGCGACTCATTTCATATATGATATTATACATGTTTCAATGCCATTCTCCCAAATCATCCCACCCTCTCCCTCTCCCACAGAGTCCAAAAGACTGTTCTATACATCAGTGTCTCTTTTGCTGTCTCGTACACAGGGTTATTGTTACCATCTTTCTATAATTCCATATATATGCGTTAGTACACTGTATTGGTGTTTTTCTTTCTGGCTTACTTCACTCTGTATAATAGGCTCCAGTTTCATCCACCTCATTAGAACTGATTCAAATGTATTCTTTCAATGGCTGAGTAATAGTCCATTGTGTATATGTACCACAGCTTTCTTATCCATTCATCTGCTGATGGACATCTAGGTTGCTTCCATGTCCTGGCTATTATAAACAGTGCTGCGATGAACATTGGGGTACATGTATCTCTTTCAATTCTGGTTTCCTCAGTGTGTATGCCCAGCAGCAGGATTGCTGGGTCATAAGGCAGTTCTATTTCCAGTTTTTTAAGGAATCTCCACACTGTTCTCCATAGTGGCTGTACTAGTTTGCATTCCCACTAACAGTGTAAGAGGGTTCCCTTTTCTCCACACACTCTCCAGCATTTATTGCTTGTAGACTTTTGGATCGCAGCCATTCTGACTGCGTGAAATGGTACCTCACAGTGGTTTTGATTTGCACTTCTCTGATAATGAGTGATGTTGAGCATCTTTTCATGTGTTTGTTAGCCATCTGTATGTCTTCTTTGGAGAAATGTCTATTTAGTTCTTTGGCCCATTTTTTGATTGGGTCATTTATTTTTCTGGAATTGAGCTGTAGGCGTTGCTTGTATATTTTTGAGCTTAGTTGTTTGTCAGTTGCTTCATTTGCTATTATTTTCTCCCATTCTGAAGGCTGTCTTTTCACCTTGCTTATAGTTTCCTTTGTTGTGCAGAAGATTTTAATTAGGTCCCATTTGTTTATTTTTGCTTTTATTTCCAATATTCTGGGAGGTGGGTCATAGAGGATCCTGCTGTGATATATGTTGGAGAGTGTTTTGCCTATGTTCTCCTCTAGGAGTTTTATAGTTTCTGGTCTTATGTTTAGATCTTTAATCCATTTTGAGTTTATTTTTGTGTATGGTGTTAGAGAGTGTTCTAGTTTCATTCTTTTACAAGTGGTTGACCAGTTTTCCCAGCACCACTTGTTAAAGAGATTATCTTTAATCCATTGTATATTCTTGCCTTCTTTGTCAAAGATAAGGTGTCCATAGGTGCATGGATTTATCTCTGGGCTTTCTATTTTGTTCCACTGATCTATATTTCTGTCTTTGTGCCAGTACCATACTGTCTTGATGACTGTGGCTTTGTAGTAGAGCCTGAAGTCAGGCAGGTTGATTCCTCCAGTTCCATTCTTCTTTCTCAAGATTGCTTTGGCTAGTCGAGGTTTTTTGTATTTCCATACAAATTATGAAATTATTTGTTCTAGCTCTGTGAAGAATACCGTTAGTAGCTTGATAGGGATTGCATTGAATCTATAAATTGCTTTGGGTAGTATACTCATTTTCACTATATTGATTCTTCCAATCCATGAACATGGTATATTTCTCCATCTATTAGTGTCCTCTTTGATTTCTTTCACCAGTGTTTTATAGTTTTCTATATATAGGTCTTTAGTTTCTTTAGGTAGATATATTCCTAAGTATTTTATTCTTTTCGTTGCAATGGTGAATGGAATTGTTTCCTTAATTTCTCTATTTTCTCATTATTAGTGTATAGGAATGCAAGGGATTTCTGTGTGTTGATTTTATATCCCGCAACTTTACTATATTCATTGATTACTTCTAGTAATTTTCTGGTGGAGTCTTTAGGGTTTTCTATGTAGAGGATCATGTCATCTGCAAACAGTGAGAGTTTTACTTCTTCTTTTCCAATTTGGATTCCTTTTATTTCTTTTTCTGCTCTGATTGCTGTGGCCAAAACTTCCAAATTACTATGTTGAATAGTAATGGTGAAAGTGGGCACCCTTGTCTTGTTCCTGACTTTAGGGGAAATGCTTTCAATTTTTCACCATTGAGGATAATGTTTGCTGTGGGTTTGTCATGTATAGCTTTTATTATGTTGAGGTATGTTCCTTCTATTCCTGCTTTCGTGAGAGTTTTTATCCTAAATGGATGTTGAATTTTGTCAAAAAATTATCTATTGAGATAATCATATGGTTTTTCTTTTTCAATTTGTTAATGTGGTGTATTACATTGATTTGATTTGCAGATACTGAAGAATCCTTGCATCCCTGGGATAAAGCCCACTTGGTCATGGTGTATGATCTTTTTAATTAACCACTGCTACTTTAAAAGGTGAAAGATAATCTATTGTGAATGGCATAAAAATTTCACTGATTCCAAATGAAAACTGAATCAAAGATATCTTTCTTCTATTTCTCCAACTGCCCTCTGTAATATCCAGACAGGGCCACTTGTTAATGCTGGCAAATGTGTTAAGTCTCTAGATAAATTCACTGTTGGTACTCAGCAAGAATATCCAACAGATGTTACAGCCAGAGTCAGCATTATAACCAACAAGTGACTTAACAGTGTGAGTTCACTAGTAGCTACTGCATCCCACAAATGTCCCATGAGTAGCAATCTCCAAGCACAGACATAAACATGTCTAGACTTGTCTCTATTTTTGTCATATTTTTGTATTCTGAGCTAGTTAGTTTTTTAATTTTAAGTTCTCTGGGAAAGTAAGCACTTAACTTCATCTTCTGGAATGATTTTAGTTTTAAGCTAAGAAAATCGGTGTGCACGTTAGAAATTATTACCTTAAAAAAACTGGTTCATTTAAAAGTAAAACTTTTTTCCTAACTGAATAAAAATAATAGGTGATTAGTGTAAAAAATTCTGAGAACTAAGAAAAGTATAACAGTCATCATACTTTTACCCTCAGAAATAAAGATGATTAGAACTTAGGCATCTCCTTCTAGTCTCTACTTCAAGTGATGGGAGTATATATGCAGAAAAACGTGTTTTCTATTCACTTTTTCTAAACAAAATTGGGATCATAAAATACATGCATTTTGCAATCTTTCCTCCCCACTTCTTATATGGGTAGGCTTTGTTCTATGACATTCTTTAAAAAACTAAATTTCTGTGGCTTCACAATCTAACTTGTTTAAACAGCTGCTTTAATAAAAAGTACTGCAATGAACATTATATCTAGAGCTTTTAAGCTGTTATCTCTGCTTATCTTTGCACAACAATCATGTTATTGGTGGAAGAGTGAAATTACATTCTGCACACATATTATCAAACAACCAATTTTAAAGGGAATCATTTATACATAAAACAAGAAATCAAATATATAAGTTCAAAGAGTGCCTCTTTAAAAACTTATCTTTAAACTATATAAATTACAAGGAAAAGTAAAGAGAAATGAAAGGTATAAAATCATCCAGAAAATCTGCCACAATATATATTTGAAGCATATTAATATCCTTACCAAATAATAACATTGTCATCCTATGTTAAAACACATTAACTCAAGAATTCAGTGCCCCTTTCCTCAGGCCAGAGCTTATCATTATCCGGAAGATAATAGGGATCTAATGCCAACAAGTAAACACTCTTATCACCTCTTACCTCATCTGCTGCCTTCATTATTGCATTAGCAATCTTTGGATCAAGACCATAATCCTGGTTTACTTCAGCAGCTGCTCGCTTCAAGATGCCAAATGCTTTAATAACTGGGATCTAAAATTTTTAATCAGAAAAATATCTCAATTTGCAATTTAAGCATGGAAATTTAAGATTACTATCTTATGCAGGTACAAACATTGTACAGAAAACAATAACTTAAATAATATTATGACATTAAAATGTTTAGGATATAGACAAAAATTAAAGATAGGCATATAAAAACCAAGAACCATCATTTATCTATTTGTATAGGCAACCGAACACAAGCAAATACAATGACTTTTCACAGATATGTATGTATGCCTTACACACACATACACACATTCACACAGATGTACAATATACCATTTGTCCTATTTTTTATAAGATATTACAACACACATGATTTTACATCACATATTTAAAAACAAATGATACTCAACCATTTCACCAGGCTATACCATTATTTCCTGGAGAAAGGAATGGCAACCCACTCCAGTATTCTTGCCTGGAAAATTCCACAGACAGAGGAGCCTGGTTGGCTACAGTTCATAGGGTCACAAAGAGTTAGACACAACTGAGTAACTTTTCACTCATACCATTATTTGGGCTTCCCTGGTGGCTCAATAGTAAAGAACCCACCTGCCAATACAGGGGCTTCAATCCTTGTTTTGGGAAGATCTCCTGGAGAAGGAAATGGCTGCCCACTCCAGTATTCTTACCTGAAAAATCCCATGGACAGAGGAGCCTAGTGGGCTACAATCCATGGGCGGGGTCTCAAAAGAGTTGGACACCACTTAGTGACTGAACAACAACATTATTTTCCCTCACTGGATTCTACACTACGTAATAATTTTTCCTTCTCTTTAGAAAAGAATAAAACAACAAGTAAAATAAAGGTAGCAAAATGGTGCTATGAAAACTGGACACCACATGCAGAAGAATGAGAATGGACCACCATCTTATACGATATACAAAAATGAACTCAAAAAGGATTAAAGACTTGAATGTAAGACATGAAATCATAAAACTCTTGAAGACATAAGCGGTAAGCTTTTTGATATCAGTCTAAGTGATGATTTTCTGGAGAAGTCCAAAAGAAAAAGCAACAGATGCAAAAATAAACAAATTGGACTATGTCAAACTAAAAAGCCTCTTCACAGTAAACCATCAAGAGAATGAAAATGTGGTGGCTGGAGGGTGTGAGGGGTGTGGGGGAACACGTAGGGCCTGGGGGTTGGTGAGTGACCAGGAACCAGTCTGCCATGGCGCACCATCCCCCACTTCCCCCATGGTTAGTAGCACTAATCTGTTTCAGAGTATTTCCTGCTAAATCCAGGAAATTAAAATTAAAACATTACAAGTGTTCTACCCAAATGAAATGGAAAGATATGACACATAGGATTACACATGAAAACAAATGAGAATTTCATTTTCTACAGGAACACTGCAGTGGGTCAAACCAATGCTGAAGGCACAACCAAATGCCAATCAACTCTGGCTACCAAAATGGAGTGACTGACCCCACAATGTCTGCAGATGCATAAAAATAAAAAAGGTCACAGTACAGAGCTTCACTGGGCACTACTGAAACAAAATGGTAAATATATCATTGGAGATGAAAGGGTCTCAGTATTCTTCACTCAGATTCAGTTCAGTTCAGTCAGTCAGTCATGTCCGACTCTTTGCGATCCCATGAATCGCAGCACGCCAGGCCTCCCTGTCCATAGCAGTCCATAAATTTTTTTTGATTTTGTTTTCCTAAGGACCTCAGATACAAAGAGTCTGCTTTATATCTTATGTAGTTCAGAAAATTAATCCAGATGGAAGCCAAATATGTAAAAATTGATAACCCTTGTATTCATCTTTCATAGACACCTGTCCAGATCCAAACAACTGCTCTGTCTCTGGTACAGCAGCAGCAGCAATCACACCACCCCAGAAACACACACCTTGCTAGTTGAAGCAAGAAAATCAAAACATGAGCCATGCTTACTCCAATTAATATTGCTTAAGACTGATCTTTTTAACCCTAGGAGTTGAACTATATGGGAATATTCAGGATCAGCTGCTACCCTCTCTCTCCCAACCATGTAGTCTGGCCCTCACCATTAGACTGGCTGTGGGTTGACAATTACAGAGATATTTTTCTAAGAAGATCCACTGCGTCTTGGAAAGGCATACAAATCTGTCAAGATTCAGTCTTGAAATCTTAGTAATGAGCTAAAATACGGAAGTTAAAATTACTGTTTAGATAAAAAGTATATTTAAAAGATAAAGGTAGCAGTATCTCACCAGATGAGGCCTGGGGACTTCTAGGCTTACTAGCCTATCCTGCATTCTTGTGGTGACTATTTTTCATACTCTAGTTGGGCTCCAGTAGGATATGTAATATATTTTATCAATTCTTTTCACACTTTAACATCTCTGAAATCAAGATGTATCTTCAAATCAATGACATGACACAACTTTAACTGGCAGATTTTTTCTTTCTTAGTAGTACATATCAGATCTAACTGAAGATTAGTTCTAAGGTAAGGGTTTAATGAAATATGGTTTTCATATATATATGAAATACTTGTTTTCATACAAATAAGAAAGTTTTCTCATCATTAAATCATTCATGTAGCACTGAACAAATACTTATATATTATGTTATATGCCAGACATCATGACAGATAGTATTTTTATGAATTAGTGTACACTTTTCTACAAACTGAAGCCAAGATAGATATAAAGTATAATATTAAAGAAAAATTGGACAGGAGGGGAGTTTGGGGGAGAATGGATACACGTATGTGTATGGCTAAGATCCTTTGCTCTTCACCTGAAACTATCACAGCATTCTTTATTAATTGTATTAATGTATTAATATTTATTAATCTTTGATTAATCATATAAATATATTGCAGCTATATCGTAATACAAAATAAAGTTTTTTAAAAAGTTTTCTTTTAAATCAGTTTCTTAAAAGCTTTACATCAATTAAAAAGAATCAAAATTAAAAATGTTTACAAACTACAACATTCTAGTAAAAATACGAAAAATTCAAGCAAGAATGAAAGACAAATCACTTAGTTCTATCAAATAAAATCCAAAAGACTCACAAAGTCATAGCTCAAAACACTAGCATACTAAAACTTTAAAAAGTTTAACGAGAGAGAAACACTTTATTACTCACAAAGCTAGTTCTCGAAATGACTTTACGTTTTAATTCTGTAAAATATTTATAAGGTAGGGTGACTCTCAATACTGAATAATACCTAGTTTATCTAAAATAAGCCAACATTTCCACAAAAGCCACTTACTGGCATGCGTTCTGTCATGCCTCCAATCTTAAAGTTCATTGTAGATCTCACAGTCTGGGCGCCATAATACTTATCATTTGGGACCTTGAGTTCACCAAAGGTATCATATTCTATCCGAAAAGAATTTTGGCTTGCCTAAAAATAAAGACAAGACACTGTTACAGCTTGAAAAGAAAACAAGTATCAGGAGAAATAACATCATATACAGGAAATACACAGGAAATTATTGGAAATAATTGGAAATTATTTAATATTGGAAATATAATTGGAAATATAAATTTAATTTGTAATTCCAAAATAATTGGAAATATATGTTTCCAATATACAGGAAACATCATATTTGGGAAAAGAAATTCTTAAGTACCACAAAGACAAAAAATTCCACTTTGATTCTCATTGTTCTCCCACACTTACAGTTTTTTTCCTGAAAATTTTAGTCACACAAATTAATACAGATGTTAATGATGGATTCTAGGATTCATACACTATGCACATGATAAATACAAAGAAAGCCTTTGAAGTCAAAAGAGTAATCTTTCCAATTCAGGAATATGCCTATTATTGGTCAAGCTTTCATCTACTATTTTACTAGAACTTTGGAAAATAACCTAAGAACAATACTTTCAAAGTTTGAAAATATTATATATTTAACCAAAGCTCAACCACTGTCTATAAATATTATGCATGAGAGAGAGCTTAGTGCAACACAAAATATTCCAGGCTTTGCAGTGAGATGGCCCACCACCTGGTAGCTGTGTCATCTTCAGCAAGTCAGCTTTTCTAATCTATAATTACAATAAATGGTGTAATTTACAGAGACATGGGCCAGATCAGTTCCTAACCTTCTCAGGGTATTGGATCATCTCTCTAGAAAAATTAATATAAATATAAATATATGTAAAATCTTATATACGATTTTAAGGAGTTTATACCTTGAAGTCAACTCATTCCCTAGGATAAGAACCCACGACCCAAAATCCCTTTTATGGAGAACCTAAGATTCTACCAAGTACATCAAATTATACTAATTAAGAAAAAAAAATAGACATTTGGAATCTACATATATTTATTTTACAGAGAGTTCAAAGAGATACTCAGAATTTTAATTAATGTTCTCCTTGCATTAATTATAAAATAAACATGATCAGATGATTCAAAAGATTTAAAAACACCTAGCAAAGTAATCTTATTTTAGTAAATAGTCCTCTGTATAGGAAACAAATAATTTTGTAGTTATCCCTTGGGAATAGAAAGATGGAACAACAACAACAAAAAAACTTTATGTTATAAAACTTTTTAAATTGTATGAAAAGAAAAATATCCTTGTATCTAGTGAGAAATACAGGAGTATAATCAGTGAGGTGTATTTTCTTCTTCTGCCTAAAAGTCTGCAGAGGACAGGAGTGGCTAAGATGGCAGAGTAGGAAGACTCAGCTCATTTCCTCTCAAGAGCACATCAAAATTATGATTATTTACAGAGCAATGATTGATTAGTAAAGCTGAAAAATTAGCAGAAAATAGCTTCTACAACTGTAGATATATAGGTACCATGGCAAAACAGGTAGGAGGGGTGAAGACATAGTAAAGTCAAGACCTATACTCCCCTGGGGGGAGGTGACCCACAAACTGGAGGATAATTACAATTGCAGAGATTCTCCCCCAGGAGAAAGAGGGCCAGGTCCAGTGTCAGGGTCCCTAGCCTGGGGGTCTTGCACTGAGAAGAGTCCCTTGAAACTTTGGCTTTGGAGGCCACAGGCCTCACTTTTGGTCAGAGGTCTGTGGGAAATAGAAACTCCACCCTTAAAGGGTGCACACAAAATTTCACACTCTGGCACCCAGGGCCAAAGCAGTAATTTGAAAAAAGCCTGGCTCTTTACAATGACCTACAGAAAAAAAAAAAAAAACCTTTATATTATAATAAACACACATGTATAGACACACAAGGCTGAAACAAACGTTTTGTGAAACAATCTGTCCTGCCCTCATATTTTCTATTCTATGCTATTCAGTCAAAACCCCAATGCTGTTTACTGTCCACTACATTGATTTCTCCACCCACTAATGAGTCCACCTGAAGTTTGAAAACCATGTGTATGATTTTCAAAACCTTCTTACATTATCTCTTCCTAGTGGCTTAGGCAAGAAGAGGACTGCTCAACTAAATTAATGAAAAAAATTATTAGTGCTTTTGATGAAAAAGTGAGGTTATGATGGTATCTATTAAATATAAATAAGTTTTTAATTATTACTAAAAAAATTGTGGGTTTTTTTTTTTTAATCATGTCTTTATATCTCATAATTCAGAGAGCAGAATTTCTGGGAGAAGTTTAAAGAGTCTAACCAGCTAGGCATAAGGCAGGCACAAACTGCAATTTCCTAATGTCCTGGGAGATGCATTTTTATTCACAATTGCTTCCCCTCCTAGAGAAGCATGAAAGGATAATATGGCCAGTGTGCATTGCAGTGTGATGGCTATTTGGTCCTAAAAATACCAAGTACTATTACCATCCACTAACCCCAGTAACCTGGAATTGATGAGGTGGTCTCCAAGTTTACAGGCTATCAGTCAAGAGTCTCAGTTCAGTTCAGTTGCTCAGTCGTTTCTGACTCTTTGTGACCCCATGGACTGCAGCACGCCAGGCTTCCCTGTCCATCACCAATTCCCGGAGCTTGCTCAAACTCATGACCATCGAGTCAGTGATGCCATCCAACAATCTCATCCTCTGTCATTCCCTTCTCCCGCCTTCAATCTTTCCCAGCCTAAGGGTCTTTTCCAATGAGTCAGGTGGCCAAAGTATTGGAGTTTCAGCTTCAGCATCAGGCCTTCCAATGAATATTCAGGACTGATCGCCTTTAGGATTGACTGGTTGGATCTCCTTGCGGTCCTAGGGACTCTCAAGAGTTTTCTTCACCACCACAGTTCAAAAGCATCAATTCTTTGGTGCTCAGCTTTCTTTATGGTCCAATTCTCACATCCATACATGACTACTGGAAAAACCATAGCTTTGACTAGACAGGCCTATGTCAGGAAAGTAATGTCTCTGTTTCTTAATATGCTGTCTAGGTTTGTCATAGCTTTTCTCCCAATGAGCAAGCATCTTTTAATTTCATGGCTGCAGTCATAACCTGCAGTGATTTTGGAGCCCCAAAAAATAAAGACTGTCACAGTTTCCATTGTTTCCCCATCTACTTCCCATGACGTGATGGGACCGGATGCCATGATCTTGGTTTTTGAATGTTGGGTTTTAAGCCAGCTTTTTCACCTTCATCAAGAGACTCTTTAGTTCTTCTTTACTTTCTGGCATAAGGGTGGTGTCTTCTGCATATCTGAAGTTACTGATATTTCTCCCTGCAACCTTGATTCCAGCTTGTGCTTCATCCAGCCAAGCATTTCTCATGATGTATTCTGCATATAATTTAAATAAGCAGGGTGACAACAAACAGCCCAGACGTACTCCTTTCCCAATTTGGAACCAGTCCATTGTTCCACGTCTGTTTCTAACTGTTGCTTCTTGACCTGCATACAGGTTTCTCAGGAAGCAGGTAAGGTGGTCTGGTATTCCCATCTCTTTTAATAATTTTCCACAGTTTGTTGTGATCCACACAGTCAAAGGCTTTGGCATAATCAATAAAACAGAAATAAGATGCTTTTCTGGAACTCTCTTGCTTTTTCTGTGATCCAACAGATGTTGGCAGTTTGATCTCTGGTTCCTCTGCCTTTTCTAAATCCAGCTTGAACGTCTGGAAGTTTCAGTTCACATACTGTTGAAGCCTGGCTTGGAGAATTACCAGAGTCTAAAGCGTTTAAAGGTTAGTAAAAAGGTACAGGCCTTAGGCCTATAATATATCCCTACGCATGTGTAAGATAACCATTAACTAAACCATGATATCTCTTAAAGAAAATGTAAAATGCCTTTCACATTCTCAGCCTTAGGTGGTTTCAAAGAATATTGCAGAATTCAAGAAAATCCAAACCATTTCTTAGGCAGAAAGACTATCTCAAGAGGTTTAAAATCCCAAATGTGACTTCATTTTGTTTGGGTTTCCAGTTTCTCTAAAGAGACTTCTTAAATTCTTTCAGTTCTTAAAGTACAGGGTGACCACCAAGTCTTAAAATACTGACAAATATGTAATAAGTGGTTTATTGATACTGTACTGCAATATAGAATATTATCCATGTTTTCAGACTTTATGGCCATCTTGAAGATGAAGTAACTTTAACTGTGCATGACATCTTTGCTTATTTACTAATAACTGCTTTGTTTACTTAACATGCCTCAGCAGTCTATAAGGTCTTCCCAGGTGGCACAGTGGTAAAGAATCTGTCTGCCAATGCAGGAGAAATGAGTTTGATTCTTGGGTTGGGAAGATCCCCAGAAAAGGGGATGGCAACCCCCATAGACACAGGAGCCTGGCAGGCTGCAGTCCATGGGGTTGCAAAGAGTTGGACACGACTGAGTAGGGATGCATGCACACAAGCAGTCTAAACCCTGTGCCCACAGTGACTGTTTCACACACAGGGGGCATTCAACATAATCTTCCTATCTGACCAACTTGTATTCTTAACTGAGACGAAAGGTAATTTAGGGAATTTAGGGTTATTTGAAGTTCTTTTTGTAAAAAGTTTATTGAAGTATAACTGATTTATAGTATTGTGTTAATTTCTTCTGTACAGCAAAGTGACTCAGTTAGACATATATATTTTTTCATATTCTTTTACATTATGGTTTGTCACTGGGTATTGAATATAGTTTATTTCTTAACACTAGCAACAAGAAAAACTTAGATCAACTCGGAGATTTTGGAGCTGAGAAGATTAGAGGGCAAAAGATGTATTTAGAATTTTGGGGACAAAAAAAAATCTATCCTCACCTGATGTTAGCTAATACTACAATACTAAAAGCAAGATAGTGCTTTGTTTTTTTTGACATTAACAGCAGGATAGATTCAGTTCTTCAGTCTTTTATTCCTTTTTTACAAAACACTAAATAAGTGAAAAATAACTTTTTAAAAGGCTTTAAAGTGTACTAAAATTATTCGAGCAGAGAGTTGCAGAAATATAAAGCATCCTTGATTTCTAGTTTCAGATATAGTGATGTCATCAAATTATCTTAAAGTGTATAGTCCAGAAAATGTCTTGGGCCTTTAAAATCCCCTAGATGGAAGCATTCATTTAATAAAGCACTCACCACGTCCCAAATTCAAAGTATTTCCACAGGGATAACATTGCTGAGTATCTGTAATTATTTTCATGTATCCTGGTGACTCAGACGGTAAAGTGTCTGCCTACAATGCGGGAGGCCCGGGTTCGATCCCTGGGTTGGGAAGATCCCCTGGAAAAGGAAATGGCAACCCACTCCAGTATTCTTGCCTGGAAAATCCCATGGACAGAGGAGCCTGGCTGGCTATGTCCATGGGGTCGCAAAGAGTCAGACATGACTGAGCGACTTCACTATTATGTATTACATAATACTGTATGTATTACAGTATTCAGTTCAGTCGCTCAGTCGTGTTACAGTATTACCTGACCAAAATCCCAACTCTGAGTAATTGAATAGGGTCTGAAGCCGCATCTCTCTGAATAAAAGCTCAAACTACAAATCAGAGTGAATAGGGCAAAATAGTAAGCCTTCCTAAACCAGCATTTCTTTCTCTCACTTTTCCTGATAATACACAGGTGAGCATACCTATTCAATGTTTATTTACTACAGCCCAAATTTCCGGAGGTTACTTTCTAAAGTGAAAAAGAGCTCGTGTAAGTTAGGGTATCCAACCTGAAATTGGACGTTTAGTTCCTTGGAGGGCGTGCCTCAATTAAAAGTGCTGATTCAGCAATAGTTAGGTCCCATGCAATTTTCTCCAACGTACTTCAGGACATTCTGCCAGTTTCATATTTCCGGGTTTTACAAAAGTTACGTGAGGAAAGAGAGTCTCACAAACTAAATGGCCAATTGCATGAGAAGTAAAATCTCTTAGGTTCACAAGACCCTTCCAACCCCGCCTGGAGACGACTAGCAGCACAGCTGTGACCCCCAGAAATTAGCTCCGAGGGGCTGGATTCAGCCGGGCCCACGAAGGGCAGGTGCGGAGCTGCCCCTTCACGACACAGTCCCACCTCGTGGCTGCCCCCTCCTCACACCGTCCACCTCAGCATCCTCGCAAGGGCAGTCGCCACAGAAGTGAGCGCGGCAGGGGCAGGGTCCACGAGGCCCGGCATGACTCTCGCCCACAGCTGCCGCCCCTCCCGAGCGCTCCTCCAACTGAGGAAGCGCCCCGGGCCGGCAGAGAAGTTCCAACACACGGGCCAGTACCGAGACCCTAAGGCCGGAGGGCGGGAGGCCTGAAGGTCACCGCGGGGCGGCCAGGGCGGTCGGGCAGCACGAGCTCACCATTCGAGCGGCGTTCGGAGGCCGGAGCAGGAGGACTGCTGGGCCACCCGGGCCAAGGCCAGGTCTAGGGGCGGAACCTGGATTCCGCGAGAGTAAACGCGAACGCGCGAGGAGCCGGAACGCGCGATCCATAGCGCGGCGGCCTTGGTAGAGCTTCCGGGCGTTATGGCCACGCCTCCACACAGGCTGTAAGAACCCCCACGGTCCCCACTCTTATCCAATCAACAGCCTCAAAACCGAGCTGGCGGGACCAACGGCCAATGACCAGGGAAACGTGAGGGGGCGGGCTTAACTGCATCCTCTTGAGCACTAGGATTCCTGGGAAACTTAAGGGAAAGGAATGATGGGAAAGCGAGTTCGTGGTTTCTTGAACCAGTAGTTTCATTGTTCAAAGAAGACAGGAGTAGTTTTCCTGTGTTACTGTGGCTAGTTCAGTTCCATTCAGTTCAGTCGCTCACTTGTGTCCGATACTTTGCGACCCCATGAACCGCAGCACGCCAGGCCTCCCTGTCCATCACTAACTCCCGGAGTTTACCCAAACTCATGTCCATCGAGTCGGTAATGCCATCCAGGCATCTCATCCTCTGTCGTCCCCTTCTTCTCCTGCCCTCAATCCCTCTCAGCGTCAGGGTCTTTTCCAATGAGTCGACTCTTCACCTGAGGTGGCCAAAGTATTGGAGTTTCAGCTTCAGCATCAGTCCTTCCAATGAACACCCAGGACTGATCTACTTTAGGATGGACTGGTTGGATCTCCTTGCAGTCCAAGGGACTCTCAAGAGTCTTCTCCAACACCACAGTTCAAAAGCATCCACTCTTCAGCGCTGAGCTTTCTTCACAGTCCAACTCTCACATCCATACATGACCACTGGAAAAACCATAGCCTTGACTAGCTGGACCTTTGTTGGCAAAGTAATGTCTCTGCTTTTGAATATGCTATCTAGGTTGGTCATAACTTTCCCTCCAAGGATTAAGCGTCTTTTAATTTCATGGCTGCAGTCACCATCTGCAGTGATTTTGGAGCCCCAAAAAATAAAGGCTGACACTGTTTCCACTGTTTCCCCATCTATTTCCCATGAAGTGATAGGACCAGATGCCATGATCTTCATTTTCTGAATGTTGAGCTTTAAGCCAACTTTTTCACTCTCCTCTCTCACTTTCATCAAGAGGCTTTTTAGTTCTTCTTCACTTTCTGCCGTAAGGGTTATTCTCTATCAGACCTCTTGGAAACACTGTTTATGTTATTTTGTTGCTTATGAACTTGACTGGAACATATTTAAAATTTGAAAATTTAAATGAGGATAATAGTTGAACTACCATCTAAACATTGAAACATTGCAGAAACCCACCAACAACTTTTTGAGTTTCAGTATCTTCTCCTTCCTTCAAACAGATGAAGAGTTATTTAGAAGTCAGAAGGTCAGAATAAAAGATAGTGGAATGGTTTTAGAAAACAATGAACCATCCATCCTATATGTTTATGTTTTCCACCATACTAAACAAAAAGACAATACACCAAAGTTTAGTATGAGGATAGTATTGTTAGTGTTGTCATCCATTTGACAGAAAAATACAGAAATAAGCACTTAAAATTACTATCATTTCCTAGGAAATGCTAACATTTTGATGTACTTAATTCATACTTTGTAAAATAAAATAAATTACAAATAGTGGAGTGGCATTTTCTTCCACATCCCCCGAGACTATTCTTATTTTGATATAATAATCACCAGTGTATTTTTTTTTTTTTGGTTTGCGTATTGGTATGCAAACAAACTTTTTAAAATTTATGGTTTTATACCTGAATATACCTTTTCTATACCTGAATTCTATTTTTAACATCTAGCCATTCAGTTCATTCAGCTCAGTTCAGTGGCTCAGTCGTATCCGACTCTTTGCGACCTCATGAATCGTAGCATGCCAGGCCTCCCTGTCCATCACCAACTCCCGGAGTTCACTCAGACTCACGTCCACCGAGTCAGATGCCATCCAGCCATTTCATCCTCTGTCGTCCCCTTCTCCTCCTGCCCCCAATCCCTCCCAGCATCAGAGTCTTTTCCAATGAGTCAACTCTTCACATGAGGTGGCCAAAGTACTGGAGTTTCAGCCTTAGGATCATTCCTTCCAAAGAAATCCCAGGGCTGATCTCCTTCAGAATGGACTGGTTGGATCTCCTTGCAGTCCAAGGGACTCTCAAGAATCTTCTCCAACACCACAGTTCAAAAGCATCAATTCTTCAGCACTCAGCTTTCTTCACAGTCCAACTCTCACATCCATACTTGACCACAGGAAAAACCACCATAGCCTTGACTAGACAGACCTTGGTTGGCAAAGTTATGTCTCTGCTTTTTAATATGCTATCTAGGTTGGTCATAACTTTCCTTCCAAGGAGTAAGCGTCTTTTAATTTCATGGATGCAGTCTCACCATCTGCAGTGATTTTGGAGCCCAGAAAATGAAGTCTAACACTGTTTCCACTGTTTCCCCATCTATTTCCCATGAAGTGATGGGACCAGAAGCCATGATCTTCGTTTTCTGAATGTTGAGCTTTAAGCCAACTTTTTCACTCTCCACTTTCACTTTCATCAAGAGGTTTTTGAGTTCCTCTTCACTTTCTGCCATAAGGGTGGTGTCATCTGCATATCTGAGATTATTGATATTTCTCCCAGCAGTCTTGATTCCAGCTTGTGCTTCTTCCAGTCCAGCATTTCTCATGATGTACTCTGCATACAAATTAAATATCTTTTTACTTAATAGTATTCCATGGCTTGTATTTAGCACATATTATCACATTTTCTTAATAATCTTTTTAACAGTATTTCATTGAATGAATATAAAGCTTTTTATGCAGTTTCTTAATGAACAGTAATTTTTTGCTATTATATACAATGCTTTAATGATTTCTTTATAGGTTGTCTGTCTTCATTGGGTAACATCACTATTTCTGTTACTTGTTATTTAAATTTTTTAAAAATATTGATTTCTGTGCCAGTTTTATATTAGTTATTATTTGCCTGATGTATGTTTCTCATTTTATTTTAGATAATTCTTTTTTATTTTGAGGATATCTTCTGTTTCCATGATACACTTTGACTTAATGTTAACTGACAGATGTTTTATAAATGGGCTGTTTTAATGCCTTTTAGCAATCACCTACTGATACATTTATGATTTAGAAAATTTTCTAGATGTTATAAGTTATAAAGTCTTTTAACACTCAGAACAACCTTATGATATAGGGCCTATTATTATTCATACTTATAGAAAAGAAAATTGTTGCCCAAGATCATCCAACTAGCCCACAATCTTTATTATTTTGCAGACACATTGTGGGGTTTGTTTTTTGTATCATTATTAATATTTCTCAGGAAAGGGAACACGGCACTGAAGAATGATTAAAAATAATTTTTAAAATGTATATGGCAAAATTTATTTTCCAACAACAATATCTGCCATCCCATTCGCTTTTCTCAGTGTGACTTTTTCACATGTGAGTCTAAATGGTATCTTCTCCTTTAACAGTCAGATCTTATGACTCACTGATAGCCAATAGAATCTGAGAAAAGTGACTGCTGAAAGTAGGTCAGAAAAGGCTGTGCTACTTCCCTGTGATTCTCTTGAGACAACTACTCTGTGCTAAGTCATTCACCAGTAAAAAGTGTGACTGCCCTGAAACAGTTGTGCTATACAAACAGGCATTCTAGTCAACAGCTTAGCAGAGCTCCCAGCTGACACTTACCATCAATTATCAGCCATGTGAGTGAATAGTCTTAGATATCCACCCCAGATGAACTCACATAACTGTAAAACTTTTACCAAAGCAAACTTGGGTCTGCTTGCCTGTGCACAGTAAAGCCAACCTACTGACACTCTTCTTCCTACATTATCAGTTTTGTTACAGGGAAGAACTGACTTCATGTTGGATCTGTTTCTTTTACTTTAACCTTGCTTTCCATTGCTTTTGATCTCTAAAAACACACTGTTCTTTGATCTCTAAAAAGACACTGTTCATACCTAATGGCTGGCCTTGGGGAACCCTGCTCCTCTGCCTGAATGTTTAACCAAAAGGCCTTTGTTCAGGATCCTGTCCACTTATTGCTGTCTACAGGAAGGAAGAAATTAACTCATCTCCTCCCTGAGGCTTGCCATTCCAGGAGATATTTGTAAGATTAATGGCCTTTTATACTTTACCTCCTCACCTCACCTCCCTCCTCGCCCCCATTTCTGTTCTATAAAAGAACCTGGCATCCAAACCCCAATAAGATGGTTATTTTGAGACATTAGTCTGCAGTCTTCTTGGTCAGCTGGCTTTCTGAATAAAGTCCTATTTCTTGCCTCAACACCTGGTCTCTCAGATTTATTGGCCTGTAGTGTAGCGCAGAGGGGACTGGGATTTGGTAACAGTTTATTCTCTTTCTTGAACCATTGCCGTAAACAAATACTGTAAATTTTCTGTATTATCTCCCATGTTTAAAAACAAAACAAAACGAAAAAACTGCCTCAACTTTGCGTTCTGCTTCAACTACTTCTCCATTCCTAAGGCATATTTGCTCGCCATCTTCATTCTTCACCTCTCATTTTCTCTTCAGTTTACTACAGTCTACCTTCAGTTCACATTACTCCACTGATACTGCTCTTGTTAGGTTCACCAATGACCAACAAGTTACAAAAGTTGCCAAGATCCTGACTCCTTGTCCATTGATGCTGAGTAGAAATAAGCAGACAGAGTTTGAAAGAAATAGAGAATGTGGCTTTATTCCTTTTGTCAGATAAGAGGGAGAACACAGGAGACTAACAGCTCATGAACTCTGCCCCACTCACCTAGTGGGATTAAAAGAGGTTATATAGACTGGGACTCATCGTCTGGGGTAGATAAATGATAAGGCTCAAACTAATGAAGGTCTTATATGCAGAGTACATCATGAGAAACGCTGGGCTGGAAGAAGCACAAGCTGGAATCAAGATTGCCTGGAGAAATATCAATAACCTCAGATATGCAGATGACACCACCCTTATGGCAGAAAGTGAAGAGGAACTAAAAAGCCTCTTGATGAAAGTGAAAGTGGAGAGTGAAAAAGTTGGCTTAAAGCTCAACATTCAGAAAATGAAGATCATGGCATCTGGTCCTATCACTTCATGGGAAATAGATGGGGAAACAGTGGAAACAGTGTCAGACTTTATTTTTAGGAGCTCCAAAATCACTGCAGATGGTGACTGCATCCATGAAATTAAAAGACGCTTACTCCTTGGAAGGAAAGTTATGACCAACCTAGATAGCATATTCAAAAGCAGAGACATTACTTTGCCAACAAAGGTCCGTCTAGTCAAGGCTATGGTTTTTCCAGTGGTCAAGTATGGATGTGAGAATTGGACTGTGAAGAAAGCTGAGCACCAAAGAATTGGTGCTTTTGAACTGTGGTGTTGGATGAACTGTGGTGTTGGAGAAGACTCTTGAGAGTCCCTTGGACTGCAAGGAGATCCAACCAGTCCATTCTAAAGGAGATCAGTCCTGGGTGTTCTTTGGAGGGACTGATGCTAAAGCTTAAACTCCAATATTTTGACCACCTTGTGCAAAGAGTTGACTCATTGGAAAAGACTCTGATGCTGGAAGGGATTGGAGGCAGGAGGAGAAGGGGACGACAGATGATGAGATAGCTGGATGGCAACACAGACTCGATGGACATGAGTTTGAGTAAACTCCAGGAGTTGGTGATGGACAGGGAGGCCTGGCGTGCTGTGATTCACGGGGTTGCAAAGAGTCGGACACGACTGAGTGACTGAACTGAACTGAATGAAGGTCTTGCATCCTTCTTCCTGCATTATTTCAAAATAGTCTCAGCTGGTGTCAGCTGTGTTCGTTTGTCTCTGGGTTATTGACCAGCAACCTTCCTTCTGAAATACAAACAGCTATAAGGGTTTTTTTTTTTTTTTTTTTTTTTTTGGCTGCAAGAGAGTTCAGAGAGAATAAACACCAGGTGCAGGATATAATTTACACAGTGTGGAGGTGGAGGGGGGGTGATAGGTTAACTTTGTGAAGGACAAATCTAGGTACCAACACTGCAGATTAGTAAGTTAAAAAACTAAGATTGATCAGCTCTTTCAGGCTCATTTGTCCTGTTCTCTGTTCTCTTTACTTGTTCTCAGGAGAGGAAAAACTTCATTTCTTTTTTGCTGCAACACAAATCTGATAGTCAATGTCCTATATTTTCCGCAGCAGTGGTGCCATTGACTCTCCTTCCCTTTGGAAATCTCTTTACTGATCTTGCAATATTGGATCTCCCTCTAGTTATTCCTTCATAACTATTCTTTGTTAGCTCTTCACTGGAAGATGAGAAAGTGCCTCAGAGCTCTGTCTTAGATGATCTCTTCTTTTTCTCCTGGTTTAAAAAAAAATCTTTTTAGCAACCTCAAGTAGAAAGGGTTGAATTAAGTACACACCTAAATTTATGACATTATGGAGTATTAGATCCATTCTTAATTTATTTTAATATTTATTTCCGTTTCTATTCATCCCCTGTGCTTCCCCAGTGGCTCAGTGGTAAAGAATCTGCTTACAGTCCTGGAGACACCGGTTTGATTCCTGTGTCAGGAAGATCCCCTGGAGTGGCTATCCACTCCAGTAATCTTGCCTAAAGAATTCCATGGAGAGAGGAGCCTGGCAGCTACCGTCCACTGGGTCACAAAGAGTCTGACATGACTGTAGTGACTAAGCACATTCATTCCCTATACCTTTTTTCTTTTCGGACCTAAACACTCAGAGCCAGCCCTGCAAAGATAGAAGAAAACATAGAGCTGCAAGTGCCAAAGGCCTGGTGAAATGAATAAACAATTATTGAGCAAGCAGAGTTCATCAAACAGAGTGAGACCATATTCTTTCAACTTCAACAGTTTAGCAATAATGAAAACAACAGAGCAAATATTGTACTAATTAATCTCTACTAAATTTTAATTTTTATAAACTTTTATTACTCCCAATAATGCAGATTTTTAAAAACTTAAATGTAGAGAAATATGGAAATATTCAGTGTCTCCTGTAAAGTAAACATACTGTAAAGTGTGCCCCTCTTGGAGTCATTCAGTTGGAAAAGGACCTGATTAAAAGATTAACAAGTAATCAAATTCCAATGAGGGTGAAATGCAGCTGCTCCTGACACATTAGTTACCCCATAAATTCCTTGTCCCACAGCCTCACATTTTTCAGGCTCAGAGGAGGAAGAAAAAAAAATTATTAATTTCTTTTTTTCTCAAGAAAATCTTCCAGAGAAAAGGAATGTGGTCATCTTTAACTTTGCTGAAGCCCCTCTGAAGCAACTCTTTCTACTAGATTTTTAGGAAGACTAGAAAGACAAGTAGCCATGGCTGAAATGTAGCTTTGTAATAGTTAAACTTTTTACAAGCTTTTGGTGCCCTTTCTCTCACAGATGCCCAGGGACCTCATGCTATCCTTCAATTTATAAAGTTATTGACTATGTTATTCTACTCAGATCTGTTTTCTCCTGTCTAACCTCATACAAAAAGTTAATTTTCTCTTTCATTCTCCTCCAACCCAAAGAACATCAAATCCACATTATTCAGGTCTTATAAAATGTAGCTACTTTATAATTCAAATTTCATTTAGATTTGTATTGTCAAAAAAAAAAAAAAAAAGGAAGGCAAGATGAGTCTTGAAAATTGTCACCTAATTGGAGAAGCAGTAATACTGATTCTCCCTGCTATGGGGACTGGGGAAATTCCTGGGAGGCAACAGTACAAAATATTTTTACCTATTCTACTGAGAGTGAACTGAGACAAGACCAGGGTCTTGCCAGTAAAGTAACTAAAGTGATAATGATCATTGCCTATCAGTCCACAAGCATGTTGTTGCAGACTGCATAGAACCACATGATTCATCATTAACTCTTACATAATCTACTTGCTTGATGTACGTTTCTTTGGCTCAGACCTGGTAAATTTGATCCACTCCATTAATGTTCTTGAAACATCTTAAGATAACAGTTATCAGCATCCTCATAGTCAATCTTAATGAATTAACACATTGTTTTAACTAGATCATTTGTGAAGTGGGTCAACAATGTCATATATAGAGTCAGGGTTTGAAATTTTAAAAAAAATTTTTAAAAATAATTGAAGCAGACAGACTGTTACTCGGGTAATAATATCCTATCAGATGTACTTTTTGAGTAGAAGGGAAAAAGTTTGCAGTTATCAAGCAGACAATTGTATGTAAGTTTCAGGCTATTTTATCTGTGACTAAACTGCCAATGAATACTTCCATAGGATTTGTCTTTCAGATAAATAACATTCAAAATAAGCACATGACATGTTATGGGAAAAAGTTATTCAATTCCTAGGCTGAAAGAACAAAAAGTGAAGATCACTTGTTTAGTGTCACATGGGGCATGCAGACACCAGTGGAACAACCATTTCAGAAACAGACAGACCTTGCTAATTCCACACATCGAATGAGTGTGAAATCACCTATGGGCACAAGGCAGAAGCAAAAATAAATCCTCTCTAAGTTAATGTACTGCTAGCTTAAGCTTCAGATTACTGCAGTCTTTTTTCTTTCCAAGTCATTTCTTTTTTTTTGAAGTATAATCATTTACAATGTAATGTTAGTTTCTTCAGTTCAGTTCAGTTCAGTCACTCAGTTATGTCTGACTCTTTGTGGCCCCGTGAATTGCAGCACGCCAGGCCTCCTTATCCATCACCAACTCCTGGAGTCAACCCAAACCCATGTCCGTCGAGTCGGTGATGCCATCCAGCCATCTCATCTCTGTCATTCCCTTCTCCTCCTGCCCCCATTCCTTCCCAGCATTAGGGTCTTTTCCAATGAGTCAACTCTTTGCATGAGGTGGCCAAAGTATTGGAGTTTCAGCTTCAACATCAGTCCTTCCAATGAACACCCAGGTCTCATCTCCTTCTAGTGTATATCAAAGTGATTCAATTATACATATGTATATTACTTTTTGTACTATTTTCCATTATTGGTGTTTATAGGATATTGCAGGGAGAACGCAATGGCAACCCACTCCAGTACTCTTGCCTGAAAAATCCCGTGGACAGAGGGGCCTGGTAGGCTGCAGTCCATGGGGTCGCTAGGAGTCGGACACGACCAAGCGACTTCACTTTCACTTTTCACTTTCATGCACTGGAGAAGGAAATGGCAACCCACTCCAGTGTTCTTGCCTGGAGAATCCCAGGGATGGGGAGCCTGGTGGGCTGCGGTCTATGGGGTCGAACGGAGTCGGACACGACTGAATTGACTTAGCAGCAGCAGCAGCAGGATATTGCAGATAGTTCCCTGTGCTATACAGTAGGACTTTACTCTTTATCTATTTCATATATAGTAGTTTGTATTTGCTGACTTTTTGGCCAACCCATTATGAGCTGTTTGAATGTTTTGGAAATTAAGCCCTTTTGGTCACATTGTTTGCAAATACTTTCTCATATTCCATATCGCTTCGTTTCCTTTGCCATGCAAAAGCTCTAAAGTTTGGTTTGATCACTTTCCTTTATTTTTGTGTTTTATTTCTATTGCCTTGGGAAACTGACCTTCTCTTCCAGTAGAAGAGCCACTAGGTATCCCTTCACAGGAGCTGTCCCCCATGAAGTGTACACTGTGGTGTCATCTGTCACCCATTGTGCTGGCTCACAAAGTACATGGTTGGTTGTTACTGCCCTCAGACCCATCTCTACCAGGGAAATGCAGGTGATTGCGCTAGGTGTCCTTTAGGCAGTGTGCTCACAAAGTCACCAGTGCAGATTCATCAGTACAGATTCTCTGTAGTCAGGCATTGGGACCGCTATAGTTGTACATTTACATCTGCTGTAGGGACTATGGAATCATTTCAGGCCCAGCCTTGCCTCTACATGTGCCCACCCACAAAGTTTGCAGCTGCTACCATGGGACCCACTCCAGCTGTGGGAGCACTAATAACCCACCCCGAAGTTCATCAGGTACTGAGCTCACAAATTGGCCACTGATGGTGTAAATCTGGATCACAGCTTCTGGGCATAGGCTCAGATTTCAGCCCTGCCTCTGCTTGTGGACAGCCCACCATTGCTTGCACACTGGAGCCTTGCCTGCAGTGAGCATGCTGAAAATGAGACCGTATGGTGGGGCCATGTCCTTCCTTTTATACTTGTGTTAACGATAGGGCTTCTCTGATGGACCAGGGCCCCTCCCATCTACACCCTTGGTTGCTGCTTGGACCGTACTCCAGACCCTTCAGGCTGTTTCCATGGAGCCATCCCGAGTACTCTCCCCTGGTCTCTCTTCTGAAGCTCAGATTTCTGCACACCAGCAGACTAGCACCTCAGACTGGGGAGCGCAGGAAGGTAGCCAGGACTGTCTGTGCTTGTCTTTCTCCTTTCTGCCTGCGACAGTCTGGCTGCTACACTCTGCTCTGAGCCTCTGAAGCTCCCAATCTATCTTGTCTGTCGTCTCAGGCTCTGAAGGGTGTTCCTAAGGTAAGGGAAACTTTCCTCTTTCACAGCTCCCCTTCAGGGATGCTGGTCCCCTACCAATCCTTTGCTTTTTTCTTTCATCCTACCTGGTTACATTGTAACCTGTCATGTAGCTTTGGAGCTCTTCTGCCAGCATTCAGTAGGTGTTCTGTGAGAATTGTTCCACACGTAAATGTATTTTTGATGCTTTTGTGGGAGGTGGTAAGATCCACATCCTTCTGTTCTGCCTTCTCGATTTTTTTTTAATACAGTTTTGAGCACTCAGTTTAAAATAGTCATACGTAAATTAGGTAACATGAGTTCCTAAACCCAAATAAATAACCGTCAAAACAAATCTATAAAGGAAAGGGTTGGTACATTTGATATGCTAAAATTCAGAATATCTTTTCATCAAAAGGCATCACTAAGAAAGCAAAAAGGCAAGCCAGAGAGTGGACGTTATTTGCAATATATATAAAGAATAAAACTCATATCCAATGTCAGTTAAAAGAAAAAAAAAAAACAAAGACAACCCAAATGAAAATTGAGCAGTATACACAGGAAGAAAAGCAAATGTGAATGAGGTGCCCACCTTTATTTATAATCAAAGAATGCAGATTAAAATGATAGTGGAATAGAGTACACATCCACCAGCAAGTACTGGGTATACCAACAATGTACATGTTGATGAGGATGTAGCAGAAGAGAAATTTCTATACACTGTGTCAAGTAAAAGTAAAATGCTTTGGAACATAACTTTGTTTCAGAAAATTAAAAATAAGCATAACCAGTATATAATTCCTATACATGCTCATATGTATGTGCGCTTCATTGTACTAATATACATGCTCATATGAATGTGCACTACACTATACTAAGCTCGTATGTACACGCACTCAGTTGAGTTCAGTTCAGTTCAGTTGCTCAGTCGTGTCCGACTCTTTGCGACCCCATGAAACGCAGCACGCCAGGCCTCCCTGTCCATCACCAACTCCCGGAGTTCACTCAAACTCACGTCCATTGAGTCGGTGATGCCATCCAACCAGCTCATCCTCTGTCACCCCTTCTCCTCCTGCCCCCAATCCCTCCCAGCATCAGGGTCTTTTCCAATGAGTCAACTCTTTGCATGAGGTGGCCAAAGTACCGGCGTTTCAGTTTCAGCATTAGTCCTTCCAATGAACGCCCAGGACTGATCTCCTTTAGAATGGACTGGTTGGATCTCCTTGCAGTCCAAGGGACTCTCAAGAGTCTTTTCCAACACCACAGTTCAAAAGCATCAGTTCTTCGCGCTCAGCCTTCTTCACACTACACTGTACTAATATACAAGCTCACATGTATGCACACTATGTTGTAGTAAAATACATGCTCATATATATGTGCACTACAGTGTGCTAATATACATGCTCATATGTATGTGCACTACACTGTACTAATATACATGCTCATTTGTATGTGTACTACATTGTACTAATATATCCAAGGCTGATCATAGCAGCATTATTCAAAATATTTGGTTGGCCATAAAGTTCATTTAGGTTTTTCTGTAGCATCTTATGGAAAAGCCCTAACAAGCTTTCTGGCCACCCAATATTGAAAAACTGGGAACACCCAAATGTCCATCAGCAGTAGAATGGATAAATGAAAACAAGTGAATTAGAACACCATGGAATAACACAGATTAATAAAATACTGAAGAAAAGAAGCAAATTTCAAAGAAAAAAACCCAGCATAATTCATTATAGTAAAGCTTACTGTAAATGAATAAAAAGAAGCAAAGAGGCAAAACTAAAGCTTATTTATTAATTTTTGGCTGCACTGGGTCTTTGTTGCCGTGCATGGACTTTTCTCTAGCTGCAGTGAGCCGGGGCTACTCTCTAGTTGCCGTGTACAGGCTTCTCATTGCGGTGGCTTCTCCTGCTGCAGAGCACAGGCTCCAGAACATGCAGGCTTCAGCAGTTGCACTGTGTGGCCCCAGTAGTTGTGGCCCGTGGGCTCTAGAGTGCAGACTCAGTAGCTGTGGTACAAGGGCTTAGTTGCTCTGAGGCACGTGGAATCTTCCCCAGTCGGGGATTGAACCTGTGTCCCCTGCATGGCGAGGAGATTCTTAACCTCTGAACCACCAGGGAAGTCCAAAACTAAAGGATTATAAGGTTGCTTGTATGAATGGCGATTACCTCTGTGAAGAGACTTTTGGCAATGGACACATGTAGACTTTTGGGGCCCTGGCAATTTTTTTTTCATAGTCTGAGTGGTAAATACATGAGTATTTGCTTTACAATAAGTTATTGGACTGTATACTTGGGTTTTACGTGCTTTAGTTTTTGGTGTTATAGTCCACAATGAAAAAACAAATGAAACAGCTCTCTGTATACTGACATTAAATAATTATTGAGTTTATGTTGTAAATGAAAACCTGGAGTGTGGAAAAGTGTATAAAATTGGCTACTATTTATGAAAAAAAAGGAAGGAGGTATGAGGGAGGGAGAGAGAGAAAGCAGGAGATAGGTGTTCATAAAAGAAGAGGGAATAAAAAACCTGGTTATCTTGGGGGAAATAGCTGGCTAAGGGACAAGATTAGAAGAGAACTGACTCCACGCCTATTATACAGAGTGAAGTAAGCCAGAAGGACAAACACCAATACAGTATACTAACGCATATATATGGAATTGAGAAAGATGGTAACGATAACCCTGTATACGAGACAGCAAAAGAGACACTGATGTATAGAACAGACTTATGAACTCTGTGGGAGAGGGAGAGGGTGGCAAGATTTGGGAGAATGGCATTGAAACATGTGAAATGTCATGTATGAAACGAGATGCCAGTCCAGGTTCAATGCAAAAAAATAAATAAATAAATAAATAAATTTAAATAAAGTAAAAAAAAAAAAAGAAAAAGAAAACTGACTATTCATTGTATACCCTTTTGTACTTTTTGTATTTCATAAAATGTAAATGTATTAGCTATTCTGTGTGTGTGTGTGTGTGTGTGTGTGTGTGTGTGTACTCAGTCATGTCTCACTCTTTATGACCCCATGGACTGTATCCTGCCTGGGTCCTCTGTTCATGGAATTTTCCAGGCAAGAATACTGGAGTGGGTTGCCATTTCCTACTCTAGGGGATCTTCCCAAGCCAGGGATCAAACCCCTGTCTTCTATGTCTCCTGCATTGCACGTGGATTCTTTACCACTGCTACATGGGAAGCTCATTAACTATTCTAAATAAATAAGTAAACGTTTCTGAAAAAAAATTCCTAACAACAATGCTGATTATACTTATCCACAAGAGGTCACCATCTACTGATGTTGAACCCTAGTTCCTCATGAGAGGAAAACCAGTCTGAAGGCTTCCTGCTCTCACCAGGAAGTGAAGAAGCATCTTCATTTACATTCTTACTTTATTTTACCTGTCATGTTCTGTTTTATAAAAAACCCTCCAATTCAAAAATACACACAGAAATTTAAAATATACATTTAAAATGGAGCGGAAGAAGACAAAGAATTTAAGAGACAATATGAAGCCATGAATGAATTTACAAAAAGCATAATATTATCCATTTCCCCTAGGATTAATACACAAATTAGATTCTAACGTTTCTAGCATTTGATACAAAAAAGGAAGTATTGTCAGTTTTATAATTCAAAATCTTGCTCAGGAGAATATTCAGAGTATGAAAAATGTTTTCCCTGGTATAGTCTGTTAAAGACAATCCATAAGGATGGTTTAGGTGAAATTCCTGACCAGTCTTAATAACAAGAACAATCCACAGAACAATTGGGAAACCACGCCATCTTATTAAGAGAAGTGTAAGATGCTCTGGGACACCAGATCAGGGAAGTTTCATGCATGGGTTAGTCATGGTTGAAAATGAAACTAAGAATACTTGGTATAGAAAAGGAAGAAGAAAAGCCACAAAACTTGTGCTTTAAAAATTCTGACTTACACATAAGAGAGTGTTCAGTCTTCACTTGGCTGGATTTTTCAAAATTTGGTTATTGCGACAAATTCCCTTTCCCCTAAAGTTGAGCTGATTGTCCTTCCGGCAACTAATGGGTTAAATGCTACCTTCTAAGTTCAAGGAAAAAGGGCTCTATTCAAATGCTGCTGCTGGCTCACCAATGCAGGGCTTAAGGCAAAGACGGAGGGAAGTCAGTGTATAGGAGACAGTTTGCTCTGTGAAGAGAGCTGCAACAGCTGTGAAAAACACTTCAGCAGTGATGGATTCTTCTGATATTCAAAGAAAAAATATAGCTATCATTGGTGGTGGCTTGGTAAGAATCTATTTGGATATATTATTCCTGGTAGTGGTATTATATTATCATTACTCTTTTTTTGCTTTTTGATCAGAGATTAATTGCTTTTATTAATGTTTTTTCTATCAGTTTTACTGCGGTATTATTGACATAGAGCACTCTGTAAGTTTCAAGTGTACTGCATAATGATTTCACTTACATACATTATAAGATGATTCCCACAAGAAGTTTAGTGAGTATTTCTCATTTCAGAGAGGTATAAAATAACAGAAAAAGAAAACATATTTTTTCCTTGTAATGGGAACTCTAAGGATTTACTCTCTTAACAACTTTCATATGCAACATACAGTGGCATTAATTACATGTTACATCTGTGGTGCTTATTTATATTATAACTGTTAGTTATATTATAACTTTTTGACCACCTTTGTTGTTGTATAAAGATATTATACCTCTAATCTTCCTCACCTATTTCACTTATTTTAGTATTATTAATCACTTGTAAGGATTGTTCACTTTCTTTTGAAACATTTCTGATATTTAAATACACCTTTTTAAAATGTGGTATTAATTTAGTTTGCTCTTTCCTAAAAGAGCTATCTTATTTCCATTTTCCCTTGTTTTTTCTGTATAGCATTTTTCAAAATAGAAAATAAAGCAAATTGAATTTGATTAATCCCTGAATGGACTATGTTTTAAAACAAATATTAATGTAAATAGTCATTTTAATCAAAACATTTGCCCTGCTTTGGTTAATAACTCAGTTTATACTGTCTAGTAAGAATAAAAGTGTCAAGAAACATGAAGTTAATGCAGAATTATCACATTGAATGTTCACTAGTTGTTTGAGTAAGTGGGAGTAATACTTATTCAGTGATCCTGTCTGGCTGGTTCCAAGTTGGTGGAGTGAGGCACAGAGCAGGTGAGATGAATGGGCTGAGATGACCCCACATCTGGCAAGATGAGGGGAGAGGGTGTCTATTCTCTGCTTCCACGGTTATTATAGGAAAGCTGCTGCTGCTGCTACTAAGTCGCTTCAGTCGTATCCGACTCTGTGCGACCCCATAGACGGCAACCCACCAGGCTCCCCCGTCCCTGGGATTCTCCAGGCAAGAGTACTGGAGTGGGGTGCCATTGCTCTGCTTAACATGGGGCTGCCTCAGTGAAACTGTATTTTCCCCTCCCTTAGCAGAACAACTATTTTGGAATCAAAATATCCCCATTAGTTAAAGTTTAATCATTTTGGCTTTGCCTTTGGTTTAATCATGTGCACGCTTTTAAATCATAGGTGTTTATTTATTTCATTTACTTTGCGAAAATTTGCTGAGGGCCTAATAATGTACCAGACACTGTTCTAGGTTGTATGTAAATGAGTACATTTTGTACCACATAGAGTTATACAGTTTGTGCTAATTCTGACTTGGGTGTTGCCTTCCTTTTCGTGTTTTCCCTAAAGTATGATGACAGTTTTAACATTTCTGGTTTGCTATTGTTGTAGCCACACGTTCTGGGAAATAAACTCACTCAGAAGGATAATGCAAATAGTGGAGTGCAGTTTATTACACCAGCGGGCCCAAGGCAGAGTCTCCCCTTAGCCAAGGACCCCCGACCAGTTTTTGTGAAAACCTTATGTACCTTAAGTGTACATGCACGAACCCACCTCCCCAAATTCCCTGACAATAAAAGTTAACCCGTGATTCATATGCCTTAAGCCTAGGTAGTTAACAGTGGACAATTATCAATAGGCCTGTGGTCATACCTCAATAAGCATAGTAGACTGTATGATTCCATTTGGTTACACAGATAATTAGGGGCTCTTCCTTCCTGGGGCCTGGGTTTCCAGTTGGTTTGTCGTTTCCACAGATACTGGGCCTATAGCTCAGAATCCACAGTCCAGCCCAAGATGGAGTCCTGCTTTCAAGATAGGGCCAGTTCTGATTCCTCCTTCACTATCACATGCTGTGTTGGCCAATGCATGTGACATACATCCTCATTTCTTCATACTTTATACCTGGCTTCAATCCAATCATTCCTATCAAAATTTTTCATAAAATGTGAATTCATGGAGTCAACAAAATCTTATTGGGTGCCAGCTATGTGCCAACATTGTTTTAGGTACTAGGAATATAGTGATAAGCATTTAGGGAGGAGAAAGATAATGGAGAAGAAAAGTAAGTTCAGTGAGGCCTAAGTACTACAAAAAAAAATTCAAGCAGGGTAATGCTGTAGGGTCTTGAGGGTATCCACTTACAGAGTGTGGTCAGGGACAGCTTTTCTGAGGAGATATATGACCTGAAAAATGCGAAGGAAGCCATCATGTGAAGGGCTACAGAAAGACCATTTGGAGTAGATGAAGGACTGTAGAGAAACAATGAGGAGATAAAGAGCTGGGTACTTTTCTTGGAGCAGACAGAAAGGCACAAAGAATGAACCTGGAAAGGAGTGGCCACTGAGGCTGGGGAGAATCCTAGGATCTTAGAGTGCAAGGCAGACAGATTTTACCCTAGATGCAATGGAAAGCCGTTGGAAGATTTTAAGTAGGAAAGCAAGCCGTGATTTTAAGATTCCTTAGGCTGTTATAAAGAGAAGAACTGGGAAAATTTTAAGACCAGGTAGACCAGTTAAGAGGCTGTTGTGTTTGTCCAAGGCTTGGATTAGGGTGGCAGCAGTGATATCTCTTCTCTATGGACAAGGAAATGACAACCCACTCCAGTGTTCTTGCCTGGAGAATCCCAGGGATGGGGGAGCCTGGTGGGCTGCTGTCTATGGGGTCGCACAGAGTCGGACACGACTGAAGTGACTTAGCACTTAGCAGCAGTGATATCTCTTACGATGGCGCTTAGATATCCAAGTGACAGTGAAAGTCACTCGGTCATGTCCAACTCTTTGTGACCCCATGGACTATACTTTCATGGAATTCTCTAGGCCAGAATACTGAAGTGGGTAGCCTTTCCCTTCTCCAGGAGATCTTCCCAATCCAGGGATTGAAACCAGATCACCTGTATTGCAGGTGGATTTTTTACCAGCTGAGCCATAAGAGAAGCCCAAGAATACTGGAGTGGGTAGCCTGTTCCTTTTCCAGGAGATCTTCCCGACCCAGGAATCAAACTAGCGCCTCCTGCATTGCGGGCAGATTCTTTGTCAACTGAGCTAGGGGATATAACAAATATGTGATTGGATATATGACTTTGGAAGGCATAAAAATGTGAGTATCATCCGCAGGTTTCTCCTTGAATAACACTTTAACTCTTCATCCTAGAACCACTTCATTATCTGGGCACACATACATGTGCTAGAAAATGGAAGACATGAACTAATTAATACACATATATTAAGAAGCAATTAAAATTCCTCTGCAAAGGAATTCTATTCACCTTATTGCTCAGGTCCGTACTTAGGAATCACGTCTGATTCTTTTTTTTCATTTTATGAAAATCCCCGTTTCTCTTTCATTCTACCAATAAGCCTTGGCAGCTCTATAACAAAAATATATTTCAATTCTGGTCATTGCTACCATCCTAGTTAGGGCCATCATTCTTTATCCATACTCTTGCAGCCTCCTCCTAAATGATCTCCCAGCTTCTACTCTTATCCATAGGCAGTCACACAGCAGCCAGAATCAACCTTTCAAATCATTAGTGTGATAATTACCATTCATTGCTTACAACCTTCCATTACAAATAAAGTAAAATCTAAACTCCTCACCAAAAGCCCTACAGGAACTGAGTCTGTCTACCTGCCTGGCCTCATCCTTTCCATGTTTTTGTTTTTTATATTACCTATCAGCACCTGAAATCATATACTTTATTTGTTTTGGGTAAGTAGGTAAGCTGTTTATTAAGCATCTATTCCTACAAGGATATAGCCTCTCGTCGCTGGAACCATACCTAATATTGCTTAATGTCATTATTTAGTATTTGACAGATAAATGAATGAAAGGAATGAAAAACTCTTCTTAATGATATGAAGGTAAAGGAAATTTCATAATGGATGAAAGAGTGAATATTGAGGAAATTTAAAAAAATGCTGATTACAAAAAGTGATTCAAGAAGGTTAAATTCAATACATAAAGGACAAAATTATTTGCTTGCCCATCTACTTTCTTTTGTGTGTGTGTGTGTTTCACCCTTCCCCTTATCTTCCTCCCCATGGACTGATCCTAGTCCCTTAGACTAGGATCTCTGGTTATTAAAGGCTGATACACTAAAGGCTCTTTCTGGGCCCCAGGGGGAAAATTGCAACAGAGCTGAGAACCTTTACTCAGAAGTCCAAATAATATAATGAACTGATTTTCTCCCCCAATGATACCTTGCCTAGTGAAAGATCACTCAAGAATTTGTCTTTGCTTTAATGTAGTGATCATCTGATTCTGTGATTAACCAATTGATTTCTGTTCTTTGAAGACATGTTAAGTCAAAGAGGTCAGAAGTAACCAATAGATCAATGAAGGAGTCTTTGAGAAACTAAAGGTGAAAGAAATTGTAAACCATGATCATAAACTGGCTAAAGTTTATCTATTAAAGAGTGGGAAAAGACGTTAAAACAGTTTTTCAAGAATGTTAATCTGAGTATTTACAAAAAATCACTATACTCAGTTATTTTCCTTCTTGTGTGAAACACTGCTCCCAATCCCTTCCCCTGCAATAAGGATTACCTCCTGGAAGCTGGGGGTGTAACTTCTCCTGCGAATGCACATAGGACTTTGCTTGCCTTTATCACAGACTGCATTCTGTTAAAGTTATAGACATAATAATTATAAAGAGATAATTGTTTAGTTGCTGAGTTATGTCTGACTGTTTTGTGACCCAATGGACTGCAGTCAGCCAGGCTCCTCCATCCATGGGATTTCCCAGGGAAGAATACTGGAGTGGGATGGCATTTTTCTTCTACAGGGAATCTTCCCAACCTAGGGATCGAACCCCTGTCTCTTGCATCTCCTACACCAGCAGGTGGATTCTTTACCACTGAGTCACCCAAATTTGTAGATATGCATAGTTTATTCCCCATAGAAGCTTCTATAACTTCATGAGTCTAAATATTTTCTTATCTTTGGGTCCTGCCCCCTTTTCTTTTATAACGGTTATCCCAGTGCCTTGTACTGTCAAACACACTATAATATCTTGTGTGCATGAGTTTGCTTTCAGAACAAAGTGCAGGCAGATGTTATGGGCAAGTAAAACAAAGACACTATTTTTCAGAATGGAGTCATAATGAATGCAATACTTTTAAGGACTAACATTAAAAAAAAAAAGAAGAAGAAGATTTAAAAACCAATCTCTACTTTTCAGGCTGAAAAGAGTTTTGCTGTTGTTTAGTCACTCAGTCGTGTCTTACTCTTTGAAACGCCATGGACTATATAGCCCACTAGGCTCCTCTGTCCTTCAGATTCTCCAGGCAGAAATACTGGAGTGGGTTGCCATTAGGAAGGAGTTTTACAGTTTTCTAATTCTAACCTAAGTCAACCCAGGGGTAAAAAACTGCCACATGAGTTTAGGTTAGAGTGAGACCTGTTTTCTTCACCAAATGTCAATCCAGAGAAGTCAAAAGAAAGGCCATTGCACATGTGTCCTGAAGATGGGTAGGTATTCAGGTTCTTGGTATCTGGAAATGCTGCTGCTGAGGTGACTGTTTTCAATGCTTACAAATATGATGGAAATGATCAGAGTTTTCAGTGACAGTTACAGCTACTGATCTCTCATTTTTTGGCTGAAGTTTAGAGTTTCAGCTGTAAGGATTATTGAGAATAGCAGCCTTAGTTGTTGCCTGCTGTTGCAGTGTCCATTGTTCTAGCACACACTTTGAAGATGTATTTTAGGGCAATATTGAAGCATTCCTTCTATCTCCCTAGCTGACAAGCAACTCCTTTTCCCCTCTGTTTGACCCACCAAAATTCTCCATTAAGAGCTTATTTAGAGGGTAAAGTTGTTCAAAACATCAGGTCAAGGAGACATGTTTTCCATGACTTATTATTGTTAATTGTGCCCTGTCCCCTAGTAGTCAAGTTGTTAGTGGCTTCTACTGGTGAAACTGGGGCTTCCCAGGTGGCTCAGTGGTAAAGAATCTGCTTGTCAATGCAGGAGACACAGAAGATGCAGGTTCAATCCCTTGGCTGGGAAGATTCCCTGGAGAAGGGAATGGCAACTCACTCCCGTATCCTTGCTAGGAAAATTCCATGGACAGAGGAGACTGGTGAGCTATAGTCCATGGGGTTGCAAAAGAGTTGGACATGACTTAGTGACTAAACAACAACTGATGAAACTGCCTTTGAAACTGCCTGACCTTGATGCTATGAGAGGTTATATCTCACGTCTAGAGATATTAAATTCTGTCACAAATTTATAGGCTCAAACTGGACCTTATGCCAAAATGGCCCTAGACACTGTTTTCTGCCCTGTCTCCCTAGGGTCTTTCCACCTCACAGTCACTCTTCACTCAGTTCAGTTGGATAGAAGCAGCAAAAGACAGTGAGGAGAATGCACTGGAAAGGCTGCAATCTGCTGGAAGTGCAGGAACTCTTACCCTCTCTGGGTCTTTTTTTCTTCATCCTGGGCTAAGACTAGGTCCCTAATTCTTTTAACTCTACAGTTTTGTTGCTTCCTTTTCATACTTCCTTCCTCACAGGTCACTAGCTTTGTTCTCAATCTAGTCTTTATAAACATAGAAATCAAATGTCACCTAGATTTTTCACTTTCTCCAAAATAAATATTCTAGACATGTATAAACCATCAAATGTTTCATAATTTTTGGTTAAGGTCTGTCTATATATAGTTACTTTTGAACTGTGATGTTGGAGAAGACTCTTGCAAGCCCCTTGGACTGCAAGGAGATCCAACCAGTCCATTCTGAAGGAGATCAGTCCTGGGTGTACATTGGAAGGACTGATGCTGAGGCTGAAACTCCAGTACTTTGGCCACCTCATGCGAAAAGTTGACTCATTGGAAAAGACCCTGATGCTGGGAGGGATCGGGGGCAGGAGGAGAAGGGGACGACAGAGGATGAGATGGCTGGATGGCATCACCGACTCGATGTATGTGAGTTTGGGTAAACTCCGGGAGTTGGTGATGGACAGGAAGGCCTGGCGTGCTGCGATTCATCAGGTTGCAAAGAGTCAGACACGGCTGAGCAACTGAACTGAACTGAACTGATAGTTCTCTATATAGTTGATGCTGGGAAAGATTGAAGGCCAGAGAAGGGGATGATGGTTGGAGATGAGATGGTTGGATGGCATCACCGACTCAATGGACATGAGTTTGAGTAAACTCCGGGAGTTGATGACGGACAGGGAGGCCTGGCATGCTGCAATCCATGGGGTTGAAAAGAGTCAGACACGACTGAGCAACTGAACTGAACTGAACTAATAGTTCAAGTGTATACTTTTTACTTTACGCAAATATTGACAAAACAAACCATGCAAATAGCTTAATAACTATTATTATTTTATTTCATTAATATTAAAATATCTATTCACGTCACTCTTGCTTTCCACTCCTCAGGCACAAAAACTTACGTATGATAAACCTGTATTACTGCCCTGATTTCTAGCACCTTGTACAAACAGAAGTGAAGTCAGTTTCTTTGTGACCATGGATGTCATCTTGAATTTGCTCAATAAGTAGAGACAAGTTTTCATCTCACTCTACTAGCTTTCCTCAATTTCTTTTGTAGTTTTGCTTATGTTACAATTCCTCTCACCAATTAAGTTTTCTTTGAGCTATCTCACTCACGTATCTGTATTTCTCTAACAGGCCTGACTAATATTTTGAGTATTTTTTGCTACCCTGATAGATAAGGTACCTCATAAACCCTGTTCTCACCTACATAAAACAAAAGTCCTTGCTCAGAGTTTAGTTCATTTGCTGCCTAATGAACAGTATCTGAAATGGAGCCAATAACTTTAGACAGATCAGTTTTGTTAACTGCCTACCAAGAAAGTGTTCTGCTTTCCTTTTATTGGCTCCAAAATACTGTTTGTCCATCTGTCCATACACATCTCTTCATTCAGCTATTCATCTATCTGTCAACTCAAAGAGAAAAGAACATTCCTCCACTGGTGATGATAATCTCAGTTGGCACTTTTTTCTTGAAGACAATTTGAAAAAAATATATGCTGATAGTCTTAAAAATATGGAGGAATTAAAGAAAGCAACATGCTCCCTCTCTCTCTGAAAGTCAGCTTCAGCAATGCCTTGCCTTTAGAAGGAAGATTGTCCTTTAATCTGAGGGAAGTTAAAAGCATTAGAATCTAATATAGACTCTCAAATACACCAAATCTGGAGTATGTACAAAACCTGTAACAAAACCTTCTAAAAATCTTGCTCACTCTCAACTTCTTCCATGTACTTCCCAGTTATTTCAAAAACAAAACCAAAGAAGATACAACTAACTCCTGCCACACTCCAAGCCATCAAAACCCTCTCCTCAACTTATCTCAGACTCTCTTCTACTCCGTTCTCATCACCTTGTTTATAATTAAACAATATAAATTCCTCCTGATACTAAACAATATAAATTCCTCCATTCCTCCTGATACTAAGGCTCAAGAACCAATGGGGCAGTCAGAAAGAGAGTATGGATCTCAGAAGTTTCTGGGAGTTTGGTCCCTGTCACTAAGACCTGTGCTTTGATGGACCATTTCATTATTGTGATTTTACCAAAAGAACTCAGTGGGCACCATGCAATTGTTTATAACCCTAAAAATTTAAAATAACTCCAATGTACAAATGTAAGGGTATTGCATACAACAAAATGTAAGGCAATTCTTAAGTATTATGATTTAAAATATCTTATGACTTGGAAATACATTCACAGTATACTATTCCTTTTTAAAAGATAACTATATAATAAAATATATATGTTTTATATATCCTAATACCATTTTAAGAAGAAATATCATTCGCTTTAAATACATAGGAAATGTTAATACTGGTTCTCCCTGGTGGTAAGATTGTGGAAGATTACATTTTCTTTCAAATACTTTCTAAATTTTTATTACAAACTGTTGAGTCTTTTACTAAGTATCAGGTCTGTACCGGAAATAGAAAGATGGACAAAATACAAGCCATACACATATCACTAATCCCTGGGCATTCACAGCCTAGTGGGAAAGTCAGTCAGGAATGTAAATAAACAATTCAGCTAATTACGAAAGATATTAAAACACATATATGCATCCACGAAATTAAAGAAGAAAAGACAAGTCTTTTGGAGTTGGAGAGATACTAAGAGAAATTGAACAGAGGATATGATTCTTGAATGAAAGCTAAAGGAGGAAAAAACAGCCCAGGCAAAGGGAACATTAGATTCAAATGCACATAGGTGTCAAAGTGTAAGGCATATTCAGGAAAAATACAGTGACTTCGGTCTACCTCTTAGAGATAGTATATGAGAACAGGAGGAAGAAAAATGAGCTTGAGAGGCTGGGATCAAATGTAAGAATCTTTTATGCCATATTGAAAACTTGGGACTTTTTCTTAAAGACTTATGAGGAGCCAATAAAGGATTTTAAGAAAGGAACTGCATCATTCAATTTCTGTTTTAGACAATAGCCAGCTCTTCTGGAAGTATGACTTAAATAGGTAGACACTGGGGGGAGGAAGAATTGCTAGAAAACTTGTAGTAGTCCAGGTGTTAGGCAATGGGAGCCCCATATAGGAACAGTGGAAGGTATGGGAAGGAGATCTATTTTCAGAGAGATTTGAAAGATGCAATAAATAGTACTTGTTACCTCTTTAAATATATATTTGTAGGTAGAGAGGGCATTAACTGTTCTCTGAGTTATCCTAGTTGGGTGAAATAGCAGGTAGAGTCGTCATTCACTAAGAGAAAGAACACAGAGGAGGAGAAGGGTCTGAAGGTTGAGGAGGGGAATAAGTTGAATGTGAGTTATGTTGAGATGAAGATTCCTAGGAATCTTCCTAGGAAGACATCCAGGAAGAGAGGTTCAGTAGTCAGAGATGGTGTTCTGGAGGAGTATCTAGGCTAGAGAAAAAGTCATGAACAAACTTTCTTAAGAGCCCCAACTTCAAAGTGTGGGGGGCATTCATCTTATCATCAACAAAAGAAGGAAAATCAGGGCTGTTGCTTGACTTTAGAGACCAAATTCAAATGATACAGGTAAGAGAGTTCAGAGTAAGATCTAAATAATAAAACATTTGACATAACATTCACTATTCTAGAGTCCTTGGATGGCTAAATGGTAAGAATCTGCCTGCAATGCAGGATACCCAGGTTCAATCCCTGGTCTGGGAAGATCCCCTGGAGAAGGGAATGGCAACCCACTCCAGTATTCTTGCTTGGAAAGTTCTATGAACAGAGGAGTCTGGTGGACTACAAAGAGCCAAACATGACTGAGATACTAACAAACACTTTCACTTTCTCAATTCTAGCAGATGTAATAGTTACAAAGTATGAAGACATTCTTATTTGCTTATTTCAGAGGAAGTGCAATTAACAATCTGGTTCTTCTCATTACATTGCTACTTTCAAAGATCAAATTCTTCAAAGACCAAGTTATAGTTCCATGAGTTCCATTAGTACTAAAGCCTAACAGGCTTTACTAAAGCCTGATAGACTCAGAAACAAACAATCTCTATGACTCTTGCTGCTGCTGCTGCTAAGTAAGTCGTTTCAGTCATGTCCGACTTTGTGCAACCCCATAGACGGCGGCCCACCAGGCTTTCCCATCCCTGGGATTCTCCAGGCAAGAACACTGGAGTGGGTTGCCATTTCCTTCTCCAATGCATGAAAGTGAAAAGTGAAAGTGAAGTCGCTCAGTCGTGTCTGACCCTCAGCGACCCCATGGACTGCAGCCTTCCAGGCTCCTCCATCCATGGGATTTTCCAGGCAAGAGTACTGGAGTGGGGTTAGGGAAAGTTTTATGTGCTTCAGTAGGTCAAAAATAGTTGACACATGTTTAACATTACATTAGTTCCATGAGTTGGAGTGTAGGAAATGACAACCCACTCCAGTATTCTTGCCTGGAGAAACCCATGGACAGAGGAGCCTGCTGGGCTACAGTCCATGGGGTCGCAAAGAGTTGGACAGTACTGAAGTGATGGAGCATCAGTTCCATGAGTAGGAGATTATTAATAGGCTTTTCGAAAGCTTGTTTGGTGACAGACTCAGAAACAAGCAATCTCTGTGACTCTTAGGGAGAGTTTTATATGCTTCATGAGGTCAAAATTAGTTGACTGATGTTTAACAATACATTACCAGATTAATTTCAAACATACTATATAAAAAGGCATAGAAAGTATGACATTTTAAAAATCATGATGCCTCTTCCTGTTAAGGTCAGCATTTATATTGGATTGGCCCAAAAGTTTGTTTGGGTTTTCCTGATGTTATAGAAAACCTGAATGAATTTTGGGCCAATCCAGTAAATTTAAAGTTTTCTGGCACCCAACTCTAGTACTCTTGCCTGGAAAATCCCATGGATGGAGGAGCCTGGTGGGCTGCAGTCCATGGGGTCCCTAAGAGTCAGACACCACTGAGTGACTTCACTTTCACTTTTCACTTTAATGCATTGGAGAAGGAAGTGGCAACCCACTCCAGTGTTCTTGCCTGGAGAATCCCAGGGACTAGGGAGCCTGGTGGGCTGCTGTCTATGGGGTCGCACAGAGTCAGACACGACTGAAGCGACTTAGCAGCAGCAGCAGCAGCATGATCATTGGATACTTGAACAATCCTTGCTGCTGAGGTCACGTGGGAATCATCGGAAAGGTAGTAGATCCTACTGCAAAAAGCCACACTGGCTGAATGCCTGAGAAGCATAACTCCACATTTATATAAAAGAAATGTTCAAATTATCTTTTAAATTAGTAAGTTAGGCGTCAATATAATGGTCCACAGTGGGGTCCACGCACATGACCCTTAAAGAAGGAAGTTAGAGAAAGTGGAGAAACGGAAGAGCAGTAAGTGGAGTAAATCCGTGATTACGTAACCAAGGAATCGCCTCAGTCTGCTGAAGCACAAACAGGCTAAGCCAGTTGTTAATAAAACATTTACTTTTCAGATTATTTTTTATTAAAACTTCTTACTACTGTGAACTATTGATGCTGCAAAACAAATATGGAGGTTTTTCGTAATAGTCTATGTCCAGGCTTAACTCTGTCTGGGTTTCCCTCATAGCTCAGCTGGTAAAGAATTTGCCTGCGATGCTTCAAGAGACCCTGGTTCAATTCCTGGGTTGGGAAGATTTGCTGGAGAAAGGATAGACTACCCTCTCCCTCTCCAGTATTAGTATTCTTGGGTTTTCCTTGTGGCTCAACTGGGAAAGAATCCACCCAAAATGCGGGAGATCTGGGTTTGATCCCTGGGTTGGAAAGATCTCCTGGAGAAGGGAAAGGCTACCCACACCAGTATTCTGGCCTGGAAAATTCCATGGACTATATAGTCCATGGGGTCGCAAAGAATTGGACAAGACTGAGTGACTTCTCACTTTCAGGCTTTACTCTATGAACTGGCATGAAAACTACAATAGCTCCTAGGAGTCTAACCCCATATAGTTTCTTCCCTCCTCTCACCAGCTTCCCTCCTTATTGATGCACAGGAAGCAGCTGGGCCTTACCCAAGAGTATGTGGTGGGCTGAGCATGATATACACATATTTTCCTTTCCATTTGTCTCTTTGGGTCTTCCTAGCATTTTTGCCTGTGTAACAACTAAAGAGTCCCTGGTGGCTCAGATGGTAAAGCATTTCTCCGTAATACAGGAGACTCAGATTCAATCTCTGGGGCAGGAAGATCCCCTGGAGGAGGTCATGGCAACCCACTCCAGTATTTTTGCCTGGAGAGTCCCATGGACAGAGGAGCATGGTGGGCTACAGTCCAATTCCTGATTAAGAGCATTTTACATAGACGTGAGAAGGAGAAATAAAGTTAGAGTGAATCTATAAAGTACTTTATAAGCCATGTTACTAATCTTTCTAGCTGAATTTATATAATATCTACAAATAATTTTTCATTTTAGTTTTATTCAAACCTTCAGTTCAGTTCAGTTCAGTCGCTCAGTCGTGTCCGACTCTCTGCAACCCCATGAATTGCAGCATGCCAGGCCTCCCTGTCCCTCACCAACTCCCGGCGTCCATCGAGTCAGTGATGCCATCCAGCCATCTCATCCTCTGTCGTCCCCTTCTCCTCCTGCCCCCAATTCCTCCCAGCATCAGGGTCTTTTCCAATGAGTCAACACTTCGCATGAGGTGGCCAAAGTATTAGAGTTTCAGCTTCAGCACCAGTCCTTCCAATGAAAACCCAGAACTGATCTTTAGGATGGATTCAAACCTTAGTAATACAGAATTGAACACCTTATTATGACTGGTCTTGGAGAAAGCATTGTTGTTTATTCTTTTGTGTGTATTAATAAGAAACAGCAGCAGTACATTTGAACTCACCACTCAACTGGAATTGATGCATTGCAGTGACTTATGAGGAGAAGGCAATGGCACCCCACTCCAGTACTCTTGCCTGGAGAATCCCATGGATGGAGGAGCCTGGTAGGCTGCAGTCCATGGGGTCACTAGGAGTCGGACACTACTGAGCGACTTCACTTTCCCTTTGCACTTTCATGCATTGGAGAAGGAAATGGCAACCCACTCCAGTGTTCTTGCCTGGAGAATCCCAGGGATGGGATGCCGTCTATGGGGTCGAACAGAGTCGGACACGACTGAAGCAACTTAGCAGCAGCAGCGACTTATAACGGGGCTTCCCAGGTGGCTCAACAATAAAGAATGTGCCTGCCAATGCAGAAGCCAAAGGAGACGAGGGTTTGATTCCTGGGTTGGGAAGATCCCCTGGGGGAAGGCATGGCAGCCCACTCCAGTATTCTTGCCTGGAGAGTCCTATTGACAGAGGAGGCTGGTGAGCTACAGTCCATAGGGTTGCAAAGAGTCGGACACAACTGAAGTGACTGAGCATGCAGTGACTTACAGTAACCTCTGGGCTTCTCTCTCATCCATTACATTGCCCTAAATCTTGCTTCTCTTGCTTACATAAATATATGTAAAAGTTTTATGATATATACATGATATACACTGATCATATATATGTATATATATACACACACATGTAAATAACAAACATACTTCTAAAACTTGTGTATATACACATACAAGTGGTTTAGTTGTAGTTGTCTTTAATACATGAGTATCAGGCAGTTTGAAGTCTTCTAGGACTTTTTTTTACTCATAGTGTTATATATTCATATTATACTATTTTATCATGTAATTATACCATAATTTATTTGTCCTTACCTCTGTTATGGCTATGTAGACTGTTTCCAGAATTTTATTTATTTTCAGTTATGGAAACTGTGGCTCTGGATATTCTGGCATGTGTCTCTGGGAGTTTCTTCTGGGTATATGCCTTGAAGAGGAATTGCTGATTTGTCAGAGATGTGAAAACTCAACTTGAAATTGCTGTAAGCAATGCATAAGAGATCCTACTAACCCTCATCCTCTCTAGCACTTAAGATTTTCATGAAACAAGATTATACTAATTCCTATTGTGTCCATATCATGTGATATTCCTTCTTTTCCTTCTGCCTCATAAGGAACTATTTATGCAGGCTTGATTGGCAAACATACAGGAAGTGTTGGAGAGGTAGGGATCAACCTCCTTGCCAACTTTAGAAAAATTTGAAGCATATCTTCACCTGAGTCAGCTTTGTCTCCCCAGATCCTGGAATCAAATTTTGGTCAAAGAAAAGTAACATAAAAAACCCATAAGAGTAGGTCATTGGCTTGGAAATGAGCCCCTTCTGAGCCCAATCACCGGCTCTTATTAATATTTGTACATCATTTGTTATAATTCATTTATTCCATAATTCAAGTTGAATTCCCTGGAAACAAATGAATGTTCTTCTTGCTTCTGAATCTCAGTTTCTCTAGTTTTCTATTATTGCCAATAAAGGCAAGTTGGTGTGCCTGACATACAGTGAGGCTAAACGAACCAAAATGTCAGTTTGGAGCAGAGGAAGGTTTATTGTAGGGCCATGCAAGGAGACTGGTGGCTCATGTCCAAAAAACCATGAACTCCCTGAAGAGTTTCACCAAAGCATTCTAAAAGGCCAGGTGAGGTGGAGAGGGTAGGTGGTGGTCACAGGGTATATGATCAGCTCATGTACAATTCTCTGGTTGGTTGATAGCGAAGGAAAGGGTGGTGTTGCAGGGGTTAACATTCAGTCCTTAGGCTCAAGGAGGTCTGGGGCTATGTACTCATGATCATCAAGTAGCTTCCATTTGGTGTGGAGTTTTCACATCTGTTAAAAAAAGACTCAGGAAATGTGCATCAGTTACTGTTATCTAGGTACTTCAGAGAGGAGCTAAAGCAGAAGTTATGGGGGAATGGGCTTCCCCGGGAAGGCCCCATATGGTCCTGCTCAGTTATATCATTTCCCTATATTAATTTCACTGATCTTCTGCTGTTTAGATTGCGGTTTGCGTGTCCTGTTGTCTTTCTCCCTGGGCTGTTTTCCCAGTGTATACAATAGAATATTACTCAACCATAAGAAGGAACGAAGTTGGGCCATTTGCAGAGATGTAGATGGAACTAGAGCCTGTCATACACAGTGAAGAAAGTCAGGAAGAGAAAAACAAACATTGTATAATAACACATGTATGTGGAACCTGTAAAAATGGTACAGATGAACCTATTCACAGGGCAGGAATAGAGACGCAGACATAGAGAATGGATGTGTGGAGACAGGGAGGGGGTGGGGGATGGGATGAATAGGGAGACTGAGATTGACATATACACACTGTCATGTGTGAAAGAGATAGCTAATGGGAACCTGCTGTGCAGCACAGGGAGCTCAGCTCAGTGCCCTCTGGTGACCTAGTGGATGGGATGTGGGGTAGGAGGAAGGTTTAAGAGGGAGGGGATGTATGTATACAGGTGGCTGTTTCACTCCATTGTACAGCATAAACTAACACAACATTGTGAAGCAACTATACCCCAGTAAACAAGGAAATACAAGAAAAAACTAATTTCTAAATTACTTCCTCTACCCTCACTCCAACTTTCCTGACCCTCTTTGTCTCCTGATCAATATCCTTCTCCTGCCCTGTTTTCCATATGCATAAAAGAAGCAGTTATGATCATGGACTGTGTGTGTGTTAGTTGCTCAGTCGTGTCCGACTCTTTGCGACCCCACAGACTGTAGCCTCCCAGGCTTCTCTGTCCATGGAATTCTCCAGGCAAGAACACTGGAGTGGATTGCCATTCCCTTCTCCAATGATCGTAACACTGAAAGAAAGAAGATTTTCACAAACCGTTCTTTTTTTCTTCAGTGAGACTTACTCAATTTAGCTTTTAATCCCTTTTATTATTTTTTTCTGATGCAACTGAGCAATTTAACCATTTGAAGAAATTTATTTTATTGTATGAACTTTACTGTTAGCTTACAGTTTTTCTTTCCTTGATACAACTTATTACTATTGCCCTTACTAGATATTATTTTCTTAAAATTAGAGTATAATTGCTTGACAATGTTGTGTTAGTTTCTGCTGTACAATAAAGTGTATCAGCCACATGTATACACATATTCCGTGCCCCCTCTCCACTGCTTGGACCTCCCTCCCATCCCCCCACCTCATATACCTCTGGCCCCATTATCAACCTCCCCTACCAGAGTGATATGTTGTTGTTATTGTTTAATCGCTAAGTCGTGTCCAATTCTTCTGTGACCCCCGTGGGCTGTAATCCACCAGGTTCCTTGGTTCATGGTATTTCCCAGGCAAGAATACTGGAGTGAGTTGCCATTTCCTACTCCAGGGGATCTTCCCAACCCAGGGATTAAACCTGCATCTCCTGCATTGGCGGGTGGGTTCTTTACCACTGCACCACCCGGGAAGCTCTTGTGACTACACAACTGTACTAATAGGTCCCTTACACACTGCCCAGGTGCAAAGCCCTCTCCTTATTCCCACATCCACCGGGGGCTGCTGTGACCCCACCAGCCTCACATCTCAGAGCTTCTCTAGTTTAGTATTTACCCTCATCCAGCATTGAATCCTGTCTCCCTGCTGACTTCTTTGCTACTGTTTCTTCTAAAATCTTGCACAGAGTCCACTGGATCTGTTTTTTGGTATGCAAAATTTCCAGTGTTTTCTCTTTACTTAGTGCATTGCCCCTCAGACTCCTGATCTTAGCTTAAACCTAAGGACAGCAACAGTCTTACAGCCTTCTCCCACAGCACAAGCATCTCAGGATTGGGAGTTGCCATGGTATCCTTACTCTACACTGCAACTTTCAGCCTGCAGCTTCTGTCTCCGTTTTTATCTGTAAATCCTTTGAGGCTACTGACACTACTTTATCACCTCTGTCCCCTCATTGTTGTCATCAATCAACCTCTAGGCCATTTCCACCCAATATTGAAGACTTCACACCTAATCTTTTTTCTATATTCCAGCCCTGCCATTGCCTTGAGTGACTATCAAAGTTCGAATTATTGTCCTAGCCAATTCCCTAGCCTCTCAGTTCCTTGGTTTCTGTACTTTCAATCTTCCACCTCCACTGTACTTCAGCCTCCGAGTCCCATGATGACATTCTGGACCTTGACACTGTCATTCCACAGAACTGCCTCATCTACAATAATAATGTTGGATATGGGGCTCTCTGTTCAAAACCTCCTGACTTCCTAACTCTCTCATTCAGTTGCTTCTGCTACATCTGTTCTTCACAAGGACCTCCTACCTCCTCATTCATAAGCCTTTTCTGTTTTCCTTCCTTCCTATCCAGTTTAATTACTATTGTCCATCAATCCAACTAATACTTCAACTCCTTGCTTTCTATTCCAACCACATGGCTGAATCCCACTCTGCTTGATTCCAGTGGTTTTCTTCCTTTCCATAGATATACATAGGTGGCTTGATTTGGTTACAAATTTTACTTAAAAATGTAATCTCTCCTATTCATTTATAAATTCAACAAATATCAATCCAGTATTTATTATGTTTCAAACACAATGCTTTGGGCCAGGGATAAAATGATGAGCAAAAACGGTTTGCAGCTCAGTGGGGTAAATAGATATTGATTACAGGATTACCCTAAAGATGTAAGCTTTCAATTGTGATAAGCACTTTCTGTTAGTTTCCTAGGGCTGCCATAACCAAGTACCACAGGCAGGTGATTTAACAAAAGACATTTATCATTTCACAGTTCTGGAAGCTAGAGGTCTAGAATCAGGGTGTCAAAAGGGTTGGCTCCTTCTCAGGGCTATGAGAGAAAGATCTGTTCCAGGTCTTTATCCTTGGCTTGTAGATAGCTGTCTTCTCCCTGTGTCTCTTTATATCATCTTCCCTCTGAGAGTGTCTCAGTGTCTTAATTTCCCCCTTTTTATAAATATGCCCATCATATTGGATTTAGGGGCACTCTAGTGACCTCATTTTAACTTAATTACTTCTGTAAAGACTTTGACTCCAAATAAGGTTATACTCTGAGGTACTGGGGTTAGGGCTTCAGCATATGAATTTCATGTTCATTCTTGTGCTCAGTTGCTCAGTCATATCTGATACTTTGCAATGCTATGGATGGTAGCCCTCCCCACCAAACTCCTCTGTCCATGAGATTTCCCAGGCAAGAATACTGGAGTGGATTGTTATCCCTCCTCTAGGGGATCTTCCCAACTCAGGGATAGAACTCACATCTCCTCAGTCTCCTGCTTTGCATGTTCTTTACTGCTGAGCCACCGGGGAAGCCCTATATCAATTTGGGGAACCAGTTCAACCCTTAATGCTTCTCAAAGGAAAAGTCTGTAGTGCTATGAGAACTCATAAGTAAGGGGTTTGAGGTCATTACAGTAGCTAAAGGAGGCTTCCTTTTGGAAGTAAAGCTGAGTGGAAACTTGAGGATGAATAGGCATTTACTAGAAAGAGAAAAGAGGAAAAGATTGTTCACCACTGAAATCTTTTGGTAAGGGAGAGCATGGTGAGAACAAGCAGCTGAAAGAAGGCTAGCAAAGCTGAGGTGGGAAAATGATATGATCTCCATGATTTAAAAATATTATGGAGAAAATCTTAGACCTACAGTGATGTCATGTTTCTCTGGGAGGATTATATTTGCTGCTGTTAGGTGCTTGTGGTTACCAGCAATCCTGGATGGACACAATCCAATCAGTGCTAGAGAAGAGTCTTAGACCTACTTTTGTCCCTTTGATCATTGATTTATTTCCAGTTGACCTTATTTCTTAGATACTTATTGAGGGTCCTAACCCAAAGCCTGGGCATTTATTAAACTCTCCTGAGCAAGATGTCAGGGTATGTATCCTAAACTCCAGATTTTGTCCTTGTAGCATCATGGGTCTATCAAAAATTCTGTTGAAATTCTTTGCCTCCTTTGCCATCAGTAGATAACCCTAGGTGTGGCTCCAAATGCCAAGTTCACTTGTCTGGGCTTTCTTTTTCTCTTAGCAGAAGAGTTCATTCAAATGGCCTATTTCACCATTACACCAAATGACAGCTTGTAGAGAATCAATGGCCAAGAAGTCAGATGAATGCTAATAGAATAGAAGCAAACTTGACATTAATCAAGCAGAATGATTATGATAACTAGCAGCAGAATGGTGAAAATGAGAAGAGATGGATAGATGGAGAAAAATTACAGGGTAGAATTGGCAAAACTTAGAATGGATTGGATGTGGAGAATGAAGAAGTGCCACAGATGACTCTTAGATTTCTAGCTTGAGCAACAGGATGGGTGAAATGCCATTCTCTGAGATATCCCATCCATTCCATGTGAAGAGAACTGACATGATTTGGGGCAAGGATCACAAGTTTCAATTTGTATCTGTTGATTCTGAGGTGCTTTGAGACATTTAAAAAGCTACATCAATTAAATATCTATATGTGTTGTATTGGTATTCAGTCACTAAGTCGTGTCTGACTCTTTGTGACCCCACGGACTATAGCTTGCCAAGCTCCTCTGACCATGGGATTTCCCAGACAAGAATACTGGAGTGGTTTGCCATCTCCTTCTCCAGGGGATCTTCCTGACCCAAGGATTGAACCCACATCTCCTTGTTAGGAGGCAGAGTCTTTACCAATGAGCCATCTGGGAAGCCCTTAAACATCAATATGCATGAGCGCAAAAAAAGAGATCTGAGTGGGATATGTAAGTTTCTGCATCACCATGGACGTAGAAGATGGACCACAATGGATGCTTAAGAAATCCCAACACTTTGGTGGGTGTGAAAACTGATACAGCCATTATGGGAAAAAGGATTGAAGTTCCTTAAAAAGCTAGGAATAAATTTACCACAAAACCCAGCAATCCCACTGCTGGGCACATACTCTGAGAAAACCACAATTCTAAAAGACATATGTACCCCAATGTTCATTGCAGCAATATTTATAATAGCCAGGACATGGAAGCAACCTAGATGTCCATTGACAGATGTGGTACATATATACAATGGAATATTACTCAGCCATAAAAAGAAATGAATTTGAGTCAGTTGTAGTGAGGTGGATGAAACTAGAGGCTCTTATACAGAGTGAAATGCCAGGAAGAGAAAAACAAGTACTGTATATTAATAAATATATATGCAATCTAGAAAGATGGTACTGATGAACCTATCAGAGCATGGACCCGTGGACACAGCAGAGGAAGGTGAGGGTGGGATGAAGTGAGAAAGTAGCATTGACATATAAACACTATCATATGCAAAACAGCTAGTGGGGGGTTGCTAAATAGCACAGGAAGCCCAGCCTGGTGCTCTGTGATGACATGGAGAGGGGGGATAGTGGGAGGGGAGGGAAGGGATATATATACATACACACATACATACATGTATTTATATATATATGTGTGTGTATATCAGATCAGATCAGATCAGTCACTCAGTCGTGTCCGACTCTTTGCGACCCATGAACCCCAGCACGCCAGGCCTCCCTGTCCATCACCAACTCCCGGAGTTCACTCAAACTCACGTCCATCGAGTCAGTGACGCCATCCAGCCATCTCATCCTCTGTCGTGCCCTTCTCCTCCTACCCCCAATCCCTCCCAACATCAGAGTCTTTTCCAATGAGTCAACTCTTTGCATGAGGTGGCCAAAGTACTGGAGTTTCAGCTTTAGCATCATTCCTTCCAAAAAAATCCCAGGGCTCATCTCCTTCAGAATGGACTGGTTGGATCTCCTTGCAGTCCAAGGGACTCTCAAGAGTCTTCTCCAACACCACAGTTCAAAAGCATCAATTCTTTGGCGCTCAGCCTTCTTCACAGTCCAACTCTCACAGCCATACATGACCACAGGAAAAACCATAGCCTTGACTAGACAGACCTTTGTTGGCAAAGTAATGTCTCTGCTTTTCAATATGCTATCTAGGTTGGTCATAACTTTCCTTCCAAGGAGTAAGCGTCTTTTAATTTCATGGCTGCAGTCACCATCTGTAGTGATTTTGGAGCCCAGAAAAATAAAGTCTGACACTGTTTCCACTGTTTCCCCATCTATTTCCCATGAAGTGGTGGGACCGGATGCCATGATCTTCGTTTTCTGAATGTTGAGCTTTAAGCCAACTTTTTCACTCTCCACTTTCACTTTCATCAAGAAGCTTTTGAGTTCCTTTTCACTTTCTGCCATAAGGGTGGTGTCATCTGCATATTTGAGGTTATTGATATTTCTCCCGGCAATCTTGATTCCAGTTTGTGTTTCTTCCAGTCCAGCGTTTCTCATGATGTACTCTGCATATAAGTTAAATAAACAGGGTGACAGTATACAGCCTTGACAAACTCCTTTTCCTATTTGGAACCATTTGACTGATTCGAGTTATTGTACAGCAGAAACCAACACAAAATTGTAAAATAATTTTCCACCAATTAAATAAAAAGAAACCCCAACATTTGATTGTCCTTCTTTGCATGGGTGAAAGAGAAAAAGAGGAAATGGCTAGAGATGCATTAAAAAAACCAATAGAAAATGAAGGAAGTTTAGTGTTTCAAGAAGAAAGGTTAGTTAGCAGTATTGAATGCTGCTGAAAATTCGTGATAATTAAATATAGATGGTGTTATCAAATTCAAGTTGCTCAGTAGTGATAAACAAATCACTGAAATCTGTATAAAGCTATTTAGGAGAGCAACACACTAAAGCTTCAAGAGACAATAAACAAAAAAGTCTTCATAATCTCAAAGTAGGGAAAGATTTCTTAAGCAGTATACCAAATGTATTAGCAGTAGTATAAAAGATTGATAATGTTACTGCTGCTGCTGCTAAGTCGCATCAGTCGTGTCCGACTCTGCAACCCGATAGACGGCAACCTATCAGGCTCCCCTGTCCCTGGGAATATCCAGGCAAGAACACTGGAGTGGGTTGCCATTTCCTTCTCCAATGCATGAAAGTGAAAAGTGAAAGTGAAGTCACTCAGTCGTGTCCGACTCTTAGCGACCCCATGACCTGTAGCCCTCCAGGCTCCTCCAGCCATGGGATTTTCCAGGCAGGAGTACTGGAGTGGGTTGCCAATGCCTTCTCCAATAAATGTTACTACACAAAAATAAAGAGATTCTCATCATTAAAGAGGAGAAGGCAATGGCACCCCACTCCAGTACTCTTGCCTGGAAAATCTCATGGATGGAGGACCCTGGTAGGCTGCAGTCCATGGGGTTGCTAACAGTCGGACACAATTGAGCGACTTCACTTTCACTTTTCACTTTCATGCATTGGAGAAGGAAATGGCAACCCACTCCATATAGTCTTCTCCAGCACCACAGTTCGAAAACATCAATTCTTTGGCACTCTGCCTTCTTTATTGTCCAGCTCTCACATCCGTACATGACTACTAGAAAGACCATAGTCTTGACTATATGGACCTTTGTCAGCAAAGTGATGTCTTTCCTTTTTAACATACTGTCTAGGTTTGTCACAGCTTTTCCTGCCAAGAAGCAATCATCTTCTAATTTCATGGCTGCAGTCACCATCCGCAGTGATTTTAGAGCCGAGGAAGAGGAAATCTGTCACTTCTTCCACATTTTCCCCTTCTATTTGCCACGAAGTGATGGGGCCAGATGCCATGATCTTAGTTTTTTTGTTTTTTAAATATTGAGTTTTAAGCCAGCTTTTTCACTCTCCTCCTTCACCCTCATCACCAGGCTCTTTAGTTCCTCTTCACTTTCTGGCATTAGAGTGGTATCATCTGCACATCTGAGGTTATTGATATTTCTCCTGGAAATCTTCATTCCAGCTTGTAACTCCTCCAGCCTAGCATTTCACATGATGTGCTCTGCATGTAAGTTAAATAAGCACGGTGATAATAAATAGCCTTGTCATACTCCTTTTTCAATCCTGAATCAGTCAGTTGTTCCATACAGGGTTCTAAGTGTTGCTTCTTGACCCTCATCCAGGTTTCTCAGGAGACAAGTAAGATAGGTAGGATAGTTCCATTGCTTTATTCCGGTTATTATCCACACAGTCAAAAGGCTTTAGTGTATCCAATGAAACAGAGGTAGATGTTTTTCTGAAATTCCCTTGATTTCTCTATGATCCAGCAGATCATATTGTTGGCAATTCGATCTATGGTTCCTCTGCCTTTTCTAAACCCAGCCTGAACATCTGGCAAATATAAGCTCTCAGAGGCTGCTGGTGGGAAAACACATTAGTACAAAATTTTGGAAAACAGTTTGGCATAATAAAGTTGAAGATACATAAACCTTTGACCAGAGAGTCCACTTCTGTGAATAAAACTCTAAAGAAAAATCATGCACACGTGTACCAGGATACATGTATGGAAATGTTCTTTACAGCTTCTTAATATTCTCAGGCCATCTTTTTACAATATTCACATACATCAAACCCTTATTCTGTATATCTCTAAACTTGTATAATCAATACATCAATTATATCTCAGTAAAACTGGAAAAATAATATTGTCAGGCCAGAAACAACTCAAATGTCCTTCAACAGTAAAATGGTTAAATCAGTTCAGTTGAGTTCAGTCATGTCCAACTATTTTCGATCCCATGGACTGTAGCATGCAGACCTCCCTGTCCATCATCAACTCAGAAGCTTGCTCAAACTCATGTCCATTGAGTCAGTGATGCCATCCAACCATCTCATCCTCTGTTGTCCCCTTCTTCTCCTGCCTTCAATCTTTCCCAGCATCAGGGTCTTTCCCATTGAGTCAGTTCTTCGCATCAGGTGGCCAAAGTGTTGGAGTTTCAGTTTCAGCATCCGTTCTTCCAATGAATATTCAAGACTGATTTCCTTTAGGATGGACTGGTTGGATCTCCTTGCAATACAAGGGACTCTCAAGAGTCTTCTCCACAGTTTACAAGCATCAATTCTTTGGCGCTCAGCTTTCTTTATGGTCAAACTCTCACATCCATACATGACTACTGGAAAAACCATAGCTTTGACTAGACAGACCTTTGTTGGCAAAGTAATGTCTCTGCTGTCTAGGTTGGTCGTAGCTTTTCTCCCAAGGAACAAGCATCTTTTAATTTCATGGCTGCAGTCACTATCTGCAGTAGTCTGTGAGATTTCATACAATGAAGAATCAAACAGAGAAAAAAAAAGTATCAACCAGTAATGAAAGGATGGCCTGGAGTTTATGTGGGATCATACAGATGATCTCACCAGCATACTAGTGAGTTAAAGCTGCTGCTGCTGCTAAGTCGCTTCAGTCGTGTCTGACTCTGTGTGACCCCATAGATAGCAGCCCACCAGGCTCCTCGGTCCACAGGATTCTCTAGGCAAGAATACCAGAGTGGGTTGCCATTTCTTTCTCCAAGTGAGTTAAAGAAGCAGATGCAAAAAAAATACACAAGTGTCAAAAGCATGCAAATTAAATTATGTTGCCTAGGGATGTACACCTAAGCGGAAAAACTATAAAGAAGCTAAGTTTGGTTATCACAGAAGTCAGAATGTTTACCTCTAGGAGAAAGTTTGAGGATTGTAACTAGGGAAAAGTTGGGGGAGCTATAGGAGATTGGCAATGTTCTACTTGTTTTGATCAGAGTCAGTAAATGGTGTTTGCTTTTTCTAATTATTCTGTAAACCATATTTATGGTTTGAGGTCATTCTGTATGAAAGTTATATCTCATGATATGAAAGTTAAAAAAGAAGAAAAAACCTAAATCTTCCTTGAAAACTATATAGTTCAATCTTCAGTTAATCCTATTATTCTTGCAAATGGCATTTTCTACTTGTGACTAGATTAATCAATATGATGACTAAGGCTATGGCCACACGTGATGTTGTACTTCAGTTCAGTTCAGTCACTCAATCGTGTCCAACTCTTTGCAACCCCTTGAACCACAGCACACCAGGCCTCCCTGTCCATCACCAACTCCTGGAGTTTACCCAAACTCATGTCCATTGAGTCGGTGATGCCATCCAACCATCTCATCCTCTGTCGTCCCCTTCTCCTCCTGCCTTCAATCTTTCCCAGCATCAGGGTCTTTTCCAATGAGTCAGCTCTTCGCATCAGGTGGCCAAAGTATTGGAGTTTCAGCTTCAACACTTAGCCAGCAAAAATTCCCTATATTTGTGAAATCAGATAAAAATATGAAAAAAATTTGCTTTGATTTCCTAGGTTGGATCATTAAATGCATGCTTCCTTGCCAAGAGGAATTTCCAAGTTGACATATATGAAGCTAGAGAAGGTGAGACAATACTGAATAATGTGAGATGTGGTTCTAATTCTTTGACTTCTTACTCCTTTAGATTTTAAAAAGAAAAAATAAATTTTTAAGGTAAACTGTTAGACTTCATTAAAACCCTCAACTATCTAAATTTAATTTAATGCAAATTCATTACTATCTGTGTTTTCTTTAAAAGAGTTAACAAAGTCTTTTAATTTGGTTCAGATGGCACCCATTTTTGAGGTGTATATGCTCACCCTGTCTTAGGATATAAGAATTGTGTGTAACATGAGGTCTATCTACTTCCAATGTCTTAGATATCCGAGTGACTAAATCTGCACGTGGAAGAAGCATTAATTTGGCCCTTTCTTATAGAGGACGACAAGCCTTGAAAGCCATTGGCCTGGAAGATCAGGTACCTTGTGAATGCATTTTCCTTACAGAAGATAACACCTGTTGTTTTTCAACAACTGCATGGTCTTGATTTCTCTTAGTTCAAAGCAGCACTCAATGCCACAAAAATCACTGCATGAGAACTTGTTTTATAAAGGTTTTCAAACTTCTAAATTCACAACAGGGTGGACATTTCACACTTGAGGCACATGATCGGGGAGGGGGCAGAGCACGTTGTACGGCAGTGGAAGCTGTATCAGGTGGAAACCTGACTATCACTTCTGACACTGGGCCATCAACAATATGGTTAATCTTTGCCTTTTATTTGTGTGTGACCTGGGATGGCCTCTGGGGTGAGAGGAGGCAGGCTACATCCAGTCTTTTGACTATGTAGGTACTTAATCTCTTATCACAATTCTGTCCTCCAAAAAGCTCTGGGACTAGAAAGCTTTTTCATCACCCATTCAGCAGCAAACTTGACCTGATGCAGACTTTTTAAGCCTCTAAAAATATGTTTTACTAAAGAAATATTGTGTTATGGGGTGGCGCCCTAGACTAGTCTGCGTGTCATAAAGTATCCATATATGCACTCATTACCTATCTAACCTTTGAAAAGTTCTGAATTCTGAAACCAGTGAACTCTCAGTGTTTGGATAAAGATTGTGGGCCTGTTACAGATTTTCCTCATATAGACAGACTCAAGATTGTCAAATTTCTCGCTATCATGTATCTTGGAAATGTAAAGAGAAATAGTATATTTTTATTGACAGTATTTTTGTGAGAGTGTGTCCTTGAAATGATAAGTTCACATAAGTGCTATTTGCATTTCCACATTTTTCTTAGGCATGTGTAGGAAAACACTTTGCACTGCATTTCAGGAATCCTGTGATTTACTCCTCATTCTTTATTCTTTTGTAATCATAAAAAAAGAACTTAATCTCTGACAGTGAACTGTTTCCTCATTTGTAATATTTGATTTAGGTACAGATAAACTTTAAAGTCTATTCTAAAATCTAAAGTTAAAAAACCCTAAAAACTAAAATTTGTAGGAGCATAGTTTTTATTAAATTTCTGTCATACTGTGTTCCCATGGTCTTTTACATTATTTTTGATTTTTGGAAAATGTTTGAATAATCACACTTTAAAATCAATATCTATTTTATTGACATAATGCCACACTATGGAAATTGAAATAGACATCTTGATTTTATTTCAGGTTGTATCCCAGGGTATCCCCATGAGAGCAAGAATGATTCACTCTCTTTCAGGAAAAAAGTCTGCTATCCCCTATGGGACAAAGTCACAGGTAGGTTTACCTGGAGATACCTTTTTGTAAAATGGTAATAGCTAAGTCTAATATCTAGAACTAGCTACTTGCTTGCTGACCTTGTCTTTCTAGCCCTGTTTTGACATTGTTTGCTTGTTTAGAATTCAAAAATATATACTAGTTAATTCATAGGAGATGTTTAGAAACAGCCTAGTCCCTAATAAGCATTCAATGGACTTCCCCCATGGTTCAGCAGTAAAGAATCCACCTGCAATGTAGGAGCCCCAGGAGATACAGGTTCAATTCCTAAGTCAGGAAGATCCCCTCAGTTTAGATCAGTTCAGTCGCTCAGTCATGTCTGACTCTTCGTGACCCAATGAACCACAGCATGCCAGGTCTCTCTGTCCATCACCAACTCCAGAAGTGTACCCAAACTCATGTCCATTGAGTCAGTGATACAATCCAACCATTTCATCCTCTGTCATCCCCTTCTCCTCCTGCCCTCAATCTTTCCCAGCATTGGGGTCTTTTCAAATGAGTCAGCTCTTTGCATGAGGTGGCCAAAGTATTGGAGTTTCAGCTTCAACATCAGCCCTTCCAATGAACACCCAGAATTGATCTCCTTTAAGATGGACTGGTTGGATCTCCTTGCAGTCCAAGGGACTCTCAAGAGTCTTCTCCAACACCACAGTTCAAAAGCAGCAATTCTTTGGTGCTCAGCTTTCTTCACAGTCCAACTCTCACATCCATACATGACTACTGGAAAAACCATAACCTTGACTAGATGGACCTTTGTTGACAAAGTAATGTCTCTGTTTTTTAATATGCTATCTAGGTTGGTCATAACTTTCCTTCCAAGGAGTAAGCATCTTTTAATTTCATGGCTGCAGTCACCATCTGTAGTGATTTTGGAGCCCAGAAAAATAAAGTCAGCCACTGTTTTCACTGTTTCCCCACCTATTTGCTATGAAGTGATGGGACCAGGTGCCATGATCTTCATTTTCTGAATGTTGAGCTTTAAGCCAACTTTTTCACTCTCCTCTTTCACTTTCATCAAGAGGCTCTTTAGCTCTTCACTTTCTGCCATAAGGATGGTGTCATCTGCATATCTGAGATTATTGATATTTCTCCCAGCAATCTTGATTCCAGCTTGTGCTTCTTCCAGCCCAGTGTTTCTCACAATGTACTCTGCATATAAGTTAAATAAGCAGGGTGACAATATACAGCCTTGATGTACTCCTTTTCCTATTTCCAGTCTATTGTTACATGTCCAGTTCTAACTGTTGCTTCCTGACCTGCATATAGGTTTCTCAAGAGGCGGGTCAGGTTGTCTGGTATTCCCATCTCTTTCAGAATTGTCCACGGTTTATTGTGATCCACACAGTCAAAGGCTTTGGCATAGTCAATAAAGCAGAAATAGATGTTTTTCTGGATCTCTCTTGCTTTTTCGATGATCCAGCAGATGTTGGCAATTTGATCTCTGGTTCCTCTGCCTTTTCTAAAACCAACTTGAAAATCTGGAAGTTCATAGTTCATGCATTGCTGAAGCCTGGCTTGGAGAATTTTGAACATTACTTTACTAGTGTGTGAGATGAGTGCAATTGTGTGGTAGTTTGAGCATTCTTTGGCATTGCCTTTCTTTGGGAAAGAAGATCCCCTAGAGGATCCCACTCAACCCACTCCAGTATTCTTGCCTAGAGAATCCCATTAACAGAGGAGCCTGGTGGGCTACAGTCATTGGTGTCTCGAAGAGTTGGACATGACATGATTTACATGCAAGTCAAGAAGAGACTACACTAACTAAATGTACCTTTTCTATAAGCAATAATTGTCTTCCTGTGGGTGAGTTGCTGAAGAACTTGCAACCTGGGGACAACGTAGTCCTATGAAAAGTTCTCTATGTTCACTATGAAAAGAACTCAGCCAAGCGATGGTAGGAGCACTCAGCTCTTACATTCAGAGAGGGAGGAAATCTTTCAGTTTCAGAGAAGAAAAAGTAAGGCTTGAAACAGATAGTTTGTTTAAATCTTCAATTGGCAACAAACTAGCATCATTCCAATCAAATGACAGTTTTTCTATGGGGAGAATTGGGTGAGACCAAATTTCTAAAAAATAAATTTTTAAGTGTCAGGTGTGTATCGGATGAGAAAGCTTGCAAATGCACTTTCAGATAACAGAATCTCACAGCGGTCAGCAGCTTTAGATGCATGGACTCCAACCACCTTGCTTTACAGATAAAGAAACAGGCTGCATGACTATGGGAGGTCAACATTAAGGCAGAAACTGGACAAATCTCCTTACAGACAACAACCAGTGAGCATGGTGTAGGAGGCCCTCAGAGGAGTGCTGGAAGTGCTGCTTAGTTACACTATTTTTTTTTTCTAAAATGATATTCTTCCCATAATAGGCATAATAGTCATTCCATCTTTCTTTTGGATTAATACTGATTGTGCTGAGGAAATTCCATTCATTGTATCCATCTCTTCCCTGGAGATTGGACCAATATAGTATGAATAGATCAAGGAGGAAAATATTGTTCAAAATAGCAGGGAAAGTGGATGAAAAGAGTGACTTGGACCTGAGACTAAAACTGACTTCCTTCTCCAAGTGAGAATGAGAGAAGGGTGAGGGAGAAACAGTTTCATCACCAGTGACTGCCCATGAAGGTGAAAGTGTTGGTGCAAGTTCTCATTTCAAGGCCTTTAATACAGAAGAAGGAAATGATCCTTCTACATCAGTCCTGCCATTCCTCAATTCTTAAGAACTGAGCTAATGCTAAATTTATAGGTTTGCATCATTAGTTTTATACTGGAGTCAAAAATGGGCCCTCCTTATCTTTTAAGAACTGTATAAATTTGCTTTGAATTGGTCAATTCCATAACCTTTGGAAGTGCAAAGTCATCTCCATCACCCCAAGATTTCTTCCAATATCCAGGGAGTGTACGTATTGGCCTCTGCTGCCTCTTGGTGTCCACTCCTTCTCCTCTAGTTTTGGTTATGTACCATGATGACCATACATGAAACTCATGATTTTTACCCATTTCCACATGCAAAATACATATTAATAGCTTTCCTCCTGGAACACAAACAAGATTGCAAGGGCAGAAGCAGCCATATTTGACCATGAGGTAACTTTACAGAAGGAAGCTACATGCCAAAGATGGTAGAGTGGAAAGGAGGAGGACGCTGATGAATTTGTGGATGTCCCTGAAATACCTCTAGATGTTTTTTTAAGTAGGAAAAAAAAAAAGTGTAGTTTATATAAGCAGCTGTGGTCAGGTCTCTGCAAACAGCTAAAAATATCCATGACTCATTACAGTATGTAAAGCTCATGGTAATTTGCACAGTGCTAAATAAATTATGTTTGAGGAAAAAAACATTCATGAATATACCAAAGACCTGGGCAGGTCATGGGGTTGCAAAGAGTCGGACATGACTGAGCAACTGAACTGAACTCGGGGGTCATGGAAGGCCCACGTTGTGCTGCTGCTAAGTCACTTCAGTCATGTCTGACTCTGTGCGACCCCATAGATGGCAGCCCACCAGGTTCCCCCATCCCTGGGATTCTCCAAGCAAGAACACTGGAGTGGGTTGCCATTTCCTTCTCCAATGCATGAAAGTGAAATTGAAAGTGAAGTCGCTCAGTCGTGTCCGACTCCTAGTGACCCCATGGACTGTGGCCCACCAGGCTCCTCTGTCCATGGGATTTTCCAGGCAAGAGCACTGGAGTGGGGTGCCATTGCCCAGCAAACAATTCAGAAGTTCCTAGTGTATATACAATTTGACTTCTGAAATCTTTTCTATACCCCCTACTCTGAGCCTTCTTCCCCTAGCTGTTATTTTTTCTGCCCTTTCTCCTTTGCTATGACTGTCTTGCTGATTCCTCTCATTTCCTTCCCCAATTGCCAAATATCAAAATATTCTCTAATATACAGAGCAGGCCAGAGTTCCCCCAATTCCTATTCTTAAACTCCTGTACCCAAAATAAAAAAAAATGACACCTCCTTACTAGAAAACATTCTCACTTGAAGGTTATGTAAACACTTTTTCATAGCATATTTGAAAAAGTCAGCACTGCAACTATTGTCTTACAAATCTCCAAAGAAGATTATCCTATTGCCTTTAGGTTTTCTTAGTGGGTTTTTTGGTTACAAGAGTCACTTTACAGCTCTTTACTTGTTTGTTCTTCTTCTTACTTATTCTTCATAAGGTAAGCTGCCGGGGTCCAGCCCTGGCTGATCCAGGGTATTCGAAGAGGAGACAGCTTCGGCGACTATTTAAATATTCATCAAAGATATAAAGAGTAATAGAATGAAGATAGCTCAGTAGGAAAATTCAGTGGAGAAAAGAGGCTGAGTAGCTTGGTTTACGCGGGAGACCAATAAAACTTCAAGACAAGAAGTTTGCACCACTTACGCAGGCCACAGGCATCCTTCTGTTCTCCCGAAGGAGAGGAGACACTGAGGCCTCCCCGGTAGGATCTTAGAAGCCCAGGCATAATTAATAAGCATGGCAGGTTCCGAGCTCCAGATGGAGACTCAGCCAGAGTGAGAAAGAGAGCGACATGGGGAGACCAGTATTTCGAGGAACTGATCCCCATTCTTTATTTTCCAGAGTCTTGTTTTTATACACTGAGATGTTATACAAAAGTCACGTGGGGACAGCAGTCCTGACTTTTATTAAAGTCAGGTGCTTCATACAAATGTATACAGAGGTCTTAGGGGTGTTACATCATCTTCTGGCCAGGGGGGCCTGCTGACAATTTATGACCCTCTCCTTGTGACAGTGGTCAGTCAACCAGAACACTTTTTTCTCCAAGGGTGATTATTCTTAAAACAGACGCCACCCAAATAAAGTTACATTCCTATAGGGTGAGGGTGTAGTGGGTTTTAGTTAAGGAAAGAATTTACTTAGCCTAAGGTCTAACGTGATTAATATCAAAGGTTAATACTTATTTCTTCTATATATTCATTAATGTGTGTAAGGGCAGGGGATGTGGAGACTTAGCAACAAACATTGGCTCAACAAATGAAAAACCCTTCACCAATACAATTTCTAATCAGCCCATTATACTTATACTAATAGTTTTCTAACTTTTCTAAGGAACCTGTTTTTAGAAGGTTTAAAGCATCTCATGCCTCTCACAGTTGGGAGGCTGTGAGCAATCACATGTGGCCGGACAAGCCTGTCAGGCAGGCCAGAGAACCTTCAGAGGAGTTTGTAGGTTAAAACACTCTGGTCATGCCCAGGAGTTTTTATTAACTGGAGCTCTAGGTTAACTCCTTCTCCAAAAGAGGTGGTGGGGGACAGCCCCCCATAAAGTCAGAGGTGTAGGGGAGAGCACAAAATAGTAAAGTAGGCAGGCTCTGGTTATGGGGGTAGATGCTCGGGAATTTCCAGGGGGACTCCTGAGGCTCGATCCCGCCTTTGCGTATGTCGAGCCTCCTTCCTCATGACCTTTGTCATGGGCACAGTGCCTCACCCGGCCCCCAACAGTAAGCCTTTTAGAATATGTATTGGAGAAGTGAAGCTTGATGTTAGTGACTCTTAGTTATGATTATAATAGGAAACTGCCCAAAGATATGGAGCAGATTAGACCAGGACTCTCCCTGATCTTCTGCAGGACCAACATGTCTATCGGTTCCCAGATGATCCGCCCCAGTTTATCTCAACTAAGCCTGCTGCTAAGTCGCTTCAGTCGTGTCCGACTCTGTGTGACCCCATAGATGGCAGCCCACCAGGCTCCCCCGTCCCTGGGATTCTCCAGGCAAGAACACTGGAGTGGGTTGCCATTTCCTTCTCCAATGCATGAAAGTGAAAAGTGAAAGTGAAGTTGCTCAGTCATGTCCAACTCTTCGTGACCCCATGGACTGCAGCCCACCAGGCTCCTCCGGCCATGGGATTCTCCAGGCAAGAGTACTGGAGTGGGGTGCCATCGCCTTCTCCCAACTAAGCCTGATAGGAATCAACTGGCAAGGAAAGAATATTTTCCTTATGTTAATAAGACTTCATAATTTGAATGTTTCCTGGTATATTTAGAAGTATAACAAGTGTGGTTTCTGTTGAAATGCAAACATTAATAATGTAGAAGACTGGAAAACAGAACCACAAGGCAGAGAATTACGAAGTTCCTGTTAATTTTAATTTGTGACAAAGACACAGGAAGCTCCTTCTCAGTCTACTGTTGCCACTTTAGCATGACCAAGTTATTTTTATACCAAGTATAGATTTAGCTGTTAATTTTATATGCCTATATTTGAATGGGATCAAGATGAATAAAAGACCATATTTGTGTTAAATGTTGTAATGTCCCATAATTTATGTGCTTTAAATTTTTAAAGCAATGGACTTGTCCTGAATTGCAAGACTGCATTATGACTTTCATGAGCCCTAAGTGAATAAGAGTAAGTGAAGCCGCTCAGTTGTGTCTGACTCTTTTCGACCCCATGAACTGTAGCCCACCAGGCTTCTCTGTCCATGGGGTTCTCCAGGCAAGAATACTGGAGTGGGTTGCCATTTCCTTCTCCAGAAGATCTTCCCAACCCAGGGATTGAACTTGGGTTTCCTGCATTGCAGGCAGATGCTTTAACCTCTGAGCCACCAGGGAAGCAGATAGACACTTTTGCTTTGTGGGACCCTATAAATCAATAAATATTAAAAATTAGACTACATGAGCACATTGATATAAAGATTACATTAAGCTTTAATATAATCCAGACTGGATTTATTCTTATCTTTTAAAGAATTAATATATATTCATATTCTTATATTTATTTTTTCTCATGATTTTGAAATAAACTAAAATTATTTTCATGAACCCCTAAAAGTATCATAGGCCCTATGCACTGTTTGACTGGGTCTCATGGAACAATCGGCCCTGTGAAGTCAGAAACAGCCAGTACATGTCCCGTGTACTGGAGTCTACCTATTCCTAAAAACCCTCACCCTGCCACAACCACACCACACATTCACACAGGCTTTCAAATTGAAATGAAAATTTCAAAGTAGTTTCTTTGGGAAATGGTACATTTATTCTAGTAATGCTGTCATTTCTGAAGTTTTTTTACACACCTTGATTTGGAGACCTAAGATGAATATTTGAGATTTATGTTTGATAGTTAAAACTATCTTAATGAAATAATATTTTAGGTACCAAAAAAAGATTTGTTTTTATATAGCATCAAACTTGGAAAAAGCCTATGTTTAAACCTGAACCTTGTATTGCATGTATTTGATTAAAGTGTTTATAGAAAAAAAGGTTACTTAGTTAAATGGTTGTAAAGCTGAGCTTGCAACCTTCTGATAAATAATTAGTATTTTCTATTGCTAAGTGAATAACATAGAAGCATATTTGCCCATTCTCCAGAAACAAATAGTATATACTATATTTTTCTTGCAGTATATTCTTTCTATAAGCAGAGAAAATCTAAACAAGGATCTATTGACGGGTAAGTCTAATGTTTTATTCACCAGCCCTCATTTTCAGCAAAGCACATGAGACTAATCTCGTCATATGATTAAATGAAACTCATTTACCATTTCATCGTAGGGGTTATTAAGAGCAAGACTATGTACAATACAAAGTGTTTCTTTAAAAATACTGGTGGTACATCTTCCAGCATCTCTTTTTCATCTTGCTGCTGCTGCTAAGTCACTTCAGTCGTGTCCGACTCTGTGTGACCCCATAGACGGCAGCCCACCAGGCTCCCCCGTCCCTGGGATTCTCCAGGCAAGAACACTGGAGTGGTGGTCTAAATAAAAATTGTTTGTTCAGCATGTATTGAATTCCTATTGTCTTCTAGGCACTGGCTTGAATGAGTGCCTCAGTGAAGAACTCACAATCTAGTAGAAAAACAGATATACATATATAACAATTTTCAAAGAGACACAAGCAGATTTTTTTATCAGAAATATGACAAGCAATAGTGTGAAGGCTGATAGAGGGCTGAAGTTTTTTTAAGTATTATGAAAATTGCTGTGTGCAAAAACAAGAGTCTGGACTAAAGCTATAGCCCTCCAGTTGGGAGGAGATATAGATTCAAGATATCTGTAGGAGACAAAATTAGATGCAGGGTATAGGAAGTTGATAAAGAGGAAGGTGTACATAAGCCTGAAGATTCTCATGTGCATAACTAAAAAGACCTAGACTCATCCATTAATTGAAAAGCCCCTGGACTGCAAATTAAATTTGTATCCTGGATAATCAATCCAATCACATTCCATGTAACCCTTGATCATAGTTTTTTCTTCTTTAGCATTTGTACTAAACAAATTCATTCTATGCAAAGCATGCCATTAGTAGTTCTGCTGCTGCTGCTGCTAAGTCGAGTCAGTCGTGTCCGACTCTGTGCGACCCCAGAGACGGCAGCCCACCAGGCTCTGCCGTCCCTGGGATTCTCCAGGCAAGAACACTGGAGTGGGTTGCCATTTCCTTCTCCAATGCATCAAAGTGAAAAGTGAAAGTGAAGCGCTCAGTCGTGTCCGACTCTTAGCGACCCCATGGACTACAGCCTACCAGGCTCCTCCGTCCATGGGATTTTCCAGGCAAGAGTACTGGAGTGGGGTGCCATTAGTAGTTCTACTATCTTGTAAATCAATCAATCCCTTTCAACGCATTCCAGCAACCTCTGACTTTTGGAGAGCAGAGGTTCCTGTTATTTATCTGTGTTTCTCCACAGTTCCCTACCCAGGGTGAGTTTGTAACGTATCTGTTGAATTGAACTGAACTGAACTGGGAGGAGGAGTGAAGGGGAAGGTCACTCTAGTTGATTCACAAGGGCTCAGAAACAGGGTTTAGTATTCGTCTCAATTCCATTTCTTTACTTGTAAGACTGACTTTTGGATGAGTAGATACATGGCTAGATTGCTTTACATATTCATGCTGATCTTAAGAAAAGAAACTACAAGACAGCTTTCAAAAATAATAGAAAATATCTTTGATGTGTTAAGCACTATGTTAATAACTGCTTTATATTGCATCCATTTGTATAACCCTCCAAACAACTCTGTGAAGTAAGAATGATGTTTACCTCAGTTTTGTACATGATAAAGGAAGCTTAGAGAGGGCCACAGTGCAACAGGTTACACTGTTAATAAGTAGCAGAATGGATTGAACTTGAGTTTGTCTATTCCAAAGTCCATGCTTTTAACTATTACAGTCACTGCCTCCAGTAATATAAATGAAACACTGATAATAAGGAGCTAAAACATGGGGAAGATCCATCTGGCATACTCCCCCGTTTTTCATTAGGTACACACTGCACAGCGTACAATTTCATAAATGGCATAAATATGTTAATAAAAAGAATGCTGAGCCTCTTGACTTCTAAACCGTTTGGCATATAAAGTTCTTTTACACAGCTCTTATTCCTATACATGGCATCAGATTATGAGCCATCTATTCCACAGATAAATGCTCATTCCTTCTGATAGAACAGCTCCCCTCTGAAAGTACTGTAACTAAATCATTATCCTGCATCAGCTTTTCATGTAGGGTTGTTTCATGGTTTACTGTCCTGTGGGATGTTAATAACTGTTAAGTAAAACAAACATAAAAAGGATATGTGGTCAGGTAAATTTGATAAACTTAAAACCTGCATTGGACTTCCCAGGTGGCCCTAGAGGTAAAAAACTCATCTGTCAATGCAGGAGACATAAGAAATATGGGTTCAATCCCTGGGTCAGGAGGATGCCCTGGAGGAGGGCATGGCAACCCACTGCAGTATTCTTGCCTGGAGAATCCCATGGACAGAGGAGCCTCGTGGGCTACATTGGGGCCCAACAAGTTGAACACAACTGCAGTGACTTAGCACACACACAAGCAAACCCTGCATCAAATTAGTTTTAAAAGTTCTAGGACTTCCCTGGTGACCCAGTGGCTACGACTCCATGCTCCCAATGCAGGGGGCCCAGGTTAAATCCCTTGTCAGGAAACTAGATCCCACCTGCCACAACTAAGAAATCCCACATGCTGCAATGAAGAGCTGGTGCCGCCAAATAAATACATAAATAACTATTAAAAGTCTTTTCTTACAGTACTTTCAGGGCCTTTATTATACTAGTCTGCAGTGTGGATTTTCCAGGGCAATGCTGTCTAAGATGTGACCACAAATGCCAGCCATATGCATAATTTAAAACCTTATATTAATCACAATAGAAAACCTACAAAGAAATTGACAAAATTAATTTTAATAGTATATTTAACCTAATATATCCAAAATATTATTATTTCAATATATAACTTATGTGAGAATGCTGCTGCTGCTACTGCTAAGTCGCTTCAGTCATGTCCGACTCTGTGCGACCCCAAAGACGGCAGCCCACTAGGCTCCCCCATCCCTGGGATTCTCCAGGCAAGAACACTGGAGTGGGTTGCCATTTCCTTCTCCAATGTATGAAAGTGGAAAGTGAAAGTGAAGTCGCTCAGTCGTTTCCGACTCCTAGTGACCCCATGGACTGTAGCCCACCAGGCTCCTCCGTCCATGGGATTTTCCAGGCAAGAGAACTGGGGTGCCATTGCCTTCTCCATGTAAAAATGCTACTCATGAGACATTTTACTCCTTTTTTTTTTTTAAACTAAGTTGTGAAAACCCAGTGGTTGCATCCCATCTCCATTCAGAACATCCATATTTTAGGCATTCAAGAGCCACATGTATCTGGGGACCAAGACGGCATAGTCAGAGGGTCAGAGTGTGAGCATTTCTGTAATGACTGTGACCACAGAACAGTTATTTCAGTTATCATAGGACTAGTGTCCCATGGAAAATTCTTTGAGCTGCATTTCTCTACATTTAATTTGAAAAAAAAATTACAAAAAGCTTGATTCCACAAATACATATTGTGTTTGTCAAAGATACCCATAGTGGTTTGAGTAAACTCTGATTTCTCCAAGTTATTTGTCAAAAGATTTCTTAAACATCGATAAGTCTTTGGCATATCTCAAATTTCAATATTCTAAAGCTTCCAATCCTGTGTTCAAGAATCTTAAAGTCTGCAAACCCCAAATCAAACTTAAGCAAAGCAGAACAACAACAACAACAAATACAAAACCTGAGATGAAAAGGAGAGATGGGTACAGATAGAAGTATTGAATTCAAAGTCAGACTTCTGGCTTATTTTTCCTAAATTCTTTACTTTGTGTGATCTTAGTCATCTCACTTTTCCCTCCAGAAGCTCAGTTACTTCATTTATGAAATGAAGAGTTTTAAAATAAACTCTCTCTGAGGTCTACACCAGCTCTAACATCTACATTCAGATTTGTGGCTTTAAGAACAATAAATAGCCCCTAATTATAGATCTCCTGCTCATGAGAAAAACTAATAGTTAAGAAAATTAAATTCACTATAGATTTTTTAGCAGGCCAAAAAAGCACTAAAATAATTTGATTCTATTTATTAAGAAGTTTCCAGTCTTCTTACTCACTTTCCCCTATTTGATACAAAAAGATCTATATTTATATATCAATGATCTATATTTATAACAAACTGAGTCAGAAGTCTAGAGGACTTGCTAAAAAGAGATACAAAGTCAGACATAGTATGAAAAAAGAAGTTTGACTGAATATTTCCAATCACAAATTAAGCCTTAATTTGGGAGTAACTTTAAAATATGTGATGATTGCTTCTTTCCTAGGGTGCCAACAATTACAGTGATGCAAGAATATACATAGTTAGATTTTTTTTTTGAGATGGAGACAGTTGATTTTTATTTATCTCTTTTACTACCAGATTATCCTTAGAACATTTGCCAAACAGTTGTCAAATCACATTTTAACTAATTGATGTTTACATTGTTAAGTATCTCTATCACACCATTCTCAGAAAATGATTAATTCAATTTAAGTGAAATAAGAATTGGAATTTCATTTCCATTAGTTTTCTCTCTTTGTTTCTTCAGCTGTTGAGAAATACTCCAATGCAAAAGTGCACTTTGGCCACAGGCTGGTGAAATGTAATCCCGAGAAAGGAGTGATCACAGTGCTTGGGTAAGAACCGGTCAGCCCTCTGACTTCACAGGTGAAGGGTTGAAGTGGAGAACTGTGCCTGTAAACTTTGCTCTTGACTTTTTTGAAAGAGTTAAATGATTACTAACAGGGTAATTCAAGTAGTTTCTACAGTCAAGTAACTTTATGTTGATCACTAGCACCAGTATTCTTCCTGATTCTCCCGCTCATTCATCTTCTTAACAGTATTCTAGACTGGTAACCGTACTCTGCTTCTAACACTCTCCTAACTTAAAACAGATAACTCTCCACTGCTCTGCTTCTCCTCTCCTCTTTCTGAATACTATTTGTCTGCCTCCGCTTGGCTGAGCCCATTTCCTCTCAAGTTCCAAGACTCATATCCCACTTGGGGGAAATATCTTGGATTCACAGTTTGTTCAACAACTACTTATAAATTCACATTTCTATTTGTAATAATAACCCTTATTTCAATCTTAATATTAATTTTCCTTTAAGCACCTTCGCAAGTACTTCTTGCCATAATCTCAAATGTATCTAAAATTTCAAACATCTATTTGTCCTCCTCCTAACTTCCCTGGTTTGTTGTTGTTGCTCTCTAGATGCTCAGTCATGTCCAACTCTTTGTGACCCTGTGAACCGTAGACCACAGGCTCCTCTGTCCATGGGATTCTCTAGGCAAGAATACTGGAGTGGGCTGCCGTTTCCTTCCCTAGGGGCTCTTCCCCACCCAGGGATCAAACCTGTGTCTCCTGCATTGGCAGGCAGATTCTTTACTACTGAGTCACCTGGGAAGCTGACTTACCTAGTACTTTTAACCAAATAATTAAAATCATTCTTGACATACCCCGTTCCTTATTTTCTCCCATTTGATCTGAAAACATTTCCCAGTGTCTCGTACTTCCTGTCTGCCTCAGAGCCTATGTCGTCCTTCTTCCTGAGCACCACAATCCTTGGGATCTCACCCCCACACATGTAGGCTACTAAGGTCACTTTGTCTCCATTTCCTCTCCCTTCTGCATTGTGGCTCCTCTGCAACGTTTCTACTCCTAAGTAAGTTGTCTTAAAGTACTACTCTTCATACACCACCTGCCCAATGGAAATATATTGTTTTCTCCCAGCTGCCAGAATAATGTATTTAAACCTTGCATCTTAACATTCAAAATCCTCTTCTCCTCCCTCTCCAATTGTATTCTTTTCTTAAATTCCTCTTCTGATCTCCTCTAAGACAAACATGCTGCTCCTAGAGGATCTTCGTCACGTCCCTGTGGTTGTTCATACACTTTCTCCATTTGAAGGACTTTTCCTTCTTTTCAAGGTTCTCTTCCTTCATGCAGGGAACTCAGCTTTAAGTCAGGCTTCTGTGGCCTAGCATGTCTTTAGGAATCAGTATGATTGTGTGTTGGAGAAGGCAATGGCACCCCACTCCAGTACTCTTGCCTGGAAAATCCCATGGATGGAGGAGCCTGGTGGGCTGCAGTCCATGGAGTCACTGAGGGTCGGAAACGACTGAGCGACTTCACTTTCACTTTTCACTTTTCACTTTCATGCATTGGAGAAGGAAATGGCAGCCCACTCTAGTGTTCTTGCCTGGAGAATCCCAGGGACGGGGGAGCCTGGTGAGCTGCCACCTCTGGGGTCGCACAGAGTCGGACATGACTGAAGCGACTTAGCAGCAGCAACAGCAGCAGCAGCAGCATGACTGTGTGTTACCCTCATTCTCATAAGCAAACCCCATGACTGGGACAAGTGTTATCTTCATTTTATAGCTATCGACTCAAAGCTCTAAATCAGATATGTAAAAGTGAGTAGTGGCCCCATTATTAAGTCACTACTTTTTATACCCAATAGAGGTACTTCATCATTTTCACCACTAGACTTTTTTTTTTTTTTTTGATGGTTTATTTTATTTTTCAGACAGGACAAAGTTCCCAAAGATGTCACCTGTGACCTCATTGTAGGATCTGATGGAGCCTTTTCCACTGTTAGAACTTACCTCATGAAGAAACCCCGCTTTGATTACAGTCAGCAATACATTCCTCATGGGTACATGGAGCTGAATATTCCACCTAAGAATGGGGATGTAAGACCTCTCCCTTTCTTTTTTCCTTCCTATGACTCTCCCCCTCCCCTGCCCTATAATAGAGAGAAGTGTATTCTAGTGCAGTTGTGCTCATCAGCATGTCTTGATCCATTTTAAGGTTTGCCAAAGTACTATGTATTCAATAACTCATAATAAATTGGATGTAGAGGTATCCTTTTAATAATATCATTCTCACTCCCTTACCTTTCCATATGTTTTCTTGAATAGGGAAGAAAGGAAAGGAATTACAACTACTTTTTTCTATTATATCTTGGGAAAAAATTAAAAAAAAAAAACAGGTTGGGAATCAACTTTGTGTACTGACAGTCCAAAGTTCTTATACTCATGATTAAATAAAAAAAGGTATTAAATAAAGTGAACAGAGAGTTGTTGTAAAGAGACATGCATTGCATGTTTTTTATTTCCTGGAGTCCAAGTTAAACCATATGTGGCCAGAGGCAAATATGTAGTATGTGTATTGCATGTTGAGGAAAATTAAAATACCAACAGAAGCAATGAGGATCTTGGCTTATAAGTAATAAAAGGTACAAAGCATTAGTTAAATACTTGATTTGCATGTAAAACATACATTTTAAGGTACTGATTTAACCTATCCTAGTTGAAATTCAAACGTCTAGTCTGTTTGGGCTGCTAAGTCACTTCAGTCGTGTCCGACTCTGTGCGACCCCATAGACGGCAGCCCACCAGGCTCCCCCATCCCTGGGATTCTCCAGGCAAGAACACTGGAGTGGGCTGCCATTTCCTTCTCCAATGCATGAAAGTGAAAAGTGAAAGTTAAGTTGCTCAGTTGTGTCCGACTCCCAGCGACCCCATGGACTGCAGCCCAACAGGCTCCTCCGTTCATGGGATTTTCCAGGCAAGAGTACTGGAGTGGGATGCCATTGCCCTCTCCGCTGTTTGGGATAGCAGTATTATATACCACTTATGGGCTTCCCAGGTGACTCAGTGGTAAAGAATCTGCCAATGCAGGAGATTCGGGTTTGATCCCTGGATGGGGAAGATCCTCTGGAGGAGGAAATGTCAACCCACTCCAGTATCCTTGCCAAGACAATTCTATGGACAGAGGAGCCTACAGTCTATGAGGTTGCAAAGAGTCTGACATGACTGAATGATTAACACTTCTAACACCTGGGGAATTAAGTGGGAGTTCATCTTTAAGCTATTTTTTCACAGCAAGCAAACTGTCTTTGCTTAGACTTTATGTTTAGAAGGACTTGCGGTGATCTAAATTGCTGTGGGTACAAGTATAACATAAACAGAGTCGGTGTGCCTTATTTGTTAATGCAGATGAGCTGCATTAATACACTAATTATATGTATATTTTTCCCCTGCAGTATGCCATGGAACCTAATTATCTACATATTTGGCCTAGAGATACCTTTATGATGATTGCACTTCCTAACATGGTAGTGTAAAATTTTTATTAACTCTCATTTTGCCTATATGATTAATGGTTTTCATTACTTACTTTTATATACTATATACATATACGTAGTCAACTTCATCATTGTCTAGTCTGTTTAATGATTATATATGAAACTTTGGGGATATTGAAGAAAAACCTGAAGAAATACAAGTTATTTACTTTGGAAAGGATATTTAACATATACAAATGACTAATGGGGGTTTGTGTGTGGTGGTACCTGACTGCCACCTCTCCCAAGACAGTGCAGGAAGAAACTGCCCCCAAATAAAGCCAAAGATATTTAGGTTATATATTATGAAGTACTTTTCATCCTTTAAGGTCTGTAGGACATTTGAATATTCATTATCAAAAAGGAGCATGGCTGTTCTTTCATTAGACCTTAGAGACTTTTTTGCTATCAGTCCTGGGTGTTTATTGGAAGGACTGATGCTGAAGCTGAAACTCCAATACTTTGGCCACCTGATGCGAAGAGCTGACTCATTGGAAAAGACCCTGATGCTGGGAAAGACTGAAGGCAGGAGGAGATGGGGACGACAGAGGATGAGATGGTTGGATGGCATCACCGACTCAATGGACATGAGTTTGGGTGGACTCTGGGAATTGGTGATGGACAGGGAGGCCTGGTGTGCTGCAGTTCATAGGGTCGCAAAGAGTGACTGAACTGAACGGAATACGTACATATATAGTTATTATTATCTCTATATGGAGATTCCCATGCAGCTCAGTGATGAAGAATCCAACGCAGTGCAAGAGATGTGAATTCAATCCCCGGGTCCAGAAGATCCCCTGGGGAAGGAAATGGCAATCCACTTCAATATTCTTGCCCGGGAAATCTCATGGACAGAGGAACCCGGTGGGCTATAGTCCATGGTGTCACTAAAGAGTTGGACATGACTTAGTGACTAAACAACAACAATCTCTATATATAATATAGACACCTATATCTATTTATATTTTTCTGGTTGGTCTTTTATTTACCTTTGTTTTTTCTTTCTCTTGTCAAGAATCCTGGGGTCCAAGGCCCTAATGTCATAGTGTTTTAAATGGAATAACAGTAGAGAAAAAAAAAAAGAGGAGAATTCAAATCCAATGCACCTATTAATAGTATAAGGAGTGCAGTGTTTGCTTGGTGAAAATATCTGGAGTTTACAGTATCAGATCAGATCAGATCAGTCGCTCAGTCATGTCCGACTCTTTGCCACCCCATGAATCACAGCATGCCAGGCCTCCCTGTCCAATATCAACTCCCAGAGTTCACTGAGACTCACGTCCATCGAGTCAGTGATGCCATCCAGCCATCTCATCCTCTGTCTTCCCCTTCTCCTCCTGCCCCCAATCCCTCCCAGCATCAGAGTCTTTTCCAATGAGTCAACTCTTCACATGAGGTGGCCAAAGTACTGGAGTTTCAGCTTTAGCATCATTCCTTCCAAAGAAATCCCAGGGCTGATCTCCTTCACAATGGACTGGTTGGATCTCCTTGCAGTCCAAGTGACTCTCAAGAGTCTTCTCCAACACCACAGTTCAAAAGCATCAATTCTTTGGCGCTCAGCCTTCTTCACAGTCCAACTCTCACATCCATACATGACCACAGGAAAAACCATAGCCTTGACTAGACGAACCTTTGTTGGCAAAGTAATGTCTCTGCTTTTGAATATGCTATCTAGGTTGGTCATAACTTTCCTTACAGTATAGAAAGTTTCCTAATAACCAAAAAGCAGGAGTGTACCTGGGGACCCCTGACTGAGCTTTTCCTGGGAAGTGAGGGAAGGAAGTGAGGGAAGAAATGAGGGTGCTTTTCCTGTCTGCTTGGACACTCCTCCCAGAGTCCCCTGAGCCACAGCAAGCTCTCTGAGACTGAGGATCTGTCTTAGGGCCAGCATTGCCTGACCCCCAATCTCTCACACACTGTTCCTCTTCTCATCACAGAACAAATCTTTCACGTGTACTTTGTTCATGCCTTTTGAAGAGTTTGAAAAACTGCTAACCAGTAGTGATGTGCTGGACTTCTTCCAGAAATACTTTCCGGATTCCATCCCTCTAATTGGAAAGTAAGTTTCAAGATGTCCAATTGTGCCTTTTGACCCCTTGTTTGAGGTATTCAAAATTCAGATAAAGGCTAATGCACCTTATTTCAGCTTTTGTTAAAAATGATCTGTAATGCATTGACCTGGACAGGAAACCTGCATGTGTGCTAAGTCACTTCCATCATATCCGACTCTGAGACCCCATAGACTGTATCCCGCCAGGCTCCTCTGTCCACAGGGTTTTTCCAGGCAAGAAATTGCCATGCCCTCCTTCAGGGGATCTTTCCTGATCATGCAGTGACCTGGATGGGAAACCTAGATTACAGCAAAAGTCCAAGAGGATCTTGTGCTGCAAACAGGAATTCTGAAAAAATCCCAGGCTGGGCCGGTATCTCTGGGAAAGACAAGCCACCATTGTCCCTGGGTCTTTTATGTTCCCTCTGCAGGTGCTCAGGCCCCACAGGTCTCTGTGTGCCACAGAGCTCGGCTGTGCTTCCTCCTGCTGGTGGGAACACAAATCTATATGATGGCACCCTCAAGTCCACCAGCTGCTAGCTATATTAGCTTTCTTATGTCTCATACCCTTCACAGTAAAATGCTGATGATAGTTGTACCTGCCCCAAAGGGTTGTTGTGCAGAGTAAAGGGAATAATGCCTATAAACCATTCAGCACAGGGCCAGGCATGTGTAAAGTTTTTCCAAACTGATAGCTAATTGTACCAGCTGTCTGGCTTATGAGTCTTAGCTCCTCTGGCCCATTTCAACATCACCACATGGACAGCATTTGGTCTCATTCAGTGCCTCTCTCCCCTGTCCCTCTGACCTAGAACCTAACTCCCATTCCACCTCCAGTGACTTCTTCATGAAGGCAGCACAATGCTGCAGAAAGAGCAAGGTTTTAACACTACTCTTGTCCCTGACTTCCTTGGGTCTCAGATTTTTCATCACTAAAATAGACATCAGGATGCCTTACTTTTAGGGCAATTTTGAAAATTAAATGAGTTAATTATGTAAAAGGGATAGCCCACTGCCAAGTCATAGCAGATCTTTTTTAAAATTGTCAGTTCTCATCCTTTCCTGCATATCAATTCAAATGCTATGTTGGTTTCTCCTTCTCTGGCATTGAATGGAAATCTCTCATGCCAAAATTTAGCCCTTAGATACTTTTGGAACTTGTTCTCTGGCTATTTCTTGCCTCTCTCACTAGATGTAATATCATCTAGTGTATGTACACAGGATTCCCAGATGGCTCAGTGGTAAAGAATCCACCTACCAGTGCAGGAGATGCCAGAGACATAGGTTCAGTCACTGGGTCGGGAAGATCCCCTGGAGGAGGAAATGGCAACCCGCTCCAGTATTATTGCCTGGAAAATTCCACAGACAGAAGAGTCTGGCAGGCTACAGTCCATAGAGTCACGAAGAGTCAGACATGACTGAGCAAGTACACATGATAAATGTTCATAGTACTTCTCCACCTATAGCGCCCACAAAACCTTTGTAGATACTTGAGCAATACTAGCTTGATTCCAGTTGTTCATTTCCAGATACACATGGACTCACTTAACTTAATTTTGGTTTGTTGAGTGTTAATAACATGCACAACTGCATCTCAATTTTTTCCAAGGAAACCTGAAATATACCAACATAGCTGAAAATTGTGTGATTTATGTGCTAGATAATGAAATTTTCCTGACATATAACACAGGCATATTTAAAATTATCCAAATTCAGCTACTCTTGTTCTTTTTGGATATGATTAACATTGTTTCAAATTAAGAATGTAATTAGAACAATGGAATTTGGAACAATGGAAACTTCAGCTGTTTTCTTCCTGGCATTCTCATGTATTTTTCAATGAAATATTATGTTGACAAAGCCAATAAATCTGAAAGAACTATGCAGTATTTAATACCCAGCTTAACATTTTTACATTTTGATTGTTTTCTTCTGAAGGCAAGCCCTGGTACAAGATTTCTTTCTGTTGCCCGCCCAGTCTATGATATCCGTTAAATGCTCTTCTTTTCACTTTAAATCACATTGTTTGTTGATGGGAGATGCTGCCCATGCCATCGTGCCCTTTTTTGGGCAAGGAATGAATGCGGTAAGTTCTTTTTCAGTAGGTGAGTCCCTCAAACTTTTCTGGGCCCATCTCAATTAAAAAAGCTTAAAAAAAAAAAGAAAAGGTTAAAACTATCCCCACATAATCTCTGAGAAAACAATCAATTCAACAACCCCACCAGCTATTTAACTAGATTGATCTCTATGTATAGTCAATTCTTGGCTTACTTGATCCAGACACTTAATGTATAAAAAAGCATAAAGCATAACATAGTTTTCTGTTCAGTTAGAAAATGTATTGATAACTTGAAATTTAGGAACTTGACTGTCAGAAATTCAAGGCTTAATTTTTTTAAGTATTTATTTCTTTGGCTGTGCCAGGTCTTAGTTGTGAAATGCGAATTCTTAGTCACGGCGTGTGAGATCTAGTTCCCTGACCAGGGATTGAACCCAAGCCCCCTGTGTTGGGAGCATGGAGTCTTAGCCACTGGACCATCAGGGAAGTCTCCAAGACGTCATTTTTAAAGTAAATTTTTTCTTGAGATTATAATGTTAGTATCAACAAAGAAAAATATCCCAGGGACATCCCTGATGGTCCAGTGGTTAAGACTCCACCTTCCAATGCAGGGGGCATGGGCTTGACCCCTGATCCAAGAACTAAAGTCCCACAAGCCATGGGGTGCAGCCAAAAATTAAAAAAGAAGAAAGAAAAATATCCCAAATTATCTTTTCTTCCCCCCTCTGTTTTTTCATTCCACAGGAAAGGAAAACACAATTAATAGAGTTAAATAGAATGATAAAACAGACTAGACATTGAATATTACTGCTTCCATGGAAATTTTACCATTCTGGCCAGAACAATATATCAGGAAAGGAATACTGTTCAAATAGTGAATGTTAATTTAAGGAATTCTAAAATAATTGTCTAGACAAACAATTATTTTATGTGCATGTGTGTTTGATTACTAATATTATAGTTTTATAACCATAGTCTTATTGTTTTGGTTTAGGAATATAGTCCAAGAATAAATAATGTGTGAGTATAATCAATTATATTTTCATCTAATTAGTGGTAAATATTTTGTTTTACAAAACATAATGGGAGGTGGGATCAAGTTAGTAGAGCAGGAGGACCCTGAGCTTACTTCCTCCCTTCCTGCCTTCTCCCAAGGAGAAGTCCTGGCTGCACCTGAATCTGGCTTTAGGCCCTCTGAAACGAGTCCTGTCTCTCACCAAGGGGGTGGTTGCCACCACAGCCTAAGGAAAAGTGTGGCCCATGCTCACTTCAGATATGCTCTCCCACCAAAGCCACTAGCACATGCAGACTGAATAGGACATCACAGAACATACCTTCAAGACCAGGACAGGTAACTTTCACATAATTTCATAGAGATGGTGAAAGCTGGAGAAGACTCTTGAGAGTCCCTGGGACATCAAGGAGATCCAACCAGTCAATTCTAAAGAAAATCAACCCTGAATATTCATTGGAAGGACTGATGCTGAAGTTGAAGTTCCAATACTTTGGCCACCTGATGCGAAGAACTGACTCATTGGAAAAGACCCTGATTCTTGGACAGATTGAGAGCAGGAGGAGAAGTGGGTGACAGAGGATGAGATGATTGGATAGCATCATCAACTCAGTGGACATGAGTCTGAGCAAACTCCGGGAGATAGTGAAGGACAAGGACGCCTGGTGTGCTACAGTCCATGGGGTCACAAAGAGTGAGACGTGACTGAACAACAACAAGAGAAAATTAAACAAAATTGTAGGAAACCATCAACAAATGGAAGATGCAACCTACTGAATGGGAGACCTTAATCAAATCCAAAAAGAACAAAATTAGCTGCATTTGAATAACTTGGTCTTTGCAGATGTAATGTCTGATAAGGGGTTGATATCCAAAAATATATTAAACTCATATAACTCAATGTCAAGGAAACAAACAACCGGATCTCAAAAATGGGCGGAAGAACTGAATAGGAATTTTTCCGGAGAAGACATACAGATAGCCAACAGGCGTATGAAAAAATGTTCAACATCACTGTTCACTGCTGCTGCTGCTAAGTCGCATCAGTCGTGTCCAACTCTGGACGGCAGAGACGGCAGCCCACCAGGCTCCCCCATCCCTGGGATTCTCCAGGCAAGAGCACTGGAGTGGGTTGCTATTTCCTTCTCCAATGCGTGAAAGTGAAAAGTGAAAGTGAAGTCGCCCAGTCGTGTCCGACTCTTCAGGACCCCATGGACTGCAGCCCACCAGGCTCCTCTGTCCATGGGTCCAGGCAAAAGTACTGGAGTGGGTTGCCATTCACTGTTCATTAGGGAAATGCAAATCAAAACCACCATGAGATATCACCTCATATTTGCTAGAATGGCTATCATTAAAAAGACAATGACAAATGTGTGTCAAGGATATAGAAGAGAGGAATTCTAGTACCCTGTTTGTGGGAATGTAAATTGTTGCAACTTCTATGGCAAGCAGTATGGAGGTTCCTCAAAAATTAAAACCTGAACTACCACATGATCCAGTAATTCCACTCATAGTATATATCCAAAGAAAATGAAAATGCTGCTTCAAAAAGGTATATGCACCCCATGTTCATAGCAGCATTATTTACAGTAGCCAAGATGTGGAAACAACCTAAGTGTCCATTAAAAAATGAATGGATAAAAAGTAGTGGTATGTATATACAATAGAGTATTATTCAACCATAAGAAAGAACGAAATTTTGCCATTTGCAGCAACATGGATGAACCTGTATAGTATAACGGTTAGTGAAATAAGTCAGACAAAGAAAGACAAATTCTGTTTGTTTTCATTTATATGGGGAATCTAAAATATAAAGCAAATAAATGAATATAACAAAACAGAAACAGACTCACAGATACAGAGAACAAACTAGTGGTTACCAGTGGGTAGAAGGGGAGGGGGAGAGGCAAGAAAGAAAAAGGGGATTATGAGGTACAAACTGTAATAATATACAGTACATAGTATATAGCCTATATTTTGTAACTTTGTATGAAGTATAATCTATAAAAATATCAAATCACTAAGTTGTATATCTGAAACAAATAAAATATTGTAAGTCAGCTATACTCCAATTTTTTTTTAAACTAAAAAACACATCAATTTTAGCAGTGGATACATGTGTGGACTCTGGCATTAGAGCTCCTTTGTTCAAAGCCTGCCTTCATGATTTATTAGAATATATTTTCACACAACTAATTTTACTCCTTATTTGTAAAATTCAGATTTTTTATTTTTAATACTTTTTGCTTTATTATTTCTTTTTTTTAAAACGTTTTTTGGGGAGGTGGGATCCCCAAAATAAATTTATGTTTATTTTATCCACATAAAATAATTGTTTGTCTAGACAATAATTGCTTTACAATGCTGTGGTAGTCAATACAAATCAGCCATAATTACATATATATCCCTTTCTTCTTGAGCCTCCCTCCCCCCAAAATTCAGATTTTAATAAGACCCATCTCATAGGAATTCTCCAGGAATAAATGAATTAATTAAAGAATTTAAGACTATTATCTCATCACTATATGATATCTCTTATCTCTATATTCCTATAGCATTAACAGCCTATATAATCGACAAATTTATTTGCCTCTGGTATAATATTGATATGTGTAATTGATATAGAAATATTTTATTTTTTAACCTTTACATATTTATATATGATCTTAAAACCATAGTTTAATTTCCTAGAATACAGGAAACATAGCTTTCTATTTTATTCTCCCTACTGCACTTAGCAGAGTATCTTACTAATTTTGTGGATTTGTTGATTAGAAATTTGCTTTAATTTTGACTTATGGGAAATGAGTTCATATGAGAGTTCTATGCTGTCATTAAATTGCTCTAAATGTGAATCTTAAATGCCTAAATAGTTTAAATATTATTCTAATGCTCATGGTAGAACAATATAATTATTTTTGCTTCTTTAAGAAGCAACAGAATTGTCAAAATTACAAGTTAATCTAAAATTTTGATATTCTAAATTTATATCTATATCTACATATACTACCACACACTTGCACTCATCTCACATGCTAGAAAAGTAATGCTCAAAATCCTCCAAGCCAGGCTTCAACCGTATGTGAACCATGAACTTCCCCCTGGATTTAGAAAAGGCAGAGGAACCAGAGATCAAATTGCCAACATCCATTGGATCATTGAAAAAGCAAGAGAGTTCCAGAAAAACATCTACTTGTGCTTTATTGACTATGCCAAAGCCCTTGACTGTGTGGATCACAATAAACTGTGGAAAATTCTTAAAGAGATGGGAATACCAGACCACCTGACCTGCCTCTTGAGAAATTTGTATGCAGTTCAGGAAGCAACAGTTAGAACTGGATATGAAACAACATGGTTGCAAATCAAGAAAGGAGTACGTCAAGGCTGTATGTTGTCACCCTGCTTATTTAACTTATATACAGAGTACATCATGAGAAACACAGGGCTGGAAGAAGCACAAGCTGGAATCAAGATTGCTGGGAGAAATATCAATAACCTCAGATATGCAGATGACATCACATTTATGGCAGAAAGCAAAGAAGAAGAGCCTCTTGATGAAAGTGAAAGAGGAGAGTGAAAAGTTGGCTTAAAACTCAACATTCAGAAAATGAAGATCATGGCATCCAGTCCCATCACTTCATGGCAAATAGATGGGGAAACAGTGGAAACAGTGAGAGACTTTATTTTTTTTGGACTCCAAAATCACTGCAGATAGTGACTGCAGCCATGATTTTAAAAGACACTTGCTCCTTGGAAGAAGAGCTATGACCAACCTAGACAGCTTTTTAAAAAGCAGAGACATTACTTTACCAACAAAGATCTGTCTAGTCAAAGCTATGGTTTTTCCAGTAGTCACATATGGATGTGAGAGTAGGACTATAAAGAAAACTGAGCACCGAAGAATTGATGCTTTTGAACTGTGGTGTTGGAGAAGACTCTTGAGAGTCCCTTGGACAGCAAGGAGATCCAACCAGTCCATCCTAAAGGAAATCAGTCCTGAATATTCATTGGAAGGACTGATGCTGAAGCTGAAGTTCCAATACTTTGGCCACCTGAGGCAAAGAACTGACTCATTGGAAAAGACCCTGATGCTGAGAAAGATTGAAGGCAGGAGGAGAAGGGGATGACAGAGGGTGAGTTGGCTGGATGGCATCACCAGCTCAATGGACGTGAATTTGAGTAAACTCTGAGTGTTGATGAGGAACGGGGAGACCTGGCGTGCTGCAGTCCATGGGGTCACAAAGAGTCGGACACGACTGAGAGACTGAAATGAATTGAATTGAACTGAATTGATAGATATAAATGAATAAACTGGGCAAAGACAAAACCATCAAACATGCTGTTAATGGCATTTTTAATCAGAATTCAATACCAAGTGTGACTATTCAGCTGTTACGTACTGGTTTAGGGTACAAATATCCTGTGAGTTATACCACCAATGAGAAGTCTATTCAAAATAGCTAAACAAAGTATTTATTATTTTAGTTCATTTTTCCCCATTTTTTCTTGTTTTAGGGCTTTGAAGACTGCTTGGTATTTGATGAATTAATGGATAAATTCAATAATGATTTTAGTAAGTAAAATTTCTCCGTGGGACATGGATTAATCTTGCTGATTAATTGTACACCTGTTTCTGATCCTGAAAGATTTCAAATCATGAATTAGATTTCCTAATCAGAATTATAATTTTTTCTTTTAACACTCTATGCCACTGTTGTTACTCATTGCAGACAAGAAACACCCAAAGAGGAAAAGATAGTTTAAGTTTTTACATGGAGGTCTATACCAAGAAAAAAATTTCTGTGTACCAAAGTTTGGTGAAGGTGTACTCCTTTCTGGGCTTCCCTGATGGCTCGGATGGCAAAAAAATCCACCTGCAATGCAGGAGACCCTGGTTTGATCCGTGGGTCAGTAAGATCCTGGAGAAGGGAATGGCTGCCCACTCCAGTATTCTTGCCTGGAGATCTCCATGGACAGAGGAGCCTGGCGAGGCTACAGTCCATGGGGTCAGACACAACTGAACCTACTTAGCATGCACACATACCCCTTTATCTCCCACTCAGTCTAGTTAACACCCATGCCTATATCCCCTACAGCTTGCCCTCAGACCACCTTTGGAAGCTCCAGCATTTTCTTGTTTTTTGCTTTGTCAAAGTTTGCATATAATAGTTCCATTTACCTTTTGATTAAAATGAATTCCACAAATAATTTTACAAGTATTGAAGTTTTTAATTTTTATATATAACTGAAAATAAGTTAAATGTACATAATTTTCATCTGTAAAAGAAATTGAAAACAATAGAACTGGATAACTTTTACTGCTTCTCAGCTCCACATGCTCTCAAAGGTCACCTCTGAAATTAAACCTGTGGCAGATGAGAGACTACTTAGAGAACCAGTTTTGAATCTACACCCAGATTCCAGCCTTTTTTCTTTTAATTTCTTTTTTTATTAGAGGATCATTGCTTTACAGAATTCTGCTGTTTTCTGTCAAACCTCAACATGAATCAGCCATAGGTATACATATATTTCCTCCCTTTTGAACCTCCCTCTCATCTCCCACTCCATCCCACCCCTCTAGATTGATACAGAGCCCCGTTTGAGTTTCCTGAGCCATACAGCAAATTCCCATTGGCTGTCTATTTTATATACGGTAGTGTAAGTTTCTATGTTACTCTTTCCATACATCTCACCCTCTCCTTCCCTCTTCCCATGTCCATAAATCTATTCTCTATGTCTGTTTCTCCACTGCTGCCCTGTTAATAAATTCTTCAGTACCATTTTTCTAGATTATGTATATATGTTAGAATATGATATTTATTTCTCTTTCTGACTCACTTCACTCTGTATAATAGGTTCTAGGTTCATCCACCTCATCAAAACTGACTCAAATGTATTCCTTTTTATGGCTGAGTAATACCCCATTGTGTATATGTACCACAACTTCTTGATCCATTCATCTGTAGATGGACATCTAGGTTGTTCCATGTTCTGGCTATTGTAAATAGAGCTGTAATGAACAATGGGATACATGTGTCTTTTCCAATTTTGGTTTCTTCAGGATATATGTCTAGGAGTGGGATTGCTGGATCATATGGTGGTTTTATCCTAATTTTAAAAGGAATCTCCATACCGTCTTCCATAGTGGCTGTATCAATTTACATTCCCACCAACAGTGCAAAAGCATTCCCTTTTCTCCACACCCTCTCCAGCATTTATTGTTTGTAGACTTTTTGATGATGGTCATTCTGACTGGAGTGAGGTGATATCGCATTATAGTTTTGATTTGCATTTCTCTAATAGTAAGCGATGTTGAGCATCTTTTCACCTGTTTGTTAACCATCTATATGTCTTCTTTGGAAGAATGTCTGTTTAAGTCTTTCTCCCACTTTTTGATTGGGTTGTTTGTTTTTCTGGTATTGAGTTGTATGAGCTGCTTGTGTATTTTGGGAATTAATCCTTTGTCAGTTGTTTCATTTGCTATTACTTTCTCGCATTCAGAGGGTTGTCTTTTCACCTTGCTTGTGGTTTCCTTTACTTTGCAAAAGCCTTTAAGTTTAATCAGGTCCCACTTGTTTACTTTTGTTTTTATTTCCGCTATTCTAGGACGTGGGTCATAGAGGATCTTGCTTTGATTTATGTCATTGAGTGTTCTGCCTATGTTTTCCCCTAAGAGTTTTATAGTTTCTGGTCTTATCTTTAGGTCTTTAATCCATTTTGAGTTTACCTTTGTGTATGGTGTTAGGAAGTGTTCTAATTTCATTCTTTCACATGTAGCTGTCCAGTTTTTCCCAGAACCATTTATTGAAGAGGCTGTCTTTGCCCCATTGTATATTCTTGCCTCCTCTGTCAAATATAAGGTACCCATAGGTGCATGGGTTTATTTCTTACCTTTCTATTTTGTTCCATTCGTCTATATTTCTGTTTTTGTGCCAGTACCATGCTGTCTTGATGATGGTAGCTTTGCAGTATAATCTGAAGTCAGGAAGGTTGAATCCTCCCAGGTCCATTCTTCTTTCTCAAGATTGCTTTGGCTACTTGGGGACTTTTGTGTTTCCATATGAATTGTGAAATTTTTTGTTCTAGTTCTGTGAAAAATGCCTTTGGTAACTTCATAGGGATCACACTGAACATGTAGATTGTATTTGGTAATATAGTCATTTTCACAATATTGATTCTTCCTAACAAGGAACATGGAATATCTGTCCATCTGTTTATCTTGTCTTTGATTTCTTTCATTAGTGTGTTTTAATTTTATGTGTACAGTTCTTTTGTCTCCTTAGATAAGTTTATTCCTAGATATTTAATTCTTCAAGTTGCAGTGGTGAATGGGGTTGATTCCTTAGTTTCTCTTTCTGATTTTTTGTTGTTAGTATATAGAAATGCAAATGATATCTGTGTATTGATTTTGTATCCTGCAACTTTGTTAAATTCACTGATTAGCTCTAGTAATTTTATGATACTATCTTTAGGGTTTTCTATGTACAGTATCATGTCATCTGCAAACAGTGAGAGCTTTGCTTCTTCTTTTCCAATCTGAATTCTTTTTATTTCTTTTTCTTCTCTGATGGCTGTAGCTAGGACTTCCAGAACTATGTTGAATAATAGCAGTGAAAGTGGACGCCCTTGTCTTGTTCCTGATCTTAGGGGGAATGCTTTCAGTTTTTCACCATTGAGAATAATTTTTGCTGTAGATTTATCATATATGGCCTTTACTGTGTTGAGGTGGATTCCTTCTATGCCCATTTTTTTGAGGAGTTTTAATCGGCAATGGGTGCTGAATTTTGTCAAAGTCTTTTTTCTGCATCTGTTGAGATTATCATATAGTTTTTATCTTTCAATTTGTTAACATGGTGTACCACATTGATTGATTTGCATATATTGAAGAATCCTTGCATCCCTGGAATAAACCCAACTTGATCATGGTGTATGAGCTTTTTGATGTTGCTAAATTCTGTTTGCTAAAAGTTTGCTGAGGATTTTTGTATCTATGTTCATCAGTGATATTGGCATGTAGTTTTCTTTTTGTGTGTTGTCTTTGTCTGGTTTTGATATTAGGGTGATGGTGGCCTCATGGAATGAGTTTGGAAGTGTTCCTCCCTCTGAAATTTTTTGAAAGAGTTTTAGAAGGATAGGCATTAGCTCTTCTCTAAATGTTTGATAGAATTCTCCTGTGCAGCCATCTTGTCCTGGGCTTTTGTTTTTTGGGAGATTTTTTTTTATCACAGCTTTCATTTCAGTGTTTGCAATTGAGTTTTTCATAGTTTCTATTTCTTCCTGGTTCAGTCGTGAAGATTGAACTTTTCTAAGAATCTGTCCATTTCTTCCAGGTTATCCATTTTATTGCCATATAGTTGTTCCTAATAGTCTCTTATAATCCTTTGTATTTCTGCATTGTCTGTTGTAACCTCTCCCTTTTCATTTCCAATTTTGTTGATTTGATTCTTCTCTCTTTTTTTCTTGATGAGTCTGGCTAAAGGTTTGGCAATTTTGTTTATCTTCTCAAAGAACCAGCTTTCAGTTTTATTAATTTTTACTGTTGTTTCTTTCATTTCTTTTTCATTTATTTCTGCTTGGATCTTCATGATTTCTTCTTCTAATGTTGTTTTTTTTTTTTTAATTCTTCTTTTCTAGTTGTTTTAGTGTAAAGTTAGGTTGTCTATTCAATGTTTTTCTTCTTTCTTGAGGTAGGCTTGTATTGCTATAAACTTCCCTCTTAGAACTGCTTTTGCTGCATCCCATAGGTTTTGAGTTGTCATGTTTTCATTGTCATTTGTTTCTAGAAATTTTTTTATTTCCCTTTTGATTTCTTAAGTAACCTGTTGGTTATTTAGAAACATGTTGTTTAATCTCTATGTGTTTGTTTCTTACAGTTTTTTTCTTGTAATTGATATCTCATCTCATAGCACTGTAATCAGAGAAGATGCTTGATACAACTTCAATTTTCTTAAATTTAGTGAGGTTTGATTTGTGACCCAAGATGTGGTCTATCCTGGAGAATGTTTCATGTGCACTTAAGAAGAAGGTATAGCCTTCTGCATTTGGATGGAATGTCCTAAAGATATCAATGAGATACAGCTCATCTAATGTATCATTTAAGACTTGTGTTTCCTTATTAATTTTCTGTTTGTTTGTTTGTTTGTTTGGTTTGTCCATTGGTGTGAGTGGGGTGTTAAAGTCTCCTGCTAATATTGTGTTACTATTAATTTCTCCTTTTATGTCTATTAGTGTTTGTCTTATGTATTGAGGTGCTCCTATGTTGGGTGCATAGATATTTACAATCATCACATTTTTCTCTTGGATTGATCCCCTGATCATTATGTGGTGTCCTTCCTTATCTCTTGAAATCTTCCTTATTTTAAGGTCTATTTTGTCTGATATGAGGACTGCTACTCCAGGTTTCTTTTGCTTCCCTTTTGCATGGAATATATTTTTCCATCCTTTCACTTTCAGTCTATGTGTTTTTAGGTCTGAAGTGAGTTTCTTGTAGACAGCATATATATGGGTCTTGTTTTTGTATCCACTCAGCCAATCTGTGTCTTTTGGTTGAAGCATTTAATCCATTTACATTTAAAGTAATTATTGATATATATGTTCCTATTGCCATTTTCTTAATTTTTTGGGGTTTATTTTGTAGATCTTTTTTCTTTTCTTGTATTTCTTAACTATATAAGTCCCTTTAATATTGTTGTAAAGCTGGTTTGGTGGTACTGAATTCTCTTAACTTTTGCTTGTCTGAAAAGCTTTTTATTTCTCCATTAATTCTGAATAAGATCCTTGATGGGTACTGTAATCTTGGTTGTAGATTTTTCCCTTTCAATACTTTAAATATATCCTGCCATTCCCTTCTGGCCTGCAGAGTTTCTGCTGAAAGATCAGCTGTTAAGTATATGGGGTTTCCCTTGTATGTTACTTGTTGCTTCTCCTATGTTGATTTTAATATACTTTCTTTGTGTTTAGTCTTGTTAGTTTGATTAGTATATGTCTGGGGTGTTTCTCCTTGGGTTTATCCTATATGGGACTCTTTGTGCCTCTTGGACTTGATTGACTATTTCCTTTGCCATGTTGGGGAAATTTTCAACTATAATCTCTTAAAAAATGTTCTCATACTCTTTCTTTCTCTCTTCTTCTTCTGGGACCCCTGTAATATTAATGTTGGTGCGTTTGATATTTTCCCAGAGGTCTCTGAAACTATCCTCAGTTCTTTTCTTTCTTTTTACTTTATTCTTCTCTTCAGAAGTTATTTCCACCATTTTATCTTCCAACTCACTGATTCATTCTTCTGCTTCAGATATTCTGCTATTGATTCCTTCTAGGAAATGGCAACCCACTCCAGTACTCTTGCCTGGAAAATTCCATGGACAGAGGAGCCTGGTAGGCTACAGTCCATGGGGTCGCAAACAGTTGGACGCGACTGAGCGACTTCAATGTCAAATGTCAAATGTAGAGTATTTTTAATTTATGTAATTGTGTTGTTTGTCTCTATATGTTTATTCTTTAATTCTTCTAGGTCTTTGTTAATTGATTCTTGCATTTTCTCCATTTTGTTTTCAAAGTGTTTGATCATCTTTACTATCATTATTCTGAATCCTTTTCCAGGTAGTTTGCCTATTTCCTCTTCATTTATTTGAATTTCTGTGCTTCTAGTTTGTTCCTTCATTTGTATAGCATTTCTCTGCCTTTTCATTATTTTTTTTAAGGTATTGAGTTTGAGGTCTCCTTTTCCCAGGTTTCAAGGTTTAATTCTTTCTTCCTTTTGGTTTCTGCCCTCCTAAGGTTGGTCCATTGGTTTGTGTAAGCTTTGTATAGGGCGAGATTTGTTTGTTTGTTTGTTTTTCCTCTGATGGGCAAGGCTGAGTGAGATGGTAATCCTGTCTGCTGATGGTGGGGTGTGTACTTTTGTTTTGTGTGCTGTTTAGGTGAGGTGTCCTGCACAGGATGCTCCTGGGGGTTGGGTGATGCTTCGTAGTGTATTCAAGTGGTTTCCTTTGTGTGAATTCTCACTAGTTGATACTTCCTAGTGTTAGTTCTCTGGTAGTCTAGTGTTTTGAAGTCAGTGCTCCCACTCCAAAGGCTCAATGCTTGATCTCTGGTCAGGAATAAAGTTTCCACAAGTGGTTTGTTATGGCATTAATTGAGATTAAAGCAAATATCTGAAAACAAGAAACCAAAGATGAATCCCAGACAAAAGGCAGTTAAAAAATCAGGCAAATAATAATTAAAATAATAGAATATACACATATACAAATACACCCATAAGCAAAGTCAAAACAGTTGAACAAAAATAGAGTAGATTGACCCAGCAAACAAAGGAAATAAAAAATTATATCTACGAGAACAAAACTAACTAAAGCACAAACTGGAAAACAAAACTAAGGCAAGGTGCCAATTGGGGAATAAAGCAATAAAACTAACAAATATGTTGAGAGGAAAGGAAAGAAAGAAAAGAAAGAAAGAATAGATATGCAAAGTTAAATAGAGTTATATAAAGAAGACTTATATACATTCAAGATTAACTGCAAGGGGAAAAGAATAGTAGGAAAAGCAAACAAAGGAATAAATGTAGAAAAAATAATAATAGGTTTAAAAAATTAAAATTAAAAAGAAGAGAAAAGAGAAAAAGAGGGAGGAACTCCACAGAACTGCAAAAGCCCAATGTAGAGGCAGAGGTTTATAACAACAATAAAAAATGTGACATAGAAAAAGAAAAAAAAAATCTCAAAAGCTTAATTAGATTTCATAGTGCCAGTTGACAACTACAACAGAAGCAGTGGGTTGGGGAGTCGGTGGGGGGGGGGGGGCGGGAGGGCGGGTCGGGGCGTGGGGAGGAAAAACAAAGAAAAAAGATCCAAAAGAATCTACACAACAAGTTAAAACATAAGAATAATAAATGTTTTTCTTGAGTTACTGCTGTCAGAGTCCTTTCCCTCACTGGGAGTCACAGTCCACCTCACCTCCCTAGGATGCCCTCCAACACTGTGCTCATCTCTGGACCTGCTTTGGGGGAAGCTCAGATTCTAATCTGGTCCTGCTCCTATGTGTTCTTGCCTCCAATGACCACAGCTATCAGAACTAGTGCATTTTCTTTTGTGGGCACTCTCAATGACCTTTTGTATATTCCATAGACACAGATTCTGTCCAGTTGATCGTGTGGATTTAATCTGCAGCTTGTACACCGGGTGGGAAGGTTTTGGGTCTTCTTCCTTAGCCACACTGCCCCTGGGTTTCAATTGTGGTTTTATTATCACCTCTGTATGTGGGTCATCCACTGGGGTTTGCTCCTGAGGCTTCCCTGGAGGACTTGGGTTTGCCCCTGTGAGGACCATGTTTGGAGGTGGTGCATCTGCTTGGGTCACAGGGGTTCTGGCAGCACCAGGTACTCAGGGGAGTTGGCAGCTAGGACAGCAGGAAATATAGTGCTCTAGAAGGGTATGGCAACCAGTATTGGCCAATACGCTCCAATATTGCCTGAAGAACCCCACTCCCTGACAGAGAAGCCTGACAGGCCACAGTCTGCTGCTGCTGCTAAGTCACTTCAGTCGTTTCCGACTCTGTGTGACCCCATAGACGGCAGCCCACCAGGCTCCCCCATCCCTGGGATTCTCCAGGCAAGAACACTGGAGTGGGTTGCCATTTCCTTCTCCAATGCATGAAAGTGAAATTGAAAGTGAAGTCGCTCAGTCGTGTCCGACTCTTAGCGACCCCATGGCCTGCAGCCTACCAGGCTCCTCTGTCCATGGGATTTTCCAGGCAAGAGTGCTGGAGTGGGGTGCCAAGGCCACAGTCTACAGGGTCGCAAAGACTCAGACACAACCGAAGCGACCCTGCGCAAGACTTTTTTGCCTGTGGCAGCTCTGCCCCAGTGAGAGTTGAGTGTGAAGGTGGTGCAGCTGCTTGGCTTGTGGGGACCCTGGCAGCACCAAGTGTGCAGGAACATGGACTGCCTCCACCATAGGAGTTATGGCCCTAACAGTCTTGTTTCGAGCCTCTAGTAGCTGATGATCAGTAGGCCTCTTTGGCCAGTCTTTCTCTGTTGCTCTGTCCATTCAGGCACTTAGAGGGCTCCCTTGCCTGGGGTCCTTCTCTGTTGTTCCATGCATCAGGCACATAGAGGGGCCCCTGTGGCTGGGGTCCTACTCTGTAGATCAGAGGCACATCAGTCACTTAAAGGAGCACCTTGGGTGGGGTTCTGCTCTGTAGTTCAGTGCGTCAGGCGTTTGATGGGCCAGCCTCTCTATTGTTCAGCTGCTGATGCTGGTGTGTGGAGAGAGAGAGGCTGTGGTGATGGCTCCGCACCCTACGTGTGACTCAGCAGTATTGCCTTGCTTCCATTGCTGCCTGGCTTTCCTCCACAGGCATTTCCCACCACAGTTTCCTCCCTCATATCCCCTTGATCTGTCTTTCCACAGTCAACAGTAGCCCTCACCCTGGGATTGCTCCACAATCCCTAAACTTCAGCTCCCAGACACTGCACCTTGCAGGAGACCTGTGTCCTTCTCCGAGGTATGTATGGCTGCAGCAAGGACTGTCTGATGCTCATTCCATTTCAGCTGCCACAGATCAGCTGTTTCACTCTCAGCCTTAAATGTTTCTCCTTTGACTCAGACAATTGCCCCGATGTGGGGATCGGACCCCTGCTTCAGTGCCCCCACCCACTGAGGGCAGGTCCAGTCCTACTAACACTCCTGTTTTTTCCCCTAGTTCCTTCATCCTGCCAAGTCTTGCGTGATTCTATATACTCTTTTCCTTTGGTCAAGTACTCCTGTCCACTCTCAGCTGGTGTTCTGCATGCACTTCTGTGTCTGAAGGTGCATTCCTGATGTATTCTTGGAGAGAGTTGTACTCCATGTCTACCTACACCTCTGCCTTCTTGTTTTCTCCAGATTCCTGTCTTGACTTGCTAACTTATTAGCCCTGTGACCTTGAACAAGTCACTTTATCTTTTTAAAGTCTCATTTTTTTTCCATCAATAAAATGGGGATAGTACCAATTTCAGAAAGCTGTGAAGGTTAAATCAAATGACTTGTGTAAAGCATTTTTTTTTTTTAAGCCTGATTCACAGATACAAGCTAGTGGTTACTAGTGGGTAAAAGGGTAAGGTGAGGGGCAAACCATGAGGTATAAAATAAATAAGCTACAAGGATATACTGTACAACACAGGGAATATAACCAATATTTTATAATAACTATAAATGGAGTATAACCTTTAAAAATTGTGAATCACTATGTTATACCCTTGTAACTCATGTAATGTGACTGTGACTGTTTGTGTGGGCTCAGTAGTGTTCAACTCTTTTGCAACCCCAAGGACTGCAGCCTGCCAGGCTCCTTTGTCTGTGGACTTTCAAAGTGGGTCACCACTTCCTACTCCTGGGCTCTTCCCAACCCAGGGATCGAACCCCAATCTCTAGGGTCTCCAGCATTGACAGGTGGATTCTTTACCATGGCACCTTCTGGGATATTGTACATCACCTATCCCTCAAGAAAAAAAAAAAAAGTTAAAAAAAAAAAGGCTGGAATAAAGTAAGCTCAGAGTAAAAAGAATTTTAAGTGTTATAGGGTGTCAGTGAACACTATAGTATCTGAATCTGAAAAGATTATGTATTCTAGGGTAAATTTCTTCTGGATTTCTTACTTCCTTTCCCAGTTATCTCACTCAGATGCTCAGGATCCAGAGGCATTTTCTTTCCTCCCTTCTTAGCCCTTGTGTGATTAGTTAGCATGTGATGACAATGGTGGAGTTAGACTGAGAGCTTATATAGCAGAACATACTGTCAATATTGGTTTTAGTTATAAGAGATAGATAAAACTAATTATCACAATAATAACTAAGATCACTGAACATGTAATATGTGTTGGGGATCTTGCAAGGTTTTTTTTAATGTATTATCTCATGAAAAACAAGGGGCATAGGTACTATTCTTGTGCCTGGTTTACAACTGAGGAAATTTAAGCTTAGAGTTTACAACTTAGGAAATTTAAGCTTAAGTAACTTGCCCAAAGCCAAGTAGCTAGAAAGTGATGAAGCTGGGACTTGTACTTACGTGCACTCTCAGACTTTAGAAATGGCTTCCCCAAAATGGGAGTTGTTTGGCCCTGTGAAGTTATATCAATCATTACTTTATCAAATATTTATTCAGTATTTACCATATATCAGTTTAAGTTTTCAAACATGAGTAAAACATGGGGCCTTCCTCTGAGAGATAAGAGAATAATGAAGAAGCTAATGTTTAAGCTAACAAGGTGAGCTGAGGTGAGTGTTAGTTTCTCAGTCAAGTCTGATTTTTTGTGACCCCATAACTATAGCCCTCCAGGCTCCTCCGTCCATGGGATTTCCCAGGTAAGAATACTGAAGCAGATAGCCATTCCCTTCTCCAGGGGATCTTCCTGACTCGGGGATCAATCCCAGGTCTCCTGCATTGCAGGAAGACTCTTTACTGTCTGAGCCACCAGAGAAGCCCAAAGAGAAGACTGTTTCTACCTGGTTTAGAATCAGGGACATTTCACATGTGAGGTGAATGTGATAACCACACACTACAGAAACAGGTGACTTAGGTTCAAATGAAACAAATTTACATGGGGGTAGCAAGGAAGAACAAAAAGAAGAGTAGCAACATCTAAGGATTTGGAATCACTTTAAAGTCATTTATATGAACTGCTTTCCAACTGTGAATTAAAAAATAATGATTTACTAATCTAGTATATTTCATAGTCTTTATCATAAGCTTTGTTAAACTATGCGTGTGTGTGTTAGTTGCTCAGTCGTGTCCAACTCTGCAACCCCATGGACTGTAGCCCACCAGGCTTCTCTGTCCATGGAATTCTCCAGGCAAGAATACTGGAGTGGATTGCCATTCCCTTCTCCAGAGGAGCTTCCCAACCCAGGAATCGAACCCTGGTCTCCTGCATGGCAGGCAGACTCTTTACCGTTTGAGCTACAGGGAAGTCTTATTAAACTATAGGTGATGGGAAATGTCCATGTGTTATTTCTCAGTATTCATGGATTGTTGGTCATACAGCTTTGTTGTCCATAGCTTTACAAGGTTAGAGAGAACACTGGTAGAGAATACACCATTTAATTTGAACTGTATAGAGTTCAGCCCATTTTTTTTACAGACTGTTTTGGGAAAGACATCTTATTTAACTTGGATTCTAGGTATGTGTCTTCCAGAATTCTCAAGACTTAGAATTCCAGATGACCATGCAATTTCAGACCTATCCATGTACAATTACATAGAGGTAAGTGAGAAGGTTTTGTTCTTTTCAATAAGATCATGCACTGATATTCTAACAAACATTCTTTAATTTTTCCTTGTTCCAGCCCCATCTCATGCATGCTGTGTAAGAATAGGTTCAAAAAGAAAACACACACACACAGAGCATTCCTTTTTACATGGTTGAGATATGAAGGCAGAGACAGTGATAATGACCCCCACACACCCTCTTCATCTGTATTTCAGGGACATTTAGAAGGTAACAAAAATGAAAAAGTGTCTGGTTTCAATATCTGATCATTCATAAGCTCTAGCCTTAGACATTTAGTAGAGTTAATAATACACTGTTTTAATGAAAGAATATTTTTGATATGAGTTAATATATTTGGAAAATTTAAGAGACATTGAATAACCTTCCCATTCTTAACATTATAAGCTGTGAACTTAAAGTAGCATTAAATAGTCTTTGGGGGATTTTGTACTGAAAGAAATACTTAACACCAAAGAAATTCACAGTCGGTAGATTAATACTCAGAAGAAAACCACAATTCCGTTTTGAGCCAGTCACATGAAAACTCACGGTAAATGATTATGGTTATAGTTTTTCAATCAAATGAAAAAAATTTACAAGATAAATTTTTAGGAAGAGTGTAGCTGTTTTCCATCTCTCCTGAAGACAGAAATAAATAAAGTAGACTTCAACTTAAGCAGAATTTTTTCATGTGTGGTGAAGGTAAGCTTCTGTAAGCTTCTGGAATCCTCATTGAGATATCCTGCCTTGTCTTTAAAACAAGACAATTATAACATAAGATTTATCTTGAATATGGACTAAACCAAGAGGCATAGCTTTAAACAGATCTCTTCTTGCCAAAATAATGTTGCAAACTGACCAGGAAATAACAGAAATTAATCAGATCTTTGGGCTCACAGACAACTCACAGATTCATGCAAACACTTGCTGAAATAGAATTGACCCTCGAGCAAAATAGAGTTCTAACAGGTTTTGCATAATTGCTATACCTTTTCAAGTTACTGTCCTGTGACACTGGCTAAAAAGAAAATAACTGAAATGGATAGGAAGCAAGAATTTATTTGACTACTTTGAGTCTGGCTTTGTGGTGAATGGGAATGAAGAGTGATAATAAGTTGTAGTAAACAATTAAAGGTACATTTTAAAAGATTTTCTTTGAGACTCCTTACATTATTACAGATGCGAGCACATGTCAACTCAAGGTGGTTCATCTTCCGAAAGAACATAGAGAGACTTCTTCATGCTATTATGCCATCTACCTTTATTCCTCTTTATACAATGGTAAGGTCTGGATTTAAGACACTTCCTCATTTTAATCTTCTGTTTAGTCATTATAAAATACTTAAGAATACTTTCTAAACTTTTATAGGTCACCTTTTCCAGAATAAGATACCATGAAGCCGTGCTGCATTGGTACTGGCAGAAAAAGGTGGGAACAAGTTACACTTACTTGTAATTTGATATGTTGAAGTTTACAGTGTTATGGTTGTGTTTACCTCAGACAAATACGGAAATAATGAAACAGACACCAAGTGTTTGCCTTCCAATAAAAAATGTCCTGGCTACACAGGTGACAGAATCCCTAATGAACAAAATTACAAAGAAGAGGCAACTCTTGAAGAGAAGAAATTCGAAAAAGAAACTGATGCTGACATTTCTAAACTTTTTATTTTAGCAGCATGACCTTTTACTTTTATTTAGCAGTTAACTTTCTTCATGCAATACTCCTATGGGTTTAACTTATAAAATTGGGCAAAATCCTTTAGGATTGACTGGTTTGAATATTCTTTGGAAGACCTGTTGCTGAAGCTGAAGCTCCAATACTTTGGCCATCTGATGTGAAAAGCTGACTCATTAGAAAAGACCCTGATGCTGGAAAAGATTGAGGGTAGGAGGAGAAGACAGTGACAGAGGGTGAGATGGTTGGATGGCATCACTGACTCAATGGACTTTAGTTTGAGCAAACTCTTGGAGATAGTGACGGACAGGGAAGCCTGGTATGCTGCAGTCCGTGGGGTCGCAAAGAGTCAGGCACAACTTAGCAACTGAACAACAAGTACAAATGATTCTATTTCTGAAAAAAACAAAACCAGTAATACAAAATTATATTTGTTCTTTGAGAAAAACATCTAAGTATTGTAGTAATTGTCAATGACTTAAGATGGGACTGCAATGAGATTCCCTCCAATACTGAGATTTCTATGATTTTAACATAAAAAAAAGGACAAAGTCAAATTACTTATAAAACACAATCTAATTCCAATGTAATGCTATACCACATTAATTTTGGGCAGTCGACTCACAGATGCCATATATGGAGATTCAGATTCCTGATCTTCCACTGTGGAAATGTTACAACTTCATTGACTAAATAAATAGTTCTATTTAGTACGTAAACACTGAGCTAGGCATGGTGATGAACATGAGGCAGCCCCTACCCTTTGTATAGCTCAGAGATTAGTACAGGAAATGGATACTTGCAGTGGAGAGGCACTGCCCTTGAGGGGAATGGTCATAGACTCGGGGAAGGAGGGTGGAGGTTGAAAAAACCTCTCAGACGTTCAGAGTGGCAAGTATTCGGTGGAGCTGGAAGAAGCTCATATGTGCGAGAATGACAAGAGAAGGAGCTGGAATAGCAAGTAGGACCTGAAACACCATGAATATTATTTTAAGGAAAATCGGAAGACAAAGGAGACTTGAAGTCTCAGGTGTGGATTTCAGAAAGATTACTTTGCTGTATAGAGACTAGATTGTAATGAATCAAGATTTATTCATACAGAGATGAATAAAATAAGGTCCCTGCCTCAAAAAGCTAAAAGTCCAAAAGGGAAAGAGACAGCAAAAGGCAGTTAAATGTAGGACCATGGGTGTAATGTTAGAGGCCAGGATGATACGGGAATGCACACAACCCAGGCTTGACACCTTGGCTTGTATGGTTGATAGACTGTAGATGGTGAAGGTGCATCTTTGAATGTGCATCTTCCAAGTCACAGAGGTTCACTGGACCCAACAATCTTCTTAGGGACACTTCATGCAGGGTCTGAGCAATGACTGAATCACTTCTGGCTTCTTCCAAGACAGAGTTCATAGTTCTTTTTTTTTTTCAATTGTGGATTTCTTTGTGGCTGGACAAAGACTGAATGCTAAGAATTCTTTATACAGAACATGTGGATTCAGGAATTTCTGGGAAGAGAGAGGAGAGTGAGAAAGGCAGGAAGCTTCAAATTACCAGCCATTGCAGGACTTCACCTTGTGGTCATGCAATGAAATCTGTTTCACATTGAAGAATAAATAGGAAAGTAAACAATGCTGTTTAAAAATGAAGTCTATTTTCAAGATTTTAATCTCTGAACAAATAAAAGGAAAGTTCTTACTCTTTTTACAGGTGATAAATGGAGGACTTTTTCTCTTGGGAACGCTGATAGCTGTCAGTGGTACCTACCTACTTATGCGCTACAAATCACCAAGCCCCCTGGACTACTTGAGAAGACCATCAGAGTGGGTCACTTACTTCCAGAATACAGGACATGTTTCCCTGTAAATTCCTTGGAGTCACTAGAACAATTTCCCAATGTCACTAGCAAGTGATAAAAAGATCCTGAAGTAGCAAATATTTGATTTCTCTGTAACCAAAACAGGAACAAAATCATGTTTCCACTATCATTTAATTCACTAATGGAAGATATTTATCAGCTTATAATCAAATTCAGTGTAGAATTTCTCTGCAAGTTTATTGTAATTATTGAAAAAATAACCCATCATTTTCAGTTGTAAAATGCAGTTTTCCCACAGCACTATTGTTAGGTCACATCATTCTAAATATAAAAGCACAATGACTAAGATCTCTTTCACTTCTCAAAAAGTAAGGCCCTAGAGATCTCAAGAAGTCACGATCATACTTTTCTTTAAAGGACTTAATGGAAATCATGATAGGATTGACTTAACACTTGAGACTAAAAGTCACAATTTGCCTAATGGATTAGTATTAATTGTACTTTTCATCACTTGGATGAAACTCACTCAAACACAGGGCTCAGATTTTCTTGCTAAAACTAGAAGTATAAATAAACAAAGGGGGCTTTCTCAAGAGTTCAGAATGAATCAGTTTTATTTCCCAGTCTTCAAATGCCAGTATTACCTTCTGAGGATTTTATAAGTTTATTTTTTTAATTAAAAAAAATTTGTGTTAAAAGTCATAATATAAAACATACTATTTTAACCATATTTAAAGACTATTAAAGCCATACTAAGTAAAGGTTAGGAAGAGTCTTATAAATTAAATATCTATATACATAAAGGTGGAAACAGTTTCATAGAAAGAGGAAGCCATGTTTATTCCATTTCAGAAGCAACTTATTAACATTCTTAAACTATATGCTGCAAAACCAGGGATAAACTTGATGTTTAAAAGTTCATTTAGAACACTAGATTGTGAATCAGAAAAGCAAAGCTCTGCTCCAAGATTCAATATAAACTAAACGTGTGACATTGGACATGTTTTTAATGTCTCTGGGCCTCTGTATTATTTCTAAATTATTGGATATACTATGTTAAATGCATTAATTATCTTACAGGAAATCATTATTCTTCCAAATCATGCAATTTTATATTTCTTTTGAGAATGTCAATAATTTTCACAGAAATACTAAAGTTTCAGAATCACTGACAATTAAAACAAGGCCTGGAAAAAATTTTTTTTCCTCCTAAAATCTCCACCAAATACCTTCAAACTATATTATTCAATTTTAAAGAAATGTATGAAATCAGACAACTTAAATTTTTATGTGGAGAACTTTTGTCTTTTCTAGATTATATAGACATGCTCATTTGCATTGACAGTTGGAATTTGTTTTTGTTGTCATACATGATCTTAGGTTGTTATAACTTAGAGTATTAACTTAAATATGATTTAGAAATACAGGAATAAAGAACAATTCAGAGAAAACAAAAAATAAATCTGTTTCTTCAAAAACAAAGCAAAAAGTTCATTTAGTGAATACTTTTTTTCTGGTTCTTCCTTCTTCAATAGGCCAACTGAATCATTTAGCAGTCTTTCAAGTGGTGGCTCAGACAGTAAGGCGTCTGTCTACAATGTGAGAGACCTGGGCTCGATCCCTGGGTTGGGGAGATTCCCTGGAGAAGGAAATGGCAACCCACTCCAGTACTCTTGCCTTGAAAATCCCATGGACGGAGGAGCTTGGTGCAGGCTACTATCCATGGGGTCGCACAGAGTCGCACATGACTGAGTGACTTCACTTTCTTTCAAGTGTGATTAATTATGAAGATGCAACACCACTTAGAATAGTCATGTAAGAAATAAAAATTAGGAAATGAAATGGTTCACTCACTTTCCTACATTGTCAAAGAAATCCTTGAGTCCTAACAATCCATGTTTAGTCTAAATAATGACTCATGAAAAAACAGCCTCTTCATGCTCTGACCACAATTTATGCAGTGGATTGATTGAAAAGCAATGAGGATTAAATAACACAGTTCATGAATACAGTCCTACAGTTACTTTCATTCTCCTTCAAATGTAGCTTTGTTTGGTTTTTGCTGGAACCTTTTTTCTAAATCTAGAATTCTTGGAAAATTATGAGAAATCACTAGGAGGAGAGGCTAATCCTACCATGTTCAGATTTGAAATGAAATAGATGGAGACATCTCTCTTCCATCAACACTGGCTTCACCATGTACATCCACTGCTAATGCATGATTACCTGTAAATCTTGATCACCTTGAAATCCATCATTTGTGTGTGAGTGTGTTGCTTTTAATCATCTGAGCCACCAGCGAAACCCTTGTGTGTTGCTTTGCAATGGTATCTTCTAGAGCTTGCTCAGCAACAGTTTGAAGCTCCTCTTTATCATGTTACACAGAGCAACAGTCTTTGGTTTCACATAAAATTAAGGAACTGAGTTTCTTTTTCATTCTAGAATTGCCTCTTTGATAAATTTGATTGAGCAAACATTTGACATGACACTAAATAGGACCCAACACTACAGAAAATCCGAGATTTTCTAGCAATTTCACACATGTGTATGAAACAAAATCATTTTAACTGCCAAGGGTTTCTTTCTTTCTTTCTTTTTGAGAAATACATTATGTGCTTTGGAAAATTCAGTCATTTAAAAAATACGTATTTGAAGTGCAAATTTCTGACATGTTAGAAGTTGATGGTGCCTGATACGCACCTTGTGCCCTAAGTGATTTTCCATTGTATAAAGCAACCACTGAATTAAAAGAATCCGTCTTGCTCGATTACTCCCTGAGGTCAAAGAGTCCAAGAACAATTCAGATTCCCTTCTGAATCACAAAAGTTCTGTTAATATTACATAGATGGGGAATTCCAAAATGGTCCTTATAATGATAGTCTAAATAGCATCTGATTTAAGTTCCATCTTTCATTACTGTTTTTCAATCCAATAAAGGATGAACTTGGATTACATCAACCTTTGACCCATTGGTTCTGTCACTGTCACCCACTGATAATGATTCATCATTAGTGATGATAAAAATGATGGAAGAAGAGTTAAAAGTTCTTTTTTCTTTGGCCTGTCCCTGTCTTTCTTTGACTTCACACTGGATCTTAAACGCATTTCTCTCCCAACTGCAGATAGGTCTTTAGCCGGTATCTGGCATCTCAGCAGTTAGAAACATAAGCGCTGCAAGAGGGCTCTTTAAAACTCGGCAGGGAGAAAATAAAGTTGAATGTTAAGTAAAAGTCTGGCCCTTAACCTGGATTGACATTTAGGAAAATTGGATTAATTTAATTTGGGTTGTTCTTTTTTACTTATTAGCTGATGTGGAGTTAGGTGGTAATGCTCAGTCTACTTAATTAAGCCTGGAATTTAATGTCTTTTACTTATTATAATTCTTATTAACTTTACTACATAAGCCTCTTTCAATGCCATATAATATCCATAGATTCAAATTGCATGAACCTTCCATGAAGGCAGCTAGATGTGTTTCTTTAAGGCATTTTGAACATTAATTCATTCCACAAATATTCAATGAGCCCTTATGAGGTGAGGCAACTTGTGCTACAATCCGGGGATATTGCGGGAAGCAGAGACAGTCAAGGGCCTTCCTAGCAGAGTTTCAGCTTGGTGTACTTACTAATGTGCCTTTAATTAGGTTAAGAGTTTTTTTCCCTTGTATCAAGATTACATATCAGTTGGTAAAAATATACAACAGCAAACCAGGTTCAAATCCAGGCACCAAAGTGTCCTGAAGCAAGTAAATTTTAACTCCTTTGAACCTAGCTCATAAATCCATAAATAAAATAATATTAGTATCTATTTCATGGAGTTTTGCAAAGATAATGGATGTAATCTGCATAGTGCAGTAAGAATTGTAAATAAATTATTAACTTTGTATTTGTTATCATTACTAAACATAAAATGTTTTCTGATGTATTAAACTCTGATTTTAATAAAATTTTACCTAACAAATGCAAGCCTCTATTGGTAGGTCTTAGAATTGTTATTACAGTCAGTGGGAATATCCTACACATCCCATCCCAGAGTCTGGCTGAAACCAGGAAATATTTGCAACTTATGGCCTTTGGGGGCTTCCCAGGTGGTACTAGAGGTAAAGAACTCGCCTGCCAATGCAGGAGACATAAGAGATATGGTTTCAATCCCTGGGCTGGGAAGATCCCTTGGAGGAGGGCATGGCAACCCACTTCAGTTATTCTTGTTTGGAGAATTCCAGGGACAGAGGAGCCTGGTGGGCTACAGTCCATAGGGTTGCAAAGAGTTGAACACGACTGAAGCGACTTCTCACACACACACACACACACACACACGCCCTTTTTAGTTTACCTCCTCATCTCCCCACTCTTTGTTCTATAAAAGAAGCTAGCATCCCAACACGAGCAAGATGGTTCTCTAGGACATTAGAAAGCCATCTTCTGGAACTCCTGGCTTTTAAAATAAAGTCATTAATTCCTCATCCCAAAACTTTGTCTCCCAATTTATTGACATGTTGTGTGGCTTGCGGAACAATCTTGGACTTGGTAACAGAAGTTCCTGCTATTAGTATTATAAATGTGTGGTGGCTGCGATTGTTGGTGACTCTGACATTCTTGTGTTGCAGGAAGCGGGACCCCTTCCAGGGCCTGAGAGTGGGCTCTTGTTTAACACTCAGAATGAATTGTCCACAGAGACTTGGGCTGACAAAGCAAGAGATTTTATTGGGAAGGGAAGCCCAGGCAGAGAGCAGCAAGGTAAAAGAACACAGGAGATTGGCTCTGTCACATGTCTTGCAGTTTCGGCAACGGGATTAGTTTCCAGGTTGACTCTGGCTAATTAGTCTGATGCGGGGTCATTCCTAGGGGTGCATATACTGCTCATCCAAGATGCATTTCAGCGAGCAGGATTCTGGGAGGTGGTAGGACATGTGGCATCTCCTTTTGACCTTTCCCAAATTCTTCCGGTTGGTAGTGGCTTGTTAGTTCCGTGTTCCTTATTGGGACCTCCTGTCATAAAATAGCTCATGGAAATGATGACTTTGGTGCCTGGTCAAAGTGGGTACTTTCAGTCAGTGTGTTTCCCCTAACACCTGTTTACTGATATGGCAGCAGAGACCCAGTCATACTTCTTCGTACTTTCACCACTTCTTCCTATGCCCTCTGTAACTCTTTCCAAAAGTAGTTGCTTGTCCCTATTGCATGTATGTAGAAATAAATAAGACTGGGTCTCTCTTGAGAAGTTCACTCTTCAGCAAGGCTGACTAGTACATAAATATACTGCTGTCGAAGGTGATACATGCCATGAGGGAGATGACTGGTGAGGGCCATGGGAATATACAGGAGAGAGAACCAGTTCAGAGGTAGGTAATAGCAAGTAGATCCTGATCTCAGCCCTTCTGAGGTGAGGAGGAGTTTAGAAAAGCAGGAGAGACAAAATGTTCCAAGGAAAGGAAATGGGCTCAGACAAAGAGGTAAAATAACATGTCAATTTCTGGGGACAAAAAATACTACAGTTGCCTGGAGCCTGAGGTGGCTAAAGGGATGGTGTGTGGAAAAAATGAGACTGGATGAGACTGGTGTGTGAAAAATGAGATGGCCATGCAGGACCTGAGAGTCAGCTCAGAGGCCTTATTTTTAATTATGAAGGCAATGGAACCCTTAAAGGACTTACTCCGGGTAGTGATGTAAGAAAATTTTCACTTGAGAACAATTAATCTGGTGGCAGTATAAAGTGAATGGATTAAGAGGAAAGCAAGAAGAATTGATGCTTTTGAACTGTGGTGTTGGAGAAGACTCTTGAGAGTCCCTTGGACTGCAAGGAGATCCAACCAGTCCATTCTAAAGGAGATCAGCCCTGGGTGTTCTTTGGAAGGAATGATGCTAAAGCTGAAACTCCAGTACTTTGGCCACCTTATGCGAAGAGTTGACTCATTGGAAAAGACTCTGATGCTGGGAGGGATTGGGGGCAGGAGGAGAAGGGGACGACAGAGGATGAGATGGCTGGATTGCATCACTGACTCAATGGACGTGAGTCTGAGTGAACTCCGGGAGTTGGTGATGGACAGGGAGGCCTGGCATGCTGTGATTCATGGGGTCACAAAGAGTCAGATGTGACTGAGCGACTGAACTGAACTGAACTGAAGAATAAAGAGGCCCAAGGAAAAGAAGCCCTTGAATGAGACAATAGGATGGGGCCAGAGAGTCAGTAACAAAAATAACAGAGAAAGGGGTCCTAGAAACATTAAGAGCAGAAACTCACAATTAAGTGGGAGCTGTCAACAATGTCACAAGTCTCAATGCCACAGATTCCAGGAAAAAAAAAAAAAAAAACCTGAAAAGTGTCCATTGGCTCTAACATGGGAGACCATCAATGACCTTAATGAGTGCTGTTTCTGTGAGAGTGTGGTAGAAGAAGGAATTGCCAATTTGCAATGGGTTGAGGAATAAATATGTGAATTTACTAAATGGCAGACTTTCTGAGGCTGTGACTCAACCTTATTCACTATGTATCCTCATTAAATAGTAATTGTCTTCGCTTGGGCTTCCATAACACATTACTACTGAGTGGTTTAAACAATAGAAACTCATTTCTCACAGACTTGGAGACTGGGAAGTCTAAGATCAAGTTGCCAGTAAGGTTTTCATTCTGAGGCCTCTTTTCTTGGCTTGTAGATAGCCACATTCTCTCTATATCCTGTCAGTTGTGAGAGAGAATGAGAGTGGTTTCTCTTTGTCTTCTTAGAAGGGCGCTGAACCATCACGAGGGCCCCACCCTCAGGACCCCGTTCTCGTATGTCCCTATTTACCTGCCAAAGGCCCCATCTCCTACACCATCACACTGAATATCTGAGGGACACAAATATTCAGCCCATAACAGCAAGCAATTGGTACATTTTAGATGTTTAATAAATATTGGTCAAATAAATGCTTATGTAGTGATGAAGTGGCATCAGTTTTCTTTAACAGTGATGAGAAAAATAAAGTGATAAGCTAGAGAGAGTTGAGGATATATTTTGAATTAAATTTGCATGGTTATATGCTAGAGTTTGGAGAAGGAAATGGCAACCCATTCCAGTATTCTTGCCCGGAGAATCCCATGGACAGAGGAGCCTGGCATGGGGTTGCAAGAGTCAGACACGACTTAGTGACTACACCACCACCACCATGCTAAAGATACTGAGCCAGTAGTAAGGGAGAAATTGAGGATATAAGTAAAAGAGAAAATTATTACTTGAGAGAGGTCCCTGAGGTAGAGAATGGGGGTGGGGAAGAAAACAAGAATCTAGAATCAGATTGGTCCTGAGAGATCTCTCCCATTACCTTGCAACTAAAGAGTGAGGTCTAACAATGAGTTTGAACATGGAGGCAAGGAGTTGAGGAATTTCTTGATAATTACTTTATTTTGCCCAACAAATAAGAAGCATGATTGTTTCATAACAATGAGGTGGGGCATAGTAGGACAAGAGAGTATGATGAGAACTGATGATTTGTAATAGCAATAGCAACTAAGTAGAGAGTAGATTGGGCTCCCCAGGTTGTGCTAGTGGTAAAGAATTTGCCAGCCAGTGCAGGAGACATAGAGGTTTGGGTTCAATCCCTGGGTCAGGAAGATCTCCTGGAGGAGGGTATGGCAATCCACTCCAGTATTCTTGCTTGGGAAATCCCTCAGACAGAAGATCCTGGGAGGCTACAGTTCATGGGGTCACCAAGAGTTAGACACTACTGAAGTGACTTAACACACACACAGAGTGGATCATCCAGAGATCCAAAGATTACTAGACAATAATAACAGAAAGTCTCACTGCTCACTGGGTACAGATGCTGGGATTCCAATGTGGTTTTTTTCCAGCTTATCTTATTGACTATAATCTTTAGACTTCCTTCTTGTTAGCACTTAACAAGAAACCTGCCATGGTCAGTTCTTGTCGTTTATGACTCAAAAGGTGATTTCCAGACAAAATACTGTGCCATTCTCTAGTGCAGATTCGGTGAATAAAATTATGGGAAGTGCGAAATCCCCATTATGAGAGTTTTTCAACTCTCAGAATGCTTGAGAATGTAGGGTTTTGGGGGTTGTAGATTGTGTCCATCCAGAAACTTTTCCTTCCTTTTTCTGGTTTAGAGAGTGACGTAGAGAGAGTAAAGTCCTCTTTGATTTTTTTGTAGACAGTGACTCACCGTGCAAAATTTTATCAAACAGGAAGTGCTCGAGAGTTGCACCAGCTGTGGGGGAAGAGTATAATTCTCTTCTGAGGGAAAATTTCTACCCAGGACAGTTTGAGGGACAGGTGTTCATAGTCTTGGACTCACATTTTGAATGGAAAACAGAATATGGCCGTGACAATGAGCAATGACACCATCAGGCAGCCAAGAAACAAGAAAAGCACAAAGGAGGAGTGGCTGGTGTCCTTGGATGGCCAGTCCCCCGTGCAGCCTGGCCCATGCATGTCCAGGATGTGGTTGTTCCAGCCCAGGAGAGATGCTCCTGACCACACTGTTGAGGACAGCCAGATGCAAGGGATGGTCCTCCAGGCCTGGGGGAAATTGATCACTCTGGCATGGATCACGCAAATATAACACTCATACGCCAGCCTGGTTAGGGTGATGATGGAAACAATCCCTGCAAGATGAGAAAGTGGGACAGCATAGCAGGGCATGGTGGGGGTGCAGGGGAGTGCGGGAAGACCCACCAGGAGTGATACATTCATCACCGAAGTATCTTACAGAGCATCTGGAACCAACAAAGTGCCCCCAAAGCCAAAATATCTAAAAAGAAATATGCCTCACAGTCCTCCAGAAATTCAACTGGAGATACATCTACTCAGAAAGTATGGAGTGGAAAAGGCGTGTGTTCTTTAGTCACCAAGTCATATCTGACTCTTTTGCAACCCTATGAACTGTAGCCCAACAGGCTCCTCTGTCCATGGGACTTCCCAGGCAAGAATACTAGAGTGGGTTGCCATTTCCTTCTCCAGGATGTCTTTCCAACCCAGGGATTGAACTTGAGTCTCCTACATTGGTAGGCAGATTCTTTACCACTGAGCCACCAGGGAAGCCCATGCGAATTACAGCAGGACAAAAAGAAAAGCTTTAAAATCAGCTCTGGCCTAATGGTGCAGCTGTTGTGTTAAATTTTCTGAGAGAGAAAAATTCCAGAGAGAAACTCTGGAGTGGTTCAGGAAGAGTCACTAGAACAGTCATCTCTTGGTTTTCACTTCTCTCAACTGTTTGACTCAGCTATAGAGATGATGTCAAAGTAGGTTCTACAGGTGTGAACTGACCAAAGTGATGGTCAAATTGCACAGGAGCTGTGTTAACCTACCTACTAGCACTGTCAGCCTATGAACTGTCACATGCATGACTTCTGACAAGGGATGGAAGTCTGTGAGACTGTGTCTTCATCTATGCCTCTGTTTCACAACAATTAGGCTTTAACAACATTATTCTTTTATTTCTCTGCCCCTCCTGAGAGAGTGATTTATTCATGCATTAAGCTCCTTTTAAGTACCTACTGTGTGCAGGGCACTGGGCCTACACTGGTAACTCAACGATGATGGAAACTCAGAAATCTAGATTTTTAGAGGGGAGGCAGATGAGTTAAGCAACTGTAAAAACCATACAGGAAGTAAGGGTTACAATTTTGATACAATATATTGTAGGAATCACAGAAAAAGGCACTTGTGAATAAGGCAAGAGAAGTGCATTCCAGGAAGAAGGAAGAATTATGTCCTGGAACATGGAGACAATAAACGACAGAAAATGGTCTAAGAATGAGGAGAGGATTCCGAGACACTGGGGCTCAGAGAATAACTAGAAAGGAAAGATAACGTCACAAGGAGCAGATAGGGTCTTACTAAGAAAGGCTGTTAATTTCTTGCTAAAGTTTTCATTTGGTTGTTTGTTCCTATTTTTCTTTTCCTTTTTGGCCTTTTTCTGCTTAAAATAGTAAATTATAAATCCATTACATCGTCATGCTTTTTAAGCATAGAAGTGACAATAGTTAAGTTCTCCTTTTCTTCCTCTATATTTTTCCTCTGAAAAAACAGTCATTGAAGCAGCTGTATAGAATAAGAAACACAGTCCAATGCATGGAAACCATCTAGCAGGCTTTTGCAATAGTCCAGGAAAGATATGATGGAGCCTGAATTAGGATATTTTCATAGGTATGAACAGTGAAGTCTGTATTCCAGAGACATTCAGCAATTAATATCATCAGAATCCTCCAACTTCTTGAATGTGAACAGAGAGGAGAGTGGAGTCAGAATTACTTGGAGGTTCTGACCTGCCTGGTGAGTAAAGGGAGTGGTTAATGAAGACAAAAATCTACTACAAAATATATGGGTAGATAGTGAAATGTTGCAACTATGACCCGTGGATGACACCAGGATTCTTGGCCTCCAGAGCAGAGGATTTCCATCTGGGGCCAGAGAGGAGGCTTGGTTACTTGGAGATTTTATGTAGCAAAGTTTTACTAAAGTATAAAAGAGAAAGAGAAAGCTTCTGACATAGACATCAGAAGGGGGTAGAAAAGACACTCCCTTGCCAGTTTTTAGCAAGGCATCTTATACTTGTTAGCAAGCTGTTGATCACAGATAAAAGAAACACCCCAAGGCTGAGAGAGTTGCACCTGAGTTTCTCTCCCCCAACATACACATCTGCACAAGGGGCAAAGACTAGGTAAGAGTTGTCTCTGGGCAAGATATATTGCATCCATAAAACAATTGTCATGCCTTGAAGGAAAACAGATCTCCAAGCAAGATACATAGTTTCATTAACATAGTTTAAGAAAAACATTTTTTTGAGTAAGACATTATTTTGGGGGCAATTAGCAGAGGTTCATGACATTATTCAGGAGACAGGGATTAAGACCATCCCCATGGAAATGAAATGCAAAAAAGCAAAATGGCTGTCTGAGGAGGCCTTACAAATAGCTGTGAAAAGAAGAGAAGTGAAAAGCAAAGGAGAAAAGGAAAGATATTCCCATTTAAATGAAGAGTTCCAAAGAATAGCAAGGAGAGATAAGAAAGCCTTCCTCAGCAATCAGTGCAAAGAAATAGAGGAAAACAACAGAATGGGAAAGACTAGAGATCTCGTCAAGAAAATTAGAGATACCAAGGGAACATTTCATGCAAAGATGGGCTCCATAAAGGACAGAAATGTTCAAGCTGGTTTTAGAAAAGGCAGAGGAACAAGAGATCAAAGAGCCAACATCTGCTGGATCATGGAAAAAGCAAGAGAGTTCCAGAAAAACATCTATTTCTGCTTTATTGACTATGCCGAAGCCTTTGACTGTGTGGAACACAATAAACTGGAAAATTATACCAGACCACCTGACCTGCCTCTTGAGAAACCTGTATGCAGGTCAGGAAGCAACAGTTAGAACTGGACATGTACCAACAGACTGGTTCCATATAGGAAAAGGAGTACGTCAAGACTGTATTTTGTCACCCTGCTTATTTAACTTATATGCAGAGTACATCATGAGAAACGCTGGGCTGGAAGAAGCACAAGCTGGAATCAAGATTGCCGGAAGAAATATCAATAACCTCAGATATGCAGATGACACCACCCTTATGGCAGAAAGTGAAGAGGAACTCAAAAGTCTCTTGAAAGTGAAAGAGGATAATGAAAAAGTTGGCTTAAAGCTCAACATTCAGAAAACTTAAGATCATGGCATCTGGTCCCATCACTTTATGGGAAATAGATGGGGAAACAGTGGAAACAGTGTCAGACTTTATTTTTGGGGCTCCAAAATCACTGCAGATGGTGATTGCAGCCATGAAATTAAAAAACGCTTACTCCTTGGAAGGAAAGTTATGACCAACCTAGAGAGCATATTCAAAAGCAGAGATATTACCTTGCCAACAAAGGTCCGTCTAGTCAAGGCTATGGTTTTTCCAGTGGTCATGTATGGATGTGAGAGTTGGACTGTGAAAAAAGCTGAGCACCGAAGAATTGATGCTTTTGAACTGTGGTGTTGGAGAAGACTCTTGAGAGTCCCTTGGACTGCACGGAGATCCAACCAGTCCATCCTAAAGGAGACCAGTCCTGGGTATTCATTGGAAGGACTGATGCTGAGGCTGAAACTCCAATACTTTGGCCACCTCATATGAAGAGTTGACTCACTGGAAAAGACCCTGATGCTAGGAGGGATTGGGGGCAGGAGGAGAAGGGGACGACAGAGGATAAGATGGCTGGATGGCATCACCAACGCAATGCACATGAGTTTGGGTGAACTCCGGGAGTTGGTGATGAACAGGGAGGCCTGGCGTGCTGCGATTCATGGGGTCGCAGTGTCAGACACGACTGAGCAACTGAACTGAACTGAACTGAGCAGCTCAAGGTTTGGGAAAAAGTTACTTTAAGGAGATTATCATCTTAGCACAGCAACACTGGATCAAAAGGTGCCTCCTGTGGCTAAAGGAATGGGGTGGGGTGGGGTGGAGCGGGGTGGAGTGGGATAGTCAGCTGCTTGGCTTGTCATTTGTTTCCTCCTGTCAGTTGGTTGGAAGGACCAAGTAGCGGTTGAAAGACCGCTAACCCCTTCAACATGAGGGAGAAAATGAAATTGTGAGATCCCTAGAACATAGCGGCATAAACATGTGTTGAATGCATGGATCAAGAATGGTTCTAGGAGGGCTTCCCTGGGGACTCAGTGATAAAGAATCCACCTGCCAATGCAGGAGACACAGGTTCGATCCCTGATCTGTGATGATCCCATATGCCGAACAGTAACTAAGCCTGTGTGCCACAACTATTGAATCCGTGCTCTAGAGCACAGGAGTCACGACTACTGAAGCCCGAGCACTGTAGAGTCAGGGCTCCACAACTGAGAAGCCATCACAATGAGAAGCCTGTGCACGGCAGCCAGAGAGTAGCCCCTGCTTGCCCCAACTAGAGAAGTGCTGTGCAGTAATGAAGCCCAGCATAGCCAAAAATAAATAATCTTTAAAAAAAAAAAAGTGCTTTAAATCATTTAAAGTGCTTAAAAAAAGAACGGTTCTAGGAAAAGTGATTCTGATGGGGAATGAAAATAAAACTGGTGTCATGATAACTGGTAGGAGTGTGGAGACTAGGTTATACCATGATAAATATTTTGTTACAAGGACATTATTACTCCCAGTGTCTGATACGTGTGCTAGTCAATAAACGCTCACTGAATAAATGACTGAGTATTTAGTAAATACATAAGTGACTGAAAGATCAAGTTTTGGAATATGGTAGAAGGAAATAATTCAGAAAATAGTGATAATAATAGTAAAGGATGGGTTTAAATTTAAATATAATAGGAAATTCTGGAGACCAAATAATATCCAATTAGATATGCTGTCTTCAGAACTAGTGATGACTAGTTTTCACCTTTTACATTTATTTCTGAAAAACTGGTATTATCTTCTTTAACTGAGTATATTCTAGAAGAAAATCTAAAAATAGTGACACAATAAATTGACTCTAACAAAATACTGTTGGTTTTATTTAATTCACAAACTTTCTTATTAAGTATAATGGCATTTAATTATGTGTTAATACTTGATGTTAAAGCCTAGCTAGACCTTCAATTTCAGCATGATTTAATCCTTTACTGGCAAAGAAGTTTAGTGCAAATAATTATGTTGTAGGTTAACAAATCTCAGTGTACTTTACAGACCAATAAATGTGCTCTTATGGTTTAAACAATAAATTAGTATAATTTTAACTTTCATATATTCACTCATTTATTCCTTAAGTACATGTGTCAATCATTGTGCTAGAAACTCAGCATAAAGTGGTGAGTGAAGCAAGCATTTTGTGGACCTTATCACAGTCCGGAGGGTAAAAGAGAAGAGATAAAAACAACCCAGAAAGTAAAACAGGTAAACTAGTGAAGCCCTATGAAAAAACGAGATAACGCAGAGACAGAGAACAAGGTGTGGTGAGATGGGGGAAGTCATAAAGGTGCACAAGGTCTCACTAAAAGCCTCGTTGTGCTCAGCGTTGAAATAGGAGTCCAGCTTTGTGACGTCAGAATGCAGGACTTGACTACATTTCCCTTATTATTTCGGTCGAAGAAAATTTTTTTCTTTATGTATTATTTGTCTGCACTGGGTTGTAGATGCAGCCAGAGGGCTCGTCCTTGCAGTGCACAGGCTTCTTTCTAGCTGTGATGTTCAGGCTCCGGAGTGCACAGGTTTAGTTGCCCCACAGCATGTGGGAATCCCAATTCCCCCACCAGGGATCGAGCCTACATCCCCTGCATCCACAAAGGAAGTCCCAAGATATAAATATAATATATAAATTTATAATATATTATATATATTATATAATATATATTATTATTATATAAAATATTATCTAATCTTTGACTATGCCTGTGTCTTAGCAAGCACCATGGGCTTCAAGTCCTGAATTAAATTACTATTATTCTGCTCCATGACTAGTTAGTAGAGACCTAGAGACAGCAAACCTTGCGTTGCTTAGGTCCTTCCAGTAGCATGGGTGCATATAAGCAGCAGCCCTAGTCACACAGATATAGTCTTCCAGTGTGGCTCATTTAAACAGAACTAAACTACATCCCTTTCTTGCAAAATACACATATCAGCCTTTTTCCCCCCTTAATACTTTATTTACTAATGGATTTCAATCCTGAGTCCTAATTGCTTGTTATACTCTAGTTGATTCCCAGAACACATCCTGGGAGGATGAAAATGCATGGACTGTATTAAAACTGTGTTACACATACTTTTTAACTGATGTTAAGCCTAAATCTCTATTTCTTTTGACACTATGGACAGGAAAGGGGAAGGTGACTATTGCAAACTGGGCATCTATTATGAAACAAACCCCAAGGCAATGATTCTATGGAATATGTCCCCCATCCTTTTTGTTGTTGTTGAGAAAAGCAGTCTATGGCTCAAAATGGGTAAGAGACGGTGAAGATAGTTTTGACAACTCAGGACTGGACTGGCTGATTTCAAAACTCAGGATTTTGTTGTTACACAACCTATTGTACTGTGGGGCAACTTCTATTACCGCACAACATCCACAGGGGAAGTGTGATGACCTTGCTTACCCTGTAAAGATGTGAATTGATCACGTACATATTAAGTGCCTCTTAGTCTGCTGAGTGGGCTCAGTGGTAAAGAGTCCACCAGCCAATGCAGGAGATGCAGTTTAATCCCTGGGTGGGAAAGATCCCCTGGAGAAGGAACTGGCAAACCACTCCCGTATTCTTGCCTGGGAAATCTCATGGACAGAGGAGCCTGGTGGGCTACAGTCCATGGGGTCACAATGAGTCAGAAATGACTAAACAACTAAACAACAACTTAGCGACTAAACAACAACAGTCTGCTGAGCACATCTTATAGGAGAAACCAGAGACACGTGGTCCCTCAAGGAGATTACAATACTCTTGTAAAGCCAAGACCAACTCATAAGTGTAAGGTGGGCAGTGTAAGATGATATGTAATCATAAGTTTATTGTGCAACAATAAACCAGTGGGCTTTCCTGGTGGCTCAGACAGTAAAGTGTCTGCCTGCAATGCGGGCAATCCGGGTTCGATCCCTGGCTCGGGAAGATCCCCTGGAGAAGGAAATGGCAACTCATTCCAGTACTCTTGCCTGGAAAATTCCATGGACAGAGGAGCCTTGTAGGCTAAAGTCCATGGGGTCTCAAAGAGTCAGACACGACTGAGCGAACATTGGAATTGGATTGGAAACCAGAAAAATTAAATCCCAATGGCTTCATGAAGCAATGAAGGATAAGTTGGATCTTAAAAGATGAGCTTAGTGTTAACAAAGTGTCAGGGTGTGCATTTCTGACTGAAAGGAGAACTTCTACAAAGGTAAAGCAATCCTCTTTGAGTTCTTCTAAGAGCCTCTTAGACTCCAGATATGTGGAGAGGTAGAACTAATAGTCATTACCAGGCTTGTACAAGTCTGACCATGCCTTTTGTGGCTGTCCATGGTCTACAGTAGGGGTCTTCAATTTTTTTTCTAGTATTTTTCCTAATAGAATTTTGAAAAACTATGTATACTCCCATAGTTTTAAAGATATATATTAAAATTTTTTTGCCACAAGTTTAAAGAGCTGAGTAATATAAATATGACTGTACTAGGGAAGAAACGTTGTACTCTATTATAAGTTAATCACTAAAGGGATGTTACCTATAAGCTTAAACTATACATAATGACCCATCTCTGGGAACACTGACTCCCAGGTAATGGAGTTTAAACTAAAATAACTAAACATTAAACTAATATAACTTTGTTTAGGTCCAGAAACATCCTGACCAGGCCCACCTGTGAAAGACTTTTGGAAAGAAGAAATGAACATATCTCTTCTGGAGGCTGACTGGAACCAGTAAGTGTTTGACTTTACTGCCTCTTCTTTCAGTATAAAAGAGGCATGAATTCACATTCAGGTAAGATGGTTCTTTTCCTTGCCCCAATAACTCATCTTTGACTTATTGGCTTATTGTTCAGTGAGCAATATGAGCTTGGATTCAGTAACATAAACGTTGAAAAATAGATTACTTTCCTCTTTAAACACATCCAGTGATTCATAAATGTTAGTAATTCCATATACACATTAGTATCTAATTTGTGTGTTGATTCTTAGACATGTATACATAAAAACACACGCATAAATGATCAACTACTTAGACTCATGTTTCCCTTCTGCTTTCCCCTAAATTGTTTTTAAACTTTTTATTTTGCATTAGTCCATAGCTGATTAACAAACAATGCTGTGATAATTTCAGGTGAACAGCAAAAGCACTCAGCCATAGGTATGTACCTATTCCTCTCCCGCCCACTGAGTGAAATAGGCCTGTCCTGTGCTTAGGTGCTCAGTCGTGTCCAACTCTTTGTGACCCCATGAGTCCTCTGTAGCCCACCAGACTCCTCTGTCCATGGAATTCTCCAGGCCAGAATACTGAAGTGGGTAGCCATTCCCTTGTCCAGGAGATCTTCCCCATCCAGGGATCGAACCCAAGTATCTTACATTACAGGCTGATTTTTTACCAGCTGAGCCATCAGGGAAGCCCAAGAATACTGGAGTGGGTAGTCTATCTCTTCTCCAGGGGACCTTCCCTGCCCAGAAATCAAACCAGGTTTCCTGCATTGCAGGCAGATTCTTTACCAGCTGAGCTGCCAGGGAGGGCCCAAAGACAAATATCATATGATATTACTTATGCTACTGCTGCTAAGTCACTTCAGTCGTGTCTGACTCTGTGTGACCCCATAGACAGCAGCCCACCAGGCTCCCCCATCCCTGGGATTCTTCAGGCAAGAATACTGGAATGTGGAATCTAAAAAATAATGATACAAATGAAATTATACAAAAATAAACTCACAGATATAGGAAACTAACTTATGGTTACCCACGGGGAAAGGTGGGGAGGGATAAATTAGGAGTTTGGGATTAACGTATGTACACTACTATATGTAAAATAGATAACAAACAAGGACCTACTGTATAGCACAGGGAACTATATTCAACAGTTTATAATAACCTATAAGAGAAAAGAATATGAAAAAATACATATGTATATATATATGTATAATGAATCATTTTGTTGTAAACTTGAAATTAGCACATTATAAGTCAATTATATTTCAATAAAAATTTTAAAATGCACCAAAAATTCTCAAAGCAAAACCCTAACCAAAACAAAAGTCAGCTGCTTTCATATTGCTATTCCCTCTGCCTGCAGATATGACAAAGATCTCACAGATACATGAGAAGACAGACATGTAAACAAATAATTATAAGCATGTGATAAGTACTAAAACTGAGCTGTGTTTGGGGACCTGGAGAATGCAGTAAAGGAAGTACTTAACTCTTTGCTGGGGAAGATTTTAAGAGAAACCAATATTTGGAGTGAATTTATCAAGTTGAAATGAATTTATTACTTTCCTACCTGAATACAAATAAATTGAAATAAAAAATTATTACCAAAGAAAAGCATTTTAAAAATTAGAGGATAGTATAATTTTCTTCTCATTCTTTGTTTTTAAAGATTTATTTTTTGATGTGGACAATGTGGAGGGAGTTTATCAAGTTGAAAAGGATATTTCAAGGATATAGTACATACAAAAGCATGGACATGAAAAGAGGCATTCAAATGTTAACTGCATGTATTAGTTTGAGTCCAGTAAAGTTCTTTGTGATATAGCCTGATGATTATGCACTATTTATAGCATTGATCAATAAACATACATCATGCACACATAATATGCCAGGCACTGTGTTAGACAATGGAAAAACAAAGATGAATTATAAACAGGAGAGTAAATGATTATGAAACAATATGATAAATTCTATGATAGAGGAATGCATTTGAGGCCAAAGTCCTGAATTCAATTCCAATTTCTATGCATAACTACCACGTTTCTGGGAAACTTAATTAACATTTCTGAACCTCAATTTGCACACCAGTAACATAGGAATACGGAGAAGGCAATGGCACCCCACTCCAGTACTCTTGCCTGGAAAATCCCATGGATGGAGGAGCCTGGTGGGCTGCTGTCTATGGGGACACACAGAGTCGGACACGACTGAGCGACTTCACTTTCACTTTTAACTTTCATGCATTGGAGAAGGAAATGGCAACCTGCTCCAGTGTTCTTGCCTGGAGAATCCCAGGGATGGGGGAGCCTGGTGGGCTGCCTTCTATGGGGTTGAACAGAGTCAGACACGACTGAAGCGACTTAGCAGCAGCAGTAGCAGCAACATAGGAATAATTGTACCAAAATGCTTATTGTGTGTATTTGTGTATGTATTAAATGAGAATATAAAGGTAGTTAGTAAAATGGTAATATAGAAGGTATTATTATTATTGAGTAATTGAGTAGCTGGGTGCCAAAATTGCTTTAAGTGGTAGAAAGTTAGAAAGGCACAGGAGTGGGTAGAACTCGGGAGCTTAAATACAAGTCTATTAACACTTGCTCCTTGGAAGAAAAGCTATGACAAAGCTAGATAGCATGTTAAAAGACAGAGACATTACTTTTCCAATAAAGATCCATCTAGTCAAAACCATGCTTGTGCCAGTAGTCATGTATGGATGTGAGAGCAGACCCATAAAGAAGGCTGAGCACCAAAGAATTGATGTTTTTGGACTGTAGTGTTGGAGAAGACTCTTGACAGTCCCTTGGACTGCAAAGAGATCAAACTACCCAATCCTAAAGGAAATCAATCCTGAATTTTCATTGGCAGAACGGATGCTGAAGTTGAAGCTCCAGTACTTTGGCCTCCTGATGCGAAGAACTGACTCATTGGAAAAGACCCTGATGTTGGGAAAGATTGAAGGCAGGAGGAGAAGGGGACAATAGAGGACGATATGGTTGGGTGGCGTCACTGACTCAATGAACATGAGTTTGAGCAAACTCCAGGAGTTGGTGAAGGACAAGGAAGCCTGGCATGCTGTAGTCCATAAGGTCACAGAGCTGGACACTGAGTGACCGAATAACAAGCTTGAGAACCAAGTCATTTCCCCTATTTGGTGACTAGATGTCCTTGTGGAACTTGACAAAACCCTCCTATTTTTTTGGCTTGAATAATAGGGAACAACTAAAGAGCCTCTTGATGAAAATGAAAGAGGAAAATGAAAAAGTTGGCTTAAAACTCAACATTCAGAAAACTAAGGTCATGGCATCTGGTCCCATCACGTCATGGGAAATAGATAGGGAAACAGTGTCAGACGTTATTTTTTGGGGCTCCAAAATCACTGCAGATGGTGACTGCAGCCGTGAAATTAAAAGATGCTTATTCCTTGGAAGGAAAGTTATGACCAACTTAGACAGTTTTTTAAAAAGCAGAGACATTACTTTGCCAACAAATGTCTGTCTAGTCAAAGCTATGGTTTTTCCAGTGGTCATGTTTGGATGTGAGATTTGGACTATAAAGAAAGCTGAGTGCCGAAGAATTGATGCTTTTGAGCTGTGGTGTTGGAGAAGACTCTTGAGAGTTCCTTGACAGCAAGGAGATCCAACCAGTCCATTCTGAAGGAAATCAGTCCTGAATATTCATTGGAAGGACTGATGCTGAAGCTGAAACTCCAGTACTTTGGCTACCTGATACGAAGAACTGACTCATCTGAAAAAAACCTGATGCTGGGAAAGATTGAAGGCAGGAGGAGAAGGGGACAATAGAGGATGAGATTGTTGGATGGCATCACTGATGTGATGGACGTGAGTTTGTGTAAACTCCAGGAGCTGGTGATGGACAGGGAGGCCTGGCGTGCTGCAGTTCATGGGGTCGCAAAGAGTCGGACACAACCGAGCGACTGAACTGAACTGAACTGCGCGATCCGACCTTAGTCCACCAACCCCAAAGCCCTCAACCCATGGATTGTAATGTGTCTCAGGTCCTGACCCTCTCTGTCTGCACTCTGCCTTGACCTCCATATGTGACCCACTGAGGTGTGCCATGTCCTTCCTCCAAGGCTGTGAGTGATAAACTCTATTTCATTTTCTCTCATGGTCCGTTATTGAAACATCAGCTCACCATCAAAAAAACAAAAAACAAACAAAAAAAAAACAGCTCCTGCCTGGAGGTGAGAAATCAGGTCCTTGAGGGCACCAAGTTTTAAGGGAAAGTAAGGAGGTAGAGAAAATATTGGAAAGATGTTGAAGATATAGGAGAGTTGAGTGCACATGGTGGGAGCTCAGGACTGGACCGTATCAAGAAATAACACTGAGCCATAAAGAGATCCTAAGGGAAATCCTAAGGAAATCAACCCTGAATATTCCTTGAAAGGACTGATGCTGAAGCTGAAGCTGAAGCTCCAATGCTTTGGGCTGCCTTATGCGAAGAGCCGACTCATTGGAAAAGACCCTGATGCTGGGAAAGATTGAGGGCAGGAGGGAAAGGGGGCAACAGAGGATGAGATGGTTGGATGGCATCACTGATTCAATGGACATGAGTTTGAGCAAGCTCCGGGAGAACCATCTCCAGGACAGGGAAGCTTGGCGTGCTGCAGTACAAGGGGTTGCAAAGAGTCAGACACGACTTAGCAACTGAACAACATAAAGAGATGTGAGTGCAGTCATGGCCAATGAAAGGCTTTCCCTTTTGGTAAAGACTGACCTCAGCAGGGCTGTGAAGTAGGACCAGATTTGTTCTCCTCATCTTTCGGGGGGTCAGGAGAAGATAAAATGTGTTTCCAGAGGCTGGGACCTGAATGATTTGCTCAGTGGTATATTCGTTTCTGGAACATGTGCTCCCTCAGATGTCACACTGTGGGTCTCTGGATTATTTGCAATTTTTCACTCTTCTAATAGTGCTATGAGAAGAGATAGCACAGCCCAGGGCCCTAGGCTCAGGTTCCATGTCTTCCACTTTTTATGTGACCTTGAAAAAGTCAATCTCCTGGTGCATTAATTTCTTTATAAAATGGGGTAATAGTATATTATCTAGCTACCTTGCAGAATTGGGATGAAGATAGAGTTAATGAATATGCATAAAGCAGTTATAACAGTACCTGGCATAGGGTACACATTTAACAAGTGTGAGCCATGGGTATTATAATCTATTAGCTATATATTTACACACATCCATGATTACTTTATTAGGATAAATTCTGGCAATATAATTGTTAGGTGAGAAAGTGTACAGAACTTTAATGCCTTCAGTACAACTCTCTAAACTATCCAACAGAAGATAAACTAAATCCCTACTACCTTATCATAAGATACTTGCTTTAATGTCATATGCATGACAACCTACCACCCGTGCAGCAATCAACTACAATTGCTCTCTGTATACTCACTGACCCAGAATGTAAGAGTGGTATTTGGTAATCTGTATTTTAAAGACATCCCCATTTGAATCATAAGAACTCTTCAATTTAAAACCATAGCTCTATAATTTTATCAATTGACCCATCACTTGCTATTAATAAAACATTTGCAGCATCAACACTTTAGACCAGGCTCTTTTTAAAGTTCACCTTGGTTTTTATAACCTCTGTCCTGACTCATCTCCTATTTCTATGCCAGTTTTGTATTTCCAATAGAAATATAATGTGAGCCACATAAATTAAGGACCCGAAATATATCACTAGGATTATGTTTCTCCCCTCCCATCACTGGTTTGGTTGTTCTCTATTTGATCTAAGTCTCAGACAGACTCTGGTAATTAAGATAGTGGCATCCTCTGATTCATATCCTTGGAGTTCAGCAAGTCCAGGAGGAAAAAAAAAAAAAGAGTGTATATTTTGGAATCCTGGAAGGGAATTTTCCTAATCCAGGACAATCCAGAGGTTATTGCATTAAATTGGTCAGGGCATCATGTTTGCATTCATAACAGGTCCCTGTCCACTAGCTCTTCCTCTGTTGGGTCCTGGTTTCTCTTCCTTTCCTGTAGCACTCACATTTAATCAATCACTAGCTCAGGGGGGCGGGGGGTTGCCTGATGATTCAGCAGTAAAGAATATGCATGCTAATGCAGGTTTGATTCCTGGGCTGGGAAGATCTGAAGAAGGAAATGGCAACCCATTCCAGTATTCTTGCCTGAGAGATCCCATGGACAGAGGAGCCTGGCAGGTTACAGTTAATGGGGTTGCAAAAGAATCAGACATGACTTACCAACTAAACAATAGTAAAATGTCAAACTGCTTTACTATTTCATTGCTTAATGAAAGATCAGTAAGTGTGAATATGATTCAATTATGGATGGTTTATTTAGTCTTATATTGGCTCCTCTGAAACTCATGGGATATTATTATATACATATAATTTGATTCACTTGCCCATAGCCTGTCAGGTAAATAATACTCCTCCAAAAAAAGTATGCTAAAATACTTTTACGTTGATTTGAGGTAGCTGTTTGCAGTGTGTAGAGAGAAACATATTTTTAAAAAGATATTTAAAAGATAATGTTGCAGGAAGGCGGACCCCTTCCAGGGCCTGAAACTGGGTTCTTGTCTAACACTCAGAAATGAATTGTCTGAGGAGACACATGTGCTGACAAAGCAAGAGATTTTATTGGGAAAGGGCGCCCAGGTGGAGAGCAGTAGGGTAAGGGAACCCAGGAAAGCTGTTCTGTCACGTGGCTCGCAGTCTCAAGTTTTATGGTGATGGGATTAGTTTCCGGGTGGTCTTTGGCCAATCATTCTAATTCTGAGTCTTTCCTGGTGGCACATGCATCGTTCAGCCAAGATGAGTGTTAGCGAGAGGGATTCTGGGAAGTGGACGGCCACACGGTGTCTCCTTTAGACCTTTCCTGAACTCTTCCGGTTGGTGGTGGCTTATTAGTTCCGTATTCTTTATCAGGATCTCCTGTCATAAAACAACTCATGCAAATGGTTACTATGGTGCCTGGCCAGGGTGGGTGGTTTCAATCAGTATGTTTCCCCTAACAACAATAAGAGAACACGACAAAAATAACTAAAAAACAATACAAAAATATCATCCTTTCATTTCTATAACTGCTTTGCAGAGTTATTCTATACCCGAATGAGATGAATGATTTTTTCTAAAACTCCCCAACATATCTAGTCTGTATCTGAAAATTGGGGCAGGATGAGATATATTCACTATATCTATGAATCTTGTTTTGGAGTTTATCATGAACCTTTGGGTGGAAGCCTCTGCTAATTTGTGAGGGAACAGAGATGAAGGAGTAGAGGGATGGTATGTAAGGGGGCAACAGACAGCAGTCTCTACCAACAGTGACCCTGATGAAGAAGCACTGAGGGAGTCTGAAGATGTTGAGGAAGAAAGTCTAAAGTGGGGTGCATAAAAGAAACTCTTACTCGAATGCAGTTTCTCTAGCATGGCAGTGTGGACATTTTGGGCTGAATAATTCTTGTGGGGAAGCTATCTTGGGCACCTTAGGATGTTTAGCAGGACTTCTGCCCACTAGATGCCTGTTGCAGCCCCTTCTGAGTTTTTATAACCAAAAATGTCTCCAGACATTGTCAAATGTCCCCCAAAGAGCTAAATCACCCTGGTTTGAGAACCATTGCCTTGATGGGAGAAAATCAGTAAAATGATTAGATGAAACATTTCATAGATTATTGAAATGTCCCCTATTTTAAGTAGCTTTATTCACTCACATAGGTTTACCCTAAAACTAATTACCTGTGCTAATAGTACAAAGATCCAGGACTATGGCTTTTGATACATTTTCCCAGACTGTTCCCAGTGGTACTCTGTTCCTCGGTTTTAAACTAGAAGAACAGAGGTGCTGGAAACTGCTAGTGGGTATTCCATTTTGCGAAATTTTTTTGCATGCCTGTGAAGTGCAAGACAATGTAGGGAATACAGAGGTACAACACACACAGACTTTGTTTTAAAAGAGATTACGATCTCATTGCAAACTACTTCCAGTACAGTTCTCTTTTGCTTTTTCCTTTTAATACACACCTGGTTTATACTTGTTTCAGCAACAGAGGGCATTGCAAATAATGGTGTGTAGTCATAAAATAGAATTGTTAAAGGAACAAAAGGACTTACAGCTTTTTTTAATACTTCACTTAAATCATTTTAGGAACTTAACTACATTAATTAGCTAAAGACAAGATTTCCTGCTTCTCCCTCAGCAGTCCATTCCCCCAAATTTCTTCATTACTGAAATTTAGTCTTCCACCCATATATTTATTTAGTCTTCCAACCATATGGATGGTTTATTTAGTACAAAGTCTTTGTACCAATCAATTAAAGATAAACACATATAATGAAATTATAATGAAGTAAAATTAATACTTCCCCATACTGATTAATAATAATTCTGTTCTTATTTTTATATGTATGAGATTGTAGACTTAAAAAATATCCACAACCTAAAAGTTGAGAGTTATGTTTTATTTGGTGAGAATTTTTAGGACTTCAAGCCTGGGAGACAGCATCTCAAGCAACCCTGAGAGAACTGCTCCAAGGAAACAAGGGGAGGAGTCAGGTTACATGGAAATTTTGCAATAAAGTGCAGGTAGTCAGGAACAGCAAAAGATTATTGTTAAAGAAAACCAGATATCCAAAGTAGTGGGATTTAGCACTTTTCTATGTATTGGACGATGCAAGAGAATGGACTCACTGAAATAATTCCTTTGAGAGGCACCTCAGCTCTCTGGGGCCGGTATCTTGTTTTCATGTCCTGACCTTCCTCAGGGCTCATGGAAGGGAGTGACTGATGGCTGTAAGAGGGCAGGTATTCTTTCCTTCCTGAGTTCCCTCAGGGCTCACCAGCTCTCCATCCATGACGGCTGGCGTTCCTGGTCACCACATCCTTGTTTACTGATATGGCAGGAAATATTCCATTTCTCAAGATGAATGAATGAACAAGTAAAAGTGTCAAACAGAAATGGGATGCCCAGGGGCATTAATTTTATGACCTATAATCAAAAGAATTGACATAAACCCCACTGCACTAGTATCCCCTAGGATTCCTGTTTCTTTAAAACTGTAAAATGCCTAAATATATATTTCCTTCTGACTGAATTACAAACACATATTTATCTTCCTACTACACTTTGTCAACCTTGCACCTTCAAATCCAAAGTCATGTCTTTTCCTCTGATATCTATCCCTTTATTCATGTACTAAGGATTAAAAACCTATATAACAAGCAAATGTCAAAATTATAGGATATCAACAGAAACAAATAAAAATACTATATTATAGAAATGAAGCTCTTGACACAAAAACAGGAGAAACAGTTTGCTTTGATTTCAGGTGTGAGCTTAAACTCCCTTCTTCTTCCAATTCTAGTTGACTCTGTTTAATTACACAAATTGTAATTTATAAGATGATTTATTTGTTAAAAAATAAATGTATTCTAGAAACAACCACTTTTAAAATAGTGATGTGCTGTGCATTTTTATATGCAATAAATAACCATCTTGAATGAAGGCAAAGCAGAAGCTACATCTCAATTCTACTTAACGGATCTGAATATTTACTAGGAGAGAGTCCAGGCAAGTCAAGTCACTTAATTCTTCCAAGTCTTATCTGTAAAACGGATATAAATATCTGCCCTATCTTACCTTACACACTTGTCCTGAAGTTCATATAAAAAATGTAATTGTTAGGAGAAAAAAATCCTACAAATGCTGTAGCAGAACTGTTAATACTCACGTTAAATTCTTTCAGTTGAATCACTCAGCATCTTTGTTCATGCCTTACAGAAAGCTGGAGGTACTGTGCCCCCTGCTGTTGAAATGTGAATATACATATACTGAAGTCACTCGGTCATGTCTGACTCTCTGCGACCCCACGAACTGTACCAGGCTCCTCTGTCCATTGGATTTTCCAGGCAAGGGTACTGGAGTGGGTTGCTATTTCCTTCTCCAGGGGATCTTCCCAACCCAGGGATCGAACCCAGGTCTCCTGCAGTACAGGCTTAACCATCTGAGCCACCAGGGAAGCCCTCGGTTGAGCCCTCATTCCCTGAGCCACCAAGGAAGCCCAAGGAATCATATACATATGGTTGTTGGCTAAAGGAGTAAGAACTACACTGGAAACAATGTCCCTTTCTGAGAGTAAAAATACTGAAATAAAAATGTTTAAATCTTCAAAAGTGAAGCAACTACTCTAATGCAATAAAACCATGACTTCCAAATTTCTTGCCAAGACTAAGGTAGGTAAAACTATCCTAATCAGAATATTTTTGGTTTTGAAACTTTGTGATCTGCTTCTCTCATTTTGATTTCTTTGTACTTCTACTCCCTGACCTCTTAACACTTTGGGCTTCTGGGACCCTAACCAATCTTTCATACTGTCTCCTCACTCCATCCCCCAGGCAGGCCAGAAAGCTTCTGATTAATGGCAGAAAATTAATTAACTGTTAACTGAAAAAGATTTCAGAAAGTATTAACTGATCTACCTTTTAACTTTTATTAAGCTACTTGTTTCCAACTGCATAATCAAAGATTTTGGTACCCCCTGGTACATACATCACAAATCACATTTTTGTTTTTCCTTTTCTTCTGGGGTGGAGGGAGAGAGAGGAGGTGGTTATAATGGGGAGTATGATTGATAGAAAAATTAAGATAAAATAAAACACACATCCTCTAAGGGACTGGTGCTCAGCTACAGGGAATCTGTCATTTATTTTCCTATTTCTAATCCCTAGAACAATGCAAATTCATAACCCACAATTGAGGTTCAAACTGTTTGTTTGAATTAAATCACCTTGATTTGGTTTTGTTTGTTGAATTAAATCACCTTGATTTGGATCTCTCAGATTGATAAGAGTCTGCCAGCATCCTCAGTACCCTGAGATCTCTCCCTGGCACCAGTCTCCCTGAAAACACTCCTCAGGCACAGGCTTGGCCACTACTGCTGACTTAAAAAATATTTACAACCTAAAAATTGAGTGTTATGATTTATTCAGCAAGACTTCTTAGAACTTCAAGCCTGTGAGACAGCATCTCAAGTAACTCTGATAGAACTGCTCCGAGGAGGTGAGGGGAGGAGCCAGGTTATATGGAAGCTTTGTAACAAAGAGCAGGTAGCATGAACATCAAAAGATTATTGTTAATTAAAGAAAACCAGATATACTAAGTTGAGGAATTTAGTGCTTTTCTATGTGTGGGAAGGCAATGGCACCCCACTCCAGTACTCTTGCCTGGAAAATCCCATGGACAGAGGAGCCTGGTGGGCTGCAGTCCATGGGGTCGCTAGGAGTCAGACACGACTGAACGACTTCCCTTTCACTTTTCACTTTCACGCATTGGAGAAGGAAATGGCAACCCACTCCAGTGTTCTTGCCTGGAGAATCCCAGGGACGGGGGAGCCTGGTGGGCTGCCGTCTATGGGGTCGCACAGAGTTGGACACGACTGAAGCGACTTAGCAGCAGCAGCAGCATGTGTGGGAAGATGCAAGAGTCTGGGCTCACTGCTATCCAGGACAGTAGCCTGTGTTTCCACATCCTGAGCTTCCTTCCCTCAGGGCTCACCATAGGAACTGGTGTGGTCTGATGGCTCCTATTCTCCTTCCTAAGTGCCCATGAGGCTCACCAGCTCACATTGGAGGACTACAGTGACTGTGACATCCTTGTTTACTGATATGGTAGGGAATATTTCATTTCTCACTGCCGGTCTAAACCCAACTTTCATTCCCCTGGCCTCCAAGACTCCAAAATGAAGTTTGTTCTTGGATTTGGGGTGATACTTTTAATTAGTGTGGGGCTTCCCTTGTGGTTCAGCTGGTTAAGAATTCGCCTGCAATGTGGAAGACCTGGGTTCAATCCCTGGGTTGGGAAGATCCAGAGAAGGGAAAGGAGAACAGAACGGCTACCCACTCCAGTATTGTGGCCTGGAGAATTCCATGGATTGTACAGTCCATGGGGTCACAAAGAGTCGGACACAACTGAGCGACTTTCACACACTTTAATGTGTGAATACAATATGTGTATTGTGTGAATGTGTCAATACAACGTGTGTTTAATACAGTGGCTTCATGCTGATGTCCTGGAATGTATTAGTATCATTTCTATTATTTCCACCTCTGGTTCTGAGGTTACCATTACAGGGGAAAAAGTCTATTTATAGTCATAGGATACCTTAATGCTGGGCAACTGAGGAAAGATACATAAGACACAAAATCCATCTTGACCACAAGAGCTGGAAAACCTTCTGTCCATGCCTCTGAAGATTATCTTTTGACACTAACATTTAAATATATATTTTTAATTTAAAGGAGGATTTTAGAAGTTTCAAAGAAATCAATAATACTGTCTCTAATTCAGTAAACCATTTTATCAATTAATCTTTTATTATTTCACACATCAATATTTTATAGAAAAGGGCCTCTTAATGTTACACTCTAATTACAATGTTTTATGCTGATTCTTTCTAATGTAGAGACCTCAATTTTTACACAATCAGTAAATACAATAACTTAACACTTTCGAGGCTCATTTAAACATTTCCCATACAGTTTTACATATATCAATACTATTAATGGCTATTTAACAGTCTATGAAAGCAATAGCAATACATGAAAATTTACTTATCCAGTTCCCAATTACTGGGCTCTTTTAGAAATTCAAATAAATGCACTCACTAGAAATATCTTTATACAAATAGCATTTTTTCTTTTAAAATATTTTCCTGGGCATATGCTACTCAGAGTAAATTCCATCTATCAAAAGACAGACTGGTTATAGGGTTCTTATTATATTTTTCTAAATAGTTCTTCAAAAAACGAATATAATAATGCCACTGGTATGAGGATACATGCAATTAAAATTTTTTTGCATGAACTACGTCAAAGTTGCTTAGTTTGCATTTTTAATATTAGGCAATCTGAATATCATTCTAAGAATTAACTTCTATTTGTTATCTTGCTTGAACTTAATTCTTTCATAAATTTGCCTAGTAAGCCTTATGGATTTGCATTTACCTTTTAAAAAATAGAGTACTTTATCCTTGTATAATGCAGGTAGGTTTTACCCCATCTCTTGGGATGCAAGAATCCCTTTTTCCTCCTAAAGTTAAAAAGACATATCTTTGCTTGCTTATTAGCCTAAATTATCATAATTCTGTCAAATTATATAAATCATCCATCCATCCATGTTAAGTGGAAGTGTAGCGAATTTACGTACTAACTTCACCTTATTGCCAGTTCTTTGGACATAATTTCATTTACATTAGTCCTCACAATAATTCTGAAAACATTATTTCTACTTTATAGATGATGAAATGAAAAGTAGGCATGATTTTCCCACGATTATACAACTCTAAGTAGTAAGGTGAGGACTACAATTTTGGTTTTCAGATTCCTATTTACTTCCCTTCCATTACACTAGGATGTAGTTCCTTCAATCTGCTTCTGTATAAGCATCTTTCTAAATTTATCCCAACACAGTTGTGTAACTTTCTTTAAATGGCTTGCATATACTAACACCCAAGCACTTTAATGTAGCTTATCATTGTTGGAATCTAGAAATAAGATTAATTTTTAAATGTTATATATCCTGCAATTTTCTGAATTAGTCTTTTATGTTTATGATACTTTTATGTTTATGATACTTTTATGTTTATGATTAGTTTCACTAATTTAAAAGCCATACTAATAGAAAAAAATTTGTGCTCTCCTTATCTTTCTCATTTACATATGCTTATTAAGGATTTATTACAATGATGAGTTTTCTTCAACTATATATAAAAAATAGTGCCAAGATTATTTAATTTCTGGTTGAGAATTGTTTCTTATTTTCCCCTAACAGGAATGATATAAGTTCTTGGTTTTAATAATTACTTATCACAATGAGAAGCCACAAAGTCATTAACAGAGATAAATAAATATTTTTATTAGTATTTTTAAAGTTACCTGTAGTTAGTTCCTTGAATTTTTACTACTTCGTTCTGTTGATATTGATTTAATGGTTATTCTGTTGAACACTAACCGCATAATTCTGAGTGACAGTAAATAACTATTTTTCATTTGCTAATATTTTGCATTTGTTCAGATGAGACCCTTTTCAAAATGTTTCCTCCTAGTACTGAGGCGATATTAACTTCAAAATGTAAGTGTTAGTATATCATCTTTCTAGTACATAGATATTATTTATTCTTTGAACATTTGAAAAAGTTCACCAATAAGCCCATAAGAGTAAAATGGGTTTGTCAGAAAATCATACTAGGTTGGGACTTCCCTAGTGATCCAGTGGTTAAGACTTTCCTTCCAATGCAGGAGGTGTGAGTTCAATTTCTGGTTGGGGAGCTAAGATCCTACTCATATGCCTCATAGCCAAAAATCAAAAAATAAAAAGGAAGCAATATTGTAACAAATTCAGTAAGGCTTTAAAAAAATGGTCCATATCAAAAATAAATCTTTAAAAAAAAAAAAGGATGAAAAAAAAATTATACTCTCCTCTAATTTTTAAAATGCTTTTCTTCAGTAATAATTTATTTCCAATTTATTTGTATTCAAGTAGGAAAGTAATAAATTCATTTCTTAGTTTTTAAAACACTGATTTTATCTAACGTTTTCCTGTTTCTATTACTATGGTTCTATCATCTTTTGCAACATCTCACTGATATTCTCAAATTCTTATGAATAAAAATATTCCTCATATTGAAATTAAAATATTTTCAATAGGTCTGGATTACCTTCACTTCCATTTAATTTAACATCTCAAATTCTTTTACATTTTAATAACTAATTTTTAGGTCTATTTCAGACATTTCATTTGTTTTGATAAGTATAAGCCTAGAAGCCAACCAATAACAGATTTGCTAGATTCAAAATATATATATTAATATCAATTCATGACTTCTCTACTTCAGTAAGTTGAAATTTACTTAAATTGTTCTTGTTTCATTTTTCTCACATACAGAAGAGCAACAAAAGTCTATTTAGAGCGTACTTTGCCCTAGTAACACGTTACTTTTTATAACATCATAATCAAAAGGTAAATTTAAAATAATTGTGTTAAAGCTTAGACAAATTCTACTACAGTGAGATTCACAGCTCTAAGTTACATGCATTTTTAATTAATCTTTACTTTCCTATTTCTCTGACTCAGTAATAAGCTGTCTGCCTACTTTGCTTCACTAGCAATGCTAGTCTGGTTCTCATGAGCCAGTAATCTTTTCTTTCTCCTTTAGCACCTATACTCTTCTAACAGTTAACAGAGGTTGAAAGCTTTTGAAATCATGAAAGCCTGGATTTCAATGTTGGCTCTGCCACGAATCAGAGTGAATTACTGTCTTTATTTTCTCTCTGAAAATGTATTATCTGCCTCACAGAGTTGTTGAGAAACTATAATGAGAGAGTACAGTAAGTGCGTGCTGCTGCTGCTGCTAAGTAGCTTCAGTCGTGTCCGACTCTGTGCAATCCGAGAGACGGCAGCCCAGCAGGCTCCCCCATCCCTGGGATTCATCAGGCAAGAACACTGGAGTGGGTTGCCATTTCCTTCTCCAATGCATGAAAGTGAAAATTGAAAGTGAAGTCGCTCAGTGGTGTCCGACTCCTAGCGACCCAATGGACTGCAGCCCACCAGGCTCCTCCGTCCATGGGATTTGCCAGGCAAGAGTACTGGAGTGCGTAGCACATAGTAAATGCTCTGTTCCCGGGCAAAAAATCCTAAGTAAAGGGCTTATTTCCTATAGGATTATCATTCTCTGTCTGAGGAATGGAAATGGTGACTTAGGACGGAAGTTTACTTTTTCTGATAGTTCCACAAGCTTGCCCTGCTAGAATATAAGCAGCTTTATAACTCCTGGTGGTTCTAGAAAAAAATGTTTCTATCTTCTAGATAACAGCTAAGAGGCAGGAGCTGATTATGAAGGCGTCCACCTTGTTACTTGCTGGGACACAACCAAAGGGGCATGGTAAAGCTTCCTCTGATTTACTAACAACTGTAGTGTTACTAATTAAAGTGGTGGGGCCAACAAAATGATATACTTCACCTTCATTGTGAAATCTTGGGAAATCTACTCACAGATGGATTTTTAAAACCATCTGTATTCTCAGGTTAAAAATGTTTCACTCAAGTTTCTCCTTAGCAATTTCAGAATAGGCATTCTGAAATATCTTTTCCTGGAGCAGTTTATTTTTTCTTTAGCCTGAATTACTTAGAAGTTCTTTTCTTTTAGGTGCCAGAGCAGTGCTCTGCATAAATTTTCTGAAGTATTGAACCAGAACTAATCTTTCCCCCTAGATTTTCTTTGGACCAAACCTCCCGAGAATGAGCTTTGCAACTACTAACTGAACTCTCTGACTCTTTCCAATGTATAAGACTGGGATGACATCACTGCCTCATTGATTACAAGGGTCAAGCAGGAGAATTAAACTGCAAGATGCATTCTAAACATCACCTTCACAAATAAAAGATCATGCAAAACTATTCTTCCAACAATTACAAACATATTTTATCACATTGGCACTTGCATTAGTTGCTATTGCTGCCACGATATCTGTATGTTTATACTATAAACAAAAGACCCACGTAATTTCCTCTGTGTTTCACTACTCAGAGGTGGTAGCAACTGTAATAGCTGTAAAAATAATTTAAATATTCCTTAGATATCACCGTTCTGTAGACAATAATAAAATTTGAAGATAATCAGCAGATATAATATCATCTTCCTTTAAGCACCATTGCTAACACAGAACTCTCACATATATACCCAGTACTAAAATAAAGCTAATTCTGGGTCATGGAGCCCATTCTGAAACAAAAACAAGTCCAATAACCAATACATCCGTCATTGATAGGTTAACAAAGGCATCCAATGACTAAAAGTCACAAAGAGAATTATAGACAACATCTGCATGGCATTCATCATATAACCACATCTAATTACTCATATAGGAAACTGTCCTTTAAATGAGAATATTCTGATGCCAGGATGAAGGCCCAAAGTAGCATTTCCAGTTTGTTTTTTTTTCTAATTTTGAAGGTGCTTCCCTGAACTTTCTAGGTTTTTGCTTCCCTCAGAGGATTCTAGTTTGGCCATTACTATATTATTGGTTCCAAGAGGCTCTGATGGCTTTTCATCACCGTCAAAGAAAATGTCTTCCGGATTTGGAGGTGGGGGGCAGAATTCTTCACTTGGAAAGATCTCGTGGAAGAGTGTTTCAGCTTGCTTGACGGCATGCTCACTTCCAAGTCCACAGTCAGGCCCAGTGCAGACATAAACGTTGGGAGGCAAGCCATTATATGAGCTACGGCTGACTCCCGAGGAATCTCTCATGTTAAAATAAAGAGCCCACAAGAGTCCTGGCTTTGGAAGTTCTTCCTTGTCTACTTCTGTCTCAGAATACGGGGTGAATAATTTCTTCACCACTGATTCTAAGTCTTCTCTTGCTGTTTTGGAAGATGAACAGGTCAGATGTACCAGGTAGGTGTCTTTCATGCATGTCATGGTTGAAGAACACAATTCAATGATTCGGACAGCATGTGCTCCTGGTTCCACCGGAGGTACTATCAAAATGGAAATCTGCTGATCTGAATCTGTCCTTAGGACAGACTGATCTGTAATGAGCACTGCCCTGGATATCTGCTTGTATTGCACACTCGAACATGTTTCCTCAGACAGGTAACTATCTTCCACAATGAAATATTTAGCATTTATCCTTTGACCAAGGTGATCTATAATTGCTTTACATCTTCCAGATTCTCTGTCAACTACAAGGCATTGTACTTTATGGCGAAGACAATATATCCCACCGAAAACTGCACACATCCTGCAGAAACACTGGGGAATTTCACCTTGGCCATATAAGGGAAATAAAAAGGGAGTGTTGCCAAACCGTCCAAGACACTGAAGAAAGGTTTTTGTTGCTTTAAGGCCATCTACTGTAGTGCAAGAGGATTCTGACATCATGGCAATCGAGTGAAGTATAAAATGCTGGAGGCTGGGGGTTAAGTTTTTGGTTTTCAAGTACTCTGAAAATGAGCATTGTGTGAAAGCTTGGTATTCCTCAGGATGTTGTTCATAATCTAAACAAAATGTAAGAAATTTCATTAGCATCCTCTTTTCAACCATAGTGAGCTCTTTGCTATTAAAGACATCTGCTCTGGAACAAGGCACCTGCTCTACTTTTCCTTCTCGAAATGCAAGAATTCTAGTGACATTTTTAAATTCAGCGTAACGACTAACATTTGATTTGATTAACAGATCGATTAACAGTCCTTGAGAATAAAGCAGCTTCGATGACAGATCAATATTAAACCTCCTGCCTTCTTTAACTATTTGAGAGTAAGCAATCCTTTTTCTCTTTGGTGGCACACTGTTGTCTTCCAGTACAGGTTTGATTTCATCTTTAGTGCCATCTGAAACTGTGTGTTTATAAGTATCATACCCACAATATTCTTCTTTCACAGAAGTTTCTGCCGTATCAGTTATTTCTTCATTGTTTTTTGGAGTGTCTTGTGTAGGCACTTCATAGCTAGTAATGTGTGATGAGTGTGTTTCCTCAGACAAGCATGCAGAATCCAGAGGTTTTATGAGGGTACTAGATGCTACACAAGAAGGATTTTTCTGCAGGGCACCAAGCTCTTCAATATTGCCATCCATGCCCTGACTGGCATAACAAAAAACTTCGGCGTGTTGAATGGTTTCATCCTTCTTGCAAAGAGGAATGGCTTCTTCTGTTTCATGGATCATGTCTTGCCATGCAGCAGGGCTTTCCTCCCCAGTGTCACTGTTTTGCTGATGTTCCTTCAACCAAGACAGCAATCCTGGAAAGCTGAAACTAGCCCAGTTTCCCCCATAGTAACTTCTTGAATCGAGATGCAGAACCCTTTGACCACTTCTGGAACATGCAGCGGCAAGGATGGATTCAGGCAGACCTGTCCCCATCACTATCACATCAAATTCTGTTGGGAGACTGTTGGCCATCCTGGAAAAGTGTCTGGTGACAATGTCTAATGAAGAAAATGTATACGAATCTGGGCTGAGGGTTCGGAGAAGGTGTGACTACACTGTAATAAAATCTCTCCTTGTGATATTCCAGATCATCCCAGAAATACTGAAGTTGCAGGTCCCAGGTATTCAACTGCTATCCTTTTTTAGAATTATTTTCTTATAGGTCAGTAGCATAAAACCATGATAAAGTACATCTAATCATATCTGAGAATAATAAAACAAGTATATGGTGTTCATTTCTGTGTTTCATCTTAGCAGTGAATGTCAAAATGTATCACATATGCATTTGTGACTGGAATTCTGCTCTGAAAGGAGAAAATTCAAGAAAGAATACAATTATTAACAATACTAAGTGAATAACAATTTCAAGCATCAATAATTATAATCCTATGGAGCACAACTTGATATCAGGACATAAGATTCCACTAAAGCAAGTCATTAATGCTTTCTCACATGTTTTCTAACTTCTTGAAAATAAGCAAAAGATATAGACTCCTCCAAGTCAGGCAATTCAACAATGAAGAATGGATATAACAACATCCCACAAAAATAAAGAATTAGTATAATACAATTCTATAACTTTTGGTTTTAAGTATTTGAATAAATGGTGCACAACTAGGAGATTAAATTGCAAGGAACAGGTGGCTCCACTGTGTTTATGGAAACATACTATATACTATGTGCACGCTGCTATGATTATGCATATTTCTGTGGCCCATACAGTCTGTGGATGCTTCTAAGACAAATGAACAGGAGACTTTCTCATGCCCCACCCACCTTTAGGCTCTCATGGGAACAACATGAGACTATTTCAATTGAATGGGCCACTGCTATAATCAGAAAAGGATTAATTCAATAAAATAGCATATTAAAATGTTTAGGTATATAAAAGAATTAGTCTACTGAAAATGTATTTGTAAGAATCCTTATATAAATGTGCATATGCACAGGTGTGTTTTTTAGGTGTAAGTTAAAAAGGAAAAGTCCTGGGTCCATATGTTAAAACACTGCAATATAAAATAACATCTACTTCATTGGAAGGACTGATGCTGAAGCTGAAGCTCCAATCTTTGGCCACTTGATACAAAGAGCTGACTCATCAGAAAAGATCTTGATGCTGGGAAAGACTGAGGGCAGGAGGAGAAGGAGACAACAAGAGGATGAGATGGTTGGATGGCATCACTGACTTAATGGACATGAGTTTGAGCAAACTCTGGGAAATAGCGAAGGACAGGGAAGCCTGGCGTGCTGCAGTCCACGGGGTCAACAAGGAGTCGGACACAACCGAGTGACTGAAGTACAGCTTCTAAAACCCACGTCACCATAGGGTGACGTGCATTTTATGAGACCCTAGCTCTGAGACTGAATCTCTTCATCTCAAGATGAAGGTCTGTCTAAACATCCTCTGCCAAGATTAGCATGTTGTTTGTTCTTATTTTTGAAGGGGTAGGAGGTGGTAGTAAAGAAAGTCTCTCCTGTTAATCTGTAGCATCATTCTGGTTGTATTCCATGTGCAGAACACCTGCATGGTGGTAGGTGTTGCCAGAGGTGCAATAGCCAAAGGGCTGAAAGGCAAAGTCACCTCGAAGTATTACACACACCACATGCTTGATGGCCTTTCTATCACTCATCGTTGCATGGTAAGAGTAAGTTTCTTAAGCTCTGATTTTTCCTACTGCTACACTTACTGAAACCTAGATCAGTGCATACTGGGTCTGCCTAGGCTGAGATGACTAATTATCCTGGATACCCATATAACAAGCCATTCAATTGGAACTTAAAGTGACGAATTCACTGAATTGCCAGTTCAAATGAGATGGCAATCTTCATAGTCTTGTCTGGTCAAAGCCTCTGCCTGAAGAATGCTAGGGATTCCACTTGCTTTCAGCACTCCCTAAGAAACCAGGAATTGAGCACAGAATGAAGTGGTTGCCTGGCCTACTCATATATATATATATATATATATATATATATATATATATATACACACACATATGTGAATTACTTATTCTGCTTTCTTCCTGCAGAGTGTGGAGAGGAAGACAGAACCCATGAGGGTATGTGAAGAAGCGTAACCATAGTATGTACCTATTTTTGGCTTAGAAGGGGATATAGCAGAGGTTTGCGAGTAAGAGAGGATATAAGCCATAAGTGCTGAAACCAGCCACCTCCTAACCTACAGGTATCAAAGGAATTCTCGTAACACAAGGCAGGACAGGACAACCTTAAAGAACATTTAGCTCAATTACCCTGTAACCCCAGGTAAGAGAACTGATGGCTGGAGAGATTAAGTGACTGGGAGAGTCCACATGACGGGTTAGCCACAGGATTGAGTGGGACCCATGCTCATACCATCAGGCCAGTGGTCTTTCCACTTGACAGAGCAGCCTCTCTAGAAGCCTCTGAAGTAAGCAGTCACTTTTGATATTTTAGAATGTCCTGCCCTTCACTACTCCAGGGTTAGTTAGTTCTTGCTTAGGGCTAACAATGAGGAAAGCACCCTCCCTCTCTTTATCTTTAACGCTTACCTAGAAGCACAATGTTTGGAATTTACTCCAGAATCCGCCGGTCAGTGCAGGAGACACAGGTTCCATCCCTGGGTTGAGAAGATCCCCTGGGGAAGAAAGTGGCAACCCACTCCAGTATTCTTGCCTGGGAAATCCCATGGACAGTGAAGCCTGGTGGGCTATAGTCCACAGGGTCACAATAGAGTCAAACACGACTTAGCAATTAAACAACAAAAATGTTTTCAGCTCTATCATAATCCACTATTGACCTGTCTCCCAGGGCTTGAACAAGACTCAGAACGTTCTGTCCCAGAGTTTCCACCTCTAACTTAAAGGCAGGTTAAAGTCATTGTTGAAAGCACTAACTAAATGCCCAGAAAAAGAGTAGTGGTCAGGCAAAATACTGTGTGGTGAACATTTTTAGCAGTCTTAGAAAATCCTTTCAGATTGGGGTGGGAATGGAGCAGGGATGATGAGGGAGGAAAAGGATGGAAGAGAAAAGGAGATACAGTAGGGTGAGGCCACAAGATAGAAGGGATGAGGAAGAAAACAAATGCTGGTACTAAGAAAAAACTGGGACGAGGAAGAAAACAAATGCTGGTACTAAGAAAAAACTCACCATACCCCTGTTTCCAAACTCCCAGGCACTGAGTTAGAATAGAAACTGAATTTCCCAGCACAGAAAATGCACTTATTGAAGATAAGAACTTTAAATGCTTATTGGGGAAGGGGTAGGTAGTAGTAGAATATTAGAATCATTGAGACAATCGAATAAAATTATGATTTCTATGATATTTTCTTGTGTCCCTCAACATATAAAAAAGGAATCATAACAAATATAAAATGTGGGTTTGTCATCACATAGACGGCTGGTGAATAAGAAAATACTCTTGATAATGCTACAACGATTTTATTCTTGTAAACTTGCCAAGATAAAAGCAGTAATGAATTATCAATAAATTTCAGGATTTTTTTTTAAGGAAATTTAAGACCTGAGAAATATACATTTCTATTTCAAACTTTTGTACAAATGAAATTTCTGGAGCACATACAAAATGATCATTTCTTTTTCAAGCTTAGAAAATAATGTCTTCAATGAAACAGCGGGGTGGTTCATCCTTCAAAATGTCAAATGTTAGTGAGATTTAAATCTTGCATCTGGGTTAAGAGTATTGTATTATCAAGTTCTACTTAATGAAACCTACTGGTTTCACAGCTAATTATATGTTCATTTTGAGTTGGGATTCTCTCATCCATTTGCAATCTCACCTGGGACTTTCGTGTGCTGGAAACTATAAGGAAGAAAACACAGAAAAAATAGCTAATAGGGTACATGCCAGTGTGCATTCTGAGGACCTGAATAAAACTATCTCACTTCCTAGGAAGCAATCAAAGGTTTACAACTGCTAATGGGCAAATTTTTAAAAAGAATTTACACATCGCGACTATGTTAAGTTTCTATCTCTCATTTTAGGAAATTAATATAGGAATTAGATCTCATCACCCTCTCCAACTTTCACAGATCAATCACCGTTTTCCTTGAATCTCTTAATTCCACGGCCCTTAATTTCTTTTCTCAAAGTGTATAAGCCATTGTCTCGTGCCCTGTTGAATTAAATGAGGAGACAGAAAGCAGAGAAGTAGATGAGCAGGACAGCGACCAGAGATGGGGTATGGAGGAACTGGGCCCACCGGGGAGCGGGGGCTTGCAGACAGGCTGGGGTTTGGGTGGGCGTGGGGCCTGGTGAGCAGAGGGAAAGAGGGAGGTGAGCGAGCGCAGGAGGACGAGGTCAGCGGGGGAGGAGGAGAGGTGCGCGGAGGGGGCGAGATGGGGGAGAGGTGAGGTCACGAGGGAAAAGTCGGGCTGGGGAGGAGGGGAGGTCAGAGGAATAGAGGTCAGTGGGGAGGTGACCACAGGGGAGCCCCGCCGCGAGGCTGAGGTCCCGAAGCGAGAGGGGGCGGGGCCGGGAGCAGGAGCGGGAGGGAGGTCCACTCCGACCACTCACCTCACAGGCTGCTGCTGAAGCCCACTCGCCGTCCCACTCGCCGATCGTGGTGCCCCCCAACCCTGCTGCCCCTCAGGGGGAACGCGAAAGCCAGGGCGGCCTGGAGGACGGACGGTAGCAGATCGCCGAGGCTGACGTGGAGCAGGAGGAGGCGGGCGGGGCTGCGGAGCCGCAGTAACTTGAGGTAGATGACGAGCACTAGCAGGTTGCTGCCCACGCCCGGAAGCCCCACGGAGCCAAGCAAAACACCACGCGCTCGTAGGCGCCCTCGCTGACAGGCAGGGTGAGGCTTGACTACCCTGCCCTTCCGCCAGCCGCCGCCGCGCCTCCCCGCTGGCACTACGGGGGCCGGCGCGCTCGGTTCCGGGCGGGTCGCAGGGCGCCCCGAGGCATTAGATGGTATTAGATGCGGCTCCGGACCTTTTCCCCGCCCCCGGCGCGCCTCGTAACCCCGCCCCTTCCCGCCACTGTGGCCCCGCCCCTACTCGCCTTGTAGCCCCACCCATCCTGGCGCACCGCCTAATCCCGTCCCCCGTCGCAGTCTTAACGGAGTCCGAGCTCACTTGGCCCCTTTCTCCCTCCCCAACCTGTACGCTGGCTCCAGCCCTCCCAGTCCATGAGAGCCGGAAGGGAGATCGACCACGGTGGCTCCTCACTTCGCATCCCCACCCCTCCCCCAGCCCAGCCGGAAGACCTCTTGGCGTTCACCTCTCACTCACTCCTTCAGGAACATTTATGGGTTTCTGGCCCACCACGTGCTCACGAGGGGGTTACACGAGCGACCCCTAGCCTTGGCTTCTCTCCTTCCAGGAAGCTGTTAGGAACCGCTGCCAAATGGTGTCACACATTTAATGCAAACCCAGGCAGCACCCCAGGCCTGCTCATATTGTCCTTCGTGTCCTCCCTGCAGTAAAAATGGATACACCCAGTCACTAAGGCCCTTGCTATGATCACCTTCCAGCTCCACATCACATCTAGCAGGTGCAGAGGTGATCTCTGAAGCAGAACACTTCCTCTGACCTTTTATACTGTGAAAAGATAGCAAGTTAAACACAGGTCTGTGAACCGAAAAGTCATTACAGGGCTGCGCCACTGCCTCTACGCAAGCCACAAAGGGCCCAAGGAGGATGCAGTCACTATTCAGACCCGCAAGCTGTCCTGAGCACCGCTGGCCTGCACAGTGTCTGCTCAAGGGCAAAGGACCTGCCCTCCACGAAGGTGTGTGCCTCCTCCCACCTCTATTCAAAAGATGGGTTGAGAATGAGTAGGGTCTGTGAACTCCCATTACAAGTGTCTTGGAGATAAGGTCTAAATGTCAGGGCAGGGTGGCTCTCCATCATGGTGCATTGAGCAATAGCTGAGGGGCAGTGTGCTGCCCTCAAAATCTTGATTTGTTCTTGAGGCTTCCAGTTTGGACTTACCTGTGAGATTAACCCAACCACTTCTTAAAAAAAAACAAAAAAAAACCATATAATTTTGTATCTTAGATTTATGCAACCGTTTAACAAGTTCTATATATTTAATGTCGACTATGTTTACTGTCTAGTCTACAGTAAAGTCTCAATAAATATTAGTTGAATGAATGAAGAAGGACTCATATTTTTCCCTAAAGCATCATTCATTCTTTGGTGCTGAGTCCCTGCTCATAAACTTTACATTGTGGTGGTGTTGGGAGAACAGACAATTATCAACTAAGTACATATGTAGTGTTGTGAATGTGGATTTAAGAAAAATAAGGCAGGGCTTTCCTGGTAGCTCAGTGGTGAAGAATCCACCTGCCAATGCAGTAGACAAGGGTTGGATCCCTGGTGGGGAAATATCCCTCATGCCTCAGCAATTAACACTGTGTGCCACAACTCCTGAGCCTATGCTTCAGAGCCTGGGAACCACAACTACCGAGCCCTGCAACTACAGAGTAGCCCCTGCTCACACAGCAGTGAAGACCCAGCACAGCCAAAAGTAAATAAATACATAAAATTTTTTAAAAGATAAATAGGGCAGATAATTCCTGATTATCTTTAATTCCTAAAGGAAATAAGTCCTGAGTATTCATTGGAAGGACTGATGCTGAAGCTGAAGCTCCAATACTTTGGCCACCTGATGTGAAGAACTCACTCATTGGGAAAGGCCCTGATGCTGGGGAAGATTGAAGGCAGGAGGAGAAGGGGATGACAGAGGATGAGATTGTTGGATGGCATCACCAACTCGATGGACATGAGTTTGAGTAAGCTCCAAGTGTTGGTGATGGACAAGGAAGCCTGGCGAGCTGCAGTCCATGGGGTCACAAAGAGTCAGACACAACTGAGTGACTGAACTGAAGGAGATGAAAGGTATTTGGGAGGGAGGGAAGAGTTTGTTATTTTGTACAGCATGGTTACACATAGCCACCCTGAGTATAACAGGCACAGGGTAGGTGTAATGGAGTGGGTCCATGCTTGACATATTGGAGGAAAAATAAAGAAACCAATGTGGCTGGGTGGAATGAGAATTGCAAAATAAGGGCAGGGAAGTAGGTGAGCAGTGATTGGCCGCAGCTTCTTGGCTATTTTAGTAAAATGACTTTGGCTTTAAAGTCCAAGGCAATGCCTATGTAAGAGGAATAATAGTGAAAGAAAAAAGGAACAAGAGGCTTTTCGTAAATGTTTAAGAATTTTGGTAGATTTTTTTTTTATAATACTATGAATTGTTAAGGTTATCTGTTATACTGGGGGTTTCCCAGATGGCACTAGTTGTAAAGAATCCGATTCCTATTGCAGAAGATGAAAGAGATACAGGTTTGATCCCTGGGTAGGGAAGATCCAGGGAGAAGGAAATGGCAACCATGGAAGGAAATGGACTGTAGTATGCTAGGCTCCTTTGTCCTCCACTGTCTCCTGAAGTTTTCTCAAATTCATGTCTATTGAGTCAGTGATGCTGTCTAGCCATTTCACATCCTTTGCCACCTCCTTCTCCTTTTGCCTTCAGTGTTTCCCATCATCAGTGTCTTTTTCAATGAGTTGACTCTTCGCATCAGGTGGTCAAAGGATTGGAGCTTCAGCATCAGTCCTTCCAATGAATATTCATGGTTGGTTTCCTTTAGGATTGACTAGTTTGATCTCCTTGCTGTCCAAGGGACTCTCAAGAGTTTTCTCCAGCACCATAGTTTGAAAGCATCAGTTCTGCATTTAGTCTCCTTAATGGTCCAATTCTCACATCTGTATAGGACTCCTGGAAAAACCATAGCTTTGACAACATAGACCTTTGTCACAAAGTGATGTCTCTGCTTTTTAATTTGCTGTCTAGGTTTGTCATAGCTTTCCTTCCTGGGAGCATCTTCTAATTAAAATTTAAATAAAATTTAAAATAAAGGATCTTTAAAATCAAAACCACAATGAAATACCACTTCAGACCTACTAGGATGGCTATTATCAAAAACTAAAAACAGCAACAAAAAGGAAACTAAAAAGCATTAAAAGAATGTGGAGGATACTAACCCTGCTGTGCCCCTACTGAGAATGTGAAATGGTGTAGCCACTGTGGAAACAGCTTGGCAGCTCCTCAGAAAGTTAAACACATTTATCAGTGATCCAGTAATTCTGCTCCTAGAAGTATAGCCAAAAGAATTGAAAGCAGGGACTGGAACATGTATTTGTACACAAGTCTTCATAGCAGTATTATTCACAATAGCCAAAAGGTGGAAATAAAGCAAATGTCCATTAATAGATGAATAAAAAATGTGGTATGTACATACAATGGAATGTTACTCAGTAATATAAATAAATGAAATTCTAATACATGCTACAACGTAGATGAACCTTGAAAACCTTAGGCTGAGTGAAGTAAGGCTGACACAAAAGGACAAGTATTGTAGATTCCACTTATAAGAGGTACCTAGAATAGACAAATTCATAGTAACAGAGAGTAGAGTAGCAGTCACCAGAGGAGAGGAAGAAATGGGGAATTAGTGGTTAATGGGTACAGAACCTCAGTTTGGGGTGATGCAGATGTTCTGGAAATGGATAGTAGAGATGGTTGCACAGAATTGTGAATTACTTAATGTCACTGAATTGTACATTTAAAATGATTGAAACGGTAAATTTTATGTGATGTATATTTTAATGCAATAAAAAGCATATGCTAATTATGCCTGCATCTCACTCCCCCAAAGTAGGAAAAGTACAGTATATACAAATGTAACCAATTTACCGAGTGAGCTGGACTCAGCATGTTGTTTAGTTGCTAAGTCCTGTTCAACTGTTTTTCGATCCCATGGACTGTAGCCTGCCAGGCTCCTTTGTCCAGCACAGTACAAGCAAAAAGTAATTTTATTCTCTTTGGTACTACTCATTTCAAATATTTTCTTTCCACCTATTCTTCACTGCCCTTGGTTGACATTTTATCAGTTCTCAAAGCCTTTCTGATCACTTTCAAGTAATATAAAGTCTGGAATATTGTAATACTGACACATTAAAACTCATAGAAAAATCATCTGTCAACCCTCCAAAACAGTGTGCTGTAGCCTGGAGAACTTTTGGGGGATGGGGAAGTGGGAGTGGAGGGAACAATAACCAGCTTCTCCCATTTCCTTAAGCACTACCTTTGATGCTGCTGTGGGCCCCTCTGGGATTTTGAGGAAAATCTTCCTTGATTGGTAAAGCTGCCATCTGATGTTGGTGCCCTCTGCTTATGCAAAATTTCAGTCTGCCTTTTTCTATCCTGGGGTGATCTGTGGAGTCTCTAGAGGACCTGAGGTCACTGGAGATATTTTTCCCACAACTCTGTTGACAGGGGCAGTGCCTCTCTGTCAGCTGGAGCCTTAGTTCTCCCTCTAACACCCTGATTAGGGTCCCTAGACCTTCAGGAAGTCTTCTCCAATAGAGCTCCTCCCAAAGTTATGGTCACATGACTACTCTAAAAATTTTGTCTGGAGGTGTTCATTAAGGGTCTCCTCAACCTTGTAATGAACCTGCCTTCTACGTGTGAAGAATTGGTTTCTCAGTGCCTCTGTACATCATCCTTCATGGGCTGTATGGCCCTTTTTTTTTAAAAAATGGGGGAATTCCTCAACCCTATTGTACCATGGAACCTCTGGTGAGACAGAAAGAAGTCTATTTTAGTATCCTCCCACACTGAAGCATTAATTCATTACAATCTATATTTCAAACAAATCTTTTACAAAGTATGACAGTGTCAATGGAAACAGGCTTTGGTTTTTTTTTTTTTTTTTAATTTATTTATTTTGCTGCATTGGAGTGGGATCTTTAGTCACAGCATGTGGGATCTAGTTCCCTGGCCAGGAATTGAACCTGGGCCCCTTGCACTGGGAGCACCGAGTCTTAGCCACTGGACCACCAGGGAAGTCTCCAAGACGACAGGTTTTATCTGCCACTCTTGTTCGGGATCACTGATAACCCTTAGCCTTCTGTGTCATGCACATGACAGCTAAGAGGAAACTTCGACCCTTACTCAACCAAGTAATCTCTCTCCAAGGAGCAAATCTTTCCCAGGCCTGTCTAAACTTTGATCCCCAGTGAAAAGAGGAAGAAGCCTTGAGGAAATTCTGGCCAAATATATCTAAACCATTTCCTGTTTTAGGAAACATAAGTTAGTGAATGTAATTGAACTTTTTTATTTTATTTTTTTTAAAGAAAATCTGGCATACCTTCAAGTTCTGAATGTCAATTCTCTTTGCACCTATAGCTGAATTTCTTTACTGAGTAAACTATTAGTCTTTCCAACATCTCCTTCCTTTTCAAAACACTTTCTCCTCTTGGTTTCTGAAATACTCCTTTCTCTTGACTCCTACTTCACTGGCCACTCCTACTCAGTTTCCATCAGTGGTTCTTCCTGATCACTCTGACCTCTGAACAGTGGCATGCTCAAGGTTTGGTCCTCAGTTTTTTGTTTCTTCAAGGAGATCTCATCTAGTCTAATGGCTTTGAATACCACCTAAGTGCTGATGGTGGCTTCCCAGGGGTTTAGTGGTAAAGAATCCACCTACCAAAGCAGGAGATGTGAGTTCAATCCCTGGGTTGGGAAGATCGCCTGGAGTAGGAAATGCCAGCCCACTTCAGTATTCTTGCCTAGAAAATTCCATGGACAGAGGAGCCTTACAGGCTACAGTCCATGGGGTTGCAAAGAGTTGGACATGACTGAGCAACTATACAGAGCAGAGCAAGTGCTGATGATTTTTAAGCTCTCCCCTAAACCTTAGATTTTAACATCTGACTATTCGATATCCACAATTGTTTATCTAATAGACATCTCAAACTTAACACATCCCAAATTGAACTCTTAATTCTCCTCTCAAAATCTCCTTCTCCCACTGACTTGCTCCCCAGAAGTGAATAACTATTCTATCCTCCCAGAATCCCTGGAATTATTCTTGATTCTTCTCTTGCTATCACATTCCCATCTAATCTATCAGCAAATTCTATCATATCTATCTTCATACAGCCTGACATCTTAGCCCTACCTTCATCTAAACCACTATCATCTCTTACTTGGATTACTGAAATTGCCACCTAGTTGGTTTTCCTGCTTCTACTATTTCTCTCCTTCAACTTATCTTTACTAAGCAGTTGAATGGAGAAGGAAATGGCAACCCACTCCAGTACTCTTGGCTGGGAAATCCCATGGACAGAGGAGCCCGGTGGGCTACAGTTCATGGGGTTGCAAAGAGTCAGACACGATTGAGCGACTAACAAGCAGTTGAAACAATCGTTTTCAATTGTGACTCAGATATCAGCATTCTACTCAATAGCAGATTAGTGATTACTGTATAGACTGTCCTGACAACAGATTTGGCTCCACCTCTGACTCTGTGATGTTATCTCCCCACCTTCTCTTCCCATACCACATCACCCCAGTCACATGTCTGCTTTGTTGTTTCTCAGACATATTAAGCACAGTCTGATATTGGGACTTTATGCATGCTTTTCTTGGAATACCTTTCTACCATTTGTCCACATGGCTTGCTACCTTCCTTCTCTCTGGTTTGTGTCCAGGTGTCTTTCTATTAGTGAGTCCTTTTCTGAGCTCCCTCATCCATGTCCTTTGACTTATCCCCCAACCCAACATACTTTTACTCTTTTTCTTTAGCGTACTTATCACCTTTTGCCATATTACTTACTTGCTTTTTTGTGTGTCTTCTGCATCAGATTGAAAGCTCAATAAGCTCTTTTGTTCACTGTTGTTTCCTCAGTGCCTAAAATAGTACCTAATGTGAAGCAGGTGTTCAGTGAATATCTGCTGAATGAATGAAAATGAGAATGCATGAGAATGGTAGGAAAAGTGGTCCTTCCTGTGTCACTACTTATATTTTGAAAGCTTTAAAGGGAAAAGAGAAGGAACAAAAGAAATTAGGAGATTTTTTTCCTACATAAAAGTCTTATTTTGTCCTTTTAGTAGCCAGAGATGAATATTAAGGAGACAGTATTACAACTGGAGGTACCCAGCAATGCTACCTGATTCACTTCTGAATGCAAGGTCTTGCCGATGTTTTTAAAGATGGACTTCATCTAACTCACCTAAAGCATAGGAAGTTAGCTCATGGTGGATAAAATATTAGACAATCTCTCCTTCCCATAAAGAGTTAAATATTGGAAAACTTGATTGAATAGCAATTGCACCTCAATAGTATTGGAGTATTGGAGCTTGCAATTAGAGGAAAGGAGACAAGGAGATAGCTTCTTCTCATTCAACTAATGATACCTTGAAAGAACTTTCCTCTCAGTCAGGAATTACCTCTTCCTCATACTGACTTGCTTTATTATTTTAATTGAAGGACAATACATAAAGGAAGAAAAAGTATTTTTATTCTCTGTGACCTCAAAGACCATCTTCATTTGTCATAGAAAGGTCAGATACTGAAATACATTTTCATCTTTAGAAGTTCAGGTATCCAATCAAATATGGCTGCAAGAGTGAATGTGAATTTACTCTCCAGGGCATATCCTGAGGAAGGCAAAATGAGGTGAAAAGAGATATGGGGGGAGAAGGTAATGCCCAGTTTCCAAACTTGGCCTTTATCCATTCTTCTTTCCTCTTAGGGAGTATATACACACACCCCCCACACACACCCACACATGCATACACACAAATTTGTGGAGAAAGAAATCTCAATTTCCTCTTTATGAAGGAAGGAGGATGTTACAAAGGTATTATGATGCAATAAGGACCATATGAAGGACACTGGTAACATTATGAGGTCAGGAGTTTTACTGAAGTGTTTGCCTATATGAAATGCATTAGACCTAAGTCAGTGTTTTCCCTGCTATACTCCTACCCACAGTATGGGATGTTAAGATCAAAGGAATGAGACCTAGGGCAAAAACTGAGGCAGCAGGGAGGCATTGCAACAACTGGAAGGTTTTCCCAGTTGGCAAATTTACACTGTTATTTCTGGACAAAATAAAAGATTCCCTATGTCCTTATGGATATCAGGGAGGAAAAACATATCAACACTGCACTGCAGGTTAGCAGTTTCAGGACAGCCTTGAGAGGGTTTGAAAGATTGGTTGAACACATAGCAGCCCAGAAAAGAGATGAAAGAGCCGGCGTGTTTGCCCCAAAAGAAGGTAAGATCAGTGAACATGGGGCAGTCTAGTTGGCTCTGTTGATTAGAACTGGGAATACTATCAAACAGAAAGATGATAGAATTTAATAATTTACAAATTACTTTAATAAATATAATTTAATTACTTCTTATAACAGGGATAGGCAACATAGCTGAATAGCAAAGACATTGAATGGGAGGGTGGTGTACAGTTCCTCATCTGACTCTGTCCTTGAATAGCTAAGTGGACTTGAGGAAGCTCTTTTCATTTCTCTGAATGTTCAGTTCAGTTCGGTTCAGTTGCTCAGTCGTGTCTGATTCTTTGTGACCCCATGAATCGCAGCACGCCAGGCCTCTCTGTCCATCACCAACTTCTGGAGTTTACCCAAACTCATGTCCTTCGAGTCAGTGATGCCATCCAGCCATCTCATCCTCTGTCGTCCCCTTCTCCTCCTGCCCCCAATCTCTCCCAGCATCAGAGTCTTTTCCAATGAATCAACTCTTCGCATGGGGTGGCCAAAGTATTGGAGTTTCAGCCTCAGCATCAGTCCTTCCAATGAACACCCAGGACTGATCTCCTTCAGAATGGACTGGTTGGATCTCCTTGCAGTCCAAGGGAACCACAGTTCAAAAGCATCAATTCTTCGGCGCTCAGCCTTCTTCACAGTCCAACTCTCACATCCATACATGACCACAGGAAAAACCATAGCCTTGACTAGATGGACCTTTGTTGGCAAATAATGTCTCTGCTTTTGAATATGCTATCTAGGTTGGTCATAGCTTTCCTTCCAAGGAGTAAGCATCTTTTAATTTCATGGCTGCAGTCACCACCTGCAGTGATTTTGGAGCCCCAAAAAATAAAGTCAGCTGCTGTTTCCCCATCTATTTGCCATGAAGTGATGGGACCAGATGCCATGATCTTATTTTTCTGAATGTTGAGCTTTCAGTTGTGTCCAATTCTTTGTGACCCCATGGACTGCAGACCATCAGGCTCCTCTGTCCATGGAATTCTCCAGGAAAGAATACTGGTGTGGGTAGCCATTCCATTCTCCAGGAGACCTTCCATAACCAGGGATCAAACCCAGGTTTCCTGTATTGCAGGCGGATTCTTTACCACTTGAGTGACTAGTGCATAGTGATCATTAGTAAGCCACATGAACTACCTGCCATCACTTTCCTTAAGGGTATCACAAGATCATAAAGAATTTTATAAGTAAGGCAAAGTTTCCTGCCTCACCATGGTTCACTCGCTGGGCCTCTCCTCATGTCTCTGCTGCTGCTGCTAAGTTGCTTCAGTCGTGTCGGACTCTGTGCGACCCCATAGACGGCAGCCCACCAGGCTCCCCCGCCCCTGGGATTCTCCAGGCAAGAACACTGGAGTGGGTTGCCATTTCCTTCTCCAATGCATTAAAGTGAAAAGTGAAAGTGAAGTCACTCAGTCGTGTCCAACTCTTAGCGACCCCATGGACTGCAGCCTACCAGTCTCTAGGCTGGAATAATTTCAAGCATGCCAAGGTAAGGAGATGGTGGTGAGCAGTGATCTGCCAGGATTACTAGAATCAGATACCAACACAGAACTGAACGTATAGCTCCATGGTCAAGGTTGAAGGGGAGTGATGTAGTGTGTAGCTTCAGATCATTGAGGATAGCAGTGAAGAGCAAGGCTTAATGGTAGAGTAAAATTCTAACAGAACAAATCCTGCTGTTGTAAGGGAAGTAGTGGGGCCCACATAACTGCTAGAGGGTCAGCATGGCCAGCCTCTTAATATGCCAGGCTGGAGTAGGAAATGGCAACTCACTCCAGTATTTTTGCCTGGGAAATCCTATGGATAGAGGAGCCTGCTGGGCTACAGTCCCTGGGGTTGCAAAGAGAAGGACATGACTGAGTGACTGAACAACAATGACAACAACATAGTCATAAATAAGTGAAAATGTTGACTTTGGGTGTTCAAACCCAAACCAGTATTATTTGAATAGTCTTACTGACTTAAAAAACATGCACAACCTGAGAGCTGCGAGTTTAATTTTATTGGGGGCAAAATGGGGACTGCAGTCTGGGAGACAGCACCTCAGATGCCTGAGAGACTGCTCCAAGACGTAGTGGGGGAAGGTCAATATATGAGATTTTGGAGAAATGGGAGTTCATGCAATCAAGCACTTATCTTACAAAAGATTTTCTGCTAGTCACAAGGCGCTGATGTCACCATTAAGGGATTTAGGACTTTTGTAGATAGGAGGAGATTGCAAGGGATGGGATCATTAAATCAGTTCCTGAAAATATCTAACTATCTAAAGACCTGTTCCACCAGTTTTCCTGGAGCTTGTGCCTGCATGCTAAGTCACTTCAGTCCTATCCTACTCTTTGCGGCCCACCTCCTGTTTATGGGATTCTCCAGGCAAGAACACTAGAGTGGGTTGCCATGCCCTCCTCCAGGGGATCTTCCCGATCCAGGGATCAAACCCAAGTCTCTTACAACTCCTGCATTGGGAATTGGGTTCTTTACCACTAGTGCCACCTAGGAACCCCTGCTCTCCACCCTGAACTCCCTTCAGAGTGTCAAAGGTCAGCTGCTACAGCAGCACAGATTCAATCCCAGCAAAGGCAGATGGCAAATGCCCTTGGCAACTGCCAATTTGTAGTTGATAGTATTTAAGAATTTACAAATCATTTTAATAAATAAAATTTAATTACTTCTCATGACAATTCTAAAAGGCAAATATTACTGTCATTGCTATTTTTGTTGTTGTTGAGTTGCTAAGTCATGTCCAACTCTTTTGTGACCCCATGGATGTCTAGTCAAAGCTATGTTTTTTCCAGTAGTCATGTATGGATGTGAGAGTTGGACCATTGAAGAAAGCTGAGTGCCAAAGAATTGATGCTTTTGAACTGTGGTGTTGGAGAAGACTCTTGAAAGTCCCTGAGACAGCAAGGAGACCAAACTAGCCAATCCTAAAGGAAATCAGTTCTGAATTTTCATTGGAAGGACTGATGCTGAAGCTGAAGCTCCAATACTTTGGCCACCTGATGCGAAGAACTGACTTATTAGAAAAGACCCTGATGCTGAGAAAGATTGAAGGAAGGAGGAGAAGGGGATGACAGAGGATGAGATGGTTGAGTGACATCACCAGCTCGATGGATATGAGTTCGAGTAAACTCTGGGAGTTGGTGATGGACAGGGAGGCCTGGCGTGTTGCAGTTCATGGGGTCCCAAAGAGTTGGACATGACTGAATGACTGAACTGAACTGGACTCTAGTCTGCCAGGCTCCTTATTGCTATTAGCTCCATTTTATTTGTTAACAAATGAGAGATACGTAAAAATCATCTGTTCAAGTCACTCAATTCCTAAGTGTTAGAGCTGACTCAGACCTTTTATTAATAGATATGCTTTTGTTAAACGATTAAGAACTTGGCTGGGCTTTCTAAACTACTCAATAAGCTTTCATGTTTCCTTAGTCCCCTTGTTAGTTTGTTTTAACTCTCTCTGTAACTGATTTTCCAAACCCTTGCACTTTTTCTCAGTCCTCAATGGGATCTCACCTCCTCTCAGTCAAGCTTCCAACATCGTAAGTGAAAGCAAAGCCAAAAGATAAGAATTCTCTCAAACTCTCTTTCTTCCACTTCCAAATTACCTGAAGCAATACCTGTCCTCTCTTCCATGCCTCCTCCCCTCCAGAGCTGTTGCTACCTTGCTGCAACAACTGCAAAATCCTCCTTTTCCACTGGTTTTGTCCTCTAAAACTGAAATTATGATGACAGTCCTTACCTTGACTTTCTCTAAAGCTTGTATGTTTTTCCTTTGCTTCTCTGCTAAATTTCCGCATAGTGTCACCACTTCGCTTTCAATCAAGTATGGCTTCCTTCATCACTTTGCTGAAAAATCCTCTTACCAAGGTATTCGATCACCTAATATGCCTGCCAAATTCAACAACTTGTTTATATTTTCCAGCTTAGTTGGCCATTTCACTGCATAAACAGTTAGCTGCTACTGCTTCTAGAAATTCTCTTCTGTGTCACTCATTAACACCACTCTCCTCTTATTTTTTCCTCTTCTCATTCTTTCTTTGCCTCTTTTTTTCTTGAGCTTTGCCTGCATTGTCTCTCAGTCTTACAGCATAGACATCAACTAACTAGTCTCCTAAGCCAGGTGTCTTGGTATAAATGTTGACTGTTTATTTCACGGCATCTCACTCTTGGGTTATTATAACAGCTTCTTTATATAATGGTTTTCTTGCCAAGAGTGATTCCTTTCTGTATAGTTCTGCTGGGAGATTTTCCATTAAAAATCCGTTTAGAATTTCCATATTCCTAGTATATTAGAGCACCCTTAAAATCCATATACATTAACTTGGCATCATCCCCTAACCTACTTCAGTTGTAGCTCCTTGGAATTGCCCTGCCTGCACCTTCTGTCCTAACATTAAGTTCTCAGCATTTCCAAACCTGGCATACTGTTAACGACTCTGATTTTGCACGCATCATCCCTGCAAAGTGGTATACATTTCCTCCCTTTTTGAGGGTCTATGAATACTTCCTCATTTTTCAAGATCCAAATCAAACATCACTTCTTTACAAAAGCTTCCAAACTTTTCCTGAGCAAAGCCATCCTTAGAAATTTTGATGCACTTTATTGCCATCTCTGCTTTTGAACTGTGGTGTTGGAGAAGACTCTTGAGAGTCCTATGCACTACAAGGAGATCCAACCAGTCCATTCTAAAGATCAGTCCTGGGTATTCTTTGGAAGGAATGATGCTAAAGCTGAAACTCCAGTACTTTGGCCACCTCATGCAAAGAGTTGATTCATTGGAAAAGACCCTGATGCTGGGAGGGATTGGGGGCAGGAGGAAAAGGGGACGACAGAGGATGAGATGGCTGGATGGCGTCACCGACTCAATGGATGTAAGTTTGAGTGAACTCCGGGAGTTGGTGATGGACAGGGAAGCCTGGCGTGCTGTGGTTCATGGGGTTGCAAAGAGGCAGACATGACTGAGCGACTGAACTGAACTGAACTGATTGCCATCTTAAGGAATTTACTGCTAATCTTAACTTGTTGAAATTGATATACATGTGTGTATTCCTGCCTTTTCTTTCCAGCATTGAACTGTGAGTGCTTTGAAGACATGGTAACCTTAGGGTTAGCCCAGAGTCTGAAGCCAGGAAGCACTCCTTAAATGTGTGCTAAACAAATAAACCTTGCTTAAATCTACAAGCTTGCAATTACAAAGCCACAATGAAAATTTCTTTCTCTAGTATATATGTTTGGAGAAGGCACTGGCGACCCACTTCAGTACTTTTGCCTGGAAACTTCCATGGACGGAGGAGCCTGGTAGGCTGCAGTCCATGGGATTGCTGAATCCGACACGACTGAGCGACTTCACTTTCACTTTTCACTGTCACGCATTGGAGAAGGAAATGGCAACCAACTCCAGTGTTCTTGCCTGGAGAATCGCAGGGACAGGGGAGCCTGGTGGGCTGCCATCTACGGGGTCGCACAGAGTCGGACACGACTGACGTGACTTAGCAGCAGCAGCAGTATATATGTTTATATACACACACATATACATATATATACATATATTTATGTTTATAGAGAGAGAACACATATATATTATAGACATATATATATACATTTTTATAGTATATTATACTATAACTAATGTGTAATGTACTAGTGGACTAAACTAAAAGATTGAGAAGGGAGAAATGTATCTGAATTTTGATCAGACTGCTAATACTGGCATACATTCATTTTTGTTGTTGTTGTTTAGTTGCTTAGTTGTGTCTGACTCTTTTGAGATACCATGGACTGTAGCCCACCAGGCCCCTCTGTCCATTGGAATTCCAAGGCAAGAATACTGGAGTGGGTTATCATTTCCTTCTCCAGGTGATCTTCCCAACCCTAGAGATCGAACCTGTGTCTCCTCCCTGGCAGGTGGATTCTTTACCAGTGAGCCACTTGGGGAGCCCCAAATCGGATCTACCTCTCACCATAGGCAACATTGGCAAGAAGCTGAGAACTACAGAGAATGTTTCTTAATGGCACCGTTGTTTACCTCAAAAACTATATCAAGTATATTGTAGGAGTTCATCTGTGCAATATTGCTCTTAAATCTTCTTGTTAATTACCCAATAGACTTAAAATCATCTGAGGAAAGAAAAGTCTTACATTCCTTATCCAGTGGCATTTAGAATGAGACATCTATCTTTACTAGTTGGTATGAATTTAAAACAGCTAAGCAATTTGGATCTCTCATATGAATTTCAAACTTAATATTACCAAGATTGAATGGTTTATTTTTCTCAAGAAATATGACTCTTACTCATTTTCCCCTGTTTTGGTAAATAGTACCAATATCTGTTCAGTTTTGAAATCAGAAACCTGAGTGTCATTCTAGAGCAAGGTTTCTCAACCTTGATACTGTTGACATTTGGGGCTTGATAATTCTTTCTTCTGTCTGTATGTGTATTCTACGGGTATGTGTGTGAGGCCAGGAGTGGGGGTGGGCTATCTTGTGCACTGCAGAATATTTAGTGGCATCTCTGGTTTCTACCCACCAGATGTCAGTAGCATCTTTATTCCTCATTGTAACAATCAAAAATGTCTGCAGATATTGCCAAATAGGTAGGGCAAACTCTCCCAATAATAACCATTACTCTAGAATCCAGCCTGTCCTTCACTCACAAATTCTGTCCCCCAAACTTACAAGCTGTTGCAAGTCTTTGCAATTCTACTTCCAGCCATATCTCACCATCTCACTGATCTCTCTTTGGTGCCAGTGTGTGTATGTGTGTATGAGTTGCTCAGTCATGTCCGACTCTCTGCGATCCCATGAACTGTAGCCCCCCAGGCTTCTCTGTCCATTGAATTCTCCAGGCAAGAATACTGGAGTGGGTTGTCATTTCCTTCTCCAGGGATCTTTCCTACGCAGGAATTGAATCCAGGTCTCCTGGATTGCAGGCAGATTATTTACCATCAGTGCCTATACCACTTATCATTCAGCTAAGGACGCTTTCAAGAATGAAAGGGGTTGATATTAATAATTAAGTGGACAAAATAGGTGGGCTTCCCAGGTGGCTAAGTGGTAAAGAATCTACCTGCCAATGCAGGAGATGTGAGTTCAATCCTTGGGTCAGGAAGATCCCCTGGAGGAGGAAATGGCAACTCACTCCAGTATGCTTGCCTGGGAAATCCCATGGACAGAGGAGCCTGGCAGGCTACAGTTCATGGGGTGGCAAAGAGTTAGACAAGATTGAGCAACTGAGCACACCCACAGAGAAAAGAGGCATAAATGTATCATCTTGACCTAAGCCTCCACATCTGAAACCTGAATTAAATACTCAAACCCCTCACTAACTTTATAGTTTTCATCCTTGTCTCCTTATAGCAACCAGGGTCTTTCAAACGCTCTGGTAATAGCTCACCACCACGCTTAGAATAAAATACAAACTTCTAACTCTAACTTGGCCCTCCTTCCTCTCTGATCTCACCTCATGATAACTTTCCCCAGTCTTCACTATGCTTAATATCACTGACTTTTCCAGAACACACCAAGCTCTTTCCTGCCTTAGCATCTTTGTGTTTGTCAGCCTCTACCTAAAATGCTCTTCTCTAGCTTTAGCATATGTCTGACTCCTTTTGCTTATCAGGTCTCAGCTTTGTTGCTTTTTACCTGTCCTTAGAAAGGGATTCCCTCGGGTCCACCCTCACCCACCAGCATAGGATAATTCTGTTAACATCACATCTCCCTATTGATTTCCTTCTGAGCATTTATCTCACTCTCAACGATTCTCACATTGTTACTAAGATATGACCTACGTACAGTAAAGCACAGAAAGCGCGCTGTTCTTAAGTGTATAACTCAATACATTTGGACATATGTAAACATACCTGTAGGTATCAACTAAATCAAGACAGAGAATATCTCTACCATTCCTGAATGTTCTCTCATGCCCTGTTATGCAGATAACCACTAATCCAATGTCCATCTCTAATAATTAGTTTTCCTGTCATAGCCCATAAATATTTTATTCACTTGATTTTCTGTTTATCCCATTAGAATATAAACTACCAGAAGAAGGGGTCTTGCCTACCTAGTTTTCCATTCTATGACCACTGTCTAGCTCAGCTCTGACACATAAGTTGCTTAATGTATATTTGTGTCTAGCTCCTTGTTGTCCTGTAACTCAATAGCTATGCCCCAGTGAATCATGAAATTTGTCAAAATCAACATTCAGTCAATGGTGTGGTTTGTGTACATGTGTGTTTACAGTGTCAAATAGTCAACAACTGTTCTTCATAGTGATTGTAATTATGTCCATTTAAAACATGGGAAACTAGAAAGTTAGAAATATTAAGTTACTAGTATGGCTCACAAAAAATCAATAATTATCAAAGCTTAGTTCAGTTCAATTCAGTCGCTCCATCATGTCCAACTCTTTGTGACCCCATGAACCACAGCACGCCAGGCCTCCCTGTCCATCACCAACTCCCGGAATCCACCCAAACCCATGTCCATTGAGTCGGTGATGCCATCCAACCATCTCATCCTCTGTCGTCCCCTTCTCCTCCTGCCCTCAATCTTTCTCAGCATCAGAGTCTTTACAAATGAGTCAGCTCTTCACATCAGATGTCCAAAACACTGGAGTTTCAGCTTCAACATCAGTCCTACCAATGAACACCCAGGACTGATCTCCTTTAGGATGAACTGGTCGGATCTCCTTGCAGTCCAAGGGACTCTCAAGAGTCTTCTCCGACACAACAGTTTAAAAGCATCAGTTCTTTGGCACTCAGCTTTCTTCACAGTCCAACTCCCACATCTGTACATGACCACAGGAAAAACCATAACCTTGACTAGATGGACCTTTGTTGACAAAGTAACGTCTCTGCTTTTTAATATGCTCTCTAGGTTGGTATAACTTTCCTTCCAAGGAGTAAGCATCTTTTAATTTCATGGCTGCAATCACCATCTGCAGTGATTTGGAGCCCCAAAAAAGAAAGTCAGCCACGGTTTCCACTGTTTCCCAATCTATTTCCCATGAAGTGATGGGACCGGATGCCATGATCTTCGTTTTCTGAATGTTGAGCTTTAAGCCAACATTTTAACTCTCCTCTTTCACTTTCATCAAGAGGCTTTTTAGTTCCTCTTCACTTTCTGCCATAAGGGTGGTGTCATCTGCATATCTAAGGTTACTGATATTTTCCCGGCAATCTTGAATCCAGCTTGTGCTTCTTCCAGCCCAGCGTTTCTCATGATGTACTCTGCATATAAGTTAAATAAGCAGGGTGACAATATATAGCCTTGACGTACTCCTTTTCCTATTTGGAACCAGTCTGTTGTTCCATGGCCAGTTCTAACTGTTGCTTCCTGACCTGCATACAGCTAGAGTCCAGATTTTTTTTTTTTACTTTGTCTAGCACCCACTCCAGTACTCTTGCCTGGAGCATCCCAGGGATCAGGGAGCCTGGTTGGCTTCCATCTATGGGATCGCACAGAGTCGGACATGACTGAAGCGACTTAGCAGCAGCAGCAGCACGTGGCAAGTTAGTGATAAAAATTCAGGAAAAGTCAGATGTTATCCAAGACTTTAGGAAATTTGACATTAGTAAAAATTATTTCAAGGAGAGAGATTTTAGAAGAGATAGTGAAAAACAGATTGGAGCCTTTCAACAATTACAGAACAACTGCAAATGGTAAGAGAAAGAGGGAAGTTACACAAATAATGACAGTAGATACAAAGAACATTACTGAATAGGTTCTGCATGTAAAGGATTGGGATAAACTGTGAAAAATAATGCATTACAAGGGTGTAGGGGCAGGAGAATTCTGGGAACCAAGGAACCTGCAGGTAGACCACTTCCAGTAACAACCTTTTTGCTGAGACCTAAGAGGAGTAAGGGGCAAGTGAGGGCTCAGGATCTGTGGGAGTTCCACTGAAAGGTGGTATGGAGACCTGTCTTTCATGTGTTGAATGAATTCACCTCTCTTTCCTTTAACATGTATCAGAACTTTATTATGAGCTGAACTCTCTCATCACATACTCCTGTTCCCATTCTTCTTTCTTTCACAGGAGTTCTCCCCACCCCCAGTAAATTTCTTGCAATTCTGCATCTGTCTTGGGTCTGCTTCTTAGAGATGAATGAAACACCCTCACTTTACATAATATGTAAAAATATGCTGAGATGAACTAACGACATAATGGAAGAAATAATATAATTTTGGTGAGAAAACAAAACAAAACAAAAGAAGACATGCTCTTTACTCACTTTTATTGTCTAACAAATATTAGTTTGAGGAAATACTCCTGTTAGTAAAACTTCTTCCTAATAGGAAAGAAGTAATTCACTTTCTTACCTTTGTATTCCTGAACAAGACTTCTAAAATAATTGAAATAAAATCTATGGGGGAGATACTAAACACCAAAGTAAATTATTTCTTTCTGACTACATAATATTCTAGCCAAGAGCTTCGTTATGTTCCCATGGAAAGATCTTTAAACTTTAGAAGTTGTTATAGGTTGAAATAAGGACATAGATTGGGCTTCCCAGGTGGCTCAGTGGTAAAGAATCCACCTGCTAGTGAAGGAGACATGGGTTCAATCCTCGAGTTGGGAAGATCCCCTGGAGGAGGGCATGGCAACCCAGTCCAGTATTCTTGACTGAAGAATCCCCACGGACAGAGGAGCCTGGTGGGCTACAATCCATGGGATCACAAAGAGTCAGATATGACTTAGCAACTAAACCATCACCACCAGGAAATAAATTAGAAAATAGAAAAAGCAACTAAAAATGCAGTATAGTCCTTTGAATTTTCTGACAATGTTCTTGTGCTTTGTTAAATGCAGATGCAGTTGATTATGACAAGTTTTACAAGATGGTACAGGAACTCTTTGGTCCAGAAGTGAAGAGTCAAGATGTGAAATGCTTTTATAGGAAGCTCTGCAACAACCCAGATGCATCTATAGACTGGTGTGAGGTATCCACTTTTCTTGTTTATAATATGAAAATCTGGTATTATTTTCCCTTGTTCAGCAAAAAATAAGTGTTAACCCCATAGGGGTTAACCACAGTGTGCCGTGGTTTCGATGCCTATACCCATTAAAGGCAAGGCACTGCCCATAATTAAGTGAGTAAGGCAGACAGAGTAAGGTTTTCATTACATTCTAAATGAGATATTCTTTTTCAGTAGTGTCAATGTATATAAATTTCAGTATATCCATATTTTTAAGAGAAGAATGAGGTTGACCAGCTCTTACGTTTGCCAAGTCATTTTCTTATCAGTCTGGTATTGACTCCTTAGATATCGTTCTGGTGTTATTGGAAGAACATATGTGAAGAAGCATATTTGATTGCAAAATAATCTGTGAACTATGGAAAAAGAGAGGGGAAATTCTTCACTCCTCATTTAAAACTCACAGAAGACTGCATTCTATAGATATGTTTATAAATCTAAAAGGATTTGAGGTAACTTAGAATTGAAAAAATTGCACACTGCATACAGAGTAATCAAAATGATCTCTTAAATTATTTGGCTGTCTCTGAAAAATCAGTAGATATAGTAGAAAAAGAAATAGCAAGGATTTAATGGATTTGACTATCACATTTAAGGAACTAGTAAATATGTGTATATAGAATTTTGAATCAAAGATTTAGAAGAGATACATCTTCTCAATTATATATAGGGCCATCACAAAATTGACTGTGTGGAAAGCTAAAAGTAATATTTCAATTGATTCCAATTTGATAAAATCAGAAACCAATAGTAAATGATAGCTCAGATCCTCAAAGTCAAACAAATAAATTCATCAATTAATTTTGGGGGAAAAATTGCAAACAAAAAAGTATTTCTATTAAGCCTTTAAGGAACACAAAATTCCCAAACTGAAACCAAGAAAAAGCCTGCAGGACCTTCCCAGTAGGTCTGGGACAATACAAACTGCTCTGTGTCCCTGCTTGTTGTTGATTGGGAAAAGCAGCTATAGAAATATGCCATGACTCCCTAGGCTCTCCGTGTAGAGTGAAGGACAGGCCCTAGCAGTTAAAGTTTGGGAAGTACAGAATGCAGAAACAAAGACAGGAGAGTCAGGCAGGAGAGTACCTATAACTCGAGCAGTTATGGCTATAGCTTAAAAGAGTTAAACATAACAGATCTATCCCAAAGACCCCAGATTCTGTTTTAAAGACATAACCCTAAGTATGAAGCAAGTACCTAACTTTTGCAGATATTAAAACACCCACCAGGTTGACTGCAACTTTAACCAGAAGTTCACTGCATCAGTATGCCCCTGGCATGTAGCCCCCAGACTAGTTAGAACCAGAAAACTGAAAATGGAGATTCCAACCATCAGCTAATCAGGGAATTTGAGCACAAGCTGATTTTTATTGTGAGCACAAGCTGATCACATACCCTGATTCTTAGTATCTGACTTATTTCACTTAGCATAATACTCTCAAGGTCCAGCATGTTATTGCAAACAGCAGGATTTCCTTTTATCTAACCTAACAACTCAAACTCATGTTCATCAAATCAGTGATGCCATCAAACCATCTCATCTTCTGTGATCCCCTTCTCCTCCTGCCTTCAATCTGTCCCAGCATCAGGGTCTTTTCTGAGGAGTCAGTTCATTGCATCAGGTGACCAAAACATTGGAGCTTCAGCATCAGTCATTCCAATGAATATTCAGGACTGATTTTCTTTAGGATTGACTGGTGCTCAGCTTTCTTTACGGTCCAACTCTCACATCCAAAAATGATCACTGGATATATTGGGTGGGCCAAAAAGCTCCTTTGGCTTTTTAAATAAAAATAAAAGACACATTTTTCATTTTTCACCAAGAACCTTATTGAACAATGTCTTCAATGCTTTGTTCCACTGCCTTCAGCAATTTTTCAGGCAACTTCATAATTCTGTCTTCCCAAAACTTCTCACCTTTTTGAGCAAAGAACTGTTCCAGGTGCCTTTTTCAGTCTTCAGGAAAATTGAAACTTTTTCCATTAAGAGAATTTTGTGAAGACTTCTGAAGGTGCAGTGTCTGGAAAATATGGTGGATGAATCAGAACTACCCAGCCAAGCTGTAACAGTTTTTGCCTGGTCATCAAAGAAACATGAGGTCTTGTATTATCCTGATGGAAGATTATGCACTTTCTGTTGACTAATTCCTGACACTTTCCATTGAGTGCTGCTTTCAGTTGGTCTAATAGTAGGTGGTGCTTGTTGGAATTAATCCTTTGGTTTTCTGGAAGAAGCTCATAATAGAGGAGTTCCTTCCAGTCTCACCATGTACACTACATCACCTTCTTTGGATGAAGACCGGCCTTTGGTGTGGTGGTGTCATTTCGCTTGCCCCATGATCTTTTATATTCCGTATTATTATACAGTATCCACTTTTCATTGCCTGTCATAATTTTTTTTTTCAAAACATGGAAAGTTTTCATCACACTTCAGTAGAGAATTTCATGCGGAAGTATAGTCAAGAAGGTTTTGTTCATTTAACTTATGTTAATGTTAACCCAAACATCAAAGTGATTAACATAGCCAGGCTGGTGCAAGTGACTTTCAAGGCTTGATTTGGATGCTTTGACTATAGTGGCTATCTCCTGGGTGGTAAACATTGATGTTCTCAGTGAGTGTCTGGATTGGATTGTCATCAACCACTCTACCTGACCACAGAGTACTGTCTAGTGTGAAACCTCCAGCATGAAACTTCGCAAACCACTTTTGACATGTTTCATCAGTCATGGCACCTTCTCCATACAGAGGACAAACTTTTTGCCCCCTTTTTTTTTTTTTTTGCATTGCAACTATGTTTTAACATTTCTTGAAATAATGAAGCATAATATGCCAAAATGTTGCTTTTTTTCTTTATTCAATATTAAAAATGGCTACATAAAAATTCACCAATTTGATGTTTTTTCTAAAAAATGCATGCTGATATGACAGCTGTGACAATCTAATAAAATTAGTTCTTTTTTTACATTTTCAAAAAATCCAATTTATCATAGCCAGGTTCTTAAAGTTCATTGCACATTTAAAACTGCCTTCATGCATTTTGTATATTCAGTTCAGTTCAGTCACTCAGTCATGTCCGACTCTTTGTGACCCCATGAATCCCAGCATGCCAGGCCTCCCTGTCCATCACCAACTCCCAGAGTTCACTCAAACTCATGTCCATTGCGTCGGTGATTCCATCCAGCCATCTCATCTTCTGTCGTCCCCTTCTCCTCCTGCCCCATGGGATCACAAAAGAGTTGGACATGACTTAGTGACTAAGCAACAAAAATACTGTAAACCTGAAACTATTTGCTAACTTCAAAAATGAGAAAAGAATGCTCCAGGATAGGTTTAAAAATGAGTTGCATACTGGTTTTTATTTTTCTTTATCTGCTTTTTATTTTCTCCAAATATTCTACATTGAACATGTGTTCCTTAGGTAATCAGGGAATAAAAAAAAAGTATAGTTAAAAAAGATGGATCACTTAATGCATGTAGCAAGCCCTTTAAATAACATAGTTAAAATGAAAATTAACACTGTGAAGCATCATCAATAGTCATAAAATTCTCTAAAATGTCCCACTGGTTACTAGACTGAAATTTAAACCATTGAAAGAGAAATTTTGAGATTCTTGAGGCTACAGCCCATCACAAGAAAGTAGATGTTTTTTGTTCTTTAAAAACATTTTTTGTAAACCTTTTCTTTCAAAGTGTAATAACAGATAAAGACAGCTAAAGAGGGGTCTCTTTGAAAGGCCTTTATGTTGTATAATATCTCAAATTTTTTCTCAATAAATGTTAGTAATTTGATGTTTTTAGTATTCTTTGGAAATTGCTTATGGTAAGTATTGCAATATTGTATCACTAAGCTTAAAAATAGCAAAATGTATCATTTTCATAAGAGCAGATGTCCTATAGGATGGCACCTATCATAGATGTGACTGTAAACCACATATATGACAGATTGCATGGCTAATGTACTGACCGGGCAAGCAGCAAAGGTGCCCAGTGGACAGTTTAGAACCTGCAAAGAGGATATTAACGCAAATATTCATTCCTATTGTCATTTCACATTATTATCTGAAAATTATCTCACACGACTATCTGAAGTTAAATAGCCTGCTAATATCGGTATTTGTATTGTATTTTGCACAAATAGCTTATTGTATTGAATTGCATTTATAAAAGGAGGATGTGATAGGCAGAATGCTAAAGATGTCCCCCATGCCAGCCACCCACCCCAAGATTCTTGTCCTGTGGTCATCCAATAAAACATCAGAGTAATTTAGGTACTGCTGTGAAGGGACTTGGACTGCAAGGAGATCCAACCAGTCCATTCTAAAGGAGATCAGTCTTGGGTATTCTTTGGAAGGAATGATGCTAAAGCTGAAACTCCAGTACTTTGGCCACCTCATGTGAAGAGTTGACTCATTGGAAAAGACTCTGATGCTGGGAGGGATTGGGGGCAGGAGGAGAAGGGGACGACAGAGGATGAGATGGCTGGATGGCATCACTGACTCGATGGACGTGAGTCTGAGTGAACTCCGGGAGTTGGTGATGGACAGGGAGGCCTGGCGTGCTGTGATTCATGGGGTAACAAACAGTCAGACACGATAGCGAATGAACTGACTGACTGACTGTGAAGGGATTTTGCAGATGCAATTACAATGACTAATTAGTTACCTTAAAATAGACTGTCCTGGATTATTACATTGGGTGGACCCAATGTAATCACAGGAGTCCTTAAAAAGGGAAGAAGAAGGCGGAAGAAGATTCTAAATGTGAAGGATGTGAAGCACCATTGCTGGTGCTGAGATGTAGGGGCCCAAGCAGTAGGACTGAAAAGAGGCCTCTGAAAGGTTGGGGTAGCCCCACCTGACAGTTAGCAAGGACGTAAGGACCTCGGGCCTTCCTTTCAGCATGCTCTCGATCCTTCAAAGGGACTTAGATGCTGCATGCAGAATGTTTTGTACTCATGGAAAGTTAGCTTCAATTTCTGAAAAGTAATAAATTTCTTAATCTTTTAATGAATATTGGTTTTGCTGATGGGAAGAAAAATGGAAAAATACAAAAGAGTCTTTGATAATCTTGGTCTTCCCAAGGAATAAAACCTAATTGTAGGAAATTATTAAGGCAGTTGATAGATGTTGTGAGGTTTGGATGTGGGAGAATGTAAAGGAGGAGGTAGCAACATTTGTGAAACAACTGATGAAAGGATATGTAAACACATAAAGCTAAGCCATTACCTACATCAAAATAAACGAATGTTATTATAACAGACTGATATATAGTTGGTCCCTCACGGGCAGCTTCTTAGAAAGGTGCGCTCCCAGGCCTACAAGTCCGAACTGCACTTGAGTAAGATCCAGTGGTTCATATCCACACTTGAGTTTCAGAAGCTCATTCTACTCATTTACTAACAAGACTAGCTAATCTCAAGTTTATGAGAAATACAGTGTCATTAACTTCTAAGAACTTTATTTCTGCTTATCATAAGACAACTGAAAAAATAGCTATCTTATGTTTCAAATTCCTTGGAATTACACAATCTTGACAATTTATTCACAAATAAAAAGTACTTTATTTCTTCAAGATATTCTTTTTATAATAATTGATTAATGCAATTCCTGGAGGGTAGGATTTGGAACAGTAAAATTCCAAAGTGAGTGTAAGTGTTAGTTTCTCAATTGTGTCCAACTCTTTGCCACCCCATAGACTGTAGCCCGCCAGGCTCCTCTGTCCATGGAATTCTCCAGCAAGAATATTGGAATGGGTAACCATTGCCTTCTCCAGGGGATCTTCCTGACCCAGGGATCAAACTTGGGTTTCCTGAACTGCAGGCAGATTCTTAATTGCCTGAGCCACCAGGGAAAGCCCAACCCCCGCCCCCCTCCCCTACCACCAATAAAGAAATGAAAAGTCTTGCTCAGGAAGATTTATGGAAAATGGGTAGGAATAGTTATTTGAGAGTGGCAAAATTCAGCATCAGTGTTCTCAATTGAGCACTGAGAACTGTCTGATGAAGACTGATTTGATTTCCAAACAAGTGCCAGCTCCTAATTGAACTATCAGTCTGAGCAAGGATATCAGCCTGGGACATCAGTTTATCCATTGGAAAGAAAAATCTATGACTGCTCAAAACTCATGCCCATCAGCATGCAGTATGCTGAATAATGTTAAACCGCCTTCCGATATTTATATCAGAACTTTGTATTTATAAAGCAATGAGTTGATTGTTAATTCAAAGTAAGCCTTCAGATTCAACTGACATTAAATCTCTTACTCTATAGCCATTTCTGAGATACTGTGAGTGTTTACCTGTGTTGTTTGGATTTTCAGATCTTTGGCTACTTTTCCTCTGAAGAAGATTCTCTTATTAACCAAATGGATGAAGAAAATTTGGTTTTCCTTGTTTCTAGAAAACAGCGAGTTGTAATTTCAGGTGATAATTTAATTTCCCTAACAAATTAACATGGGTTTTAATATTTTATCAAAAATAAATAGTGGGAATACATTTCCATTGAACCATTTTCCATCTTATTTACTTGATCAGTAATTTATAACAAGAGAGGGGAGTGACAGTTTCAAATGCAGTATCAGAAGAAACTTGCAGTCGAGTTGGAAATATTATCGTTGCTCTGAAGGACACTAAGTAGGGAATATAAGGAGGGAAAACTCCCATTTTTCAGGAATGGTTCAGATCTCAAGTTAAATCTCTCCACAGTGTCACCTCAATAATGTGTGCTCCAGTACCAAATGGATCAATCACATTTTTAAAAATATATATTCTTAAAATTGAATTTTCAAGTTTTCACTTACTAGTGCTCTTTCCCAAGCTCCCATCCTTGATTATATTATGGAGGTTAGCCTTAACACCTCTCAGACTGTGCATTTGGGTTAATAACAGAGGAGTGTTAGTTCAGTTTGAGGTCTCCAGTTTAGATATGTCATTTGCTTTAAAATTTGAGCCTGGGTCCCGTGAATTCATTTCCCTGTCCACTATTGAAGCCATGGGTTTTCCTTCTTTTCTTCCCTCCAGGGTGGGAGAAGTCCAGGATGTGGAAAGAATCTGTCTCTGTCCTCAAGCATTTCATCTCAAATTCTGAGATGAAGGACATAGTCTAGATCAAATCTGGTGTTCTTTAAAAAAGAAAAAAAAAACAAAAAACCCTGAACTTACTTCAGTCCTTTGTGAACAAAACCCACCCTGGTTTTTGACCCTTCCTTAGCCCAACAATAGAGCTCACCAGAGCCTAAACTCCGGGCTTCTCCATGGGAACTGTCATCAAAGAACAGAAGCTAGGGAGCAGCGGTGATCCTGCTGTCATCACTTGAGGAGTGGCCAGTGACCAGGGGAGACGTGTTTCTGGCCTCCTAAATTAGAATTTCAAAAGCATCTTTATAGATGGCCATTGAGTTCTGTAACTTGTTTATTCCCTCAACAAATATTTGTTAAGATCTGCTTTGTAAGCCAGGCTTCCCTAGTGGCTCAGTGGTAAAGAATCTGCCTGCCAATTCAGAAGACATGGGTTCAGTCCCTGGGTCGGGAAGATCCCCTGGAGAAGGAAATGACAACCCACTCCAGTATTCCTGCCTGAAGAATTCCATGGACAGAGGAGCCTCGCTGGCTACAGTCCATAGGGTTGCAAAAGAGCTGGACATGACTTAGTGACTAAACAACTTTGTGAACTAGGTGACTTTCTAAGTGCTAGGAACACAGTGATGAACAAACAATCATAAATCCCTGACCTCATGGAATCTATATTCTAATGGGGGAAGAGACAGACAATTAAAAAAAAAAAAAAGAGTAAATTAAGCACTATAGAAAAAAATAATAAAATGAGCAGATTGTGGAGAAAAATAAAGCAGGAGTGTGGGAGGAAGTTGAAGTTGGTTTGGACACGCGAACATGTGCTGGGACTTAAAACAGGGTAGTTGGGAAAGACGTGGAGGAGATACGCGAATAAAGCACACACTCCACGCTGAAGTGGAGTGGTGGGGGAGGGAGAACAGCAGAAGAGGGGGAGGTTAGAGCCGCAGCAGCGGTGAGGGCACTGATGTCCAGGGCCTTGAGGCCACACTAAAGACTTCTGAGACAAACAACTGTGAGAGGGCCTGGCCGGAGTTACACTTCGACAAATGTTCAGGCCTCTGTGATTAAAGTGGTCTATAGTGGGGAGGGAATGGAAGCAGGAAACATGTTGGTGGCTTGGCATAAAATATTCTCAACAGATTTTGTGTTTTTTTTTCATAGTGACCCCTCCAAGCAGTCTTTTGGAACTTTTTTCCTAATTGCAGGAAAATCCTGCAGGAAAATTTTCCTGCAGGAAAATCCATCCCCAACTCCCTCTCAACCTCATTTCCCCAAGCTTCAGACATTTTAATATCTCAGATACTGTGTCTCTGCCTATGGATTGTATGTACATCCGAACTTTGACACAGAGAGTAAGAGTTGTTTACATGCCTTGCCCACCAAGAACCAATTTGTACCCTTTTGGAGAAAATAATTTCTCTGTTGAGAATGTGTGGGTTAGGCAGATAATACTGGAGTATGAAATTTGTTCCCTTGCTTTTCCTCCCTAAACATTTGCAATTATAAAAACTTGATTTAAATCATCCTGGGAAGAGGCTCAATATGTGTGGCTTTATCATTCAGCACATAGGCAAAGAAACAGGAAAGTGTTTTCTCCAAAATACATTAAAAAAAAAAAAAAAAAAAAGAAAGCCTAAAACAGTATTAAGGCAGTTTCATTTTTTTGTACTGGAAAGCCTGAGATAGTATTAGACTTTCGTTCTGTGTAAATCACATGGTGACAGTTCAAAGAAAGGATTCCTGAATGTGAAGATCTTGAAATAATTCTAAAAGACATTTGGAAAACTCATTCTCTGAAATGTGCATGTTGTGATCTTAACAGCTTCTATGGGAGATCATGGACCACGTTTAGTTGGAAAGCATTAAAAAGTCAGATTAGTATCTCTAAGGATAATTAAAAAGCAATCATTGCTCATTTTTTTGGTTTTATTCTACTTTAGTTTTAAAGTAACTAGAGCCTTTCTAGCTTAACGTTGGTTGTTTCCTTTTTCTTTTATGATTAAAACTCTAACAAGTGACTTTTAGGGTCTTTACTGCTAGGAGCTGAAATGAGTGTGTGCCATTCACAGGGAGTAGAAGACGGGATGTGATTAAGTGCATTGTCAAGATCCCTCAGTTGGATTTACTAATAACAGCTTCTCAGAAAGGAATGATAACAGTCTTCAATAGCCAGGTAATTTGAGAGCTTTGTTTCCTTCCTCTCCTACCTTTCTCTTTTGTTTTGTCTATGCATTATGCCTATGTATCAGATGCAGCAGAAACCATAACCATATTTAAGAGTTATTCCAAGAAATAAAACCAAGTATTATTAAAACAAGAAGCTTGCTCAACCCCAGAGCAGCTTTTGAGAATTTAGTAACCACATTTGTCATTGTTCCTCTGGGTAACCTATTGAACCACGTGCATCAACACAATTAAAGGATGCTCTTAGATAATTTCTCAAATAAAATGATAAAAACTCACAAGTCAAGTGATTTTGTCATAATACTACCAAGTAATGAAAGCTTCCAAGACGAAACCTTGTGCTTGAGGTTTAAAAAAAGGCTCAGATGCTAGCTCCTCTATTTTACCATCCTATATGTTAAGCAGGGAACTTAATGAGCCAACTTACATCTTTTCATGTCTCTTTTTCTCGTATTTGTAAAATGAGGACAACAGGATCAGTCTCCCCGCCCTCAGAGCACTGTAGTGAACATCAAATGAGATAATGAATATGGACACATTTTAAGGCATTGCTATTATTAATGTCATTTCTTTCTAAATTTATGTTTTTGGACTTCTATTTTCAAAATATGAGGGACTGTAATGGAATGTATGATGACATGATAAAATATGATATAGACAAGTGTTTGGTGTTAAATATACAAAAATTGATTTAATTATTAATTTATTTTTAAGTAGAGTCACGCTTTAGACAAATAAAATATGTTTAAAATAATTATCACACGATTAAAATTTCAACAATGATTTTCAGCCTTTCAGTGATTTTCATCACAGGCAGACAGATTGCGTCAAAGGGAGCCACCTGCACCCAGAGGTGCAGCAGGAGATTCTGAGTGCAGGTGTGGAGACTGGCTCCCCCTACGACCTCCACCATAGCTATGCATGTTACCTCTAGGCCCCAGTTCCTCCTCATCCAGACCAGAGGACATGTCTCCCTAGGTAGTTGTGCTGTTTGCATGATTTCATCAATACAAATCACTTAGCTTCATTGTAAACCCTTAGTAAATAATGACAATTATAATTATGAACAAATAACGTGAAAATAAAAATGGATTTGCCTCATTAAGTAGGCTTCCCTTGTGGCTCAGCTGGTAAAGAATCTGCCTACAATGCAGAAGACCTTGGTTTGATCCCTGGGTTGGAAAGATTCCCTGGAGAAGGGAAAAGCTACCCACTCCAGTTTTCTGGCCTGGAGAATTCCATGGACTGTATAGTCCACTGGGTTACAAAGAGTTGAACACTCATTAAGTATGAAAATCTTCCTCAGTCTCTTTTTTTCTCTATGCATTATTATCCTTTTCATTTTTTTTTTACCTTTAATTCCTCAAAAATAGAACTAATATGGTATCTAAAGAAAAACAGTGAGGAGAAAAATTATGATGTTCATAATGAAATAGTTTAGGATTATGTGAATTCAGTGAGATGGCATTATCAAATTTCCAGAGATACGTGTGTGTCTCTTTCTCTTTCATATACACATAGGATTATGAAAATTTTAGAGCAGATAAGGGAATTTTAAAGTGTCTTCCACTAAAGATGGAGAGAAATAGAAGAGGAATTTCTCTAATCCCTTTATTTGTTCCTTTAAAAAAAAGTCCCTGGTTGCAAAAGTATTTTTGAACTCTTCAGATGAAAGACAGTCTGTGATGACTACAAATAACAATTCGAGTAATCTCTTTGATTCACATTTTCTTCTTTTCGCATAATCCATCCTTCTAGAATGCCATTTTCTAAACTTCTCCAAAGACCATTTGAGCATGCAATAGAAACTAGGTCATTAATAAACTTCAGACCCTTACCTTTACCTTGGGAGCAGTTAACATGTCTTAAGGGTATAAGAGGGCTTTACCTGGGGGCTCAGTGGTGAAGAGCAAGTGCAAGAGATACGAGAGATGAGGGTTGGATCCTTGGGTTGGGAAAATACTATTGAGAATGAAATGGCAACCACTCCAGTATTCTCGCCTGGGAAATCCCATGGACAGAGGAGCGTGATGGGCTAGAGTCCACGTGGTCACAAAAGACTCAGACATGACTTAGCAACTAAACAACAACAACAAAAGGGTATAAGAGGCTGCTCATGTACTTACTAGCTCTCCTGAGATAAATCTATGATTCTTCACTAGTATAGTACTTAGGATATTATACTCACTCAATACGTATTTATTGGGGCTTCCCTAGTGGCTCAGATGGTAAAGAATATGCCTGCAATGCAGGAGACCTGGGTTCCATCCTTGGGTTGGGAAGATCCCCCAAAGAAGAGAATGGCAACCCACTCCAGTAATCTTGCCTGGAGAATTCCATGGACAAAGGAGCCTGGTGAGCTACAGTCCATGGGATCGCAAAGAGTAGGACACAACTGAGCGAAACAACACATACACATACATTTATTGAATAAAAGAGAAAACCCACTAGATAGAATATTCTTAAATCTCAGTAACTTGAGAAATAACTTTCAAATGAAATGCTTTTTTTTCCTGTATTGATCTATATTCATATTGACCTATTTGCCATTCTTGCCATTGCTGTTAGCATTATTTTACAGTCCCAAATTTTAGTATCAGAGGTTGCTCTGAATAGTTAAAGAATGTGAGGAACTGTACAAATAGAAGGAACAAAATAATTAATAAAGTTTAAGAGCACTGGGCTTAAAGATAAGACACAGAAGCCTAAAGTTGCCCAAAGCAAACAGTGCGTTATTCCACAGAGACAGGCTTTTCAGAAGCAGGAGGAACCAGAAGACTCACAGAAGGTAGAAATGACAGCTGAGGTTAAACCAAGGAGATAACATAGTGCTTTATACCCAGTATTTTCATCTTTAAGCATAGTGCCAACGGGGGTTCATTATTCTCTTCCTTTTTCTTTTTTAATAGATGAAAGTTCAGACCAGTACCAATGTTACAGTAAGTACTTTTTAAAATTCTTAATTAAGTTAAAATGATTGATGATGATTCTTCCATAACCAATCAAAATCTCAGTGAAGAGCCTGAATAGGCTCTGAGAATAAGATGTTTTCATAGGTTGTAGTTTTATCTTTATTGACTAGGATCCAAACTAAACCTTGAGCAACAGCAAAGAGGACACAGATCTTGTTTTCTGAGTTAATTTGCTTGGAAATTGATTATTCCCTGAAAGCTTCAATTTAAAAGCTTTGGCTGCTTTTCTAAGTGCTCACTGTTAAGGAATGTAAAAAAAAAAAAAAAAAAATGGACAAAACCCACACAGTGTGAGGACAAGGAACTAGTCAGTGATAGTTATTTGAAAACATTTTAAACTTGAAAACAGCATAAAAAATTTGAGTGCAATTTTGTAATTGATTCAATACATATTACTAATTGGAACAGCAATCTTGTCGCAAATGTTGTAAAGCTATGGTGACTTCCCACTGTAGAATCCATGGCTTCTCATAGTGGAATCCCACTGTGGAATCCCACTGTAGCTTTATGAGGGATATGGAATGGTTGGCTTTCACCTTACCTGTATGCACTGAAATGCACTGAGGTACCAGGCAGAGGAGTCTCTGAGTCTCTGTTTCTTAAACTTTCTTAAAATTCCTAATGGGTTTTACAGAAGATTCAGGGCATACCTGGAGCACCGGGAGCCGTTTCTGGCACAGACACACTCCCCAGTGGGAGCCTTTGTTCCTGTAACATCGTGTGCTGTCAGTGGTAGTATGGGTCCAGGCCATGCCAACCTGGTGGCTTTTGGAAGGCATGAGGCAAACTTGTTGGCCTCAAGTTGATCCCTGACCAGATGATCACCAAGGTCTTATCCAGCTAAAAATGTTAAGCAGGAGGACAGGGCCAGAGAACTTGCTTAATCAGCGCCCTAAATCTAGTCTTACCTCCTATGAAGAAGTGTTCTCATGCAGAAGAACAGTGCACAAAGATGATTGCTTGACCAGTGGCTGTGAGCTTCCAGGGAGCTGTGCCAGGGCCCTGGCTGTGCCATTCTCCAGCTGATGGTGCTGAGAAACTCAGGGTAAAAGGGAAAAAGATGAGGCCCTCTTGTCAAGACATCAAAGAAGAGATATTGTGTGGCTCCTCTGCAAATAAGGGGGCAAAATGGTGCTTTTAATGTAACTAATCTACTCCTTAGTAGCCAGTCATTATGTGATAGAACAAAACACAATATAGTCCAAAACACAACATTCTGATTCCATGTTTTTCCATCAGGATACCTCCTGGATTACAGGATGCGATTACCTCTCACAGCTGAAACGAATTGTTGCTACTACCGAAAGGACTATTATTGTCTGGGATTATAAAGCTCAAGGGAGCAGCCAGGTACTGTGTTAAGGGAAATACTCAAAGAAATTGGATTGTCTTTTCCATACAGGTAGGATATGAGCAACTCACTTTCTCTATTGAACATCAGTTTCCTCATATATAAAATGAAAGTGAAGTGAAAGTTGCTCAGTTGTGTCCGACTCTTTGCAGCCCCTTGGACTATACAGTCCATGGAATTCTCCAGGCCAGAATACTGGAGAGGGTAGCTGTTCCTTTCCCCAGAGGATCTTCCCAATCCAGAGATCGAACCCAGATCTCCAGGATTGCAGGCAGATTCTTTACCAGCTGAGCCACCAGGGAAGCCCATAAAATCAGGGGTTAACTGTTAATAAAATAGTCTAGCCCAGCAGTAATATTCTGAGCCTTAATTAAAAGGGAACATATTTTCATTTAGCGTATGTTTAATTTGTTTTGTTTTTGAGAGCGAGAGATTGACTAGTTCATTTCTCATTTTACACCTTTCTCTGAATCCAAGTATTATCTTTGATTATGCTCATGTTATCCAGTTCAGACTTTCCCTTCAGTCCAGCTTTATTTGGCAAGAGAATTACTAAAATCAAATACCTAATTCTGGCAAAAAGAATCTAATGGGGTAGATGTTAATGTTAATCCTTTCAGTAAATGAAATGTTACGGCTTAACCAATTTACAGTATTTATTGAGCATCTGCAGAAACAAAGAAGAACATGTTCCCTGTACTGAAACAAAACTCAGCCTTGAGGAATCTCGTGAACAAACATAACATGTAATACAATGGTACAGAAAATTATAATGTAAAAAAGAACAAGAGCTCAGGGAGAGGTGAGATCACTAAGAACTTCCTGAGGGCGTATTTAAATAAATACGCCCTCAGGAAGCAGGCTGATTTTGACTGACATGGAAGATTAAGAAATAATTTACCCTTCCTCTGTGCCATACTAGTCTCAATGAAAAGTAAATTTCCTATGCTTGTCCATAATATTGGCCAACTAATGATGCCAAGATGATTTTAAAGAAGACAGCTGTTTGCTTAATGTATTTTAATATGTGATGTGTCACTATCTCGTGTCATATAGTTTGATTATAATCTCTTCCTTCTCACTCTCTTGTTTTCACTCTTGGTTTTCATTCTCATAGAAACCTCCACTGTGTTGAAAGCATCTTCTTCCATGCTTCAGTACCCCTGCTTCTTCTCTCTTTCCCTTCTCATATTACCCCCAAGATGGGTCATCTCTTAAATCTCTGTCCTTCAAAACTTGAATCTCAGGTAGATGCTATAGCCCTGCTTTACTCCCTTGCAGTGGCTAAGCTCTGCTAGAGAAGAACTCAGAACCACACTATTTGGCATCGCTACAAAGTAAGGGTCTGCCACCTCGCTTGAGCACTCAGCGTCTTCTATCAACCTGTTTCTGATTCTTGCCAACTCACTTTCCCACTCCTGGCAAGTGTTCCCTTTCAGCAGATTAACTTCTTCCTGTTTCTGAGAATACTGAGTCTGGAAGGTTTCTCCTCTTTCAAATTCCAGCCTTAATTAAGCTTTAATTAAGAATGCAACACTACTTCCTTCCTTTCTTTGTTCCTCTCTCTAAAAACAAAATTTGACACTCTCTGTATCCAACACCCCCATCCCCTCCCGCCTTGTCCAGAACAAGGCTCTATAGCTTCTTCCCTTTCTCTTTTTTTGACATTAATCTCTTCTCCTAGGATCCTCCTTTTCAACCTCCTCTGAATCCTCCTCTCAACCAATTCAGATCCCAGATCCAAGGTCAACTTCCATAACCATGGGACCCAAAGTGACCTCTTCAGTAACTCTTTATCACAGCGCACTGGCTTATTTTTTAAAGTGTACATCCTATTATCTGGAATTATCTGTTTTATTCATCTGTCTCCCCCAACTGGGATAGTAGTTCCACAAAGTCAGAAACTTTGGTTCATCACGAAAAGGAAATCAAAAGCCTCTTGATGAAAGTGAAAGTGGAGAGTGAAAAAGTTGGCTTAAAGCTCAACATTCAGAAAACAAAGATCATGGCATCCGTCCCACCACTTCATGGGAAATAGATGGGCAAACAGTGGAAACAGTGTCAGACTTTATTTTTCTGGGCTCCAAAATCACTGCAGATGGTGACTGCAGCCATGAAATTCAAAGACGCTTACTCCTTGGAAGGAAAGTTATGACCAACCTAGATAGCATATTCAAAAGCAGAGACATTACTTTGCCAACAAAGGTCCATCTAGTCAAGGCTATGGTTTTTCCAGTGGTCACGTATGGATGTGAGAGTTGGACTGTGAAGAAGGCTGAGCGCTGAAGAATTGATGCTTTTGAACTGTGGTGTTGGAGAAGACTCTTGAGAGTCCCTTGGACTGCAAGGAGATCCAACCAGTCTATTCTAAAGGAGATCAGCCCTGGGATTTCTTTGGAAGGAATGATGCTAAAGCTGAAGCTCCAGTAATTTGGCCACCTCATGTGAAGAGTTGACTCATTGGAAAAGACTCTGATGTTGGGAGTGATTGGGGGCAGGAGGAGAAGGGGACGACAGAGGATGAGATGGCTGGATGGCATCACTGACTCGATGGACGTGAGTCTGAGTGAACTCCGGGAGTTGGTGATGGACAAGGAGGCTTGGCGTGCTGCGATTCATGGGGTCGCAAAGAGTCGGACACGACTGAGCGACTGATCTGATCTGATCTGATCTGAACAGCCAGTGCCTAGAATGGTTCTTGCCATATTGTAGGTGCTCAATAAATATTTGTTGAATAACTGAATGAACCTGTCAATATGTTCAAGTTTTATTCATTCTATAGGAAACAAGACAGATTTAAAAATTTTTAAATACTTTTTTCTTCTCTCTTAGGTAGAAACTAAGTTCCAGGAAAGCAATGGCTATATAGCTTAGTGAACCCAGTTTGATAATACAGAGCCAGCTCGATAGATGCTTGCTGAGTATTTCTGGATACATGTAGATGTTAGGATATTTTTCTCCTTGTAAAGTAATTGGGACTTTGATATTAGATTTTCCCATTACCACTCATTTTTATTTCAATGGTCTTTTAACACCTGAACTTTTTTTTTTTTTTTGCTTCCTGTTAATATTGCCTTACAAATTCAAGAAAGGAATATTCATAGTAATATATCAGAAAATCTCATTATTTATTGGGCCAAAGATAGATACCTCACACTTTTCTCCAACAAAACACCCAAAAGCACAGTGTTGGGCTCACAGCAAGTGTTCATTAACTTCTACTTAGTTAACTTTGTTTTTTTCAAGTTCCTTTAACAGTGGGAGTATCTAAAATGAAAAACATCAGAAAAGTGAAATCTTATAAAGAATAAGAGCAATATTTAAATTTAATATGTAGATACTTAGAGCAACACAATAACATTTAAAGTGTTCTTCTATTTCTAGGAAAACTATTTTGTCATAAAACCTATGGATCATTGCCTCCTCTGCGTGTGTGTAGTGTCTCTGCCTGACCAGCTCTGCCGAGATGATATCCTCTTGGGGGACGATGGTGGTTTTGTGAGCAAATTCACAGTAAATAGTGAAGACTTTGGATTAAAGCAGGCAAAATCCAAAAAAAGATTACAGAATCAGGTCTTAGACTCAAAGAACTTCAAAAGGTAAGGATATGATATGGATATTCCAATAGTTTTAATATAGACATTGTTCAAGTGTTTATATAATGAAAATAATATGCCAGACCCCATGGTAGATATTTTAAATACAAAGCTGAAAAAGAATTTCTTTTTGTTTTTTTCACCTCAAGGGACTTCCCATTATAACAGGGAAGACAGGAAAATCAGCAACTGAAATCCCTATTTCAAATGCTATTGACAGTTAAAATCTATAGATACTTGAATGAATTAAAGAGTTCAATGAAAAATTAAATCATAAAAAAGGAAAAGGTACATATGACTGTTTCCTAGTATTTAAATCTGCAAGAAGATTCTAAACATAAAAACAATGGATACAGGACTCAGATAAAAAGTTTGATAGATTTGACTATACACAAAATCAAAAGATAATATCTTGAAAATAAATAGCAAACTGGGATAAATATAAAAATATAACAGACAGTGGGTTACTAATCTTTAATAGGTATTAGAATTCAATTAAAAATAATAATTTCTCAAGATAAAAATTGGCAAAGATGATGAACAGATAATTTACAAACATACCCACACAGTAGAAATAGTCAATGAACGTTTCAAACTGATCATCAGGCAAAAATGCTAACAACAGATATCTCCAACTGATGAGATTATGGGTGATTTCTATTGTCTTGTTTATAACTGTAGTGTTTTTGAAGTTTTTAGAGTAAGGTATATATTAATTTTATTAGCAGAAAAACAGACTTTTGACTAAACACAACCTTTTTATTAATCGAAGTGCAACTTAAAGTCATATACAACTTCTCACTTACAAAATTAGAAAAGATTAAAAATGGGTACGATGCTGTGAGACAGGCATTCTCGATTACTGCTTGTGGTGAAAAAATGAATTGAATCCCTTTCTGGAAAGCAGTTTGTGCAGATGCATCAAAGATCTTAAAAAACATTTATGCATTGAGGCCTGTGATCCCCATGTGTTTAAAAATTTAAGCATGATTATCACAGCATTATTTCTAATAATGAAACATCCAGTGTCCAACAATAGGGGAATGATTAATTTAAATAAGGAACCATTTAAATAAATAAATCATGCATTATATAAATGTATAATATTATATAAATTCTATAAGTATATTTACATATTTTAAAAGTGTCTATGCATGTGTAACACATTTATATGTAAAATACATTTTTATCAGAGTCCTAAAAAATATTTAAGGCAGCAAAGGCATGCAATAAATCACAGTATAACCATATTAGAGGATGCCATGCATCCCCATTAAATTATGTTTTGAAAAATATTTAATAATATGGAAAATGTTCATAATATAATATGAAGTAAAAATACTTTCGTTTTTCTATGTACATTTGAATCTAGTTTAATTTTAAAAACGCATAGATGTCCATATGTATATATGTCCGTGTGTGTCTGTGTACTTCTATGTAGAAAGAAAAATGCTGAATGAAAATATACCCAAACATTAACAATGACTGTCTTTGGAACCTAAGAGAAGTGACTTTTATTTTCTTCTTTATGTTTTTCTACTTTCTAAATTTTGTACAAACAAAATTTTTCTTTCACAGTGAGAAAAAAAACTTAAAAATACAGGATTATATTTTGTTATTAATATAGCAAATGTTTTATACCAGAGTTAGAATATGTAATTAAAAGCTCATTTACAGCTATCGCTACAACAGAATTAAGACTAGTCCATTGCTGAAACCCTAAGAATGACATAATAGTTGTCTGGCTCCATTTTCCATCTTTCATATATGAACAGTATGACATAGTTCCACCAAAGTACTAGCCTCTAATGGGAGCCTTTCCCAAAATGTGATATAGGCTGTTCTATCCATTATCAAGCACTTTATTCCTGTTATGATAGCCTCTTAGATGCCGAGACGTGAATCTTCTCTTTACTGAGATATGTGTCTGCTGTTGCTGCTGTTTAGTCACTGAGCAGTGTTTGATTCTTTGCGACTGTGGACTGTAGCTCACCAGGCTCCCTTGTCCATGGGATTTCCCAGGCAAGGATATTGGAGTGGGTCGCCATTTCATTTTTCAGAGGGTCTTCCTTACCCAGGGATCGAAAACAAGTCTCCTGCATCGGCAGGTGGGTTCTTTACCATTGAGACTCTTGGGCATGACTTAAATTATTTGAGACTGAAGTATATATGGTGGCTCAGATGGTAAAAAATCTGCCTGCAATGCGCAAGACCTGGGTTTGATCCCTGGGTTGGGAAGATCCCCTGGAGGAGGGCACGGCAACCCACCCCAGTATTCTCGCCTAGAGAATCCCCATGGACAGAGGAGCCTGGTGGACTACAGTCCATGGGGTTGCAAAGAGTTGGACATGACTAAGCGACTAAGCAGACACACACACATACACATATATATATACTTAGGTTGAGTGTTGAGGCAACAACATTGTAGAAATTTAAAAAAGTAGCCAGTATCCAGAGTTCAAAATTTAACACAATGTGACATGGGAAAAAGAAATCCCTTCTTCACTCTGTTTCATCCAATATTGTCAAACTTTCCTGCCTTGAGTTATAAACATGTTTATTTCTCAACTACAATCTAAGATACTTGATGATAAGGATTTTACAGTAATCATCTTTATGTCCTCCGTATCTAGGATTGAGGCCATAAAGCTCAACCAGTGTTTTTGACTGAGGAAACAAATACACTTGCTTCCCTGGTGGCTCAGGAGGTAAAGGAGCCACCTGCAATGCAGGAGGTGCAGGAGATACGGGTTTTATTTTTGGGAGCATGGCAACCCACTTCGGTACTCTTGCCTGGGAAATCCCGTGGACAGAGGAGTCTGGTGGGCTACAGTCCACGGGGTCGCAAAGAGTCAGATGCAACTGAAGCGACTGAGCACAGACGTGGCACACATATGGCAGTTGCCCTAGCCTCAGCTTCACCAGTGATCTGGGATTGCAAACCTCCTTGTTCTTCAGTTTTGAATGTACTCATGGGAAATATGAAAATGAATTGACTCGTATAAGATTTAAAATATTATGAAACAGACTCATATAAGATAAAAAATATTATAAAACAGAATTTTTTCAAAAGGGTAATGATGACAGTGGCTTCCCTGGTGGCTCAGTGGTAAAGAATCTACCTGCCAATGCAGGAAACTCAGGTTTGATCCCTGGTTTGGGAAGATCCTATGGAGAAGGAAACAGCTACCCACTCTAGTATTTTTGCCTGGGAAATTCCAGGGATAGAGGAGCTTGGGAGGTCATAGTCCACGGGTTGGCAAATGAGTTGGACATGACTTAGCGATTAAACAACAGCAACAAAAGATGATAGGGTCAATATTGGACTGAAATTCATCTAGATTAAAATTTAATTCTGAATCTATAGCTCAAAATCTGATGACAAACTTTTATTTTTTATTTTAAAATATGCGAGATGGTGAAAACGTAAACAGTTGAAAGTTGTACAATGCATGCTACTGCTGCTGCTAAGTCGCTTCAGTCGTGTCGGACTCTGTGAGACCCCATAGAGGGCAGCCCACAAGGCTCCCCCCGTCCCTGGTATTCTCCAGGCAAGAACACTGGAGTGGGTTGCCATTTCCTTCTCCAGTAGATGAAAGTGAAAAGTGAAAGTGAAGTCGCTCAGTCGTGTCCAACCCTCAGCGACCCCATGGACTGCAGCCCACCAAGCTCCTCCGTCCATGGGATTTTCCAGGCAAGAGTACTGGAGTGGGGTTAATACATGGAGGCTTTACTATAGCTCAGAGTTGCAATTTGGTTAAAGTAAAAGTGAAATACCAAATAGAAATTCAACATGATGTGTCTGTGAGTCTAACATAATCCCCTTTTTTCTTGTAATTCCCAGTGTTAAAAGGAAGCTACATAATGACTGGGTTATGAAAATTAGATATATTTCAGCCTTACATTGCTTTGGATCCTGCTCCTTAGACAACGTTCATTCATTAGTTTTGGAATCCTTGAAAAGAATTGAGGATAATTTGTAAGTACAATTGTTTATATATATAAACATTTTGTGACTTTCAGGTGTTTTCCTTAAACTCACGGCAGCCTTGGAGCTTTTAAATTGTTTCTTAGAAGAATCAGATGTTAAATATTCCATTTGTTCAACAAGATTAATTAGATTTTCCAGAAGGCAGTTGAAGTTACACAAATATGAACATGATTTCTCTTTTCTTTGAAGCAATTCTGCTCATTTGTTGTTTATTGCTATATTCTATTAAAATAAATCAATGTTGATATAGCTATTTTTTCCAAACATAATTCTGTTGGTAAAACTTTATACTTTAAAAATCATTCTTATAGGTCAATTGACTAGCCAATTACCTGTGAGTATCTGTAGCACAATCATCGTGTTTCATGTTTAATAAATACACAAAATGGCTCTCTTATAGACAGGTGAGTTTGAATAGTGTATAATCTTAGTTACTCCCTAGTTAGATATTTATTAATAGTTATATTGATGTATAGCAAGGTTATACTAATATATAGTAACTATAAAACAGCCATTGTATTTTTTAAAGAGAGATATATCCTACAGCATGTATAACCCTCAAAAACATTATGTAGGTGACAGAAGCCAGACACAAAAGTGCACATGAAGAATTCCATTTAAAGGAAATGCCCAGAAAAGACAAATTGGTGGAAATAGAAAGTAGTAGACTAGTGGATGCCTGGGAGCAGGGGGAAGCAGGGATCCCAAGTGGGCACGAGAGAACTTTCTGGGATTAGGGACGGCTAAAGAAGAAAGTGTGATCACATGATCATATCAATAGATGCATAAAAAGCACCTGACAAAATCCAACACCCATTCCTGATAAAAACTCTCAATCTGGACATAGTCATTATACAAGTTTTAGAGAAACAACTCAAAATGGATCATATACCCAAAGATAAAATGCAAAACTATAAATCTCCTAGAAGAAAATCCAGATGACTTTGGGTTTGGCAATAACATTTAAGATACAACTGCATGAAAGAAATCATTGGCAAACTGGACTTCATTCAAATTAAAAATTCTGTTTTGAAAAAGACACCATCAAGAGAACAAGAAGACAGGCCCTAGATTAGGAGAAAATATTTGCAAAACATATATGTGATAAAGGACAGTTATCCAAAATATACAAAGAACTCTTATAATACAACAATAAAGCAATCTGATTGAACAATAAGCAAAAGATCTGAGCAGACACATTACCAAAGAAGGTATACAGATGGCAATAAGTACATGAAAAGATGTTTCACATCCTACATCACTAGAGAAATGCAAACTAAAGTCACAATGAGATATCATTACACACCTCTAGTGCCCAACATCCAAAACATTGCCATCAAACGCTGGCAAGAATGTGGGACGACAGGAGCTCTCATCCAGTGCTGCTGGGAATGTAAAAGGAGCACAGCCACCTTGGAAGATAGTTGGGCAGTATTACTGATCACCCTCCCTAAAACTCTATTCTCTTGGCTTCTGGGAAGCCAGAGTTTTCTCCCAGAATCTTATGTTTGTTCTTTTCCCTTGTGATTTCTCTTTTTGCATCTGCTATTTTTGTGGTGGCATTCTCCAGAGTTTTGTCCTTAACCAACCTTAATAGTCACTTTCTATGCAAAATCTTGGGCTATTTTCCTCTATCCCAATATATTAATACCTGTATACTGATGAAACCCAAGCTGTCTTGAAATTAGACTTACTTATACCTGCTCACCATGTCCACCTAGATATCTCATAGCCCCTTAAATGTATTGTTCATAGCTAAATTTTACTTCCCTCACCTTTTAATCTATGCCTTTTATAGCATTTTAACTTTTCTTGGTAGCACTGAAATGGTGCACCTCAGAATGGGACTTGAGCCCACGTGGTGGGACTCAAACTCAGGCTAAAGCCAGACTGGGACCTGAACTCAACGATTTTTTAATTAGAATCACTCACCTGGTGTCAGGACTTACTGTGGCTCAGGTTCTTTGTGCCTAAGTACAGAAGGAATTGAGTGAGAGGCAAAGTGATAGGCAAGAAGTAGATTCACTAACATAGGACATTTGTGAGAAATGCAAACAGGCTGGCTGGATTCTGCCCTGAGGATTAAGTGCACTACATTTTTATAATCAAAGGAAAGTGAGGGAGGGGGAAAAGACTGCCTTCTTCCTCATTCTTCAAGTAGATGCCAGGCTTGCATCACTAGCTCCTCATTCCTATTGGGCAGGAGAGTGTCTGACCGTATGAGGTCAAACTAGGACTGTCATAGTGCTTATTCAAATCAGCTGAAAGGTGGTAACATTTTTTTCTTTCACTTAATGACTCAGGGCATATCTCATACTTTATAGTTAAGCAGGCCTGCTTCATTACATGATCTGATAGCTTTTTGCTGCTGCTGCTGCTGCTAAGTCACTTCAGTCGTGTGACTGAACTCTGTGCGACCCCATAGACAGCAGCCCACCAGGCTCTCTCGTCCCTGGGATTCTCCAGGCAACAACACTGGAGGGGGTTGCCATTTCCTTCTCCAATGCATGAAAGTGAAAAGTGAAAGTGAAGTCGCTCAGTCGTGTCCGACTCTTAGCGACCCCATGGCCTGCAGCCTTCCAGGCTCCTCCATCCATTTTTGAGTGATCATTAAATTACGGGGGTCTCCCATCTATCAGGACAAGTTGTACTTGGTCTGAGTTTACAGCATAATTTCTTTGTAATCTCTCTGTGTGTTAGTTGCTTAGTCATGTCTGACTCTTTGGGACCTCATGGACTGTAGCCAGCCAGGCTCTTCTGTTCATGGAATTCTCCAGGCAAGAATACTGGAGTGGGTTGCCATTCCCTTCTCCAGGGGGGATCTTCCCAACCCAGGGATTGAACCCGAGTCTCCTGCATTGCAGGCAGATTCTTTACCATTTGAGCCACCAGAGAAGCACAGCTGTTTCTTCATCTAATACAAAATCACTTGTTAAGAAGTGTCTCCCATACATTAATTCATAGGGACTGCATCTTAGCTTTTCTTTGAGGGCTGCCCTTGTTCTCATTAGAGTAATTGGTAATATCTGGACTCAGTTTTCCTGAGTCTCTCAGCGTAATTTGGCTATACTTCACTTCCAAGTATCATTCATTTTTTCCACTTGCCCTGAGGATTGGGGTCTCTATGCTGTATGAAGGGAGGACTTTCCCCCAGGGTTTTAGCTACTTGCTGGGGCATTTTAGAGGTAAATTTAGAGGTATCACTTTGTATAGATTGAGGTAATCCTCAATAGATAATAGGGATTATCTCCTTAAGCAAGTGTTTTGTTACCTCTGAGGCCTGTTCTCTCTGTGTGGGAAAAACCTCTACCCATCCAGTGAATGTCTACCACTACCAATAAATATTTGTATCATCTGGACTTGGGCATGTGAGTCATGATAGTATAAGGATTAGACACAATAGAGTAGATGGATTCCATTGCTTCATTAACAGTCCTTAGATCTTGTACAAATTGATACTCCCTAGTTGGTTTGAAAATGTGTTCCTGGTGGCTCAGTTGGTAAAGAATCCACCTGCAATGCGGGAGACCTGAGTTCAATCCCTGGGTTGGAAAGATCCTCTGGAGGAGGGCATGGCAATCCACTCTAGTATCCATGCCTCGAGAATCCCTGTGGACAGAGGAACCTGGAGGGCTACAGTCCATGGGATCACAAAGAGTTGGACAAGACCAATCGACTTTCACTTTCAATATTGGCATATTACATGGTAACTGACCAAGTACCATCAATCCATCCAAGTTATTCCTTTACTAAGGGAAAAGATTCCTCTCTGTGTCTCTGATTTTAGGGGGTATTGCTTTTTGCAGGGATATTCCTGCCTAGGTCTTAACTTAATAACCACTGGCTGGATATCTTTGGTCAAGCCTGGAATCTCGATACTCCACACTCCAGGGTGTACTAAGGGTTCCATATCAGCTTCAATCTGTTCCTTTTCGCGTTCTGTTAGAACCATTTGGCAATGAGGGTGATTTCCTTGCTCCTCCAGAAACAGAGTGGTCCCTAATTTAGTTAGTAAATCTCTCCCTGTTAAAGGGATGGGACAATCAGGCACAAACTGAAAGCAATGTGAAAACAATTGGCCATTGATGTTTCACAGAAGGGGTTCCAGGAAACCATGCCCTTGTCTCCTCCCTGACACTCTGTTGTTGTTTAGTTGCTAAGTCATGTCTGACTCTTGCAAGCCCATGGACTATAGCCTGTCAGGCTCCTCTGTCCATGGAATTTCCCAGGCAAGAACACTGGAGTGAGTTGCCATTTCTGATCTTCCTGAGCCAGGGATCAAACTCAAGTCCCTGCACTAGTAGGTGAATTCTTCTTTTACCACTGAGCCACCAGGGAAGCCCTGACACTCCGTTACATATTCCTTAGGATTGCTAAGGTTTCCAACCCTTTGGGTTATTATGGAGAAGGTTGCAACAGTGTTTACAAGAAATTCTATCAAGTGGCCCACCACATCAATGATCACTCATGGCTCAACATTAGTTATGTAGATAGTATCTCTAGGCAGAGAAGCTTTCAGCCTTGAGCCCTGTCGGTCTTCTGATTCTGAAACCATTAGTGGTCCTCAGTGGTCACTCTCTGGCATCTGGGACATTCCCTCTTCCAGTGCTCTGGCTGTTTGCAAAGGCATGTTGATTGCCATCCTCCCTCCAATGCCCCCTTTGTCCACACAGAGGACACTGGCCTTGTATGGGTACCCATGGACCCCGTGGTCCACTAGGAACAGGCTGGCTCAGCCAAGTCAGCCTCCCAGTTGGTGGTCTCTGAGCAGACGAAGTCACTGCAAGCATTTGGACCCTTAGTATATTTCTTTGGGTGCGTTCAGCCTTTTTGGCAATATCCCCATTATTGAAAGCTGAATAAGCCAATTGGAGCAAATCACTCATTGGAGTTTGAGGACCAGCAGTAGCTTTCTGAATTTTGCACCTGATATCTGGGGCAGACCGGGCTATCAAATGCATAGCCAAAAGGGTCTGTCCTTTGGAGGAGAAGGGATCTACATCTCTGTACTTCCTAAGCCTCTTCTAGTCTCCCTTGGAAAACTGTAGGATGTTCATCCTGCCCCTGTTGGACCTCTTTTACTTTTTCATAATTAACAGGTTTTACTCTAAGGTTATTTGTGTGTTTTGTGTGTGTGTGTGTGTGTGCACGTGCGCGTGTGCGCATTCTAAGTTGCTTTCGTGATGTCCGACTCTTTGCAACCTAATGGACTGTGGCCCTCCAGGCTTCTCCGTCCATGGGGTTCTCCAGGCAAGAATACTGGAGTGGGTTGCCATGCCCTCCTCCAGGGGATCTTCCTAAAGCAGGGATCAAACCCATGTCTCATGTCTCTTGCATTGGCAGGTGGGTTCTTTACCACTAGCACCACCTGGGAAGCCCAAGTTTCTTCATATCTTCTATTAACCAGTTAATCATATGGTCCTATCTCTATCAATAGAATTTGCCTGGTAATCCATTGTGAGTCTGTCTCAGGGATAGTGTCACTCCCTGCCTGGTGGTAGACCCTGCATGGGTCTACTGGACTCGGGCTGCCAGGTGGTCTGCAAGGGCTCTGGCCACCAGTATTGTTCGCTGCTTTTCCTTGAGGGTGCAACAGCAGGATAGCAAGATCTGTAAATCTCCTCAGGTGAGATCAAAAGTTCTCACTAGTTGGGTAAACCCCTTTGTAAAAGCTCAGGATCCTCAGATAAACTTCTCAACTTGTCCTCTGCCATACTTAGATCAGACATTGCGAAAGGTACATGAACCTCTTTCTGTTCCCTGATTTCTATCAGGGCCTTCTCTCAGAGGCAAAACTGAAGGGGCAGTTGGTTGGTAACTTATAATCGCTGTGAGTGCAAGCTGGGCTAAGGATGGGCCCTTTGAGTATCTCAGGGTACAAAGAAGAGGTTCCTGAATATGAGGGGAGGCACCTCTTTTCATCTCTAGCTACTCCCCCTGGGGTAATAGCCTTAGCTGGAGGAGAGGCTTCAGCCAGCAGGGTGACCTCTGAGGTTAGTACCCTGGCTTCCCCTGGGGCAATCGCTCCTCCCAGCAGTCAGGGAGTAGCTCCTACTGAAAAAGCGGCTCCTAACTGCAATATAGTATAACTCAGGGACCCATTGAGTGTCACTTTTCTTGGCTTCCTAACTTATATTGTAGGTTGTTGTTGTTGGTGGTTTAGTCACTAAGTCATGTCTGACTCTTGTGACCCCATGGACTGTAGCCCGCCAGGCTCCTCTGTCCATGGGATTTCCCAGGCAAGAATACTGGAGTGGGTAGCCATTTTCTTCTCCAGGATATCTTCCTGATCCAGGGATCATACTTGTGTCTCTTGTGTCTTCTGCATTGTAGGCAGATTCTTTACCACTGAGCCACCAGGGAAGCCCATATGGTAGGTTATGTACCTAATAAATATTTTTCTTTTTAATTTCTGTTGTCTGAATCTTTCCCAATCCTGGAGGATATGGCCCAGAGGGGTAATTTGTTGGGATTGATGCAGTCTGATTCATTTCAGACCCAAACCTGAGGAGATGTCTTTAACTCCTATGCTATCCAAAATTCCATTCAAGTCAAAATCCATCCATAATTTGGTCAAGGATTGCCCTTATGATTTTAGATGCTATCCCTTCCGAGGTATTTTTCCAACCAGGTGTTAGTACCTGAAAAGTTGCTGAAAGGGAATAGAACAGAAGTTATCCCCAGTGGTGTCCATGATGAGTGGGAGTTGCTCTGGCTGCAAGCTGGGAATAAAGTGTCAACACTTGTAAGGATCAGTCAGAGGGGAGTAAAATAAGAAGTTCATCTTGGTGGTCACACAGGTGTTCTGGGGTTAACAAAAGAAAGAAATATAACAGGAGTGATTAAGAATGTAGGACCAAAAACTCAGAGTCAAAGACTACAGAGATTAATAGTTCTGTCTTGGACCTGCTGCTGGATGTGCATAAGCATACAGGGTTGACCCACCAGTCAAAAATGAGCAGACATTGGCAGAGCATCCTCCCCAGTACACCTGGCTAATGGTGTCCTATTGGCCCCTTTAGGACTGAGAGCTAACTCTCGTGTTTTCTTCCCTTACCACTGTCCTTTCGTGACTTGACAGCTGAAACTGTGCACCTCAGTTTGGGACTTGAACCTTTTAGCTGAGATCACACACCTGGTTTCAGGACTTAATGAAGCTCAGGTTCTTGATGTCTCATCACAGAAAAATTTCAGTGAGAGACAAAGTGATAGGTAAGAAATAGATTTGGAGAGAAACATACTCCATAGACAGTGTAGGCCATCTCAGAAGGAGAGAGAAAGGCTTTGAAATATGGTTTGGTTAATAATTTCATAGACTAATGAGTGAGAGGATTATTCCAACTATTTTGGGGACAGGGCAGAAATTTTCAAAAATTGGGCCTCTGCCCACTTTTTGATCTTTGATGGTAGTACTTGGAACTATCATGGCGCCTGTGAGTGTGTCATTTAACTTGCTGGTGTACAATGAGTATATACTGAGGCTCAAGGTCTAGCAGAAGTTGACTAGCTTGCCATCTTGAAAAGTGTTAGTTGCTCAGTTGTGTCCGACTCTGTGATCCCAGGGACTGTAGCCTGCCCAGCTACATGGTTGCTGTGATGGTTCTCCAGACAAGAATATTGAAGTGGGTAGCTCTTCCTCCTCCAGGGGATATTCCTGACTCAGGGATCAAACCTAGGTTTCCTGCATTGCAGCCAGATTCTTGAACATCTGAGGATCTATTTAATTCTAATCAGTCTATGTCGTGTTTTCAGGCTACATCATTTTTTAAACGTTTGTGCCATGCCCCTTTCCCTCCTATTTCAGCACCATGATCCATCAAATCATTCTGGGCAAAAATTTAGCAACCCCACATAATTCCTTTTCCCCTCAACTTTCACAAATAATCAATCACAAATTTGTCTATATCGCCTTATAAATTCTTGTTGAATCGCTTGTCTTCTGTATTTCTGTTGCCCTAGGCTCTCCTCTCCAATTAGCCTCTTGTCTCAGTACTCTTCCAAGAATTCCTGTAGACATGATGTCCAACCATCAGATTTCATTTCCATGTTCTCTCATTGACTCTGTGATTGTGTTCTGAGAACTCTACAGCTTGTGTTTAATTCATATCTATTTCTTTTATAACCCAAATCCACAATTGGGCACTTACAAAGAAAATTTATTCTTACCTGAAGTTTAAGGTGATAATTGCAATCCAAGGTGCTTCTGGGTATAGTCCCTTAGGTTCATTATCTCAAAGATAGCCCTCAAATACCAGCTATATATAATAAATTATGCTTTATAAGGCCCAGTTTTTGGAAAGAGCCCCGTTTAAAGAAGTGTAGTCCAGTGGGCAAAAATAATTAAAAAGAAACTGCAATATATTTTAAAATTACAAATGCAAGTATCCCTTGACTTGCAGTATCATTTCTAAGAACTTATAGAAAAATGACACTTTTACAAGACTGCTCATTGCAATATTATTTGTAATCACAAAAAATCTGACAGTCTGATGTTCCTCAGATTAAAGGATTTAGTCATTCAAGGGAATACTGTATGACAATTTTAAAAAGAATAAGAAAGTTTTTTAATGTACATATTTGGAAAGATCTTCAAGATTTATTATTAAGTGGAAAATCAAGGGACAGAATAGTATATACTACCATTTTATTTGTGAACAAAGAAAAGGAAAGGAAACATACAAGACAAGAGTAGACTAAGGTCAGGTGCTTTATGCCTAAGGGAAAATAACATGGTACCAGACTAGAAAATAACACAAAAGGCTTAATTTAGTTGGTGGGGGCAGGAGGGTGGAGTCTAGGAAAGGCCTTTCAGAGAAATTAATATTCAAGCAGACACCTGCATCTGTCTGTAATGAGGGAGACCTGGGTTCGATTTCTGGGTTGGGAAAATCCCTGGAGGAGGGCATGGCAACCCACTCCAGTATTCTTGCCAGAAGAATCCCCATGGACACAGGAGCTTGGTGAGTTTGCAAAGGAGTCCATGGGTTTGCAAAGAGTCAGACATGACTGACCAACTAAGCATAGCACATACACCTGGAGGAGGGTGGTTGCTAGTGTGGCTACAATCCAGGGGAGAAACATCTTTGGCCTGTGCAGAAGCTCTTGAGGAGGAAGAGAGTTCAGTGAGGCCAGAAAGGAGGCTGAAGAGATTACAAGGCTGGATCAAAGCGAGGAAGAAGGTGAAAGATGACAGGGACCACCCAGCGCCACCTAAGCCATGTGGGCCAAGTGATGGAACCTGGTATTCCTGAGAGCATCAGGAATCCACTGGAGAAAAGTGATGTGATCCAATTCATGTTTTAGAAAGGTCACTTTGGCTGCAACTTAACGGGATTTGGAGTGGGATTGGGGAAAGAGGAATAGAAAATAGTGGAAGCTGAGAAATTAGTTTATTGCAGTAGTTCTGGTGAGAGGGGATGGAGAGTTGAATCAGGATATTATTTATTTTTAACGTATTTATTCATTTTTGGCTGCATGTGGACTTTCTCTTGTTGCAGTAGGCAGAGGCTACTCTGTTGTGGTGTGTGGGCTTCTCACTGCAGTGGCTTCTCTTGCTGGGAGCACAGGCTCTAGGATCTGTGGGCCCAGAAGTTGTGGTGCATGGGCTTTGTAGCCTCATGGTATGTGGGATCTTCCTGGACTACAGGTCGAACTCATGTCCCCTGCTTTGCAAGGTGGATTCTTAACCACTGGACCAAAGGGAAGCCCAAAGCAAGATATTATGATGGAAATGGGAAGAAGTGGTCAATTTCCTGTCTATTTAGGAGGTAAAATCAACAAGACTTGACAGAATGTTGGATGTGGGTAATGAGAGAGGGAGAAATGTCCAAACACATTCCTGCCATTTTGTTCTATGAAAAAGACTCATTGAGCTGAACAATGTATTTACTGGCTTTAGAGGTGATATATCTGTCCATTCTTAACACCAGCACAACCTCAGCTCCAGGGCAGAGGAATGGATTTCTTTTTAAACAGAAACAATGCAAATGCTGTATTAATATCATATCATAGAATAAATAGATTCTGTGGGTCAGTGAGAATTTAATCATTACTTACATTTTTTTTTCCTGTGAGTAAATAGATTCACAATGACTTAGAGATGAACTTCTTGAACATTATTTATAAGTTGGAATTAACTTTAGAAAGAAAAATAAACAAGTTTTACATTTAGCTTGTGTTTTGCAGGCCTGTCAGAGAGTTTTCCATGCCAAGAGGAGCAAACACTTTCTGTTACTGTATAAAAGCAAACGTGATTGTCACTGGAGGTAAGAGGACAGTCCACGTTACACAGGGATTTTCTACTTTGCAAATGGTGCTCTCCTTAATTAGCACAGTTACAGAGTTTTCACACAGCTATTGCATTTTACTGCTAATAAGACCTTTTAGAGAATTTTTAAGTTTGTATAAAGTCAAATCTGTCATTCTTTTTCTTTGCGTCTTTTTGGTGTGGTGGCACACTTAGAAAGGCCCTCCCTAGCCTGAGACTGTGTGAAACAAATTCTCCTACATTTACTACAAATTTGTTTGTTTTACAGTTTACCTTTAATCTCTCTAGAATGTTTCATTGTGTGAGAGCATGAATTCCTAGCCTGGGGCCCATGTGTGGACTTTAAGGGAGTCCTATAGCCCCTTAGGCTGAATAACTGTGTCCACGTGCATATTTTTCCGGAGAGACAGTCCAAAATTTTATCAAATCCTCAAAGGAGTCCTTGACAAAAAGATCAAAAGCCAATGGTTTAGCATTAACAGAGAAGTGGACTAACGATAGAGTGCTTAAAACTACCAACATTTAAGGGCTCAGATTATCTGCTGAGAGTAACAGGAAAGATGACAAATACAAGAAACTTGAGGAGAAAGATGGGACGACTGAGCTATCCTGCTGGCCTGACTCTTTATCTGTCAAGCTGGGATATGAAGCCTGTGATGGCTTTCAGCCTGGGCTTTGGAGTCAGACTGTCTAGGAACAAATACTAGTTTTTTCACTAGCAAGCCTTGGATAGGTTATTCAACTCCTCTAAGTTTCAATCTCAGGCTTCCCAAGTGGTGCAGTGGTAAAGAATCCACCTGCCAATGCAGAAGACTCAAGAGACACAGGTTTGATACCTGGGCTGGGAAGATCTCCTGGAGTAGGAAATGACAACCCACACCAGTATTATTGCCTGGGAAATTCCATGAACAGAGGAGCCAGGCAGGCTACAGTCCACGGGGTTGCAAACAGTCAGACACAACTGAGCGACTGAGCATGCACGCACAATACATTAATGCATAAATGAGTAGGGACATATTAAATCAAGAAAAGAACTCATAGAATATTTATGAGAATTCAAATTTATATATGTAAATACAGTGGTTACAAAACAGCCTTGACAAGAAGAAGCAGATCCAAAGCAAGTCAATCATAGCATCCTGGAAGAAACAGACTGTGATTTGATATTAGAAGAAAGATAGTGAGAGTCACTCAGTCATGTCCAGCTCTTTGTGACCCCATAGGCTATACAGTCCATGGAATTCTCCAGGCCAGAATACTGGAGTGGGTAGCTTTTCCCTTCTCCAAGGGATCTTCCCCACCCAGAGATGGAACCCAGGTCTCCCGCATTGCAGACGGATTCTTTACCAGCTGAGCCACAAGGGAAACCCAAGAATACTAGAGTGGGTAGCCTATCCCATCTCCATCAGATCTTCCTGACCCAGGAATCAAACTGGGGTCTCCTAATTGCATGAGGATTCTTTACCAGCTGAGCTATTAGGATATGATTAAAGTTGAGAAAGACTCTTTAAACTGTGACCATCTGCATCCCTGAGAACATAAACAATCTTCACATGTCCTTCTTTCAGGAGATGATAAAGTGCTCCGGTTGTGGCACCCCAACATCAGCACCAAGCCAGTGGGGAAACTTGTGGGGCACATGTTCAGTATCACCGAGATCGTGACAAATGAGAAAGAGCAACATGTTATCAGCCTTTCTTCTGCAAAGGTAACCAAAAGAAAACAACAAAAATGAAACAGAACAATTTTTTCCCTTAAAGTCAACTATTGGAAAATATAGGATGCATACAGTTTTTCACTGAAATAGCTGATAGTCAAAGAGAAAAATATTGTTAATATGGATAAGAAAATAAGAAGTCCCTGTTCTTTGTTTCTATTGATATCAACATAAGAAAGAACATATGTTTAAAGGCAAGAGTAAAAGGAATATAACACTGGGAAGAGAGCCATTATTCTCAATAGTAAAACATAATATGGCCCTTCTGTGATCATTAAAGACAGGAAAAATAAGGATTTCTAGACACAGAAAACAAACTTATGGTTACCAAAGGGGCAAGTGGGTGGGAGACAGATAAATTAGGAGTTTTGGATTAGATAAACAACTATTAGATAAACAAAATAAAGGTCCTACTGTGTAGCACAGAGAAGGAAATGGCAACCCTCTCCAGCATCCTTGCCTGGAGAATCCCTGGACAGAGGAGCCTGGCGGGCTGCAGTCCATGGGGTCGCAAGAGTCGGACACGACTGAGTGCCTAGACCACCACCACTGTACAGCACAGGGAACTATATCAATATCCTGTGATAAACCATAATGGAAAAGAAGATGAAAATCAGTATATATATTTGTATAACTGAATCACTTTTCTCTACACCAGGAACTAACATAACATTGCAAATCAACCATACTTCAATTTTTAAAAAAGCAAAGAAAGAAAAAAGTATTTCTGTTGTTGTTGCTATCACTACACAGTGTTTTAAATGTTCTAAACAAAGTAATAAAAAAGAAAAAATGACATGACTATTAGAAATGAGGTGACTGCATATTTGCAAATAATGTGATTGCTGGAAAAACTCAAGAAAACCAGCTTAAAGTTTTAGAACAGGTAAATTCAGTAAAGTGGGTAGTTATATTCATGATTGCAATTTATAAAAATAAATTTCTGTGTAAGAATAGAAACCAGTTAGGAAAAAATGGTCAAATGGATAGCATTCACAAGAGCAAAATTGTATGAAATGCCTAGAAATAATCTTAACAAACAATATTCACTATTAATGTTAAGATAACTATGAAGTTCTGAGGTACATTTATTTAAGAACATGAATGTAGGGACTTTCCTAAATGAGAGTATAGTACTGTAAAATATATTCTGCATCAAATAAAGCTATGTATATTTAATGCTATTTAGGATTATTTAGGAGCTTCCCAGGTGGTTCTAGTGGTAAAGAACACACCTGCCAGTGCAGGAGATATAAGAGACATGTATTCAATCCCTGGGTCAGGAAGATCCCCTAGAGGAGGGCATGGCAACCCACTCCAGTATTCTTTCCTGGAGAATCCGATGGATAGAAGAGCCTGGTGGGCTGCAGGCCATAGAGTCACAGTCGGACATGACTGAAGCGACTTAGCACAGACAGGAAAGGATTATTTAGACCTCAGTTTGCCAAATCTAAAGTTACTATAAAAGTGTTGACATACAAAAATATCCTAGAAACTTTAGAAAATAAGATTACAAGATAACACTTTCCCTATCAGATATTAAAACATTTAATAAAGCCTCAATAAATAAAACAGAACAGCAGTCAATGCAGCAATAGACACATCTATGAAACAAAAGAAGATTCACATATAAGTGTGAATGGGAATTTCATATATGATAGAAGTAGCATTTTAAGTTTATGAGCAAAAGATGGTTTGTTCATAAATGCTGGGAAAACTGATTAACCATATTAGGGAAAAATAAGTAATCAAATCATTACTTCATAATTACCAATGAAATACATTCCATATGGATTAAATATTTTAAATGTAAAACATAAAACCATAGTAGTTGTAAAATTTTCCGGAAGAAAACACAGGTGAATATTCATATAGCCATCAGGTAATTCCTATGTGTAACGTCTACAACTAAAGAAAAAAAAAGTGACTACATGAATATTCAAACTGTAATTATTATAAAGGCTGTCATTTATCAAATGCTTACCAAGAGTCAGGCACTATCCTCATTATTTTACATCACAACTTATTTGATGCTGGTAACAATCCTGTAATTATCCCAATTTTGCACATGTAAAGAAAAATGACATCTGTATACTTGCATTAAATAAATGTAGCCAATCTTGTGTCTATCCTGACCCCAGACAACCTTCTTATCTGCATAGAAAAGGTTAAGACAGATAACAGAGGGGGGAGCGTGTAATATAAATGACATAAACTGGAATAATATTCTTATACAAATAAAAAAAACTTTAACAAATCAGTAGGAAAATAGGATGAAGGAAGGAGAAGGGAAAGAATACAGGCATGTTTACATAGTGCTACCGGGGGTAAAGGTGGCAAAAATTTGGGGGGCATTTATTCTAATAAAATAATCAGAAAAGTGCCCGGAGACCAATGTAAAAGGATGTTTATGGTGCTATTGCTTATATAGGTTTAAAAAAGAAAAAAGAAAAGGAATAAAAAGGAAAATAAAAAGGAAAGGTAAGGGATAGAGAGTGAGAAATTCAGTTTCTAAAAATAAAGCTTTTATTCAGTAATTTATTTTCCCTAAGTTTTATTGAGATATAATTGATATATAACACTGTATGAGATTAACATTAATGTATCATTAAGCATAATGATCTGACTTACATTCAGCATGAAATTATTATTACCAAAGTTGGTTTAATGAACATTCATTATCTAATACTGAAACCAAAAATTGAAAAAAATGCTCTTAAAAAAACTTTGTAATGAAAATACTTAGGATTTATTCTCTTAGCAACTTTCATATATGTCATACATCAGTGTTAGCTATAGTTATCATGTTATACATTACACCCCTAGTACTTATATATCTTCTAACTGGAAGTTTGTATCATTTGACCACTTTTCTCTAATTCCTCCTCCCCTTAAATCAGCAATTTATGATATCTCTTTTTATATCATAGAAATTGTCACATAGACTTTCAACATCATATGGATGAATATTGATATGAGAATGTATACACAATATATTATGCAAAATATAATAAAATAGCATGTAAGATATTAACCCATTTTTAATATATGTGTCTATCATATATTATCAGGGATGATAGTGATTATGTGGGTAGCAAGGCTGTGGATGGATTTAATTTTTTTCCCCTTTTTGTGTTTTTTTTTCTTGTATTTATATCTTTTTAACAAAAAATATACATTGCTTTTATAATAAAACTATTATAACTATTATTTTTTATTTTTTTTCTTTTCCTTGTGCATTTTAAAATATAAATTTGTTTATTTTAATTGGAGGTTAATTACTTTACAATATGGTATTGGTTTTGTCATACATCAACATGAATCCACCACAGGTATACCCGTGTTCCCCATCCTGAACCCCCCTCCCTCCTCTGTCCCTGTACCATCCCTCTGGGGCGTCCCAGTGCACCAGCCCCAAGCATCCAGTATCATGCATCAAACCTGGACTGGCGATTCGTTTCATACATGATATTATACATGTTTCAATGCCATTCTCCCAAATCATCCCACCCTCTCCCTCTCCCACAGAGTCCAAAAGACTGTTCTATACATCTGTGTCTCTGTTGCTGTCTCGTATACAGGGTTATCGTTACCATCTTTCTAAATTCCATATATATGCATTAGTATACTGTATTGGTGTTTTTCTTTCTGGCTTACTTCACTCTGTATAATTGGCTCCAGTTTCATTCACCTCATTAGAACTGATTCAAATGTATTGTTTTTAATGGCTGAGTAATACTCCATTGTGTATATGTACCACAGCTTTCTTATCCATTCATCTGCTGATGGACATCTAGATTGCTTCCATGTCCTGGCTATTATAAACACTGCCACGATGAACATTGGGGTACATGTGTCTCTTTCAATTCTGGTCTCCTCGGTGTATATGCCCAGCAGTGGGATTGCTGGGTCATAAGGCAGTTCTATTTCCAGTTTTTTAAGGAATCTCCACACTGTTCTCCATAGTGGCTGTACTAGTTTGCATTCCCACCAACAGTGTAAGAGGGTTCCCTTTTCTCCACACCCTCTCCAGCATTTATTGCTTGTAGACTTTTGGATTGCAGCCATTCTGACTGGCATGAAATGGTACCTCATTGTGGTTTTGATTTGCACTTCTCTGATAATGAGTGATGTTGAGCATCTTTTCATGTGTTTGTTAGCCATCTATATGTCTTCTTTGGAGAAATGTCTATTTAGTTCTTTGGCCCATTTTTTGATTGGGTCATTTATTTTTCTGGAATTGACCTGCAGGAGTTGCTTGTATATTTTTGAGATTAGTTGTTTGTCAGTTGCTTCATTTGCTATTATTTTCTCCCATTCTGAAGGCTGTCTTTTCACCTTGCTTATCCATATGATTATCTCAATAGATGCAGAGAAAGCCTTTGACAAAATTCAACACCATTTATGATAAAAACTCTCCAGAAAGCAGGAATAGAAGGAACATACCTCAACATAATAAAAGCTATATATGACAAACCCACAGCAAACATTATCCTCAATGGTGAAAAATTGAAAGCATTTCCTCTAAAGTCAGGAACAAGACAAGGGTGCCCACTTTCACCATTACTATTCAACATAGTTTTGGAAGTTTTGGCCACAGCAATCAGAGCAGAAAAAGAAATAAAAGGAATCCAAATTGGAAAAGAAGAAGTAAAACTCTCACTGTTTGCAGATGACATGATCCTCTACATAGAAAACCCTAAAGACTCCACCAGAAAATTACTAGAGCTAATCAATGAATATAGTAAAGTTTCAGGATATAAAATCAACACACAGAAATCCCTTGCATTCCTATACACTAATAATGAGAAAATAGAAAGAAATTAAGGAAACAATTCCATTCACCATTGCAACGGAAAGAATAAAATACTTAGGAATATATCTACCTAAAGAAACTAAAGACCTATATATAGAAAACTATAAAACCCTGGTGAAAGAAATCAAAGAGGATACTACTAGATGGAGAAATATACCATGTTCATGGATTGGAAGAATCAATATAGTGAAAATGAGTATACTACCCAAAGCAATCTATAGATTCAATGCAATCCCTATCAAGCTACCAACAGTAGTTTTCACAGAGCTAGAACAAATAATTTCACAATTTGTATGGAAATACAAAAAACCTCGAATAGCCAAAGCAATCTTGAGAAAGAAGAATGGAACTGGAGGAATCAACCTGCCTGACTTCAGGCTCTACTACAAAGCCACAGTCATCAAGACAGTATGGTACTGGCACAAAGACAGAAATATAGATCAATGGAACAAAATAGACAGCCCAGAGATAAATCCACACACTTATGGACACCTTATCTTTGACTAAGGAGGCAAGAATATAAAATGGATTAAGACAATCTCTTTAACAAGTGGTGCTGGGAAAACTGGTCAACCATTTGTAAAAGAATGAAACTAGAACACCATACACAAAAATAAACTCAAAATGGATTAAAGATATAAACGTAAGACCTGAAACTATAAAACTTCTAGAGGAGAACATAGGCAAAACACCCTCCGACATAAATCACAGCAGGATCCTCTATGACCCACCTCCCAGAATATTGGAAATAAAAGAAAAAAATAAACAAATGGGACCTAATTAAACTTAAAAGCTTCTGCACAACAAAGGAAATTATTTTTAATTTTTAAAATGGTACTAGAAAGACAGTAAGATTGTTGAGACATAAAAACTAAAACATTATGATGGAGATTCCTTAAAAAACTAGGAATAAAACCACCATATGACCCAGCAATCCCACTCCTAGGCATATACCCTGAGGAAACCAAAATTAAAAAATACACATGTATCCCATTGTTCCTTGCAGCACTATTTACAGTAGCCAGAACATGGAAGCAACCTAGATGTTCATCGACAGATGAATGGATAAAGAAGTTGTGGTACATATACACAATGGAATATTACTCAGCCATAAAAAGGAACACATTTGAGTCAGTTCTAATGAGGTGGATGAACCTAGAGCCTATATTCAGAGTGAAGTAAGTTGGAAAGAGAAAGATAAATATTGTATACTAACGCATATATATGGAATCTAGAAAGATGGTACTGAAGACTTTATTTGCAGGGCAGCAATGGAGAAACAAACATAGAGAATAGACTTATGGTCATGGGGAGAGGGGAGGAGAGGGTGAGATGTATGGAGAGAGTAACATGGAAACTTACATTACCATATGTAAAATAAATAGCCAATGGGAATTTTCTATATGTCTCAGGAAACTCAGACAGGGGCTCTGTATCAACGTAGAGGGGTGGGATGGGGAGAGAGATGGGAGGGAGGTTGAAGAGGGAGGGGATATATGTATACCTATGGCTGAGTCATGTTGAGGTTTGACAGAAAACAAAATTCTGTAAAGCAATTATCCTTCAATTAATAAATAAATTAAAACAAACAAAAGAAGTTCAGGCCATTCATGTCCAGAGGTGAAGAGACAGCAGAGATAAGCTTTCTAGTTTCCTTTAGACATAGTGAGTGTTTTTGGTGCTGCTCTTTCAAGCACCCTAGCAGCTCTACTTGGGCAAAATACTTAATATCTTTCCCCTCAATTTTTTTGTCTGTAAACTGTAGTGGTGCTTAGCTCACAAGACTGTTACAGAGAGATCATTCATTTAGTTATTCAGCAAGCTTTCTTTCTTGAGTGTCCTCTCTGTTTCAGGTATTGTTCTGGGTTCTGGAGACAGAAAACTGAACCAGGCAGTCAGGGCCCTCTCCACAGGAAGTGTACATTCTAGGGGAAGAGGGAGACAAGCAAAGTAACAATCATGTAAGAAAACAGAATGATAACTATTCCAATGAATAGAAAATACAACAATGTGATACGATTGAGTATCACCTCTGAAGAGGTGACATAAATGTTGAAACCTGCCATGACCAGAGCAGCCAGCCCCATGAAGATCTTGGAAAGGAGCAATTTAGGCACAAAGAACGACAATCCAGGCACATACATATTTTTGCTTAAGCTAGCTTCCTCTTCTCCTTCTCCATCTCCTTCCCCTCCCCGCTTTCTCCTCCTTGTCAGCAAAAATCATAGCCAGGTTTTACACATTTAACATTCCTTCATATTACTTAATATAAATTAGCTTTAATCACATCAAGTTTTAATAAATCACCACGGGTAGTCATGTGCCTACCCTGTGCCTTTATCTAAGCTCTTAAAGTAGATTTTCATCCTTCTTCTGAGATTTGCAGACTTTCCACCAGGATATTATTTTCTCCTGCACTGGTAAAATTTTTTTTCTAGTTACAGAGCTCAAGTATTTAATAGCTATGCCACATTTATTGCTCCTGAAGAACTGACAAACATTGAAAAAATAGAAATATAAATTTCAGTTGTTTTTATTTTATTAACAAAAACAAGAATAATGGTTGACAGGTGGCACTAGTGGTAAAGAACCCGCCTTCCAATGCAGGAGACATGAGAGACACAGGTTCCATCCCTGGGTTGGGAAGATTCCCTGGAGGAGGGCATCGAAACCCACTCCAGTATTCTTGCTTGGAGAATCCCATGGGCAGAGAAACCTGGCGGGCTGTAGTCAATGGGGTCACAAAGAGTCGGACATGACCGAAGCAACTTAGCACGCACGCGATCTTCCCAAGCACAACTCTATAGTTACCAGTGGTTATTTTTCTGAGAAGGAAACATGCTTTTATGATGAAAATGAGTGTTTAAACATTGTTATTTTCTTAAATCTTCGCTTTGGAAAGTGATATGAAAGGACCCCAGGAAAGGTAAAGCTTAACTAGGCTGTGGGTATGGCTTAGAGCAAGAAACAATGTCCTGAAACCGAGTGCCAAGTGGATAACTCATAGCAAGTCAGAGGTTTGCCCATCTGGCCTGCTGCTCAGCTGGACTTCATCTTATCCATGACTATGTCTAAGATATTGTCCTAAGTGAAGTTTTTTTCCTGCCCTATCTCAATTCCAGGCACATGGCTTAGCACATGGCCTCTGAAATCAGGTAAAACTAAATTTAAGTTCTGGCTCTAATTTATGACCTTGGGTGAGCCATTTGAGAAAGTTGAGGAGGATAATAGAATACAGGCAGACCTTGTTTTACTGTGCTTTGTTTTATTACATTTGGAGGATGCTGAGGTTTTTACAAAGTAAAGGTTGGCCACAACCCTGAGTTGAGCAAGTCTATCTCCACCATTCTTCCAATGGCATTTGCTCACTTTGTGTCTCTGTGTCAAATTTTAGGAATTCTAGTAGTATTCCAAATGTTTCCACAATTAACACTGTATTAGTTATGGTGATCAGTGACCTTTGACGTTACTATTGTAATTTTTTCAGGGCACCAAACACCATGCCCATATAATCGATAGTTACTGTTTGTGTTCTGACTACTCCACCAACTGGCTGTTCCCCCATATCTCCCCTCTTCAGCCTCCCTATTCCCTGAGATACAACAATTGAAAATAGACAATTAATAACCCCACATCGTCCTCTAACTGTTCAAGTGAAAAGAAGAGCGGCACACTGAGGAAAGACGTGTCAGGCATCCAGACTTAAAAAGGGCCCTTGTGCCAAAAATGTTAGACTCATGCGGGCTACACAGGGATGGTCTCACATGAAAGCAGCCCTTCAAAATGACAGTGGTAACTGTTAAAACTCATAGAGAAATATAAGTAAAATGAAGAAGCACAGGAACCTCTCTCAGTTAAAAGATCAAGAGAATTCCAGTGAAAGAACAAACAATGAAACAGACCTGTCTAGCCTACTAGAGCCCAAGATAATAAAAATACTGAAGAAATTAAGAAAGGCTATTGATAGAAATGCCTATCAATATTAAAAAAAAAGAAATTATAATGAAGAGCCAATTAAAATTAGAAAAAAATCATTTGCCAAGATGAAAGCTGAGCTAAAAAGCCATAAGTAGTAAATTGAATGATGCAGAGGAAAGAGTAAGTGATCTGGTTCAGGAGGGAGGGGACATATGTATATTTATGGCTGATTCATGTTGTATGGCAGAAACCAACACAACATTGTAAAGCAATTATCCTCCAATTAAAAATAATTTTAAATGAAAAGACAACCCACATAATGAGAGAAAATATTTGCAAACATAGTGACTGGCAAGGGATTAACCACCAAAATATACAAATAGTTCATGCAGTTCAGTATGAAAAAACAATTAAAAAATGAGAGGAAGATCTAAATAGACATTTCTGCAAAGAAAACATACAGATGGCCAACAAGCATGTGAAAAGATGCTCAACATCACTAATTATTAGGGAAATGCAGATCATATCTTAATGAGATATCACCTTATACCAATTAGAATGGCCACCATCAACATATCTAGAACAATAAACACTGGAAAGGGTGTGTGGAAAAAGGAACCTTAACTGCTGGTGAAAATGTAAATTGGTGCAGCCAGTCTAAAAAAAAGTAGGGAGGTTTCTTGAAAAATTAGAAATAGAGTTACTATATGATCCAGCAATCCTGTGCATATATCCAGCAAGGACAAAAACTATTTTGAAAAGATATATGCACCCCAGTGTTCGTCGCAGCACTATTTACAATAGCCAAGACATGGTGGCAACCTAAATGTCCATTGACAAAAGAGTGCAGAAAGAAGATGTGGTACATATATATAAAATAGAATATTGCTCAACCATAAAAAGAACAAAATAATGCCACCTGCAGCAATATGGATACACCTAGAGATCGTCATACTAAGTGAAGTAAGTCAAACACAGAAAACGAATATTATATGATATTGCTTATATGTGGAGTCTTTTAAAAATGGTATCGGTGAACTTATTTATAAAACAGAATAGAGTCACAGATGTAGAAAACAAATCTATGGGTCACCAGTGGAGAAAGAAGGAGAAGTAAATTGGGAGATTGGGACTGACATAAATATGCTATTATAAATAAAGCAGATAACTAATAAGCACCTACTGTATAGCAGAGAGAACTGTACTCAATGCTCTGTAATGGTCTACATGGGAAAAGAATCTAAAATATATATTTGCTTAGCTTATTCACTTTTAAAAACGATGGAAAAATAAGATAAAATAATGACTTAAAAATAAATTTTTAAACTCAAGTTCATAAAGATGTCCTCTAAACTTTTCTAAAAATAGGTTTCTTTTTAATATTTAGGAGCATGATGTCTGTATATGTGTGTGTGCATATGTGTGTATCTATATGCTTGCTACTCCATATCTCCTCACATAGGCATATACGCCTCAGTTTAGAAATAGATCTAGTCCCTGAACCAGAGGTTGCTTTGGTTTAGTTCCTTCTCAGTCTCCTTTTCCTGAACCAGGAGACCTGCTCTGGGCACTGCCATAGAGTGGTGAGAGTGCCTGTGGTCCTGTCTGCCCTGCTAGAGCTGCTCCCCTGCTGCCACTCTGCCCCAGACAGTGCCCGGGCTCTGGTTGGAGCCCATTCACTGTTTTGTATGCCTCTCTTAGTTGGATCTATCCAGTTCAGTTCAGTTCAGTTCAATCGCTCAGTCATGTCCAACTCTTTGTGACCCCATGGACTGCAGTATGCCAGGCTTCCCTATCCATCACAACTCCTGTAGCTTGCTCAAACTCATGTCCATCGAGTCCATAATGCCATCCAACCATCTCATCCTCTGTCATACCCTTCTCTTCCTGTTTTCAATCTTTCCCAGCATCAGGGTCTTTTCCAATGAGTTAGTTCTTCATATCAGGTGGCCAAAGGATCTGAGTTTCAGCTTCAAAGTCAGTCCTTCCAATGAATATTCAGGACTGATTTCCCTTATGATTGACTGGTTTGAACTCCTTGCAGTGTAAGGGACTCTCAAGAGTCTTCTCCAACACTACAGTTCAAAAGCATCAATTCTTCGGCACTCAGCTTTCTTTATGGTTTAACTCTCACATCCATTCATGACTACTGGCAAAACCATAACTTTCACTAAATAGGCCTTTGTCGGCAAAGTAATGTCTCTGCTTTTAAATATGCTGCCTAGATTGGTTATAACTTTTCTTCCAAGGAGCAAGCGTCTTTTAATTTCATGGCTGCAGTCACCATCTGCAGTGATTTCGGAGCCAAAGAAAATAAAGTCTCTCACTGTTTCCATTGTTTCCCCATCTATTTGCCATGAAATGATGGGACCGGATGCCATGATCTTCGTTTTTTGAATGTTGAATTTTAAGCCAGTTTTTTTTCACTCTCCTCTCTCACTTTCAACAAGAGGCTCTTCAGTTCCTCTTCGCTTTCTGGCATAAGGGTGGTGTCATCTGCATATTTGAGGTTAGTGATATTTCTCTCAGCAATCTTGATTCCAGCTTGTGCTTCATCTAACCTGGCATTTTGCATGATGTACTCTGCATAGAAGTTAAGTAAACAGAGTGACAATATACACCCTTGACTACTCCTTTCCCAATTTTAAGTCAGGTGGTCTGGTATTCTCATCTTTGGAAGAATTTTCCATAGTTTGTTGTGATCCACACAGCCAAAGGCTTTGGCATAGTCATTAAAGCAGAATTAATGTTTTTCTGGAATCCTCTTGCCTTTTTGATGATCCAACGGATGTTGACAATTTGATCTCTGGTTCCTCTGCCTTTTCTAAATCTAGCTTGAACATCTGGAAGTTCTCAGTTCATGCACTGTTGAAGCCTCGCGTGAAGAGTTTTGAGCATTACTTTGCTAGCATGTGAGATGAGTGCAATTGTGTGGTAGTTAGAACATTCTTTGGCATTGCCTTTCTTTGAGATTGGAATGAAAACTGACCTTTTCTAGTCCTGTGAGTCCACTGCTGAGTTTTCCAAATTTGCTGGCATATTGAGTGCAGCACTTTAACAGCATCATTTTTGACTTGAAATAGCTCAGCTGGAATTTCATCACCTCCCCTAGCTTTGTTGGATCTACAGAGATTACATATCTTGCTTTGTTTCTTTCTGCTTTCTCTTTTTAACTTTACTATCTGTCTGTGTTTGGAGAAGAAATGGTGCATCGAGGTACCATACTGCAAATTCATTACACTATTGTGACCTGAACTCTAACTCTTTTCTAAAAAAATACTTTTTATTTTATATTGGAGTGTAGCCTGTAAACAATGTTGTGATAATTTCAGGTGGACAACAAAGGGACTCAGCCATACATATGCATGTATCCGTTCTCCCATAAATTCCCCTCCTACCCAGGCTGCGATGTAGCATTGTGAACTCTAATGCTAATAATCTTTATGACAGATTTAAAGAAAGAGCAGCAGTTAGCTAGATAGATAAGAGTGAGGAGAGGAAACAGTAGATGGTAGCAAGAGTATGTGTGAATGTGCTGAGACAACAGAGAAAAAGAGGTTTTTGGAACTGGAAGCAGTTTGGTATCACAGTAACTAGAACAACCTAAGGGGAGAGGGCAGCAGAAGAACCTAGAGGAGAGATGCAACATAATGAGGAAGGTCTTTGTGCCTTCTGCCAACAATCACCACTTCCCTAAAAACACACAAAAGAAGTAGAAAATAGACTCACTGTGCAGAAAACATCACAGGTTTCAAAAGATATTCACATCGATTCACTGAGGTGGAGAGTGCTGGTGTTATTATGTCCATTCTAGAAACAAGAAAACGGAGGCTTAAGAAATTTAAATGATGGACTAGAACTGAAACCCAAAGCCTCTTTTGCTTCATCCTTTGTTCTTTCCATGGGCTTCCCTTGTGGCTCAGTTGGTAAAGAATCCACCTGCATTTGGGAGACCTGGGTTTGATCCTTGGGTTGGGAAGATCCCCTAGAGAAGGGAATGGCTACCCACTCCAGTATTCTGGACTGGAGAATTCCATGGAGATGTCCTTGGGGTAGCAAAGCGTCAGACACAACAGCAACTTTCACTTTCACTTTGTTCTTTCCTCCAACCACAGTTCAGAGCACATACATGAACAGTGAAAAGACCGCCAACCATGAAGCATCTCAAACAAAACAATAGAACTGGAAACAAAACAGAAATAAACTTCTTTGACACCCCTTGATTCTACTTCCCCTACTTGTCTCTCTGAACCTAATTCATAAATAGGCTCTGAACCTAACTCCATAAATTGTCCTAATGGACTCCTCCACTCTGTCATGCAAACAGTGATAAGTTTCAGTATTGTAGCTACGTCCCAAACTTACATTTTTACTAGCACAAAGGAAGTAACGACTTCCTTTGTAACAATTGCACAGGTTCTGAGTAATAGTGGCTTGTAGAGGGTATACATGTGACCCAAGCTTCTGATCACGTGATTTTGACATTTTTATGTTCCTGCATATAAGTACCAACCTGCCTTCACAATAATGAAGTTTTGAACTCTGTCTTAAGTAAGAAGTTAATACCTCTGTTAACAAAACTACTTATCAAATCTTTATATGTAGTTCTATAACACTCATTTATTCAACAAATATTCCAATTTAGGAAGTACTATATAATATAGCAATAGGTAATGTATATAATAATGACTATTATGACATAAAAATATTATTTCATGCTGATGCATGCTAGGACTTGTAATCCTTAATCAAATCACTTTTCTTCCCTGAAGTTTAATCACAATGTAACTTTCTGAAAAAGGAAAAAAAGAATAATGAAGAATACTAAGACTAGCTGTTTCAAGTGACAAAGCAAACTTGACCCAGTTTTGCTGAATTTGTACTTTATTGTTCTTTCTATTATATTATCCCAAGTTCTATCTGAGTAACTAACCTAGGTCTCTTTCCTTCCTCAAAGCAGAGCACTAATAATGTATTTACCTATAGTCTTTCTCCTCCAGGGCATTGTCCGGATCCAGGGATTGAACCTGCATCTCTTAGGTCTCTTGCATTAGCAGATGTGGTGTTTTTTTTTTTTTTTTTTACCACTAGTGTCACCTGGGAAGTCCCTCCTATATCTATACCATCCCTAAGAACTGCTTTCTGTAATTCTTCATTCCTGGATAGGAACAGGGAAGGTTCTTAGAAACCTCATTTAGTAAGACGTTCTCATCTTAAGTCATGAAAGAGCAGTTTGAAACCCTCCACCTGAACTATGCTGTGTCTCTATTTTCTAATCTATAGTGTAAAGAGAAATATGGCTTCAGATAAACTGTTAGTCATAACCAGCCCTTTATTCTTTGTCCAGATTCTTAAAGGATAATAAATTCTATGTCTTTCCCCTATCTTTTTTGAGGACAGAAAAAGTCTAGTTCCTATTGGCAAACTTTTAGTCACTGCTTTTATTTTCTTCTGACATTAATGAATAACAATTGAATCAAGAACCAAATTAAAGTTTAGCAAATGAGTGCTCATCATACAAATCATACTTTCCTGCAAGTTTTTAAGAGCATATCGCAGATTCTGAAGATGGTTCACCTCAATAGCTTTGAGTAGGGAAAGTAAAGTAGAAAAATGGTGACCCCTGTTCTTTATACCTCCAGGTTTTCAGAGTATGGGATATACAGACTCTTTCACTATTACAAGTCTTCCACGATAGCCAGGGAGGACCAGGAGACATGCAGATTTACTCTATGATATTTGATTCCAATCATCGCGTGCTTATTACAGGTAAGTGCACTCAATTAATGGGCTTCCCAGGTGGCACTTGTGGTAAAGAACCCACCCTCCAATGCAGGAGACATAAAAGACATGGGTTCTATCCCTGGGTTGGGAAGATCCCCTGGAGGAGGGCATGTCAACCCAATCCAGTATATTCTTACCCAGAGAATCCCATGGAGAGAGGAAACTGCCGGACTATGGTTCATAGGGTCACAAAGAATTGGACACAACTGAAGCAACTTAGCACCCCTGCACCCAGTTAATGAGAAATAAAATCTTAATTTTTTCAAATCTGTTTTTTAACTAGCACTTGATCACTGACAGGAAGAAAAACAAAACTAGATGGGAAACGTATAAACTGTGATTCCTCACAATAGATAACTGAATTCAATTCTATTTTCTATGGCTTTCTATTTTTGTATAGCTTGGTGGATGAGGTCTTGAACCTAGGATGCAAGGTGGTGGGGTTAAGGCTGCTGCTACACACAAGGCAAATCCAGCTCTGCATTGAGTGTTGGAGCAGGAATATGACCCATCTTAGCATGGCTGCACCAGCATGCTGTCAGTGCCCCTTTTCTTCAGGGAGGCAGTTTGGCCCCATGTACTCTGGTACTGAGACAGTTACTCAGTGGATAGGGTGTTGACCTTCCCATCTGCCGTTGCTTCTAGACAAAGGACAGTGAAGAGAGAGGATAGGGTTCTGAATGACAGAGCCACCAGCACTGATGCTCACAGATTTTTTTTCTCCTTTTCCTGCTGCCCCTGATAAACATGCTTACTAAAGAAACAAAAGACCCTGTTAGACATTTGGGTTGAACATTGCTCACATGCATATCCTCAGAAGAAGCTTTCAAAGACATGAATAGTATTAACAATAGTTCCTCCTTCTGTAACACCAACCCAGAACGCATTTCCTATTGACCACCTTATCTGAGTTCCTGTGGGATTAATAGGGCAGAGAAATGATTGATGCTATCTCTCCTGGTGGAGAATATGAGTTATTTTTAACTTTTAGGTGTTTTCTGGATTAGAAGTGAACTAGAACTTCATGTTTGATGGATAATCTTCTACCTTGTAAAACAGAAATTAACTCTTGTTGTAAGCACCCCTCCTCTATACTATGTCCTCTAAGAATAACATAAAAATGGCTACAATCAAGTTTTCTCTTAGTGCCCCAACTTGCATGTTTAATTTACTAAGCTCAGCATTTCCATCCCATTTATCATCAGAGTAACTAAAGCTTCAAATATCAAGGCAAAAGCAAAAACACAAAAGAGAACCCTAAGATCAAAATTTCTTCCTAAGTTTATGTAATTTGGATAATACTCTGCTTACAACAATATAGAGCTCTGTGTATTGCTTAATCACTAATATCACATACATTGACTGCAACCATCAATGTGACATCAGAATTGCATGAAGCTTAGCTCTCAGATTTTAATTTGTGCTTTTGTTCAAATGAAGCAGCCATAGTAATCTTATACACCCCAGGGACAGCAACACCACGTTATAGAATATGCTGTTGTTACTGTCACCATTGTTGTTTTCGTTACTCTAATAAGACAACTACCATTTGGTTAGTTCTTTCACAAAGTGCTTTCATGGACTTTATTTCATTTGCACAACCACCACTGAAGTAGGAATTATTTTTCATCTTATTTTATAAATGATAAGACTAAATATTAACTATTTCAGCTGACTAGTATAAGGACGTTAGTTGAGATACACAGGTGGGATTCAGTCCCAAAGTTTCTGACTCCTGGATCTACTTTCTTTCTCTGTATTGCTTTGTTTCTATACTGCTAAATGGTATATCTAGCCAAACATGGAGCGGATTGCCGCTTGTTCATAAGCATATCTAGCTTTGTTGTCAGTTCAAATAAAATCCCTTACAGTCAGTAGAATATGAAGGCACTCCATGTGTTGTTTGATTATCTGGTTACCGCATCCCTCTCAGATTCCCACCCTGTGATATTTGAATTGAGAAATACTACCAGAAGAGCCAGAAATACTACCAGAAATACTTCCTCCATTCTCTTTACACATGAGTAGACTTTATCTTAGAATTCAAACATTTTAGGAAAGTGTTCAGTAACTCTTGCTGAAAATTTTGCTGCAGTTGAGATTTCTATGGAGAGACTTGAGAAAAAGAAGGGCCAGCCTTTGGTAACTCAATCTCCACACCAATAAATTAGGAAGAAATTTCATTTCTGTTTGAACTGTGGAATGCTTTGAGATCCTTATGTATATTTCTAGACATTACACTAAAACAGAATACATTGTTGATTTTCAGAGTTAAATCATACTTGCAGTTTATAGGATTACTATAAAAGCAAACCAAATGCCATGATGGATGGATAAGGAAGTTGTGGTACATGTATACAATGAAATATTACTCAGCTGTAAAAAGGAATGCACTTGAGTCAGTTCTAATGAGGTGGATGAACCTAGAGCCTATTACACAGTGAAGTAAGTCAGAAAGAGAAAGACAAATACTGTATATTAATGCTTGTATATGGAATCTAGAAAGATGGTATTGACAGTCCTACATACAGGGCAGCAAAGAAGACACAGGTGTAAAGAACAGACTTTTGGACTCGGTGGGAGGAGAGGATGGGATGATTTGAGAGAATAGCATGGAAACATATACATTACCATGTGTAAAATAGATAACCAGTGTGAGGTCAATGCATGAAGCAGGGCACTCAAAGCAGGTGCTGGGTGACAATCTAGAGGGATAGGATGGGGAGGGAGGTGGGAGGAAGTGTTCAGGATTGGGGGGGCACATGTGTATCTATGGCTGATTCATGTTGATATATGGCAAAAACCATCACAATACTGTAATTGTCCTCCAATTAAAATAAACACATAAATTTAAAAAATGCAAGTAAGAAATACCTGCTCTCCACCTAATTCACTATGGCAATTTGGAAATTAATCTTATTTAATATTGTTGCAAGCACTGGCTTGTTTTGTTGTTGCTGTTTAGTTGCTGGGTTGACTCTTTTGTGACCCCCTGGACTGTAGTTGGCCAGGCTTCTCCGTCTATAGGATTTCCCAGGCAAGGGTACTGAAGCAGGTTGCCTTTCCTTCTCCAGGGGATCTTACTGACACAGGAATCAAACCCTCATCTCCTTCATTGTGTAGGTAGATTTTTTTGACCACTGAGTCACCAGGGAAGCACAAGACCATGTTTACGGAGTGCTTTATTATTTGTTGGTTGAAACAGCTTTCTAACATATCCCAATCACTAAGTGGAAGTTTTCCATCAGCAAAAAGGTGGCCACCATCTTTATTACTGTACACAAGATAATGTAGCAGGCACTCTAAAGAAGGAAAAAACTAGACTATAAAAAGTAGGAAAATAGTGGTCACTGAAAAGAAGATATCAAGAAAGTCCAAGTGCCCTACACTTGGAAATTAATGAAGCCCCACATGAATGCTTTTCTCTGGCTAAATCATATTTGTTTTATTTGTCAAAGGTGTTTTTGAATAAATGAATGTGTTTTTACCTCATTCGGTCTCCTAGGCATTAATAATCTCACTGATCAGCTAGTTCCAAACACAATTAGTTGAATAAAATGCTTTGTGGTTCAAATCTTCTAATATTTGTTATTTATGAGATTCTTATTTCTGTTCAAGGATCTAGTGTTATGGACATGTATCCTTTAACTAGGATGATACAAGATACAAAACAGGTCCCTCACACCCATGAACGAGAAATCAATGTCATGCTTTACAACAAATATTTTCACCAAGTACTTACCATCTGCTCTGAGTCCATAATTAAGGTGAGTACATATTGACTCCTCAGGAAGAAAAAAGCAAAGATAGAATTTTCTCTTCTTATAGATGAGTCTTTGAGTGATTAAATAAAGGTAATGGCATATATGATGGAACCTTATGTTAGAGCTATTTTTAAGCGTTCATGAATACATGAAAAGTAAGCTTTTTAATGCAGCTCAGACTGCTTGCTGTTAGGCTACAAGTTCAATTTAAAAAATGAAGCTAGTTCTTATGATTAAAACAGGAATTTTAAGGGAAATACGTCAAGGAAAAAAGCCTAGTGTGTGTGTAAAAAATTTTAAACTGAGCTACAGGAAACTGTTAAGAAGAAGGGAAAGAAATGTATAGATGTTTACTCTGACCCCTATAGGTGCGGGATATGTGCCAAGTGTCTTAAATCCACAATCTTGTTTAATCCTCACACTAGTTTTCTGTGTGAGGTTCCATTTAAAGAAGTGGAAATTAGGATTCAAAGATCAAGCAACTTGCCTCAGTTCATATAACTAGTAAGCATCGTGGCTGGGATACGAACCCAGGGTTTTCTGAGGTGAATACCAACATCCTTTCCTCTGCAATCCTCAGGCCATGTCATTAATGTGTTCTCCAGAGGCCAGAGTTCTGGACCACCCTAAATGTATCTGTATTTACGACCACTGACTTCACCTAGCAGTGATGGCTGGAGGTGTTTGCCTGAAGTGTTTATCCTTTTATTTCATGCATGCTCTCCAAAAGGAGACATAGGGAGCAGGAGAAAGCATTTCTCAGAGATGCTTCAAATTCCCTCTCAAACTTTGACCTTCTGTGCTCATCTGCTGGAGATTTTCTCAGGACAAAATCTCCTAAGTTCATGTAATTATCAGTTATTTCTAATAATGCCTACAGAATAAGTAGAGGGAAACTAAAACCTGGCTGTCTTCATGAAATACTGACCTCTTAAAAGGAAAGTGTCTTCCTTGCAAGGTAGGGAGGGGAAAAGAAGACATCTAGGTGAATTTTCATACCTGACTGGTTGGAGACAGATCATACTTTAGGCCAGGAAATGGGTGGCCCCTGAGACCCCTTCCTGTAGTGGTCCTTAGTCCTCATTCTCCCTTTGGGACCTCATCTACACCCAGGGGAGCACACAGGTTAAGAGCATGGGCTTTAGGGCCAGCCTGACTTCATTCAGATCTTGGCTCCGCCACAGCTCAGTCAATGGCCCTGTTGTCTGGTCTCCAGATCCGTGATTACATCAGCCACATCTCCTCCCTCTCTCCTTCTTTCACTCTAGCTGCAACAACTGACTTTCGGTTCCCTGGAGGAGCCGTGCCCCTTCCCAGCTCTGGCCCTTTGTTTATGCTGCCTGTTTCCAAATACCTCGAGTTCAAACTGTGCTGCCAGTTCAGTTTGTTTACTGGAAGTCTAATAGACACCTGAAGTTGGCAGATCCATGAAAAGAGAAAGATTCAGACCGAGACTGCAGGTCTCACGCTTCTACTGCATTTCTAAAGAGATAGTGATGAGCTTTGACATGTTTCTAGGCTTTCTGATTACACCCAACCTTCTCTGAAGTCTCAGCCTCCCCTGCCTTTCCTCTCCTGTTCTCTCTGTTAAGAACTGGCCCATGTCCCTAATCAGAACACTCCTTGGAAAGGTCAGTGAGCCCTTTCCTCGGGTTGTCTCAGATTTCACACTGTTAATTGTAGATTCTGTCCCATGATCTCTAGACAATTTGGATAAATGACAACAGAGAATACATTCAACTTTATTTCTTTGTCCACTGACCTCCTGTTACATTTCTAGCCTGCTGCTAAGCTTGCTTCATGCTGAGAGTAGCATCTGACTGCTTCCTAGATAGACAGGGGCTGCCTGGAACAATTGTGGCTTGTCTCATCCCACCTATATATATTACAGAAACACTCTGGGGTAGCACAGTGACTATCAGACTACATCTTTTAGACCTTTCTTTGATTAAACCAACATTCATGGCAGAATGTTGGAAAAGGTGTTAGGTATGCCCTGTGCCAATTTCGAGGTTATTTTGAATATTGTAAAATTGATGAAAACTGAAGGTCTTATGAAGTATTTTATTGTTCTTTCTTGTAGGTATGGGAACTCGAAACTGGCCTCCAAATATACCAGATTTTAGATCCTCATGGCTTCAATGTTGAACTGACTGCTGCAGCTATCGATGAAAGTGGATTTATTTTTGCCACAGGAGCATATAATGGTCAGACTAATATCCAGAATATGGCCCCCCTGCTTTAGTGTCCCAAGAATTTGTTCTAGGATCTCATCACAAGTTGTTTGGGTTAGAGGGGAAGTGTGAATCGAGCTGGAATATGTAAGCATGCCAGTGAGACTGCTGTGCCTGACTGAACAGTGCTAGGCTCTTCTCTAATGGGCATTAATGTCCTGATATTGGTGTTAATCATAATAAATACCTTACTTATATAGATGCTTATCAGTTTGCAAAGTCTTTCATATATACCATCTCAGTCCATTTTGACTGAGATTTATCTGAGTTGCACTGACTCATTCTGTCCCTTAGTTGCTCAGTCATGTCCAACTCTTCTGTGATCCCAACCATGGACTATAGCCCTCCAGGCTCCTCTGTCCATGGTATTTCCCAGGCAAGAATACTGGAATGGGTTGCCATGTCCTTCTTCAGTAGATCTTCCCTACCTAGTGATTGAATCTATGTCTCCTGCATTAACAAGAGGATTCTTTACCACTGAGCCACCAGGGAAGCCCCATCAGCTGACACAGACATTCTATTTAGTGCTTTTCATAATATTTTTACTGAAAATATGGGACCAGACAAAACATCCATCCAACTTTGCCATATCACATTTAGGATCCTATACTGGACTTGTTTATAAGTCTAAGATGCTTAAGGGCATGTGTCATGTCACCCCTGAGAGAATGTCATGCTCCAGTTGGGCTGTGTCTTTTGCTGCTGTGGAGAGTTCTTAGAACTTGTTGGAACCAGTCTTCTCTCCTTTCACCTTACCTTATTCTGAACTCCCATGAGAGAGACAACGTGACCTAGACAATATGACCATCTGTCATATATATATGACACTATACATATATAGTGATTCCCTTCTCCAGGGGATCTTCCCAACCCAGGGATCAAACCCAGCTCTCCCACATTGCAGGCGGATTATTTACCAGCTGAGCCACCAGGGAAGCCCATATTTCTTTTAGGGATATGTTTACTAGATAAATTCTTGTTTGTAAGCCAGTTGATGGATTGAGTATCTTGAGTAAAAGTCAGAGTTTTTAAAGTGTGAGCAGATAACAATATACATGAAATAAAATCCAGAATGCTGAGTTGATGGCGTATGAATAAATGCAACCTGAGGTCACTCTAAAAATCCATGTTAGAAGATAATTCTCTACACTGAGTAATGACCTAGAAACAGGCATTCAATAAGTATGCTATCATTTCACCTGGCCCTTTCAGAGGATCTCCTACACGAACAAAATTAATTAGAATGTATGATTCCAAATGTAAGAAGAAACTCGACACGCTTTTTGCATTTCCTTTTTATGTAACCAACAACTCCAAACATTTTGTTTTCTACCTGCTGGAATTCTCTTAATCCTTTTATTACCCAGTAGGATCTAGTTCTAAAACATGTTAGCACCTTAGGAAATGACACTATTGGAGTGACCTTTTACTGTTAATAATCACTGTGGCATGATTTTAGATAGATAGATATTGGAGAATATTTAGCAAACTGGAAAGCGTTGGGATAATAAAAGCAGAAAAGACCCAATGAAGACAGAAAACTCACACAGGAGAGTCTGGGAATTTCAAAGAATATGTTCACAAATTTCAAGACATTGCCTGGTCCTGTTCATTTTTTATCAGCCTGTGACAATGAAAGTATACAGAAATATACTTTGTACACAGCAATGCTAGGGAGACTCATGTGTCAGTCTCAATAGGGAATAAACTTAGGATAAATTGTTGCAGAAAGCTTTCAATTAGATTGATTTTCTCTGAGATAAAAGCCATTCCTCCTAGAAATGTTTTTTGCTTATAGAATCTTTTCTCTGTGTGTTCAGGAACAGTTAAAATCTGGGACTTTGGCAGTGGACAAGAGTTGAAGGTGTTACCAGAAGGGAAAGACTGGAAAGAGGAAGAGCACTGGCTGCACCGCCTGATTTTCCTGAAAGCTCAGGAGAAACACCAATACTTGCTCCTCTCCTTGGAGCGCAACGGAAAGATCAAAATGATCCAGGTTTGCAATCCCATTTCCACATACTCTATGTGCTCTTCTGGGGAAAATCAACTGAGCGTGGATAATCCCCATTTAACTCTTCTCTTGCCAGCCAGCGGAGGATAGTATTTCTCCACAGCCTTCCTAAGGTGTTCCTAATTAACCCTGCCCACGTCCAAGCAAAGAGCAAAAAAGAATAGCTGGTCGACACTGCCCATCCAATGTTTGCTGAAGGGATTAGCAGGATCCTTCTGGAGTAGATATCAAGAAGATTAAATTTACATACAGCTACCACCTCTGACATGATTTATATTCTCATTGGAGGAATCCCAGGGACAGGGGAGCCTGGTGGGCTGCTGTCCATGGGGTCGCACAGAGTCAGACATGACTGAAGTGACTTAGCAGCAGCAGCAGCAGCACCGGCAGAGCTGCTCCCCAGTAGGCTTTATGAAAGGGAGCAATGATTCCTCTTGGAACCATATAACCCATAATGCATTCAGGGACATTCAAGTCACTTTTTCAGTTTGTCATCAAAACTGCTTTGTGTACTTAACGGTTAATATGGCCATCTGTTTAAGGATGTTTTGGAAGGATTGAGGTATGGGCGGAGGAGCCTGGTGGGCTGCAGTCCATGGGGTCGCTAAGAGTCGGACATGACTGAGTGACTTCACTTTCTCTTTTCACTCACGCTTTGCAGAAGGAAATGGCAACCCACTCCAGTGTTCTTGCCTGGAGAATCCCAGGGACGGGGGAGCCTGGTGGGCTGCTGTCTCTGGGGTTGCGCAGAGTCGGACACGACTGAGGTGACTTAGTAGTAGTAGTAGTAGTAGGTAGACTAAATTTGTTTTTCCTGTGTGTCTTTTACCACCTAAGTACACTAAAGCCTTCTTCATGCTCAAAATGAAAACTATATCATTTACTCTGGCTGTTGAGTGATGTTTCCCTGCCTAGAACTCAAGGATTCTTTGCTCTTATTCTTCCCCTTTTGAAGATAGGAGTGAAAAACTTCCTTGATTCAACTAATCTTTGTTTGCTGTCTGAACAATCCAAAATGGCCCTGTACTAGAAAGGAAGTTCTTCAGTGGAAAGAAATAGCTGTAAATTTCTTTTAAAAGATTTTCTTTGTAATTCTGCCATGATGAGAATGTGGAATTCTTACTGAGGGACACAATTTCCTCAATATATAAGATGAAATACTGAGAAATGTGGTTAAAATTTGAATAACATAAAGACCAAAGGAAAAAGATTAATGTTCTTTTAGATAATTTAGACACAAACAGTCAAGGAATCAACACAATTCTATTTAATTATGTATTAAGTAATTTGTAGTAAAGTGAAAACAAGTTGATAGCCAAGTCAATACATGACTAAATCAACGTTTGGTCTGATTTTTCTTTTTCTTTTTTTTGCTGAATTGACAAAATAAAGCAATAATTTAAGTATCATCTAAACATAGCCATATTCCTTTGGAAAACAGAACCTGCAGGTAGCATTATCCTTGAAAACTGGGATAGACACTTGTGGGTTTTCAGCCTGTGAAGGAAGAACCTAAAAGATGACACAAAGCAAAGAGGTCATTAGGAAACTGTAACTTTGGACCTAAATAAAGTTTTGGCCAGAGATGGCACTAGTCTTTCGTATAGCTTACCATTTTCTTCAATGGATGGCTTTAGACGGAACAGTCTTATTCTTTATTTCCCATTTTTTTACCACCTGGTCCTGACACACACACGTGCACACCCCTTGCCCCAGCTCATGCAGTCATTCATGTTGACAACTTTACTTTCATCAGAGCTTGGTCTACAAATCTACTCAATTTCTAGAGACATGAAATAAAACTAAACTCATCTCCACCCTCTTATCCCTTGGAATCTTTAATTACTATAATGTTTAAAAAATAAAGAAGTAATAAATAAAACAAGCTCACTTACTCCCTAAAAAAGTGGCACTGTAGAAAGGAACTTATTAGTAATATACTCTCAAATGTGACAATGTATTAATTTCTCTGTTTTAAGTTAGTGCAATCCTAGCAGACAAAATCTGCTATTATAAACATTCCTTTTTAAAAACTGCAAAATGGAGCATTGTGCTGTTCCCACATCAAAATTGCTTTTAGATCTACAATAGCAGTTTTTGCTTTGATTATTTTGATTTTTTATGTCTCCTGAACTCCATAGATTGAACTTGATGAGGACTGAAAACCTCTCTTATTCATATTTGTATTCTTGCTCTGCCCAGAGTAGGTGTTCACTAAGGACTGACAGAATGAAGAAATATAAGAAACCCCTTGTAAGGTATACAATAGTAGATCTATGGGGCATTTTACGGTATTTTATTAATGCTTGAGGGGGAAAATTTACATTAAGGAGAATGTTGAAAACATTATTTTTATTATTATTGATATCTTATTATTTGCTTATCACTTATTATCTGCCTTCCCTGGTAGCTCAGACGGTAAAGCATCTGCCTACAATGCGGGAGACCTGGGTTCAATCCCTGGGTCAGGAAAATCCCCTGAAGAAGGAAATGGCAACCCACTCCAGTATTCTTGCCTGGAAAATTCCATGGACTGAGGAGCCTGGTAGGCTACAGTCCACGGGTCACAAAGAGTCAGACACGACTGAGAGACTTCACTTTCTTTCTTCACTTTATTATCTGCCTATTCAAAGTAAAATATGGTTTGATTTACATACTTAATTTTTGGAATACTTTCATTTATTCACTCATTTTTTTCAGTAACCATTTACCAAATGTTTACCATGAACCAGAAAGATATCTCCCATTTCACAATGGAACTTATAACTTAATAAGAAGGACTGATATTGATCCACCTGTTATCTGTGTTATGAATGCTTACACAAAGTGCTATAGAAATTAATGATGGCAGGTGGTGCCTAGCGTAATCTGGGAGTCAGAGAAGACTGCTTTCCTCTGATTTCCAACTAAACTCAACACAATTCAAGAAATATTTTGTGTGCTCCACATACAGTAGGTATTTTTCTAAATCCCAGGATTCTATATTATATAACTACTCAGCAAAGTCACTGAAAGCCATGAAACACTGTGGATAAAATATTTTCTAAATCTCCCAGCTGGTACTAAAGAGATGACAATATAGTAAGTAAATAGCAGACCAAAATTTTAGTGCCTGTGTGTGTGTGCTTAATTGCTCAGTAATGTCTGACTCTTTGCAGCCCTATGGACTGTAGCCTGCCAGGCTCCTCTGTCCATAGAATTCTCCAGGCAAGAATACTGGAGTGGGTTGCTGTTTCTTTCTCCATTCATGAGTTACAGGACCTTTTATTAGGTCTATATGTAACTGCACTGTCTTGAAGTGACAGTGCTGTCAATGAGCAATCCACAACTGGTCTGAGTCTTCTTCCTTTGTAAGCAACTTATTCTTTCTGCACATTTATAAGATGTTATCTTTGTCCTTGGAGTTTAAAGTCTATGCCTCTGTTTGTATCTCTTCTCATCAATTCCACAGGAAACTCAATCTGAAGTCCTACGTACTTCTTCCAGCTCAGGGGATTTTTGTTGTATTATTATTCATTTCTTAGATGTCTCTTTGGCATATGTTTCTTTTTCTAATTCAGAAAATCATATTATTTGCATATTCAGTTCAGTTGCACAGTCATGTCTAACTCATTAGGTCTTCTGAATTTGTCCTCCAGATTTCTTATATTTTTCTCTGTTTTTGTTTTGTTTTAGCTTTGCTGACTCTTGAAATATTTCTCTACTGCTAGGCTATTAGTTCAAGTCTCAGCCAGGCACTGTCTCCTTTAACTCATCAACCAAATTCTTAAACTTGAAGATCATGTGTTGGTTTTTGTTTCTATTTTGAACTCCCATGCTTTTGAACTGTGGTGTTGAAGAAGGCCCTTGAGAGTCCCTTGGACTTCAAGGAGATCCAACCAGTCAATCCTAAAGGAAATCAGTCCTGAATATTCATTAGAAGGACTGATGCTGAAGCTGAAACTCCATTACTTTGGCCACCTGATGCAAAGAACTGACTCATTGGAAAAGACCCTGATGCTGGGAAGGATTAAAGGTGGGAGGAGAAGGGGATGACAGAGGATGAGATGGTTGGATGGCATCACTGACATGATAGACATGAGTTTGAGTAGGCTCCAGGGGTTGGTGATGGACAGGGAAGCCTGGCATGCTGCAGTTGATGGGGTCGCAAAGAGTTGGACATGACTGAGTGACGGAACTGAAGTATTGTTCAGGTTTGCTCAAACAACAGACTGGTTCCAAATAGGAAAAGGAGTACGTCAAGGCTGTATATTATCACCCTGCTTATTTAACTTATATGCAGAGTACATCATGAGAAACGCTGGGCTGGAAGAAGCACAAGCTGGAATCAAGATTGCCGAGAGAAATATCAATCACCTCAGATATGCAGATGACACCACCCTTATGGCAGAAGGTAAAGAGGAACTAAAAAGCCTCTTGATGAAGGTGAAAGAGGAGAGTGAAAAAGTTGGCTTAAAGCTCAATATTCAGAAAATGAAGATCATGGCATCTGGTCCCATCACTTCATGGGAAATAGATGGGGAAACAGTGGAAACAGTGGCAGACTTCATTTTTGGGGGCTCCAAAATCACTGCAGATGGTGATTGCAGCCATGAAATTAAAAGACGCTTACTCCTTGGAAGGAAAGTTATGACCAACCTAGATAGCATATTCAAAAGCAGAGACATTACTTTGCCAACAAAGGTCCGTCTAGTCAAGGCTATGGTTTTTCCAGTGGTCATGTATGGATGTGAGAGTTGGACTGTGAAGAAAGCTGAGAGCCAAAGAATTGATGCTTTTGAACTGTTGTTGGAGAAGACTCTTGAGAGTCCTTTGGACTGTAAGGAGATCCAACCAGTCCATCCTAAAGGAGATCAGTCCTGGGTGTTCATTGGAAGGAATGATGCTAAGGCTGAAACTAGTACTTTGGCCACCTCATGCGAAGAGTTGACTCATTGGAAAAGACTCTGATGCTGGGAGGGATTGCAGGCAGGAGGAAAAGGGGACGACAGAGGATGAGATGGCTGGGTGGCATCACAGACTCTATGGACGTGAGTTTGGGTGAACTCCGGGAGTTGGTGATGGACAGGGAGGCCTGGCATGCTGTGATTCATGGGGTCGTAAAGAGTTGGACATGACTAAGCGACTGAACTGACTGAACTGCTCAAGTTATCGTATTTCCCAGAAGTTCTAGCTACTCTGGGATCTGTTCTGGATGTTTTGTTTATTCTCTCTAGATTCTAGGCCCATTTAACTACAGTTTTTCTTCTCACTGGGCTTTGGCTACTAGAAAAATGCAAGAGGTGACAATCCCAAAGGGAGGATATACAGCCATGGTGTTCTTGAGGGTTGGGGTTCAGCATTCCCCACAGCAGTCCTCTGTTGAGACACCATCAGTACACCTTTCTGCTGCCCATTCTCTTCCCAATTCAAAAGTACCAAAGACTGTTACACAAATGTTCAGATACTCCTCTACGTCCTTGGAAGCAAGGAAAACTACGCATAAACCATAGCACACATTGCCCCCTCCACACACACCTCTGGGGATTTAAGGATACTTGCAGATGAAACATCACACTCAAATCTCATCCTAGGAGTGTCTCTGAATAAGGGTCCCCCCATGTCCTGGAGAAGGCAATGGCAACCCACTCCAGTACTCTTGCCTGGAGAATCCCATGGACGCAGGAGCCTGGTAGGGTGCAGTCCGTGGGGTCGCTAAGAGTCGGACATGACTGAGCGACTTCACTTTCACTTTCACATGTCCTTTCTTGGTAAAATGAAATAGTAACTCTAAATAAATCTTTTAAAATATTTTTTAAAATTTCGTTTTCTGTGAATTCAGAAAGTCTGAAAGCTACTATCTGAAATGGTTCAGCTAAAACCAGCTAAACGTGTTAAAACCACTGTCGCCAATTTATCTCATCAAGGGAGCCCACGACCCTAACCTAGCTATTGCTCAGTATATCAATATCTGATCACTATTTGGATATTGCTGAGATTCCTTCTAATCCCATGGTGCAAACACTAAAGAATCAATTAATATATAGGAGTACCATTGGCTCACACTTTTGAATTAACATACATATGAGATAACAGAGATGTTAGATCTACAACTAGAAACATAAAGTTTTTAAAAATAGGACTTTTATCTATGAACTAAGGAAAATAAGGCCCCATAAAGATATATGCTTTGTCCAAGGTCTCACTAGAACTAAGACTAGAAACACATTGTCACCATGCCTAGAACCAATATTCTCTTCATTTTACCACAAGTGGCCTTTCAACCTACAAAGATCCCTGCTCTTCCAACAAAATAACCTTTACAAAGTAGCTTTTATTCCCATATAAAAGTTGAAAATTCTAAAACTAAAAGCATCTCACCAACAATAACCAACTAGAAAACAGAAAGAATGATGACAATAGCAAATACAAATCAAAGGTACCTAAAACAAATCCAGCAATAACATACAAGGCTCTTGTGGTGGGGATCTTAAAGGACATAAGGACAACCTGAATAAATGGGATATCACAAAGATATCTTCACTACAGTCAAATTAAAAATAAAAACCTGTCTTAGAAAACAAAGTAGAAAAACAAGTCACAGACTGTGAAAAGACAAATGCACCCCAGGTAAATAAGATTAGGAACCAGACTATCAAAAGAAACAACACAAATCCAGAAGAAAAAGAAACAGCCCAACAGAAAATGGACAAAGAACAGATAAGAAAATCAGATGGTTCAAAAATACATGAAAAATATGGTCAACTTACAAAATTAGGAAAATGTGATTAATGTAATTAATAAATTTAAAAAAATTTAAATGTTCTATTTTAAAACTATCAGATAGCCAAAAATAATTTTTAAAAATTCAAATGAAACCAAGTTTTGACAAGAATGTTAAGAAAGAACTGGATGCACATATCTTACAATTTAATAATTCTACACCAGGTACATGCGCTAGAAAATATGCCATTTGTCCATAAAAACATGCAGTGAAAAAGTCACAGCCTGAACACTCACCAGTAGGAGAATGGATAAGTAAATAGTTGTATATTCATACAATACTATAAAGGAGTTAAAAATAAATGAACTAGCTGCTGCTGCTGCTAAGTCACTTCAGTCGTGTCCAACTCTGTGCGACCCCATAGACAGAAGCCCACCAGATTTCCCCGTCCCTGGGATTCTCCAGGCAAGAACACTGGGATGGGTTATCATTTCCTTCTCCAATGCATGAAAGTGAAAAGTGAGAGGGAAGTTGCTCAGTCGTGTCTGACTCTTAGCGATCCCATGGACTGCAGCCTACTAGGTTCCTCCATCCATCGGATTTTCTAGGCAAGAGTACTGGAGTGGGGTGCCATTGCCCTCTCCAAAATGAACTACAGTGCCACATAATTACTTGTATAAATCTCAAAAATAAATTAAGTGAAACCAGCAAGGTGAGTAAGAAACCATAAAGTTTGATATCATTTTATAAAAAGGTTAGAAGCCTGAAAGCAATATCATATCATGTAACATACATATGAAAAGTGTTAGTCACTAGGTCATGTCTGACACTTTGTGACCCTGTGGGCTGTAACCTCCCAGGCTCCTCTGTCCATGGGATTCTCCATGTACTGGAATGGGTTGCCATTTCCTTCTTCAGGGGATATTCTTGACCCAGGGATCAAACATGGGTCTCTTGCATTGCAGGTGGATTCTTTACCATCTGAGTTGCCAGGGAAGCTATATATATGACTAATACCTGAATATGGCATGTGGGTATAAACTTTGATGACTAAAACCATATGCAGGTTACTAGTTACCTCTAGAAAGTAAAGAAAGAGGAATTATATTAGGGAGGGACAGGTAGAGCTTAATATCTGATAAAGCTGAGTGGTAAGTATATCACTGTATGTTCTATTTTTCTCTATGCCATTAAAACAGCTCAAAATAGTTAACTGAATTTTTCATGTACTCACTGGATTTCTATTAAAGGGTAAAGAAGATGATATTTACCTTGCGGTGATATGGGAGCTGCCTGATGTTGTGCCTGTCCTACAAAGTGGGAATCGTATTGTGCATCTAAGGGTGTCTACTAAAGAAAGGAGCATGGCTATTCCCTTCCCAGATGTAGAGCTGATAGTTGAGAAAAACTTTTCTCAGCGTGTTGGTGTAAGTTTCTTCTTGAAATTTTTTCCTTTATATTATGAAAAATTACAAACACATACAAAAGTAGAGAAAATAATACAATGTATTTTCATGTACTGTTAGCCAGCTTCAAAAAGTATCTGTTACGGCCAATTTTTTTCCTCATTATTTCTACCACTTCCTCATGACCACTGTCAATGGATGGATTATTTTGAAGCAAGTCCTCAACATTGTGTAACTTTATCCCTAAATATTTCAGTATGTATCTCTAAACAGTAATGACTCAAAAATAGAACAATGGTACCAGTATTTTATCAAATATTTTCTAAGATAATTTATAAGACATCTTTAATATAATCACATCACAGTTTCCAATTTTCCCAGATCTTCTCATACAATATATACTTCTTACAGTTTGTTTCAACCAGAATCCAATCAAGGCCCATTTGTTGCATTTGGTTGATGTCTCTTTAAAGCTGTAATCATCTTTCCCTATCTTTTTTCCCCTTGTAATTCATTTCTTAACGATACTAGACAATTGGTGCCTGGTTTCTCATTTTCCAGATTTTGCTGACTGCACCCTTGTGGTAAATTGAAGAGGTTCTTTTTTACTTCGTTTAATCTGATAATTATATCTGGTGCATACAGCTTTGATTAAAAAAAAAAAGACTCTATACTACATGGAGGTCACTATAGTACACGTGTCATTACCTCCATCAAAGTTCACATAATTTTTTTTAGGGGGAGGGATGTCAGCAGCCATTAATGATCACTACCTAGGTTTATTATTTCATTCAGAGTTGCCATTTTACCTTACTCTGATTAATTTGTTAGCTGGAATGTGTCTCTAAGCAAAAACTATGATCAACTATTTAGTTGAGGTACAGTTCAGACAGGAAATCAAAGTAACTGACTGACTGTTTTCTTGCATTTATCAGTTTTCAAAGTAAGAAACTGGTTTTCTAGCATCCTACAAAAGTGGTCAGTGCATTTTATTTGTTTAGTATCATTATCAGATCACAAATTCTTGATGTGTTTCAGTCTACTGCATTATTGATTAATTCTTAAATTGTCCCATCTCAAGCTAGTTGGACACTTCAGGTTTCTGAGTTCTTTTGATATGACCCTAGTAGTTCTGGATAAGTTTCAGGTATGACAAGTTTTCAGATTAAATATTTTTAAGTACATGCATCATTTGTCTATTCTTTGTTTATATTTCTATCTAGATTTTTCTTTTTTCTAATGTATTAAAAAGCTCTTTATATATTAGGAATATAAGAATATACACATATATGTAAAATGATTAGGAATATGTATTAGGAATATCAGTCCTCTGTGAGAGAAGTTTCAAATATTTTTTCCCATTTTCTTATTTGTGTTTTCACTTTGTGTATGGTCACTTTTGCCATGGCAATGCTAATTTCTGAGCAGCTTGGTGTAGATGAGGTTTCAACAGTTTTATTAGAAACTACTCTTGAAAATAATCACAGTTATTCTTTCAGCTCCACTCAGGGAGTCCATTAGCATTTCATGTTTTCATCTATCTGAAAATAGCTAGGTTGTTTTAACGTCTCCTAGATTTCGACAAGAAGGGTAAGTTTGGGATCATGTCAAGAGGTCACAAAATTGTTGTTCACATTTTCTGGCTAATTATTATTTCACCATGTTTACATTATATGATTTTAATTAGATTTTCCAATATCAGTTAATAAAATTTCAACTTTTTGTTTTCAGCTTTTATTTTTTAAGCTTCTTATATTGCTCTGGTGATATCACTTATTGATATCTGGTTAATTTTTTTCTTGCTGTCCTAAATATTGTTTAAAAAATCTAAATAAGGAAAATATATCATCAGACTATTTCTGTTACAGGATATTCTCCGATTTTCAAAATTGTAAGTAGATTGAAAGAAACCAATATTGTTTTCCACACACAGATAAAAAGAAGTATCTCCTGACAAGTCCTTAGTAGTACATCCTTAGAGTTACAGAACCAGGGTCCGTAACGCCCTAATTTAGGATCCTTGAATTCTCTGTCCATGGGTGGACTTCCAGGGGTGTAAAAAGTCTTTGTAATTATAAAATCTCTTTTCTGAATAGTGTATGGTTCATAGGTTTTTCTTTCTCAACATTTCATTATGAAAAATTTCACAAATATAGAACAACTGGCAGCTTTATATAATGAGCACCTATAAAACCCTTCACTTAAAATTTACTCTTTACAAATATTTTGCAATATTTGCTTCATTGCATATGTAGTTACATATTCATCCCCTACTCACTCTTCAATACTCCTTGTTTTTAAAATGTATTTCAAAGTAAGATGATGATATCAGTACATATCATCCCCAGACACATTCAGTATATGTATCTTCAAGTAGAATTTACTATTTATGTTTTTTTAGTAAAATTTAAAAATAATAAAATGCACAGAATTCAAGTGTGCTATTCAATGAATTTGAATAGGAATATATTCAAAACACAATCCAAACCCCATCAAGATAAAACACACTTTTATACCCCTGCCAATCAATACTTGCCCCTCACTCAAGACAACTACAGCTCTAATTTTTTTTAGATTTGTTTTTCCTTCTTCTAGAATGCTATGTAAGTTGAATCACACAGTATATACTAAAATATTCTTTAGTGGGTTTTTAAGACTTTTGTATGTCACTGCATGTATTTTTAATGAGCACCTACTAGGTATCCTGTCCCAGGGGTCATTAACTTACTGAGCTCACTGGGCAGGATGTGGGTTTCATGCCACCATTGTTTTATTGTTTTAGGGCATCTGTATAGTCAAAGCTGTAGTTTTTCCAGTAGTCATGTACAGATGTGAGAACTGGGCCATAAAGAAGGCTGAGCGCCAAAGAACTGATGCTTTTGAATAGCCATGCTAGAGAAGACTCTTGCGAGTCCCTTAGACTGCAAGATCAAACCAGTTGATCTGAAAGGAAATCAACCCTAAATATTCATTGGAAGGACTGTTGCTTAAGCAGAAGATCTAATACTTTGGCCGTCTGATGTGCAGAGCCGACTCATTGGAAAAGACCCTGATTCTGGGAAAGATTGAAGGCAAAAGGAGAAGGGGGCGGTAGAGGATGAGATGGTTAGATAGCATCACCAACTGAATGGACATGAATCTGAGTAAACTCTAGGAGATAGTGGAGGAGAGAGGAGTCTGGTGTGCTGCAGTCCATGGGGTCACAAAGAGTCAGACATGACTTAGCAAATGAACAACGAAAAATGACTGATAAACTGAAAGACATGCTATCTTTCCCCAGAACTCTCAAAACAAAACTCTAATGGAAAATCTGATGACTTCATCCAGATCAACAGGAATTAACATTATGGGATCAGATGAACTGATAAACATGGTTTATAACTTTATGGCTTTTTGGAAAATACACTAGTTTTAATCTTTGTTTTCCAAAAGAGGTTTCCTCTTATGCTATAACTTACAACAAAGTTGATAAGGTATAGCTTTGTAAACAAAGATGTAATCATTGTTTTAATCTGTTCTTCATTTCCAAATGTGTTTTGTGCCTCCATGCTGCCCTATGACTTTGTTAATATTACTAGCTGTATTACTTATATCCTGTCTATTTCATAAGGTTGTTGTCTCTTACTGTACCCAACTTATAACTAGGCCCTGTGACAAAACTAATGATGGCTAAACATTTTGAGGAAATAGATCACATTTATGACACATAAAATAATTCTAATAGTGTGATTCTAGGTACGGAAAGAAGCAATAAGGTGAAAACATTTCCTGGATCATAATGGACTAGTAAGACAGAGGATCCAGAGAATCTTTAATTATCAACAGAACCTAATCCAGAAATTAACATCCAAAGTGGCATATCAACAAAAATTTTTGCCAAATCTAAAAAGAATGTCCTAGCACCATGGGACAAAAATTGGTCATGAAATGTCTCCCAGGTATTGCTCAAACTTTGGACCAAGGTGAAGAACTGAGAAATAAAATATTATCTGCCATATCAGTAAAAAAAGATATCACAGTCATCAGTGATTGTAGCCAACTCTGACGGTGAGCTGGTAAGTCCTGAGGGAACTCAGGAAGGAAACGAAGAATACTTACCATCTAGCAGCCATCAGACTGCAGCCACTTCTGATGGTGAGCCCTGAGGGAACTCAGGATGTGAAAACAGGATACTGGCCCCAGATAGCTGAGGTGCATATCAAAGGAATGAACAGAGCCCAGACTCTTGCATCTTCTCATATATAGAAAAGTGTTAAATTCCTTAAATTGAGTTTTCTTTTATTAACTGTAATCTTTTGTGTCCTTTGTTGGATAATTCCTATATATCCTAGCTTCCTCCTCACTTCCTTGGAGCAGTTTCCCCAGGATTACTTAAGATGCTATCTCCTGGACATCTGTCAAACAAAACATAAATTCTCAAAAAAAAAAAAAAATTGTATGTAATTAACATTTTATCTGAATTAACAGTTATCTGAATGCTTGAATTTTATTAAAAATTTCTCTGGGTTTACTGACATTCTGTTTAACTATATATCCCAAGAACCTAACATAGTAGGTATCAAAAAATACTTGAGGCAAGACAACTGAAATATATCAAATAGCACTGGCAAAAGAAGTCCCTAGTGATATTTAGAAAAAGCTTTCATAGAGTAGCATGGAGCAGAAGCTAGGCCATGGGTGAAAGGAAGGTCAGCAAGTTAGAAGAGCTAATATAGGATATTCTTTCAAGAAGTTTGAAGAGAAGAGAAAGATGGGAAGGTAATTTAATGGTTGATAGTTTAGGCTGAAGGAAGAAGACAACAGATGAGTATATTTTTTCTTGCTTTATTAAATTCTACAAATTAAAGTATTTTATGCCAAAATAATTTAGATTTTACTAAATTTCATGCTTTAGGATTTAAATATATACTTTTTTTGGTTTAAGTTAATGAGAGAGCAAAGTATACACATTGTCTTTGCACGGTGCTTAGATACTGTGTTCATGATGGTCACTGGGTCTGTTTCTTTCCCTCTTCAGAATCCTGCTGTTAGTATAGAAGTGAACTGCATCGATCTATTACAAACAGAAGGATATAATTTGATAGCTGCTGGAACCTTAAATGGTGTGATCATCTTATGGAATTTTGTAACATCAACTGTCAAAGAAGTGTGAGTTGAATTGTTTCCTTAAATACTATATTCATTTCCTTAAAAAGCTGCACTGCAGAAGAGTCAAAGTAACATTCATTACTTAAAAAAAAAAAAAAAGCAATACATAAAAGTGATGATAATTTTCTCAAGGAGCCTTTCCTGGAGGTTATCTTTATAAGCAGGGTATGTACTAAGTGTTTAAATCTCATAATGATATGAATAAAGTAAACCTTTATTATTTGTATTCCCAAGTGCTTTTACATTTACTCTTCTTGAGTATGTACTAGAGTATGTACTTTATGTACAAAGAGTATGTACTAAAGTTAGTATATGCTTTCCATGTATAATCTTGTCCAAATACATAACTTTAACAAATATTTAAAATATGTAGTAATTTTAAACAATAATCTAAGAGTTTCAAGCACACATATCCAATTGCCTATTAGCAATTACCATATGGATGACTAACAAGACCCTTAAAGTCCCCCATGCCCAAGATTTCCTCCCAATCTACCGTCCCCCATCTTGTCTGGTATTCCCAGTGACACCAGCGTCAAATGGTGAGAGGTAATTAAGATGGGTTTTCCTTCTCATTCACCACTCCAACACATCCAGTTTATTGGGGTGGTCAAAAAGTTCTTTTGGGTTTTTCCATAAGCTCTTATGGAAAAAGAGCTCCACCCAATACTACAGGGCAGTACTAACAAGGGCATTACATATTCAATTCTACATCTCAACCAACTAGATTTGCTCTGTTCCACAAAATTTACCCTCCCCTGGAAATCTAGTTCTAAATATGCTTACCATTGGTTATAAGGGATATAATTTAACATTGTATTATTTGTTATGGATGGGTTAAAAATAATAACCTTTCCTCAGTTGTGTAATTGGGCTCTAAGTAAGGGCCGTATATCACCCTATATCTAGAGAGTTTCTAAAGTTGTACTTCAAGGTATAAGATGGCCAAGAACCTTAACAATGAATTAAAAATAAAATCAATTCTATTTAAGCATTTGGGGGAAGGAAAGAGGTATAAAGGAGAAGAGAGTCAGAGAAGACAGGGGAAAAGAAGAAGAAAAAGTGAAAGAAATCTCTGCCTCTCCTAGCTACAGTACCTGCATATGTCTTCCTGGACTCTATGCCCCTTTTCAGTCCATGTCAGAGTTTTTACTTTTAGCCAAGTTTTGGGAGGAAATATTCCTTTCTTTTTGGGACTCTGGGTATGCTTTTCTTTGAACTTTAAGCTGAAGTAGCTGTTTCTGCAAACCCCTCCTCTTTACCTCAGCCCAGGGTCTGCTGGGCCCTGCCCCTAGAATTCCTGTCATCCTTCAGTTCCTTTCCTCCAATCCTTGCTTTTCTCACAGACTGTATACGTGTCACTTTATTCCTAAATAATAACACCACACAATTCCTCATCTTCTTATTAATACGGTTTTCACACTGTGTCAGCTTATGTATGACTCACTATTTTGGGAAAGCAGCTACTAGACTAAAAATGCAAAGACCATAACCTACTGCCACAGCTTAAAAGAGATTGCAGCTCCCCTGAGAATATTCCCAGTTCAAAGGTGGAGATTCTTCTTGAATCTATTCTTGAAGGGCTAGGCAGTTTGCCAAGGAATGCATGCAAATCCAGCACCCAAAGAAGAATAACTGACTACAATGGGTCATACAGTGTCCTCTTCCCACAAAAAGGTGATTATATTAAAACAATTGATTTAGAATCACTGGAGTATTTTGCAAAACATATAATTTAACTGTCCAAAGTAATCCAGGTCCAGTTTAAAGACTCTAAAGTTAAGGATGGCCATCTCTACCTCTACCTCAAACTTTGTCTAACAGCCCTTCACCAGTCAGGAGAAATAGTCCTTCTTTTTCTGTTCCAAGTCCTATGCTTTTTTGAGGGTGCAAACTAGAAATTGTTATTGCTAATGAATAATCCACTTTACCATGCAGTTCACTTGCGGAGCAGAAATACATAAAAAGTTGGAGCTCAACAAGTCATCAAATTTGCAGTCTCCTCCTTTGAGCTTGGTTCACTCCCCAGCAGGTCCTTCATCACTTGTCCATCCAAATTAGGAGAGGTAATTTTCACTAAAGGAAAAAGAACGGTTTGTTACAACATCTATTTCCTATAAGGAATATCAAACATGGCTTTAAAAGCCTACTATGAAGTGCCAGGGCAGATGGTGGGGGACCAGCCTTCTGCTTCCATGAAACTACCTAGGAAGGTATTTTTGGGAATCTGAGTCAATTGGAGACTGGAGCAGGAAGAATAGTGTGATTACTGAATTACCTGCTTTCCTTTTCCACTTAATTATAAGGTGCTTGAGGGTAGTAACTACATTTTATTCTAATTTCTCACTGTACTTATTCAAAGAGTAGAAATCTATTCTTTAAACTGTATGAAACTTCCAGGAGGTTGTATAAGTTCACTCTCTGAACTAATAGACAAACTGATTGAATTAAAAGACTTCTAAACACTAAAAGATCATGTTGTTATATAGATGTTTATTAAGAAAGAATTCAAATGCTATACTTTTGGGTTTTCTCTCCATGTTCAATGATAATCAACATTTCAGGAGTTGATTACCTCTGCGTGGAATATATAATAATGTACGTTACCTTATTTGTAAATTTTTATCTTGTGAATGTATGCTTATTCCTAGGTATAGACCAGAAGATTGCTTCACTATAGACCCTGATTTGGACCCTAAACGCTTTAGAATTAATGACATACTATTTCTCTTTCGTAATCCTGAATGTGTAAGGTAACTCAGCACTTACTGATCAAGAAATACTGTCTGGGACTTAAGTGGATGATATAAAAAGAGTTCTCCTCATCCCAGCATTTAGGAAGGTACAATTGAGAGAAGGGTCTTCCCAGGTGGCACTAGTGGTAAAGCTTCCACCTGACAATGCAAGAGATGCAGGAGATGCGGGTTCGATCCCTGGGGCCAGAAGATCCCCTGGAGGAGGAAGATGGCAACCCACTCTAGTATTGTTGCTTGAAAAATTCCATGGACAAGAGGAACCTGGTGGGCTACGGTCCACGGCTCACAAAGAGTCAGACACAACTGAATGACTGAGCACACACACACACAACTGAGGGGAGATATATTTGGACTGACATACTTGGCTTCAGCTTTCTTCCCTATTACTGTTTTTGTAAATGGGTGGCCCTAGGGGGATCTAATTGCCGTGTGGTTATCCAGTTTCCCCTTACCATTTCAGTCCCACGGCAGAGAGGAAAACTGCTCACTTGACCCCACTTGCAGCTAAAATACAACTCTATCAGCACTGATATAAAGCAGAAAAAAAAAGATTTATAGGGAAAATATGAAAGATCATATGGAAGCAGGTTTCATATGACATCCGCTATAACTGAGCAATCATCATCCATTCCAAGACAGCAGGGGATTTTTTTTTTTTTTTAAGTTTAAGAAAAGGTGTTTTTCCTATTTATATTTGCCTGAGAGCTCTGATTTCAATAGGCAACGAAAAACACATCTCTGGAGAGAAATCAAAGGCTTCTGTACTATCTCATCATCCAGAAGTGAGCCAGAATATAACATCTTCCTTACTCCTTGACTTGAAATGTTCTGAGAATATTTTGAGGACCTCATCTGTATATATCTGCACCAGAACACTAAGCCAGTTTTCAGCCCATTGTAGCAGAATTAGAAACTGTAGAGCAGAAGTTACTAGGTTTTCCAAGCCTCCTCACAGCCACCTCACTCCTCACCATTTCAGTGTCAGAGCCTCTGGGACTAAATGTAGCCTTAACAGTGGGAAAGAACAGATTTTTATTTCCTACACCTGAGCAGTATCCACACTAAAATCCAGAGATGCTAAAAAAAAAAAGTAACCAGCTTAAATTAAAACAGAGGAGAGCACCTTCTGAGTATGAAAAAATATCTTAACTTTTCCTCCTTGGGCTTCCTCCCTCTCCTTATAGGAGATCAAGTCAGGATTCTATATGTTCTTCATCCCAGTGTGATTCTAGCAAGGGTCCACAGAGTAGCAAGGTAAGCAAGAGAAAAGGAGAGTGTGCCTTCCTGTTATTGCCAATGTTGGCTCAATAATTTGTTGCACGTAGTAGGTAAAATCTTTTTTGTTTTCCCTAAAAAGCAATGTCTAAACTGTTTTTATCTTTTTTCCCACTATTTTTCAAGGCTTTCCTATATGCAATAATAAATAAATAAATTTATTTATTTCATGAATAAAATAAATTACATAGGCTATTTTTATGTTCATTAAATAATAATTTTAGACTATCTCTTTTGCTAAAAAGTATTATATACATTTCACAGAGGAAAGAGACAGCATGTGATTATGTTACAACACAATGTAATGAAATGGTTTTCAAACTGTGTTCTTGGTTTCATATTTTATATTTTTTATACATTTTTATTTCTAGTTAAGATTTTGTTTGAAGGAAAGTTTTCACTGTATAAATTATTTTAAAAGCACTAGCATAGTGGAAATAATCAGCTTGTAAGGATGTGTCAAACAGACTTGTACTTAAATCCAAGCTTTAGAGATGTCACTTAACCTTTGAGTTTCCATTTCTTCAGCAATACAAAAAGGGAATAGTAGAACCTAACTGGTATGGTTGTTAATGGAATTAGAGACATTATACACCAAGAATGTAGCAAGCTCTAGGTATTTAATTACTCTCGTTATTATGCTACACTGGAGCCACTAGGAAAAGGCTGTGTTATAAATACCCTACTTATAAACATGAAAATCACTGCAATGCATCTTTTCAAAGAATTAATTGTAAAGTAACTTTAAAGTTAATGCTTGGAGATATAAATTTAACTATGACAAAAATCTATTCATTCAGTGTATCACATTTCCTTACAATACCATAAATATTCTCTTTTTCTCCCCGAATTCAGGGAAGCAAACAGAGCATACATGAGAGTGAGGTTAAAGGTTAGTATGAAATCACCTCCCTTTCTTCACTTCTTTGCCACAGGGAGTTTAGGTGAGACTACTTAGAATTAATGTATATTCTTTTTTGTGACTAAATGCTGAGGTGCTATAGGATTCAGTCATCTAAGAGGCAGAGTTTACATTATTATGATGCTTTTATAACTATGAACTTTAGATTTAAAAAATCCAAAGTACTACTGAGCTTCTTAGTCTCCAGCCTGCTGCCCTGAAGCTTATACTAGATTCATAAGCCTTTTTTGACTGTATAGGACTCATACTGGATGTATACCTAGTTTTAACTACCATGTACAGTACAGAGGCTTTTGTAATAGAACCCAAAATGAGCTCTTTTAGTTTTTTCCAGTAATACAGGATTCCATTTGTTAAAGGTTTTTTGTTCTCTGCACTGACTGAAGTTCTCTAAGATTTAAAAAAAAAATTTTTTTTTTAATTCTAGGGAAAAGAATGTGAGTTTTTTTTTTTTCTATTTTCCTACTTGCTTCCTCTTTTATATTCTATAAAATTTGAAATGCCAAGTACAACAAACACTGGTAACTCACTAATTTTCCAACAGGTGAGCAAACAGATGTTGCTGTGAGAGAGCAACAGCCAGTGGACAAAAAGCCTCCCGGAGGCACCAATGAAACAGATGCTCAACCACCACCTATCCTCGTCACTGCACATGAGGACGGACATCTCCGCTTGTGGACTATGGAGGTCAGGGCCTGTCATTTACCTGGAACAGCAAAGAACGGGAAAGATAAAAAGGATTATTGAATAAACCTTAGCCCCCTAAGGTTCGATATAGCATCTAATTTTATTAGTGTTCAATCTTCTAGCCAAATGGCTGGTTTTGCAGTCTACTCACTGAAAATACTACTCAAAAATTTAGGTCAATTTTGTAACTCAAAAGATCAAATCATCAAAACTGCTAAGACAACTACTGTATTTCCGATCTTTCTTTACATTGAGCTACAAATACATCCCACTATATATTTCATTGGATATTTAAATAATCAGTTCAGTCACTCAGTAGTGTCCAAGTCTTTGCAGCACCATGGACTGCAGCATACCAGGCCTCCCTGTCCATCAAAAACTCCCGGAGCTTACTCAAACTCATGTCCATCAAGTCGATGATGCCATCCAACCATCTCATCCTCTGTCATCCCCTTCTCCTCCCATCTTCAATCTTTCCCAATATCAGGGGTCTTTCCCAACGAGTCAGTTCTTCACATCAGCTGGCCAAAATATTGGAGTTTCAGCTTCAGCATTAGTCCTTCTGATGAATACTCAGGACTGATTTCCTTTAGGATGGACTGGTTGGATCTCCTTGCAGTCCAAGGGACTCTCAAGAGTCTTTTCCAACACAACAGTTCAAAAGCATCAATTCTTTGGTGCTCAGCTTTCTTTATAGTCCAACTCTCCCATCCATACATGACTACTGGATGGACCTTTGTTGGCAAAGTAATGTCTCTGCTTTTTAATATGCTGTCTAGGTGGGTCATAGCTTTTCTTCTAAGGAGCAAGCATTTTTAAATTTCATGGCTGCAGTCACCATCTGCAGTGATTTTGGAGCCAAAAAAATAAAATAAAATAAAATAAAGTCTGTCACTGTTTCCATTGTTTCCCCATCGACTTGCCATGAAGTAATGGAGATGAAGTCATGAAGATGGCAGAGTAGAAGGATGTGTGCTCATCCTCTCCTGTGAAAACTCCAAAATTACAACTCACTGCTGAACAACCATCAACAGGAGAACGTTGGATCCCACCAAAAAAAGATACCCAATGTCCAAGGGCATAGGAAAAGCCCCAGCAAGATTGTAGGAGGGGTGAAATCACATTTAGAATTGAACCCCTTACCTGCCAGAGACACTTGGAGGGTTCAAACAAACCTTGTGCACACCAGGGCTCAGAGACTCCACAGAGACTGAGCCAGAACTGTGTTTGACTGTATTCTGTGGAGACAGCAGTGGAGTGCATCAGGGGCAGGGGGTCTGGGTGCAGTCACTGTGGGTATGGCATAGGGCATAAGCCCTCTTGGAGAAGGTCACCATTAACCCCACCATAGAGCTGCCAGATCTTATGCAGGACTGGGGAAACAGACACTTGGAGGGCACAAATAAAACTTTGTGTACACTAGGACCCAGGAGAAAGGAGCAGTGATCCCACAAGAGACTGACCCAGATTTGCCCATGAGTGCCCAGGAGTCTCTGGTGGAGGTGTGGGTCAGTGGTAGCCTGCTGCAGGGTTGGGGGCACTGAGTCTAGCAATGCCTGCATGGGACCTTTTGAAGGAGGTCACCATTATCTTCAATATCTCCACCATAGTTTGGCCTCAGGTCAAACAACAGGGAAGGAATACAGCCCATCCATCAACACGAAATTAGATTAAAGATTTACTGAGCATGGCCCCGCCTATCCAGTCAGTTTCTCCCATCAGGAAGCTTCTATAAGCCTCTTATCCCTATCCCACAGAGGGCAGGCAGAATGAAAACCACAATCACAGAAAACTCACTGATCACATGGACCACAGCCTTGTCTAACTCAATGAAACTATGAGCCATGCCGTGTAGGGCCACCCAAGACAGATGAGTCATAGTGGAGAGTTTTGACAAAACATGGTCCACTGGAGAAGGGAATATCAAACCACTTCAGCATTCTTGCCTTGAGAACCCCGTGAAGAGTATGAAAAGGCAAAAAGATAGGACACTGAAAGATGAACTTCCCAGGCTGGTAGGTGCCCAATATGCTACTGGAGATCAGTGGAGAAATAACTCCAGAAAGAATGAAGAGATGGAGCCAAAGCAAAAACAACACCCAGTTGGGGATGTGACTGGTGATGGAAGTAAAGTCCAATGCTGTAAAGAGCAATATTGCATAGGAACCTGGAATGTTCAGTCCATGAATCAAGACAAATTGGAAGTGGTCAAACAGGAGATGGCAAGAGTGAACATTGACATTTTAGGAATCAGTGAACTAAAATGGACCAGAATGGGTGAATTTAACTCAGGTGACCATTGTATCTACCACTGTGGGCAAGAATCCCTTAGAAGAAATGGAGTAGACATCATTGTCAACAAAAGAGTCCGAAATGCAGTACTTGGATGCAATCTCAGAAACAGACAGAATGATCTCTTTGTTTCCAAGGCAAACCATTCACTATCACAGTAATGCAAGTCTATGCCCTGACCAATAATGCTGAAGAAGCTGAAGTTGAATGGTTCTGTGAAGACCTACAAGACCTTTTAGAACTAACACCGAAAAAAGATGTCCTTTTCAGTATAGGGGATTGGAATGCTAAAGTAGGAAGTCAAGAGATATCTGGAGTAACAGGCAAATTTGGCCTTGGAGTACAAAATGAAGCAGGTCAAAGGCTAACAGAGTTTTGCCAAGAGAACGCACTGGTCATAGCAAACACCCTCTTCCAACAACACAAGAGAAGACTCTACACATGGACATCACAGATGGTCAAAACCAAAATCAGATTGATTATACTCTTTGCAGCCAAAGATGGAAAAGCTCTACACAGTCAGCAAAAACAAGACCAGGAGCTGACTGTGGCTCAGATCATGAACTCCTTATTGCCAAATTCAGACTTAAATTGAAGAAAGTAGGGAAAACCACAAGACCATTCAGGTATGATCTAAACCAAATCCTTTATTATTATACAATAGAAGTGAGAAATAGATTCAAGGGATTAGATCTGATAGAGTCCCTGAAGAACTACGGATAGAGCTTAATGACATTGTACAGGAGGCAATGATCAAGACCATCCCCAAGAAAAAGAAACGCAAAAAGGTAAAATGGTTGTCTGAGGAAGCCTTACAAATAGCTGAGAAAAGAAAAGACATGAAAGGCAAAGGAGAAAAGGAAAGATATACCCATTTGAATGCAGAGTTCCAAAGAATAGCAAGGAGAGATAAGAAAGCCCTCCTCAATGATCAATGCAAAGAAATAAAGGAAAACAATAGAACAGGAAAGACTAGAGATCTCTTCAAGAAAATTAGAGATACCAAGGGAACATTTCATGCAAAGATGGGCACAATAAAGGACAGAAATGGTATGGGCCTAATAGAAGCAGGAGATATTAAAAAGAGGTGGCAAGAATACACAGAAGACTATACAAAAAAGATCTTCATGACTCAGATAACCAGGATGGTGTGATCACTCACCTAGAATCAGACATCCTGGAATGTGAAGTCAAGTGGGCCTTAGGAAGCATCACTATGAACAAAGCTAGTGGAGGTGATGGAATTCCAGCTGAGCTGCTTCAAATCTGAAAAGATGATGCTGTGAAAGTACTACACTCAATATGCCAGCAAATCTGGAAAACTCACCAGTGGCCACAGGACTGGAAAAGGTCAGTTTTCATTCCAAACCCAAAGAAAGGCACTGCCAAAGAATGCTCAAACTACTGCACAATTGCACTCAACTCACACTAGCAAAGTAATGCTCAAAATTCTCCAAGCCAGGCTTCAACAGTATGTGAACTGTGAACTTCCAGACATTCAAGCTGGATTTAGAAAAGGCAGAGGAACCAGAGATCAAATTGCAACATCTGTTGGATCATTGAAAAAGCAAGAGAGTTCCAGAAAAACATCTATTTCTGCTTTATTGACTATGCCAAAGCCTTTGACTGTGTGGATCACAATAAACTGTGGAAAATTCTGAAAGAGATGGGAATACCAGACCACCTGACCTGCCTCCTGAGAAATATGTATGCACATCAGGAATCACAGAACTGGACATGGAACAACAGACTGGTTCCAAATTGGGAAAGGCGTACATCAAGGCTGTATATTGTCACCGTGCTTATTTAACTTATATGCAGAATACATCATGGAAATGTCGGGCTGGATGAAGCACATGCTCCATCAAGCACATGGAATCAAGATTGCTAGGAGAAATATCAATAATCTCAGATACAGAGATGACACCACCCTTGTGGCAGAAAGTGAAGAACTAAAGAGCCTCTTGATGAAATGAAAGAGGAGAGTGAAAAAGTTGGCTTAAAACAGCATTCAGAAAACTAAGATATAAATAACATATAATATTAATGATGAATACATCATTAAACAGTGTAAGAACACTGAAATGTGGACTATACATGAAATTTTAGCTTTCCAAGCTACTGGAAGAAGTTATTACATTATATTGAGGGTCCTAAACACTTTACAATGAAGGGATAACTTTCATTTACTGAAAGACTTTGAATGATTTGGGGGTAGAAAGTAGGGCAGGGGGTTTGAAATGACAGAAGTAAGGATTTGAGTAGACTGATGATGGTGAACAGCAAGGGAGATGGCATCACTTATCGGATTCCTCTCTAGAGGGAAACTCAGAAAACAGCAAGTTTTGTATGGCAGATAGGTTCAACAACACAGGACAGCATACCGTCTGCTGTATAAAGCGTCCAACTGATCAGTTGATTCTAACTTATTAGTGAGAAACTCTTGATTCCTGGTGGCTCAGATGGTAAAGCATCTGCCTACAATGTGGGAGACCCAAGTACAATCCCTGGGTTGGGAAGATCTCCTGGAGAAGGAAATGGTAACCCACTCCAGTATTCTTGCCTGGAAAATCCCATGGATGGAGGAAACTGATAGGCTACCGTCCATGGGGTCACAAAGAGTCGGACACGACTGAGCGACTTCACTTTCTTGGTTTGAAAATGCTATGAAATACTGTAAACAATGATTTTCTCTGAGACGATCCAGGTATTGGAGCAGTGACATTTCGCCCTCCCCCCAAAATAGGTAAATAATAAAAGTGTGTGAACAATAGGAGGAGAAAATATCATATCCAACTAAATCTCAGGAAACAAGTATCAGATTCAAAATTTTTCTTCCTATGTTTTGACTTTTATTCTCCAAGTAAGTACAGAAATGTATATGAAAGTCAGTGATGACTTACACTAAGCACTGAAAAACAACCTGCCAAGTTTGAATCTCTTGCAATCTGTCTTGTACCAATATTCAAAAATAGATATTTCTGAAAGGACAAATACAACATTCTGGCTTAAAGTGAGTGAGAAACACTTAAATATGAAAATCATGTTTATTTAAAAGGAGAATATATCACTGGAAAGGGGTTGAGGAACTGCATGAAGAGGGTTATCGGAAGTGACAGAAAACAACCTCCAAGTATAGAGGTGATCTGCAGTTAAGAGTCTAGATGGTTATAGTTAACAGTTGACCCCACTTTTACTAATATTTAGTTTCAAGGAAATAAGTCCTTATCAGTTCAGTTCAGTTCAGTTGCTCAGTCGTGTCCGACTCTTTGCGACCCCATGAATCACAGCACACCAGGCCTCCCTGTCCATCACCAACTCCCGGAGTTCGCTCAAACTCATGTCCATCGAGTCAGTGATGCCATCCAGCCATCTCATCCTCTGTCATCCCCTTCTCCTCCTGCCCCCAATCCCTCCCAGCATCAGAGTCTTCTCCAATGAGTCAACTCTTCGTATGAGGTGGCCAAAGTATTGGAGTTTCAGCTTTAGCATCATTCCTTCCAAAGAACACCCAGGAATGATCTCCTTTAAGATGGACTGGTTGGACCTCCTTGCCATCCAAGGGACTCTCAAGAGTCTTATCCAACACCACAGTTCAAAAGCATCATAATTTCAAATTATTTTTATTATGAAGAAGAGAAATCATGTTAGAAGAGAAATCACGTTATAATTAGTATATAGCTCTTCGGATAAATTATCTATAAACTCAACTCCAATACTGATGTTTATATAATTTATTATCATATTTTATACAGGGAAGACTACTGAAAGATATTCTACCTTTCACAAAACATGCTGCCATTTCTCTGACATCGCTGTTCACTGATTCATGTGCAAGAATACTACTGACTGGAAATACGGGTAAGTCACTGCTGTTATGCAGTTGGCCACAGGTATCTTAACAACCTACATGATATAAAAATGGATATAGGATAACACTATGACATTTATTGAAACGGAAGGATACCCAAGCTGCCAAATAAACAGAAGAATGAAAGGATGTCAGGAGAACCTATTTCATTTATAGCTCTGTATTTAAGGCAAGACATATGATTTCTTCTGTCATTAAATTGGGTATAGGACTGTTGTTCCCCTCCTCAGTTGTGTCTGACTTTTTGCGACCCTGTGGACTGCAGCATGCCAGGCTTCCCTGTCCATCACCATCTCCCGGAGCTTGCTCAAAATCATGTCCATCGAGTCGGTGATGCCATCCAACCATCTCATCCTCTGTCATCCCCTTCTCCTGCCTTCAATCTTTCCCAGCATTAGGGTCTTTACTAATGAGTCAAGTCTTTACATCAATTGGCCAAAGTATCGGAATTTCAGCTTCAGCCATCAGTCCTTCCAATGAATATTCAGGATGGATTTCTTTTAGGATTGATTGGTTTGATCTCCTTGCTGTCCAAAGGACTCTCTCAAGAGTCTTCGCCAACACAACAGTTCAAAAACATCAATTCTTCAGCACTCAGCCATCTTTATGGACCAACTCTCACATCCATACATTACTGGAAAAACCACAGCTTTGACTAGATGAACATTTGATGGCAATGTAATATCTCTGCTTTTTAATACGCTGTCTAGGTTGGTCATACCTTTTCTTCCAAGGAGCAAACATCTTTTAATTTCATGGCTGCGATTTTGGAGCCCAAGAAAATAAGGTCTATCACTGTTTCCATTGCTTCCCCATCTATTTGCCATGAAGTGATGGGACTGGATGCCATGATCTTCATTTTTTGAATGTTGAGTCTTAAGCCAGCTTTTTCACTCTCCTCTTTCACTTTCATCAAGAGGCTCTTTAGTTCTTCTTCACTTTCCTACACAAGGATGGTGTCATCTGCATATCTGAGGTTATTGATATTTCTCCTGGCAATCTTGATTCCAGCTTGTGCTTCATCCAGCCCAGCATTTCCATGGTGTATTCTGCATAAAAGTTAAATAAGCAGGGTGACTACATACAGCCTTGATGTACACCTTTTCCGATTTGGAACCAGTCTGTTGTTCCATGTCCGGTTCTAACTGTTGCTTTTTGACCTGCATACAGGTTTCACAGGAGGCAGGTAAGGTGATAGAGTATTCCCATCTCTTGAAGAATTTTCCACAGTTTGTTGTGATCCATGCAGTCAAAGGCTTTAGTGTAGTCAAGCAGAAGTAGATGTTTTTCTGGGATTCTCTTGTTTTTCCAAAAGTTGTTGGCAATTTTATCTCTGGTTCTTGTGCCTTTTCTAAATCCAGCTTGAACACCTGGGAGTTCTTGGTTCACATACTGTTGAAGCCTGCTGCTGCTGCTAAGTCAGCATTACTTTGCTAGCATGTGAAATGAATGCAATTGTGGGGTAGTGTGAACATTCCTTGGCATTGCACTTCTTTAGGACTGGAATGAAAACTGACCTTTTCCAGTCCTGTGGCCACTGCTGAGTTTTCCAAATTTGCTGGCATATTGAGTGCAGCACTTTCATAGCATCATCTTTTCAGATTTGAAATAGCTCAGCTGGAATTCCATCATCTTTACTAGCTTGCTTGTACTGATTCTTCCTAAATCCCACTTGACTTTGTACTCCAGGATGTCTGGCTCTAGGTAAGTGGTCACACCATTGTGGTTATCTGGATCATTAGATTTTTTTTTTTTTTGTATAGTTCTTCTGTATATTCTTGCCACCTCTTCTTAATATCTGCTGTTTCTGTTAGGTCCATATCATTCTGTACTTTATTGTGCCATCTTTGCATGAAATGTTCCCTTGGTATCTCTAATTCTCTTTCCAACTCTACTGTTTTCCTCTATTTCTTTGCATTGTTCACTTAGGAAGGCTTTCTTATCTCTTCTTGCTATTCATTGGAATGCTGCATTCAGATGGGCATATCTTTCCTTTTCTCCTTTGTCTTTTGCTTCTCTTCTCTTCTCTTCTCACATATTTGTAAGGCCTCCTCAGACAACTATTTGGCCTTTTCACATTTCTTTTTCTTGGGGATGGTTTTGATCACCGCCTCCTATTCCATGCTATGAACCTCTGTCCATAGATCTTCAGGCACTCTGTCTATCAGATCTAATCCCTTGAATCTATTTGTCACCTCCACTGTATAAGGGATTTAAGTCATACCTGAGTGGCACAGTGGTTTTCTCTACTTTTCTTCAATTTAAGTCTAAATGTGACAATAAGGAGTTCATGATCTGAGTCACAGTCAGCTCCCAGTCTTGTTTTCATTGACTGTATAGTGACTCCATCTTCAGCTGCAAAGAATATACTCAATCTGATTTCGGTATTGACCATCTGGTGATGTCCATGTGTAGAGTCATCTTTTGTGTTGTTGGAAGAGGGTGTTTTCTATGACCAGTGTGTTCTCTTGGTAAAACTCTGTTAGCCTTTGCCCTGCTTCACTTAGTAATCCAAAGCCAAACTTGCCTGCTCCTCCAGGTATGTCTTGATTTCCTACTTTTGCATTCCAGTCTCCTATAATGAAAAGAATATCTTTTTTGGTGTTAGTTCTAGAAGGTCCTGTAGGTCTTCATAGAAGGTCTTCTTGTAGGTCTTCAACTTCAGCTTCTTCAGCATTATTGTTTGGGGTATAGACCTCGATTACTGTGATAGTAATCAAGGACATGAACAGAGATCATTGTGTCATTTTTGAGATTGCATCTAAGTACTGCACTTCAGACTCTTCTGCTGACTATGATGGCTACTCCATTTCTTCTAAGGGATTCTTGCCCACAGTAGTAGATATAATGGTAAGCTGAATTACATTTGTCCATTCCAGTCCATTTTAGTTCACTGATTCCTAAAATGTCAATGTTCACTCTTGCCATCTTCTGTTTGACCACTTCCAATTTGCCTTGATTCATCGACCTAACATTCCAGGTTCCTAAGCAATATTGTTCTTTACAGCATCAGACTTTACTTTCACAACAGGAGACATGCACATCTGGGTGTTCTTTCTGCTTTGGTACAGCCTCTTCATTCATTCTGGACCTATTTTTCCATTGATCTCCAGTAGCATATTGGGCACCTACCAACCTGGGAAGTTCATCTTTCAGTGTCACATCTTTTTTCCTTTTTACACTGTTCATGGACTTCTCAAGGGAAGAATGCTGAAGTGGTTTACCATTCCCTTCCCCAGTAGACCATGTTTTGTCAGAACTCTCCACCATGACCCATCCACCTTGGGTAGCCCTACATGGCATGGCTTATAATTCCTTTGATTTAGACAAGGCTGTGATCTATGTGATCAGTTTGGTTCACTTCCTGTGATTGTGGTTTTCACTCTCTCTCCCTCTGATGGATGAGGATTAGAGGCTTGTTGAAGCTTCATGGTAGGAAGGAATGGCTGTGGGGAAATCTGGGTCTTATTCTGGTGGGCAGGCCATAGTCAGTAAACCTTAAATGCAATTTTCTGCTGATGGGTGGGGCTGTGTTCCCTCCTTGTAGTTTTGGCTAATGGCATAATGGTGACCTCCTGCAAAGGGACTTATGTCAGCACGCCATGGCTCCATGAACTGTTTAGTTAGTGCCCCTGACCCCGCAGCAGGCCACTGTTGACCCATGCTCCACCAGAGACTCCTGGACACTCACAGGCAAGACTGGCTCAGTCTCTTGTGGGGTCACTGCTCCTTTCTCCGAGGTCCTGGTGAGCATAAGGTTTTGCTGTGCCCTCCAATAGTCTGCTTCCCCAGTCCTGTAGGATTTCTGTATAGGACTCCCATCCCCTTATTTGCATATTGGGAATAATGTAAAGATTTTATTTATAATCTTAAAAGGGTTATGTTGCATTGACCTTCATTCTAAAGGGAGTCATGCACGAGAAGAAAGGGATTATTTGTTCTTTATAGGGGACTTTTATTGTTATAACCAATATGAAAGTGAAAGTGAAGTCGCTCAGTCGTGTCCAACTCTTTGCGACCCCATAGACTGTAGCCTACCAGGCTCCTCTGTCCATGGGATTTTCCAGGACTGGAGTGGATTGCCATTTCCTTCTCCAGGGGATCTTCCCAACCCAGGGCTTGAACCTGGGTCTCCTGCATTGTAGACAGACACTTTACCATCTGAGCCACCAGGGAAGTCCATAACCAATATAGTTGGTCTTAATTTTTTCATGTAACACTATTTTTTTAATGCTTCCTTCCTATTTCCTCTCTTCTTTTGAATTAAGCCTAAGCTTTCTTTTCTTCTCTCAAGCTTAGCCTACCCTTCTTCTTATCACAGCCAACCCTTATTTTCTAATGTAATCTTGAGATCTGCATCCAGATATTGCTATTATACTAATATTTAAATTTTATGTCTCCTCTTTTAAAAACTAATTTTTCATTTCAAAGTTACCTTACAAAAGTCTCAATGTATTATTTTGTATTAACAATTACCTGAGTCTTCTGGAGATTGTAGAAAATAATTATTTATGTTTGCATTCAGTATTACCAGTAGATTTACAACATTTATTTAAAGCTATCTTTATTTAAATGAACTTATTTACAAAATAGAAACAGACTCACAGAGACAGAAAACAAACTTATGGTTACCAAACAGGAAAGTGGGGGAGGAGGGATAAATTAGGGTCAATATTGGAAAAGACTCTGATGCTGGGAGGGATTGGGGGAAGGAGGAGAAGGGGACAACAGAGGATGAGATGGCTGGATGGCATCACTGACTCGATGGACATGAGTCTGAGTGAACTCCGGGAGTTGGTGATGGACAGGGAGGCCTGGCATGCTGCGATTCATGGGGTCGCAAAGAGTTGGACACGACTGAGCGACTGAACTGAACTGAACTGAGGGCTTGAGATCATCAGATACAGACTACTATATATAAAACAGACAGGCAAGGTCCTACCGTAGAACACAGTATACAGTAATGGAGACAGTGACAGACTTTATTTCCTTGAGCTCCAAAATCACTGTGATGCTGACTGCAGCCATGAAAACAAAAGGTGCTTGCTCTTTGGAAGAAAAGCTATGACAAACCTAGACAATATATTCAAAAGCAAAGATATCACTTTACCGACAAAGGTCCATACAGTCAAAGCTATGGTTTTTTGAGTAGTTGAGTATGGATGTGCGACTGAACCATAAAGAAGGCTGAGCACTGAAGAACTGATGCTTTGAACTGTGGTGTTGGAGAAGACTCTTAAGAGAGTCCCGTGGACTGCAAGGAGAAAGAAAACCAGTTAATCCTAAAGGAAATCAATCCTGAAAATGCACTGGAAGGAGTGTTGCTGAAGCTGAAACTCCAATACTTTGGCCACCTGATGTGAAGACCCAACTCATTGGAAAAGACTCTGATGCTGTGAAAGATTGAAGGCAGAAGAGAAGGGGATGACAGAGGATGAGATGGCTGGATGGCATTACTGATTCAATGAACGTAAGTTCTTGCAGACTCCGGGAGATTGTGAAGGACAGGGAAGCCTGGTGTGCTGCAGTCCATGAGGCTGCAAAGAGTCAGACACAACTGAGTGACTGAACAACTGTATAGCACAGGGAAATATAATTCAACATCTTGCAGCAAACTATAATGGCAAATAATCTGAAAAAGGATATACGTATATAACTGAATCACCTTTCTGTCCACATCACACATTGTGAGATTTCATTTTGACACTGCCAACACGTAGCTTGCCACATTACTCCAATATCTGGTTTTCACTTGCAGACCACTTGTAATATCAATCTTCTGGCAGGCTTTAACTGGTCTATTAGTGCCTGGGGACACAGCTGGGTCTGTGGCTCCTTCCTGAATAGCACCATAAGGGGCTTCTTCAGCATACTCCATCTTCCACCCCCCACAAGCAGCTGCAGTCTCCCTGGAAACAAAAGCACTGGATCATCCTTTCCGACATTATTTACTGAATAGTTTAGTAGCTCTTTAATGTCATCAATTCCTATGATTTTTCCAGTCGACCCAACCATACATGCAAAACATGCAGTTTAAGGGTCTCACTTCCAGCTCCTATAGCTTTAGCTCCTTCATGCAGCTGATCAGACAGAAGTTCTAGTACATATGCATGCATATGTGGAGTACTAATTGTTGCTTGGAACCCCATAGATTGTGAAGAATCCATATAAAGGTTTTATTTTGCATAGTGGGAGCAGTCTGAGGCCAACATTACTTCAAATACTTTACCTTGAGGATTCCATTTTTGTGGAGGTTGTGGATTAGCTCTGAGGGGCTGGCATCACCAGATTTCTAGGCCATCGCTAAGAACACTTGGAACAGGTACAGAACCAGTGCAGCAATGGTGCCCTGGGGTGTCTCCAAAAGTGAGACCACCCCCCGCATGGTCACCACCCTGCTCGAGTCCCTGCTGTAGCTGCTACAGCGGCACTACACCTCTCAGATACTATTTTACTTACCATTTTAAATGCTTAAATCAAAACAACTTGATCAAAACAAGTCTGAGTAGTATTAATAATTACTTAGACAAGAGAATATCTAATTAAAAATGCCAATGTTTAAATTTCATGCAGAAGGACACGTTATCCTTTGCAATATCAGTTCCTTCTTGGAATCACCTCATGATGAAAAGGTAAGAACTTCAGTTTTAGTTTAATTAATGAATCAAGACATTTACTGAGCATTTCTCTGTGCCAAATGCCACAAAAGCTAGAAATACAGGACAAGACTACCTACTCTCAAGTCATATGTGATACTACTGAAACTTAAGCTATACAACAAGTAACAGTGGTCTACTGGAGAAAATAGGGGATGAATGAGTTGAGTGAGCAAACAAGCCGCTGGTCATTCTGCATCTGCTTCATGTTTTGACTTATTTGTTAGAGTCTGCCCAGAGCTTAAGAGCATCATACATCATGCAGTCCTCCAGTCATTGCCTTTATCTTATACAACTTCATAGAAGGAAGTTTCATAACCTTTCCTAGAAGCCCTGCCTGGTACCCAGACATTATTATTTTCAAGAAACTCTTCCCCTATAGTCTAAAATCATCCTTATGATTAAATATGTTATTCTATTTTTAGTGTTAATGCAATGTAAATGTCACCATCCTTAGTTGATAACCATTTAAATATGTACTTCCTGGGACTTCCCTGGCAGTCCAGTGGTTAAGATTCCATGCTCCCATCGCAAGGGGAGCAGGTTCAAACCCTGATTGGAGAACTAAGATACCAGATGCCTTGCAGCATGGCTAAAACAAACAAACAAAAAATGCACTTCTTGTGTGCGTGTGTGGATATGCCAATATATCTACATATATTATAAAAATTCAAAACTAATTAAAGACTACAGCAAGGAAGCACTATTTTATCATAGGCTTATTTCCCTGTAAGTTAATACTTCAAATCCAAAAGCCAAATAGTAGCTTAAACAGAAATGTTTTGTTTCTGGATTATAGGTATTGATATTAATGTATAGATACATAGATTAGGATGGGATTCTTTGCAGAGTGTTTTAGAATGCTTATTGTTTCAAACATTATCTCATTTGATCTACAGAGTTTTTGTTTCCAAGAACCCATTATAGCTTTTATAAAGTTCAGATACTTAGCTTCAGTATGACTGTCTTCAATTTGCAGAAGGGAAATCAGAAAGCAGCTTGCCTGGGATCACATCATAGTTAATGATGAAGACAGAGCCAGAATCGGGGTTCCTGTCCTCTAATCCAATGCTCTTTCCACATGTAATACATACCACCAGCAAATGGAAAGCACTAAGTTTCAACTTACTGTATCAACTATATGGCATGCTGTGATAGGAACAACAACAATCATATGCTTGAATCATGTGTGAGAAGAAGGTTATCTAATTGTTTTCTCTTATCTGTGATAATTATCAATATTCTCATATTAATTTTAGCAGATAAAAAATACAATTCAAAACCTACATTTTCACAAATGGACTTCCTACAAACTGGCAACTGAGACCTTTCAAAATTCAGAGAAAATATTTAAAACAAAGTTATGTGTTGATACTGAATTAGAATAATAGTGGGATTGATTTTTAAAAGCATTTTCACTAATTGAAAAGAAGAGGATCTATTTTAATAACATATCTAAATTCTTCCCTATCCAACCTCATTTCAACCTTCTCTTTATTTGAACAATGTGATTTTCCAGTTTGTATCTGGCTGCCTATTTATAAATGCACAATGGACTCTGGTCATAAAACGCCTCATTATTACATACACTAATATGTACCATGCATTAAACAAGATTCAGTTATGGATTACAACTACAGTGAAAACTTAATAAGTCAGTCTATAAATCAGAGGTTAATCTGGTTCTCTTGAGGCAATACTGTTTAAAAGATGATCCATGGAATACCAATAGTCTAAGAGATACACTAGTCAAAATCTATCTACATAAAGACAAATAATATATATTCACATGCTTACAGAAAAAAGTTTTATTCCATGTTTTTTTCTAATTACTCGTTGTAGTACACTAGGGGGAGTCATAAAATCAGTTTAATAAGTGGCAAGCAGTACTTTTGTGAGAATAGAAGAGAATGGAGTGGAATGAATATTGTGTTGGCCAAAAAGTGTGTTTGGGTTTTTCCATATCATTTTACGGAAAAAGCCAAACAAACCTTTTGGCCAACCCAATACAATTGAATAGAACAACAGATAGTATCAATTGTGCATTATACACAATATAGATTAAGTATCCTTTGTGAAGGATACTGAAACTTGTTTCAGATGCATGTGCAGGTACCACATGTGTTTACTGGGTCATGAAGTAAACTGTATTTCTTACTATAGATATGGTCCATATTAATGAAATCCTTGCCTTAAGAGAATTCCGTCCTGTGGCAGAGAAAGAACCTTCGGGCAACCAATGTTCTTGAAAAGCTTTGAGAAAATAAGTAGAAGGGGGTAGATTTTACCCTGGTTCTCTAAGAGTAGGGAACTGAATCAGAAGGTCAAGAAATATTGGAAGAATTGTGCCTAACTTACCATGTTAAAGTCTAAATGAATTTGGGTCTCATAGAACTCTGAGCTGCCAGAATTCTATCTCCCACATAGATAACCAGCAAGAAGTAAGGACTTAGTCTGGATTCATCAGTAACAGAGAAGGAACATGTTTTATGGGGATATAACTACAGAATAAGTCTCCCAATTGACAACTCTAGTCCACATGCTTTAAAATTGGCTGGAGCCAATTTAGAGGCTCTAAACTTGAGGATAAGTCACATCCTGAAGTGTCAAGATGTCTTTGCAAGAGAATGAGCTGGGTCCAATCCTTTTGTTAATTCTTTGTGGTATGTAAGTAACATATATATCCCTCAATCACCACCAACACCCCCCCTCCAAAACAAACAAAAAAACAATTAGCCAGGAATCTCTGGATAAAACTTGGAAATAGGAAAAGTCTTCTTGCCAATCTCCCCTTTGGTCGTCTTCTTTTAACTCTGCTTTCTCTTGCTTCTGATATATTATATGCAATATTACTATATTATATAGTCCCCCCACAACCCTTCTCCTAAAGATTTTCTTTCATCTAGTCTTCTACTAGTTTTCAACTAAATGAATTGCTAATCCTCAGTTAAATGATAAGCTGCTAAAGGTATAAGATATTTCCTGTCCCAGGGATATGCATAGATTAACAAATATCTAAAAATAGAATTTTTGGTACTTCAACAAGCAATAGAAGAGATAACTGGAGTGGGGATTTCACTGTCTTGTACAGATGTCTACACCATTCATTCATTAGCTTAGCTCTTTAATGATTAATGTTTTTGTTCAAGATTGTATTTGGATCGGTATGTACTTATTAAAGAGATATGCTTTATTGTTACTCTCTAGAAGTTCAAGCAGCTTCTTGCCTGGCGTGCTCATTCATTAGAAATTGTTCAAATAATCTATGTAGAAGAGAAACAAGTGGTACTTACTGCCTCCATCGATGGCTCAGTAAGGTATGGACCTTCATATTGCGAATTCAGGTTGTATGAGGTCAAGGATTTTAAGTTAAACTTTGAGCATATACCATAAGTGGAATCTTGATTAGCTGATTAAAACAAATAAAAGGTGGCACCAAAGGGCTTTGAGAAGGTAGTCACTAATTTGTAATTTTCCACACTCAAGAAAATGAGATGCCATGCTCATCGACACTAAAAGGTATACTTTAAATACAAGTGTTCTTGTAGACTTATTTCAAATCATTAAGCAATATGGGTAGCTCAGAGAGATAGACCCAAGCCCAGGGAAGACTACAGGATACACAGGATGAGAAGTCATTACAAAATAGAGGAAAGAACAACTAATGCTGAGAAAAGTGAAAGTGAAGTAATTGTTTCAATGAAAATGTAATTGACATTAAAAGTCTACTTGTTTTTGTGGTTCTTTTCTTCCTTGGTTGCTCCTCTTACTTCAGAGGGGTGAGCACAGTGCTACAATTGGAGCAAACAGAGATGGTTTACTAGGACGAAAGCCTCCCCTTAGGGTCAGCTTTTTTAAAAACTGAAGTTTTAAATAATAAATATTAGTTTCAGATTATAACACAATGACTCAATATATGTATATATTGCAAAAGGATCACCTTAATAAGTCAACACTTGTCACCATACATAGTAATAAAAAATTTTTTTCCCTTCTAATGAGGACTTTAGAGATCTACTACTTTGGAATTAATAACTATAGTGGCCATGGTCTACCAAACCTACTTGTTTTTAATTGCCTAGTGATGCTAAGTATACATACATAAAACGCTAAAAATACATACACACACATATATATATACACATAAAGAGAAAGGAAATTTCATGACCATTCTTGAGACAAATTGCTACATATAATTCAAACCATATTTCAAAAAGATACATGCAAGCCAGTGTTCATTGCAGCACTATTCACAATAGCCAGGACATGGAAGCAACCTAAACGTCCACTGACAAATAAAGAAGATGTAGTACACATTTACAACAGACTACTACTCAGCCATTAGAGAGAAGGAAATAGTGCCTTTTGCAGCAGTATGGATGGACCTAAAGATGGCCATACTAAGTCAAGTGGCACACAGAAAGACAAATACCATATGATATCACTTAAATGCAGAATCTTAAAAAAAAAATGATACAAATGAGCTTATTCACAAAACAGAAACAGACTCACATCTTAGAGGATGAATTTTTGGTTACCAGGGAGATGGGATAAATTGGGAATTTGCCATTGACATGTACATACTGCTCTACTCAAAATAGATAACCAACAAGGACCTAGTACATAGCACAAGGAACTAGGCCCGATACTCTGTAATAACCTGGGGAAAGAATTTGGAAGAGAATATATACATGTACATGTATAACGGAATCACTCTGTTTTATACTGAAACCAACACAACTTTTTAAATCAACTATACTTCAATATAAAATGAATGTTTAAAACATTACATTAAAAATCATGATAATGAATTGGCCTTTTAAGGGCATAAAAGTAGGTAAGATCAAGGGAGATAAAGAGGTTTCAAAGTGTTTTCAAGAGTTTAAACATAAGGAAGATGAAAAGGAAGAAATATTTTATGTTGTGTGAATGACCGTGGTCTGAAATTCAGAAGACCCTAGCCAGCTATGAGCTTGAGCCTGGTGATTCAGACAGGGACAAGACCATACAGCATGTAGCAGACACTGTTCAGGATTTGGATCTTCATCTTGAAATAAACAGCCACCAAAAAATATTAAGTGAGTGAGTAACATAATTAGTAGAGTTTATATATAGCTCAGACGGGAAAGAATCTGCCTGCAGTGCAAGAGCCCTGGGTTGGATCCCTGGATCGGGAAGATCCCCTGGAGAAGGGAATGGCTATCCACTCCAGTATTCTTGCCTGGAGAATTCCATGGGCAGAGGAGTTGAACGACTAACACTCATTTAATTTGAGATATGTTTTAAAAATAATAATGTGTGAGGTATGGATTTTGGAGCAGCAAAATTGGGAGCACAAAGACCAGTTAAATGTCACTGGTGAATACAGTGGTGTGAACGCAGGGAGTGGTAACAGTGCTAGGAATAAATATTTTGGATTTGAGAACTATCTAGGAGGCAAAATCCAGAAGACATAAACTTTAACTGAAAGAGAAGGTAAGAGATAGATGTCAAGTGATTCCAGGCATTATAAAAGTAGATGAATATTAGTGTCATTCATTGAGAAAAGAAGCACTAAAAAAGGAAAACATTTGAAATATGGAAAGATGAAAATCTTTCAGAAATACCGAGTTCAAGATGAATCTTTAGGATAAGATGTTATTTGAGGGCAAACAGAGCTGCTTTCTCTGTCAAAGAGATCTGTTGTTTTATTCATAGGAAAAATGAACTGACATGAAAATTACATTTAATTATTATAGGTGTTTTCCAAGACTCCGTCCCTTGAGTCTCTGCTCCAGTTGTCATCATAAGTGTTAATTGGGCATTATAATACACACACACACACACACACACACACACACTCCCCACACGTTACATGTGTGCACACCTCTATCATTTATAAGCTTTTCCTGCTCAAACCAGTTATCTATGGCATGGAGAAATTACTTTTACAATTCCTTCAAGTGAAGCTATCCCTAAATACTCAGTTCAAAAAACCTAGCTCTATTAACAGCTATCTCAGAATACAGTTCTTTTCACAAATAAGTCTTTCTGCTAATACTCACTGCCACTTCCTAAGTGTAAGTGAAAATCACTCAGTTGTCTCTGACTCTTTGCGATCCCATGAACTGAATGTAGCCCCTCAGGCTCATCTCTCCATGGAATTCTCCAGGCAAGCATACTGGAGGATGTTGCCATGCCCTTCTCCAGGGGATCTTCCCAACCCAGGGTTTGAACTCAGGTCTCCCACACTGCAGGCAGATTCTTTACCAACTGAGCCACCAGGGAAGCATTTAACACTCTAAATCTTGTTTGTCAAAAAGATTGATTTTATCAGAGGAAAAAGCATAATAAAGGCTTAGCTTTGGGACAGAGGCTAGAGAGGGGTAAAGATCCAAATCTATATCTGACTCCTAGAAAATCAGGCTCAGAGATGGGGTTAGTCATTTGGGAACACTGCACATGAAGCAGGAAACACCAGAAAACAAGACCAAAAATTACTTCAGTCCTTGCCTCCAGCACAATGAATTTAGAGTCGTCCTGAAGCCAGGCCCTCACCCCTCTAACTTCTGCGTTGAGAGGGCTTGTCAACTTCACTTTGGTCAAGTCTCTGGGAAGTCCATAAAAACATCTACGTAGCACTGGGGAATTAAAGTATGAAAGGAAGGGCACATTCTCAGGCCACTGTCAGGTGTGAGGACCCCTGACTGGATTCCTCTGTTTTACCTCCTCCTCAGTGCCTATCTCTTCGAACTGGGATACCACCTAGACTTTGTAGAATCTACTCTTAATCCATTTAGATTATTCTCCTCCTGGGTCACTGAGGTAGGCACATTATGATTGTTTCCATCACTTGCTATTTTGAGCTTGAAATCAAGACATAAATGGAAGATCTGTTGGACATTATTTTATTTGTGTCTTATTTCCCTAAGACATAGGACACATACTCTTGCTAATGACATTCTGTATGACTTTAAACCATGTGGGTTATTTAGAAGGACCTCTTGGAGTGAAATAATGCATATGTATAAAGAATCACTTCTTTTGCCACCTTATTCCAGAACTCAGTTGTAAAAAATAGTATGGCGTTTCCATAATAGTAGAAAATACAGATGGCGGTTGAAATGATTTTGGTAAGAGTGAAACCGTTAGTAGATGTCTCCTCCCATAAGTTCTGTTGATGCTGATACAGAAATTAGACAGCTGAGATATGGCCCATTCTACAGCCTAATTCAACAGACGAGTCAATTTAAGTTGAATGAGCACTACTATTTTGGGAAAAATCCATTTCTGGTCTTCTGGGTTTAATAAGTGGTTATCATAAGTATAGATTTAAAACAACATTTCCAAAATTGTTGTAGATTAGAATTCCAACTGGTAAAAATGTTTATGTTATGATTAGCTCCACATATTTAATAGGCAGAGTTCTGGACTCGAGTTTAAAATCCCTGCTGGGCCAAGAAAAATCTACATAAATGACCCAAACAGAGTAACTTCCACTGAATTCCAGTTACTTTCTTCTCTCTGCCTTTGCCTTTCCCCAGGCTCTGGCATGCCCTCAATGGTCATTACTGTGGATATTTTGGACAGCGCAGGACCTTTGAACTATCACAGACAAGTGATTTTATTTTGCCTTGTGATGTTACTGAATATCCCATAGGAATAAAAGAAGAAAGCAAATTCACAGAGAAGAAGCTAACATATGAATATCCTCTGGTATTTGACCGGCAAAGGTAAGAGCATTTGGGATTCTTTAGGTGAGCAGATGAAATTAAACTATATGATATTGTCATACTGTGCTGAACATGGAGAACTCAAAGATGAAAAGCCCAGAACTTTTCAGTAATTTTGCAACTGAGGGAAAGGGAGAAACAAGTAAACAAAAGCTATAATTTGGTATAATAGTACCTCTAAGAACATGAGTTCTAAAATAATCACAGAAGGGCAGACAGGATTTAATTGAACAAAGATCAAGGAGGCAACTGCCTAAGCATACACACTAAATAGTGAAAGACCATGTTATAGTCTTTCAAGGCTTGGAGTCCAGGGAGCAAGTAGTGACGATATAATATCTTGCATAATATAAAGCAAGAAAAGTCTATAGGGGCCAAAGCACAATAAGACTTTTAAGGCCCAACATAAGGGCCTTACAGAAATCACTATGATACAATACATAAGGGGAAGAGGAGGTCTGAAGAAAAAGATGGTGAATTTGGTTTTGGACAGGTTTAAGTCTGAGATGTTTGTGGGACTTCCAAGTGGAGATATTTAATGAGCAGACAGATCTGTCTGGAGCTCCCCAAAGAGGTCAGACCTATGGGTAAAGGTTTTGGTGTCATCAGCATAATAGGATTTTCAATCTGGGTAAGTCACTCAGGTCCTGTATACAGAGTGAGCAGAAACAGAAAACTGAGGAAGAAATCAAGAAATGGCCTGTAAAGAGCAGTCCAAGGAAGAGAAACCAGTGAAAAACACTAAGAAGGAATAGCCAATAGGTTGAAAGGAAAGCCAGAAACAAAGGGTGCAATGGAAATCAAGGGACGAGAGAGGAAGAAAAGTGAGAGGACATATTTGTAGAATGCGGCGGTGAAATCACATCGGACAACAGAAAAGCAAACAGTGGATCCTGCATGTCTGTCAGCTGAAGGGTCACTGATGATTCTAAGTTTCAAAGAGTGATGGGTAAAAATTGCATCATCATGGTTGAGAAATAAATGGGAGATGTGAGGTGATGACCGCATAGGTTACTTTGCTAGGAAGTCAAATAGCTGTAGGACTGAAGAAGAGTTTGTTTCATGAGTTTGCTTGTTTGTGAGGGAGACTTGAGCATGCTTATAGGCATAGGGAATGAAGAACAGTCCCCAGTAAAGAATAAAATACTGGTGAAAAGTTGTTTTATGCTTTTGCAAAGTTCAGTCCTGGTTTTGACTGTGGCTGAATATTTGTCATAATGGAAGTGACTAGTGCTCATCTGAGCTTTCAACATCAGCAAAGCCCAGCCCTAAATGGTAGATGTCTAAACGTCTAGCCCTCACAGAACTAGAATACCTAGACTGGTAATATCCAGCAGATCACTCCAGTATTCTTGGCCTTCTCTGATAGCTCAGCTGATAAAGAATCTGCCTGCAATGCAGGAGACCTGGGTTCAATCCCCTGGTTGGAGAGATCCCCTAGAGAAGGGAACGGCTACCCACTCCAGTATTCTGGCCTGGAGAATTCCTAGACTATCCATGGGGTCGCAAAGAGTCGGACACGACTAAGCGACTTTCACTCACTCATTCACTCACTCAGAACTGGAATATCTGACAAGATGAGTCCAAAGGGGAAAGAATCAGAGAGGACTGTCTAAGATAGAGTCTTTTAGGGAAATCCTGAGTAAGTCAAGGCTGGGCCATCATGTGGTCCAAAAGTCGGTAGAACAGTTGTAAACAGGAACTGAAGCTAAGACTCATAAGCCACACAGAACTTGGTTCAAAACAGAAACAGTTGGGGAACAATTAACGAGGGTTCCAAATGATTGCCAAACCACACTGAAGGGTTCAAGGCTTGTCTTAGCTGGGCAGTAAGGAGCACTGGGGAAGACATCTGGCTAAAATGTAAAAGTGTGACAGTAGAGCCAAGATTCATCAGGATGTGGCAAAGTTCACCAGGCAAAGTTGATAAGTCTCCTTGGGTAATTGCTGAGTCTTGAGAATCCATGTATCTTAGTACTTAAAACACTATATTCTGATTTGTTAATATGCATCTTATTTACTATTCTCTTGAGTTCCTTGAAGACTAGGAGCATGTTTTATGTATCTTTATATATCCAATTCTTAGTTCAGTGCTTAGCACATAGTAGGCACTCAAAATATACTGTGGAACAAATAATGATTAATGGAGAACTTTGAAGCAGAGGCGACAGATATAAATGATAGATACAAAGTATGAAACAGTATGATATATTTGGGATACGTTAAAGTAGGATATATGTTTACATTTAGAAGACATATGTTTACATTTTTAATACTTAGTTATGACTTTTAAAATATACACATAAGTAAGTTTTAAATATAATGGAAATTTGACCTGAGTCATATGAAAAAAAATCAAACATTAGTTTTATACCAGAGATTTCTGTTTTTGTTTTTTTTCCCCCCAATGGCTATTAATGAAGTTAACTTCATGGAATGTTGAGATTTAGTAGAAATCTTGGGATTTAGTAGAAATCTTGGTGATTTCTTTGGAGGGAACTCTGGGAAGTGAAATAAGAGTTAAGTGCAAAGGTCACATCATTAGGACTGGTGCCATGGGAGCCAGAGAATTTGGAGGCCCAGACAAAGGGCATGATGGATACTTGTTGAGTAGGCATAGGTATGTCCTTAACCATGTTTTTAATATGTGTGTGTATCTTTATATGCAGATGGCAAAAAATGAGCTCGATGTCTTTGCTCTTCAAACGTACACCTCCTAAGGCCTTTGAAGTGGAACATGATTTTAAGTTTTTCAAGTCTCTTTCTTCTCCTAAGGTAGCTTTAAAAAACAACAAAAAATATCACTTTGCTTTTGTTTTTCTGAATTTAATATGTCCAGTGTATTCGTTTCCTATTGCTGCTGTTACATGTCAATAGAAACTTGGTGGTTTAAACCATACAAGTTAGTTATTTCACAGTTCTGTAGAAGTCTGACTTGCGTCTCACTGGTGTCGCCAGAGTTGTGCCTCCTTCCGGAGCCCCTAGGCAGAATCTCATATTCCCGTTTGTGGTTCTCTTCCTTCACCTTCAAAGCCAGAAAATCCTATTCTTCTGTGATCTCGTCTCTCTGAACAGTTGGAAATGCTTTTAAAAATTCCTGTGGCTAGATTGGGCCCACGTGGATGATCCATCTCAAGTTGCTTAATGTTAGCCACATCTGCAAGGTCCCTTTTGCCAAATGAAGCAATATATTCACAGATTTGGGGTGGGAGGAATAGTGTGTGAATATCATTGGTTGCCATTATTCTGCCTATCACAGATAGAAAAACTTCTCTTTGCGCAGAATAGGAGAGAAATGTACATTGCAATTTATTCTATTTCAATTTCTAAAACTTCTAAAAAATGAATATAGCCTCTGAGCCTTTAGGCTAAGGTCTAAATGCTTTCAAGATGTGGTGCTGGAGAAGACTCTTGAGAGTCCTTGGGCTGCAAGGAGATCAAACCAGTTAATACTAAAGGAAATCAACCCTGAATATTCATTGGAAGGACTGATGCTAAAGCCACCTGATGCAGAGTCAACTCATTGGAAAAGACCTGATGCTGGGTAAGACTGAAGGCAAAAGGAGAAGAGGGTGTCAGAAGATGAGCTAGTTAGATAGCATCACCAGTGTCAAAAGATGAGCTGGTTAGATAGCATCACCAACTTGATGGACATGAATTTGAGCAAACTCTGGGAGATGGTGAAGGACAGGGTAGCCTGGCGTGCTGCAGTCCACGTGGTCACAAAGTGTGGGACACAGATTAGTGACTGAACATCATCACCACCACCAACTGGAAATAATTAAAATGGATTAATAAAAATGGATTTCTTCAAGATCTTCCACAATACAAACCAAATTTACCTCTGATTAAAACTTATCTCCCATTTCTAACCTATAGTTGTCTGACCCTCTATGCTGCTGCTGCTAAGTCACTTCAGTCGTGTCCAACTCTGTGCGACCCCATAGACGGCAGCCCACCAGGCTCCCTGTCCCTGGGATTCTCCAGGCAAGAACACTGGAGTGGGTTGCCATTTCCTTCTCCAATCTGATTCTCTATAAATCAGGCTAATTGTTTTTTCCTGAACATTTCTCTCAGTCTCCTGTTCGTACAGTCCACCTGGGCTACCTCTGCCATAACCATCATCTCTCTCTGTCAAAGTCCATCCCACTTTGCCACTGACAAAGTATTAGTATCCAGTATAGGAAAAAATCAATAATCAGAAAAGATGGTCCAGTTTAAAAAAGGGTCAAATACTTGGATACCTCACAAAAGAAAAAACAAACAATAAGTAACTGAAAAGATGCTCAGCCTCATTAGTAATCATGGAAGCACACATCAATAATATTATAAGATAGCATTTTATACCCACCAGATTGGCAAATATCAAAAAGTCTGACAATCGGTGTGCATTTAGAACAATCAGAACACTAATCTGCTGGTGGAAATAGTGTAAATTGCTAGAATCACTTTGGAAAATTATGTGACAGGCATTATCTAGTAAATTGAAAATAGGCATACTCTACCAAGTATCAACAGAAATTCCTAAATCACTTCATGGGAAATAGATGGGGAAACAGTGGAAACAGTATCAGACTTTATTTTTTTGGGCTCCAAAATCACTGCAGATGGTGACTGCAGCCATGAAATTAAAAGACTCTTACTCCTTGGAAGAAAAGTTATGACCAACCTAGATAGCATATTGAAAAGCAGAGACGTTACTTTGCCAACAAAGGTCCGTCTAGTCAAGGCTATGGTTTTTCCAGTGGTCATGTATGGATGTGAGAGTTGGACTGTGAAGAAAGCTGAGCACTGAAGAATTGATGCTTTTGAACTGTGGTGTTGGAGAAGACTCTTGAGAGTCCCTTGGACTGCAAGGAGATCCAAGCAGTCCATTCTAAAGGAGATCGGCCCTGGGTGTTCTTAGGAAGGAATGATGCTAAAGCTGAAACTCCAGTACTTTGGCCACCTCATACGAAGAGTTGACTCATTGGAAAAGACTCTGATGTTGGGAGGGATTGGGGGCAGGAGGAGAAGGGGACGACAGAGGATGAGATGGTTGGATGGCATCACCAATTCGACGGACGTGAGTTTGAGTGAACTCTGGGAGTTGGTGATGGACAAGGAGGTCGGGCGTGCTGTGATTCATGGGGTCGCAAAGAGTCGGACATGACTGAGCGACTGAACTGAACTGAACTGACTAAGTGTCAACAGAAATTCCTAAACATGTGTTTAGGAGGCAGGAACAAGACAGCTCATAGCAGTACTATTTGTCACAGCAAAAATCTGAAAGCAGCCTAAATGCTCATCAATAGTTTAACTGGTAACTAAATTATGGCCTATTTATAAATTAAAGTACTATGGAGCAGTAAAAATAAATGAACTCAAATAACACTTCCCTACACGGATGGATGTTTGAAACATACTACTGAATAAGACAAGTTGTGCATAGGAATATATACATAGTCATTTCATTTTGATAAAAATAGAGGAAAAGCAAAAGTAAACAAAATACTGTTTTGGCAAAAAGTTATATAAAAGGTAAAATTATATAAACAAAAGCAAGAGAGTTAAGAACACAACATTCAGATGGTCATTACGTTCGAGAGAAGATGAAAAGGACTGGGCACGGGACAGTGACAACCTCGAGTTGATGGCATTGTTCCAATTTGTAAAATGGAATATGTCATTTTTCACAGCATCAACTTCATGTTTGATAAGTATTTAACACTTTCCAAATGAAACCATTTTATAAACCCTCATTTTCTGTCCAAAGGGAACTCGGATAGCTTCGCCCAGAAGACTGGGTGACAGGCAAGAAAGAGACTGGCTGTGGAATGAAACAGACTTCAGTTTAATCTTAGGTGTTATTTTATCTTAACTAATAATCTAATCTCTCAAAGAGTTTTTTTGAGGATTAAATGAGAAAATGTATATGAGGTACATTGTAGGCATTCAATAAATGTTAATTCCACTTTCCCCAAAGGCCCCCATCTCTCCCTGTCTTGTGTCTCATAACAGGTTCACTTACCATGTTCTACACTGAAGTAGAACCATTGGTATACTGACTCTTACTTCTCCCCTCCACCAATAAATCATAAGCTCTTTATGGGCAAAGATACATGTATAGCACGTAACAAATGCTTGATCGTGTTGAACAGCACAACCTAAAAATAAAGATTGATATTCACATTTAATATTCTTTTCCAACTTGAAGTGGTAACTGTTAAAGTAATTTAACTGAAATGTTAAATAAATTTGGGGAAATCTTTAGAAAGGTTTTAAAGCTCTTGAAACAAATGAATGCACTCAATGTTATAAGGCTTGGCCTCTTCTTACCACATCTTTATCTTCTCAGTTGGTTGGTAAAATAACAAAGGTTTAATGCTTGATATAAAAATACATTTCAAGTAGGAATCTGATTTCTACTAGCAATTTTATTTTCCCCATTCCTTTTCATTCACAATTGTGTAAAATTTGTTCACTTCTTTTCATTTCTTTTTGACATATTGTTATTAGTAATAATAATACAATAGATTTAAATCTTACATTTGTAGCACCTTACTATATATGTTTTGTTCTCATAAGTTGTCAACAGGGAAAGACTTTGCTTAAGACCATGCAAATAATAAGTGGAAGAGTCAGAATTTGATTCCAGGAATTTTGCCACTGATATAAAGTGCCCTTTTCATTAAACATTCACTCCTCTCTTTGCAGATTCGAAAACATGCCTTGGAAGGTTTCATGACTGAAAACAGAGAGGCAGGGATTGTTTTTGGTTCTCTGCCCATATACAGGGTGAGTTGGAGGTATCTAGGACTAGAGTGATTCCAGAATAATTAGGGAATCTGGCATCTCATTCCTGACCTTAAGCAAGCAATCACATGAACCAAGCAGAAAGATGATTCCATAAACATGCTGAATCCAAAACCAGAGAAATCTTTGGGTTTCTGTGTCAGTGGCTTTGATCATTTTCTGTCATTCCACATTGAACAATACTACAGAGAAGTATTTCAGACTTTACCCTGGCTCTTCATCACCTATAGGATAAAACTAAATGCCTTTAGCCTGGCATCTCATGGTCTGACCTCCACCTGAACCGTATGACCCCATTTTCCACCATATTCTCCCATGTACACTACACTCCAGTGTGCTGACCTACCATTCCTTAAGCATCACTGCTCTTCCCTCTACTGTGACTTTGCCTGTGCTGCTCCTCTGCCAATAACTCCTCCACCCCTTGTTTCCCTCCAGATCCCTACTTCTCCTTCAAGTCTCCAACCCAGATAACCTCTGTTGTTTAATTAACCAAGAATAATAAACCAAAGACAAAACATTGCACCCTAATTTTAACTTATAATATTGTTTTATAAAATGTTACTTCTCTTTCCCAAGACCAGGTTGATAACCTCCTACAGGTATTAAACAGTTAAGCTATAGATGCTGCTAAGGGGAAAGCATCAGAATTAATAGTGGACTCCCGGGATGGTGGGTATGTTTTAAAGCAGTTGGACCTTCTCACTTCCTATCCCCCACCCCTGAATTCAAAATACAGAATTTATCACCTTAAGTATGTCTTATTCTTTATTTATGGCTCCTAGGTACCAAGCCCCACTAGTCTAAGATTCCTTCCACTAATTGGTTCAGAAGCACAAAGGGAATCTTCAGATGGCATTCATGGAAAGAAGAAGGGAAGCCATGTTCAACATGAAAAAGTGAGTTAGTACTTAGAATTCCACAATGTATACCATTTTGGTTTGGATTATTTCTTATTTCTGGGCCTAAAATTATCTCAGGTCTGACTCTGTCTACAAATATTCCAGGATGCATATGTTTTAGCTCAGTGAGAAGGAAAACATAAATTTCCAGGACAGACAGAAAAACCAAGCAGGATCTCTGAGCCTGGGCAAATTAACATCCTAGAGTTAATTTCAAACTTAGGTTCACTGACTAATTTTAAAAGCCAGGCAGTATGGCATGACATATCTGATGGCTGTGTAGCCATTCTTACTTTCTAATATTATTGTACCTGCAGGATGGAGCCAAGATAACAGTAAGTTTCTGGCTCACCAGCCAAGTCAAGGAGAATCTTTTCCATGTATTAGTAGGAAAACTAACAGAAAACTTTATAGCTAACATGGTATTTTTATAAATGATTCTTTGATTTTCACAAAGATCACAAAGAAAATATTATACATTCATCTTAGAACTGGGGGGAAAAAAAAGGAACCAAAAGGGTGATTAAAATGACTTACCAAAGATCATATAAAATTAAGTCATAACCTGAAGTCAACTTTTTACTCCAAATATCATGCTCAGTCTCTTAAAATAAACAGCCTAAAAAACTAAAACCTTAAAACTGCTCTATTAGTTCTAGGAAGTTTGTATGAGCCTAATTTAAACTATGGCCATGTATCTAGTTATTCAAATTGATCAAATATTAAGAGGAAGATCTAACAAGTAGTAATTTTAATTTTAATTTTTTGACCACAACACACGGCATGTAGGATTTCTTAGTTATCCAATCAGGGATCAAACCCAAGCCCTCTGCAATGGAAGCACAGAGAGCTAACAACTGGATCACCAGGGAATTCTATTTTCATTTTTTAATTTATAGTTTATATTGGAGTATAGTTGATTTATCAGTACAATGTTATATTAGGTTCAGGTGTACAACAAAGTGATTAGGTTACATATATACACACTTCTAGTCTTTTTCAGATTCTTTTCCCATATAGATTATTCCAGCATATTAACTAGTCTCCTCTGTGCTATACAGTAGGTCCTTGTTGATTATTTTCTATATATTAGTATGTATATGTTAATCCCAGGGATTCTTCGGTGGCACTAGTGGTAAAGGATCCTCTTGCCAATGCAGGAGACACAAGAGACGTGGGTTTGATTTCCTGTGTCCGGAAGATGCCCTGGAGAAGGAAATGGCAACCCACTCCAATATTCTTGTCTGGCAAATTCCATAGACAGAAGAACTTGGTGGGCTGCTGTCCATGAGTCACAAACAGTCGGACATGACTAAGCACACAACATATGTTAATCCCAACCTGTTAAATCTCTCCCCTCAGCCTTTCCCATTTGGTAACCATATGTTTCTTTTCTAAGTTGGTGAGTCTGTTTCTGTTTTGTAAATAAGTGCATTTGTATAATTTTTTAGATTTCACATATAAATAATACCGTATCTTTCTCTGCCTGAATTACTTCACTGTGATAATCTCTAGATCCATCCATGATGCAACAAGTGGCATCATTTTGTTCTTTTTTATGGTTGTTCCATTGTATATATGTACCATATCTTCTTTATCTATTCCTCTGTCAATGGACATTTAGGTTGCTTCCATGTCATAGCTAAACAGTGCTGTAAACTGTGCTGCAATGAACACTGGGGTTCATGTATAATTTTGGCCCATGTTTTTCTCTGGATATATGTCGTGGAGTGGGATTGCTGGATGATATGGTAGTTCTACTTTTAGTTTTTAAAGGAACTGTTACACTGTTCTCCATTGTGACTGTACCAATTTATATTCAAATCAATAGTGTAGGAGGGTCCCCATCTCTCTACACCCTCTACCTACAAGCAATAAGGGAGTACTTATTGCTTGTAGACTTTTTGATGATGGTCATTCTGACTGGCGTGAGCTGGTGTCTTGTAGTTTTGACTTGCATTTCTCTAATAATTTCTGATATTGAGAAAATTTCATGTGCCTCTTGGTTATCTGTCTGTATTCGTTGGAGAAATGTCTATTTAGGTCTTCTGCCTATTTTTTAATTGTTTTTTTTTTTGATAGATAAATACAAACAGCTGTTTGTAAATCTTGGAGATTAATCTCTTGTCGATTACATTGTTTGTAAACATTTTCTCCCATTCTGTGGGTCATTTTATTGTTTTGTTTATAGTTTCCTTTGGTGTGCAAAAGCTTTTAAGTCCAATTTGCTTACATTTGTTTTTATTTCCATTGCTCTAGGAGATGGACTGAAAAAGATATTGCTGTGGTTTAGGTCAAAGTCTGTTTTGCCTATATTTTCCTCTAAGAGTTTTATAGTATCTGGATTTACATTTAGGCCTTTAGTCCATTTTGAGTTTATTTTTGGCTAGGACTTCCAAAACTACGCTGAATAAAAGTGGCAAGAGTAGGCAAATTTCTCTTGTTCCTGATCATAGAGGAAATGGTTTCATCTCTTCATTATTGAGTATAATGTTAGTTGTGGGTTTGTCATATATGTTTTTTTATTATATTAATGTAGGTTCCCTGTGTGCCCCCTTTCTAGAGAGTTTTTAATTATAAATGGGTGTCGAATTTTGTCAAAACCTTTTTCTGGATCTATTAAGATCATATAGTTTTTATTTTTCAATTTGTTGATGTGGTGTATCACACCAATTGATTTGTGGATACCAAACAATCCTTGCATCCCTGGAATGAATCTACTCTGTGGTGTATGGTCCTATTAATGTATTGTTGGATTTTGTTTGCTAGTATTTTGTTGAGGATTTTTGCATCTATATTCATCAATGATACTAGCCTCTAATTGTCCTTCCTTGTGGTAACTTGGTCTGGTTTTGGTATCAAGGTGATGTTGGTCTCATAGACTGAGTTTGAGACTGTTCTTTCCTCTGTGATTTTTTTTTTTTTTGATAGTTTCAGAAGGATAGGTGTTAACTCTTCTCTAAATGTTTGATAGAATTTGCCTGTGAAGTCATCTGGTCCTGGACTTTTTTTGCAAGTTTTAAAATCACAGTTGCAATTTTAGTACTTCTGATTGGTCTGTTCATATTTTCTATTTCTTCCTGGGTCAGTCTAGGGAGGTTGTACCTTTCTAAGAATTTGTCCATTTCTTCTAGTTTGTCCATTTCACCGGCATAAATTTCTGGCAGTAGTCTCTTATGATCCTTTATATTTCTGTGTTGTTTCTTATCTCCTTGTTCATTTCAAATTTTATTGATTTGAGCCTCTTTTTTTTTTTTAACTTGTAAGAGAAGTAAGCCTTCATTTTCTCATTTTCTTGATGAGTCTGGCTAAAGCTTTATTGATTTTATTTATCTTTTCAAAGAACCAGGCTTTAGTTTCATTGATTCTTTCTATTGTTTTCTTCATCTCTATTTCATTTATTTCTGCTCTGATCTTTATGCTTTCTTTCCTTCTAATAATTTTGGGTTTGATTGTTCTTCTTTAGTCACTTTAGGTATAAGGTTAGGTTATTCAACATTTTTCTTGTTTCCTGAGGTACGCTTTTATTGCTCTAAACGTCCTTCTTAGAATTCCTATTGCTATATCCCATTGGTTTTGGATCATCATGATTTCATTTGTCTCCAAATATATTTTAGATTCTTCTTTTGATTTCTTCAGTGATCCACTCGTTGTTCGGTTGCAAATCAGCTAGCCTCCACAGGTTTTTATTGTCTTTTTTTTTCTTATAGTGATCTATCCAGGAGAAAATTTCATGTGCACCTGAATATGTATTCTGCTGCTTTTGGATGGAATGCTATATAAATATTGATAGAGTCCATCTGGTCTAATGTGTCATTTAAGGGCTGTGTTTCCTTATTGATTTTGTTTCTGGATTATCCATCAATGGATGAAAGCTGGTGTTAAAGTCCTCCACTATTATGTATTACTGCTGATTTCTCCTTTTATGGCTTGCCTTCTCCTTTTATGTTAGCCTTGCCTCATATACTGAGGTGCTCCAATATATATGGGAGCACATATATTTACAATTGTTATGTGTTCTTCCTGGATTGATCCTGTGATCATTATGTAGTGTCTCTCTTTGTCTCTTTCAAAACTCTCTATTTTAAAGTCTATTTTAACTAATACAAGTATTATTAATCTAGCTTCTAGAGAGTTTTACTTGCATGCAGTTATCTGTTTCCATCCCCTTACTTTCAGTATGTATGTTTCCCTAGATCTAGTGTGGATCTCTTGTAGAAAGCATATTTATGGGCTTTATTTTCATATCCATCCAGCCAGTCTAAGTCTTTAGACTGTTGCAGCATTTAATCATCTTATGTAAGGTAATTCTCAAAATGTATGTTCTTATTGCCATTATGTTCAGTTTTGAATTTGTTTTCATCTGTTTTTCTTCCCTTCCTCTTTTGTTCTCTTCTCTAATGATCTGATGGCTATGTTTAGTGTTGTTTTTTCTATTTTGTGTGTATATATCTGTTGTATATTTTTTATTTACAGTTACCACAAAGTGTTGATATACAGTCCATATATAAATGATTAAGTTACTGTTCTCTTCATTTCAAATGCATTTCCAATGTTCTGCATTTGTACTTGCCTATTATCATCATTGCTGGTTTTTTTTTTTTGGATGTGCAGCATGTGGAAAACTAAGTCCCCTGAATCTTCACCACCAGACTGCCAGCGAAGTCCCACGGTTGCTAATTTTGGATATCACATTTGTAGTGGATGATTTCCTACCTTTACTGCATGTTTGCCTTTACTGGTGAGCTTTTGCATTTGCAATTGTCTTCTTTCTAGTTGTGGTCTTCTTCTCCACTGAGAGAAGTTCCTTTAGCACTTGTTTAAAGCTAGTTTGGTTTGGTGGTGCTGAATTCTCTTAGTTTTTGCTTGGCTATAAACCTTTTCTCTTTTAAATCTGAACCAGAGCCTTGCTATACAGAAGTATTCTTGGTTGCAGTTTTTCCCTTTCACCACTTTAAATATATCATGTCACTCTCTTCTGTCTTACAGCTCACTTATCCATTTTTCTGCCTCCTTTATTCTGCTATTGATTCCTTCTGATGTATTTTGCATCACAGTTACTCTATTGTTCAACTTTGTTATTCTTTATATTCTTTTTCATCTGTGCTTCCATTCTTTTTGAAAATATAGAATGGTTTTTACTATCATCACATTGAATTCTTTTTTGGGTATACTGCCTATCTCCATTTTACTTTTTTGTTCCTTCATCTGGAATATATTCCTCTGCTATCTTTTTGCCTTTCTTTTTACTGTCTCCATTCTGCAGGCTGCAGGAATGTAGCTCCTCTTGCTTCAGGTGTTTGCCCCTGGTAGCTGAGTCTGGCCTAAGAGGGTTGTGCAGGGTTCCTGGTGGAAGGAACTGGTACCTATCCTCTGGCCAGTGGAACTAAGTTTTGTCCCTCTGGTGAGCCAGGTTGTATTGCAAATGAACCCCTCCTATCATCTCCTTGTTATTTTGGTTGGTTCCAGTCTTTTTTGTTAATGGTTTTTCAGCAGTTAGTTGTGGTTTTGATGTTTTCATGAGAGGAGGTAAGCTCGAGTCCTTCTACTGTACCATCCTGACAGTATGGTACAGTATGTCTCCTCTCTGACAAATTTAGACATTTCTTAACCTAGACTTTTGAAATCAAATGAGTTTAACTTTTTATATGCATGTATCCCAAAAATACCTAATTGAAAACTTTCTCATTTGTGGGATCATCACTTGACTTTATTATTTTTTTGTAAGTCAGTGGACTCTGATGATATTAATATAGAATATCTATACCTTACAAAAACCTAGGAAGCTTCTTTATGTTTTCTTTTAACTAACCTTTCACAGATCAGGCAACAAATCCCAAGAATGCATAACTACAGAGTTAAGTAGTTTTAAAGCCTTTGCTCTTCTTCCATGCCCTGCTGCAGCCCCACCTCCTGTATTTTTTTAAACACATTTTTACCCTGGAGGCACACAGGAGAGTTAAACTACTATTTATTTAACTATCCTCTTTTAGGATATTATTTAACTATCCTCTTTTAGGAGGATTAAAAGCTCTACAAAAGTTAGTGGCAAAACTTGACTCCAAAAAATTGTGCTCATCATATAATCCAGTTATTAATTATCTGTCCTTTATTTCTCAGGTACAACGAAGGAGAAGTCTGAAAAGAAATTTGGTCCCACAAGTAAACCTGGCTTCTTCTTTCTTCCCAGCCATCCCCAAGTGAAAAGAGAAAAATCAGAAGTGGCTGCTGTTATCTGAGCTATACATCAAAGGGCAAGGACTCAATTATATTCCAGTCTTTATTTCAGGATGAAAGTGAGGGTCTATCAATCAGATATTGTTATCCATCTCTGTATCCTCACGCCATCCTGTCTGTGGGTAAGATTACTCAGGGTGCTCAGATGACTTCATCTCTGAATATCAAGCAAGTGCAAGCAGCCAGTTTGCTAATGTTTTTCCTTCATGGAAATCACTTACTGAATAGGCAATATTTCTCATTCACTCTCAGGAAAATGACACATAAAGAAAAAAAGAAAATAAATACCATAAAGTAGATCTAAAATAATACAGTTATCAATGACTAGCTTTCCACCTCTCCCTATTGTTCACCGTAATTTATAACCTGAATTATTATCAGAATGCTTGCAGCAGGAGGCAAATTACTTATGTGTCATGCTATGTACAATCAATGAGAATTATTATTAAAAAAAGTGTCAATCAGGCCTCTAGCATTTGTCTTATTTATTTAGAGAAATGTCATATGGAAGAAAATGTCCAGGGTTTCTTAAAGTTAGAAGTTATTTGCAATTAGTCTATATAGATTCCAGATGTTAGAATTTCAATGGTTATCTGATGTTGCCAGGGTCCATCTTTTACTGATACCTATATTAACTGACAGAGAAGTCAATAGCACTCCACTCTCGTACTCTTGCCTGGAAAATCCCATGGATGGAGGAGCCTGGTAGGCTGCAGCCCATGGAGTCGCTAAGAGTCAGACACGACTAAGTGACTTCACTTTCACTTTTCACTTTCATGCATTGGAGAAGGAAATGGCAACCCACTCCAGTGTTCTTGCCTGGAGAATCTCAGGGACGGGGGAGCCTGGTGGGCTGCCGTCTATAGGGTCGCACAGAGTCGGACACAACTGAAGCGACTTAGTAGCAGCAGCATATTAATTGCTTCTGGTATTTTGATCAAATGATTAATTACCATTGGGTACTCATGTAAAAAATAAAAGCATCTACATTTGATGAATAATAAATTAGATTTTAAATAAGTCAAATGAAGAAGGTATCAAGAATTAAAGCCTAAAGACTGGCTGAACCAGGTCTCTTTGGGAAAATATTTAGGGTTATAAGTAATAAAAGCATTCTGCTGTCAAGTATTAGTCTGTTTTCCACAAAGCACAAGGCCACATGGGAAGAAAAACCTATGGTCCCTGAGCATTTGATACTGCCTTTACATTCTAGGAAGGGTTTTATGGTTCTGAAAATCATAACAACTTTGGAAAACTAAACTAAGAAAACCTTTTATTATGTATCAGTTCAGTTCAGTCACTCAGTCGTGTCCGACTCTTTGTGATCCCACGAATCGCAGCACGCCAGGCCTCCCTGTCCATCACCAACCCCTGGAGTTCACTCAGACTCACGTCCATCGAGTCACTGATGCCATCCAGCCATCTCATCCTCTGTCGTCCCCTTCTCCTCCTGCCCCCAATCCCTCCCAGCATCAGAGTCTTTTCCAATGAGTCAACTCTTCGTATGAGGTGGCCAAAGTACTGGAGTTTCAGCTTTAGCATCATTCCTTCCAAAGAACACCCAGGACTGATCTCTTTCAGAATGGACTGGTTGGATCTCCTTGCAGTCCAAGGGACTCTCAAGAGTCTTCTCCAACACCACAGTTCAAAAGCATCAATTCTTCAGCGCTCAGCTTTCTTCACAGTCCAACTCTCACATCCATACATAGGCATGTACTAACCATGGTAAGTCTAATTAACTTAACATCCATCCCATAGATAGTTACAATTTTTTTTGTGGTAAAAAAGTCTAAGAGGACTTTCGCGCTTCCCTGGTAGCGGGCAAACTGGCTTCCCTGGTAGCTCAGACAGTAAAGCATCTGCCTACAAGGTGGGTTCAACCCAGGATCGAACCCGGCTTGGGAAGATCCCCTGGAGAAGGAAATGGCAACCCACTCCAGTATTTTTGCCTGGAAAATCCCATGGACTGAGAATCCTGGTAGGCTACAGTCCACGGGGTCACAAAGAGTCGGACATGACTGAGCGACTTCACTTCACTTCAAGAGGACTTTCATGATCTTCTCTCTGTGACCACATGGGAGAGCAGCTACAGTGCAGGTACCTGAGGGTTGCTGAGGAATTTTTTTTTAAACGATCTACTCTCAGGAACTTTTTAGATATACAACACAGAATCATTAACCACAATCACAGTGCTAAATGTTACATCCTCGTGACATTTATTTTATAATTGGATGTCTACCTCTTAACTTCCTTCATCCATTTTGCCCCTAGAAGACTCCTTTTTAAAAAAATTCTAAAAGTAAAGATGAAAATTCAAAGGACCTCATGAAAATGATTTCATTTCTGTCTTTAATCTCAGTTGTAAAAGGTCATTTCATCCCCACAGATTTCCTAGAATAAAACAATATTGAATACCCTGCCATGCACTAAATCCCTTTAATGTGGCATTCAGGGCTCTAAATTAGCATCGCTCTTCTTTTTTCACTGAAGGATTCTCTCTGGCCTCTTTTTACAGAAACATACAATTTCTTGACCCTCTTATGACTAAAAAAATATTTTGGAATTTTTGCACATTATGTAATATATGATTGTATTTTAGTCAGCATACTGTTAAGAATGGCAGTATAATAATAATATTTAATGATATACAAAATATGTAGAAAAATTTTGTCGTTTTAATTTCCTTACTGATTTAAAATGCAGTATTTACATTACAATTCAGACATATGGGGAGAAAAAGGGTTTTAAGACAAGTTTATCCTGGTATGTAGATAAACACAAATCACAAAAACTAATCACAAAAGTCTTATAAGGAGGCAAGAGGGTCAAGGGCTACTCTCATGACTCAGATGGTAAAGAATCTGCCTGCAATGCAGGAGACCTGGGTTCAGTCCCTGGGTTGGGAAGATCCCCTGGAGAAGGGAATGGCAACCCACTCCCGTATTCTTGCCTGCAGAATCACATGAACAGAAGAGCCTGGTGGGCTACATGGGGTAACAGAGTTGGACATGACTGAGCAACTTTCACTTTTTACTTTCAAGAGGGTCAACATTGATAAAAAGAGATTTGACAACAGAAGCAGACTTGGGTGTAATATGCTTTGAAGACGGAAGGAGGTGCCACAAGTCAAAGAATGTAGGCTGCTGCTGAAACTAGAAAAGGCAACAAAACAGATTTCCCCTGGAGCTTCTAGAAGGAACATAGCCCTGTTAGATTCATTTCAGAAATATGGTCTCCAGAACTGTAAGATAACAAATGTGTATTATTCTAAACCATTGAGATTGTCATACTTTGTTACAGCAACAGAAAAAAAAAACAGAGAAGGGGTTATAGTTAATTTCAATTTCAACCTCCTAGGCAAGGTCTAGGCATCACTTTTGTTGTTGTTAATCTCCCTATGTGATTACTCCTCACTTGCGGTCAGAGTTTAAAAGTAGTAAACTAGGAGGGTGAAGGAGATGGTAAAATATTCTGACACCAAAGGAATGGCCTGTCTTCACTAAGTAGCTCTACTAATACAGAAAACTCAAGATTATAGAATAAGGGATATAACATTTTGATACAGGACCAAACAACAAAGAAATATTAACCAGAGCGGTCAGACTATGCACACTTCAGCAGAGTGTCCAAAGAATCTGTTGAAGCCAAGCTTGGACATACGCCATTTTTTATTAGTATTCACTTACATATCTTGTGTTTTGTTTGCTTTGTTGTTTTCTAAGTTTGTTTTTAGTCAAATTAATTATAAATTTTTTAAATGCAGATAAAGCTTATACTTTTTATAATCTAATTTAAACGAATTCTTGGATTCATTTATTGTGGAAGATATAATGTTGGTCACAAAATCCTGGTTATTTTTATTTCATAATATCCTGAAATCCCATCTGCTATTTGGCCCAGTGTTGAAGCCAAGTCCGCCCAACCTTCTGGGTGTGGCTAGGATATTTTGGGTGATATCCTAGCACCTTTTAGGATGACATAATTAGATTTATTCCAAGCTAGCAGATTTTACTCCTACCAAGTTGGGAACACCTGAGAATAAATATCAGTGGTCATCCAGACAGAAAATCAATATAGAAACATTAGACTCGAATGGTATTAGATCATATAGACTTAATATATACATACTTCATCCCATCCCAAATCAGCAGAATACACATTCTTCTCAAGTGTACATGGAACATTCACCAGGATAGATCACCTGTAAGGTCACAAAAAAAAGTATCAGTAAATTCAAGAAGACTGAAATCACATCCAGCAATCTCTCTGTCCACAACAGTATGAAACTAGAAATCAATCAAAAGAAAAAAAAACACACACAAAAATGTGGAGACTAAACAACATGCTACTGGACAGTGAGTAACAATGAATGAGTCATCAAAGAATAAAAGGAGAAATTTTACAAATATATAGAGAAAATTAACACAGAAATAGGACATATCAAAATTTATAAATGCAGCAAAAGTGGTTCTAAGAGGAAAGTTTGTAGCAGCACAGGATACCTCAAAAAACAAGAAAAATGCCAGATAATTTAATTTTACCCCTAAAAGAACTAGGAAAAAAAAAAAAGAAGAGCAAACAAAGCCCAAATTAGAAGAAAGTAAATAATAAACATCAAAGTGGAAATAAATGAAAGAGACTAAAGTATCGGTGAAACTAAGAGCTAGTTCTTTGAAAAGAACCTTTACCTAGACTAACCAAGAAAGAGGCCTTAAATAAATAAAATGAGAAATTAAAGAGTGGACGTTACAACTGATAACCACAGAAATATGGAGGATGATACCCGACTATTACGAAAAATTATACACCAACAAAGTGGACAATACACAAGAACTGGATACATTGCTAGAAACATACTATCTTACGAGATTGAGGCATGAAGCAATAGAAAATCTGAATAGACCAATTACTGTAACAAGATTGAAACTATAATAAAAAACTCCCAACAAACAGAAGCCCAGGAACAAATGATTTCACTGGTATTAATAAATTCCATAAAACATTCAAAAAAATTAATACCTATCTTTTTAAAACTCTTCTAAAACACTGAAGAGGAAGGAACCCTTCCAAACACATTTTACAAAATCATTATTAACCCAATACAAACACTAGACAAAGGCAATCCAAAAAAGGAAATTATAGGCTAATATCCTTCATAAACATGTATTGTTTTATACATAGAAAATTCTAAATACTCCACAAAAAAACTGCTAAAATAAATTCAGTCAAGTTTCAGTTTAAAATAATCAACACACAGGTTTTTAGCATTCCTATACACTGATAAAAAACTATCAAAAAGAGAAACAAAAAAATAATAATCCCATTTATAGTTACATCAAAAACAATAAAATATCTAGGAATAAATTTAACCAGGGACATAAAAGACCTGTATGCAGAAAACTATAAGGCACTGATGAAAGAAATTAAAGAAGACCCAAATAAATGTAAAGATATTCCATGTTCATGGCAGAGGATCTGAATAGACATTTTCCCAAATAAAATATAACATGTCAAACAAGCACATGAAAAGATGTTCAAGCACATATAGGTAAATAGATATATATTTAAATATAAATATTAATATATACAGGTATATATATATATATACCTACATTTATAGGTGTATATATACATAACTCATTCAACTCAACATAAAAAAAGAAATCCAAACAATACAAAAGCAGAGGATATGAATAGACATTTTCCCAAAGAAGATATAAAATGTCAAACAAGCACATGAAAAGATGTTCAAGGATACTTATTACAGAAATGCAAACCAAAACCACGACGAATCACCTCACTTCTGTTAGAATGCCTATTATCAAAATGGGGAACACATGTATACCTGTGGCGGATTCATTCTGATATTTGGCAAAACTAATACAATTATGTAAAGTTTAAAAATAAAATACAATTAAAAAAAAAAAGACAAATACTGGAGAGAATGTGGGAGAAAAAGGAAGCTTTTACACTATTGGTGCAGCCACTATGAAAAATAGTATGCAGATTTCTCAAAAAATTAAAACTAGAAATATCACATGACCCAGCAATTCCACTTCTGGGTATTTATCCAAAGAATCTGAAAACACTAATTAGAAAATTGTATGCACCCCTATGGAGAAGGCAATGGCAACCCACTCCAGTACTCTTGCCCGGAAAATCCCATGGACGGTAGAGCCTAGTAGGCTGCAGTCTATGGGGTCGCTAAGAGTTGGACACGACTGAGCGACTTCACTTTCACGCATTGGAGAAGGAAATGGCAACCCTCTCCAGTGTTCTTACCTGGAGAAACCCAGGGATGGTGGAGCCTGGTAGGCTGCTATCTATGGGGTCACACAGTGTCAGACACGACTGAAGGGACTTAGCAGCATGCACCCCTATGTTCATTACGGCATTATTTACAATAGTTAGGATGTGAAAACAACCCAAGTGTCTACTGATGGGTGAATGGATGAAGAAGATGTGCTATGTACCCAGTTGTCCAGGTACGTCTGAATTTCAGATACACGTGGAAATTTTTTTAGAATGTTTCAAATATTGCATTAGGCATACTTGTACTAAAAAAATGTATCTGTTTACCTGAAATTCAAATGTAACTGGGCCTATATTATTATCTGGTAAATCTGGGGGACAAAGTCAAATAAAATAGTATGAGAAGTGTCAAGGCAGAGGTCATCACAGGATATTTGGGCACATGTCAGGAAAGATTTCAGAGAGCTGATAAGACAACTGAATTTTAAGCTGATAATTGTGTGGTCTGTGCCACTCATTTCAGAATTATTAACACATCATCATGATTTGTGATTTCACTTTTTGATGAATATATGTTTTGTGTACAGAAACTTGCTTAAAGACAGTAACCAGTTCTTTGTGTTCCCCATATCACCTAGTACAGACAGGCACACATAAGGCATGCATTGATGTTATGGAAATACCCAAACTTTCTGGCCAACCCAATAGTAAGTAACTGCATGAATTGATTCAAATGGTTTTACCTTCTCAAAGTGTAAAAATATTCTGTTTAGGAAATCATTGTTAACTGGTATTTTCTTCTTTAGTTTTTAAACACTATAGCCAAGAGTCCTGTCTAGAACCTTTGGAGTCAAATTAGTAATAAAGATATGGGTTGTTCGTAGGGCAGTAACCTGTCAAGTCTCATGATGCAGTGGGCATATTTTTGATGTTTGGGCTCCTTTCTAAGGCCCACCCTCCCCCCTCCCCACCCACATTTAGATCCCTTTTCCACTTACTACAGTTTGGAACTGTTCCCCCCACTTCCACTACAGGCAGCTCCAAGCTGATCCAGAGTGAGGTCTACTGCTGTACAAGGTGTTGGAACCACAGAGGAAGATCGTTTTTCTGACCTCCTCTCCTAGCCTGAGGTATTAAGACTAGACCTGGGGGAGGCAGCCACGTTCCCACTTAGCATATTTTCCCCAAGTGGCATCTTTCCAACAATTTATAAGGTAGTATGTTGACATGATAGATGTTAGATTCATCATGAAAAGACTTTAAAAAGAAGTATGAGGAAAAACATGCAGAGTGGGCAGTCAAAATGGGAGCCTTTTTAAAATCACTTTTCCTCCTTTAACTCCTTAAATTGAGTCTGAATTTATCATTCATGCCCATCCCTGGGCCAAGAGTATATTCTGTGGTCTAACCTAAGGTTCTTTCCAATTTCTTTTTCTGCAATATTCCTAAGAAGATAGTAATCAGGTCCAGAGTATCATGAGGACTTGAAGTTTCACCCCATGTGGCTGCCAAAATAAAAAATGTCTTTAAAGTCTATGCACCATAACCCATTTTCATGACTGCTTGGTTAGTTTCTCCAGGCCAAAGATAAAGCAGGACACCAGGTAAGGTGGTTAGGACAGACTTCAGTCAGTAATATATTGCAATAAGGAAAAGTGTCAATCATGAAGTGAACTCACCCTGGATTTGTACAGAAGTGACTGGGCAGTTTCAAGAGAAAATACGGGTGTGTGTGCGTGGTGACTCAGTAGAGTCAGGGAGTGAAAAATAAAAAAGAATGGGAAGGAGAACTGACCTGAGACTGCTGAGCAGAATTTATGGAAGTTAACCTCCTCCCTTCTTAGAGATGCTGGGGATAGAGATCTTGTCTTTGGATGTTAACGGGAACAAATGCTGAATTCTTTTGGTAGCCTTGAGCTTTCTCAGTTAGGCACTTCAAGTGGGGCTGGGGTGACCCAAGGGATGTGGTGGTAGTTGTTCAGCTGCTAAGTCGGGTTCCACTCTTTTGCGACCCCATAGACTGTAGCCTGGTGGGCTGCAGTCCATGGGGTCGCGAAGAGTCGGACACGACTGAGCGACTTCTCTTTCACTTTTCACTTTCATGCCATTGGAGAAGGAAATGGCAACGCACTCCAGTGTTCTTGCCTGGAGAATCCCAGGGTCGGGGAGCCTGGTAGGCTGCCGTCTATGGGGTCGCACAGAATCGGGCACAACTGAAGCGACAGCAGCAGCAGACTGTAGCCCGCCAGACTCCTCTGTCCATGGATTTTCCAGCAATAATACTGGAGAGGGTTGCCATTTCCTTCTCCAGGGGATCTTCCCGACCTAGGGATGGAACCCGTGTCTCCTGCACTGGCAAGCAGATTCTTCACCACTGAGCCACCAGGGAAGCCCCAAGGATGTGGACTTGATGTTACAAACTATGTTACTATTCAAGTCTTTATAGAGCAAGGTTGAGTCTTAGTTGAGAAGAGGGCAGAGGAGCCCGTCCAGTTAGTTTAAGTAAAGACTCTCTGTCACTTATCAATTAAATTACTTAGTAAGCGCTTCCTCCACTTCTGGAAGTCTACAGGAAGGGTCCAAAGAATGTATACCTCAAGTTGCACTTTCTGTGTTCCTGGAACCACGTGCAGCGCCTGTTAAGAGCCAGGGTAAGCAGCACAACACAAGCACTAGGGACAATTCCAGCCAGGACCCTTTTTAAGTTTGGAAACCTCAACATAAACACAGGGCGGCGTTCTCCCAGCTTCAGCGCCTGGACCTGAGGCCGCAATTGGGAGAGATCCACGACTCCATCAGCCTGCGAAAGGAGCTCAACGAGCGTTCCGGGAGCCATGCCCTGTGAGGCAGGTCAGCCAGCTCCGCTCACCCTCCATAAGGACGCTTCGGAGTCCAGGGGCTGACTGCGGTGGCGGATACAGGTATCCAGGTGGCCAGGACCTGGCGACTCAGGCAGGAAGCGAGGAGCCGTGGGAAGCTGAGCAGACGTCGCAGAGGAGGTGACGTCACTTCTGGGCGGAGTCTCGGGCCATCCCGCGCAAATTGAAAAGTCCGGCCCTCCGTGCTGCGCTGCGTCCCCGCTTCTAGCTTTTGGCGCAGCTGGCTGGCGCGCTGCGGCACAGGTGAGTGCGGGCCGTGGCCTTGGGCTTCTGAGTCCGCACCTGGCTGCCATCGGACGGACGGGAGAAGAGGGACCTCCCCGGGAAGCAAGCGGAGCCAGCTGTGCAGAACACGCGGTAGATCCGGGCTGGTCCCCGCCCCTGCCCTTGGATATCCCGGGTCTTAGGGGCAGAAGAGGAGCATCTGGCAAGTTACTAGACCCTGCAGCGGCCCTGGGAGACGGTGCGGGGGTATATGGGCCAGGGGAGGGCGCTCAGCCAGACCAGGGCTGCGGTTTGGCTGACTGAAGGAGGGTCCTTTCGTTTTCCTGAGGAAGCTACCAGGGCAGGCTTACCTGCAAGCTCCCACCTTCCAAATGCTTGACAAGTATATTCTTCATGTTGTGCAGGCCAAAGGAAGTGTCTTCTGGAAAGGGCGTGTGGGCCCCCCTTCCAGTCCGTGAGAGAGGCTGGAGCGATGACGTTGTGCTGTCAGTACTGCCGGGTGCCGCGGGCGGTCCCCTGAGGACGCTTTGTGCCTAAAACCCCCGATCTCCTCCATTGTTTCATCGTGCTAAAGAGGAAACATTTAGGAGAAAGTTGTAAGTTTCACGAAATATATGTATTGTGTCGGGCTTCCCTGGTAGCTCAGTGGTAAAGAATCCGCCTTGGGGATTCCCAGGTGGCGCTAGTGGTAAAGAACCCGCCTGTGCAGGAGACAAGAGATGAGAGTTCGATCACTGGGTGGGGAAGATCCCCTGCAGGAGGAAATGGCAACCCACTCCAGTATTCTTGCCTGGAGGTCCCATGGACAGAGGAGTCTGGCAGCCTACGGTCCATGGGGTCGCAAAAGAGTTGGACACGGCTTGGCGACTAAGCACCAGCATACACTATGTCAATTTTCCTCAGAAGAAGAAAACTCTTTTTAGGAACCTCTGAGAGGTCGGAGACTAATTGTTTTTCATAAATTGTGGTGTGAGGACCTCCTGCATCCAAATGACCTGCCTTGTTTAAAATGCAGAATTCCCACCTCACTCGAGGACTAATGAATCATAGTCCCTAGGAGTGGAATTTAGACTGTAGGAAGAACTGAAATTTGAAGACTGCTGTACTAGACTATCAGAACTTTGATACAGGGTATCATCAGCGTGAGTCTGTCTTTTGATCTTGTACATTCTTCTTTTCCTCCCAGACTTAATACCTCTTGTGAGAGATTTATTTTAGGAAATGCTAAGCAACTGCTCAGTTTTTGTCACGGGGTTTGGAGGAGGGGACAGTAATTGCTAGGGAAAGGATTGGCAGCTACAGGTTTCTGTATAGAAAGGAGGCTTGGGGCTGCAACTTGGATGGAAGATGGTGGAAAGCTAAAACATTTTTCTCGAAACTAATTGGACAGTAGGTGCAGTTTCTCCTTATTTGGGGATAGTTTTCAGAGAGTCTGATGGAGTTGCCCCTGGGCACCACCACTGCTTATTAACAGAATGTTGGTTTCTTGGAATAAAGCATTCTGATGGTGGTAAATTTCAGTCCTAAAAAAGTACACCTTTAGTTCTAGAATTGTTTGTTTTATTTTTCAGTTGAAATGTCTTATGAAGTATTTTGCATGTTATTTCATATAATGCCTGTGCAGATGCAGGTGATATCATAGCATATACAGTTTTATAGATGTTATAAAGCAATGCCTTTTTGGAGAGAAGACAGACTCATACTTTTTTAGTACCTTCTACCTGCTTTGTTCAGTGTTAAGGGCTTAGAGTAAACATGATTCCAAATGGGAAAGCACTTTAGAAAGAATAAACACTAAGGAACTATCAAGTGGCATTAGATTAGGATACTAGACTATGGAGGTTGTTTGACAGAGAGGGGCCCACTTAAAATATTAAAGAGCAGTGATTCTCAAATATCTGAACAATAACAGTTGCTATATCAATTTCCAAGCTCTTTTCTTTATTTTTCCAAAACTGCAGTAAATATATTTTGCTTTAAATTTTGCTGTTTTCCCTTTCTCTTTTTATATCATATAGTTAACTTGGCACTATGGGGATACACGGATTGCTGCAATTTATCAAAGAAGCTTCTGAACCTATCCACATAAGGAAGTATAAAGGGCAGGTGGTAGCTGTGGATACATATTGCTGGCTTCACAAAGGAGCTGTTGCTTGTGCAGAAAAGCTAGCCAAAGGTGAACCTACTGATAAGTAAGTTTGGATCTTATATTAATTCTTTGCCAGTTAAGAATGAGACTTACAATGACCTTTTTTCAGAAAGGAGTCATTTTTATTCAGTGCAGGGTTTATTAAGAAGTGAGAATATATGCTTTAGAATATTGCCAAGGAACATTTCCCTCTTTGATGTAGGTCTAGTTTCCATTCTTTCTAATAAGACAGAGTATTAGGACACTAATGGACAAAGGCCAAAGACTCTCTTCTTTTTTCTATTATCTAAGGTAAAACTTTTTAACAATATTCTACAAATCCATGGTGATTTCACAATTCATAGGCAACACATTTGCTAAGCCCTGTTAGCCAAACAAGGCAGTTGTTTCTAAGGGACATGGTGTTCTCATTCCCTTTTACTTCACTTGGGGCCAAAAATTGTGGCCATCCTGATATCCAGTCATAACTCTGTGCCTTCATTTGAGGCAGGACAAATGCCTTCTTTATTTTTTAAATAGAAACACTAGAAAAACAAGCAAGCATAGTTTTTAGACAGAGATTTTCCACAGGGATTTGGACACTATTATGTATTTTCTTTTCTGCAATGCATGCTTTATCTCCTAGAGTAAAGGCTCACAGATCTTAGTCCGATGTACTTAAGCACAAAGGACATTAATGATCCTTTTTGTTTACAGAAAATGGAGGAGGGGGTGGGGATGGACAGCAATAGAGAAATCATTATTGAAAAGTAGCTGTGTGTTTGGGGCTTTCAGGCCTATCAAGTTAATTTGCCCGAAAGTGGAGAGTCTGGGCATTTCAGCCACTCTCAACTGTTGTAATCATTTTTGGAAAGTGATTTGTTTTCTACCACTGAATTTGAATGGGACGACAGAGGATGAGATTGTTGGATGGCATCACCGACTCAATGGGCATGAGTTTGAGTAAGCTCAGGGAGCTGGTGATGAACAGGGAAGCCTGGCGTGCTGCAGTCCATGGGGTCACAAAGAGTCGGACATGACTGAGTGAACTGAACTGAATTTGAGCAGTAGCAGTAATAGTTCAAAACTGCAAGTTTTTCAGTGCTGCCTTCAGTGTTTCTTTTAATTCTCTTCCCTAGGAGGAGACCTTTATCTCCTATTTATTGGTATTTGTTAAGGGTTCTAATATTTTTGAGTAACTGGAAGAGCTATCCAGAGTGCAGGGGATATCTTTTATTACCAGATGAACTCCACAGGTCCGGCCTCTGGCAACCACAAGCCTGTAGTCTAGATCGCCTCCTTTGTTGACGATCAGCTGTCCAGAGGTGTGTGAGTTTATTCTTGCGCTGTGTATTTTATTCCACTCATCTCTGTGCCTGTTTGTGTGCTGATACTGTGTTGTTTTGATTACTATAGCTTTGCAGTATTGTGTGAAGTCCGGGAAGTTAAGCAGGAGCCTCTTGCTTTGGTTTTTTTTTTTCTCAAGATTGCTTTGGCAATTCTAGGTCTTTTATGGTTACATTTAAGTTTTAGGATTATTTACTCTAGTTTTGGGGGAAATGTCATTGGTATTTTCATAGATATTGCATTAAATCCATAGGTTGCTTTGGGTCATATGCCATTTTAACAATATTAATTCTTCCAATTAAAAGAGCATGGGATATCTTTCCATTCTTTGAGTCATCTTCAGTTTCCTTTTAATGTTTTATACTTCTCAGCATATGTCTTTCACCTCTTTGGTGAGATTTATTCCTAAGTGTTTCAAAAGGGATTGTTTGTTTTCATTCCCTTTCTGCCATTTCATTGTTAATATATAAGAACACAACTGATTTTGTATGTTAATCTTGTATCCTGCTACCTTGCTAAGTTCGTTTATCAGTTCCCCTGGTTTATGTATGGAGACTTCAGGGTTTTCTATTCATAGTATCATGTCTTCACTACCAATTTAAATACATTTTATTTCTTTTTCTTATCTGATTGCTGTGGATAAGACTTCCAGTATTATGTTGAAGAGAAGTGGTGAGAGAGGATATCCTTGTTTTGTTTCAGATTTTAGTGGGAAGGCTTTGAGCTTTCACTGTTGAGTATTATATTCACTGTGGGTTTGTCATAAATAACTTTTTATTATGTTGAGATATGTTCCCTCTATACCCACTTTCATAAGGGTTTTTATCATGAATGGATGTTGAATTTTGTCAGATATTTTTTCTGTGTCTATTGAGATGATCATGTGGTTTTTGTCTTTTCTTTTGTTGATGTGATGTATCACCTTGTTTGATATACATGTGTTGAACCATCCTTGTGACCCTGGAATGACTCTACACATAGTAATTTTAATTGTCTTGCCAGAATAAAAATCTAAATGCAATACATGATTCTTGTTTGCATCCTGCACTGGGGGAAAACTGTAGCAGAGCTGTGCTACAGTCAACTTACATGAGCTTCCTATACACCATCTTCTCCCAGTTCAGCATTTAATGAGCCTATGTTAGTAGTTTATCCACCATTGTAGAATACGCATGTCAAGGCAATTGACAAACGCTACAAATCAGGCACCCCTTTCCCCAGAACTGGTTGTTGCACGTTTATTAGGTCACCACTGGTTATAACCTTACTGAGACAATTGGATAAATTTTAATATAGACTGTATATTAGATAATATTATATTACTATTAGATTTCTTGGGTATAATAATGGTGTTGTTGGAGAAATCAGGTATTCTACTGTTCTTTTAACTTTTCAATAGATTTGAAATTTCTCAAAGCAAAAGAAAACGGGTGGGAGGGTGGAGAGGTAAAAAGATTAGATTTAGAATAATGCAATGTGAGAACTTCAGGAATGTAAAAGTCTTAAATCTACACCTGAAGAAAACATATAGCCGGTAGCCCATTAGGATCCAAGGCAGGATTTGAATCCAAGTCTAAATTAGAGTTTATATTTCTTAATTATTTTTCTTCATTTTCATAGGTATGTAGGATTTTGTATGAAATTGGTAAATATGTTACTATCTCATGGAATCAAGCCTATCCTGGTATTTGATGGATGTACTTTACCTTCTAAAAAGGAAGTGGAAAAGTCTAGAAGAGAGTAAGTGATACCTTAATGTAATTATTTAAGGTTTGACATTGTGGTCTCTATGATACTAATTTCTCTTTTGTTTTAGTTTGTCAAGGCTTGTTTTAAACTCGTACCTAAATGGATTTCCTTAAATGTTCCATGTATGCTGGAAAGGAAAGTATTCCTCAGTTACTGAGTGGATAGTTTTATGTCTGTCCAGTAAATCAAGCTTATTGGTTGTAGTATTCAAATCTTCCATATCCTTATTGATTTTTTGAATGTTTTTTTAAATGTGTGTCTACTTAATCCTACTTAATGAGCTTCCCTGGTAGCTCAGCTGGTAAACAATCTACCTGCAAAGCAGGAGACCCCAGTACGATTCCTGGGTCAGGAAGATCCCCTGGAAAAGGGATAGACTACCCACTCCGGTATTCTTGGGCTTCCCTGGTGACTCAGACAGTAAAGAATCCGCCTGCAATGCAGGAGACCTGGGGTCAATCCCTGGGTTGGGAAGATCCCCTGGAGAAGGGAATAGCTACCCACTCCAGTATTCTGGCCTGGAGAATTCCATAAACAGAGGAGCCTGACTGGCTGTAGTGGAGGCACAAAGATTCAGACACAACTGAGCAACTTTCACTTTACTTAATCTATCAATTACTAAGAAAAGTATGTTAAAATTTCACTATAATAGTGGAATTGTCAGTTCCCTTGTAGTTCTGTCCATTTTTTTTCCTGCTTTGTTTGTTTTGAAGCTATTTTATCGGTAGCATTCAGGTTTAGAATTTGTTATTTTTTTGGCATATAAGAACAATATGCACTGACTTTTTAAATTTCTGTGCTTTTTTGTTCTAAAGTCTATTATGTCTGATGTTAATATAGCCATAACAATTTTCTTTTGTATGTTTCTAATTTCTTTTTCTGTTGACTTTTACTATGTCATTGGTTTTAAGTTTGTCTTTTATAAAGAATACATCACTGTAATTTTTTTTAATTGATTCCGTCAGTCTTTGTCATTTTTAAAACTGTAGTTTTATTCTTTTTACCTTGATCTTAATTACTAATATATACCTCCTACCTTGTTTGATTTCTGGGTTGATTGTTTTTTCCACTCTTATTGTTGTCCCTTATTTCTAGTTGAAAAGTGATGTACTCTATTTTTATTCTTTTAGTAGTTTTAATTGAAATTGTATCTCATATTTAACTCAACAGAATCCAGTATTTTTACAGTAGACTTTAAAAAGGATTTCTGTATTTTCTTTTAAGAATTTTAGTGAAGCATTTTAGTGAAGCGTCTGTTCTACTACTTTCATCGATTCTTGTTTTTATCCTCTGTTGGTTTTTAGGAGTCATTATGCTGTACAGGAGACACCACTGGGCGTAGTTGTTAAAGCTAGTGTGAGTCAGCCCCAAATAGAAGTAAACCTCACTAAGTGGGGTTGGTAAATTGTACCTTTATAATGGAAAGTTAGTTTTAATGGTATAAAAGCCGTGACTTACATTTTCTTAACGTGTCTTCATTACTTCACTTTCTTTTGACATGTAGCAGTGCTGTGAGAAAGTCTGATGATTAGCTTGTGCATATGGGCACTGTAAATCCGTGTTCTTTTTGTCTACAAGCCCAAAAGATCTGGGTTAGCATAGTCAAGGAACAGGTGTGCACGTTCATATGAGTCAAGCATTTTTTATTCCAGAAAAAATTCTTGAATACAATTCAAGGGTATAATATTGTAACATTTTGAGTCCTCTTCTCACTTTTTTTTTTTTTTTCAATCTTGCAGAAGACGACAAGCCAATCTCCTTAAGGGAAAGCAGCTTCTTCGTGAAGGGAAGGTCTCAGAAGCCAGAGAATGTTTCATACGGTCTATTAATATCACACATACTATGGCCCACAACGTAATTAAAGTGAGCTAAATAAGAAGCTGAAGTAACAGATTACACGGTTCATTTAGGTTAATGGGAGAGCAAGGAGGTGAAGGGAGGAGGATTATTCTGGGTCTAACCTTTAGGAAAGCTGGTTGTCAGAGGAAGAAGAGAAGAATATCTAGGTAGAAGAGAGGAGTCCAGCAATTTCCAAAGAAGAAATCCTGAGGAACAAACAGCTCAGCTCTCACTTTCTAGATGAGTCACTTACATAGATAAATGTTTTCTGCAGAGACAGAAGGAATAAATTCCTAGAGGTTCAATCCCACCCCACTCTCATAATCTTCAACACTTACTCTTGAGTGTCTGTCAGAGATCTCTTGAAGTCAACTGGCCAGCTCAGGAGATTTGCAGCAGATCAGTTCCACTTGACCTGCTTCTTAGAAGCTTCTTTCCTTATTACCTATTACCATAAATCTTAGTGTCAGCACACCCACAGTCACAGCCCATACAATCCCTTTTCAGGTCTGTGTTCAAACTATTTGATAAATAAATGGGAAGATAGATAGTTGTAGAGTCTGTTAGTTTCATCAGTTCAGTGTCAGGCTTGTGTTCTGCGGTAAGAGATTGTGGGGAAACAAGTGACTTGTGTTCTTTAGAGCACAATCATTCTTAAGATGGTAGATTTCTATAATTTGAAAAATTGAGTTTGCAGCTTGTATCCCCCCACCCCTGCCAAATGTATAGCAATATTTCTTTTTCCCTAATTCATACATTGATTTTTAAAAAAGATTTATTAGCAGCTGTATGATTCAATATATAGGACTACATATAGCTCAATATGCCATCAAATTTGGAAAACTCAGCAGTGGCCACAGGACTGGAAAAGGTCAGTTTTCATTCCAATCCCAAAGAAAGGCAATGCCAAAGAATGCCCAAACTACCGCACAATTGCACTCACCTCACATGCTAGTAAAGTAATGCTCAAAGTTCTCCAAGCCAGGCTTCAGCAATATGTGAACCGTGAACTTCCAGATGTTCAAGCTGCTTGTAGAAAAGGCAGAGGAACCAGAGATCAAATTACCAACATCTGCTGGATCATGGAAAAAGCAAGAGAGTTCCAGAAAAACATCTATTTCTGCTTTATTGACTATGCCAAAGCCTTTGACTGTGTGGATCACAATAAACTGTAGAAAATTCTGAAAGAGATGGGAATACCAGACCACCTGACCTGCCTCTTGAGAAACCTATATGCAGGTCAGGAAGGAACAGTTAGAACTGGCCATGGAACAACAGACTGGTTCCAAATAGGAAAAGGAGTATGTCAAGGCTGTATATTGTCACCCTGCTTATTTAACTTATATGCAGAGTACATCATGAGAAACGCTGGGCTGGAAAAAGCACAAGCTGGAATCAAGATTGCCGGGAGAAATATCAATAACCTCAGATATGCAGATGACACCACCCTTATGGTAGAAAGTGAAGAGGAACTCAAAAGCCTCTTGATGAAAGTGAAAGTGGAGAGTGAAAAAGTTGGCTTAAAGCTCAATATTCAGAAAACGAAGATCATGGCATCTGGTCCCATCACTTCATGGCAAATAGATGGAGAAACAGTGTCATAGTTTATTTTTGTGGGGCTCCAAAATCACTGCAGATGGTGACTGCAGCCATGAAATGAAAAGACGCTTACTCCTTGGAAGGAAAATTATGACCAACTTGGATAGCATATTGAAAAGCAGAGACATTACTTTGCCAACAAAGGTCCGTCTAGTCAAGGCTATGGTTTTCCCTGTGGTCATGTATGGATGTGAGAGTTGGACTGTGAAGAAGGCTGAGCGCCAAAGAATTGATGCTTTTGAACTGTGGTGTTGGAGAAGACTCTTGAGAGTCCCTTGGACTGCAAGGAGATCCAACCAGTCCATTCTAAAGGAGATCAGTCCTGGGTGTTCTTTGGAAGGAATGATGCTAACGCTGAAACTCTAGTACTTTGGCCACCTCATGCGAAGAGTTGACTCATTGGAAAATACTCTGAAGCTAGGAGGGATTGGGGGCAGAAGGAGAAGGGGACGATAGAGGATGAGATGGCTGGATGGCATCACCAACTCGATGGACGTGAGTTTGGGTAAACTCTGGGAGTTGGTGATGGACAGGGAGGCCTGGCGTGCTGCGATTCATGGGGTCGCAAAGAGTCGGACACGACTGAGTGACTAAACTGAACTAATAGTTCAATATTTAGGACTAAAAGTAGAAACCTGTACTTCAAAGGAAATAATACTAGCATGTATTCAATACATGTTGAGGCTGGTGATAAATTGGTTTGATACAGGAAGTTGTTCAGTGCTTTCCAGATGCTGTTCTTGAGACTGACTCATCCTTTCTCACAGGCTGCTCGGTCTCAGGGAGTAGATTGTCTTGTGGCCCCATATGAAGCGGATGCGCAGCTGGCCTATCTTAACAAGGCTGGCATTGTACAAGCTGTGATTACGGAGGACTCTGATCTCCTTGCTTTTGGCTGTAAAAAGGTACCTAACATAAATAAAGGTGCTGAAGTTTTTATCTTATATAATACCTGCAACTAATATCTACTTGTGATGTTAATAATAATTTTATTTAAAATGGGAAGAAAGGTTTTGCTGCTTGACATTTGTATAATCTGAATGATTTTTCAGATTAAGCCCTTAAAGTTAGAGGATTTTGTTGTTTTCTCTAAATTCTGTAGTGGTATGTAGCCTTATTTTTTAAAAACGATTACTTATATGCTTTATAGTTCTCAATTAGATTAGATGAATAAGCTAACTTATCTACTAATGAGATGCTTTGCAGTTTTTTAAAATTATGTATAAAACTTTAATGGAAATTTTTATTATGATATTAAGATACAAAACTATACGTTGATCTCATTTTTGTTAATATCTATTTTATATTATCTATTTCATAAATGACTAGAAGGATCTGTGAAAAGGTTGATGCTGGGTAATAGTGATAGATAAGACATTTGGGGCAATTTCTGTTTTCTTCCTGAATTTCTGTTTTCCAAATTTTCTACAAGTAACATGTATTACTTTAAGACTAAGCAAAGGGTTACTTTAATATGTAAAAGTGGAGGGTAAGGAGAAGATGCTTTTTGTAAGAATTGCTGTTTGACATGATAACCCGGTAGTGCAGGTAGGGAGTAGGTGCAGAAAGAGCCTTCTTTACACCAGAGGCTAAACGATCGAGTGCTGGCATATGACTTTGTCCAGCCATGGCCTGTGTTTCAATTTAACTTATTTGCAAATTTCACAATAATTACCTGGCCTACGTATCTGTCTGCTCACGTATGATAAAGAACAGGAAAGATTTCTTAGAAATGCTGCAGTGGATTAGATGATGAAAAATAAAAATGACTCTTACAGGTGTTCACAGTTTCCCTTCCTCTTGAAGGTTATTTTAAAAATGGACCAGTTTGGAAATGGACTAGAAGTTGATCAGGCTCGTCTGGGAATGTGCAAACAGCTTGGGGATGTGTTCACAGAAGAGAAGTTCCGTTACATGTGCATTCTTTCAGGCTGTGACTATCTTTCATCACTGCGTGGAATTGGATTAGCCAAGGCCTGCAAACTACTAAGACTAGCCAACAATCCAGATATTTTAAAGGTAAGAGTGATTTACCAACTCTTGTGTTCAGTTTCTAAGCAATTCTTAAGTAATAGATGAATCAATCAGAATGTGGATCTTAAATATTCTATTATATCCATAACCAATATTGTGTCATTGAAAGGAGAAATGATTAAAACACTACAGCTTTGCTTTCAGCAGCAGATGAATCCTGTTTTTAGCAGTTGACAGAAGATTAGTAGTAGTTTTTTGAAAATGAAGACTAATATAAAGAAACTTCAGGATAAGATATTCTAGGGTTGAATTAATGTTAAAATGCACGATTTTTTTTTTGTTTCTGTCCTATTACTCTGTAGTAACGGTTCTCAAAGTTTTTGGTCTCAAAAGGATCCCTTTACACTCTTAAAAACTCTTTGTGACAATTATTTTTGTTTATATGGGTTATAGCTATTGAAATTTACTGAGTCAGAAATTGAAAGAGAAGAATTTTAATGTTTATTAATTCACTTAAAATTAACAATAATTAATGCATTGCATTTTAACATTGATATCGTATTTTTATGAGAAGTAGTCTTCTAAAAAAATGAAAGTTATGAGAGGAATTGCACATTTATGTAAATCTCTTTAACATGGCTTAATAAAATATAGCCAGATTCCTACTTCTTCATACAATTTAAGGAAGTGTCATGTATTTTCTAAAGAAACTCTGAGACCTCATTACATCACTGCTGTATAGATTCTCTGATGTCTTTTCCTTAAAAAATGAAGTAGATTATTCCTACCCTCACTGTACCTTGGGTATTTCTCTTAAGCCCTTAGAGTTTGCAGAGCAGAATTTCCAAGATTATAAAATGTGAGTCCTCAGGGCCAAGGGTGGTGTACTGAAGTAGACAGATCTCAAGGTTGGGAGATAGTAGCAGATTTTGAAATAGAGCAACATGTACTAGCCTGTGACTTCAGGATCACTTCAGGTCTCTGGGTCTTCTCTTCTTCATCTCTTCCAGCTTTAATCATCCATGACTCTAATAGAAGTTAAAATGTTGACTTCTTTTTTGAAATATGATCTACAAATATTTGTGGGTTTTTTTTTTTTTTTTTTTAATTCTCAGGTAATTGTGTGTTTTGTTTTTGCTTTCTGGATGAAAGAGACTTTGAAGGCGAAGAACATATCTTTGAATTTTAAGTCATGATGTGTTTACCGGTTGAGGTTTTTAATGTAGCTGTATGATGGCCTAGACGGGGTGAATGGGAGAAAGGTCCAAGAAGGAGGAGATATGTATACATGTGGCTGATTCACTTCATTGTACAGCAGAAACTAACACAACATTGTGAAGCAATTATTCCACCCACCCCCCCAAAAAAAGCAATTGATTTTTCTATCCCTCCTCATCCTTCTCTAATGTAAAGTGATGGATCTTGGGAATAATACTTCCCCTATTCTTTATCTTCAGGTATTAAATAACTCATAAATATATTTATACTCATTATTAGGTCGTCAGGAAAATTGGACATTATCTCAAGATGAACATAACAGTACCAGAAGATTACATCAAAGGATTTATTCGGGCCAACAATACCTTCCTCTATCAGCTAGTTTTTGATCCCATCAAAAGGAAACTCATCCCTCTGAATGCCTATGAAGATGATGTTGATCCCAAAATACTAAGCTATGCTGGGCAGTATCCTTTCTGAACCAGAATGGTAGAACTTTGCACTCCTTCCATATCTTTGTGGTGGTATTTTTAGCTAGACATTCAGTCAAAAGCTGGCAAATTGTTTTTGGCTTTCTTTTTTTTTATATAGTGGAATCTTTATTTTGTTAAATTTAATTATCATGTGAGTTAAAAATTTAGAGTAACTATTTGTTTATAAACCTGAAGCTCATCCATTATAACTTGCTGATTACTTAGGTTGATTTGACAGAAACATGTACAGTCAGTCACTTAAAGTACATACTCCAGAGGTGGCACTGAAGAGAAGCACTCATGGTAAGCAAGCTCAGTTAATCAGGAAGAACGCTTTGGTCATGTGAGTACACCAGTTGAGGATGCTGTCCACAGAGCCACTGGCCACGTACATACAGGGTGATGTGGAGCTGTGAGTCACCTGGGCAGGGCTTTCCTCTCCATCTCCCTTGACAGGGAATAACTGATGCCGTGGGGCTTTGCTTCAGAAAATCGCCAACTCCTGCTGTGACTAGTAAACTATCATGTGGTTTCAGTGAAGCCAAATGTGGAAAGGAAGTAGGGTCCTTTGAAGTCATAAACCTGAAGGTTTTCTCTGACAATAGACCACACTTTGCTGTCTTAATACAGTATTGTTTGTTTGGTTGTTAGTAAAATTGTTTTTCCTTAATCTTACCAACCTAGGTATGTTGATGATTCTATAGCTCTTCAAATAGCACTTGGGAATAAAGATATAAATACTCTCGAGCAGATTGATGACTACAATCCAGACACTGCCATGGTAACATATTAAAGACTTCTTTCTAAAAGCATGTTTTGTTATTGCTTAGGAACTAATACTAAAGGCAAATCTTCACTTAGTAAACATCTTTTAAACATTTCTACATGCAAGCACCGTACAGAGTGTTGATTGAAAACAACTCAATTCTAGAGAAAATATGTCTCTTAGAACCAATGGGTATATTGGTTAATTTTCTTAAAAAGTGACCACATAATATAAGACCTTTATACTTGAACATTTTTTTTGAATATACCAAGTGCTTAGTGCCTTTTTCTCATCTCACCCAATCCTACCTCTAGCATTTGGCATTGTTGAAGACTCAAATCTAGAAATACCTCTCAGGAGTAAAAACTTTTTTTTCTCTCAATCACAGTTTAGCAGTACTTACCGAGTACCTCTGCTGTATGTCATTCAGTCCTTTCCTGTTTTCTTCTACTTTTTCCCAATAGTATGTCTCTTGTGATGTATGCTCCCATCGTTCTCTCTTTTCTGTTCATATTTCCAGATTCTGTTCTCTCTTATGTTCAAATTTATTCCTTAATAAGTTCTTACGACTCTAATTGGAGAAGGAAATAGCAGCCCACTCCAGTATTCTTGCCTGGAGAATGCTATGGACAGAGGAGCCTGACAGGCTACAGTCCATGGGGTCACAAGAATTGGACACGACTTAGCAACTAAACCACCACCACCTTGACTCTAATTATCTCATTTTATGCAGAGAACTTGCACATCTTTAACAGTCTCTAATCTGTGTACCAGCCACAATAATTGTAAATGTCTCCTGTGTCTACATAAGTACTTTCTTATAACCTTAAATCTATCTACAATAAAAAGCAAACTCTATTTCTTATCAGCTTTTTATAACCTTTATTCTTTTTAGCACTTATTACACCATAAATTCGGAGAAGGCAATGGCACATCACTCCAATACTCTTGCCTGGAAAATCCCGTGGACGGAGGAGCCTGGTAGGCTGCAGTCCCTGGAGTCGCTAAGGGTCAGACACAACTGAGCGACATCACTTTTCACTTTTCACTTTCATGCATTGGAGAAGGAAATGGCAACCTACTCCAGTGTTCTTGCCTGGAGAATCCCAGGGACGGGGGAGCCTGGTGGGCTGCCGTCTGTGGGGTCGCACAGAGTCGGACACGACTGAAGCGACTTAGCAGCAGCAGCAACACCATAAATTATGTCTCAACCGTTTATTTTCTGATTCTTTCCAATAGACTGTAATCTTCATAAAGGCAGGATTTTGTGATATTCATTGCCATATTTTATTTACCATTTTTTGTAATGAATGAATGTCAGTTACATGATCTCTATTATTCTCTCAGACTATAAAATTTGGAATTTAATTTTTTTTAATTGAAGTATTGTTAACTTACAATATTATATGATTGACCCTTGAATAATATGGCTTTGAACTGTACACATCCACTTATTCATGGATGTTTTTCGATAGTAAATACTACAGTACTACAAAATCCCATGGACGGAGGAGCCTGGTGGGCTGCAGTCCAGGGGGTCGCTGAGAGTCGGGCACGACTGAGCGACTTGACTTTCACTTTCCACTTTCATGCATTGGAGAAGGAAATGGCAACCCACTCCAGTATTCTTGCCTGGAGAGTCCCAGGGACGGGGGAGCCTAGTGGGCTGCTGTCTACGGGGTTGCACAGAGTCGGACACGACTGAAGCGACTTAGTAGCAGCAGCAGCACACCATCCATGGTTGGTTGATTCCGCAGGTGATAGAGAACTATAAACACAGAGGGCCGACTGTCAGGTATACTCAGGTTAACCCTCACATTGTTCAAGGGTCAACTGTATTAGTTTCGATTCTACAATATAGTAATTTGATATTTCTGTAGATTATACTGCATACAAAGTTATTATAAAGTATTGACTATATTCACTGCTGTACATTACATCCTTGTAACTTATTTATTTTATACTTGGTCTTTTGTACCTCTTAATCTCCTTCATCTATTTTGCTCCTCCCCACCCCTGGCTTCTCTTTCATTGCTAAGTCCTCCTACTTCTTTTTTGTCTTTCTGGTTAATAGTTACTTCTTTCTCATAGTTTTTAGTCTAGTCCAGATCTTTACCTTTACTCACCATTCAGTTCTTTACTAAGCATTAATTATTATAATGAACATACTCTGGAATGTTCTGGAATATAAAGAAAAACAGAACATAATCCTTGCTTGTAACATACTCATTGTCTAAGGGAGAGACACGTGGTTATATACATAGAAATATGGTATGTCCCATAATAGAGATGTATTCTAGGCTCCATGGAGACAAAGGGGATGCACTTAACTCCACCGAAAGAGAGAATACCTTTTACTAATAATAAGAGACATTTATTGACCTGTTTTCTAAGTGCCATTCTAAGCACATTACACATAGTAACTTATTTACTCCGTAAAAAGCCTCTGAGGGCAGTACCATTATTTCTACTTTGCAGATGAGGAAACAATTAGAGATTAGGTGACTTGCCAGGTCATACATTTAATCAATGGGGAAGCTCTGACTCCAAGCCAAGCCCTCTACTGTCTCCTAATAGAGGAGCTAGAGTGTGTCCTGGATTTACAAAGATGAGTTGGGATTTTCAAAATGGGTGAGTGGTTTGAGGCTAAAGGAATAGCATGTATGGAAGAGGATAGCATATTAAAGGTACTCAAAGTAGTTCATTCTGGCTGGACTAAGAATGTCTCAGTGTTTACCAGCTAAATGAATCAGAGCACCTTGAGAAAGAAAACGAAATGAGCCTAAAGAAGATGGCCACAGAGAAACTGGTGACAAGTTGAGCATTGAGAAGAATCATTACTGTCAGCTGAAATAAGCCAAGCTTATTAAGACAGCACAAATGTATAATGGTACTAAAAAAGAACTTTATGTTCATCAGCTCAAATTACATAATCCTTATACTCAGGTTGCTGTTTCTTCTTTTCTGTTTCCTCTGTTCTGTTTCTGGAACTTCTATTAGTTAGATATTGGTTTTTCCTGGTCTTTAGATTCTGGAACTTTTCTATCTTATTCGTCTTTGTCTTCTTTTCTTTCTGGGGGAGACTTTTTTTCTATTTTGTCTTTCAACTTTGTGCTATCCAGTATGTTAGCCACTGACCACAGTTCAGTTCAGTCACTCAGTCGTGTCAGACTCTTTATGACCCCATAAATCGCAGCACGCCAGGCCTCCCTGTCCATCACCAACTCCCAGAGTTTACCCAAACCCCATTTCCATCGAGTTGGTGATGCCATCCAGCCATCTCATCCTCTATCGTCCCCTTCTCCTCCTGCCCTGAATCCTTCCCAGCATTAGGGTCTTTTCCAATGAGTCCACTCTTCGCATGAGGTGGCCAAAGTATTGGGGTTTCAGCTTCAACATCAGTCCTTCCAATGAACACCCAGGACTGATCTCCTTTAGAATGGACTGGCTGGATCTTCCAGTCCAAGGGACTCTCAAGAGTCTTCTCCAATACCACAGTTCAAAAGCATCAATTCTTATACATGACTACCGGAAAAACCATAGCCTTGACTAGACGGACCTTTGTTGGCAAAGTATGTGGTTATTTAAATTAACATTAAATTAAATTTTAGTTCTCCAGTTGCATTGGTCAGTTTTCAAGTCCTTAGTGGCTACCATGTTGGACAGCACAGAACTTTTCTATCATTACAGAAAATTCTGATGAATATTTAGTTTTTGCTGTCATTTTCACATCTAAGAACCCTTTCTAAGACCTTGTTTCATTTCATGAATATACTCTCCTCTTTCCCACTCCTCTCAGAAATTTAATATTAATTTTAATATTAAATACATGTACATTTTCTTGTACATTTCTCTTGTACATTTTCTTCTCTCTGCATTATTTCTGTTAGCTTTGGATTTTTTTTTTTCCTATGTGTTTTGGCTTTTCTCTTTTATGGTGGAGACTTTTCTAACACCTAGCTTCTTGTCAGTTTCTTCCTATTTGGGAGAGGCACTGAGAAGCTTAACAAGCTTTGTGTAAATGAGTGGGGCTTATAGTCTTGGGTTTTATTACTCTTGGTTGAACTCGTTAGCAACAAGCTGACTTTGTTTTGTGAATTCTTCAACATCAGCATGTTTTCTTTGTACAGTTCTTTTTTCAAAAATGGGATCCTCCAATTTCTACTTAGCTATGTAAACATTTTAAGAGCAAGCTAGGGAAAATAAATTGGGGTGGACCAGGAAGGGGTGGATTTCCCTAGTGGCTTAGTCAGTAAAGAGTGCCTGCAATGTGGGAGACCGGGGTGTGATCCCTGGGTTGGGAAGATCTCAACCCAATGGCAACCCACTCCAGTATTCTTGCCTGGAGAATCCCATGGACAGAGGAGCCTGGTGGGTACAGTCCATGGGGTCACAAAAAGTTTGACACGACTGAGTGACTAACTTTCTTTTCTTTCTTTAGGAAGGGGTAGGGCTAGTGCCACCATTCAGTATTTAACCTTGCATTTGATCCCTGTGTAGACAAATGGCTCTTCTCACCTTTTGAAGTTTTTATGTTACTGTTTGTGGGTTTCGAAGGTCTGGTTGCTCTGAAGGCAGATGGGTATGAATTGACCATATTGGACAGATCAAAGATGACGGCCCAGGAGCCATATAATCCTTTTCTCAGCCCTCCCCCTATTTGCGGCCTCCATGGTACTTGGTTCAAGTCTTTCTCTAAGTTTCTGTATGTGGAATTAACATCATTCTTTTCTGCAGACACATGAGTTTGATCTTTCTTAAGCTACGTTCTTTATTTTTATCTTTTTATTGAGATATAGTTGATTTATAATATATGTTTCAGGTATACAACATAGTGATTCAGAATTTTTAAGGGTTATACTTTATAGTTATAAAATATTGGCTATATTCCCTGTATTGTACAGTATATCCTTGTAGCTTTTTTACACCTAATAGTTTGAACCTCTTAATCTCCACCCCGATCTTACCCCTCCCTCTTTGGGCTAGGTTCTTTAAATTTTTCTGTCTATACTCTTATCTTCACTATGGTTTGGAAATCACAGATATCTCCTAATTTTTCTGCAGAGGAAGTTTACATTTGTTTCTTCTTATTGGTTTGGGCGTGATTTTTTTCTTATTGAATTATTATTGACATATTAGTTTCAAGTGTACACATAGGGATTCCATATTTATATACATTAATAAATTATCATGATCAATCTAATTACCATCTTTCACCATACAGAGTTATTATAATTTTATTATTATTATTTGGCCATGCCAGCATGAGGGATCTTGGTTTTCTGATCAGGGATCGAACCAATGCCTCCTGCATTGGAAGCACAGAGTCCTAACTACCGGACCATGAGGGAAGTTCCACAATATTATTGACTGTACAGCCCTCCACATCCGTGGGCATCTGCAGATTCAACCAACCCAGATCCAATTAGATTGAATCCTTGGATGCAGAATCCATGGATGTGGAGGGCTGACAGTACTACTCCATTTTATGTAAGGGAGTTGAACATCATGGATTTGGATATCTGAAAGGATCCTATAACCAGTCCCCTGCAGCCACTAAGGGATGACTGTATTCTCTGTGCTGTACATTATAGCTATGTGACTTATTTACCTTATAATTGTAAATTTCTAGACTAAGGGGACTGAAAAGTCTTTATTCTGCTATCTTCTTTACACATTTGAATTACTGATATTAATATAATTTCATCAAGAATGATTCTCAAGTTTCTCCTTTGTCTCAGAAACTCAAAAGTAATTGGTTGTATTGCAAATGTTCAGATATCATTGGGAATGTTATGGATCACTAAGATGGCCATCCTTCATGAGACCAAATCCTTATCAGATCTTTTATTTCATGAGGACATTTCTTTCAGAACCACTAATTGTACATCAAACTAATTATTATTATTTATCTAAAATGTATTCTTCCCAATCAGATTTTCTACTCTGCTATTTCTCTTTTTTTAATGAAACCATCAATGAGATCTAATGCCATGACCTATACTGCTTAAGCTGTTTTTTATTATACCTTTTTTCTCAGTTGATTGTTGTTCGTTCTTAAAATACATTGTGAATAATGTCACATTCGTTTTTATTTATTTTTATATTTAATCCTTTCTTTAACTGAAAGATTAGATTCCAAATTCAAGTGGAACTTTTGTCACGTGGAACTCACACCCTTAGTACCAGCATTTTTTATACCATTGTTAATTTTTCCCTTTGCCTCTTCTACTCTATTAGAGTATCATTGGCACCCTTTTAGCAGATCATTGTCATCTAAAATATATTTATTGTGAATAATTTGTATTAGCATTAAAAATGATTATTTACCAATCTTTACTGTCAATAAGCTCTTTCTCAGAGAAAGTTTTATGCATGACTCAGTGTAGACCAAAGTAGCTTTTTGTTTAATACATAGGTATTGTTCACTAATACTTGCCTATTTAATACATAGATATTGTCCACTAAAGAAGCTATTGTTTTGTAAATAAGATTGTTTCCATTTAAGCTCATCCAAGTTCTGAAGATACGATAGTTGATTAAATATATAATTTTATGGTTTTGATTTTCAGATCCTTTGTAAAGGGTATGTCAGTAATTAGAGGCTTATTTGCTATATGATTATTAAACTAAATATTGCATATTGAACTATTACTCACATTTTAAAATATTACTCACATTTTAAAAGTATTTTTTTTCTGGTCATACTTCTTCAAGTGTAATTTTATTTCTTGCACCGCTTATCTTAGGAAGATATATTTTTTTATTGCTTAAAATGATCTAACAAGTTTGCTTGACCCTCATTAGGAGAAAAACAGACCTAGGGATACAAGACACATTTAATGGAAAAGTATAGGACTAGCAAAAGGGCTTCCCAGGCTGCTCAATGATCAAGAATTCACCTGCAATGCAGGAGACGTGGGTTCGATACCCTGGGTCAGGCAAATGCCCTGGAGAAGGAAATAGCAACGCACTCCAGTATTGTTCCTGGGAAATCCCATGGACAGAGGAGCCTGTCAGGGTGCAGTCCATGGGGTTGCCAAAGAGTCGGACATGACTTAGCAACTCAACAACAGCAAATAGGACTAGCAAAGTAGAAAGTGTTATTAGAGGATGGATATTTCATCAAAAGCAGTTCAAAGGAGTAATTTAATTATTTGCTTATAATTTATGTTGATACAGTGGGAAATGATTTAACCATTTTTCTTCTTTAAGTAACCTTTTTCTTTTTACTACTTTAGCCTGCCCAATCAAGAAGTCATAGTTGGACTGACAAAGCATGTCAAAAATCATCTAATATTAATAGCATTTGGCATAGGAATTATTGCCCTAGACGTGAACTGGATATTGTTTCAGATACTACAAAGGTGAAGGAAAATCCAAGTACTGTGGGCATTAAACAAGTGATTAGTATTAAAGGGTTAAATCTTCCAAGGAAGTCATCCATTGTAAAAAGACCAAGAAGTGGTATGTATTTTGTTTTTGTGAAATACTAGTGAGAACTGGTCACATTTTAGAAGTCTTTGTTAAATCTAAGGTTGTTAAGATTTTTTTTCCTGTTTCTTTTAGAAGTTTAATAATTTTAGTTCTTACATTTAGGCCTTTGATCCATTTTGAATTAATTTTTATATGGTGTGAGGTAAGGATCAAGGTTCACTTTTTTTTGTATATGGCAATTAAGTTGTTCTAACACCATTTGTTTAAATGATTATCCTTTTTCCATTGAATTGTCTTGGGTCATTTGTGGACTGTCAGTTGACCATATATGTGCAGGTCTCTTTCTGGGCTCTATTCTGTACCATTGATCTCCTCCTACTTTATGCCAGAAAAACTGTCCTGATTACTGTACCTTTATAGTCAGTCTTGAAATCAGGTAATGTGAGTCTGTAAGTTTGTTCTTCTTTTGAAAAGTTGTTTTGACTATTTTGTGTTCTTTGCATTTCCATACAGATTGAATCAACTTGTCAATTTCTTTAAAGAAAAAAAAAAGGAGCCTGCTAAGGTTTTGATTGGGATTTAGTTGAATCTATAGATTATTTTCCCAGGTGGTGCTAGTGGTAAAGAACCCACCTGCCAGTGCAGGAGACTTAGTAAGGGACTCAATTTCCATCCCTGGGGTGGGAAGATCCGCTGGAGGAGACCATGGCAATCCGCTTCAGTATTCTTGCCTGGAGAATCCCTTGGACAGAGGCGTCTGGCAGGCTACAGTCCATAGGGTCACAGAGTCAGACATAACTGAAGCAACTTGACACATGCATGGATTATTTCGTGGAGAATTGACATCTTAATGATATCAAGTTTTCAGACCCATTTATTTAAGTCTTCTTTAGTTTAAGCCTTCAGAAATGCTTTGTAGTTCTTAGTGTACAGGTCTTTGCACATATGTTGTCAAATTTATCCCTGTATTTCAGGTTTTTGATGCCATTATAAATGATATTTTTAACTGCAATTTTTGGTTCATTGTTAGTATATAGAAATACACTTGACTTCTGTATATTAATCTTGTATTTTGAACCTTACTAAAATCACATATTAGTTCTAGTGGAAATCTAGAGCCCTGTAGTAGAGACAGACCCCCTTTCAGACCAATAGTCAGCAATAGTCTGTCTGGCTATTCAACTCGCTGCAAATTCTTGTAACTAGTATATAATAACTTTTGCTAAGCATTGTCCACTATGATGATATGAGACACTGAAGTGTCTTGATCAATTCAGGATATACTAAATCTATGAATTTCTCCAAATAGATAGTCTAACAACATTATCATAAAAAGAAAATGAGGTTAGCATAGTGTAACTTCTTGGTGAAGGCTTTTCTGGGGATCCTACAATATTTTTTTTTTCCTCTTCTGTAGAGCTTACAGTTTCCTGCGTAATAAACAGATTTTGGTTTATACAAGTTTGCTGACCTGTAGGTATTTTTTTTAACCTGTACATTTTTGAATTTGAGGTGTCACCTTGTCTCTAGTATTTAGGCACCCTCCACTGCTCTACCCATGTCTTAATCATGAGCACTTACTCCCATGTGAGTGGAAGCTATTTAGACTGAGAAGTAGTTGGATTAATTTTAAGCACATTAATGCTTTGTCTATGTGCTTGCCTATTTCAGCTTTACCACTTTTATGTTATTTAGTCTTATGATTTATTCTTATACCATTAGATTGCTACATAACAATCTTCTAGAACTCTATAGCTGTGTAATGAGGATCAGAGCTAGAGTACAAATTACTTTGCACTATAAGACAATCAAATATACCTCAAAAACCATCTCAGTGATGGTGTATATATACATATATTAGGTATAGCACCTGGTTTTAATGAAACATTCTTTTAAACCAAACATAGATTAATCATAGGTTTAATTTTTTTCTTCCCGTGGTGGCTCAGCTGGTAAGGAATCCGCCTGCAATGCAGGAGATCCTGGTTAGATTCCTGGGTTTGGAAGATCCGCTGGAGAAGGGATAGGCTACCCACTCCAGTATTCTTGGGCTTCCCTGATGGCTCAGGTGGTAAAGAATCCACCTGCAATGCGGGAGACCTGAGTTTGATCCCTGGGTTGGGAAGATCCTCTGGAGAAGGGAACAGCTACCCACTCCAGTATTCTGGCCTGGAGAATTCCATGGACTATATAGTCCATGGAGTCACAAAAAGTCAGACATGACTGAGTGGCTTTCACTTCACTTAATTTTTTTTTTTTTTTTTGCAAAATTAGGCCCTTTTTTTTTTATATTCAAATAGTATAATGAGTGTAGAGCCTTGCAGAATTGATTGTATCCTGAAATTCATACAAATAATTGACATTAAATCATAGTTAATTTTGAAACAGTAAAACACAGCCAAGGGAATTTTTTTTTAATCATTGTTTTATTTCCTTTTCTGATGCATAATCAAAAAAAAAAAAGACTTTATCTTTAGGGCAATAGAACATAGGCTGTGAAACTGAGACCAAATCTCTAACTAGTCATGAAAGAAAAACTTACAAATAATCTTATTTTTATTTAGAAGAGCTGTCAGAAGATGATATGTTGGATCAATATTCTACTTCCTTTACAAAGAAGATCAAGAAAAATAGTTGTGAAGGTAATAAGTCACTGAACTCTTCTGAACTGTTTATGCCTGACCTGTTAGATGGAACTACTGTTAAAAAAAGCTTAAGCACACCACCTACGACAAGAAACAAATTTGCAGCATTTTTGCAGAGAAAAAATGAAGAAAGTGGTGCAGTTGTGGTTCCAGGCACCAGAAGCAGGTATTGTTACATCTATAGAATGTTGTGTGTCTATTAGATTATATACTCTGTTGGTGTTTATTTTCATTGTTATGAATAGCATTGAATCTAATGAAACAGGTGTAGGATTTGGCTTAATCCAGTTTATCATGTATTGCTTTAGTTCCACTTGGACTTCTATTACTTTTGTTATCTCTTGATACAGAACTAAAATAAGAATTGTAGACCTTACTGCATTTTGCATCAGAATATCCTCTGTTACTTTGCCAGGGGGCAGGGAGGATCCACCTTCTTTTTTTCTATTTTTTTTAGTTTGTTTAAGAGTTAAATATAATTTCACAAAGTACTTTTATAAATCTATTTAAATACAGATGACTATGGAATTCTCATATTAATTGATATTAATTAATATAATTAATTATATTTAATTATATAATTAATTTAATTATATAATTAATTATCTCATATTAATCTGATATAATACTAGGTGCTGGGTTACAGAAATGAGAGACATAGTTTTTGCTCTTGAGAAATGAATAGTTTTCCTAGTTGGAAAAATAGGTCAGTAACAAAATCATTCCATACCCTGTGGTAAGTACAGTGACAAAATCATGCATGAGGTGTTTTGCGGGCATCTAATGCTGAGACAGTGGTTGGAAAGGGTGAGAGGGAAGGGGCGCATGTAAAGTGTTCTTACCTAGGTTTAAATGATTTGTGAGTGAAGCAGATAAAGAATGGAGCTGGGTATTTTACCAGCAGACTCATGTAGCTTGGACAGAGGTATGGAGCGTGGGGGCAACTCTTTGCTGTTTGATCACCGCTATTATTACTTCTGCCACAATGTAAATTGGAAAAAGAATGAAAAAGGAGCAGGAAGGTACTTGATGAAGGAGGAGAAATAAGGAAGCCAGTTCATGAAAGGCTTGTGACCCAACCTAAGGAACTTTGAGTCTTTAAGGGTGATAGGAAACATTTAGAAGGTTTTAATCAGGAGAGGGTTGTGATTTGATTCCTGGTTTAGGTAGACCAATGGTCCTCAACCTTTTTGGCACCAGGGATCAGTTTCTTGGAAGACAGTTTTTCCAGGAACCGGGTGAGGGGATGGTTTCAGGATGATTGAAGCACATTGCATTTATTGTGCACCTTATTTCTAGTATTATTACATTGTGATACATAATGAAATAATTATACAATTCACCATAATGCAGAAGGGGTACATTCTGGGAGAGTGCATTCAATGGGAGCCTTGAGCTTGTTTTCCTGCAACTAGATGGTCCCACCTGGGGTGGTGGGAGACAGTGACACCTGAAGCATGTTGCTTATGTCCAGTCTACTCCATAACCTCGTTTTGGTTGCTGTCACTGCAGAAAACCCTGCTTCACAGAGTTAGGATGTTGGAAATGGAAGCCAACTTTTTAGTGTTTTTGTGGCAATCTCAGGCTATTCCTCCTTGACTTTAATCCAAAACGTATGGAGGTTTGAGGTTGTCTCAAACATACTTTTATGGCCACCATCATTTACAATCTCAAGCAGGTGATCCTCTTCTAGCATGGACAACATCTGTTCACCTGGCTTGTTCACAATTGGGTCACGGATACACTCCTTCCCAGTCTGGGGGTCTTTTGTGGTAGGGGAGTAATGCTCAAACTCTTGTGAAAACTGAGGCAGGTGATCATGCATCCAGCTGGGAAAAAGAAGGCCCTGGCTCAATCTCTTTCAAAATCTATAAATGTCAAAAAATCCCAGTGTTCACTTGTCGCCCCCATAATTCCAGTCTGGCTTTGAGTGCAGCCACTGTATCTGCTGACTTGAACACAGTTGTTCTCCCCTGAAGTGACAGACTGAGTTTGCTGAGCAGGTTGAATATGTCACACAAGCAAGTTTTGCAACCCCTTCTGTTTCTCTGAAATGTGCTACCAGTGGTGACTGTTTTTCTAAAAGAAATCTCTGGAGTGACTCTCATAACTCAGAAACTCTAGCCAGTGATCTACCTTTAGAAAACCACCTCACTTCTGTATATAAGAGAAGACGTGTGTCCATCTCTTCACAGAGTTGTGCAAATAGACTTGAATTAAAGGTGTGTACTTTAATCACATTATTTTAATCACATCCTGCAAAACGTTAAGTTCAGGTGATATTTTTCAGCTAGCCAGCATTTCTCTATGGATGACACAGTACACAGACTCATATTCAGAAATGAGCTCTTTGACCCATGTAGTGGAACCAGAAAGCTGTCCAGTCATGGCAGCCGCTCCATCTGTGCATATCTCAACACAAAATGACCAGTTTTCCTGATATGTAATCAGTCAGAGACTTTAGTTTTGCAGCTGTGGTGTTGATTGCCAACAGAAGTGCACATAACATATCCTCATGCACATCCTCCTAAAAAACAGATCACACAAAAACAGGCATTGTTGTCTTGTCAACATCGGTAGACTTGTCAACCTGGATTGTGTACCATGGTGACTCATTAATCCTCTCTAACAATTATGCCTCAATATCCTCTGCTGTTTCATCAGTTTGTCTAGTTATGGTGCTAGCCTAAAGGGGAACCTGTGCCACCAAAGTTCATGACAAGTGTCCTTAGCGGGATCAACTCCTCACCAAGAGTAAAGGGCTTCTTAACTTTAGCCTTGCAGTCAGCCACTAAGAATGATGCTCTCAGTGTAGACACACTTAATGAAGTGGTGGCCTTCAAGAATTGCTTCTCTTCTTCATGTTCACATTTTTTTTCTTTTGAATCTCCAGAGGCTTGTCTTTTGATCCCGGGTGCTTGGTCTCCATGTGGCAAAGTAGTTTTGAAGGTTTCATGGCTTCTCTAGATAGCTAATCACCACATATTATACAAAGCAGACCTGGAGAATGTGAATTGCATGTTTCAATGAACCCATAATTTAGGTAGGACTCTTGGTATTTTCTTTTAAATGCAGGTTTCTTTTTGTTGGCAGTCTTAGAGTGTTCTGCTGTTTCATCATTGGGTCTTTCCCCCTTTTCAAAGAAGTTCCCCAGTAATGTTTGTTTTTTACTCATTTTCACTAGGGTTAGCCTGTGGGCTTACCAAAACTGACTGAGACAAGTGTACAGGGTGGAAAAGAGGCAAGGAATTAGAGGTGGTAAATAAAATAATGGGCAGGCCACACATGAACTAAAAATAAGCATTGCATTCTGACTTAAAGCCTGCTACCAGATGTACGTGTACAACTGAAGTATATCAACTCACTCACCACTATAAAGCTTGCCACCAGATGCAGCATAATTGTCACTTGCCATCACTGATAGGGTTTTGATATAAGTCTGCAAGCGTGTGATTTGTTTGATCTCTGTATATCTCTGCCTGTGATAATCTCTATTTGCAGCCGCTGCCCAAAGCTAGCGTCACCACCTCAGTTCCACCTTAGATCATTAGGCATTAGATTCTTATAAGGAGCACGCAGCCTAGATCGCTCACGTGCACAGTTCACGGTAGAGTTCTCGCTTCTATGAAAATCTAATGCCACCAGTGATCTGACAGGAGGCAGAGCTCAGGCGGTAATGTGAGCAATGCAGAGTGACTATAAATACAAGTGAAGCTTCACTTGCTCATCCACCCTTCGTTTACCTCTTACTTTGTGGCCTGGTTCCAAACAGGCCTTCCCTGGTGGCTCAGACGGTAAAAGCGTCTGCTTACAATGTGGGAGACCCGGGTTCGATCCCTGTGTTGGGAAGATCCCCTGGAGAAGGAAATGGCACCCCACTCCAGTACTCTTGCCTGGAAAATCCCATGGACAGAAGAGCCTGGTAGGCTACAGTCCATGGGGTCACAAAGAGTCGGACACAACTGAGTGACTTCACTAGTCCAAACAGGCCACGGAGGTTGGAGACCCCGAGATGGACCACTCTGAACACACTGTAAAGAGTGGATTCTAGAGGGCCAATGGCTGTTGTCATAGTCCCTGCTAGTGAAGATAAGAATTTGAAGAGTCAATATAACTTAGGGGTTAGGAATTTGGACCCTGGGGTTAGACCACCTGGATTTTGAATCCTGTCCTGTTTACTCATGAGATGTTTGACTTGGGCAAGTTAATTTCTAGGTGCTTCAGTTTCTTCAAGTATAGCAATCTTAGGATTGCTGATGGAGTTAAATTATTAACCTAAGTAAAGTATGTAAAATAGTGCCCAGTAGATGGTAGACATACAATGAATAGCTCTGTTTCATTGAATTCGGATAGTAGTGCCACAACTAGAAACAGGAATTAGTAACTTTCAGATCAGATCAGATCAGTCACTCAGTCGTGTCCTACTCTTTGTGACCCCATGACTTGTAGCACGCCAGGCCTCCCTGTCCATCACCAACTCCCGGAGTTCTAAGAAAAGGAAAATTTATCAGCTTCTGTATTTCTCCAAAAGACTTAGAATGTGATTTTTTTTTTTTTTCAAGTTTAATAAGTTAGGTTGCAGCCAATTTTGTCTAACCATGATGATGGGAAATGGTCATGAAGGAATGAACCACTGGTAAATCCCTAAGCTCCTTTTAGGGGATGTGTCAAACCCTTCTCCCATCAGATCTTCTCAAGGAAACATTCACAGTGCAGTGAAATGATCATTTTGATTCTTCCTTTGTTAAAGAAGGAATTAACACCCTCATTAAAGGTGTTTGTTAACAATGCAATAATGAAAACATGGCTGCACAAATGGAAAATGGGTTTCTAGATGATATGTGTTGCTTTATACATTCTAGAAAGTTGAATTCTGTCATTTGGAGAAATTTTTGAAATTTGTGTTTTATCTTTCCTTTTGGGTAAAAATAGAATTTCCTTTTTCTGCCTCTTTGGAGACAGCTAATGAGAATGAAATGGCAATCCACTCCAGTATTCCTACCTGGAAGATTCTATGGACAGAGGAGCCTGGCGGGCTACAGGAGTCACAAAGAGTTGGACATGACTGAGCACAAACAAGCAAAACAAATGAGAAGAATGTCTGTGTATCTCTTCAGGTCTTGGCTGTTGAGTCATTGTGGAAGCTTAACGAAATCTTCATTCGAAGCTGTAAATAGCTGCTTTACCTAGTTTAGTGAGATGTTTCACTAATAGTTCAGAGGATGTATTAAGAAAAGCTTAGAAAAATATTTTTTTTCTGCATCAACTTCCTGTGAAATAATAATTGTGAGTGAAACTTCTGAGGTATAATTTTCTGATCTAGATTATATAACAATATCTAATAATAACTAGATATTATTAAATTAGTTTTCTCAGCTGATTTTCAAGATTTTTTTATATGTTATTCTTCACAACAGTATTATGAGATATTCAGCTCAGAGTTATTTTCTCTATTTTGGGCTCAGACATTGCGGCTCTAAGAGGTTAAGAAACTTTCCCAGGGTTGTGCAGTTAGTAACAGTGCTAGGAAAGACTCCCAGTCGTAGTTGATTAGCCATACCGTGTAGTGGTGCGTTGAAAGGAGCACACAGTCAGGTCGGCCCGGATTGGATTGTCACTCTGTTCTTTACTTAGACTTTCACGTGCCATTTAACTTCTTTAAGCCTATTTTTTTAACTATAAAATATGGGTTAGATAATATATAGAAGATAATATGTATAAGACTGTTCCAAGACTAGCGGCAGTTATGTGAATCAGACAGCTGGCATAGGTGCCCAGTCACTAACATATATGCCAGTGGTCGTTCCCACCCCATTCTTTTTGATGTAACATAACAGGAAGTGTATTAAATATGCAAAAGTTTGTCTCCAATTGCCTGTCTTTTGAAAGTCTGTTTTAAGTCTTTATCTTTATTATATAGATACTTATCCTAGAGTAATGCATATTTATTTTTTGAGATCTAGTTAAGTAACACCACAGGCTATTTGGAAAGAAGCAACCATGAACTGGGAGGAGTTCTGGGTTTTAATTCTGTTCTTTGTTGTTCAGTCACCCAGTCATGTCCGACTCTCTGCGACCCCATGGACTGCAGAATACCAGGCTTCCCTGTCCTTCACCGTCTCCTGGAGTTTGCTCAGACTCATGTCCCTTGAGTTGGTGATGCCATCCACCCATCATCCTCTGTTCTTTAGCTGATTAATTTTACAACCTTGGGCTCTGTTATTCTAATTTATCTTACCTATGAAATAATACATAGAAAAATGTTTGGGTATCATAGAGGTGATTGTTTGCTGAAAAATGAACTATGTGATCAGATAAAGGAGCTAATGTTTTCTGCTCAATGAAAAACCAGATAAGACTTTTCCTTTCACATGCTGCTTCCTTTCTGCCTTATACCCACACACATGAGCTAATGATTTGATGAAAAGCCAAGAGGATTTTTACTCTCGAGCATTTAGTAAATATTCAGCTTATCATCTTGGTTTTGAATTAATGCTTATTGAGGTACATTCTTTGTAAGTTTCATATTTAACCCATCATACGCTCCAGGATTTCCTTTTTAAACCTAAAAATGCTACTTGAATACATCCTTCCGAGTAATGATGCAATCTTTGTTTCATTTATATTGGAGTTTTTAAAATGAGTTTCTTAAAGCTACTACCCTGAGTAAGTAGTACCTCTTTAGAAATATAGAATTTAGTAATTGATTTGGAAGTCTTAACCTCAATATTTAAAATAGTATAGAAATATTTAGGGTATATAAAAAGCTTGGGCTCTGTTAGATTAGTTAGATTAGTATGCTACTACAAGTTCCCAGACAGTTTACTACTAGGAGTTAAGCTAAAATGAGAGGTAAATAGCTAATTCATTTTACTAGTATTTTAATTAATTTATTTAATTTGTATTCAAATTACAGAATAAGAGACAATAGTTATTAAGTGTCCTTTCTGTTGCATATTTCTTTATCTGTTCAAATATTTGAGTGTCATGCATGTCTGCTCAGTTGTGTCCTACTCTTTTGTGACCTCATGGACTGTAGCCTGTCAGGCTCCTTTGTCCATGGCATTTTCCAAGAGCACTGGAGTGGGTTCCTATTACCTGCTCCAGGGTATCTTCCCAACCCAGGGATCAAACCCACAGCTTTTGTGGCTCCTGCATTGGCAGGCGGATCAGCCATGTGTAAAATATATTTATTTATGAAATTAATATATTTATTTTTAAAAAGAAGCAACCATCTTTCCATTATGAATGTTCTCACCTTCGTGAGCAAACTCAAATATTTCTGCATTGTTTCTGCTGTTTTTTTCTGTTAGGTTTTTTTCCAATTCTCTGGATTCTGCTGACTGTATATCAAAGAAAGCAAGCAGCCAGCCTCTAGCTGAAACTGCTGTCACAGATAAAGAAACCGATGCAGGTGAACCAGATTGTCTAGAGGACAAGAAGTTGGTTGATACCAGTGTATCGCATAATTCCAGTGAGCAGATTCCAGATGACGTGACTGTGATGGCTGAAGAGTCTCAGTCTTTTAAGACCAGCACATTCACGAGGACCATATCACCACCCACCTCGGGGACACTAAGAAGTTGTTTCAGTTGGTCTGGAAGTCTTGGAGATATTTCAAGAACTCCGAGCCCCTCTCCAAGCACAGCACTGCAGCAGTTCCGGAGAAAGAGTGATTCTTCCACCTCTCTGCCTGAGAATACTGAGAAGTCTGATGTAGCTCCGTTAAAAAGCGAGGAGTCAAGTGATGAATCACATCCCTTACATGACGTGGGTTGCTCTTCACAGTCTCAGGAAAGCATGGACTTGTCACCACACAATTTAAACGCATCAAAACTTTCTCAGCCTTCTAGTAAGGATTCAGATTCAGACGTAAGTCACATTCTGAAGCCTTTGGTTTCAAATTCATATGTAAGAGAAAATAGGGTGTTAATCAGGTAATTGAGGAAACTGTGCCCGTGTTACGGAAATAATTGGTTGTTCTAATTTTTCACTCTAGACCTTACTGTATAGAAAGTTCATGTTTTACTCACCTGAAGGACTTCTCTGTATCTTTCATATTTTAGACTCTTATACTTTTAATCTAGCTGTATATCTTGAATCATCACTTATGTGTTCCACTGATAAGTGTCTCAAGTTGTGGAACACTTAAGACCTAAGAATGATAAGCTTATTGAAGTTATTATAAATTTAATATTTAAATCCTTCAGACAATGTTTGAAACCTTATAACTAAATGACCCTATTAACGTGTGGTGTTTGTCTTAAGTTTTAATACTTAAGAAATATATAAATTTTTTACTCTTATTATTCTTGTTGTAAGTCCCCTTTATGATAAAACAAGATAGTAATGTAAGGGATTTTATGTTATTCTGTTTAAATTAATAAAAGCATCCTAGCCATTTTTTCTTATTCATAAAATAGCTTTATTCTTACTTAAATAAAATCAAAGCTCCAAATAACTACTAGGAAGACCCAGTGATGTCATATTTTAAAATGACATGATGGCATAAGAGCATTCTTTAAATCTGAGTTATCTCAAATTTACTAATTTCACATACTTCATTTTATGTTCACAACTGTAGTTACCAAGTTGTAAGAACAATTATAACCTTGGTAATATTTGACAGAATTTTGAGGTCTGATAATCCTGAATATTAAACATCTAAGAAATCAGTATGTCTCTGTGTACCTGTGGTCCGTTGCTCAGTTGTGTCCAACTCTTTTTCGACCCCATGGACTGTAGCCCACCAGGCTCCTCTGTCCATGGAATTTTCCAGGCAAGAATACTGGAGCAGGTTGCCATTTCCTTCTCCAAGGGATCTTCCTGACCCAGAGATAAAACCCACATCTTTTGTGTCTCCCGCATTGGCAGGTGGATTCTTTACTACTGCGCTACCTGGGAAGTCCAGTAAATCAGTATATCTTGTGTTTATCAAAAGAAAAATATTTTATTCAGGTTCCTAAAGGAAACTTGAGTTGTATTGGACTCAAAGAAAAAAGCCTAGTTAAAATGTGGAAACAAATTTTCATTTAGGGAAAGCTGAAATCAGTTAATGTCTTCAAATCCAAAATCCATTCCAGTTTTTTAAGTAAGAGGGGCTTCCCTGGTGGTTCATCTGTGAAGAATCTGCCTGTAATGCAGGAGATGCAGGTTTTAATCCCTCGGTCAGGAAGATCCCCTGGAAAAGAACCGGCAACCCACTTCAGTACTCACCTAGTAAATTCCATGGACAGAGGAGCCTGGTGGGGTACAGTCCGTGGGGTTGCAAAGGAATTGGATAGGACTTGGCAACTAAACAACAACAAAATGCCAAACCAAACCCTTGAGACTTTTGCTACTCTTTTCCTGTTCACTCACTTTGTGTTCAGTTTATCCATACTGTTTTAAAGACTGTTTCTTTTAATATGAGCCTCCATTTTAATGCCATCTTTTTCATTTTCCACGTCTTACTGCATTTTTCTCGGGGCACTATTTGGTTTCCATCACAGTTGTTTCTTGAACATCTTTCTTTCTTTTTTTTTTTTTTTTAATTTTATTTTATTTAACTTTACAATATTATATTGGTTTTGCCATATATCAAAATGAATCTGCCACAGGTATACATGTGTTCCCCATCCTGAACCCTCCTCCCTCCCCATACCATCCCTCTGGGTCGTCCCAGTGCACCAGCCCCAAACATCCAGTATCGTGCATCGAACCTGGACTGGCGACTCATTTCATATATGATATTATACATATTTCAATGCCATTCTCCCAAATCATCCCACCCTCTCCCTCTCCCACAGAGGCCAAAAGACTGTTCTATACATCAGTGTCTATTTTGCTGTCTCGTACACAGGGTTATTGTTACCATCTTTCTAAATTCCATATATATATGTTAGTATACTGTATTGGTGTTTTTCTTTCTGTGAGGATACTTTCAAGTCCTCTGAACTCCTTTAGGGTATTTTTGTTCCTTTTGCAATAGACATCTTCCTGTTTTACTAACTTTGTAAAGCTTGCTTACCAGCTCACAGCCTAAGAGCTCGTCATGCTGACAAAACTCTCCACATGTCTGTCTTCTGGGCAATCATTTTTGTGCTTACAGTTATAGAAACATAAATTCTCTCCCCTCACCAAAAAAAAAAACAAACTAAACTAAAAATCTTTCTTTAAATCATCTCTTGCCACCAGATGTGGTAAATTTCCCTTAGGATAAAAGGATTAATGGTCAAACAATTGGGACAATAACAGGTAACTTAAAAATTATGTTATCTTTCTTTATTCAGAAAATGTTTTAGAGTGTGACTGACGTTTCATTTTGAATATAATTTTTACTGTATGATTCTGAAGAAAATGCATTGGAGATTTCCATTGGTGGTTCACTGTGAAAAGCAACAACTGTATACTCTATGTTTATTAAGTTCATTAACCCTATTTGAGGTTAATTAATCTTAGGATCTTACTGTTGATCTTTCTTTTAAGAAACAATATAGCCCAGAGTCATCACTACTATGAGCAAGGAATGTTAGTGTTTCTGTAAGTTACAATCCAAATTAAAGGAATATTTTTGACTTTTGGATTGCTTTTTAAGTATATAATGCTATGTAGAATCCCAAGATAAATATATATATATATATTTTAAATCCTCTTGAAAAATGCAGAAATGTAAAGTCTCCTGAATTTATTTATTTACTTTCTAAAGTCCTTGAAAGGGTGCAGCATCACATGGATTCTGTATCCGATGGCTTACGCAAGAAGGTTGCTTAGAAATTTGGCATGAAGCGTGCCATTGTTTCCATGAACATGAGTTGCTTTTCCCCAGATTACTGTGATTTTGTTGAGCATTGTTCTTTGCTTTGTACACACAGAAGCATATCTCTTGCCTGGGTAGAAGTCAATTTCATCTCAGGCATATGTCCGCTCAGTCATGTCCAACTCTTCGTGACCCCATGGACATAGCCCACCAGGCTCCTCTGTCCATGGAATTCTCCAGGCAAGAATACTAGAGTGAATTGCCATTCCCTTCTCCAGGGGGTCATCCCAACCCAGGAGTCAAACCCGGGTCTCCTGCATTGCAGGCAGATTCTTTACCATCTCAGCCACCAGTTATAAACACCTTCAATTTTAAGAAGAGCTGTGTGCTCCTTCTGGTTCTGGAGACCCCACTTAGAGCTTTTTAATTTATATTTTATACAATTTACTTCTCCAGCTGAAATTTCTTACTAGTTTTCTGTAGTGAGACTGGCAAAGATCATTCTTTCCACATTAATTTTCTTTTATTGTATTTCATGCTTTTAATACTTTTTTTCTTCTGAGAAGTTACATTTTATTTACACTGATTTTTCTCAATTTACTTGTTTTATGTTTTGTTGAATATTGGTCAGTTGTCATAAAATCTTGATAGTAAAAATCTAATTTTGCTTTATTTTTCGATCTTGGGGATCTAGGAATCTGATTGCAATTTTAAGTCACTTGATAAACAAGGTAATCAGAAATCCAAGCTACACTTGTTTCATTTTTCGAAGAAAGACACGCCTCTAAGAAACAAGGTAAAACACTTATATAAATTACTTTTAAATTTCAGAAGCAGGGCATGCTTATTACCAGGAAATATGTATATAAGCAAATTTAAAACTCAAAGTGCCTGTATTCTTATTTACACAAAAATGTCTACCTTCAAATCTTTAAGACCATATTTGTACTTGATTTGTATCGGGTTGGCCAAAACGTTCCTTCGGTTTTTAGGTAAAAATAAAAGACACATTTTTCATTTTCACCAAGAACTTTATTGAACAACATATTCATTGTTTTGTTCCACTACCTTCTGCTATTTTCCAGGCAACTTCGTAACTCTATCTTCCCAAAACTTTTTATCATTTTGAATAAAGAATTGTTCCAGGTACATTATTTTCAAAATTTTATAAAGACCAAAATAAATGAAAATCCGAAGTTATAATATCTGAATGTGGCAGTTAAATCAGAAAACCAGTCTAGCTGTAAATTTTTGCCTGGTCATCAAAGAAACCTTGTGGTATCCTGATGGAAGATGACACGTTTTCTGTTGACTCTTTTCATCTAGTGCTGCTTTCAGTTGGTCCAGTTGGGAGCAGTACTTGTTGGAATTAATTGTTTGGTTTTCCAGAAGGAACTCACAATAAAGGACTCCTTTCCAATTCCACCGTATGCACATCACTTTCTTTTTTTTTTTAATTTTATTGTATTTTTAAACTTTACATAATTGTATTAGTTTTGCCAAATATCAAAATGAATCCGCCACAGGTATACATCACTTTCTTTGGATAAAGACTGTCCTTCAGTATGGTTGGTAGTTCTTCTGTTCCGTGATCTCTTCTGTTCCACATTGTTGAACAGTGTCCACTTTTGATTGCCTGTCACAATTTGTTTTTATAACAGAATGTTTTAATTATGTTTAAGTAGAAAATCACATGCATAAATACTGTCAAGGTTTTTTTTTTTTCACTTATATGGAACCTAAACTTCAAAGCAATTAAAATAAGCAAGCTGGTGCATATGATTTTCAACATGTGATTTGGATATTTGAGTATGTGAGTGAGCTATCTCCTGTGTGGTATAACTTTGATCTCAGTTTACATCTCCCTTTGATCACTGTCAACTTGAATTGGTCTACCTGACCGTGGATCTTCATCTAGCAAGAAATTTTTACCTTTCCTGGAATGAAAAGTGAAAAATGAAAGTGAAAGTTGCTCAGTCATCTCCAACTCTTTGCAACCCCATGAACTATACAGTCCATGGAATTCTCCAGACCAGAATGCTGGAGTGGGTAGCCTTTCCCTTCTCCAGGTGATCTTCCCAATCCAGAGATTGAAGCCAGGTCTCCTGCATTGCAGGTGGATTCTTTACCACCTGAGCCACAAGGGAAGCCCAAGAATACTGGAGTGGGTAGCCTATCCCTTCTCCAGCGGGTCTTCCTGACCCAGAAATCAAACCAGGGTCTCCTGCATTGCAGGTGGATTCTTTACCAACTGAGCTATCAGGGAATAATAAAGTATAATATTGCCAAAACTATTTTTTAAATTCCATCTTCAATATTAAAATGACTGCACAGAAATTCACTATTTTTTTTTTTAAGCACACTAATATGAAAGCTGTCACAATGCTATCTAACAAAATTGTTTCAAATGAAGTTATAGACAAGGAAGTGCTATTAGAGCCATCTTATGGAAAAAACCTAATGAACATTTTGGCCAACCTAATAGGTGTTTAAGTTGTGAAACTTGCTTTTTTTTTTTCTTTATAGTATTTAAAGATCTATTTCATGTACTTAAGTAACATTACTTATAATGACTAAAATATGCCATGGTGTGGGTTTAACTAATCTTCTTATGTTTGTCCTTTACTCTAAACATTTTTGTTATACCAAACAGTACTGCAATGAAGATTTTGTTGATAAATGTTTGAGTACTATACACGTTCTTAATTTTTCATGGGGATGAATTCTGTGGAGTGGTATTACTGGTCCAAGGGCAGGTATGATATAAAGCTTTGATGTGTATTGCAAAAAGGCCTTCTAGAAACTGGGTCCCTGATAAGTCAAGGGTTTTTTTCAGTCAGACTATATAAATATTTGTGTGCCTGCATAGTGAAAGCTCATAAGTCAAAAGCCCATTTTATGTATTAAGTGTCTTGCCAGTATCAAAATACTAATTCCTAACTTAAAAACGGGCAAGAGACATGAACAGAGATCACAAAAGCAAAAAGCCCAAGTGGATGATTAACATATAAAAGCATGTTCAACCTCATTAGTAATCAAATAACACAAATTAAAGTAAGGCAATGGCACCCCACTCCAGTACTCTTGCCTGGAAAATTTCCATGGATGGAGGAGCCTAGTAGGCTGCAGTCCATGGGGTTGCTAAGAGTCAGACACGACTGAGCGACTTCACTTTCACTTTTCACTTTCATGCATTGGAGGAGGAAATGGCAACCAACTCCAGTGTTCTTGCCTGGAGAATTCCAGGGACAGGGGAGCCTGGTGGGCTGCCGTCTATGGGGTCGCACAGAGTCAGACATGACTGAAGTGACTTAGCAGCAAAGTAATAAAATATAATTTCTTACCTCTTATTTTTCCAAAAGTTTTTAATTTACTGATTTTATAAGGGTATAAAGTGCTGAGATGAATAATCACATTTAAGATATCATAATCCTATTAATTGGTATGATTAATTATCCCAATAATTAATTAGGATAATAATTACTTAAGATAATCATATTGAGGAGAATAAGAATTGCAGTGCCATTTCTGGAAAGCAATTTGAAAGAGTTCAAATAATTTAACCCAGTAAGTACATTCTAGAACTTGAGCCTAAAGAGATAATGAGAATTTAAATACAAGACAACTTATTCTTGCATTGGTTGCAATAGTGAAAAATTGGGGGGAAAAATCTAAATATCTAAAAAATAAATGGGTGAAATACATTAAATACTTTGTTGGTTTTAGTGGACATATATTATTTTTCTTATATAAGAAAGCTATATTTATATAGTTAATAATGTTACTTTCTTATGTTTATTTGTAAAAGCATAGAAACTTTACAAATATTTTTAATAAGTGACTAGTACATCTATTTGAAAGAAGGTCATATCTCATACTATGTAAATATAAAACTGAAAGATATTAAGGATATAAATGCAAAATATGTAAATATAAAGTGAAAGTTGCCCAGTCATGTCCGACTTTTTGGGGACCCCCAAAAGTATGAGCTGTATAGTCCAAGGACTAGATGTATATGAACTGTATAGTCCAAGGACTTCTCCAGGCCAGAATACTGGAGTGGGTAGCTATTCTCTTCTCCAGGGATCTTGCCAACCTAGGGATCAAATCCAGGTCTCCTGCACTGCAGATGGATTCTTTACTAGCTGAGCCAACAGAAAATATAAGTTTCTTTTAAAAATCTCTGAGTGAGAAAGACTTTTTCAAACAGATCCTGTGTTGTAAAAATTTCCATATCATTTTTGAATGAAAAGGGAAACCATACTATTAAATAATATGTATAGCATGGTGTTTTTGTTTGCTTAAACTCTTGACAATACGCATATTGTGTATGTTTGTATGTGTGTGTGTGTGTTAGTCACTTAGTCGTATCCGACTCTGTGACCCCACGGACTGTAGCCCACCAGGCTCTTCTGTCCATGGGATTTTCCAGGCAAGAATGCTATAGTGGGTTGCCATTCCTTTCTCCAGGGGATCTTCCCGACCCAGAGACTGAACCCAGATCTCCTGCACTGCAGGCAGATTCTTTACCTTCTGAACCTCCAGGGAAGCCCATGTTTGTATAATCATGGTAAAAAGTCTGGAAAGATATTAAAATTATTTGCAGTGATAGGACTAAAGATATAGAAAGTACTTTCTCAAAAGAAGTTACGTCTGAACATTAAACCATCATCTTTTTATTATTATTATACTTTCAGATTTGCATTGTCAGTGTTTTAACTGACACTTCTGTTTTGGTGACAGCTCCCCAGATGAACCTTCCCTCTTGCTCCCTGGTGTCCATCTTCAGTATATAAAATCAAACTCATCTTTCTTTTTTAACCTATAACCAGTGCTTCTTAAAGCACTTATCAGCTGTAGTAATATTTGCTCTGTGTCACTTAGTTTCAAAATCTTAGGGTTGTCCTCTTTCTTTATAACATCGAGCTAGATCCTTCTTTTTCAAGGGCTAAAGAAAAACAATCAGGACATCTATACCTATCTAAATCCTGTTTCTTTCTCTGTCTTATTTCTTGTTCTCCTTTTTTCCTATCACCAACATCCTAATTTAATATTTCGTCTTTCAGGTGTGAATCTGTCCATTCTTTATACACCCTCTACTAGGTTCATCAATTTTAAATCCTTGTTTTATATTACCACACTCATACTGTCCTAAAAAAAAACAGTAACAAAACTTTAATGGCTCCACATTTCTAGCAGCATACAAGTCAATGGATTCAAGGCGCAGATAAAGACAAATATCATATGACATCATTTAATCATGGAATCTTTTTTAAAAAATGATACACATGAACTGATTTACAAATCAGGAATAGAGTCACAGACATAGAAAACAAACTTAAGTTGCCAAAGGGGATAGTGGGGAAAGTAGGGTAGGGACATAAGCTAAGTGTTGGGGATGAGCATATACACACTGCTGCTACTGCTGCTAAGTCGCTTCAGTCGTGTCCAACTCTGTGCGGCCCCATAGACGGCAGCCCACCAGGCTCCCCCATCCCTGGGAATCTCCAGGCAAGAACACTGGAGTGGGTTGCCATTTCCTTCTCTAATACATGAAAGGGAAAAGTGAAAGTGAAGTCGCTCAGTCGTGTCCAACTCTCAGCGACCCCATGGACTGCAGCCCACCAGGCTCCTCCGCCCATGGGATTTTCCAGGCAAGAGTACTGGAGTGGGGTGCCATTGCCTATATAAAATAACAAGGACCTACTGTATAGCACAGGGAAATATACTCAGTATCTTGTGATAACCTATAAGGGAAAAGAATCTGAAAAGAATATATATATAATATATATGTGTATATAACTGAGTCACTTTGCTGTACCCTTAAAATTAATACAATATTGTAAATTCTACCTCAATTAAAAATCAATAGATCAACTTAAATGTCAGCAGAGATCTGTTTAAGTAAATTATGGTACATATATACAATGGAAAAGATAAGCAGCCTATTCAAAACAAAATTCAGCTCTATATGTGAAATGGAAAAATCTTCAAGATACATTACTTGGTAAAATCAAGATATATTAAGCAAGGAAAAAAAGTACACATTGTAGTATGACACAATTTTTAGTATGCTGCCAGTCATGTGGTGTGTGTATGTAAATGAATTCAGTCATTGCACAGGAAACCAGTAATAGCAATTGCCTAAACGCAGTGACGAAGCAAGAGAGACTCACTTTTCTGTCTTTTCTTTTGTAACTCTTGAATTTAGGTACATGGATCACCTGTTAAAAATATTATATAAGTTTTGCAGACCTAAACCCACTTTTGCACATTGATTATAGGTTATTTTTTGTTCCAGTGTATAAATAATTTTGTTTCAGTGTATAAAGTTTGAGATTAAAGGTAGTTTGTTTTAACACAGTAGTATTAAAACAAGCATTTAATCTTCAGATTCCTGGGCTGTATAAATCCAGTTCTGTGGACAATCTTTCTACAACCAAGATCAAACCTTTAGTACCTGCCAGAGCCAGCGGGCTGAGCAAGAAGCCACCAAGTGTCCATAAGAGAAATCATCACAATGCCGAGAACAAGCCAGGACTGCAGATCAAAATCAATGAACTCTGGAAAAATTTTGTATTTAAAAAGTGAGTTACCGTGTTACTGATTCTAAAATAGTATAAATCATTTTTTTTCTATAATCTTAATTCCTGTCTCCTCTTTCTATTTTCATATGAATCAGTTTCTTTTTCTCTTACCCTAAGAGCTTTAATTTCCTCTGGTCCCTGTAACTGACTCTTTGTAAGAATATGTAGTCTCAGTTTCTGTATCTTCTTTTTAGTGAAAAGATGGCCAACTGAAAACCTCAGTTCTCAGTCTGGCTTTGGGGTCTCTATGTTGTTAAGCAAACTACTTTTCCAGGGCTTAAGTGCCTCAGCTTTTTTTCCTTCTAAAAGTTGTTTCAGACTTGAGAACGGAAAGATAATGCTGTATGGTTACTTCTGGACTTAAGGCAGTTTGTTTCCCTAAATTACCTCATCTAAAATGGGAAGAATCAATGAGTTTATGAGTTTTTATGATGAATTAGCCAGATTTCTATGGTATATGGCAAACTCTTTTAAGAGAGTTGACCTGGCATATATCTACATTTTTTGAACCGCTTTACTTCCGATAGACAACAAAATTAACCACAGAGTAGCATGACTTTATAGTTAATTTATTTTCTTGTTCTTATTACAGCAAATGTGCCAAGAATAAAAGCAAAGAGAAAGGGGTCGGGGGAGGTGACTTACATGGGATGATAAGATTAAACTTTCAGTTCAGTTCAGTTCAGTCGCTCAGTCGTGTCCGACTCTGCGATCCCATGAATCGCAGCACGCCAGGCCTCCCTGTCCATCACCAACTCCCGGAGTTCACTCAGACTCAACGTCCATCGAGTCAGTGATGCCATCCAGCCATCTCATCCTCTGTTGTCCCCTTCTCCTCCCACCTTCAAGCTTTCCCAGCATTCAGTTCAGTTCAGTTCAGTCTCTCAGTTGTGTCCGACTCTTTGCGACCCCATGAATTGCAGCACGCCAGGCCTCCCTGTCCATCACCAACTCCTGGAGTTCACTCAGACTCACGTTCATCAAGTCAGTGATGCCATCCAGCCATCTCATCCTCTGTCGTCCCCTTCTCCTCCTGCCCCCAATCCCTCCCAGCATCAGGGTCTTTTCCAATGAGTCATCTCTTCGCATGAGGTGGCCAAAGATTAAACTTTACCTAGTAGATATTGTTATCACAATCAGTTGAGATAGTATTAGTGGAAATACTTTGTAATAAGTGCTGGACAATTAATTTTTACTTACATTGTGTAAAGTCTAGATTAAACCATATAGCAGCAGTTCTCAAGCTTTTTGCCTTTAGGAACACTTTATAGTCTTAAAAATTACTGAGAGCCCAAAAGTACTTTGCTTTATATGGGTTATATCTGTTTTTAATCTGTTATTAAAAGGGACATTTAGAAAATATTTATTTGTTTTAAAATAACAACAATCTCATTTCATCTTAAAATTGATAGTATATTTTTACAAAACTATGTTTTTCAAAACAAAAGTGAGAATGACATTGTTTTACATTTTTGCAGATCTTTTCTGTCCAATTTAATGTAACTGAACTGCATTCTTATATCTGCTTCTTTGTTTGATTTGTTATGTTTTGGTTGAGTTATATGAAGAAAATCTGGTCCCACATGTAAATGCACTTTAGCATAATAGCATTTTTTATTTAATTTTAATTTTTCTTCTTTTATATTACACCAAAATTCAGTACGTGGTAGTTTCTCAAAAGTTGTAATATAGGATATGAAACCATATTAATTGATTTTTATATATTACAGTCTACTGGCTCATATTGTATTTTGGTGTTCATCTTTTACTCATTCATAATTTTATAACATTGGTGTAAATCATTTGAAAAATGTGGACTTACTGAGTTGTGCTTATCTTTCAATTGTTGACACATTTCATTATACAATATTTTTAAAAATCACAGTCTTGCCAGCAGTCTTTTAAGTATTGGGAAGGCGTCAAGGGGCAGATATAAGTTTTCCAAAATTCTAATTTTCACTGGAAAGCTTGAATTTTTGTCTCTGGCAACTAATGCTGTTAGGTTTTTTTTTTTTTTTCCTTAGAAATAACAAACAATCTCTGTTCATTTTAGACAAGCCCTTTGCTAAATAATTAAATTTGAATTTCCATAGTGAGACTGACTTTTCTTTTAGTACTATCAATATTTCTTAAACAGTTTGGTGATACTGTGTTGATTCATTGTCAGCAGCTTTACTTATTATCAACACAAGTGTCTTTTTTTAGGTTATTGATACAAGTATCAGCACAGTATGAAAAGTAGATAAAGTCTAAATACTATTATGAAAATAGTTTTAAATATTACAAACCCCCCAAAAGGGTCTTGGGAATAGGATTAGTTTTTATAGACGTAGAACTTCCTACCAAAAGTTGGGAGAGGGGAAGGAGTGAAAAGATAGGGCTTAAACGTTTGTTCATGCTTCACTCACGCTGCTTCTCAGCCAGACTTGAGAAGGATGCTAGAAAGAAAAAAACTAAAGTTTGTTTACTGAAATCATTCTACCTTAGCTAGTGTCTGTTTAGTAGTGGTGTGGTACCTCCTTTGAAAGATGATTTAGAAAGCAGGAATGGGTACTAAGAAGCAAAACTCAAATTCTGTGGGGCGTACTCAGAGGAGAATTTGATTGTGTTACATAATGAACTGAGAGAAATTATACAGTAGAGGTTCTTATCCTCTTTATATACCTCTATTTTGTCCAGGCAGATTATTATCGAATAAACACTACCATAAAAACACCAAATTCATTTTATTATATTTTGCAGAGATTCTGAAAAGCTTCCTTCTTGTAAGAAGCCAGATCCCCTGTCTCCAGTCAAAGATAACATCCAGCTAACTCCAGAAGAAGAGGATATATTTAACAATTCTGAATGTATGCTTGTTCAGAGAGCACTATTCCAGTAAACGCAAGCAGCTGGGAGACTGTTGCCTGCAAGAGAATCTCTATCAATTTCGAGTCCTGTTTGGAAATGAGGCCATTCTGAAAGATTTGTTCTTAGATCTATGCTATTTATTTTAAATAGAACACAATTTTTTATAATAATTTTGTAACTGTTCTTGTTTGGCTTTTTATATTTTTATAAGAAGCTAACTAGAGAAAGAACTTTGGAAAATCTACTCTCCTACTTTCCCTGTGGTACAGTGGCTAAGACTCCTTGCACCCAATGCAGGGGACCTGGGTTCGACCCCTGATCAGGGAACTAGATCCCACTTGCCACAACTAAGGGTCCCCATGCTGCAACTAGGTCCCAGTGCAGCCAAAATACATAGTTTTAAAACAAAAATCTATTCTAAAGAAACAAAAATCTATTCTAAAGATTTCTATAATGTTGTCAAATACAAAGATGGTAAATGGAAAACCACAATTCTGTGATCATTTTGTACTATAAGAATTTACTATACTTTTCCATGTTTTCATTTTTTTCCACCTGCCTTTCTTGTCTTTCAGGGTTGAATTGGAAATATGGTTGCTGGGATGGGAGGGGTAGTTGGAAGGGTTAAAGATCACTGCATAAATGGGACAGTGCTCTGTCATCCCTGAAGAGCTTGGTAGGTTACAGATTGACAGTGAAGGAAAATTGCTTTCAGCATCTTATGAAAGGAACTACTTATATCATTCATATTCTTAAACTTCCAAAATAGCCTGTTTCTCTTGTATATCTGTTTTGAAGTGTAGGCTAAAAATTCCTTAACTTATATTTAAAACTTATGTCCTAGGTGTGATGTAAGATATTACTACTAAAGCTACAGAATCGATGATTTGTCCATACTCTGCAAAGAAATAGATGGGAACCAAAACCAGGTATGCAAGTGAAGATCTGAAGTAAGGAAGTGAAGTGACAGTCTGACCAGAAGTAAAACAGTTATAAAAGTGTCTGAGATATAGAGGATAAATGAAAGGGATTCAGAGCAGTTTAATTTTTATGAGACTTAGTAGAGGACTTGGATAAAGAGTCCAAGTGGAAAAAAACATAATGTTTTAAGAAACAGCATAAAAATTTTAAATGGAGACAATTTTTTTCTCAAAATCTGGAAAAGGCTATACAAAGAACAAAAGCAAAATGGAACTTTCTGTGAATGTTTCCTATTACAGAACAAATTGAGAAAGGGAAATGGCAACAGTGCTGTAGTTTTTCAGTCTCCGAACCCCCACATAACCGCAACTGGATGACAAAGTCAAAATACCAGTGAACAACATTACAACAAATTCAGATGGCATCATGTATTTAAATCCCAAAATGTAAGTAGGTGAAGACAAGCCACCAACAGCCATAAGACTGCAAGGAGGTACTGACATCTATATGGGAGAAGTAGAGAATGGTAATAGGTCATCTAATGGACATGAGAACAGAACTTACAGAATAATTGTTGAAACACAGAGCAGACTAAGTTGCAAACAGCATTTAAAACTGTTATGCAACCCAATGGTGAGTGAGTGCGAGAGGCCTGCAATTATATCTGAAGGACTGAAGCAGTGTAGTCCATGTGAACTTTTGAGATGATTTCCCGTATTTGCCAAGGCTCCCTTCTAGGGGAACAGGGTCCCCCACAGAAGAGAAACTGCTGGCAAGTAAAACAAAAGCTTGAGTGGGAAAGAGACAGTAGACACAAAGGAAGAGGAAGAGTTGGCCAAGAAATCTCAGCAGGATACTGCCTGAGTATACTTTGAACACTGAGAAAGCAACGACAGCAGCAAACAGCTGAGAAGCCCCCATGAGCCGTGCCTGCTCAAAGTTTAGGAAATTTATTTTTACTTAAAAAGAAACTACAGAAAAATGTTTAGGTCAGTCCTTTACAAAACTGATTTAATGACTCAAGCAGTGTAACATCTCTACAAATAATGAAAATCTACCAGAAAGGCCCACTGAGCCAATCAAAACCAGTACATTTGAAAATGTGCTAAAAGTTAAGGAAATGCTATAGAATATGAAGGAAATTTCGAACTGGAAAAAGTCAGAGGGGTGGTGGGGAAAAGGCAAGCCCAGGAAAGCATTAGAAATAAAAATTTCAGAAATTAAAGCTAGAAGGAACACAAGCAAATATTATACAGATAGATGATGCCTTAAATAGGTTAAAAAAAAAAAAAAACCAAAATGGAAAAAACACCTTAAAAGATTAGCAAGTCACAGATATTGAAGATGGAGCAGAAGGTCCAATATACAGATAATAAGAGTCTCTGAAGAAAAAACAACCTATAATTTCAGCAAAATTTTAAATTTTAAGATTTGAAACAATATTTTTTAAATGCACTCTTACACCCAGGATTATTGATCCCAAACAGCTAACACCAAGATGTAAACAACAAGTTACTTTAAAGAAGGAAAAATCCTCTGGATAGGCAAGGACAGTGAGTGACATGTAAGAAAAAAAATAATAATCATGAGATTTTTCCACAATTATTCTTTATACCTGAAGAAATTGAGTAATGTGTTACAGATACTCAAGGGAAAATGTAAGCAAAAGATTTTATAGTCAACAAAATCAACTTTCAAGTATAAAGAATACAAACATCTATCAAACAAGAATTTAGAAGTTACTGCTCACTTAAGCTCTTCCTGAGAAATCAGAAAATAACCAAAATAACTGGAGAAATAGCACCATAAAGATTGATGATGACCATCAAACATAGTGACTTGTACAACTAAAAATGAGAGGTAAAAGGGAAATATGATATGCAATGACTGTGTGCCCAGATGATATAGACAGTACAGCTACAGAGAAGAGACCATATGCAAAACATTTGGTTTAGTTTGAAGTAGTCTGATAATTGTTATTTTAGGACTGTTGTGTATATAATGTGGGATAGGGTAAACGAGTATTTGGGGGGTATTTTAATTCATCCCCAATTTTCTTGAGAACCAAGATTCTTCCCCACCCCCAAGATTCTTAATGTCTAGGAAAAAGGAGATTAAGACAAAATACAGAACAGCTTAATTTTTTTTAATGTAGTTATAAACTTGAGTTGGAAGTACTAGTAAACTTATGAATGTATATATACACATATACATATATGTGTATGTGTACATACATAGAGCTTCCCTGGTAGCTTAGATGGTAAAGCGTCTGCCTACAGTGCGGGAGACCTACCCACACATACTAAAGAGACCCAGAAAAAAGTAACCAATCCTGTACCAATGAGCATCCCAATCACTAGTCTTAATATACCACTTTTTACTGAAAGAAATGAGAGCTTGGAAAAGATGTATAAAAGCAAGCCTGAGGTATCTTGTTAAAACAGAAGTCTTTAGTGAGTAATATGTAATTTCAAAAATGTAAATTCAAAAATAAGAGAAATATAAGGAGACACCTGAAGAGGACCCCACTCTCCAAACATGGGTGATTTTGATCTTGAAAAGATAGGAACTGTCCTTTGTTTGATCCCATCATAAACATATTTAAAAAAAATTGGTCACCTTCAGAAGACGACAGAGTATCAACGCATTATCTTGAATATGGGAAAGTAAAAGGAGAAATATCAGGCGTTTCCCCTGTCTTTATACTGTATACTTTATACTCAAGGCAAGAATACTGGAATGGGTTGCCACTTCCTTCTCCAGGGGATCTTCCCAACCCAGGAATCAAACCTGGGTCTCCTGCATTGCTGGCAGATTCTTTACCAACTGAGTTACAAGGAATGCCCATCTTTATACTGTACCAGTGGGTTACCAAACAGAAGATAAATCTCTTTTTAGGGCTCTAACAATGAAAAAGAGATATTACTGTTTTGCAATCCCCAATGGATTAATGGATTTAGGTTTAGAGTGTCAGCTGCTATTAACATTGTAACTAGACATTTCATTTCTCTTAATGAAAGAACTCAGCATCCTCTAGTCTTGCCACGGGATTGGAGATGAGACATCATTCCTCTGGATCCAACTGCAGAATTGCAGAAAATACAGAGGACAGAGGAAATAGGGAACTGCAACCTGAGTGTGCAATTAGCAAAATTCAGACAGCAAGAAATTACAGATTAAATGCCTTTGGATTCTCAACAGATAAATTTTAAGGAAAGGGAGAGGAAAAGTCCATATTAAAAAAAGGACAAAACTAAATTATTTAGGGAGGCCCACTCTGGTGATTAGACAATAAGAGAAATATAAGGAAGTGATAGCTATAAAATTTAGGGTGGTGGTTACAGGGAGCTCAGTAGTGTCCAACTCTTTGTGACCCTATGGACTATAGAGTTCATGGAATTCTCCAGGCCAGAATACTGGAGTGGATAGTCTTTCCCTTCTCCAAGGGATCTTCCCAGCTCAGGGATTGAACCCAGGTTTCTCGAATTATGACAAGGTTTGCTCATAATAGCTTATTAGGGTATCGATGTCAGAAAGTAAAATGGTGGCCTTCTAATTTATTAGGCCATTGTGTGGCCCTTCATATTCTTTTTTTTTCATTTATGTAAATATTTGTTAAAATGTTTACAATGTTGTGTTGGTTTCTGCCATACAACAGTTTTTTTAAATCATATTATTTTAATAGTATTCCATCAAATTGAAAATATGATTGTAAGAGGCATCATTAATTTATGTACCGTTGGGAATAAACTCCATCAACTTTAAGGTATACACTGTTCTTAAAAATGTTAAAATACGTACCTTAGACTAGAGGCCCTGCCACAATTCAGTGATACACATCCTGTGCCTTGGGCACGGAATCCAGCAACTATCCTTGTTTCCAAAAGTTAACTGGACAATCGGCACCAGACAACCTCTGTTCTTGAAAGACATGAAGCACAGCTGAAAGTACAAGGAGGAAAAGATGGGATAAAGTGACAACAAATTGAACTCAGTCTCACTTCCCTATATAGGTCCCATTCTCTCTTCTTCTGGGGTTCCAGCTGCACACATTAGAAAGCTATAAGTTGTCACACAGCTATTAGGGCTGTTACGTTTACTTTCTACTCCGTTTTTCAGTTTGGGTAATTGCTATGAACCCATTTTATAGTTAACCAGTTCTTTCCCTGACTCTTCATCTGGGTTATTCTGCTTTTTGTTTTTATTTCTTGTATTTCTAACTTACAGTTTCTGTCTCTCTGCTGACATTCCCCCAACCCGCTCATGCACATATGGTCCATATTTTATGCAAGGCATATTAACTATAGTGATTTTAAATACTTTGTCTGATATTTCTAGTATCTGGGTCATCTCTGAGTCTGGTTCTGCATCTTGTGTCTTGAAAGTGTTTTCATTTTCCTTGTTTTGTGTGTGTGTGTATCATGTTTTCTGATTGACTTGTATGCCATATATTGATATAGGAAAGTAGTGACCGAAGTAAATAGTACACTTGGAAATGAGCATGCATCTTCCACTAGGGGTTAGTGTGAGGCATTGTAAAGTCTACTCAGGAGTTTAACTGGCTTGGGTTTATTATTGCTATGACAATAAAGTCCTCTAGTGTGGTGCTAGGGTTTTTAGTTTTGTTTGTTTTTCAGTGTTCCTGCTCTATCTTCAGTTTTTAGCCTTCTTCATGCGCTTATGTCTCAGAAGGGGTCTCTCTTCAACCCCCTGCCCCTCTCCATCAGTACACTGTTGTTTATTGTTGCTTGTTTAATGACTAGATGCAGTGCGGCCTGTGCTGTGCTGTGCTTAGTCGCTCAGTCATGTCTGACTCTTTCCGACCCCATGGACTATAGCCCACCCAGCTCCTCTGTCCATAGGATTCTCCAGGCAAGAATACTGGAGTGGGTTGCCATGCCCTCCTCCAGGAAATCTTCCCAACCTAGAGATCAAACCCAGGTCTGCAGGTCTGCCGCATTGTAGATGCATTCTTTTACGATCTGAGTCACCAGGGAAGCCCAAGAATACTGGAGTGTGTAGCCTAACCCTTCTCCAGGGGATCTTCTTGACCCAGGAGTCAAACTGGGGCCTGTTACATTGCAGGTGGATTCTTTACCAGCTGAGTTTCCCAGCTATCAGCTGGGAAGCCCAGATGTAGCCTGAGGGTAACGTAAAACTATATCAATTACATTTGACTTTATAATCCACTGCACAATCAGTATTATCCACCTTTGTTTCTCAATGCCTAGAAAGTTCCTAGCAATATGATCAGTATTTCAAGTTCTTATCACATGACTTCTGGCCACCGGGCACTGCGTATTGTATAGCACCTGAAGTCTTTATAAACACGTGTCAGTGTTTAACAGTTGTTGACTCATTGCTTAGCAGCGACAGAGGAATAATCGAATGCTAGATAGGGATCAGAAGACTTGATATATATTAATAATTCTGATTTGCCCAAAACTCTTAAGTGACCTTGAGTAAACTATTGAACTTTTGTTGTCTTTTTTTTTTTCTCATAGAACAAACATTACAGCTCCAAAATCCTGTGAACCAAACAGTAAATTCTCTGATTTATCCCTGGTAGCTCAGATGGTAAAGATTCTGCCTGCAATGCAGGAGACCCAGGTTCTAGCCCTGGGTTGGGAAGATCCCCTGGAGAAGGGAATGGCTACTCACTCTAGTATTCTTGCCTGGAGAATTCCATGGATCAAGGAGCCTGGCGGGCTACAGTCCATGGGGGTTTTAAAGAGTCAGACAGGACTGAGCGACTAACACACATTTTAAAATCTATTCCAAAGGCTCCACAAGAGGGCAGCTCCTCCACATTGCTTAATGTCTGAAAAGAATTCCACAAGTCTTTAAGTCTTTAAAAACTCACCCTTTGAGATTACACTATGGAGAACAGTGTGGAGATTCCTTAAAAAACTGGAAATAAAAACTCATGCTTGCATACAATATTTTACTTTTGTTTCTTTTAATTGTACAAGTCAGGCACAAATATAGTCACATTTATGAAAAAGTTCCAGCATTACAGACTAACTTCAAGTCTCTTAATTAGTACCCCCAATCCTAATTTTCCCTTCTGTCAGGTTGTGGGCATTTTATTTTTTATGAAGTTTTCTGTGACTTCTTTAAAACAGTTTCTGAAACTAACTTGTTTTAATCCGCATAGGATTTAAACATCTTTTCCTAATCTAGATAGATTAGTTTACCTTTAATTGTTCTAACTCCATAAAATGCATGTCATAATTAACTTATTTCTTAATGACGTTTAGATAATGTTTTCAGTATTTAAACAATGTTGCATCAAAAATTTCTATACTGCATTTTGGAAAAAAGTGAAAATTCTCCCTCTCAAGATTTCATAGTAATTAAGATTTGAAAGCTAATTTATTCAACCAAAAGAGGAATGTTTTAGTAATTTTACTAGCCACAAAAATATATAACAGGAAAGATGTTACAGAAAAGGGGCTAGAAGAAGGAGAAACACTTAACAGCCTTCCTTGGAAAATTTAATCCATTTCGTGATATAAATCATTCTAGATGCCATTACTGTTAGGGTGCTTCACAGATATGTTTTTGTTGTAGAGAAGATTAGACCTAGGCAACAAATGGCCCAATTAATAGAGAACAGAGACAAGAAAGACTCAAGTGTGGCTACCCAGTGAGGGTAGGTTCTATGTTTTGGTTACCTCTTTGTCTTCTACACTGTGAGGGACATGTTTGATGGGAATAAGCCAGAGCTGTTTATATGTCATATACACACACACACACAAATGTCTGGTGTTACTGCACATGTACACGCTAAGTTACTCAGTTGTGTCAGATTCTTTGCAACCCCATGGATGGTAGCCCATCAGGTCCCTCTGTCCATGCAATTCTCCAGGCAAGAATACTGGAGTAGGTTTCTATTTTCTCCTTCAGGGGAATCTTCCCAGCCCAGGGAATGAACCTACGTCTCTTGTGTCTCCTGCACTGGTAGGCAGGTTCTTTTCCTCTAGCGCCATCTGGGAAGCCCTTGGTGGTATTAATGGATATAAGTTGTACCTATAGCAAATATTGATCAATGATTGTAATAGTGTAACTCTAGAAGGCAATGGCAACACACTCTAGTACTCTTGCCTGAGAAATCCCATGGACGGAGGAGCCTGGTAGGCTCCAGTCCATGGGGTTGCTAAGAGTCGGACACGACTGAGCATCTTTACTTTCACTTTTCATGCATTGGAGAAGGAAATGGCAACCCACTCCAGTGTTCTTGCCTGGAGAATCCCAGGGACAGGGGAACCTCGTGGGCTTCCGTCTATGGGGTCGCACAGAGTCAGACACGATTGAAATGGCTTAGCAGCAGTAGCAGCTGCATAGCAAATATTCCCAGAGAAATAGACAGGTTCTTCTTTGGAACTTTTTTAGAATTTGGAACCTGATTGTCCTTGAATGGGATGTGTGAAACAAAGACAGGTAAAGAGGCAGTTGGGATGCTTTCTGTGACCAAAACTTAGAGAAAGGGATGTACAGAATATGTTTGCAGAAAAGTGAAATTAGCCACACCATTCTAAACATGGAGGTTTGTTAGGAGGCTACAGGACCAACAGTCAGGTGTTGTCAGGAATGTGTGTGTGTGTTTGTGCTCAGTCCTGTCCTCCTTTTTGTGACCCCACGGACTGTAGCCCATCAGGCTCTTCTGTCCATGGGATTTCCCAGGCAAGAATACTGGAGTGGGTTGCCATTTCCTTCTCTAGGGGCACTTCCCAACTCAGATCAAAGCAGCATTTCTAGCATCTTCTGCATTAGCAGACAGATTCTCTACCACTGTGCCAATCCATACATTAGAATAAATAAGAGGTGCAGAAGCAAGAATTTGCCTAGGATCTTAATAAAATGGGCTTGAAACTCCCTCTGTGGCTGATATCAAGGCCTGCCACCTCCCCAACCTGGTGTTCAAACTGTGGTCCAAACTCACATTAAGCTTATTTTCCCCTTTCTACTTCCCTGGGTCTACGGGATGCTTTGATGTCAGAAAAGTTTTGTTTAATAAGACACAAACACCTGAAAATTTGACTCATTAAAGGATACCAAGAATTATGACTGGATTTTTGGAGCTGTGGGGCAGGACCTTAAATCATTTATACTTATCCCCATAGGACCTGGAGGCAGCCTACTCACCTTTATTCTGGGATGCCATCTTTTGATTTCTGAAGAGACCATCTGTGATGGTATTTGGGGACTAAAGGAAGAAATAGTCTTTGGAAGTATTGAAGGGGTATTCTTCATTTATAGACTTAAAGTGTTTAATACCTACATTTGGAGGTATTGAGGGGGTATTCTTCATTTTGATCTGAACTTTGAAGATTTGTACACTGGAATGACAGTGTCTGGCCCTTTAAGAACTGTGCAGATGAGGAGGTTGCCAGAGAAATGTTTAAGAAAATATTTCCCCTAGAGCACAATATTTTCTACTCCCAACTTTTCAACTTAAAATTCGAGAGCATGTTAGCAGCATGGTTTTTGTGTTGTTCAAATCCTACCACCTGTGCAATACAGAGCTTGTTACTTTTTCTCTGAGCTTCAGTTCTCTTTTTCAGAAGAAATGAGAAAATACAGGTAGTAATTAGCAAGTACAGTATCAAACATGATGTGTGCTTCCTGCCTATTCCAATGAGGGAAATAGTGATGATGAAGACATTTGTGATATTGATAACCCAAGTCTGTTGTCCAGACTGACCTTGTCTTTTTCAAATAACATTACCCCTCTGATCCTCAAGCTGTTCATCAATTAAATTGTGACAACATTAACTTACACTTTTTGAGTTGTATGTTCAAGCCATTCTTGTAAGTGTTTGCATATATTAACTAATTCATTTGATGCTCACAGTCCCCCAAGGTAGATATTATTTTTATTTTACACACAGGGTGTCAGGGAACATTTAACAGGAGGATTCCTGCATGCTGTTTTTTATTTCTCAAGGATTCTCTGTTCCTTATCAGTTCCTATTCCAAGAATGAGTAAAGCTGCACGCAGTTCTCAGGACTGAGGTCATGGGATGAGACATGCAGTGACTCTTTTCAGTGTCAGTGACCTTGTATGTGTTAGACTATCCATATTGTGGCTATTGATAAAATCTCATCCTGGGTAATAGCTGAGTAATTATCTTACTAAAGATATAGAAGCCTGCATTGCTGCTAATAAAGCACCTTTGCTCCATCAGAGCTTGAGTCCCTGTGTCTTTCTTTCTTTCTTCCTCTCTTTCTCTCTCTCCCTCCCTCCGGCTCTCTCTCTTCCACTTTCTTATCGTCGACTCCGGACCTCCAGGTCCGGTCCAGTAAAGGACCCCAACAACAGGGTAACTGAGGCAGAGAGAGAGGTTGGTTGTATCAATTGCCATAAGGTCACATAGCTAGTAGGTAAAAGATCCAGAGTTCAGCCCCAAGTGGTATGTTTTTTGCTTTTGTTCTTTTGGTCACTAAGTTACATCGGACTCTTTGCGACCCCATGGATGTAGCCCACCAGGCTCCCCTGTCCTTGGGATTTCCTAGGCAAGAATATTGGAGTGGGTTGCCATTTACTTTTCCAAGTATGTATATGAATACCAAATGGTATGCATACTATTTTTGTGGAATATTAAAATGTAAAATTAATAAAGGACATATTAATTGCTTGGAATATAATCACTATGTTGGAAAAAGTAGTGATTATGATAGAGGCCTCTCTATAGGTACGGTCATATGATTAATGTTCATCAAAGGAATATGAGTGAACACTCTGAGATGTTACCACGCTAAACACTTTAAGTCTGAGAAGGCTAAGTGTAAGTGTCTTTTCCACCTATTTTTCTCATCTGAACTTGTGGAAACAGAACCTTGAGATGGCAGAATTTCAATTGTACAGCAGCATGTACACTTGAATTTCTTCTGAAACAATGCCAAACAGGGAGTCTCCTACCTGTACTGGAGTGCAATGTGGGTGAAAACCAACTTTCTTTATGTTTATCTATTAAAGTTAGGGGGCTTCCCTGGTGGCTCAGCAGTAAAGAATCTGCCTGCAGTGCCGGAGATGTGAGTTTGATCCCTGGGTCACGAAGACCCTCTGGAAAAGGAACTGGCAACCCACTCCAGTATTCTTGCCTGGGAAATCTCATGGACAGAGGAGCCTGGGGGACTACAATGCATGGGATGCAAAGAGTTGGACTTGACTTAGCTTGTGGACTTGACTAAGTTGTGTTCGACTCTTTGCGACCCCATAAACTGCAGCACACCAGGCTTCCCTGTCTTTCACTATCTCCCAGAGTTTGCTCAAACTCATATCCATTGAGTCAGTGATACTATCTAACCATCTCATCTTCTGTGAACCCCTTATCCTTCTGTTCAGTCTTTCCCAGCATCAGGATATTTTCCAGTGAGTCAGCTCTTCATATCAGGTGGCCAACATATTGGAACTTCAGCCTTATCATCAGTCCTCCCAATGAATATTCAGGACTGATTTCCTTTAGGATTGACTGGTTTGATCTTATAGTCCAAGGGACTCTCAAGAGTCTTCTCCAGCACTACAATTCAAAGGCAGCAATTCTTCAGTTCTCAGTCTTCTTTATGGTCCACCTCTAAAATTCATACATGACTACTGGAAAAACCATAGCTTTGACTATATGGACCTTTTTAGCAAAGTGATGTCTCTGATTTTTAACCATTAAATGGAAATAATGATTATTTTTCTCAAGTATAAGTATCTAGGAAAGAAAAATATCATAAAGTTAATATGAAATATGTAAGATTCTTTCTTCTTGAGCAATAAAAAGACATTTTTAAAGCCCAGAGCTTAAGAGATTGGTTAGATGATATTGAGTGGAGATGAGAAGGAAGGCAAAACCAAGAAAGGGAAAAGAAAAGGGTCCCAAGGCAATCATGTTTCTGTGGAAGACTGTCAGACCATAACAGAATGCCAGCACCTCTAGTCATTGCCGCAACCTACTCCCAGGACATTGTCCATGGAGGAATGGCCCTAGGATCTGCAAGCCTTCTAAGACACCCTCTGACTAGTGAGGCCAAGTTCCCTCTCTTCCCTGTGGACTCAAGGACTCAGAGTGAGTCCAGCAACTTTATGAAGTCCTAGCTTCCTGTTGTTCTTTAGTCATTAAGTCACTTCCGACTCTTTGGTGACTCCATGAGCTGTATCCTGCCAGGCTTCTCTGTGGAATTTTCCAGGCAAGAATACTGGAGTGGGGTGGCATTTCCTTCTCCAGGGGATCTTCCTGACCCAGAGACTGAGCCCGCATCTCCTGCATTAGTAGGTGGATTTTTTACCAGGGAAGCCTACCTAGCTTCCTAGGCAGGAGAAAAGGCAAAAAAAAAAGTTTTAATGGAGAAGTTTTAAGTAGTGAAAGTGAAAGTCTCTCATTTGTGTCCAACTCTTTGTGACCCCATGGATTATACACTCTATGGAATTCTCTAGGCCGGAATACTGAAGTGGGTAGCTGTCTCTTCTCCAGGGGATCTTCCCAACCCAGGGATCAAACAAAGATCTCTCACATTGCAGGTGAATTCTTTACCAGCTGAGCCACAAGGAAGCCCATAAAAAAGCTGACTAACCTACTTTTCTTTGTGTCCCTCAACAAACCTAGAGAATGTTTGGTTTTCTCTATGTCATCATCATTAGGCTGAAGACTTCAATGTCCAGTGTCCTGCATGGAACAGAACCAGAGATGACCTATGAAAATCGTGGTACCTTCAGAGACAGTGGAAGAAATCCAAATGGTCCTATTTATTGTTAGGACATATCTGAATAAGATGGCGGGACCACTGTGCTCCTGGATGTAAGGTAAGTAGGTGATCAGCATCAAATGGGAAAGCTGAATCGCTAGAACCATAATTAATGCATAAAAGAAGCACAATCAGGTGAAACACCCTGATCCGAGAATAAGAACTGGGTCTGTTTGTCCATATGACCAGTGAGTCAGTTTCCATGGATCTCAGTTTTATCATCTTTTAAATGCAAGATCCTGAGAATAATAATCAGTGTTCTACACACATTCCTAGACCTGTAAAAATATGAACAAAATATTTTGGAAATACTACTTTGCTACACATCTGGATTTTAACGCTGGTTTTACCTATTTTTATCTGGACAAATTGTTCAACCTTTTGGGAATACCTATTAATATTTCTTACTGTGAAAAATAGCAATATATTTCAGGATAAGGTGAATCACTCTTCAATTTGCTTCATTACTGTAGTATTACAATGTCCTCACATGAAACTGTTTCTACCCATAACTTCTTAGCTTAGGCTCATAGAACCATTTATAGGGAGGACCAATGCTTTTTGTTTTAGTCACTGTCATGTCGGACTCTTTGCCACCCCACGGCTCCTCTTGTCTATGGAATCTTCCAGGCAAGAATACTGGTGCGGGTTGCCATTTCCTTCCCCAGGGGATGTTCCTGATCCAGGGATTGAACCTGCATCTCCTGCAATGTCAGGCAGATTTTTACCTCTGAGCCACCAGGGAAGCCTTGATGACCAATGAATGACATTATAAAATTTAATTTCTTTAGCAAAAACAAAATTTTTAAATAGTAGTGAGTGAAGTAACTTTCTTGAACCAGCAACCAGGTGCCTGTTTCATTTCCTTTCTCAGAACTGACCTCCTCCTGCCTGGGGAGAAGGGAGGGTTGGAGAAGGCTGATGTCACACAGCCCTACATAAAAGCCTCCTTTGGGCTCCTGCCGGCAGTTTGGAAGCAGCTGGAAGGATGAATTAGGTCCTGGTGGTGAGATTTTTTTTTTTTTTTTTCCAGGCAGACACAGACACAACTGTTGAGCAAAATGCAGACTCCACAGAAAAGCCCAAGCCTCAGACCTTTCAAGCAGAGGAAGAGCTTAGGTAAAGCTCTCAGAATAGCTGTCTGGGTTTTGGCCCTTGAGACAGTGAGGGAAGGTACAGACTTCTGTGTATGCTGATGTGCTCATTAATCTTAAATGTTCACAGCAACCAGAAGAGAGGAAGTTGCTGGAATCAGAGTGAAGTTCCCTGGCAAGATCCCGGTAAGACTCCATTGTCCTGGGGAGTGGGAGTGAGGGTGAAGGCAGGGATTAGGGGGAGGGGGGCTGTGAGAGCCTATTCTTTGAAACACCAAAACCCAGCCAATGACCTCCTTCTTTCTAGTCCAAGTTCCTCAGACATAGAAAAGTGAGGTGTATCCTTTGACATTTGCTTCAGAGGAGATTCAGGTTGAAACCCTTGACAGGTGATAGTGGAGCGCTACCCCAGGGAGAAGTTCCTGCCCCGGCTGGACAAGACCAAGTTCCTGGTCCCACAGGAACTGACCATGACCCAGTTCCTCAGCGTCATTCGGTAGGTAGCTAAGTGCCTGTGGGGGTGTGTGTTGTGTGGGCTTGGGCTTTTGGAACAATGAGAGATGGGATGTGGCAGAGAGGAGGAGAATGATTTGTGCTTCCCCTTTCTCTTCAATATGCCTTGTGTGTATGTGTGTGTGTGTGTGGCTGTGCTGTGTCTTCGTTGCTGTGTGGGCTTTTCTCTAACTGTGGCCGGCTGAGGCTACTCTCTAGTTCTGGTGCACGGGCTTCTCATTGTGGTGGCTTCTCTTGTTGCAAAGCATGACTCTAGGGTGCGTGGGCTTCAGTAGTTGCGTCACGTGGGCTCAGCAATTGTGGCTCCCGGGCTCTAGAGCACAGGCTCAGTGCCTGTGGTGCAGGGGCTTAGTTGCTCTGGACATGTGGGATCTTCCCAGACCAGGAATCGAAGAACCCATGTCTTCTGCATTAGCACGCGGACGCTTTGACTCTTTACCACTGAGCCACTAGGGGAGCCCCAACTATGCCTTTAAAAAGAATGATCTCATGAGTAACCAATTTTAAAAATGATGTCAAATATTTTGCTACTGCCCTAAAATAAATGAGCACTCCCAATATTGATGTATCAGCTATTTTTTCCTTTGTTTCCACATTTTACTGGTACTGTGTTTTAATTTCTACCTTCAAATTTCTCTAAGAATTTTTAGACACTGGTCCAAAACCCTGTTTTTAGCTATTATAAAAGCCCAAGGACAGCTTTTTACCTCTAAATATTTTCCCTCTTGTGGCTGGGAGGGAATTTGGGGTAGGAAAATGCACTGTCCACCTGCTGAATCACTGAGCAGGAGAACCACACCTTCCCCACATCCTTCTTTCTTCCATTCAGAACAAGGGAAGGCCTAGTCAAACCAGTGTTGCTGACTTTGAAGCTTAAGGGATTGAAGTTGTCATCTGCCAGCTGGACTCAATAAAAAATGATATGAAACCAAAAATAGCTGACTAAGGGTTCCGTAAACATGGCTGGCATGTGACTCTCCCTGTGCTGGAAACAACCTCTCAAAAGTTTTGGCTGATGCAGACAGTTTCATCTGAGAATTTATTATGATTTTTTAAAAAATGAGCTCTTTCCGAAGACCCTACATTCTTCTCAGACCTACTTAAGGGTTAGGTTAATCCATGGAAATTGGGGCAACTCAAGGAGAACCACAGTCGGGTGTAGACCCCTCCTTCTGTCAGCCTACAGGCTGCTGGGGCACAGCATGGCTTCACCAAAAAGTGAATTTTGACACAACTTCCTCCTTTTTTCCATGTAGGTACACCTCCAGTTATCATACTCTTCATCCTTCATCCTAATAATTTGAATCTTTGTATGTATGTTAGTCACTCAATCCGTTACAACCCCCAGGTCTGTAGCTTGCCAGGCTCCTCTGTCCATGGGATTTCCCAGACAAGAATACTGGAGTGGGTTGCCATTTCCTTCTCCAGAGGATCTCCCTGACCTAGGAGAACCTGGTCTCCTGCATTGCAAGCAGATTCTTTACCATCTGAGCCACCAGGGAAGCCCTTGAATCTTTACATTAAGTCATAATGGGTGCTTAATATGTTTAAATGACTTGAATCTTAACATTAAGTCATTAACACACTGATATTAAGCACCCATTATGTATCATGCACTGTGCTGGGAGCTGCACAAACAGCAATGAAAAGCACAGACCAAAAGTCCTACGCTAAACAACATTCAAACTAAAGTTTTCACTCTTGGAGACTCCTCACCCTTAATAAAATGAGACCCTAGTGGAAGAAGAAAGGAGATGAAGGTGCGATGTGGGAATATAGGAGCCCCATCTTCAGAGCTACTCTTTCCCATGTAGAACAGGCATTTGCTCACCATTGAGAGCAGTGCAATGGTCAGGGTTTGGTCTTTGGATTATCCAATGTTAGTTAATCAGATTCTGAAACTACTTCCTCTCCCACCCACCACATAAATTTAGCTCCTCCTAGCTAAGACTAGGGTGTAATGGCTGTGCCTCTAATGTCTGGATGGAGGGTGGTCAGACAGGGCAAGCCATTGCCAACAGATTCATCTTGCTCTGCTACTAAAACAATTCAGAACTCCTATGAATCTAGCCAAACATGGCTGCTCCTTTGCATCCCCAACCCAAGGGGAGGGATTTATACTTTTGCATAGTAATGCTTTTCCAAATGGGCTTCCCTGGTGGCTCAGATGGTAAAGCATCTGCTGGCAATGCAGGAGACCTGGGTTCGATTCCTGCCCAGATTGCTCAGTGGTAAACTACGCCTGCCAATGCAGAAGATGCGGGTTTGATCTCTGGGTCCAGAAGTTCCCCTGGGGAGGAAATGGCAACCCACTCCAGTATTCTTGCCTGGAGAATCCCCATGGACACAGGAACCTGGGAGCTATAATCCATGGGGTGGCAAAGAGTATGACACAACTTAGCAACTAAACAACAACAACCTTTTTCAAATGTCACCCCAAAGCTGCTTAACTGACATGTCAAAATACACAGCATTATGTGTTTTCTTTGCACCACTCGGGAAATTCTTAACTTGAAATTCACAGCAAACTGAGGCATATTTACTTAGCATTTTTGAGCTAAGAATATTTTTTTTTCTAGTTTTTAATGGGATGGTCTCACAGTCTGAGCTCATCTAGGAGTTTGAAGACATTTCAAATCTCCAGAAAAATGAACAATCTTTTAGCCAGTTTCTAATAAATTTATCTTATTTACTGCAGAGAGACAGCTACGATAAGCAGATTCTTCGATTTCTTTTATTATTATATTTTTAATTGTGATAAAATATTGTTTTAAGCGAGCAGATCATGGCTTTAAGTACATTCACATTGTTGTGCAAACATTACAAGTATCCATCTCATCTTCCCAAAGGAAAACTCTGTCCCCATTAAAGACTGATTTTCCCATCCTCTCCTTCCCCTAATCCCTGGAAACCAGCATTCTACCTTCTATCTCTATGAATTTGACTATGCTAGGTACCTCATCGGAGAAGGCAATGGCACCCCACTCCAGTACTCTTGCCTGGAAAATCCCACGGACGGAGGAGCCTGGTAGGCTGCAGTCCATGGGGTCGCTAGAGTTGGACACGACTGAGCGACTTCCCTTTCACTTTTCACTTTCATGCATTGGAGAAGGAAATGGCAACCCACTCCAGTGTTCTTGCCTGAAGAATCCCAGGAACGGGGAAGCCTGGTGGGCTGCTGTCTATGGAGTCGCACAGAGTCAGACACGACTGAAGCGACTTAGCAGCAGCAGGTACCTCATATAAGTGAGATCACATGGTATCCTTTTGTGACTGACTTATTTCACTGAACATACTGTCCTTAAAATTCATCCATATTGTGGCATTTACTTGTCAGTATTTCCTCCCTTTTTTACGGGTGATTAATACTCCATTTGTGGATGGACCGCGTTTTGTTTATTCATGTGCTGATGGACACTTGGCTTACTTCCATCAGATTCTTTCGCTTCTGTGCCTTAGCTTATCTGTTATTAGGGAATGAAATGGAACAAAGACTGAAGTTGTATATAAAAAAGTTAAGTAGGGACTTTTCACTTTCCTTGCGGTCAGTAATTAATAATCTGCAAGCCAATGCAGGGGATGCAGGTTTGACCCCTCATCTGGGAACTAAGATTCTACATGCCTTAGGGCAACTAAGCCTGTGCAACCCAGCTGCTGGAGCCTTAGTGCCCTAGAGCCAGTGCTGCACAGCAAGAGAAGTCACCCTAATGAGAAGCCCAGGAACAGCAACTAGAGAGTAGCCCCTGCTTGCCACAACTGGAAAAAGCCCGCACGCAGTATCGAAAACCCAGTACAGACAAAAATAAAGAAATAAAAATTTTCAAAAAAAAAGTAATGACCAGATATAAATTCCTATTTTAGCAGTCACTAGTATAAGCAAGCAAATAGATATAAATGACACTCTGAAAGACTCCGGGCAGCAGCAGGAGTGGAAGTTAGACTGCCTGTGCGTCTAGAGTAACGTTTCAGGGCAAGTTCTGCCTGCTTCACGGTCCCACAGATTTCTGGGCTGCTTCCAAGATCTACTAAACCAAAACCTGTGGGATGGAGTCCACTTTCAACAGGACTCTCCTAGATAATTCTAAAGTTTGAGGGTAACAGCCCTGGAGTAGGGAGGTGGGTATCTTGGGTAGATAGGCTTACACTGGCCAAATAAAGGTAAGAAAGGCTGTGGGTCAGCAATCATTCCCTTCCGGGTTAACTTTTTCCCTTCCTGCCCGCTGTGCACCCTCTTCCCCAACCCAGGAGCCGCATGGTCCTAGGGGCCACTGAAGCCTTTTACTTGCTGGTGAACAACAAGAGCCTGGGAAGTATGAATGTGACCATGGCAGAGATCTACAGGGACTACAAGGATGAGGATGGCTTTGTGTACATGACCTATGCCTCCCAGGAGATGTTTGGCTGCTTGGGATCAGCAGCCCCCGAGGATGCGAGCAGCCTTGGGGAGGACAGGCCCTGCCATCCTCTCTAGCACGTGTCCTGTAACCGGTGCGTTCACCAGTATAGGAGGTATGGACTGCTTTCTGTGTGTGCAGTGATGATCTGGGGGCAAAGCCCCCTGCAGTGATCAGCACCAACCATGACAATGAGGCAAGACCTGCCGTGTTTTGTGCTCACCCTCTTTGGTGGCTCTTGAAAATTTTGGAAATAGTCAGTCTTTTCTGAGAAAGAAGTAGTTAACTTGCTCAATGAACTAGGGAGGTATTTTAAGTGTTTCCTGTGATGGAGGCCAAGCTGGAGGCCCTGGAGGTGTGTGATCTGCCTTGGTGGGCAGGAGTCCCGAGTATGCTTGGGCGTGGAGATCCTGTGACCTGTGGATGGTCTCCATAGAGCCTGGTGCAGCCATCGTGAACTGCCTCATTTGGGGCTGGTGGGGGTGGAGGGTGGAATGACTGCAGAGGGGAAGTGGCCTTATCTATGTCATTAAAGAGATTATTGTTATTTACACACCATTCACTTGACTTGGTTGTTTCCCCTTATATTCTTTTAGTCTGTCTGTGCCCCTCACAAATTTATGCCAAAGTGGTGACTGCTCAGTTTCAAATAATTTAAATGATTAGTTTTCCTTACAATAGAAGTTTGTGAGTGCCGTTTCTTTGGAGCACCTGAGCTGATTGCCAGCATGCCCATGGCTGAGCGCAGTGCCAACAACAGTGTATTTTGTGAGTGTACACAGAGGGTGATAGGTGACAACACAGAGCATACTTCTGGGCGGACACCTCCTGCAGAGGGGTACTCAGTGGCTTAGTTACCAGCAGGAACCTGCCCATTCTGCCCACCTCACACTGCAGCTTAGAAGCGGATCTGGTATAAAAACCAACAACTGTGGAGCAGACCCTGCCCCTGACAGGGCTGTGACAACCACAGAGCAGAGAGAAGGCCCCAACCAATATCCAGGGAAGGCTTGGATCACCACAACACCAATTATATCCCCTACCCAGGGGATAAGGGCCAGCAAACACGGAAGAAAGATGTGGTAGGCATCCATAGTAAAATCAGACTTTGCACCAAAAATACTGGATTCACACAGGCTACACATGGACACTCTCACATAGAAACAGTCTCATACTCTCACTGATTTCCTGTGGCCAAGTGTCTGATAGGAGGAGTTTCTTGGTTCTTCAGGCATCATAGGGCTTCCAAGTCAGGGCTCCACTGCTCCTTCAAGAAAGTCTATTCCCTGCGTTCTCTCCTTGTTATTGTCTCTAAGTGTGTGTGCCCTACTCTTCAGCACAGATGACTCTGCTTCTCAGCTATCCCCTCCACTCAAACTCCCAGGCTCCCAGGGTCTGAGTATCTCTCATACCATGAGTCTAAGTCACTTGAGACTAGCAGAGAGGAGGATATTTCTCTGTCTATCCATCTTTAAGTTCTCATGGTTGGATTAATAATTAAATTGACACGACATTAACAGGAGAAAAAGAAACTAATTTACGCACCCACAGATCCATTCAAATGGGACCTAAGGAGTATGTAAGAAGTGGCCAAAGCAGACAGAGTTTATACTTTTTAGACATAAGCAATACATTTCTGAGGAATGGACAGGATAAAGAAACTTGGGCTTTGGATGCCCAGTTAGTGAAGAATCTAAAGAGTTTGGGCTTGGGATGGTAAATGAAAAAAGTACAAGGTTTGTTTATATAGGCTTCTCAACACCAAATGCCCTCTCTGGCAATAAGGGTGCCCTTCTACTTTCAGATGCAGGAAGCACACCTTTTATAGAGGAGATTTATTTTCTGCTTTCGAGAAGATGGAAAGGAGGCTCAGAGTGTTTCTCTTGCATTGGCTGTTTCTTCAATAACTTCAATTCAAAGTAATCAATATGCCCTTGTGACTTACTAGAGGGCAGCCTGCCCTGGGCCCTAACAACGTCTAGAATCATGGGCAATAAGACCACTCAGCTTTTTCTTCTCATCCCTTGGAAAAGTGTCCTATTTATATTTCATCTCTTTCCATTCCCCTTCCAGCTCAAGTAGGATAAAGTCCATGGGTACAATTTGAGCAGGTACATAACCCAACATCATACCAGGAGAGGGCCTCCCTCGTGGCTCAGCAGTAAAGAACCCACCTGCCAATGCAGGAGGCATGGGTTCGATCCCTGGATCAGGAAGATTCCCTGGAAAAGGAAATGGCAACCCACTCCTGTATGCTTGCATGGGAAATTCCATGGACAGAGGAGCCTGGCTGGCTTCAGTCCATGTCACAAAGAGTTGGACACAATTCAGTGACTAAACAACAATGACATACCCAAACCTTGTAATCAGACAAACCTGGATTCAATGGCCAGGCCTGTCTCTGTTCTCAGCACAGTTACTTTCTTTCTCTGTGTTGATTTCTTTATCTGTCAAAACTGTGGACTATACCCTAGGACAGCTGCATAGGCGTATGTTGTACAGGGCTTTGCACTGAGAAGGGCCCCTTGGTTTACTGCTTTGCTATGGCCATCTTGAAACTCTTAACTTTCTAACAGGAGCCGTGCATTTTCATTTTGCACTGGGCCCTGCAAATTACACCGCCAATTCTGTCTAAACAATCAGGTTAATATGAAAAGAGCCACATGCAAGTAAGTGAGATTGGTCAATTGTTACAGAGTACTTACCATGACCTAGATTCATGAGAAGATTCATGATATCTCATTTCACAGACAGATGGTAACTTCTATTAGCACATCATATGTGAAGGGCCGGACTGCTCTTTCCATCTGTGCCACCTTGGGAAATCTCAATGTCTCAGATGCCCTCAGTTCACCATTTATAAGATGTAGATAATAAAAGTATTTACCCTGTGGGGTTTGGGAGAGGATTAAATGAGGTGATATATGAATCATTCCTAAAACAGTACTTAGCACATAGCAAGTTATTCATATTCTTATTGTATATTTAACATTATTTTGTTTGAAGCTGTGTTTTAGTTTAAATATTTTATGTTAATACAGGGTAATTGTAGGTACCATAGAAATAAAAAATTGACCAAAAAAGAAATACAAATGGCCCATAAAAATTTGAAAAGACTTTTCATATTTCACATGGCTAAAGGAATACAAAGTAAGTTAGTTATGGGATGGTTATTTTTCACTCATCTTACTGGGGAAAATTTTTTTAATGATAATATTCCATATTAGCCAGATTATGGGAGATAGGTACCTCTGGAGCATTGCTGATGAGGAATACAAGTGTGTTCACAATTTTAGGACAATATGGCTGTGTTTACCTAAGTTTTTTTTTTTTTTTTAATTTAAATATATTTATTTTAATTAGAGGCTAATATCTTTACAATATTGCATTGGTTTTGCCATACATCAACATGAATCTGCCACGGGTGTACACGTGTTCCCAATCCTGAACCCCCCTCCCACCTCCCTCCCCATACTATCCCTCTGGGTCATCCCAGTGCCCCAGCCCCAAGCTTTATGTCAACAATCCCAATCCAAGGAAATGCAATACTTGCAGACATAGTAAAAATATATTCACTCATTCATTTATTTATTGAATGTATATTGAACATCTGTTTAGTATCAACTGAAGTCAGTGATTCGTGGACTCCCTTAAAGAAGGTAATCAATCAGATGACATGATTTCATATAATCATAAGTATTATTAGGACAAAGAAAGTCAGCTCATGATTAAAGAATGATGAGATAGGGAATATGATAGTCTATGGATGAAAGAGGAAGGCCTTGCCAAAGAAATGATACTGAGGGCTTCCCTGGTGGCTCAGTGGTAGAAGAATCTGCCTGCCAGTGCAGGAGACATGGGTTCAGTCATTGGTCCAGGAAGATCCTACATGCCACAGAAAAGCTAAGCTCATGTGCCACAACTATCGCACCTGTCCTCTGGAGCCCAGGGATCGCAACTAAAAAGCCCATGTGCCTCAACTACTGAAGCCCTGTGCCCTAGAGTCCATGCTCAACAAGATAAGCCACTGCAATGAGAAGCCCACGCCCTGCAACTAGACAGCAACCCCCACTCTACGCAAGTAGAGTCAAGCCTGTGCAGCAATGAAGACCTAGCACAGCCAAAAACAAACAAACAAATAAATAAGATTATTTTTTTAAAAAGGAAGTGATATGGAGCAGAGACCTGAAGGAGGGTGTGCTGGCTCCCTCTATGGGAAGGTCGTTCAGTGCAGCCAACAAAGACAAAGAGGGCCCAGAGGGAATACAGTGGCTCTTCAGGGACCTCCAGCAGGGAAGTCACAGTGTAACTTCAGTGTAACAGACAAAGGACTATTAATAAAGGGGTAAGAGTGCTTTCTTGTCATCTGTACGCTGGAGAATTATATGAAGCTGAAAAAGTGAGAAGACCTGCTTGTACATAGCTGGAAATGTGTTTGTGACAAATGTAGTGGAAATAAAATTACATACAGCAATGTATTAATAATCTTATCCTGATAAAAATATGGAAATGTGTGTATGTTGTTTTGGGTAAACATTTGGAAAGATCTTGAGATAGAAAACCAAGTATTATGGATGGTTGTAGCAAGGGGATTAGAGAGCTGACTATCGGTCCAAAGGGTAAAAGAGAGTGTGACAGAAGTGCGCTCGGCGGCCCCGCGGATCTGTCTCTTGCTTCAACAGTGCTTGGACGGAACAGACCCAGGGACGCCCCTTGCTCCAGCCTCCGACCACCCTCCAACCTTTTTTCCAGTCGCAACCTTCGGAGTCAGCCACTCAGCTGTCCGCGATCACCGGGACCAGCCACCATTTTTTAACTCCTTATTATTACCGACCAATCATGAGCTCCCAGATTCGTCAGAATTATTCTACCGAGGTGGAGGCCGCCGTCAACCGCCTGGTTAACATGCAACTGCGGGCCTCCTACACCTACCTCTCTCTGGGCTTCTATTTCGACCGCGACGATGTGGCCCTGGAGGGTGTGGGTCACTTTTTTCGCGAATTGGCCAAGGAGAAGCGCGAGGGCGCTGAGCGTCTCTTGAAACTGCAAAACCAGAGTGGCGGCCGCGCCCTCTTCCTGGACGTGCAGAAGCCATCTCAAGATGAGTGGGGTAAAACCCAGGACGCTATGGAGGCCGCCCTTCTCATAGAGAAGAACCTGAATCAAGCCCTGTTGGATCTGCATGGCCTGGCTTCTGCCCGCGGAGACCCCCACATCTGTGACTTCCTGGAGAACCACTTCCTAGATGAGGAAGTGAAACTCATCAAGAAGATGGGTGACCACCTGACCAACCTCCGCAGGCTGGCTGGTCCCCAGGCTGGGTTGGGCGAGTATCTCTTTGAAAGGCTCACCCTCAAGCACGACTAGGAGCTTCTGGAGACCAGTGGCCATTGAAGAACCCACCTAACATCAGGGCTGCCTGAAGCCCCTCTCTGCAGCTACTAGGCAGCTTTTTTAACACCCTGGAGCCCTCTCTCAAGCCTTGGACCATATGGAAACAATAAAGCTTTTTGCAGCATAAAAAAAAAAAAAAGAGAGAGTGTGACAGATCAGTGGGTTTACAGTGTCATTCTCAAAGTTTAAGTTTTCTGCTTCCCTCCAGAGTAACTGGAAGGTGCTAATCATATATTTGCAAGGATCTTCTTGTTGTGAAGTGGTTTCCCTTGTAAATAGTCCTGCAGGGGAAGAATATCCAGATCACACTGATGACTTATGTGCCTTTAATTAGTGCACTGTTTTGTGTTGTGATTTTCACATCATTTGGCCTGTTGCAATCCCAGCAGTGGGTGATAGATTCCCCATTGACAGCTCACAGACACTTGAGCCAAGGACAGGCCCAGGAGCAGGCGCTCCCCACCCATCCCAGGCTACCTGGGCAGACTATGGGGCATCCTGAGGCCCCTCCAAGGCAACACTACCCACCCTCTTAGGCTAAGGTCAAGGTTAGATAAAATATGATGCGTGAAACACCTGGCAGATCTCCTGGAAAACACTGTGTGCATGTGTGCTAAGTCACTTCAATTGTGTCCGGCTCTGCGACACCATGGTCACGCCTGCCAGTCTCCTCTGTCCATGAGATTTTGAGATTTCCCAAGCAAGGATACTGGAGTGGGTTGCCATTTCTTTCTCTACGGGATGTTTTCCACCCAGAACTCAAACCTGCATCTCCTGAATTTGTCTCCTTCATTGGCAGGCAGATTCTTTACCACTGAGCCACCTGAATGCTCTTTCACAAGGGGGTTTTGATGCACTTTGAGAGAAAGAACATAGTCATGGAAGCCAGAGAATAATCAAAGACTACACACAAATGTAGAATTTATAAATCATGGGAAAATGTCGCCAAGAGTCAAAGGAATTATCTGGATTATTCAGGTACTGACCTTCACTTTTCCTGGATTGGATTTTATTCTCTGAAGAATTATCCTAAAAGTCATGTGAAATTTTCTTTTCCTCTTCTGGTTTTATGAGTTCAGGTCTAATGAGTGCTTTCTGTCCTTAAACACCTTACATTTTGGTTCTACCTTATGATCTCATCTTAGAGGAAGAGTAAGATTTTTCTGGATCTCTGTTCCATCACATGAACACTGTTACTGCTTCTCTTAAACCTCCCTTGAGGGATCCAGTCGGCTTTGAAAAAATACATCATTTTGCTCTCCTGTTTGAAGACATTTTACATGAGGGAGGCAGCAGCCTGCTCTTTCTAGTCTCCATTCCCTCATTTCCTTCCCTGCCTATCCCCTCCATATATGCATTGGAATATGCTGCCTTTGTTCTGAGAACTGAAAGTCCAGGAGGCTAGTGCAAAGGGAAGAAGGAGAAAAGTAGGAGAAGAGGTAGAGCGGAGGGCAGGGGAGAAATCAAGCAAAACATTTATTTTCTTAGGATTTTGTTCTAAATGTGATAAGACGTTATGCAAGAGTTGCAAGCACTGGGGTGAAGTGACCCAGTGGACATTTTAAGGTCATTTCTGTGACTGTGATGAGAAAGGATTGAAGGCAGTAGGTATAGGTAGTCTGGGTGAGAACCTGTGGCTTGGATAAAGAGGTGGCCAGAAAAATGAAGAGGAGTGGCAAAATCCAAGGACTAATTTGGAGGTTAAACTGCCAGGGCTTGAGGCACTGGATGTAGGATTGGGGGAGAGAAATCCAGGGTGAAGCTCAGTGTCAGCCTGATGCAATGCATTGATGGACACGGCTGCCATTTACTGCAGAGGAAGGACCTGCAGGATGAGGCTACGGGAAGACTAAATTTCACAGAAAACCAACCTCTTATTTTTGGACTTCCTAAGAGTAAAATTCTGAAAGAGATGGGAATACCAGACCACCTGAGCTGCCTCTTGAGAAATTTGTATGCAGGTCAGGAAGCAACAGTTAGAACTGGACATGGAACAACAGACTGGTTCCAAATAGGAAAAGGAGTACGTCAAGGCTGTATATTGTCACCCTGCTTATTTAACTTCTATGCAGAGTACATCATGAGAAATGCTGGGCTGGAAGAAACACAAGCTGGAATCAAGATTGCCAGGAGAAATATCAATAACCTCAGATATGCAGATGACACCACCCTTATGGCAGAAAGTGAAGAGGAACTCAAAAGCCTCTTGATGAAAGTGAAAGTGGAGAGTGAAAAAGTTGGCTTAAAGCTCAACATTCAGAAAACGAAGATCATGGCATCTGGTCCCACCACTTCATGGGAAATAGATGGGGAAACAGTGGAAACATTGTCAGACTTTATTTTTCTGGGCTCCAAAATCACTACAGATGGTGACTGCAGCCATGAAATTAAAAGACGCTTACTCCTTGGAAGGAAAGTTATGACCAACCTAGATAGCATATTCAAAAACAGAGACATTACTTTGCCAACAAAGGTTCGTCTAGTCAAGGCTATGGTTTTTCCTGTGGTCATGTCTGGATGTGAGAGTTGGACTGTGAAGAAGGCTGAGTGCTGAAGAATTGATGCTTTTGAACTGTGGTGTTGGAGAAGACTCTTGAGAGTCCCTTGGACTGCAAGGAGATCCAACCAGTCCATTCTAAAGGAGATCAGCCCTGGGATTTCTTTGGAAGGAATGATGCTAAAGCTGAAACTCCAGTACTTTGGCCACCTCATGTGAAGAGTTGACTCATTGGAAAAGACTCTGATGCTGGGAGGGATTGGGGGGCAGTAGTAGAAGGGGACGACAGAGGATGAGATGGCTGGATGGCATCACTGACTCTATGAATGTGAGTCTCAGTGAACTCCGGGAGTTGGTGATGGACAGGGAGGCCTGGCGTGCTGCGATTCATGGGGTCTCAAAGAGTCAGTCACGACTGAGCGACTGATTTGATCTGATCTGAAGAGTAAAATGTCTACAGCATCCAAGGGAGGCTGCCCTCTAAGCAATGGGGGAGCTGGGAGAGGCCTTCCTCCCCCTTTGCCTTGCATCTTCCGTTGTAAGCTGAGCTGCCCTCAACTCCAGCATTACCCCCATCTGTGCACTGCGGCAGATTAAATTCAACACAGATCCTGAGGGTCTTCTGCACATGGGGCTGCTCCTTGTCAAGGCCCAAGTCTCAGGCTGGGGAATCATCTCCCACATCTTAGGTGCACAGACTTTCCCTGTTGCTGGAGCTCAGGAATAGTGCTCTGACCCATGCTGGGATATGGTCTAAACTGTGCTGGGAGTAGGGACACACACTGGAGATAGTGATCAATTGTCAGTATAAGAATCTAAACAGTAGGAAGGAATGAGGGAACATAAAAATGGGAGGAACAAAAATGATGGGAACCCACTGAGATGCATATATCTCCAAGCTGTCATTTGAATTGAAACCTTGGTGGCTCAGACGGTAAAGAATCTGCCTGCAATGCAGGAAACCCAAGTTTGATCCCTGGGTCGGAAAGATCCCTTGGAGAAGGGAATGGCAACCCACTCCAGTATTCTTGCCTGGAGAATTCCATGGACAGAGGAGCCTGGCGGGCTACTCCATGAGGTCACAAAGAGTAGGACATGACTGAGCAACTAGCACTTTCACTTCTGCCCTATGACAAGTCTGTTCCTCAGCCCCACACTTAGATCTGGGCAATAAAAGCCCTTTCTCCAGCTGCTGACTTAAAGGGTACTGTTCTAGGCCTCTCCAGTCACAACCCTTCCCATGGGTCTGAGTCCTCGGTGCCCCCCTGGAACCCATGACCCTTCTGAACAGTGCCAGGATACCAAGGCCCCAGAATTAATTACCTACACTAATTGGTAGAGCCTACTTCCAGGGCTAGTCTGGACCCTTCCCTGTCTAAGCAAATCACCTCATGTTATTGGTTAGAGCAAGGAGGGAGACCAAATCTTTGAACTGGGATAATATATCACCCACACCTCCCTCCTACTGTTACAGAAAGGTATGCATGGGGAGTCAGGCTGCTCACTGCTCAAAAGCCAATAAGAAGGCCAGGTTGGTGGAAAGGAAAGTTTGTTTTATTTCAGATGCCGCCAGCTGTAGGGGGGAGGGTGGCAGGCTTACTCCCTGCCCCCAACAAGCAGCGGGTGAGAGCATTTATAAACAAAGTGGAGGGGGTTTATATGCAGAAATAGCATAGTCATCTCTAACAGTCACCTTCAGTTGGTCATCAGTGGTAGGGCTAGCATCATCTTGGTTGTTTTAGATACAATTAACCTTTATTTCTGCTTTATTGACTATGCCAAAGCCTTTGACTGTGTGGATCACAATAAACTGTGGAAAATTCTGAAAGAGATGGGAATACCAGACCACCTGAGCTGCCTCTTGAGAAATTTGTATGCAGGTCAGGAAGCAACAGTTAGAACTGGACATGGAACAACAGACTGGTTCCAAATAGGAAAAGGAGTACGTCAAGGCTGTATATTGTCACCCTGCTTATTTAACTTCTATGCAGAGTACATCATGAGAAACGCTGGGCTGGAAGAAACACAAGCTGGAATCAAGATTGCCGGGAGAAATATCAATAACCTCAGATATGCAGATGACACCACCCTTATGGCAGAAAGTGAAGAGGAACTCAAAAGCCTCTTGATGAAAGTGAAAGTGGAGAGTGAAAAAGTTGGCTTAAAGCTCAACATTCAGAAAACGAAGATCATGGCATCTGGTCCCATCACTTCATGGGAAATAGATGGGGAAACAGTGGAAACATTGTCAGACTTTATTGTTTTGGGCTCCAAAATCACTGCAGATGGTGAATGCAGCTGTGAAATTAAAAGACACTTACTTCTTGGAAGGAAAGTTATGACCAACCTAGATAGCATATTCAAAAACAGAGACATTACTTTGCCAACAAAGGTCCATCTAATCAAGGCTATGGTTTTTCCTGTGGTCATGTCTGGATGTGAGAGTTGGACTGTGAAGAAGGCTGAGCACTGAAGAATTGATGCTTTTGAACTGTGGTGTTGGAGAAGACTCTTGAGAGTCCCTTGGACTGCAAGGAGATCCAACCAGTCCATTCTAAAGGAGATCAGCCCTGGGATTTCTTTGGAAGGAATGATGCTAAAGCTGAAACTCCAGTACTTTGGCCACCTCATGTGAAGAGTTGACTCATTGGAAAAGACTCTGATGCTGGGAGGGACTGGGGGCAGTAGTAGAAGGGGACGACAGAGGATGATATGGCTGAATGGTATCACTGACTCGATGGACGTGAGTTTGAGTGAACTCTGGGAGTTGGTGATGGACAGGGAGGCCTGGCGTGCTGCGATTCACGGGGTCGCAAAGAGTTGGACACGACTGAGCAACTGAACTGAACTGAACTGAACCTTCAGTTCTGGAGTGCACTTTTTCCCTTTTTTCATGGTCAGTTCTCAGAATTTTGGCAGCTCAAGTCCTGGATACAGTCTGGTCATCATGTAGTTAGTTTCTCCACCTGGTGTTTTGGTATCTATAAGACAGCTCACAGGATATGGCTCAGAATATTATCTATAGCCCTTGAGAAAGAGCTAAAGGTCCTTGACTACGCGTAATGACTACATTATTATTAATCTCCTTAGACTGTTTTCCTTTCTTTCAGTACTTCTCACTTCTCTGATTAAATTTATTCTTTGACTAAAGTTTTCCACAGGCGAAAGTCAGGCAGAAGATATGGCAGGGGGCCAAGGACTAGAGACTCCTGCTCCATTTCACTACCCCCCCATCCCAATGCAGGGTACTGATGGATCAAATAACTCTAAATTTGAACCTGGCTTAAAAGATTTTATGAAGATATATTGTTCAAGGTATGAGGATAGTATTTTAGAATCAGGTTTGTTTGAGCCCACACACAACAAGCCAATCACTGAGACACTGAATTTGCATCAGAGAAAGGATTTATTCACAAGGCCAGCAAGCAAGACAGGAGAACAAATCTCAGGTACACAGTCCCAAAGGGACAAAGAAGCAGGGTGGTTAGGAGTGGGGAAGGCCATCCCTGAGTCACATGTTTCTTTATGGGATGCATGTTAAAAATGGAGGCACTTAACATCTGAGCATGGAGTTTTCACTCCTCTGACGTCAAAAGGTCATATGTCTGCACAGGCCCAGTTTTAGGATTGGTGACCCCAGTCAGATTTAGCTGGCTCAAACTAGAAAAGAACTTCCTCCAAGTTTCTGAAAAACAGCTTAAACACCTCTTACTATTGTGACCCATATGTCAGAGATGTTATCTGCAGGGGATGGTTGAAAGTGAAAATGTTAGTGTCCGACTCTTTGCAACCCTATGGACTGTAGCCCACCAGTCTCCTATGTCCATGGAATTCTCTAGGCAAGAATACTGGAGTGGGTTGCCATGCCCTTCTCCAGGGGATCTGTCTGACCCAGGGGTCAAACCCAGGTCTCCCACATTGCAGGCAGATTCTGCACTGGGGAAGCCATGGGGATGATTAAGTAGTCAAAAAAATCCTTAAGGCAAGGGCTTCCCTGGTGGTCCAGTGTTTAACAACCCACCTACCAATGCAGGGAACATGCTCCGATCCCTGGTCTGAAAAGATCTCACATGCTGTGGAGCAGATATGCCCATGTACCATAACTTATGATGCCCAAGTGCCCAGAGCCTGTGCTCTGCAACAAGAGAAGCCGTGCAATGAGAAGCCCGAGCACCACAACTATAGTAGCGCCTGCTCTCCACAACTAGAGAATGCCTGCCTGCAGCAACTAAGACCCAGCACAGCCATAAATGAATAAATAAAAATTAAAAAATTAAATTAAGGTAAGTTTGGTTAGTGAAGGCAGATTATAAGCTGAGGGGTTTTAAACAACCTATACCCTTAACTGTTGTTCTGTAAGGTCAAGAATTCCAGTTAGTCACCAGTTTCTATTAACCCTAAGGGGCACAGTTTCAATAGAACATATTTTATTTAAAATTTTAGTTTGATTTAAACATTGACTTTTTAAATATGTGGTACATAGGCCTTCATTTGTACTTTTACCCTGATTATTATTATATTTGTATTGGGCTAAAGTCCTTAAAATCCCTGTCTTGCTTAGACTGTAGGGAAACACAGAGGGATTGGATGGCAGAGGGGGAAAGAGCAGGCAGTCAGTCTCAGGAATCAGCTGAGGTGGTCCCTAGAGTCCCACCTGTCCAGTCCCACTCTGTCTAGAACCACTGCAGATATCTGGAAAGTTCCAACTAGTTACAGGAATACAGAATTTTCTCCATGAATAGGCAAGGGTCAACCACCACCACCACATGGCACCAATCCAACTTTTGAGGGTCTAGAAGTGGGAAGCATTGGATTGTTGTCCAGTAAACATGTAAAGATCCAAACCATTTCAGACCTCTTAAGGGATGTATATTTCAGAGGAGTGTCCTCTGAAAGGCTGGCATAGGGGAGGAGTGACTATGTATAGATGTGGGGAAGTGTCATTAGGAAAATTAAATGAGTGTCATCGATGCAAACGCTAACCAAGGAGATCCCAAATTAGGCAACCAGAGATTAGAACTGCTGAGACCTTGAAAGTAACAAAACTCCATATAGGAAAGCACAGTCCTCTCAACTCCTGACATTGTCATGGCAACTGGAGCCCAAATGAAGTCATCCCAAAGGCGGGGAGTGACCTAGGTGACTGACTGGGGGAGGGACTGGGGTGAAGACTCAAACCACCAGGAGGGAAATGGAAACTATGGGAGGAAACCATAGAGAATGTCTGGTAACAGAATAAAATTAGTCACAGCCATTAAGCTACAGCCACAAAATCTTGAGCAGAACTTTTGGCCAAAAAGAAAGGAAAAGACTCAGAATTTACTTTGCTCTTGCATATGTCTCTCATCAGGGGATATTAAAACATTTCACTCACACCAAGCACTTTATTCAGGGAGCAGTTGCATCCAGTTTAGGAATAGTTCAGTCAAGTCAGTGATTCATGCTAACAGAGAGCATGGAATGTATGAATAAAGGCATTTCATGGGAACTGGCCCTAGTATTAAATATTTGCAACTCATTTGGGCCCCCAAGATTAAACCTCTTGTTTTATCAAACTTGTCTCTAACCTCGTGAATATAAAGGTAAGGCTAAAGGAAAATTACCTTTCAACAACCATATTGATTGTAGAAAAACAAAAAAATTAAAACTCAGGGTTTATAATGAGAATATGGTGTAGATCTGGCTTAACTAAGGAGAGGGACAAAGGCAGGATTATAGTAGAGATGACTTTCTCATGTCTACAGCTGAAATCACAAGGTTTCCTGGGAAACATAAATAACTATACTACCTTCCTTAACAATACTCTTCTATCACTTGATAGCTTTCAGCCTGAGGAAGTGAGAACAACTCCTTACACAAGCCAAATCCTTAAGTCTTTATAACCCCTCTTATAGTCAAAGGTATGGTTTTTCCAGTAGGCATGCACGAGTGTGAGACTTGGATCATAAAGAAGGCTGAGCACCAAGGAATTGATGCTCTTAAGAGTCCTTTGGACTGCAAGGAGATCCAGTCAATCACAAAGGAAATCAGTCCTGAATATTCATTGGAAGGACTCATGCTGAAGCTGAAGCTTCAATACTTTGGCCACCTGATGTGAAGAGCCAATTCATTCGAAAAGACCCTGATGCTGGGAAGGATTGAAGGCAGGAGCAGAAGGGAACAACAGAGGATGAGACGGTTGGATGGTATCACTGACTCCATGAACATGAGTTTGAGCAAGTTCCGGGAGATGGTGAAGGACAGGGAAGCCTGATGTGCTGCAGTCCATGGAGTTGCAAAGAGTCGGACACAACTGAGTGACTGAACAAAAACTGAAATGCCCTCTAGTTCTTCATATTATGAGTTCTCCTTTGTTGTAAAGAGTTAATAACCTCAACTTTAACTAGAGGTGTGTTCCTTGATGGAGAAGGCGATGGCACCCCACTCCAGTACTCTTGCCAGGAAAATCCCATGAGCGGAGGAGCCTGGTAGGCTGCAGTCCATGGGGTCGCGAAGAGTCGGACACGACTGAGCGACTTCACTTTCACTTTTCACTTTCATACATTGGAGAAGGAAATGGAAACCCACTCCAGTGTTCTTGCCTGGAGAACCTCAGGGACAAGGGAGCCTGGTGGGCTGCCGTCTATGGGGTCGCACAGAGTCGGACACGACTGAAGCGACTTAGCAGCAGCAGTGTTCCTTGATGACTAAGATAAGCCAGTTTACTATTTCATAAGATTGGAGGGGATCATTATTCCATAGACTCCAGATTTACTTTTGTAAATCCTGACTAATCATGGTTTTATCCTCTGGTGATTTGAACATTTTATCATATCTAATTTGATCTCTTATAATGCTTTTGCCTTAAGGTCAATTTCATCTGGTATTAATGTAACTATACAGATTTGGGGAAATTAGTGTTTGTATAGTATATATATATATATATATTTCTACTCTTTTAGTCTGCATATGTGCTTTAGATGTATCTCCTTTTATTGGATAATAAATTTTAATAAATTTTCCTTTAGTTACAATCCATTTGCATTTAGTATAAATAAGTGACACATTTGAGTTTTATTGTACTATAAAACTTATGCTCTGGGGGCTTCCCTGGTGGTCCAGTGGTTAAGAATCTGCCTGCTAAAGCAGGGGACATGGGTTCTATCCCTGGTCCCGGAAGATCCCAGATGCAGTAAACCAGCTAAGCCCATGCACCACAATTACTGAGCTGGTGCTCTAGAGCCCACAATCTGCAACTGCTGAGCCCATGCACCACCATTACTGAAGCCTGTGTGCCTAGAGCCTGCGCTATACAATGAGAGAAGCCACTACAATGGGAAGTCTGTGGATCACAACCAAGTGTAGCCCCTGCTTGCTGCAACCAGATAAAGTCCACACACAGAAATGAAGACACAGTGCAGCCAATAAATCTTTTTTTTAAATTATGGTTTTTGTTTTCTTGTTTTTTATTTTTGGCCTCCATTTATACTTTATCTGACATCTATTTTTTTTCTTTTATTTTTCTTTTGACATCTATTTTTTTTTATTAGTCTACCTTCCCCCATTTTATTAGTTTAGAAACTTTATTCTTCTGTTCTTTTTGTGATGGATTGAGAAATTACAGCGTGCCTTATTAACACATTAATGTCTAAATTTAATTTATTTACCTCATTGTAGATAATAAAAGAAATTTAGAACACTTTTAACTCTATTTACCACTCCAGATTACTGCTTTACTTCATGTCTTTTAGTTTTATCCTTTTTGAAAAACTCTATATGACATTATTTTTCTATGTGATGAAGTTGGACATCTGTCTTGATTTTCCCACATATTTATTACTTTCTTTAGAATGTCTACCGGTGGGGCACTCTCAATTTTTATTTGATCTGAAAATGGCTTTGTATTGTTTATGTTCTTGAAAGATACTTCATCCCATATGGGGTTCTAGATAATATTATTACTTTTTTTTTTTTTACTATTTTAAGATATTCCCATAACTTCTATTTTCTGCAGTTTTACTGTGATGTATCTAGGTACTGTTTTTTAAAAATTTACTCAGCTGGGGATATGTTAGGCTTTTTGAATTGAAATCTTTCAAACGTTTATCAGTTTTGGATTGTCATTATTTCTTCATATACTGCTTTTCTTAATTCTCTCTCTTCTCTCAATTAAATTGCAGCTTCAATTAAATGTACACTGGGTGAACTCCGGGAGTTGGTGATGGACAGGGAGGCCTGGCGTGCTGCGATTCACGGGGTCGCAAAGAGTCGGACATGACTGAGGGACTGAACTGAACTGAGACTATTTATTCTATTATTCACATCTCTTAAACTTGCTATCATATTTTCTTTTTGTCTATGTGGCATTGTTCCTTCTGACCTATCTTCTATAAATTTCTTTTGTTCCCAAACTCATCCATTATGTTAATTTTGAATTTTAGTTATTGAATTTTTTCCTTTGGAGAACTTCCTTTTTCTTTTTTTTTCAAGTATGCCAGTATCCAATTTATAATTTTCTGTTTCTCACAGATACTGTTTCAGTTCAGTTCAGTTCAGTCATTCAGTCATGTCCAGCTCTTTGCGACCCCATGAACTGCAGCACGCCAGGCCTCCTTGTCCATCACCAACTCCCAGAGTTTACCCAAACTCATGTACATTGAGTTGGTGATACCATCCAACCGTCTCATCCTCTGTCATCCCCTTCTCCTCCTGCCCTCAATCTTTCCCAGCATCCTGGTCTTTTCCAATGAGTCAACTCTGTATCAGGTAGCCAAAGTATTGGAGTTTCAGCTTCAACATCAGTCCTTCCAATGAACACCCTGGACTAATCTCCTTTCAATATGAGGGGCTCTCAAGAGTCTTCACCAACACCACAGTTAAAAAGCAACAATTCTTTAGCGCTCGGCTTTCTTTATACTTCAGCTCTCACATCTATACATGACTACTGGAAAAACCATAGCCTTGATGAAATAGACCTTTGTTGGCAAAGTAATGTCTCTGCTTTTTAATATGCTGTCTAGGTTGGTCATAACTTCCTTTCCAAGGAGTAAGAGTCTTTTAATTTCATGGCTGCAGTCACCATCTGCAGTGATTTTGGAGCCCAGAAAAATAAAGTCTGACACTGTTTCCACTGTTTCCCCATCTATTTGCCATGAAGTGATGGGACCAGATGCCATGATCTTAGTTTTCTGAATGTTGAGCTGTAAGCTAACTTTTTCACTCTCCACTTTCACTTTCATCAAGAGGCTGTTTAGTTCTTCTTCACTTTCTGCCATAAGGGTGGTGTCTGCATATCTGAGGTTATTGATATTTCTCCTGGCAATCTTGATTCCAGCTTGTGCTTCATCCAGCCCAGTGTTTCTCATGATATACTCTGTATATAAGTTAAATAAGCAGGGTGACAATATACAGTCTTGAATTACTCCCTTTCCTATTTGGAACCAGTCTATTGTTCTATGTCCAGTTCTGTTGCTTCCTGACCTGCATATAGGTTTCTCAAGAGGCAGGTCAGGTGGTCTGGTAGTCCCATCTCTTTCAGAATTTTCCACAGTTTATTGTGATCCACACAGTCAAAGGCTTTGGCATAGTCAATAAAGCAGAAATAGATGTTTTTCTGGAACTCTCTTGGTTTTTCGATGATCCAGCAGATGTTGGCAATTTGATCTTGGTTCCTCTGCTTTTTCTAAATCCAGCTTGAACATCTGGAAGTTCAGAGTTCACGAATTGCTGAAGCCTAGCTTGGAGAATTTTGAGCATTTCTTTACTAGTGTGTGAGATGAGTGCAATAGTGTGGTAGTTTGAGCATTCTTTGGCATTGCCCTTCTTTGGGATTGGAATGAAAACTGACCTTTTCCAGTCCTATGGCCACTGCTGAGTTTTCCAAATTTGCTGGCATATTGAGAACAACACTTTCACAGCATCATCTTTCAGGATTTGAAATAGCTCAACTGGAATTCCTTCACCTCCACTAGCTTTGTTCATAGTGATGCTTTCTAAGGCCCACTTGACTTCATTTTCCAGGATGTCTGGCTCTAGATGAGTGATCACACCATTGTGATTATCTGGGTCATGAAGATCTTTTTTGTACAGTTCTTCTGTGTATTCTTGCCACCTCTTCTTAATATCTTCTGCTTCTGTTAGGTCCATATCATTTCTGTCCTTTATTGTGCCCATCTTTGCATGAAATGTTCCCTTGGTATCTCTAATTTTCTTGAAGAGATCCCTAGTCTTTCCCATTCTGTTGTTTTCCTCTATTTCTTTGCATTGATCGCTGAAGAAGGCTTTCTTATCTCTTCTTGCTATTCTTTGGAACTCTGCATTCAGATGTCTATATCTTTCCTTTTCTCCTTTGATTTTCACTTCTCTTCTTTTCACAGCTATTTGTAAGGCCTCCTCAGACTCTTTTTCTTGGGGGTGGTCTTGATTCCTGTCTCCTGAACAATGTCACGAACCTCCGTCCATAGTTCATCAGGCACTCTATCAGATCTAGTCCCTTAAATCTATTTCTCACTTCCACTGTATAATCATAAGGGATTTGATTTAGTTCATACCTGAATGGTCTAGTTGTTTTCCCCACTTTCTTCAATTTAAGTCTGAATTTGGCAATAAGGAGTTCATGATCTGAGCCACAGTCAACTCCCGGTCTTGTTTTTGCTGACTGTACAGATACTGTTTAGTAAGTCATATTTTAAATACTATAATCATTCTTTAGAATAATTTGTGTCTTATTCAATTTTCAAAGTCATTGGAGGTCAGTTTATGTCATCTGCTGTTTTAGCCGATTCCCATTCAAAATGAATTTAGTTATCTTTGATGATAAGCTTCTCAAAGCCCTGGAATAGTTACTAATGTTCCTAGAAACATAGGCTCATTCCTCTACTGAGAGTTTACATTTGTATTTTCTAAATTTCTGAAGCATTACCAGTTTGCAACCACTTAAATTCACCATTTGGTGCTGATATGAATGAGATACAATTCCCTGGAAACATGGGCATTTGGTTTATAAACTCTCAGAGACACATTTTTTACCCATGCAACAAGAAGAAAATTCAATCTCTCCCAGCAAGAAAATTCTTCCCATAGCTCTAGAAAGATGGGGAAGGGCACTGGATTTCTGCTGATTTGCCTGATTTTGAGGAAGACATCTTTTGTCTTTCTTCTCTGGAGGGTGCCTTGGGCTTTTATCTGTCAGTCTCTCCCCACATGTCAATTTAGCAGCTGCTTTCATCCAGACCAGCAAATGCCCCAAAGGGCACAAGTCAGCTATGGCATTCCTGCTCTCTTCCCTGTTCTTCCTTCTCCTGTATTTTGGGCTGCATTTCTCATTATATTTCAGTTCTTCTATGCTTTAAGAAGTTTTCAGATATCTTCCAGTACTTTCATCTCTTTCAGTAGAGATGCTGATCTGAATAAACTAGACACCCCACAGTCCCCATTACCTGACATGGAAATCCCTCAAACAATATTTCTTTCCTGTCTCCCACTTTTGTGACCTGCCATGCCTGAATACTGGCAGCCAAAGTCACTGAGGTTCACTGGCTTCAGTTTCCTCAACTGTAAAACGGGATTAATGATTTTCATTACCTCATAGAATTATGAGACTCAGGTAGATAAAAGTTCTCAACAAATCATAGATACTCAGTTCTTTTTTGTGTGTGTATGCTCAGTCATGTCCGACTCTTTGTAACTGCATAGACTGTAGCCAATCAGGCTCCTCTGTCCATGGAATTCTCTAGTCAAGAATATTGGAATGGGTTGCCATTCCCTTCTCTAGGGGATCTTCCTAACCCAGGGACTGAACCCATGTCTCTTGTATCTTCTTCACTGGCAGGCAGATTCTTTACCACTGCACTACCTGGTAAGCCCCATAATTATTATATATACATATAATAATGTTTATATATAATGAATTATGTAAATGATAAATGTATATAATAAAGATATTATCTAGTGTAGGAGAGAAAAAATAATTTTCCCTCTACCTCCGCTTCTAACCTCTTTGGAGCAGTTCTTCAGAGCGATCTGAAATGCTGTCTTCTGGGCTATAGTCCTCATTTTGCTCCATATAAAATTTAATGCACAACTCTTATATTGTACATTTTTCTTCAGTCATTAGTCAGTGGGAGGCATTTTGTTTTTTAAAAAGTCCTCAGTGATTCTAATGTTCAGCCAGAGTTAAGAATCACAGTTGTCTTCCTCCCATTTTTCCATTGGTTGTTTATTTTTCTATTGATTTGTGGAAATTCATTATATATTCTGATATTAATATCTGACTCTTACATGTGTTTATAGGGATTCTCTGTACCCTATATTTAATGATGCTGCAACTTAATGAACTCTTTCAGAAAAGACTATTAACACAGCATTCCAAAAGAAATTCATAGCTTTTAAGACACTTACCCTAGAACATATAACATATAATTACCACACACGTGTATATACATAAATATATTAAAAATCATGGAGAACATAACATAAAAACATCATATAGCTACTAAATTGAAAAAGATCACAAGTATTGATAGTGTGAGTTTCTTTTTAAAAAAAAATTAAGCGTGGGGCCTTAGATATAGCAGCTCCAGTAAATTTTATTGAATAAAGAAAAACTTTTGAAGAATTTTTTAATAAGAAAGGAGAAATATATCCTTAATCTTTTTATAGTGGTAACTTTGCATTACTGTGACTAGAGGGGAGAAGGAAAGACTTTTTAAATAAAATAACTACTAATAAAAAGTAGAAAAATATACCATCATGTAGTCAGAAAATCTGAATCCTTCAGGTTTAGCACTTCATTTATTCAATTATTATTTAATGGAAAACCTGCTACATGCCAGGTACTGGGATTAAGTATCCATAGAAGACAAGGTGACTGAAAATTTTAATCCTGTATTTGAACAGAGCTCTCAAGGAATAATTATGTATATTTTTATAATGCTTTCCCTCCCCCAGAAATCCAGCCAACAAATTTATAGGAAGGGATCTAAAACTGGTGCTAGCCAGGACATCAGAGCAGTAAAAGAAGTATTTGATGAATATGATTTTCAAACTATCCTTAAATCAAAAGACATCTCAAGAAATGACAGAGGGTGTCACAAAAGCTCCAAACTACATCTCCCAGTGCTCTGTGGACTTGTGTTGGATTTGTCAAGTCCAGTGGTCACTGCCTATAGCAGAAGCAGTGGGTCTGCACATGCTTGGCGGTCTCTGTCTGTAGAACGAAAAAGCAGCCAGGATTGGGAAGACATCATATATGGCTTCTAACAAAGCTAGACCTTCCTCCTGCTGCTTCACAATTTAATTGTGTGAAAACTGGCTAGACAGATTGAAGACCCTGTGTGTGTGTGTGTGTGTGTGTGGTCAGTCACTCAATTGTGTCCACCTCTTTGCGACCCCATGTTACAGTTCACCAGGCTCTTCTGTCCTTTAGATTCTCCAGGCAGGAATACTGGAATGGACTGCCGTTTTCCCAAACCAGGGATCAATCCCACATCTCCTGTGTCTCCTGCACTGCAGGAGGATTCTTTACCACTGAGCTGTCGGGAAAGCCTGAGGCCTGTAACTACTTGTCAATGTGTTTATGAAACATGGGAACTACAGAAGCACTAGATAAGCTTTTATTTACTATGAATTTCCCTTGTAGTAAGAGTTAAATGCTGTGTGACATTTTTGATTAACAATCCTTAGAGTGAGTTTCTGATGATGATATTATCGAGTTGGAGCTCAAATTTCTTGCCACCCAACAGGCCAGCAAGTTGAGAAACAAGGTGCTGAGGCAAGGAGTAGCATTTTATTTGGAAAACGGGCAAACTGAGAAGATGGCAGACTAACATCTTAAAGAACCGTTCCGTTTGGGTTTGAAAACAAGCTTCTTCTGTGCTACAGAGGGGGAGATGAGAGAAAGATCAAAAGGTGAAGGGCTATTGCAGAGTTCTCGGAGCCTGCCAGACCTTGAAGCTGGCTTGTTAATTCTTTGGTATTGCAGCATTTGTTCATAGTAGCCCCGGACGTGTTGCTCCTGTAAGTCTTCAACGAGTGTCATTTCCTGTCCTAAGACAAGTGTTCTTTCCTGTCCTGCAACAGCTTATCTCTTTATGAAATATGTGATCACTAAGCAAAGGAGAGTTATCTTTCTAATAATTCATACTTCAAGCTGTAGGTCACAATCCTTTTATGATTAATGTGCCTGTGTGCAGAATTAGCAAGGCAATTAGCTGTAGAGTATAAAATTTAGAGCTTAAAAAAAATAGATTCACTATGGAGTCAGATTAGTTCTTCCCTGTTACAAGAAGAAATTGCAAAATAATTATTTATAGAATAAAAATAATTTGTCTATAGATAGTGCAAATCAGTTTACATTATCAAGGGAAACAGCCTATCTTGGTAAATCCTGCTTTGGGATGAAAGCAAAAGCTAATTGCAAAAGATCAAAGAGAAACTGGCTCCAAATGCTTGGTTGCCATTTTCTAGTTTTCCATCCATAGGGAAATGGAACAAATTACATGTAATAAGCAGCATATAGGAAAAGGGAAGTTTCTATCATCCTTGAAGAAAAAGAAAACTCACATTAAAGGATACTTCTATGGGCACAGAAGTAAAAATGTGTTGAAAGGAGAAGGCTAGTGATGTTTCTGATCATTCAGTTTCAATGTGTGGTGGATTTTCACCACCAACAAGAGATTCTTGGGCATCAGCTGAGTGTCCTACAATTTAATTCAGTTATGACACTATCTGCCTGGAGACAACTTCAGATTCCATGTGTAATGGGCTCAGTCTTACAAGTCCGTCTCCCTCCCACATGCATGCTCAGTCACTTCAGTCCTGTCTGACTGTTTGCAATCCCATGGACTGTAACCCTCCAGGGTTCTTTGTCCTTGGGATTGTCTAAGCAAGAACACTGGGGTGGGTTGCCATTTCCTCCTCCAGGGGATCTTCTGACCCAGCTAAGGAACCTGGATCTCCTGCGTTGCAGGCAGATTCTTTACTGCTGAGCCACTGGGGAAGCCCTTTCTCTCCCACTTTAGATGCCAATTCCAAGTCCAGGTTAGCTCTGCTTCTGACCCAACTGGATATAAGTCAGAGGTTCCCATGATCAGTTTCTCTGGTTCAGTTAACTTGCTAGAGTGGCTGACAGAACACAGGAAATTTTTTTACTTATTAGATTGCTGGTTTGTTATAAAAAGATATAACTTAGGAATAGGCTGATGGAAGAGACATACAGGGCAAGCTACAGGGAAAGGATGAGGAGCTTCCATGCCCTCTCTGAGAACATCAATCTCCAGAATCTCCACCTTTTCACCAACTTAGAAGCTCTCAGAATCCCATCCTTTTGGGTTTTTATGGAAGCATCATTACAGAGGCTTGATGATCAAATAATGATGAGACATTGATGTTAACCTCCAGCCTCTCTCCCCTTCTCAGAGGTCAGGGGTGGGACTGAAAGTTTTAACCTTCCAATCACTTGGTTGGTTCTCTTGGCAACTAGCCCCCATCCTTTGATGTGGCTTAAAAGTCACTTAACAGAACAAAACAAAAAACAGAACGAAAGACAGCTTTGTCACTCTGAATGCTTAGGAAATTCAAAGAGTCTTAGGAGGGTTCCTCTGGTGGCTCAGTGGAAAAGAATCTGCGTTGCCAATACAAGAAACAGGAGTCAATGCTTGGATTGGGAAGATCCCCTGGAAAAGGAAATGGCAACCCACTCCGATATTCTTGCCTGGGAAATCCCATGCACAGAGAAGCCTCACAGACTGCAGAGTTGGACATGACTTGGAGAGTAAAAACATACATGCATGGATTTTAGGAGCTCTGGGCCAGGAACAAGATCAAATACGTACTTCATATTATAAATTATACTATCACATTAACAGAAAAGAGAACAAAAACTCTTAAATGGTTACTTGGGGGAAGGGAAGGGGCTAGATGTAGAGGACAAAGAAAGGGGTACTTTGCCTCTGTCTTTCATTTCCTCAAAATACTTGAATATTCTGTAGCGGGAAGTCTTCACATATTATTTATGTGATAAAATTAAGGCAACATTTAAAAAAAAATCTGGACAGAATTCATCAGTTAATAGTAAAATTATACTTGCTTTTCAGGCCTGATGTAAAAATGTACTCATTCACTCAATCAATCATTAAGTCCCTAATTATCAAGTTCATAAACTACCAAACAAAAGGGCTTTAGCAATGAATAAGCTGGATTTACTCCCTGAAGTTCAAATTCTAATGGAAAAAGGCACAGGATAAATAGCTAAGCCGCAGCTCACTAAGAGTGGTGGTATTCTAACCTAGGACCACCTGAAGAGATGAGCTTACATAGAAAGGTCAGGCAAGAAACAGTCAGACAGGATTTAATGACTTGATAACAATAAATAACAACAAAAAACAAAGAGATTCTGCCCCAGGCACAGACTCTGTGAATTCCCAGACATTAGAGCAACAGGACAGGGGAGGCTGGCCCTTCCTTTAAACCCTAGACACTAACAAAGAAGTTTCTTAGTAGACCACAGGGCCGTGTTCAACTTCTCTTTGGGCCAGTCTGACCCTGGGGGCAATACATTTGGAAAATAGAAAAATTACTCAGGCTCTTCAAAAAATACACATGAAATACATTTTCTGGTTAACTGTATGAAGCCCTGCTGTCCTTCCCCAGCCAATTTCCAAACAGCCTTTCCATTCCATGGCTTCCTCTTTCCTACTTTCCACTGGTAAGCCCTGAAATACTTCTCCATACCAGAGCATCATTTTTAATCCCTGAGAGTCACAACCAAACACCTGCAGCATGACTCATGAAAGAAATGAATCATAGCTTTCTGACAGAAAAATGTAGGGACTATGAGGCAGGACTCATTGTTTTTACTCTCTCTAAAGGTATTGGAAGCAATCTGACCATCTATTACCTGTGATGCCAGTTTGTGGTCTATTCCTAACTATATTATTTATGTATGGCATTTAGGGAGAAGGGGAAAAAGGGGTTGCTAGCATCTGAGTGTCTGAAACTACTTTGGTAATATAGAACTCATATTAGGTCATCTATTCTATGGAAGAGGTTTCCCAGGTGGCTCAGTGGTAAAGAATATGCTTGCCAGTGCAGAAGACGTGAATTCCACCCCTGGATTGGGAAGATCCCCTGGAGAAGGAAGTGGTAACCCACTCCAGTATTCTTGCCTGGAGAATTCCATGGACAGAGGAGCCTGGCAGGCTACAGTCCATAGGGTCGCAAGAGTTGGACTCTACTTAGTGACTAAATAACAACAACATTTCTGTGGAAGAGTCTGACACTTTGGTACTTAGGGCTACTGGAGGCATATTCAGTTGACATTTTCTCTAAGACCACAGTTCTATGCTAAGTCGACTATTGCTTTACTCATCAAGGACTAGGGTTGTTATGTCTTAATGGAAAGCATGGCTTTTGATATCATTTATGCCTGGGCCTAAATCCCAGAATCTGCGGGATTCTGATATTTGCGTTTCTGAGACTTTGTTGCCTGTTTCTGAAGGACTAAAATGAGAAAATACATGTTAAGTGATTAACACTGTGTCTATTAGTCATATTTTGCTGTGATAATAATCCCCCAATTTTCATGGCTTACAACTCAAGCATTTATTTCTCAGAGTTTTGCAGGTAAGTTATGGTTGGTTTCTATGTCTTCTCATTTGGGGACCAAGATTGAAGGAGCAGCTCCTTTACGGGATATGCTTGTCTCATGGTGGAGGACAGGAGCAGAAAAGAGCTAGCAAAAACCTGGACTTGGTACTACCACACTGTCGCTTCAGCCCACAGTCCATTGTACAAAATAAGTTCCTATGTGGAGGGAGGGGAGGATGAATATTTGAGCAACAGTAATACAATGTATTATTGTAGACACGACTGAAGTGACTTAGCAGCAGCAGCAGCAGCAGGAGCAATACAATCTATGAACTAAGCTGGAAACATGACAGTTACTTACATGTTAGCCTCCATTCTTTCCCAATGCCTGTAGGAGTCAATAAATAAATGTGTCAATGAAAAGCCAATTCTGTAGCTAGCCTAAAATTGTGACATAAAATTGGTTGGCTGCTCTCCATGCTGAACCCAAATACCTTTGCCTTCATCAGTTTTATTGTCCAAGAACTGTTTCACCATTTCCAGATCTACTCCCAAATTCCTCACTCCAACCACTTGCTTCACTCTCCCCTGCAGCACCGCACTTAACCTTGTGTCCTGACACTAACTGGTGAAGACCCCCACTTTCCACCCTCTCCATAACTCCAACAGCCCTGCAGCCACATAGGATCCTGCCACTGTAGGCTGTGTTTGCTAGGCACAAAATGGCTATGTGAGCCAGAATTTGACCAACATCTTTGCCACTGAAACAGTGCATCAAGCATCAACACTTAGCCTGAACTATCCAAATAACTGAAAAATAGTCTATAGTCACACGGCCATATCACATTGTTATTTTTGGATGTAAGTCTGTACATTTTAATAAATTCTGGTCTTTAAATGACTTTTCAGTGGTATTGTTATTGGGGGAAGGAGGAAGTTTGAGGTGGGCACAAGAACTAGTTGGCAATCCTAACTAAAAGGAATGGAGGACTTCCCTGGAGGTCCAATGGTTAAGAATCTGCCTGCCAATGCGGGGGACACAGACTCGACCCCTGGGTCTGGGAAGATCCCACTACGCCTACATTCCACAACTACTGAGCCCCAAAGCCCTAGAGCCTGTGCTGAGCAACAAGAAGCCACTGTAAAGATTGCCTGCATCTGGAAGTAAAATACCTTTATTGTCAGACATAGGGAAACGGGGCTGAGATGCCTGTGTAAACAAACGTTGCTACTTTTAAAATTTACTAGTCAAAACTCTGTTTAGATTCTTCACTAACTGAGCACCTAAAACGTGTTTCTCTGTCCTGTCAATACCTGTCAATTCCTCACAAATGTATTATTTCTTTGTCTAAAAAGTTTAAAAGCTGTCTGCTTTGGCCACTTCTTAGGTCCCATTTCCGTGGATGTGTGTGTGCACAAATTAAAATCTGTTTCTCCTGTTAAACTATATTGTGTAATTTAATTATTAGTCCAGACACAAGTACTCATGAGGGGTAGGGGAAAATTTCCCCCTCCCTGATGATGGTATTAGAAATGAGTAAGGAGTGGCAGATGGTGTGGTTACAGTCCCTTTGAGCACTTCCAGGATTGATGGTATGGGAATTTTCAATGGTTTACAGAACACTTAACTCACAGCTGTGTTAAGCAAAGAGGGTGCACAATTACAGAGGCATATTGGGGTGGTATTTCTGAGCTGTGAATATTTTTTTTGTAGTTAACAATGAGATGGCCTTGGATTTTGAGCCCATCTGAGAGTCCTGGGACATTTTAAGTCTCCGGGAAAATGAACAACTTTCCAGCCAGTTTGCTTTCTTTTTTTTTTTCATTGACATGATTTTTTGTTTGTTTATTTTTGGCTGTGCTAGGTCTTCCTTGCTGCATGCAGGCTTTCTCTAGTTGCAGAGGGTAGGGGCTACTCTCTAGCTGCGCTGTGCAGGCTCTCTTGTTGTGGAGCACAGTCTCTGGGCAGACAGACTTCAATAGTTGTAGCTTGTGGGCTCAAGAGGGCAGATTCAGTAGTTGTGGCCAAGGGGCTTAGTTGTTCCACATCATGTGAGATCTTCATGAACCAAGGGCTGAACCAGTGTCCCCTGCATTGGCAGGTGGATTCTTAACTGCTGGACCACCAGGGAAGTCCCACTATTTTCTTATTTTTTAATTGACTTTATTAAATGATTCATAAATTAGGCAGCATCCCATCTAACAAGTAGAAAAGTGCTTTTCAGCCAGTTTCTAATAACTTTTTTTTTTTTTCACTTTTGAATCAGGCCTATTTTATTCTTTTCTTTTTTACAAAAAGCTTTTTATTTTGTATTGGAGTATAGCCAAGTAACAAGCAATGTGATAACTTCAGGTGAACAGCAAAAGGACTCAGCCATACATATTAGGCCTATTTTTCCTATTTCACCACCACTTACCTTGGCCTTCCTCGTTCATAATTTTGGGGCAGTTTTTTCACATTTTGGGTCTGGCCTTGATTTCCCTCAAACTATTAGATGGTCTTTTCCTCATTCTTCCAGCAGTCTGTGCTTTCTTCCCTATACCTAAGAAGCTCTCCTGGGCCAATAAGAGGAGAGTTTCTCAAAACATGAATGATTAGCCACCTCTTCCCATTTCTCAAGCCAAGCACGCCCAGAGCCTTCCCTTGCCTGATGCCCTTCTTTGGATGACTGTATGGCACTGATGGTCTTCATCTTTCTTTCTTTTTTTTTTTTTATTGTTGTTTTAATTTTAAAACATGTGTTCCCCATCCTGAACCCTCCTCCCTCCTCCCTCCCCATACCATCCCTCTGGGTCGTCCCAGTGCACCAGCCCCAAGCATCCAGCATCGTGCATTGAACCTGGACTGGCATCTCGTTTCATACATGACATTTCACATGTTTCAATGCCATTCTCCAAAATCTTCCCACCCTCTCCCTCTCCCACAGAGTCCATAAGCCTGTTCTATACATCAGTGTCTCTTTTGCTGTCTCGTATACAGGGTTATCGTTACCATCTTTCTAAATTCCATATACATGCGTTAGTATACTGTATTGGTGTTTGTCCTTCTGGCTTACTTCACTCTGTATAATAGGCTCCAGTTTCATCCACCTCATTAAAACTGATTCAAATGTATTCTTTTTAATGGCTGAGTAATACTCCATTGTGTATATGTAACACAGCTTTCTTATCCATTCATCTGCTGATGGACATCTAGGTTGCTTCCATGTCCTGGCTATTATAAACAGTGCTGCGATGAACATTGGGGTACACGTGTCTCTTTCCCTTCTGGTTTCCTCAGTGTGTATGCCCAGCAGTGGGATTGCTGGATCATAAGGCAGTTCTATTTCCAGTTTTTTAAGGAATCTCCACACTGTTCTCCATAGTGGCTGTACTAGTTTGCATTCCCACCAACAGTGTAAGAGGGTTCCCTTTTCTCCACACCCTCTCCAGCATTTATTATTTGTAGACTTTTGGGTCGCAGCCATTCTGACTGGTGTTCTAATAACTTTTTAAAAATTATTTATTTTTGGTTGCACTGGGCCTTCATTGCTGCATGCAGGCTTTCTTTAGTTGCAGTGAGTGGGGCCTACTGTCTAGTTGCAATGTGTGGGCTTCTCATTGCAGTGGCTTCTCTTGTTGCAGAGCATGAGCTCTAGAGTACTCAGGCTTCAGTAGGTGTGGGCTTCCCTTGTAGCTCAGTTGGTAAAGACTTTGCCTGCAGTGCAGGAGACCTGGGTTGGGAAGATCCCCTGGAGAAGGAAATGGCAACCCACTCCAGTATTCTTGCCATGGACAAAGGAGCCTGGCAGGCTACAGTCCATGGGGTTGCAAGAGTCTGACATGACTTAGCGACTAACCCCCCCACCCCCACTGAAGCTACTTTATTTGATGTGATTTGGTAATCAAACAAATATTAATAAAGTTTTCATGTATGCCCATTACATTACTATGAGATAAAGAATGTGAAGTATGTCATCAGAACAGAAAACCCAAATTTTGTAGTCAGGGAAGGCTTTCTGGAAGAAATGACATCTAACCCAAAGGATGGGTAGAAGTTATCCAGGTACAGATGGGAAGGAAGAGTGTTCCAGTCAGCAGGAACAATAAGAAATGTTGAAAGAGCTGAAATTCAGTTATTATGCAGGAGCCAAAGTGAGGGTGGCAGGAAATGGGAAAAAGTTGGAAAGATGGAGAGAGGCCTTGGTGTCAGGTTAAGATGTTTAGACTTTATATTGAGGTAAAATAAAGGCATTAAACATTTTAAGGAGGGATGTGCCCATGACCAGATTTTAGTTTTAGAAAGATTATTATTTCTAAGGGTGGAGTAAGATGATTGGCTTTTCTTTTTAGAAAGAAAGCCTATAAGGAGGTAAGGGAGGTCTATAAGTATTTAAGGAGGGTACCATTGTAAGGTCTTAAGGAGAGTAACAAGATGAGATATGCATTTTAGAAGCAGTTCTAAAAGGTATAAATGGTTAACTAACTGGTGACCCAGAGGAAGCAGTGTCAAGTTGAGAGTCAAGGCCTCCACCATGTCCCACTTCTGCTTTCTTTGCCAGCGCTGCAGCCAGGCCCTGAAGCTGAATCACTCTGTGGAGCCCTCCCAGGAACCTGGAGCTTCGATGCTCATCTCAGCTCAGGGAGAGACAAGAGAAACACCGGAGGGAGGCCCTCCCTCCAAGGAGGAGGCAAACTTTGAAAATCTACAGGATGGTGCCTTTTGCAGGACTCCTCACCCCCCCAGTGGTGGGATGTCCTGGGACTATTCCAGCTTCACCCTGCTTGGGAGGTTGGAGCCCTGGAGGAGTCTCAACAGCATCCAGAAGACTATTAGGGACAGTTCTGACATCCTCTCTGGTGAAACAGAGGTGGACCACCCGCTATGTGTGGACTGTACTGACTATCTTTTAGAGGTACTGGACGTTGAACTCGCCATCACGGAATCTGACATTCAGAACTACAAACGCTGTTTGGAGACCAGGAAGTGGGTCAGTGGGGACGACAGGGAGATGCTGCAGGAGAAGCTGAAGGGCCTGGAGTTGGAGGAAGCGAGGCTACTCCAGGAAGTGGCAGAAGTGGAAAAGAACCAAGAAAGGGTAGCAGCCGATCTTGAGGCAGCCCAGGCAGAGACAAAGATGCTGGAGCAGCAGGAAAAGCAGTACTGGGAGGACTACAGTCAACTGAAATGGCAACAATTAGAACTAAATGAGGAGCTGAGCAGTGTGGAGATGCGACTGCAGTACGCCCAGCTCCAGTGCAACCAGTTGGAGAAAACCGACGTCTTTAATGCCACCTTCGAGATCTGGCAAGACGGCCCCTTACCCGTCATCAATAACTTCAGATTGGGCCGCCTCCCCACTGTCCCTGTGTGCTGGAATGAGATCAGTGCAGCCTGGGGACAGACAGCCTTGCTGCTCCTCGCCCTGGCCAATACAATTGGACTGGAGTTTCAGAGGTACCATCTCATCCCCTGCGGAAACCATTCCTACCTGAGGTCTTTAATAGATGATTGTGCCGAGTTGCCATTGTTCTCTAGTGGGAAGCAGAATGTTTTCTTACATAACAAATTTGATCAGGCTATGATGGCTTTCCTGGACTGCATGCAGCAGTTCAAGGAAGCAGCTGAGAGCGGTGAGTCGGGTCTCTGTTTGCCCTACAAGATTCATGTGAAGAAAGGCCTGATGGAAGACCCTGGAAGCAGCAGTGGATTCTATTCCATCAGAACCCACTTGAACACGGAGGAGGACTGGACGAAGGCGCTCAAGCTCATGCTTATCAATTTTAAGTGTAGTCTCACTTGGGTCTCCTTAAGGTATGGTCGAAAATAATTTATTCTACAAGGGGGAGATTATGTTTTGAATTAATATATTTTATTTGTGAAAGTGTTATCAGATAAAATTTAAAACTGAAGCATGTGTGTTTATATGTTTTTGGCTGTGCTGGGTCTTTGTTGCTGCGCGTGGGCTTTCTCTAGTTGCAGGGAGCAGGTCTTCCTTGCGGTGCTCGGGTTTCTGATTGTGGTGGCTTCCTTCCCCTGTTGTGGAGCACAGGTTCTAGGTGTGTGGGCTTCATCAGCTGTGGCTCTCAGGCTCGGTAGTTGTGCCTCATGGGCCCTGGAGCACAGGCTCGGTAGCTGTGGCCCACGGGATTTAGTTGCTCCTTGGCATGTGGGATCCTCTTGGACTATGGATCGAACCCATGTCCACTGCATTGGCAGGCAGATTCCTATCCCCTGCACCACCAGGGAAGTCTTATATGTTTACTTTAAAAATGAATAGCCACACAGGCACTAATTTAAAATTATTGTCCCGAGCAACCCCAAAGTTATTGCTGTCTTTCCCAGCACGTTTGTCCTCTCTCCCATTTTTCCTAAACATTCAAAAGGACAAAGATTAAGTCACAAGATGACAAGACTATTTCTCCATTAAAATGGAATAAAGATTGCAGAAAAAACTGAAATGGGTGGTGGTGGGGTGATGAGAGGATGGGGTATTAAGGAGAGAGGTGGGGACGTGCTCAATCGTGGCCGACTCTTTGCAACCCCATGGACTGTAGCCCGCCAGGTTCCTCTGTCCATGGAATTTTCCAGGCAAGAATACTGGAGTGAGTTGCCATTTCCTTCTTCAAAAAAGAGGTCTTTAATTTTTTATGAGGAAAGTACTTGGGCCATTGTCCATAGAACTTTGAAGTCAGGAGGTGAATATTAAAAGATAATCACATTTCTGCTGTGATACAGTAAACCCTCTTCATCCCAGAAAAGCTTTAAATAAACTTCTACACTTTCTTCTGTGATTTAAAGTGAGAAGTGTGTCTTTGACACAAACCTTAGGTGAGGGGCTATGGAGACCAGAGAAGACTGGTAGCATTTCTACTGGCCAATGCTCAGGTAAGGGTCACAAAGCGAACCCTCACAGAGAACTGAAGATTGTAAAAGTCAGAGTATTCTGCAAATTGTAGGACTGTCCTGGTGATCCAGTGGTGAGAACTCTGTGTTTCCCCTGTATGGGCAGAGGTTCAATCCCAGGTTAGGGAACTAAGAGCCTGCATGCAGCTGCAATATGCATTCATTGATGCCAAGTTTTTTTTTTTTTTTAACAAAACACAGAAATTTCAAAAAAGCCCATTGTGTCATGTCATTTACTCGATTCTCCATTGCTCTCAGAAGAAAGTCCCAAATTCTTACCGTGACTTTTAGCCTGGGTAATCTGTCCTTCCTACCTCTCTAGGCTCACCTCATATTTCTCCCAGCTCCTTTCTGTTCCCAAATATGCTAACTCCACTCTCCTTCTGCCTTTGGCCCATGCTCTTCCCTGTATGTTTTCTGAAATTTATTTTTGGTGTGCTGGGTCTTTGTTGCTGTGCCCGGGCTTTCTCTAATTGCAGTGAGCAAGGGCTACACTCTAGTTGCAGTGTGCGGGCTTCTCATTGTGGTAGCTTCCCCTGGATGCGTGGGCCTTAGTAGCTGTGGTGCACACAGGCTTAGTTGTTCTTCGGCATGTGAAATCAGGATCAAGGACGGAACCCGCATCCCCTGCACCGGCAGGCACATTCTTTACCACTGAGCCACCAGGAAATCCCTGATAACTACTTTAGCTTAGTGGTCCAGATGATGCCTAGAAAGACCCTCATATATATTAAACATCTGTCAGTAGAAATCACTGTGGAAAATAATAACAGGGAGTTGACTAGTTTGTCATGGACTCAAGGCTTCCTGGGTAGCTCAAATGGTAAAGAATCTGCCTGCAGTGCGGGAGACCCAGGTTTATCCCTGGGTCAGGAAGATCCCCTGGAGAAGGGCTTGGCAACCCACGCCAGTACTCTTGCCTAGAGAACTCCATGTACAGAGGAGCCTGGCAGGCTATAGTTCATGGACTCGCAAAGAGTCAGACACAACTGAGTGACTAATACACACACAGATGTAATTAGGGGGCTTCCCAGGTGGTGCCAGTAGTAAAGAAACTGCCTGCCGATGCAGGTAGATGTAAGATGCACAGGTTCGATCCTTGGGTTGGGAAGACCCCCTGGAGGATGGCATGGCAACCCACTCTGGTGTTCTTGCCTAGGAAATCTCATAGACAGAGGAGCCTGCTGGGCTTCTGTCCATAGGGTCACACAGAGTTGGACAGGATTGAAGCAACTTAGCATGCAAAAGTAATAGAAAACTCCTAGGAGATTAAGCTTCCCTGGTGGCTCAGATGGTAAAGAGTCCACCTGCAATGCAGGAGACCTGGGTTTGGTCCCTGGGTCAGGAAGATCCCCTGGAGAAGGAAATGACTACTCACTCCAGTATCCTGGACATGGGGTTGCAAAGAGTCATTCGTGACTGAGCGACTAACTCTTTCACTTTCACTTTCCAGCCTTCAGACCTATTTACTGGAACAAGTTAAATGCCATCTTGAAGAAATAATCAGATTAGTCTAGAAATGTGGCTCCATGTGGCCTAGGTTTTAAGAAGTAGACATTTTTTTTTAAGTAGGAGGTGTGTATTAAAAGAAATAAATGAGACATAACTGAATATAGTGAGAACCCTGAGATGAAAAAAGGAGCCCCTGACTGCTGTCACTGAGCTGGCCTGACTTTAACAGCTGGAGTTCTCCTAGATAACATAAATAACTTTACAGAACAAAAGAATCCCCTCACTCTGTGACTATGATGGAGCAAGCAAAAGAATCCCCTCACTCTGTGACTATGATGGAGCAAGACAAGAACAGGTCTAGTCTGTAGTGCTGTCTAAGAGACAAAAACAAGAACATTTCCAAACCACAAAAATGGCCAAACATTCCCCTTTCCTGCTGTTTCTTTTGCTTTCACGTAAAAAATCAAGATAATCGTAGAATTGTCCTTGCTTTTGACAAGTCCAGGCAAAATCCCAAGAATCCACACTTCATCGAGATGCCACCTTCATTCCTTCCCTGTGGCATCTTTCCCTCCTTGCAGAGAACTGATCAATCCAAATTTGTTCACATAGATTCCCAGTCTTTGGCTGGAGGGCAGCAATCATTTTGATTAGACCCTGGCTTGAAAAAGCAAGCTCAGTTCAGTCACTCAGTTGTGTCTGACTCTTTGCAACCCCATGGACTGCAGCACGCCAGGCTTCCCAGTCCGTCACCAACTCCTGGAGTTTTTTCAAACTCATGTCTATCAAGTTGGTGATGCCATCCAGTCATCTCATCCTCTGTTGTCCCCTTCCCCTCCTGCCTTCAATTTTTCCCATCATGAGGGTTTTTTCCAATGAGTCAGTTCTTCACATCAGGTGGCCAAAGTATTGGAGTTTCAGCTTCAGCATCAGTCCTTCCAGTGAATATTCAGGACTGATTTCCTTTAGGATGGACTGGTTTGATCTCCTTGCAGTCCAAGAGACTCTCAAGAGTCTTCAACATCACAGTTGAAAAGCATCAGTTCTTTGGTGGTCAGCTTTCTTTATAGTCCAACTCTCACATCCATACATAACTACTGGAAAAACCATAGCTTTGAGTAGACAGACTTTTGTTGGCAAAGTAATGTCTCTGCTTTTTAATATGCTGTCTAGGCTTGTCATAGCTTTTCTTCCAAGGAGCAAGTGTCTTTTAATTTCATGGTTGCAGTCACCATCTACAGTGATTTTGGAGCCCCCCAAAATAAAGTCTCTCATTGTTTCCATTGTTTCCCCTTCTATTTGTCATGAAGTGATGGGACGGGATGACATGATCTTAGTTCTCTGAATGTTGAGGGTGTGTGTGTGTGTGTGTGTGTATAGCAGAGTTTTATTCGAGTAAACAGCATGGATCACAAGTCCCTTGAAAGTCTACAATCTGACAGATAGGTTAGTAGTTCTAATTCCCCACACCATTACGAAATGGTCAAAGAGACCAGGAAAAGGTGACCCAGAAAGGAAAGTTCAGTCCTCACGCTTTCCCCATTTTTGGTCACTCCCCTCACAAGGACCTTGGGTGTCTCTTGGCATTGTCGGGTCTGTATAAACCCCTGACTGGGCTCCCCTGTTTGGGAGTGCCTTCAACCATTACAAGGCACCGAGAAACCGCAAAGCAGGGCCTGTCGCTTGCTTCACTCAGGGCATGTCATTCATTCACACAAACACACTGTAGAGTTAGTAAAGCAAAGCAGAAAATGTGTATTCTGAGAAGGCAGAGAGGTTAGAGCTCTGAGTGTTCTTACCTTGTCCTGAAGATCCTGGACAAGCCCCCAAGATGATAGCTTACAGTGAACCGTGTTGGATTCGTGATCTCCAAAGAAAGTTTAGCTTCGGGACCAAGGACCAGGCTTGATCACTCAAGAGCTTTTGTGTAGAAGTTTTATTAAACGGAGGAAGGGGACAGAGAGAGCTTCTGATGCAGACATCAAAAGGGGGATGAAGAATGCCCCTTGAATGTTGAGTTTTAAGCCAACTTTTTCATTCTTCTCTTTCACTTTCATCAAGAGGCTCTTTAGTTGTCTTTGCTTTTTGCCACAAGGGTGGTATCATCTGTGTATCTGAAGGTATTGATACTTCTCCCGGCAATCTTGATTCCAGCTTGTGCTTCATCCAGCCTGCCATTTCACATGGTATACTCTGCACATAAGTTAAATAAGCTGGGTGACAGTATACAACCTTGATGTACTCCTTTCCCTATTTGGAACCAGTCTGTTGTTCCATATCCAGTTTTAACTGTTGCTTCTTGATCTGCACACAGATTTCTCAGGAGGCAGGTCAAGTGGTCTGGTATTCCCATCTCTTTCAGAATTTTCCACAGTTTGTTGTGATCCACACAGTCAAAAGCTTTAGCATAGTCAAGCAGAAGTAGGCTAAATTTGCCTATTACTCCAGGTATCTCTTAACTTCCTACTTTTTCATTCCAGTCCCCTATAATGAAAAGGATATCTTTTGGGGGTGTTAGTTCTAGAAGGTCTTGTAGGTCATAATATAACTGTTCAACTTCAGCTTTTTTCAACATTACTGGTTGGGGCATAGATTTGGACTACTGTGATATTGAATGGTTTGCCTTGGAAATGAACAGAGATCATTCTATCATTTTTGAGATTGCATCCAAGAACTGAATTTTGGACTCTTTTGTTGACTATGATGGCTACTCCATTTCTTCTAAGGGATTCTTGCCCTCAGTAGTAGATATAATTGTCATCTGAGTTAAATTCGCCCATTCCAGTCCATTTTAGTTCACGGATTCCTAAAATGTCAATGTTCACTCTTGCCATCTCCTGTTTGACGACTTCCAATTTACCTTGATTCGTGGACCTAAGATTCCAAGTTCTTATGCAATATTGATATTTACAGCATCAGACTTTACTTCCATCACCAGTCATATCCACAACTGGGTGTTGTTTTTGCTTTGGCTCCATCTCTTCATTCTTTCTGGAGTTATTTCTTCACTCTTCTCAGTAGCATATTGGGCACATACTGACCTGGGGAGTTAATCTTTCAGTGTCATATCTTTTTGCATTTTCATACCATTCATGGAGTTCTTAAGGCAAGACTACTTGCCTTAAGTGGTTTGCCATTGCCTTCTCCAGTGAAGTGAAGTTGCTCAGTCATGTATGACTCTTTGTGACCCCATTGACTGTAACCTACCAGGCTCCTCTGTCCATGGCATTTTCCAGGCAAATGTAATGGAGTGGTTTGCCATTTCCTTCACCAGGGGATCTTCCTGACCCCAACCCAGGGATTGAACCTAGGTCTCCCACATTGCAGGCAGACACTTTACCCTCTGGCCACCAGGGAAGCCTGCCTTCTCCAGTGGACCACAGTTTGTCAGAGCTCTCCATCATGACCCGTCCATCTTGGGTGGCCCTACATGGCTTGGCTCATAGTTTCATTGAGTTAGACAAGGCTGTGGTCCATGTGATCAGTTTGATTAGTTTTCTGTGATTGTGGTTTTCATTCTGTCTGCCCTCTGTGGGATAGGGATGAGAGGCTTTTGGAAGGTTCTTGATGGGAGAGACTGACTGGGGGTGAGGGGTGGGGGGGAACTGGGTCTTGTTCTGATGTCCATTCTCAGTAAATATTTAATCCAATTTTCTGTTGATGGGTGGGGCTGTGTTCCCCTCCTTGTTGTTTGACCTGAGACCAAACTACGGTGAAGTTAATGAAGTAATGGTGACCCCTTCAAAAGGTCCCATGCATGCACTGCTGCACTCAGTGCCCCCAACCCTGTAGCAGGCCACTGCCAACCCATGCCTCTGCAGGAGACTCCTGGACACTCACAGGCAAGTTGGGTCAGTCTCTTGTGGGGTCCCTGCTCCTTTCTCCTGGGTCCTGGTGAGCACAAGGTTTTGTTTGTGCCTTCCAAGAGTCTGTTTCCCCAGCCCTGTGTGAGTTCTGTAATCAAATCCCACTGTTCTCCAAAGTCAAATTCCCTGGGGGTTCTCAGTCCCTTTGCCAGATCCCCAAGTTGGGAAATCTCTTGTGAGTCCTAGAACTTTCTTAACAGTGTGAGAATTTACTTAGTATGATTGTTCTGCAGTTTGTGAGTTGTCTGCTCGGCGGCTCTATGTTGGAGTTAATGGTGATCTCCTTCAAAGGGCTTATTCCACACCCAGGACAGCTGCACCCAGAGCCCCTGACCCTGTGACAGGCCACCTGAAAAAGCAACAGACAGCTCTAAGAGACGTATTGGGAAGAATTACTGAAATTAGATCATACAGAGTTTGTCTTTCTCTGTACGCCTTATTCTTTAATTTTTAAAGAGAAATAGTATAATGGTCAGGTATATACAAACCTTTTTTTTTTTTTAATTTGAAAAATGTCATTATCAGATGTTAAAAAAAGCCCCAGCTCCTCAGCTAAACTACTTATAAACTAAATAGAAAGTAGATATTCTCTTTAAACTTTCATCTTATCTTCTAAAACATGGAATTAATGATAGTAATTTTATTGTTAACTTAACAATATTTTAAGTTAGTAAAGTACTTGGCACATTTTATTATCATCTATTGTTAAAACTATGCAGATGTTGTAAACACCTTTGTACATAAGTTTGTGTACTTATATGACATATGAGTATTTCCATATCATAAATTTCTGAAGAGGAAATTTTTGAGTAAATGGATATGAATATTTTCTAAGTTAAAAAATTTCTTCACCAAATATTGTTCTATAATGAATGTACACAAACCTAGCCTGACACCTATGGAACCTAGAGCAGAAGCACCAGTGGAGTATGTATAAACACTTAAACCAAGCTACAGACTATTCAGTGACATACATTTTATCTTCTAGCCTTGATAAATACACCATCATCACCTCAAAGGCCAGCTTCAACTTTGGAATTCTCAGACAGATACCTTGAAGTTCCAGGATGAGAGGCTATGTGGGTCCATAATCAATGAACCATCTCCTTCTTGCCTCTGTCTCCTTTCCACAAGGCAGAGTCTCTCACACGTCCCTGTGAGCACATCAGTTTCAAGCTTCATCCATAGATCTGCAAGCAGCCATCCTTCAGTGGCCCCTTCAGGCCAAAGGTCCAAGCAGCACAATCCATCCTTAGGAAAATGGACTAAGGAGAGAGGCCTGTGTAGTTTCTGATATGGGTACTGGGCCACTTGCACAGAGATGGGCAGGGTCCTATACACATGGAGTATGATCTCGAAGGGGAGGGCCAGTCTTCTTAACCCCCTAGAACCTTATTCCAGTGGGGAAGTAGGCAGCAGATGAAGACCAGAATGGGGTTCTTTAAAGTACAGAGAGGCCCCTCTTGCTCATGTTTAAGGAGGTATTTATAAGCTTATATTCCTATTGAAGTTGCCTATTCCATCCCAACATAATAACACTGGATACTACCGATTTTGAAAACATTTAGTAATCTTTTACCTGAGAAAATCCCAATGTTTCAACATGAATTCCTATAATTATCAGTAAACATTTTGGTGTTTGCAACCACTTGGATTTCCTCTTTGTTGAATGAAGAACATTTTGTTAATAATTTTTAATATTGTTCAATCAAATTCCAAGATTTTCTGTATACTAGGGAAGTCAGCAGTTTGTCATAAGGGTTGCAAACATCCCCCACCTCCAGGTTTCATTTGATCATATTTGTAATTGGTTATCTAGAAGTCTTAGTTTCAATTTTTATGTAGTCAAAATTAGTATTCTTTTCTTTATGGCATTTGAGTTTTGTGTCATGGTGAGAAAGATGATCTCCATTCCAAGATTATAAAATTATACACCCACAGTTTATTTTCATCTAGCACAATACAGTTTCACTGCTTTTACATTAAAATACTTGATGCATCTGGAATTTATTTTAATGTAAGACTTGATTTGGGTCTCATGTTTTCTTTTATTCCAAATGGCAAGCTCATTGTTTCAATTGCTTTTATCAAATAATCCATCCTTTGGCACAGATGATCTAACTTGCTCCTGCTATAATCATGTTTTATCTCCCTAACAACACTCCACACTCAAGACAAAGCCTTTATTTTCTTGGGACACTCACGTCAATGGGCAAGTCCTCAACAAATGTACTCAGAAGTGTTCAACAAATACTAGGGATAAATTGGAGAGCTTGCTATTATCTAGTGAGAAAATGGCTATTACAAAGCTTAAATGAAATATTGGGACTTCCCTGGTGATACAGTGGATAAGAATCCACCTGCCAATGCAGGGAATACGGGTTTGATACCTGGTCCAGGAAGATTCCACATGCCATGGAGCAACCAGCCCCATGTGTCACAACTACTGAAGCCCGTGCTCCCTAGAGCCTGTGTTCCTCTACAAGAGAAGCCATCACAATGAGAAACCAGTGCATCACAAGTAGAGTGTCGCCCCTAACCTCTGCAACTAGAGAAAGCCCATGAGCAGCTACAAAGATGCTCAGTCATGTCTGACTCTTTGCGACCATGTGAAATATACAGTCCATGGAATTCTCCAGGCCAGAATACTGGAGTGGGCAGTCTTTCCCTTCTCCAGGGGATCTTCCCAACCCAGGTATTGAACCAAGGTCTCCCACATTGCAGGTGGATTCTATACCAGCTGAGCCCCAAGGGAAGCCCACCCAGTGCAAACAAAAAAATAAATAAATTATTTTAAAAACCTTTAGGTTGTTCATATATATATATATATATATAAAGATTAAATGAACTGTAAAGTTCCTAGGACAGGATTGGTACATATTAAGGTACTACTACTCTTCTTTTAGGACTTCCCTGGTGGCTCAGACGGTAAAGCATCTGCCTGAAATGTGGGAGACCTGGTTCGATCCCTGGGTCAGGAAGATTCTCTGGAGAAGAAAATGGCAATCCACTCCAGTACTCTTACCTGGAAAATGGCATGGACAGAGGAGCCTGGTAGGCTACACCCCATGGGGTCACAAAGAGTCAGACACGACTGAGTGACTAAACTTTCACTTTCATTCTTCTTTTGATTAGGTTAAAAAATTATGTTCAATATTATATTTAGACAATGGCATTAACAACATAATGAGAGAAGAACTTTTACCATGTTAGTCAAGAATTCTACTTCTTGCCAGCTTCAGTGCATGAGTCACTCCTTCCCTCCTACTCTCCATTATTTCTGAATCACACAGAACCTAGCAAGACAAATAGCTGTATGTGACCACTGACTTGGTGACCTCAGATTCTCTTTTGTTTTTTAATTCACATGGCTTACCATCAAGATCAAGATATTATAAAGGAAAAAAGAATAAAACACAATAGTAATGTTTTTTTGTTTGCTTGTTTTTATTTTTGCTTGTTTTAACTATAGTAATGAAGAAAAAACCTTTTTCAAAGCCTGTGTTGATTCCATATTTACCAACATGTAATCCTAGCTGTGTTACTTTCCCCAGGTCTATTTCCTGCTATGTCTCTGTTGATCTCTAAGCCTCCATATGAGATTTCTAAGCAGGTACTGTCACTTAACAAAGAGCCTACTTCCTATTTATTTCCCACCAAACTTTCTGAGGGCAGAACTTCTCAAAGCAGACTGATAATCACATGAACCAAATTCTAGCTCCTAGACAGTCCTGGGCAGTATGAACACTGTTCCCCACCCCCTCCCAGCCCCACTTTGGGGAAGTGCCCTAATTATGGTGAATCTGTGTTCATTCTGCTTCTGCTCTAGTAAAACCAATTTAACAAACATGTTTTGAGCAAATACTTTTGCTTAGCATGGTCCTGAGTGGTTGAAGCATCCTGGAAAGAGCATGGGCTTTGCAAGCAGACAAATACAGTTTGGGAAGATAGCCCACCTTGGGCCCAGTGAAGTTACTTAATCTCTTTGTCAGTTTCCTCATCTATAAAACTTGATCGTGTGATTTGAAACAACCTACGAACAAATGGACAAGACAGCCCACTGTAGCAGAGGAATCCATTCAAGCAAGATCTGGGGCTTCCCTGGTGGTTCAGATGGTAAAGAATCTGCCTGCAAGGCAGGAGACCCGGGTTCGATCCTTAAGTCAGGACCCTGGAGAAGGGAATAGCCACCCACTCAGTATTGTTGCCTGGAAAATTCCATGGACAGAGGAGCCTGGTGGGCTACATTCCATGGGGTCACAAAGAGTCAAACGGAAGTGACTTAGCAAGCACATGTAGATCATTTTAAACCTTCTTCCAACTGTAATATTCTATAATTTTGAAATGCCTATGTAAAGCTAGAAGAAACCATTTCTTCCAGAATCACAGCCAATTAGTTCTGTATTAAATTAGGTTATAAATTAAAAGTAACACATGAGGTTGAAAAGTGAAAGTGAAAGTCACTCAGTCTTGTCCCACTCTTTGTGACCCCACAGACTGCAGCACACCAGACTCCTCTGTCCATGGGATTCTCCAGGCAAGCATACTGGAGTAGGGTCCCATCCCTTCTTAGGGGTCTGGGTCTCTGGCATTGTAGGCAGGTTCTTTACTGTCTGAGCCACTACACGAGTTATTATTATTACTTTTTCACTGTTACTCAGTGACAAACTGGCACTTGCTGAGAACACTTGCCATTTGCCTCTGTGGGAACCGAATCCTGTGCTGCTGCAGCTGTTGACCTTTGACACGCCCTGAAGGGAGTTCAGGTGGAGAATGAGACACTTTTGCTCCAGGAATACTGGTGGAATAGGTCTTTAGATAGTTAGATATTTTCAGGAATTGATTTAATGAACTCAGTCCTTGCATCTCCTCCCATCTAGAAAAGCCCTATATCCCTTCATGGTGACATCAGCTCCTTGTGACTAGCAGAAAACCTTTTGTCAGATAAATACTTGATTGCATGAGCTGTTCCTTCACCAAAGTCCTATATATTGACCTTGCCCCCTACCTCTTTGTTTCAGTCTCTCAGAGCTATCTGAGGTGCTGTCTCCCAGCCTGTACTCCTCATTTTGTCCCAAGTAAAACTTAACTCGCAGCTCTCACATTATGCCACTTTAAATCACCAGCTATTTTTTTAAGTTCTGAAATTCCTATTTGAGTAAGAGAAAAGTACATACCTTCATACCAAGGAGCTGGCCTGGTACTTACAGATAAACCAGTGTCTTCCTGGTGAACATAACAACTTCATAGAGCAACTACATCAGACAAGGCCACTCTGTGACTATCCATGGTGGATCAAGATAAGAACAAGACCTCTCTGTAATCATGTCTGAACACAGGCAAAAATACAGGCATTGTCCAAGCTACAAAAACTACCCAGACCACAAAAATGACCAAAGAGCCCCTAACTTGGCCAGTGTGAGTGACTGCTATTTCTTCACCAATCACAGCTTTAGCCTTTTGCCATTCTTTTCCTCTTATAGATAAGATTTATTAAAATACCTAAGTATGGAATTTCCCCTGTCTCCTGACAGCATTCAATTCAAAGCAAAACCATTCTGCTTTAAACTCTTTCCAAATCATCAACACAAGTCCAAATCCCATAATACCTTTATATCCCCTCTTACCGAGACCCATGTTTTCCAGTGAGTGCATTCCCCTTCACTGTAATGGGCAATAACCCAACTTAACAATAGCTCTGCTTCTGGTGACCTTTGGCTGGAGATCATTAACACATTCAAAGCTGAACTATTCTCCAGAAAATTATTACCAAATGACCAATTTCTAGGGCTTTTTGCCTCTCAGAAAAGAAACCCAGAGACTTCTTGAAGCAGAATATAGTTCAGCTTCATTATTTCTGCAGTTATAGAACATTTAACTTAGCTTCTTAGGGTTTGGAAATACCCAAACAGTATCTGTCCAACACACATAATAAAGCCTAAGAGACTTCATAACTTCAATAGGTATGTACATATGAAACTAATATAATGTTGCAAAACAACTAAACCTCAATGAAAAAAATATTTCTTTTCTTTTTTTAAAAAAGATTTAAAAGAAACCTAAATAGATGAATCCAAATTGTCTGAAAATACCTCAATCAGTTGGGAGTGACGGTGGGGTTTGATAGGGGAGCAATGCAGTGTGGAGTGTGGGGAGTGATCTCCAGCCAAAGGTCACCAGAAGCAGAGTTATCTTTAAACAAGTTGGGTTATTACCCATTACAGTGAAGGGGAACACACTCAATGGAAAACATGGGTCTTGGTAAGAGTAGTGTGGAGGAAAGTGGGGTTCACAGTTGGGCAGGAGGGGATCCCACTTCACTGACTACCATGAGAATAGAAGCCCCTGAATTTTGTAGCATAACAAGCCTGGATTAAAGGGTTAGGTGAAGAGTAGCTATAAATGTTAAAAGAGTTTCATGCAACACAAAGATTAACCAAAGGGCATCTAAAATTGTCAATCAGATCAGAATGCTTAACTGCTGAGGATGCTGAAATGAGGAGTGCAAAAAAGAAAAAAAGCCCAATAAAAGAAAACACAACTTCCAAATCCTTCATGCTGCCATGGCAACTGGAGCTCACAATGATGGCATCATAAAGGCAGCTGGATTTGAGCACATGTGACTGCTGTTGGGAGCTGGAGGGTGGGGAGGAGGATGAGGGCAAGATCCCACCATGAGGGAAATGGAAACTGGGCAAGGGAAAATGCACACTAATCCTGGTAACAAAAATAAAATTGGTCACAGCTGTTAGCTGTAAGAGAAGAATAAGTGGATTTTACTTTTGCATGATGTCTTTTCACCAGAGATTGTTAAAACACACTTAACTATCACCAGTTCATTCCTTGAACACCTCGCTGAGAGTGCTGTCACCCCTTTTATGGGCAATATGGTCAGTTCAATGACTCATGATAAGGGGAAAAAGGTATAAAATATTCCATAGCAACTGGCCATCGTACAAAATATGAGTTTACAAACTTATTTGAACCCCCATATTCTCCTATACCATAAGGTCTCTAACTTTATTCAGTAAAGCTTAACATTAAAAGTAGTTTTTATCTCAAAATAGGGCTAAATGAAACGCATTGTTGAATCTTGGTAAAGGGTATGGGGGAGCTCCTTGTGCTGTTCTTGCAGTTTATCTGCACCTTTGAATTCTATCAAAACACAAAGTACAACAAAATAACTAGAGCAGCTGTGTCCAGTGCTTTTCTCAGGGCAGGGCTTTCTAGCTGTGGTGTCCACTGCTATGGCCCAGTGCCAAGTCTAGGGCTTTGCCCACAGTAGGTGGTCAATCAGTGCCTGTTGCATCAATGGGCACTCAGTGAACAATAGCAACTGTTACTGAGTGTAGTTTGCCAGGGCATTCTCACTGAAGTACTGACCGAGCAGCTCCAACAAGTCCTATATCATGAGGATATTCTCCGATGACTTCCCTGGTCACTAATATTCTTTCACTCATTCACACATATTTTCCAAGTGACTCTAGGATGCTAGGAACCGTGCCAGACGTTGATTCAGAGTTGATGAATTTCAAGCACATGGACTCATTACATTTATAGGCTGGTGGAGGAGACAGACATGAAGCAAGCAATTCGCAAAAGGGAACTGGCCTTCAGTGGTGACAGGGATTATGGGAGGAGGGTACAGAGAGCTCTGAGAGCCTGGGACAGAAGAAAAGGAAAAGAATGAGCCATGTGTAATGAGCTAAGAAGAAAGAAGTATAACGTCAGCCTGGAGAATTGCGTGGAGGCTGGTGTGAGGGAGGAAAAATGAATTTCCCTCTACCCTCTAAGTTCTTGACTAATGTAATAAAAGACAGAGGAGCAAATGAAAAAATGAAAAAACAATTATTAATGTGTATACATGGGAGATGGGCTTCCCAGGTGACGCAATGGTAAAGAATCTGTCTGCTAATGCAAGAGACGCAGGTCTGATTCCTGGATCGGAAAAATCCCCTGGAGGAGGAAATGGCACTCCAGTGTTCTTGCCGGAAAATTCCATAGACAGAGGAGTCTGGTGGGCTACCATCCATGGGGGTGCAAAGAGTCAGATACAGCTGAGCACAACATCTTAATAGGCAGGGGAAAGGGCTCTGGACCTCTTAAGGGAAAGTAAATGGATTGGAGAAGACCCTGATGCTGGGAAAGATTGAAGGAAGGAGGAGAAGGGGATGACAGACGATGAGATGGTTGGATGGCATCACCGACTCAATGGACAGGAGTTTGAATAAGCTCTTGGAGTTGGTGATGGACAGGGAAGCCTGGCGTGCTGCTGTCCATGGGGTTGCAAAGAGCTGGACACGACTGAGCAACTGAACTGAACTGAAACAGATTTTAGAAATGTGATTGGTCCCTTAGAAGAATAGATGGGAGGATTGATAGTTTGTGACAGAGTTTGTCTGGGTGTGGTATTGATGTCTAGTCTCCCGTCTTGTGACAAGGTCACCAACCTCTTTAGTATAGTGGTGAGTGTATCCCCACCTATACTGTGGGAGACCAGAGTTCAATTCCCTGATGGGGAGGCAACAAGCCCTTTTTAGGCTTCCCAGGTAGCTTAAATTGTAAAGAATCTGCCTGCAATGTGAGAGACCTGGGTTTGATCCCTAAGGGGAGAAGATCCCCTGGAGAAGGAAATGGCAACCCACTCCAGTATTCTTGCCTGGAGAATTCCATGGACAAGTAGCCTGGAAGGCTACAGTCCATGGGGTTGCAAAGAGTTGGACACAACTGAGCAACTAACATGTTCACTTTACTTTCACTTGTGATAGGAGTCAATCTTTCCTTTTTGATGAAACTCCCAGGGAGGAGATTTAGGAGAGTTGAGCACTTTTCAGAGAATCTGTCTTTAGGTAGGAAAGGGGAGTTCAGAGAAAGCCCCTCCCTGCATTTGCTGTTTTTCAAGTGCCTATAGCTCAAAATAATCAATATGCCAAAGTGTATGTGGAGGTAACATATTCTGCTACTGCTCACAGCCCACTTCAGACCTTGAAGCCAAAGTTATGGACTTCAGTTTTAACATCAGAGCAGCAGGAAGCATGAAGGAAGCCAGTCTTAGGAGGAAACTTCTAAAGATCTTTCAAGCTATTGTCAAAATCTGAAGTTCTTTCCACTGAGTCTCACTGCCATACTCTTTGGAGGGACAAAGATAGAATTTTTAAAACCTAACATAATCTAAAGGTAACCTGTATTTATGACAGCCAAGTGAGGATTCTTATGCACTGAAGCTCAGCAGGCCAACTGCCTAATGATAGTAGTTTATGCTTATTTAGTGCTTAATCTTCCTCAAGAATTATTTTAAGCTCATTACACACATTAACTCATTAAATTGTCATTAAGTCTATGAGGTAGGTACTATTTTTATTTCCATTTTTACAGATGAAGGTTTTGAGGCTTAGATAATTTTAAGTAACTTTCTCAAAGTCCCAGAGTAAATGGGGGAAACACTATTCATACCTTAGCAGGCTGGCTCCCAAACCAGTGGTGATGATACTGAAGGGATCAGGATATGCCACCTCAAAATGTGTTATAAAGATTATTGGTATAATGATTATTTTGAGCTGAAGGCAATTGAGAATTAATAGATTCAGGCAGAGTTCTCTGTTCTGCCTTATCTGCCTAAAAGCAGGGCATAAATTTCCCCTTGTGAAGGAGCCCCTCTGTACCAGCAACAGTAGAGCAACTCTTATCACCATAGATGGAAAGAGGAGTTGTCATAAACAGTCCTAACTAAAATAATCCCTCTCTTTCATTAGTGTCCTCATATACAACTGACCCTTGAACAAATTCAGGGGTTAGGGGTGCCAACCCTCTGCAAAGTTGAAAATCCAACTTAATAAAACCCTCTATATCCTCAGCTCCACATCCCTGAATTCAACCAACCACAGATTCAACCAACCTCAGATCATGTAGTAGTGTATGTGAATGCTCAGTGGCTCAGTCGTGTCCGACTGTTTTCGACCCCATGGACTATAGTCCGCCAGGCTCCTCTGTCCATGAGACTCTCCAGGCAAGAATACTGGAGTGGGTTGCCATTCCCTTCTCCAGTAATAGTGCAGTATATACTATTGGAAAAAATCTGCACACAGATAAAACTGAGTAGTTGAAATCAATGTTGTTCAAGGGTCAACTTTCCTAGCTACTTCATAATTTATCATTCCTCAAACCCTTCTCCTTTGTTAAAATGATATATAAACTACGGATTCTAACCATTTCTTTGAGTTATACTTCTTTTCTGTGAACTCATCCTGCAAATAAATATGAATAAAAGCTATATTTTTTTCTTGTTAGTTCATCTTTTGTTAGTTTAATTTGCAGGCTCCCAAGGATTGAGTCTAAGATAGCAGGGAAAAAGCTTTTCCTCCTTTGCAGTAGAATTGGGAGTCTAGATCACCAAGGGATTGAGCACGTCACAGGACTGTGTGGAGCTCCAAAATTCAGATATACAGGTCCCCGGATTCCAAACCTCGATGAAAGCACTTTGGTGACAGAAAACAACCACAAAGTAAAACAGACATCAGACACATTTTAAAAACAAATAACTTCCCCCTCCCCCCAAACCCACTTGGATTCTGTTTCCACATAATCTGGTGAAGAAGGTTTCTGCAGAAATCAAAGGAAGTTCAGGCCCTGGTGCCATACATGCCCAGGCTTCTTACTCTTCCAGGGTCTATTCCCTGACTCTCCAGCTTGTTGGGGCTAGGGTCCCTGGACCTCAGCGCCAGGACTCAAGCCCCCTTCCAGGTTTCAGGGACCTCCTCTAAGGCCCTCCTAGGAGCTTCAGCTCCCAGAATCTGTCTTACTCTGTTCTCCTCTTGCTGCTTGGCCTACATGTGAATTCTCTTTGTCTTGTCTCCTTCTTGCCCCAAGCCACCTCTGGTGGAGGTCTGCCCTGACATTCTGGACCACAGTCATGTTGATCTGGGATATGGATGACAGCTGTAAGCCACAAAAGAGTGACCGTCAGCAGGGCTGAAACCCTCAGTTCTTGAATAAAAAGACCAGTGTTCCTCAAAGTGTGTGTTGACCAGACCTGTAGCAACAGATCCCCTGGAAACCTCTTAGAAATATTTAGGCCCATCCCTCAATTTTCTTAATTGGAAACTGTCAGGCTGAGGCCTGTCAATCTTGTTTAATAAGCGTTTCAAGCAGAGTGACAGAGACCGTAAGCCTGAAATATTTACATCTGACACTTTGGAGAAAATTTTTGTTGACCTCTGCTCTAGGCAAATCTGCTTTGAAATCTACAATGTTTGGCATGGTGTGGCAGCTATCAGCTGCACCCCAAAACACAGGCCAGTTACACAGATTTCACTGCATAGAATCTATTTCTGTGACTTGCAGCTAAATTAATTTACGTCTCTAAAAAATGCTAATAGTGGAATTAGGATTTGGAAACATTTCCAAAGGCCCATCCAGTCCCAAATCCAAATAAATGAAGCATGTGTGCTCAGTTGTGTCCAACTCTTTGTGACCCAATGGATGGTAGCCTGCCAAGCTCCTCTGTTCATGGAATTTGCCAGGTAAGAATACTGGAGTGGGGTGCCATTTCCTCCTCCAGGGGATCTTACTGACCCAGGGGTCAAACCTGCATCTCTTATGTCTCTTGCATTGGAAGGTGGGTTCTTTATCACTAGCTCCACCTGGAAAGCCCCAGTGTCTGGTGTAAAGAGTCCCAAGAAACAAGGCTAGGCAGGTAGTTCAATCATTGAAGACCTTGTGCAACATACCATGGAAGTCAGAATTTATGCAGTATGTAATGGGCATCATGCAAGTGTTTTAAGGATGAGGGTGCCAAGACTTCCCTGGTGGTGGAATCACTAAGACTTCAATTCCCAATGCAGGGGTTCCGGGTTCAATCCCTAGGTCAGGCAACTAGGTCCCACATGCCACAATTAAGGATTCACATGTTGAAACTACAGATAGAGTGTGCCACGACTAAGACCTGGCACAGCCAAATATATATACGTGTGTGTGTGTGTGTGTGCGCTAAGTCTCTTCAGTTGTGTCCTTCTCTTTGCTACACCATGGACTCTAGCCTACCAGGCTCCTCTGTCCATGGGATTCTCCAGGCAAGAATACTGGAGTGGGTTGCCATGCCCTCCTCCAGATATATATATATATATATATGTGAATGAGGGCATCCATTTCTTTAATGCTAGATTGTATTAAACTCCAGGTATACAAAACAATGTCCTTTCTGTAAAGAAATGTCTAATCGGAGAAGCATATATATAAACAAAAAGAGTTAATAATTAAATTAAAAAATTTTAACTTAATGTTAGGATTTTTAATGTTTGTGAATTCAAGATCAAGACACCTTCAATTTGGACATGCAGGTTCCCAAATTCCCCCAACCTCCCACAGAGAGGTGAACTGAACAGGTCTGAGTGAGCCAAATGGGATGACTATGATGTATGGAGTCCAGGACCATGACCAGGGAAACTCGCCCCCGAAGGAGGGCACTTCAGCCAGAAGCATCAGCAGTAACAAGTCTGTGGGTAGGAGAGGTGTGTCTGTTTAGGGAAAGTGGACTTGTTCAACGTGATTGGAATTTAAGACTCTCACAGGGGGTAAAAAACATCTGGGAGATATTTGTGATGAAGACTGGGTTCTGGAGTCTGACCAAACAGTGTTCAGTTCCCACTTTTCTTCTTACTTGCCTGGTGACCTTTCTTAATCTTCCACCTCTCAATTTCCTCATCACTATTAATAAAATGGGAATCATAGTTGCTCCTACTTCATAGGATTATTATGAGGTTTAAATAAAACCTTTCACAGAAATAATGTAGCACAAAGCTTGGCTTATAGATGCCAGTGAATGTTTCCTATTATTTTAAATTATTATTTGCATATGAGTTCAAAACAGTCAAGCCAAAAACAAATTATAACTACATTAACCTTGTTGGTTGCCAGAGGTGGGAAGTGGGAGGTGGATGAAATGGATTAAGTGATCAAAATGCACAAACTTTCAGTTTTAAGATAAATAAGGTCAGGGATGTAATATACAGCATGGTGACTGTAGTTCACAATACTGTCTTATATATTTGAAAGGTTCTGAGATTATATCTTAAAAATTCTCATCACAAGGAAAAATTGTGATTATGTGATATGATAGATGTTAATTAAACTTACTGTGATGATCGTTGCACAACATATACTTTTATTAAATCATTAGGTTGTACACTTTAATACAACATTATATGTCAATTATTTCTCAACAAAATTGGGAAAAAAATCAAACAGGCCAAGTGTTCTCTTTCCCCTGGTCAGGGATGACCACACCCATCAGAGTCTTTTCTTAGTGCACACCCGGTACATACATTTATCACTACATTTTCTAAATTATTTTTCTTTACTTCCTTAGCACACTGACTGTGTTGTAGTCAGTACTGAGGGCTTCCCGGGTGGTGCTAATGGTAAAGAGCCGGCTTGCCAATGCAGGAGACATAAGACATGTGGGTTCGATCCCTGGCTCAGGAAGATCCCCTGGAGGAGGGCATGGCAAACCACTCCAGTATTCTTGCCTGGAGAATCCCATAGACAGAGGAGCCTGGTGGGCTACAGTCCATAGTGTTGCAAAGAGTTGGACATGACTGAAGAAACTTAGAACTGAAATCAAGGTTTGCTCCCTTTCTTAAACATTAATAGAATGTATTTGCCAGACTTTCAGCAGTGGCTGTGCAGAGGCCACTGTAGGAGGTGTGAGATCCCTGGGAAAGATTCCTTCTACTACAGAGGCAGAAACCACCACCTTGGGATAGAAAAGCCCTGCCTATAACTATATTTCACATTAATAGCTGATTTCAGACTTCATTTCACTTTGCTTTGCTTCAAATGTTTCTTAGATAACTTACTTTTCAATAAGACGACAGAGAGGAGGTCAAAAGGCAGAGACTTTTTTTTTAATGACTAAATGTTTCTCGTCTTGCCATAAAATATGAATTTTATTTCACACCAGAAGTGAAAAGGAAACAAAAAATTAGTATTGTCCTCAAACTATAAAAAAAAAATTATTTAGGAAGTGGAGTAAGTTACCACTCATGATCGGCACTCTGGGGTCCACACCCCTCTCTTCCTGAGCTTCCTGATAATATCCACCCACACAGGCACTGGTTCATAGCCCTTCCTCTACTCCTCTGAGAGACAGGCAGGCTGAAAGCAACTCCTAGTCAAGTTCAAGGCAGTTTCTGCCCCTCTCCTGGAGGTTTTACTGACAGCATCCATTTCTCAGAACTGGCTGCCTACCTTCTGTGGAGACTAGTACCTTTTCCTGCCTTCTACCACGGAGTCCATTAATCCAAGTTGAGTTCAAGTCCAGGCTGGCTCACAGCTCTCTGAATGGCTGGCCTATCAAGTCCAAGGTTCTCTAGTATTTGTAATCAATTCACAAGTCAATCCTAAAGGAAAACAATCCTGAATATTCACTAGAAGGACAGATGCTGAAGCTGAAGCTCCAATACTTTGGCCACCTGAGGCGAAGAACTGACTCATTAGAAAAGACCTTGATGCTGGGAAAGACTGAAGGCAGGAGAAGGGGACGACAGAGGATGAGATTGTTGGATGGCATCACCAACTCGATGGACATGAGTTTGAGTAAGCATCGGGAGTTGTTGATGGACAGGGAAGCCTGGTGTGTTGCATGCAGTCCATGGGGTTGCAAAGAGTCGGACATTACTGAGTGACTAAACAAGAATACCTAGTATGGTGTAAGGATGGTTTGAGTCAAAGTTACCTGGGCAATTTTTAGCTCCTTGTCAAACACCTACTGGTTATAAAAAAAAAAAAAAAAAGACACCAAATTGTCTGAAACTAAGTCAAACTAAATTAATTTGTCTCTGAGTTAAGTAAGATGACAAAAACAATTTAATATGGTCAATGGCAACCCACTCCAGTACTCTTGCCTGGAAAATCCCATGGACGGAGGAGCCTGGTAGGCTTCAGTCCGTGGGGTCGCTAGGAGTTGGATACAACTGAGCGACTTCACTTTCACTTTTCACTTTCATTCATTGGAGAAGGAAATGGCAACCCACTCCAGTGTTCTTGCCTGGAGAATCCCAGGGATGGGGGAGCCTGGTGGGCTGCCATCTATGGGGTCGCACAGAGTTGGACACAACTGAAGTGACTTAGCAGTAGCAATACATGGAACACTCCAAAATTTTATTCTGGATTATTTAGTCCCTTCTGTTGCTCATCTTTCCCAACTGAAATAAGTGACCCTGCTCAAGGTTTTTTGGAGGTTGAGGGTAAAGTCACAAGATTTTAACCTCAAAACTTTTTAAGGACTGACAGGCCAGTCTTGAATCAGGACTTAAAAGGAGCCAAGAGAACTGCATCTGGAAACAGACAACTTTCTTTTTCTCTAAAAAATAATTACTTATTTATTTGACTGCTCTGGGTCTTAGTTGCCACATGCGGAATCTAGTTAGTTCCCTGACAAGGGATCTAACCTAGGCCCCTGCATCGGGAGCTTGGACTCAAGTCCAACTTTTATTTATTTATTTAACCACACTGTGTAGCTGTAGGGATCTTAGTTTCCTCACCAGGGATTGAACCTAGACCCTCTGCAGTGAAAGCCTGCATCTTAACCACTAGACGCCAGGAATTCCCAGACAACTTTCTATTTCACAGTCGTTCTAAGTCACTCTGCAGCTAAAGGCTAATAGCCATAGGGTAATTGGAAGTCAGTCATCCCTTCCTGCCCCACCCCCTTTAGGAGAATAGTCTCTAAATCGCCTTTAGAAAGAAAGTGAAGTTGCTTTCTGTGAAGCAGAAAGTGAAGTCTGACTCTGTGACCCCATGGACTATAGCCTGCCAGGCTCCTCTGTCCATGGAATTTTCCAGGCAAGAATAGTGGAGTGGGTTGACATTTCTTTCTCCAAAGGATCTTCCTGACCCAGGTATCGAAGCCTGGTCTCCCGCATTGCAGGCAGACTCTTCACCATCTGAACCACCAAGTCTCAGGCTAAACTCAGAAAATCTCTCTTCACAATCAAGCAAAAAAGTACTATACCCTAAACTTGACCTGTCTTAAAAGGGATTTGGAGTTTCCAATCTCTGGAGTTTTCAAGAAATCCAATTCTAATGTAATTATAATTAAGAATAAAGGGAGGGGCACTCTGCTCTCTTTTCTGCCCCCACCCACTCCCACCCTCCTACATGCCTAGCAACACCCTTTCTCCACCCCACACTCACTTGGTTAATTTCTTCAGGTTTCAACCTAAAAATCACCTTTTTGAAGAGGTCTTCCAAAATCTGAGTCTATATACAATTACCAAAAGGTGTAGATATTCATTAGTTTTTCCCTTTATTTGATGTGATTTTCATGACTTAAGGTATTTGGTCTTCGTTAGCCATTTGTCCAAAGGTTCTTTGGACACCAAGTTTCTGGTCTGTTATGACATATTCACTGTTTTCCCTTGTCTTTATCTATGCTTTTGTATTTAAACAGCCTCCTTGCTATCTTCAAATGAATCTTTGAAAAAGTAAATGCAAAGAAGTTGAAAATGTGTTCACTGTCTTAATAATGCTTTATTTATTCATTAATTCCTTTATTAATGATACTTTAGAGGGAACCATGATCTTAAATTCACAATTATTCACCTTGTTTTATGACTGAGGCTGGTCATTTTCAGTGACTGAAAATCTTTTGTCCTCCGTCCAGAGTACCCCTTCCAAGGAATCATGGAAGCTGCCTCAATTCAGGAAAGGTTCTTACCCGCTGACCCCCTCCACCTCCTGCTCCCACTCAATTCTTGTTGACCCAGAAGTCTGCACTGTTGATTTTTAAGTGTTAATCCAACTTTGGACCCTGAAAAACCATTCTAATATCATGGCTTGGTGTGTGAAAGGCATGGTAGTAGATGAGCTTTCTTTCTGAATTAGGTGCTTAGGGCTGAACATTACCCAGAGTGCTTATCTTTTGCTAAAAGGCATCAGATAAAGGTAAAAAAGCATCAACATCGGGCACAGGTGTGCTACGTTGCTTCAGTTGTGTCCGACTCTTTGCGACCCTATGAACTGTAGCCCACCAGGCTCACTGTCCATGGGATTCTTCAGGTAAGAATACTGGAGTGGATTTCCATTCCCTTTTCCAGGGAATCCTCCTGATCCAGGGATCAAACCCACGTCTCTTGCATTGCAAGTGGATTCTTTGCCAGTGAGCAACCAGGGAAGTCAACTTGTTTCGTTTCTGCTTCTAGAGATTCTCTTTTATCCCTCTCCTGTCTTCCTTTGTCACGTGGTAGTCTGTGGTCCTCACTCCTCAACCCTTCTCCCAGAATTCACCAGGCCACTTGTTCCTTTATGATGGCTCCAATTGCTGTGGCAATACCAGGACTTGGGAAGGCTGTGCTTTCTTTTATGATGTTTTGCTGTTTTCAAAGTCTCTGTAGTTCTTTTCTGTGGACTGGTCAGCATGCATGTCAAGGAGATGCATTTAACATTCTACCTACTTTTTCCTCAAGTAATACCTGATCTCCTCTGTAACTAGAGCTAGACTTTGCAGAACTTTCAGATACATCTATTAGGAACTTTAAAATTTGGACAGGACTTTCCAGGTAGTCCAGTGGTTATGAATCCGCCTTCCAATGCAGGGGACACAGGTTACACCCCTGGTACAGGAATATCCCACATGCAGCTAAGCCCGTGAGCCACAACTACTGAGCCCCCCTCTCTGCAACAAGAGAAACCACCCTAAGGAGAAGCCAAAGCCACCACAACTGGAGAATAGCCCCTGCTCACCTCAACTAGAGAAAAGCCCACGCAGAAACAAAGACCCAGAACAATAAAGAAAGAAAGAAATTTTAAAAATTCTTTAAAAAAATTGGAAGGATTTATGTTTATTAGAAACAAGCTTGGCCATTTCTCAATCTATTAAAGTGGTATTGGCGCCACCTGGTGGTATTTTCGAGCTCTGACTTCAACGTCAGTGGAGACCACTGGGATTCCGAACACAAGTTACGGAGTCCAAAGTGTAAAGGAAGTAATTCCTTGTATAGTCCTGTTAATTGGAAACTTGCGGTATCAGTGATTTCATCACTTGTGAGAAACTTATATGTGATTTGACATTTTTGAAAAAGTCTGCTGATCTTTTGATGACAATCTGCTCAGAAAGTCTTCATGTTCTGTAACACAATCCAGAGATTTGTCAGATAAAGACAATGAAACAGATTAAATAAGCCCCCCAGACCCACAGGGACAGAGCCTTCTTTTGAACTCAGGTCTGTCTGATGACAAAAACCTGGCTCTTCCCAGGACAGCCCACTGTCTCTTAATACAGTACTAGGCCAATGGGCGTGCTCAAAAAGTTGAGACAAGGTTGATGTAAATGAAGCACAGTTACCATACTTTACCAAGGAGTGGAAGGAGAAAGCAACAAAGGCTTTACCCCCCAAAATGTCTAGATCAGTGCTTCTGATGCCGAGCAGGGCTTAAGGGGCTCCCGGGCACAGAGGCTGCTTTGTCCCCCAAAGGTAAGACTCCAACCTCCATGACCTTACCTGAGTTCCAAAAAGCAAATTCGAGCAGTTGCTAATCAAGGGAGGAGCAGCCATGAAACCACCCGAGGCCAGCTTAAAGGGACCAGAGAGACTCATCAAGGTTAGGAGATGGACTACCTGAGACCCTGAAAGTGAAAGTGTTAGTTGCTCATTCATGCCCAACTCTTTGAGACCCCATGGACTGCAGCCCACTAGGCTCCTCTGTCCATGGGATTTTCCAGGCAAGGATACTGGAGTGGTTTGCCATTTCCTTCTCCAGGGGTCTTTCTGACTCAGGTATCAAGCCCAGGTCTCCTGCACTGCAGACAGATTCTTTACTGACTGAGCTACCAAGGAAGCCCACCTGAGACCCTGCACACACCCTAATCTTGTCAGCAACCCCACTTGTATGAAACTTTGTAGAAGAAATAAGAATGCAAGACTGTTACTGCCTTGATCCTCATCATGTACCCCTGTCTGACTATATAACCTCTCCCTATTCACAAGGGAGTGGGCACAGTTCTTGAGGTGCTAACCTACTGTGTTCCCCCTTTGCCTGACAAAGTAATAAAACCACTCTTTCCTTCTCCTCCATAACTCTGTCTCCATATTTCTGTTTGGCATTGGTGCATAGAGCCAAGATTTTGGCATCAGTTCTCAAACTCTAATACACCTATGACTCACCTGGGGGATCTTGATAAACTGCAGATCCTGGCTCAGCAGTTCTGATAAGGGGCCTGGGATTTGGCATCTTGAAGAAACTCCCCGGTGAGGCTTACGCTGCTGGTCTGCAGACCACACTGTTTCTAGGGTAGACTCTATACCAGTGGTTTTTTAGCCATTAGGGGACATTTGACAATGTCAGTGTTACTGAGTCCAGGCTCACTCTGCTTGCAGCACGACAGGCCAATGAATCCGAGAGACAAGGTGTTGAGACAGACTTTATTCAGGAAGCAGCTGACTGAGAAGATGGCAGGCTAGTGCCTCAAAATAACCCTTTTGTCAGGATGTGGATGCCAGGTTCTTTTATAGATCAGAGAAGCAATGAGGAACTAAAGTCAAAAGGAAGAATAGAGAGGGCGAGGCAGTCGGGAAGTAAAGTGAAAGCGCCTTCAGTCTTGCAGAACATCTCCAAGCGAATGGCCAGCCTTTGCCAGGGGCGTGTTAATCTCTTCTATTCACAGGTGGGCAGGGCCAAAGTATCTCCCTGAGCTGAACAAAGGTGCTTTACAGTCAGGCAGAAGGGCAGGGTCCTCCAGGCAAGCCACTGAGTATGATCATAATAACAAGAGAAACAAAAAGCAAGTCAGAGAAACAGTTTTCAACATGGAGTCAGAATTGGCTTCCTCCCTGCAACATCTGGAGACATTCTTGTTGTCACTGCTGAGAACTGATGTCTAGTGGGCACAGGTCAGGGTTGTTGCTAAACATCCCCAAACCTCAGCATCCTCAGCCAAGAGTTATTTGCCCTGATGTCCATTTCACAGCAATTGGGAAAACCTGATCTAGACATAGTTTTAGATGACTTGGGCCCAGCTGCTTGAGAAAAGAGTTTGCTAGAAAATAGGTGTGTTCCTGGTGGTCCAGTGGTTAAGATAAAAAAAAAAAGAAAGAAAATAGGTGTGAATTGGTTCTGTTCGTTCATAGAAGAAAACAAAACACAGATAAAGCATGTATCTCCTGCACATGTTGTAGAGGCAAGTAAAGTATGAAGGAGAATGGAGACAACGCTGTGACGATGGGCTGGGACTAAGAACACCATCTGACCCATGAAGAACTCTTATGTGTGCTGTATTAAACTCTCCCAGTCCATGAATGTTAATGCAAAATCAGGGAGTCCAGAATAATTGGAAATCTTGTATAAGACCAAAACAACATAAGGGATAAATATTTCTATTTTTATATATCTCCCAAGATACCTTGATGATAAAATTATTATTGTAAACCTAGAGTAGGTGGTAAGCAAACTTCTCCTGTAAAGGGTGATATAATAAATATTTTAGGCTTTGTATATGTCACAATTACTCACCTCAGCCACAGGAGCACAAAAATAGCCAGAGATAATAGTAAACAAATGAGTGTGACAGAGGTTCAATAATATTTTATTTACAAAATGGGCCCCAGGCCAGATGGCCCATGGAATAAATTGCCGACCTCTGGTCCAGGCAGTCAAATGAATCTGGGGTCTCTAATTAGCTATGACACAAGCAGCTACACTTTTTATTTGGCCCTTTTGGTTTTCTGCTGGTGGGAAGAGGGTGACTAATGCATTGCAATAGGCGCACACACACACACACACCCCCCAAGGTCTACAAACAACACAATCCAATCAGTCTATTATCTCCCTCTTAAGTTGACACAGGGGGTTCTATTTTATCACTGAGTGTTAATTAACCACCTAAGATGTGTTTCAAATCCTAAAAGGTGATGCTATAAAATGTTGCATTCAATAAGGCAGCAAATTTGGAAAACTCAGCAGTGGCCACAGGACTGGAAAAGGTCAGTTTTCATTCCAATTCCAAAGAAGGGCAATGCCAAAGAATGTTCAAACTATTGTACATTTGTATTCACTTCACACGCTAGCAAGGTTATGCTCAAAATCCTTCAAGCTGGGCTTCAGCAGTATGTGAACTGAGAACTTCCAGATGTTCAAGCTGGATTTAGAAAAAGCAGAGGAACCAGAGGTCAAATTGCCAACATTCATTGGAGCATGGAGAAAGCAAGGGAATTCCAGAGAAACATCTACTTCTGCTTCATTGACTATGCTAAAGTCTTTGACTGTGTGGATCACAACAAACTGGGAAATTCTTAAAGAGCTGAGAGTACCAGACCACCTTAACTATCTCCTAACAAACCTGTATTCAAGTCAAGAAACACTTAACATTGGACGTGAAACAACAGACTGGTTCAAAATTGGGAAAAAAAGTACATCAAGGCTGAATATTGCCACCTTGTTTATTTAACTTATATTCAGAGTACACCATATGAAATGCCAGGTTGGATGAATCACAAGTTAGAATCAAGATTGCTGGGAGAAATATCAACAACCTCAGATACGCAGGTGTTACCACTCTAATGGCAGAAAGTGAAGAGGAACTGAACAGCCTCTTGATGAATGTGAAACAGGAGAGTGAAAAAGCTGGCTTGAAACTCAACATGAAAACAGTTAAGATCATGGCATCTGGTCCCATCACTCCATGGCAAATAGAAGGGAAAAAGTAGAAGCAGTGGAAGATTTTATTTTCTTGGGGTCCAAAATCACTGTGGATGGTAACTGCAACTATGAAATTAAAAGATGCTTGATCCTTGGAAGAAAAGCTATGACAAACCTAGAAGGCATATTATTAATAAAAAGCAGAGACGTCGCTTTGCTGGCAAAGGTCCACATAGTCAAAGTTATGGTTTTTCCAGTAGTCATATATGAATGTGAGTTGCACCATAAAGAAGTTTGAGCACCAAAGAATTGATGCTTTTGAGTTGTGGTGTGGGAGAAGACTGTTGGGAGTCCTTTGGACTGCAAGGAGAGCAAATTAGTCAATCCTAAAGGAAATCAACCCTGAATATTCATTGGAAGGATTGTTGCTGAAGCTGAAGCTCCAATATTTGGCCTCCTGATGCAAAGAACCATCTGACTGGGAAAGACCCCAATGCTGGAAAGATTGAAGGCAGAAGAAGAAGCAGCAGTAGAGGATGAGATGGTTGGATGGTATCACTGACTCAATGGACATGAATCTGAGCAAAGAGCTGACTCATTTGAAAAGACCCTGATGCTGGGAAAGGTTGAAGGTGGGAGGAGAATGGGACGACAGAGGCCAAGATGGTTGGATGGCATCACTGACTCAATGAACATGAGTTTGAGTAAGCTCCAGGAGTTGGTGATGGACAGGGAAGCCTGGCATGCTGCAGTTCTTGGGATCGCAAAGAGTTGGGCATGACTGAGTGACTGAACTGAACTGAACTGAACCTGGATGGGGGCTTGGTTCCTGCAGAAGAACTCAAAAGATATTGCTATTATATTCCTTGAAAAAATCCAGAACCCAGCCCCAGGGCTGTACTACTGTTTCTTGACTGCTCTTCCTGTGTTTCTGCTGTCACTGATTGGCAACTGTTTGAATCTGCCTTTTGGAACTCAAGGAAGGTGGACCAGCATGCTGATCCGCTTCCCCCAGGGCCCAGCCAGCTTTGGCCCAATGGCTCCCTGGAAAGCAATGGGAGTCCCAATACACAGGTTCAAGTCTTACCATTGTCACTTCCTGGCCACGTGATCTCAAATGGTCAGAGTGGGAGGCTGAAGCTGCCTGTAGGCGGGACTCTTCATCCAGAGGCTGGATGAAGCCTATTTCCTACAAATAAGAAACAGGGGACACAAAGGCTTTTTGTGTCTAGGAGCCCAAGATCCTTCTCAATTTCAAAGAAACACAGACCCAGCATCCCAGCAAATTCAAATGTCCATGGATAGATTATTCATTATTGGCACATGCCAATTGGTTAGGCATTTGGAATAACTGGAACTGTCGACAAAAAATTTGCAGATCTCAAGAATTGTAGTTCAGTTTTACTTGGGACAAAATGAGGACTGCAACCTAGAGACAATACCTCAGATGACTCTGAGAAAGTGCTCCAAAGAGGTAAGTGGGGATGGTCAATATATATGATTTTGGTGAAGGGGGGAGTTCAATGTAATCAAGTGCTTATTTTACAAAAGATTTTCTGCTAGTCACGAGGAGCTGATGTCACCATGCAGAGATTTAGTGCTTTTCTAAATCTGAGAAGATGCAAGGATTGGGCTCACAAAATCAGTTCCTGAAAGTGTCTAATTATCTGAAGACCTGCTCATTGCCAGTTTTCCTGGAGTACAAAGTGCCTCCTGTTCTCCACCCACAACTCTCTTCAGGACATGTCGAAGGTCAACAGCTGCAGCTGCATAGGATTCAACTCCTGCAGAGTAGATGGCAAATGCCCTTGGCAAGAACCAGTTTGCAGTTGACAGGATCTAGGTACTTCCTTCTGTTAATAGGATAAATTCCAGTTGGTTCAAATGCTTAAGCATAAACAAAATGAAACCACAGTGCTAGAAGTAAACACAGGATTTTAAAATATTTTTTAAATAATCTTAGAGTTTGAATAGTCTTTGTTGCCTGCAAAACTGGGTTCGCCTCTTCCTCTTGGTGGAGCTGAGCCAAAAGATATAACCAAGTCAAAAATTAGAATTTTAATATAATGTGTTTTTAGTTCTGATGCATTATTCAGAAAAGACTGAATATCTCTCCCAGCTGATTCAGCATCAATATATTCTCTGGCCACATTCACCTGAAGGCATGATTAAAAGCAAAAATCCTATCTACCATTTGTACGGAGAACACGACTCTTTTACTTTCCTTAGCCCTGCATGAAAATGGGTGCCTTTTTCCTGTTTAATGATAAATAACATTTGTGTAGGGTTTTCAAATGTATTATCTCATTTTCACAAGAAGTTGATGCCAAAGCAATATTATTACCTCGCTACAAATGAAGTATCTAGGGCTCAAAAACGGAGAGGGCAATGGCACCCCACTCCAGTACTCTTGCCTGGAAAATCCCACGGATGGAGGAGCCTGGTGGGCTGCAGTCTGTGGGGTCGCTAGGAGTCGGACATGACTGAAGCCACTTAGCAGCAGCAGCAGCAGCAGCAGGGCTCAAAAAAGAATTGACTTGCCTACTGGCACCCAGCTGATAAAGCAGCAAGGCCATGACCAGCTTCCAAGGAGAACCCTGGAACCCATGGCCTCTCCACTTTCCACTGTAACACCATGCCTGTCTGATTTCAGTGTTTCTACTTCACAATGTCAGGTCTTTTCCAATACTGTTGCTTAATTTTGATATCTTAATGGATTCCTTCCCTTTATAAGCCTGACTTCTTACCTACATAGAGTAATACTTGGCTTCCTGAGTTGTTTGGTTTGAAATGGGTTTTCTAGATTTCCTACCTAAAATTCACCAAAAATTTGCCAATTCTGTAGCTTCTGCTTTCAGTTTTTGAGGGTTAATCATGGGAGAACTAGGTGGAAGTGTCTTTGCCTCAGTTCCCACTTTCTAAATAATGGATTTTCAAGGACAGAATTAATTAATGCTGGAGGAATTTGAAATCTATATTTCAGCGAGCACGGGTTTCCTTTTCTGACTCACTCTCAAGAGTACATTACACAGATGCAATAGCATCATTTGCCATCCACAGAGCAGAGACTCTTAGTATAGGAGCCAAATGCATTTAAACATTTGTCTGCCAGTGCTAATGTATTGGCCTTCATCTCATCCGTCTTTGTTAGTAATCAGGCAAGATATCATAAATGGTTTTTTCTTTTTTTCCTCTAAATAATATAATGAATATTAATGCAACCAAGAGCTCGTGAGTAGGTGTGATGGATGGTTACTAGGAGAAAAGAAAATCAATGTAGTATAACCTCAAATCTCAGTTTGAATTCCACTTTAGGAAGCTGTTCTGTGGTTTAGAAAGAAATGATTTTGATACCAGTTGTTTGTGAATTGACAAGGGGGAAAAAAAAAGATCTGATGACAGTTTTGTTAAAGGATGAAGTCTCAGACAATCGAAGGTGGAACTAGTACAAGCTCTGGGATATAGCTTTTGGGACACTTATCTCCTCCTGCAAGGCTAGGGTTTTTTTGAGACCCTATGGACTGTAGCCCATTGGGCTCCTCTGTCCATGGGATTCTCCAGGCAAGAATACTGGAGTGAGTTGCCATTCCCTCCCCAGGGGATCTTCCCAACCCAGGGATGGAACCCGCCTCTCTTGTGTGTCCTGCATTGGCAGGTAGGTTCTTTACCACTAGCTCCACCTGGGAAGCCCTGATTATCAGTAATTCATATGCAGTGTCTGGTATAGACATGTGCTTAATAGAGAGTAGCAATTATTCTTATGCTTCCTATCAAGGGATTATTTTGTAGAGAACTTATAAGATTATTCTCTTATTGATTCACAAATGCATATTTTTTACATATTATTTACCCAATCACTTCTCACCTTTTGGCTAAGATCAAGTGTAGTATGGGGGCTTCGCAGGTGGCACAGTGGTAAAGAATTCTGCCAGTGAAGGAGACACAAGAGACTCAGATTCCATCCCTGGGTCTGGAATATGCCCCGGGGAAGGAAATGGCAACCCACTATAGTATTCTTACCTAGAAAACTCCATAGATAGAGGAACCTGGTGGGCTATAGTCCATGGGGTTGCAGAGTCAGACATGACTGAGTGATTAAGCACATATTCAAAAGCAAATGATAACATAAAATGCTCCCTATTCTTCATCATCTTTTTTTTTTTAATAATTGTATTTATTTATTTATGGCTGTGCTGGGTCTTCATTGCTGCATAGGCTTTTCTCTAGTGGTGGAGAGTGTGGGTTACTCTGTAGTTGCAGGGCACCAGCTTTTCATTGTGGTGGCTTCTCCCTATTCTTCTTCTTAATTAACCCCTTTGAGATCCCTGGTCTTAATCTACAAAGCTGTAAGGATAATGCTAATGATATTACCAACCTTTAAATACACCAAGATTTCCATGACAGCAATTGAGATATGACATGCAAAAATACTTTACAAGATGTAAAAATGTGTTGCAATAGTATTTTTAGGCTTCGTCTCTCAATACTGAATATTAGTGCATTTAGGAGACTCAGTCTTCTGAACGACTGATTGCGAAGCAGATGTGCATTTTTCTACATATGTGTTTTGTACAATAGCAGACCTCAAACGGGTGTAGGTGATGGCCAGGAAAAGGCATTTCTTGTAGGAATTTGTCATGTCTGACAACCAGATTGTCTTCCCTCATTTGTCTTCCAGTCATTTCTAAGTAAACAGCTGTTTACATAAATACCACCAAGCAGTGGAGCTAAAAACCTTCCTTCAGAATAGCTAATAATAATTTGGATGGCTAGTGATGGAGAATGACAAGCAGCAAGCTACAAGAGCATAGGGGGTACTTCCTTATTTTTAACCAGAGTCTAATACATTTGGAGCTTTTATTTATTTACCGTTCTGCTCTGTTTCTACAAATTCAGCTTTTTCTCCCCTTTAAATTAATTTATTTTTGGCTGCGCCGAGTCTTGGTTGCTGCTCTCGGGCTTTGTCTAGTTGCGGTGAGTGGGGGCTGCTGTCTGCTGTAGTGAGAGGGCTTCTCATCACCGTGGCTTCTTTTGTTGGGGAGTGCAGGCTCTAGGCATGAAGGCTTCTGTGGTTGCGGCATATGGGGTTTAGAGAACAGGGTCGGTGGTTGTGGGTGCATGGGCTGAATTGCTCTGCATTGTGTTGGGTCTTCCTGGACCAGGGATTGAACTTGTGTACCCTGCATTGGCAGGTGGATTCTTATCCTCTGTATCACCAGGGAAGTCTTGGGGCCTTTATTTTTAAGTTGTGATGATAATGGTGGGGGTGGGTGTTATTCATACTTGTTATAATAAATCAAATAATACTGAGTGCATAAGAAAATATGAAAAGAAGAAATATTCCTTCTCCCAGGTTTCAGAGGTATAGAACATAGACAGTTAGATGTGGGTTCTTCCAGATATACATGAGTTTTTCAGCTATCATGAAAGCCATCAGGGGAATGACTTTGAAAGATGAAATAAGGAATCAATATCCTGGAGAAACAGAATCTCTTGCTGTCAGGCTTTCAAAACAGTTACAAGGAGGTTATCTGGGAGATCAACAAACTTGTAAACTGTGTATAAGAATGCAAATATGACTATAGTTAACAGTGCTGGATGGTATATTTGAAAGCTCTTAAGAGAGTAAATCCTAAAACTGCTCATCACAAGGAAATTAAACTTGTAGTCATCATTTCACACTATAGTGTACCTTAAACTTACACACTGCTGTATGTCCATTATATCTCAATAAAACAAAGAAAAACAGAATGCAAATAATTTTTCTTTCAATGGCATAATCCCCCTACACACACAGATGGCAAGTACTTTATAATCTGATCATGGCACTTTTTTTTGCAGAAAAGGAGAAAAGGAAGATTCCCTACCCAAATGACTAGGAACGAAAAAAGTTCTTACTCTTTAGAACTGAATTTGAAAGTCTTCTAGTTTAACTCCAATCTCCTTTTCCCGTTTCACTTTCCACCACACACAGAATCTTAGGTTTGGGAACTTCAAAGATCATCCATCTGTAGCAATGCTTCTCTACCTGCAACAAGTGTACAGATCACCTGGGGGTGTTGTTTGAATATTGATTCTGATTCAATAGCGTGCACGAGATTCGGCTTTCTGCATTTCTAGCAAGTTTCCAGGCCTATACACCACATATTAACAAGCTCTGAATTTCCTTGGACAGTTCTTCCTTTTATTCCTATTTTATTCCTTATTTTATTCCTAAGGTCTGTCTCCCTATAGCTTTCCCCCTTTAATCCTGGTTCCAAACATTTCAAGGTTGAATCCCTTTTACTCCTAAAGGATCTGTAAACATTTGAAGACAGTTATAGGGTCACCTCAGGTAAACATCTCCATTCCCTTCAACCCTTCCTGCACGTCAGGGCATTGCTATTCTTATATGCCCAGTGCTTCATCCCTACTCAGTGGCTATTCGGTTTGTTCTGGGTCAAAGGCCTTCTCCATCTCATTTGCCAGCTTCTTGCAAGGGTCCATTTAAACACCGTATCTTCTCTGCTGCCTAAGTTTCTCTCTCTCCTCACACACTCCCCCTCCCATTCTAACCAGGGTAATTGAGAGAGTGGCCTCCTGACTACTGCTGTGTTTTATTTCACCAAACTGACCTTTAGTAATGGGTTAGAGTTGGATATCTTAGTATCCCGAGTTTGTCCTGGAAGCAGACACTTTGGGTGTGCTCAAGAATTGTTTACGATCTCTTTAACTATGTTCACTTCTATCTGGATGGATCTTTCCTGCTAGATTATCATTCTTAGAGGGTAGAGACCACATTTTTCATCCCTTGCCAACACTACCCTGGCTAATTAGAAGCAAGCACATAGTAGGTAAATACCCAAAGTATTGGAGTCAGAAAAAGCAGAACTGAGTGCTGATTCTGCCACAGTACAGGTAAGTGACCTTGGAAATTCATTTAAACTCTCTGGGCCCACGTTTTCATATCATATACTAAGCTGACTTTAAAAATGAAGAAATGATTCTCCATTTAGGCTTGAAATTGGAGAAGGGGGAGTAAAAATGATCGAGAAACTTGGAAGTGTTAGTTTCTGAGAAAGGACACACCATCTACCTCCTGGTCCCTGAATATTCTCCTTGTGGAAGGGATGAGGGCAAGAGAAGAGCTATGGCCTTCTGGAAGGTGAAAGATGCTTTAGCTTCTGGGACTGGGGAACAGGAAGAATAACCAAGGTAAGAACAGCTGTATCTATTTTTGTTCCTTTAGTTTCAACTTTACTGCTTCTCTGAGGTTATAAAAAGGTAATATGAATCAAGCCAAAACACAGCTTCTGTGACTCTGGCTTTGAAGTTAGTATGTAGGAAAAGCTGAGGTTGACTACTGGGGACAGTCTTGGAATTCTTAGCTGCCTGCAACTGGGTAAGCATACTCACACACAGGAACGGAGGACACACCATTGGCTCCCAATCATTTATATGGGTCAAAAGGAAGATCATTGGAGCCAGAGGACACATGGGCATGTTCATGGGGGCTTCCTGTACTTGAGGAAAATGCTGGTACTTCATCCTTAAGGCTTTGTATTGGTCTTTGGGGTTTGATGACCTCATCCATCCTTCATACTTGAAGTATTGATGCACAAGGCAAAGTCCATGGGATAGAATTACAGAAATAAGGTCTTTTACCCACTGTTTGAATGGTATAAGATGTCATATAACACAGACCACTAATGATGAGAGGGATAATAACATCAGATGGACCGTCAGATGGATCCCAGTGACAAAGGCTTTAGAATTGTCTTCTTCACATGACTTGTCTGATATAACATTAGTACTCTTTTAGATACCTTGGGTGCAGTGGGAATAAGTCAGCTTTTTAAGTCTAGAATGAATGGGGTAAAAATTTATCCAAATGAGCTTTTGCACATCTGTGTAGTGCATTGAAATGCTGACATACAAAAGGAGAACAAAGTCATAGTTGTGGAAACACAGAGCTGAAGCATCTGTACTAAGACCAACCCTCAACCTCCCATCTGTATCTGTTTAACACACAGCTAAGTTTTCCAAGGGCCTGGCTAGGAGCAGAGGAGCTGCAGTGACCTCACGGCCCTGCAGATTAATTCAACACTGCTCAGTGCTTGTGCATTGAGCACCCTTCTAAGCTCTCGGGGTACAGAATAAATAGATCAGCGTCAAAATTACTGGCCTCATGGATCTCACATGAGGAAGGAAGTCCTCATGTCCTTCCAGAAATGAAGATAGTTCATTTTAAAAGTAAGCAAGTAAGATATATAATGCTATCAGATGATAAAAATACAACAAGGCAGACGAAGAAGGAAGTCAGAGGAAAAAGTAAATGGAAAAATCTGGAGGCAAGAATGTGCTTGACTTCTGAGAAACAGCAAAGAGCCAGAGTAGGTGGAGTGGAGTGAGCAGAGAGAAGCGGTGGGAGATGACTGCGTAACAGCTGAGGCCATTTGACTTTTACTCTAAGGCAGATCATTGTAAGGAAGAAAGCTGAACAGCTGGCCTTAAATGTATTTTTTTTTTTAAATCCATTCTCCTGATTATTGGCGCAGAGGCTCCCAGAAAAAGAAAGAGTGGACTTCCCTGGTGGCATAGTGGATAAGAATTTTCCTGCCAACAGAGGGGACTTGGGTTTGATCCCTGGTGTGGGAAGATCCCACATACCACAGAGCAAGTAAGCCTGTGTGCCACAACTACTGAGCCTGAGCTCTAGAGCCTGGGAACCACAGACTGAGGCCTGAGAGTCAATAATTTGTACCCTGCAACAAGAGAAGTCACAGCAATGAGATGCAATGAAGAGTAGCCCCCGCACATGGCAACTAGAGAAAGCCTGTGCAAAGCATGAAAACTCAATGCAGCCAAAAATATAAATAAATAATTTTTAAAAAAGAGTAACAAGTTTAATCTTCTAGTAACATGCTGTTAACTAGATCTTTTGGTACACAGACGTGTCTTACACGCTAAGAGAAGAGTCCTTCTTTATACAAGGCTCATAGCGGGATGTCTCTGGTTTAGGATTGCTTATGATAAACTGAGACTCTACGGGTTTCTGAAACATGGCTCTCTGGAAAATGTCACAAGCCCTATGGTGATCAAAGATTAAAATAGAGAAATTTCATTACCTAAATACTTCCTCCTCTGTGAGGTGACCCACAAACCTTACTTAGAGACTTTATGTATCATCCAGGACAGAGACCATGTCTTTATTGTGGGAAGAAAGAAGTTGGGGAGCCACATGGTATCTCAGACCTCTCCCTGTTTGCTGGTGTCTTTAAAGCTATTAGTAAAGCATGATAATGGATACGATCTCTTATTTGTGTTAGTCTGATTTGGAATCCATTTCTTTTAGTATAGGTAGTTTATTTCCAAGATTCCAGGAAATGCAAATGGGGGAGTATGGAAAATGAGACAGAGAAGGGAGAAAAGCAATGAAGGAGGCAATAATGTGTGGATTTTGCTGTGAGCAACTGTCACTCAGTCATGTCTGACTCTTTGTGAGCCATGGACTGTAGCCTGCCAGGCTCCTTCCTCTTTGGAATTTTCCAGGCAGGGGTATTGGAGTGGGTTGTCATTTCCTATTCCAGGAGACCTTTCCCACCCAGGGGTCAAACCCTCATCTCTTGCATATCCTGCATTGGCAGATGGATTCTTTACCACTGTGCCATCTGGGTTTCACAGAGCGACTGTGCATAACCCTTTAAAGACCTTCTGAGAAACAGGAATCCAATTCTTTAGTTAATTTAGATAAGGAGCCATTGAAGAGCTGAGTAAAATGGCACGTTCAAGCTGACGTTTTAAAAGGATCACCTTGACTCTTCTTTTTTTAACTCTTGTTTTAAAAACAGATGCTATAGGGCTTCTCTGGTGGTTCAGTGGTAAAGAATCAACCTGCCAATGCAGGAGAAACAGGTTTAATCCCTGATCTGGGAGATCCCATATGCTGTGGAGTAACTCAGCCTGTGCGTGTGAGTGTGTGTGTGTGCATGTGTGTGTGTACTCAGCTGTGTCTGACTCTTTGTAACCCTGTGGACTATAGCCCTCCAGGCTCCACAAGCTCCAGCTCCTCTATCCATGGGATTTCCCAGGCAAGAATACTGGAGTGGGTTGCCATTTCCTCCTCCAGGGGATCTTCCTGACCCAGGGATCAAACCCCCGTCTCTTGCAATCTCCTGGCAGGCAGATTCTTTACTTCTGTGCCACCCGGGAAGCTCTAGAGACTGAGAACTGAAACTACTGAAGCCCAGGTGCCCTAGAGCCCCTGCTCCACAAGAGAAGCCACTGCAATGAGAAACCTGAGCGTTACAACTGGAAGGCACTTCACTGGCCTCAACTAGAGAAAAGCCCACACAGCAGTGAAGACCCGGCACCGCCAAAAATAAAAATAAATGAATAAATAAAACTGTTTTTAAAAAACAGATGCTATAGGGGCAAGGGTAGAAGCAACGAGACCATTTTTGGGCTAGTTCAGCAATCTAGATGAGAGTTGATGACTTGGACCACTTGGGAGTGATGAAAGGTGGTCCAGAAGACTTTGAGAGAAGATCAGAAGTTTACTTTAGACATGCTACCATTGAGTTACCTGTTGGTCATGTAAGGTCAAGTGCCACATAAGCAGGTCCATAGTTCAATAGAGAGATCTGGTCAGAAGATATACATTCTGGAGTCAACAGCATATTCATGCATACTGTGAGTGCATGTGTGCTCAGTTGCTTCAGCTGTGTCTGACTCTTTGAGACCCTATGGATTGTAGCCCTCCAGGCTCCTCTGTCCATGGGATTCTTCAGGCAAGAATACTGGAGTAGGTTGCCATTTCCTGCTTCAGTGATCGTCCCAAACTGGGGATCAAACTTGAGTCTCTTACATCTTCTGCATTGGCAGGCAAGTTCTTTACCACTTGGGAAGCCATACAATGTAGTATAGAGAGAGAAAAGAGAAGAGGTCAAGATCAAAGCTCTGCAGCCCTATAAAATGCAGCCCTATGTCAAATGAAAGAGATGGGTGAGATGAGAAGGAACCAGTAAAAGAATCTGAGGAGGAGAAAAACCAAGCGAGAGCAGTATTCCAGAAGCCCAATGATGACAGTGTTTCCAGAAGGAGCAAGTGGTCGCCTGGGGCAAATGCTGCTTTAAGGTCATGCAAGATGTGGCTCAGAATTGGCTCTAATAAGGTGCACATCCTTAGGGCTTTGGTAAGAGCTGTGTGGTTGGAGCAGAGAGGGTAAAGGCCTGATTGAGGAGGTGCGCTCTAGCAGAGAACTGGAGGAGACAAAGGGGAGATGCAAAAAGAAACTTCTGTTTAGGAGCTTTGCAAGTTAGGGAAGCAAGGAAATGGGAGAGGTACTTGGCAGAAAGGGTGAGTATGAGAGAAGATTTACTTATTATTGTGTGTTTTCCTGCGATGGAACTATTACAGCACATTTCAGTATTGATGAGAGTGTTACAATAGAGCGGGAGAAGCTGTAGATGTGGAAAAACATGAGAGCAAATCTTGGAGTGATATTCAGAGGGGATGAGATCTCTATCACAAGTGAAGGGATTGGCTTTAGATAAGAATGTAGGTGATTTACCGATAGAAAAGGAGGGCATGCAGAATTTAAGGGCACAGTGCAAGTGGGTGGGTAGACAGATTTAGTGGCGAGAACAAGTAGGGATTTTCTTTTGGTTGTTTCTATTTTTTTCTGTGATGTAGAAAGAAATTGTCTGGCATCAAACGCCTCTAAGTGTAGCCCACAGAATAGTAACACCAGTGTCATATAGAAGCTTATTAAAATGTAGACTATTAGGCTTTACCTTAGATCTCCTGAGGTAGAAACTTTATTTTTAAAATTTCTTTCTTTCTTTCTATTTTTGGCTGAGCTGGGTCTTCATTGCCTCACAGAAACTTTCTCTGGTTGTGGTGTGTGAGGGCTACTCTGTTGCTGTGGGCAGGCTTCTCATGGTGGCAGCTTCTCATTGCAGAGCACAGGCTCTAGGTACAGGCTTCAGTAACTGCAGTTCTCAGGCTCTAGGGCACACAAGCTGCGTACTTGTGGTGCATGGGCTTAGTTGCTCCTCGGCACATGGAATCATCACAGACCAGGGATTGAACCCAAGTCCCCTGCATTGGCAGGTGGATTCCTATCCACTGCCCTACCAGGGAAGTCCTCAGTTCAGTTCAGCTGCTCAGTCATGTCCGACTCTTGTGACCCCATGGACTGTAGCACAACAGGCTTCCCAGTCCACCACCGACTCCCAGAGTTTGCTCAAACTCATGTCCATAGAGTCAGTGATGCCATCCAACCATCTCATCCTCTGTCATCCCCTTCTCCTCCCACCTTCAATCTTTCCCAGCATCAGGGTCTTTTCCAATGAGTCAGTTCTTTGCATCAGGTGGCCAAAATATTGGAGTTTCAGCTTCAGTATCAATCCTTCCAATGAATACTCAGGACGGATTTCCTTTGGGATGGACTGGTTGGATCTCCTTGCAGTCCAAGGGACTCTCAAGAGTCTTCTCCAACACTACAGTTTAAAAGCATCAAATCTTTGGTGCTCAGCTTTCACATCCATACATGACTACAGGAAAAACATAGCTTTGACTAGATGGACCTTTGTTGGCAAGGTAATGTCTCTGCTTTTAAATATGCTGTCTAGGTTGGTCATAGCTTTTCTTCCAAGGAGCCAGTGTCTTTTGATTTCATAGCTGCAGTCACCATTTGCAGTAGTTTTGGAGCCCAAGAAAATAAAGTCTATTACTGTTTCCATTGTTTCCCATCTATTTGCCATGAAGTGATGGGTCCAGATGCCATGATCTTCATTTTCTGAATGTTGAGTTTTAAGCCAGCTTTTTCACTCCTCTCTTTCATGTTCATTGAGAGCCTCTTCAGTTCCTCTTCACTTTCTGCCATAAGGGTGGTGTCATCTGCATATCTGAGGTTATTGATATTTCTCCCGGCAATCTTGATTTCAGCTTGTGCTGTAAAGGAGTACATCAAGGCTGTATATTATCACCCTGCTTATTTATCTTATATTCAGAGTACATCATGAGAAATGCCGAGTTGGATGAAGCAAAGCTGGAATCAAGGCAAGTCCTAGAATCTTTATTTTAATAGGAACTCTCAGGTGATTCTTACCCACATTAAAGTTTGAGAAACATTCATCTAGAATGGTTGTTCCTATTTAGTCACGAAGTCGTGTCTGACTCTTTTGCTACCCCATGGACTGTAGACCTGACAGGCTCCTCTATTCTTGGAATTCTTCAGGCAAGAATACTGGAGTGGGTTGCCATTTCCTTCTCCAGGGTTCCCAACCCAGGAATTGAATCCAAGTCTCCTGTGTCTCTGCATTGGCAAGTTAGTTCTTTTACCACTGAGCCACCATGGAAGCCCATGTGAAACATTTTATTAGGTGAAATAAGCCAGACACAAAACAGTACTTATATGAGATATCTAGAATAGATAGTCAAATTCATAGAGAAAGTGAGTACAATAGAATAGAAATACCAGGAGCTAAGGGATAGAGTGAATAGGAAGTTATTGTTTAATGGCTAGAAGGTTTACATTTGGGATGATGGGAAATTTTTAGCAGAGGATTGCGGCAATGGTTGCACAAAAATGTGAATATATTTTGCTACTAAATGGTATACTTTTGAAAGGTTAAAATGTTAAAGCGTTTGTTATGTATATTTTAGTACAATTTTTAAAAAGTATATCAACCTAGTATAATTTTTATCATTCCATGGAGCTGGAATTCAGCCAATATACAGCTAAGGCAGTCTGTGGCAAAGGGAGCAAGACCATTTCTCCCCTTCCTAATCTGGTTCACTCCTCATGAGTATATTGGCACGTATTCAATCATTCCTGTCACTCACTGGAACAAGAGACTGTTAATGTCCACCAAAACCCATTTCCTTTCCCTTCTGGGCATACAATTAGACCTGATTAAAAGATATATATATTTGTTTATTTTTGGCTTTGGTGGGTCCTTGTTGCTGCATGGGCTTTTCTCTGATTGCAGAGACTGGGGCTGCCCTCTACTTGTGGTGTGCGGACTTCTAATAGCAGTGGGCTCTCTTCCGTGGAGCACGGCTCTCAGGCACACAGGCTTCAGTAGCTGCGGCACGTGGGCTCATTAGTTGCAGTTCCTGGACTCTAGAGCACAGCCTCAATAGTTGTGGCACATGGGCTTAGTCACTCATCGCCATATGGGATCTTCCTGGATCAGGGATCAAACTGGTGTCTCCTGCATTGGCAGGCAGATTCATCTACCACTGAGCCACCAGGGAAGCCCTAAACCAGATTTCTAAGTTAGGAGAGACCACATCATTAAGATATGTGCCATTTTGGGGTCCATCTACCCCTATAGGTGACCTTCTTTTTCTCTGTTTACTGTGAGAATGGAGATAAGCCCAAGGTCCCAAAGGAGGGGTAGAGCTCAGCCAAACATTGCACTGGATACTCATTGGTGAAGAAACAGATTTATGCCATCAAGCCATGGAGAATATTCGTTTTTTCTGTTATGGAAGCCTTTGTTACATTAATTTAAATATACACTTTTTGGGAAAGTTGCTTCTAATGAGATCTGTGGACAGGAAAGAGCTAGATATGCTGGCACTTTTATTATAGAAGTAGCACTATGATAAGAAAATCTTTTGTTCCCTCTCACAGAAGCAAATGCAATCTTTTTCTTGAAACACATTTCTAAAAAAATTTACATCACAACATATCCAGTAATAGATGTTAGCAGCTATTACATAGAAAGCTATTAAAGTAAAATGTGAGATATTGGCCCAGTTCTTGCATGGACACGAAAATAGTGTTATGGTTTGTCATAATGTAAAAACATAGCATTCTGTAGAAAACAAAATTAAGAAAATACACAGCACTTCAGAATAATTTGTATAAAGCTTTGTCATAACAAAATATTTCAAATATACAAGGAAAGCACATAATTATTGAACAATATATTTCAGTGTGTGGAGAACCTCAGTTAGATACTGGTATTAAAATTAGATACTTATGAAGCTGGGCTTTTTTCTCTTCCCTATTTTGAATTTATCTTCATACTCAAAGTATCCCTCCATAATCTTCCAATGAGACTCTTTCACAGGGGAGAAGTACCCTATTTTTAAAAAAGATTTTATTAAAGTATAGCTGATTTACAATGTTGTGTTCATTTCTGCTGTAACAGAAATGTGATTCAGCTATATATATATATGTATATTCTTTTTCATATCCTTTTCCATTATGGTTTATCACAAGATAGTGAATATCATTACTTGTGCTGTACAGCAGAACCTTGTATATACTATATATCTTGTATATACTGGTTTGCATCTACTAATCCCAAACTCCCAATCCTCCCCTCTTTTTCCCACTGCCTTCCTACAAGTCTATTCTCTATGTCTGTGAGTCTGTTTCTGTTTCATAGATATGTTCATTTGTCATATTTCAGATTCCACATATAAATGATACCATGATATTTGTCTTTCTCTTTCTCACTTACTTAGCTTAGCATGTAATCTCCAGGTCCATCTATGTAGCTTCAAATGGCATGATTTCACTCTTTTTTATGTCTGAGTAGTATTCCTTTGTATATATGCACAACAATTTCATCCATTCATCTATTGATGGACATTCAGGTTGTTTCCATGTCTTGGCTATTTAAATAGTGTTGCTATGAAAAGAGGTGCAAGGATCTGGGAAAATTATCCTTGATTCCTTAGTATCTTTGTTTAAGATACAGTTAACTTCTATGGCTAAGCCATGACACATTGACTATCATCATACTCAACCCAAGTGTAAGGGTGTACACCACAAGATATAGAGAGGATATGCTGGGAAACAAGATTCAGTGTGTTTCCATAGTCTTTTCATAAGAGGCCATGTTTTAGGTCAACACTCTGGAGTAGCATCCTTCTGCATTAGGATGCTTGTGAGCGGTGGTAGAATGAGCCAAACACTTTCTAGGTCCAATTTAAGTTGTTTGTGAAGATTAGAATTCATTATTTTCCTGAAACTTATTGGAGTTGGCCAGGAGTTAGAGGGAAAAGGAAGGGGTTGGAAAAGGAATTGGAAAAGCGTCTCCCTCTTCTTTCTTTTCCATGTTCCCCATATGCTTCATTTCCATTGGAAAGAAAGAGAAAGTAGGGTAAATTAGACCAAAGAAACAGAATGGAAGATAAAGCGTGGCTTGCAGAAAATTCTCTGGAGTAACCATCATCCTTATGAGGGCAAGAGAAGAGGGCCCATCATGATGTTCCACATTTCAAGCACTTGAATTGTAGACTTGAGGTGACAGATCAGACCAAGAACTCTGTTAGTGATTTGGCTCTGAAGGGCAGAAGGATGCTTGTCCACAGTAGACAAGAGCTGAGACTAAGGTGCCTGTCTATGTGTTTGTGAAAATGACACTGAAAACTGAATCAAGGGGCTTCCCTGGTGGTTAAGAATCTGCCTGCCAATTCAGGGGACACAAGTTCAAACTCTGGTCTGGGAAGATCCCACATGGTGCGGAGCAACTAAGCACAATAACCACAAGTCCTGAGCCCACGTGCCCCAACTACTGAAGCTTGCTCACCCTAGAGCTTGGGCTCTGTAACGAGAAAAGCCATGGCAATGAGAAGCCTATGCACCACAACGAACAGTAGTCCCCTGTTTGCCGCAACTATAGAAAATTCCATGTGAAGCAATGAAGACTTAGTACAGCCATGAATAAAATAAATTTTTTAAAAAGAAGTAAATCTTAAAAAAAAAAAGAAACTGATTCAATGCCAGAGGTAAAGGTCATATTTTTAGTTAACAAATGGGAGGCTAAAGTGTTCAGTTCAGTTCAGTTGCTCAGTCATGTCCGACTCTTTGCGACCCTATGAATCGCAGCACACCAGGCCTCCCTGTCCATCACCAACTCCCGGAGTTCACTCAGACTCACAGTGTCTAGCAATTATCTGGAAATAAGTTATCTCATAAAAAAGAAACTGGTGAAACTGATTACAGAAAGTGTGACTACACATTTACAGAAATTGCCTAAGAGATAATTTATGAATAATATGGAGAAGGCTTAAAGAAAAACCACTTTAGTCAGTGAGTAGCTTGTGGTCTCAAGGAAGCATGATTATACCACACAAGAGACTCTATGACCTAAAAGCTTTTGAGACCATATACTGAATTTGGACAAAATTTAATCTAAAATGAATCCGATTGTTAATACGTCCTAAGCACTGTGCTAATCGTCAAAATTACCCTGAGAGTTATCTTATGTTGCCTTTGTTACAGATGAGGGAAGAGAATTTCAGAGATTAAGATGCTCAGGATCACACAGTTAATAAATGACCAAATCCATATTCAAGTCTACATTTTTCTGGAATTCTTTTCACTTAAATTGACACATTTGTTTATTAATTTACTCCACAAATATTAATATTTATCCTGATCAAGCAGGGATAATACAGCACTGCTGTCAAAGAGCCCATATTCTCCTGGTACCCAGAAGAAGCTGTTCCTCTTGCTACAGTGCACTTTGTGATGAAAACTGTGGGGAGAGCAGGGTACATAGTGAATATAACCAGAAATGAGCATAACCAGAGAGGACTTGTCTCAGTTTGGGGGAAGGCGAAAGAGATGAGAGAAATGGAACTGGTGCCTAGCGAAACTTATAAAGGCCAGTAGGTATAGACACAGGAAGTGGGGTTTCAGATGAAACCTGCAAGTGTAAGAAAGCAAGATAAATCCAGGGACCAACCAAGAGCTGGGGGGAAGGGCAAAACCAGAGGCTTGTGGGGGAAGGTCAGGGACAAAAATCTATGTCTCTGAATTGCAGGTAGTTTATTTACCATCTGAGCCACCAGAGAAGCCCCAACGTGAGAGGAATAGGGGCCAGATCTGAGCTCCTCACATGTCAGTCTGAGGAAATAAGACTTTTTCCTGCAAAAAGTGGGTCAGTTTATGACTAGATGAGCATATTGTGATAGCCTGCCAGGTGCTCTTGAAGCAGGCAACACTGGAGATGGGAAGCTTCTTTTTTTTTAATGCCAGAAAAAATATAATGGGAAAGTAAGGTTATAATGGACTTCCGTGGTGGTCTAGCAGTGAAGACTTCCAGCTTCTACTGCAGGAGCCACAGGTTCTCTGGTGGCTCTGTGGTAAAGAGTTTGCCTGCTAATACAGGAACCACCACAGATGTGGGTTTGATCCCTGGGTTGGGAAGGTCCTCTGGAGGAGGAAATAGCAACCCACTTCAACATTCTTGCTGGGATAATCCCATGGACAGAAGAGCCTGGCAGGGCTACAGTCTATGGGTTTCAAAGAGTCAGACGTGACTCATGTATTCAATGTAAGGTTGTAACAGGCATCAGGGATGTGCAGGATGAGTAGATGTGGAAATAATATGATGGGAGGAGTTAAAATTGCTAATTATCTAATTGATGGTAGGTAGGAGTGCAAGGCAATAGTAACTCACAGGTTTTTGGTGTGGGCGATTATCAGGTTTCAATGGTGATGCCCTTTACAGGAATAGGAAGTACAAGGTAGAGTGATTGGAGCAGGTGTGGTTAAGCAAGTGCACCTGTATGTGTAAGACAGAGGAGAGGAGTTCTCTCTGACCACTGATTTGAGCTACCTCAAGTTCAGAAGAGCAGCCTCGCTCAACTCTATAACTAAAGCAGTCATACCTGAAGGAAGGCAGTGAACATATAAAGAAAAGTCCAAGAAGAAAAACCTTGTCCGTGTGTTAAATAACTCTTCAGAGAGGGGGTTAAGCTCTAGCCAGCTAGCAGAGTTGCTCTGATTCCTCATATGTCCTTATGTCCACATGAGCCCCTTGACTTGGATTTCTTCACTCACCAAGCAAGCTTATGATTGAAGCAGGCTCTCCAGATAGCCCTCACCATGAAGAGAGAATACAGGCAGGCTGATAGCAAAAGTCAGATTTCTCATAGTAGATTAGTTAGGACTCTGGCTTCTACATTAGTCACTTGACTTGGTTATTCTGGGTGAATCCCCCCCAAGCCCAATCACAGCAGTGTGTTCTGTCAAATGGGATCTGAACTTTGTTGACAGTCCATTAATAGCGGCCAACTGGTCTTTTTAGTTCCCAAATCCAAGTGATTTTGACAACATCCATTGATGCCAAGTCAGCAGAAGATATATATTTCCTATAAATGTAACTTCTCAGCTCTGAAATACCATTCTTTATCTTTAATAACATTTAATATCTCCTTTATCTGATATTAACATAGCATCTCCATGTACATTATTTTTTCATGTCTGAATTTTCAAGTTCTCCTTGTTCTTATATTTAAGGCAAATCTTTTTGAAGCAGCATAGATTTTGGGTTTTATTTCAATCCAGTTAGAACAATTTTATCTTTTAAATGGGGTAGGTATATATTCTATTGGAAATTAGGATAATTAGGGATAATTTTGGTTTAATCTACCATTTTACTATTGCTTTCTATTTGTCTGGCCTGTTCTGTGCTCCCTTGTCTCTTAATTCTTGCTTTCTAGTGAATTATTTTTTAAATGTTTCCCCTCTCATGCTTTAGCTTATCGGTTATACATCCTTTTATTATCTACTTAAAGATTACCATATAGATCCTAACATGCATTTTTGACTTACTAAAAATAATATAAATAAATATTCCCATTTTTTATGTATCATACAAGGCCTTTAAAACCATTTAACTACATTTACTCTTCACCTCCTAAGGCTCAACAGCTTGTTTTTCATTGTTGACATGTATTTTAATTCTTTCTCTCTATATCTAAATATATATATTAAGCAATAAAAAATAAATATTTATATAGTCCAAATTTGTTTGGATGATCCCACATACTCACTCTGTTAATTTTCATTCTTTCTTATGTCTCTGAGCGTCTTTCTGGTTTCATTTGCCTTCTGCATGAAGACACTTTAACATTTCCTTTGATGAATGACAAAATCCTCATTTTTGTTCCCAGAAAATTACTTTCTTTCATTGTCATTCCTTGACGATATTTTTTCCTGGGTGAAGAATTCTAGGTTGACAGTTCTTTCAGCACTTTCAATTTATTATTTATTCCTCTCTTCTCTGGATTCTATTGTTTCTGTTGAGAACTCAGCCATAATTATTATTATTATTATTTCTTTAAAGGTAATAAATTTTTTTTAAAAAGTCTATCTAATTTCATTGTCCTTGGTAGTTAGGTGTTTTATTGTAATATGCTTTGGAGTGGTTTTCTTTGTATTTATCTTTCTTGGGATTTATAAAAGTCTTGAATCTATGGATTTATACCTTCCATTGTTTTTAAAACGCAGATGGTTAAGCTAGGGGCTTCCCTCCTGGCTCAAACAGTAGAGAATCCACCTGCAAAGCAGGAGATCCAGGTTCAATCCTTGGGTAAGGAAGATCCCCTGGAGAAGGGAATGGCAACCCACTCCAGTATTCTTGCCTAAAGAATCCCATGGACAGAGGAGCCTGGTGAGCCCCAGTCCATGAGGTTGCAAAGAGTCAGACAACACTGAGCAACTAAGATGTTCATGTTTCACTTTCAAGCTAGGAGCAACACAATCCAAATCATTTGAATTCAAGAGAAAAATAATTTGAAGTTCTCTGATAGGGCTTCCCTCTGATTCATCCTTATTCCTGTGTATTATCCTTTGGAGACCCAACTCCAAATCTGAGACTAATACAGGTCCATCTCCCTTAGTGGATCTTATTTCCAATACTGTATTTCTAATCCTTTGAATCTGTTGAAAGTTTTGTTCAGCATCTGTGCTTGGAGAATCAGCAGATGCCTCTAAAGAAAACTGGCTGCAAATTGATTCACTTCTAGGCTTTTCTCTCTCAGTATACTTGACCATGCAAATTTCTTCCCTGCTTTGGTATATCTCTTATGCATACAAACAAATTTGATATTAAATATGTTTCCAGTTTTTCTAATTGTTTTCTGCAAATGGATTAATCAGTATTACCTACTCCATCATTGTAGGAAGGGAAACATCCTCAAAGCTTTAAATACAACATTTTACTATTTTTTTCTTTTTTTCTCACTAAACCCTGAGAAGAGAAACTTTAAGATGCCCCTCTCAGCACAGAAATAGGACTGTAGCACAGGATTATTAAATATTTGTTGAATAAATTAATAATCACAGTTTCTGCTCAGGATTGGTGGCAATTTTTTTTTTAAAACCCTTTACCAGAAATTGAGAAAAGAGTGTCACTCACAGTATACCAAGATCAGGGCAGTGGGATCTGTATGCCCTAGTTGTAGGCAGTTGGTTAGAGCTTAGACCAATACATTTTTTTCCTCATGGAGTATCTTGTCCTGACATTGTTTAGAATTGCTGAAGCATAGTGACAATAAAAAATAGATGATTTTTGTTAGCTATTTTATTATTTTAAAATTTCTACATAAAAGATGCCCCTTTGTCTGTACCTAGGAAGAGTTGACTTGGATGAATTTCAAGATACCCTCTAAACCCAAGATTCCATATGGGTCTGTTGAGCAGACACCAGGTGTATCTGCTTATGGATTTGTGCCTGGAAGGAACAGAAGTAAGTACAGAAGGCAGCTGAACTTCCTCCACAAAGACTTTTTCTGTTACTGGGCCTGATCACTACAATGGTTTCTTTGTCTTTATTTAAAAAAAAAAAAAAGCATTTATTTATTCAAAACCAGTGCAAACTATCGTAAGCAAACTCCTTAAAAATATAGAAGCAGGGATATTGTCACAACGATGCCTTCTTGGACAAATATACAAAATGGTGGGACTGTAGCCACTAGTTAGCTTTGTTCACATCTTTCAGTACATAAAGTACAGCTGGGAATTGATGAGAGAACTTTGTTTCTGAGATCAAGTTAAGGAGAAACATAAATGGCTCATCTCACAGAATAAAAACCATATAGTTACTACACCTGAAAAAATCGAGCATTTGGTTATATGACAGGTTTGAGAATTTTAATGATGCCCCCAAATTTAGCCCTTTATAACACCAATTTATTTAGAATCTCTAGGTTAATAATACAGATATGTCCAGGCACAACTTTATCCTATTTACATAAAGAAACATTAAAAATTCAAGTCTCTTTTGTAACAGAATTAGAAGTTTAGTAGTTGAATATAACAAAAGAAAACTCATAATGGCCTATTAAACCTCACATTTCTTTGCATAAAATTGCCAAAAGAAGCATCAGTGATCAGTGACTTTCTTAAAACTCTGTAAGTACAAGACTGCTAATTGCTCAAAAATAAGAAAGTTTGGTTTTTATAACTTCAGGAAACTTCTAAAGTATGCCTATCTAGTCGCCGTAGAAAGCAATATCTTTATAATTCAGCCAATGATGGGGATTCTCTCAAATAGGAAAGGTGGCCTGTGAACTGGGGTTGTCTTCAAGGCTGTTATAAAGCTTCCACTAATTAAAATCAATAACATAAAAATAATAAGCAGTTGTTTGGTTACTGACGTAAAAAGAAAAGTTATAAGATCACAGTGAATGGAAAAATGCTGAGTTTGGATTAATTTATCCTACTTAGGCCAGATGGACACTATAATAATTTTTCCTTCAAAAGTCTTATAATAAAGTGCATTAGTTCATTGAGATTAAGTACAGAAAACCAAAGAATCAAACATTCATCCACAATATATAGGGGTTATTTGTAAGGAACTGAATTTGAATAACCAATAGCAAAGTAATAATATCTTTCATCACAGAAAATAACTGTTCTATTGAGAGTAAAGGTAACTTTTTACATTCCTTAAATGTTAAAAATAACAAAATGATTTTTGGACAGAGAAACTCAGGTAAGTGGTACATATATGAAAAAAAAAAAAAAAAAAAAAGGCAGGTTCTGGGATAGAATACCTGAGACAGATGGCTCTGGGTCTGATCTTATCAAGAAATTTCTATAGTCTTTTCATAGTTTTTCAGCCTGGCATTTATCTCAACAAAAGTTTCTAAAAACAAATAAAATTCAGAATAAATGAAAGTCTCTTGAGCTTCTGTCGGTCACAGTTTAGCGAGGCACTTTTACCAAACCAGTAACTGCAGTAAAAAACAAAAAACAAAAAACCATAGTTTTAAAGAGGTAAGATCAAACAAAAACATGATCAGACCCATCTCACCAAGAACCCAATCAGAAATGAGACAAACGGTCCAAATGGAAAAAGTAGTGCCCAGAACTACACAGATACAAAGCTTTCCCACAGCTTTTCATTTCTTTTACTGAGTCTGCTTTGCCTTTTTTAAGATGTTAGATTTGTTCTATTCCACAAGACTTTGGAAGGCCATGAAGCATCTCTTTACAAAGTCCTTTAGAGACAGCAGGGACATTTTCAGTGTGCCTTCCTTCTATCATATTCAGGTACTCAAAGTGTGGCATTTACAGAGCATGGATAGAACCTAGAATGTTCCGCTTCCTCTCCAGTGGTTTGATAAAATGTGATTCAATTATTGGATATACTAGTGGCCAGTGGCAGTGCAGTGGAGGTCCAGGGTATTGATATTTGACAGTGTGTGTCAACGATTTGATTTGGAGGTGATCAAATTTGTGTTGTTTGGGAGGAGAGCAGGCTGCATAGACTCTATTCACACTCATGTGCAAGTTTTCAACCAGAAGGTCCATTACAAGTTCTACTGGATCCACAGTAAATTGAAGCATTCTCATACAGTGAGTCACTGTTTAAAATCAATGCTTGAGAATCAATAAGGCACTAGGTCAATGCTAGCAGCACACAAACCTAAAATATAGTCTCAAATTGTGTTTGTTTTCCTTTATCACCCCTTGGGAAATAATCCTGGAATCGTTCTGGAGAAAAAAAATGGAGGTTAGTAGTTGCCCTACTCCTCATAATTTCTGGTATGGATATTCATTAGATAGTCTTGAATTAAGGTGTTTTTGTTTTGCCTTCTTTTCCTCTTGGGAAATAATTCTTGGGTTTTTTGTTGGTAGGGGGAAATGGAAGTTGTTTTAGCACAGACACAAAGTCTAAAAGAGAAGAAGAATACTTACAGAGGGGTACACAAAGCATTCAAATGAACAAGAAAGTTTTGCAGAGTTAAATTTTCTTTTGGGAGACATGAACCCATTTATGACAATCTCTGGACAGGGGCTGTTTTCCTGGCTGCCACTGAGGGTCAGTTTTGCCTCCCAGAATCTGTGGTCTAGCTGCTGCTGCCTGGACCACCTTGAGGAGGTCTGCTTGGCAAGGTAGGGTTATGCTGCTGGTGGTGCATGGCAAAAAATCCTGGGACACATTTCCTATAGCTACCTTTTTGATGGGGCTCAGAGGGAAAGGACAAAAATGACTTTTCCTATCATAAGCAGAAGATAGTGACAGTGAGGGAGCGCCATTACACCAAACCTATGCTTGTCCCCTTATGGCAGAAAGCAAAGAAGAACTAAAGAGCCTCTTGATGAAAGTGAAAGAGGAGAGTGAAAAAGTTGGCTTAAAACTCAACATTCAGAAAACTAAGATCATGGCATCTGGTCCCATCATTTCATGGCAAATAGACAGGGAAACAATGGAAACAGTGATAGACTATTTTTGGGGGCTCCAAAATCACTGCAGATGATGACTGCATCCATGAAATTCAAAGACGCTTGCTCCTTGGAAGAAAAGTTATGACCAACCTAGACAGCATATTAAAAAGCAGAGAGATTACTTTGCCAACAAAGGTCCATCTAGTCAAAGCTATGGTTTTTCCAGTAGTCATGTATGGATGTGAGAGTTGGACTGTAAAGAAAGTCGAGCACCGAAGAATTGATGCTTTTGAACTGTGGTGTTGGAGAAGACTCTTGAGAGTCTCTCGGACTGCAAGGAGATCCAACCAGTCCATTCTGAAGGAGATCAGTCCTGGGTGTTCTTTGGAAGGAATGATGCTAAAGCTGAAACTCCAATCATTTGGCCACCTGATGCAAAGAACTGATTCATTTGAAAAGACCCTGATGTTGGGAAAGATTGAAAGTGGGAGGAGATGGGGATGACAGAGGATGAGATGGTTGGATGGCATTACCAACGCAATGGACATGAGTTTGAGTAGGCTCTGGGAGTTGGTGATGGACCGGGAAGCCTGCAGTCCATGCCATGACTGAGCGGCTGAACTGATGCTTATCCCATGACATGACAAAATACTCCAGGAAACAACTTGAGAATGAACGAGTAAGCAACCAGGTTTTCAGCCTTCCGATGTCCTTTCCAAATTCAGCCCAGGTTGATTTTCCCCACCCAGGAGTGCAATTATTATGTTTCTTTGTCTCTATGTCAACTCTGCTTACTTTCTTTTGTGTTCTCTTTTTAATCATCATTAAAACTACGTTTAGTTTACTGAGATGACTGACTGGATACTTCCATATTTAAACAAGGATAGGCATATTCTTGATTATATGGATATGAACGCAAGGTAAATATTTAGAGTTTTAAGGACTGGCCACTATTGGTGCAGAATTTCATTGAGTTCCCTAGTCGAGACTTCCCTAGTGATACAGTGGATAAGAATCCTCCTGCCAATGCAGGGGACACAGGTTCAATCCCTGGTCCAGGAAGATTCCACATGCCAGGCAAAGCCTAAAGCCTGTGTGCTACCGCTCCTGAGCCCACACTCTCGAGCTCACAAGTTGCAGCTACTGAAGTCTGTGTGCCTAGAGGCTGTGCCCACAGCAAGAGAAGGCCCGCAATGGGAAGCTGGTGCACCCCAACGAAGAGCAGCCCTGGCTTGCCGCCATCTAGAGAAAAGCCGCATGCGGCAACAAAGACTCAGTGCAACCAAAAATAAATAAAAAGAATAAGAAAAAGAATCCCATAGTCGTTCATTAAAACAGGTTATTCTTAAAAATACATGTCTTTCCCAGGTCTCTTCACAGCCTGGTTAAATATCAAGTAGAGCAATACTTGGAAATAAGAAAGGAAGGTATGTGATCACTAGTGACCAACAATGGCCATTTTCCACCAAGTAAACCCACTGAACAAGATTTGTGAGTTCCTACATCACTTTTTCTGACCTATTAGAATCAAGCCTCTAGAAATAAAAAAAAAGAGATTGCTTTTTCTTGCTCTAAAAGCACGAGCAGAGGCTAGTCCTAAAGAAGAATTCCAAGCACACGGTCTAGTTTAATGTTGATGTTATTTATGCCAAAGTGATCTGACAAAACATTCCACCAGAATGATGACAATCCAGACCTCCGGCAGGGCTTTTGCGTTGCTGTGTTCACTTGTATTTGTAACTAGAAGCTGTGGATTTGTTTTCTCTTGTGGGTTTTCTGGGAGAACCTGTTATTGATTACATCAGGATACCACAAACATTATACTTTATAATGCTTAGCATTTATATAGGTTCTTTTGATTTCAAAACAAGTTAAAAACATTTTCTTCTGTGACAACATCTTTGCGAGGTAGGTGATTATTAATGTCCCTACATTATCAATAGAAACCCAAGACCAAGAAGTGCAGGACTCTGTTCCCAGGCCAGGGAGGGTCAGGAGCGACATTAAGGCTAGACGTCCTGAAGGGCACCTGTTCTGGGCTCTGATTAAGCCATGCCTATCTCTAGTGCAACAGTCTCCATTAATATAGGGTTATATATCATACAGTTATGGGCTTCCCAGGTGGCGCAGTGGTGAAGAATCAGCCTGCCAATGCAGGAGATGCAAGAGACATGGGTTCGATCCCTGAATCAGGAAAATCCCCTGCAGTAGGAAATGGCAACCCACTCCAGTATTCTTGCCTGGAAAATTCCATGGACAGAGGAGCCTGGTGGGCTACAGTCCATGGGCTTGAACAGAGTTGGACACGACTGAGCGCACACATTGTATAGATATAAAACAACAACACAAGGACACACTAGAACAATAATCCAATATTTTTGTTTCTTAGTAAAATATGTTAAGCACAGTATTTAAATTGCATTTCTCTGAAAAGCATTTGGTATATTAAATAGCAGAAGATATATTAAATAGCTCTATAAATGTTTGCTGGCATACTCTTAACAGCAAAGGATTATAAAGAAATTAAAATCTACTTTTAAACACCATAAACTAAACAAAAATGTGAAAAACTACTTTATTCTTATAATGCAGACTGAATAGCTTGCTGGACATTAGCAGGTGGCTACATAATTTTTCTGAGCTTGAGAGAAAGGATACACATTGTTGGCTGTGGTTTTAAAATATCAATTTGGTAGGGAAAAGTGCAGTTGAAAGGTGAAAATTAAAGACTGCTTTTTACATTTTGCATTCATTCTGAACAATTCATACATTTTCAAAAGATACAATCATACTTGGAACTAATGTTTAGGTGAATATAGGGGTGCTATATAACTTTTTGTGAGAAGAGAAAATGATAGAAAATAAAAGCCATGGTATTGGAAAAAATGCAGAAGGAGGCAAAAAGGGTATTTTTCAAGTGTGTTGAAGATGAGCATGAGATGTAAGCTGTTCATGGTTACATGACTATAGAGGTCTTGGAAATGGTTTCCAAGGACAAATACTTGGCTTGATCAGTCCCTTCTCCCGGACAAAATCCTCACGCTCCTCTGCGTCAGCAGTTCTCAGAATGGTGTTAAAGAGCTTACCTCATGCTAAGCTTCCTAAGAACGGACCAGGTGGTCAGCAGAAAAAGTTCTAAAACTAGAAAGGAAGAGGCATCAAAGTCTTAAAATTTGTATGCAAACGTAAAAACTAACCTCCAAGCCAAAATGACATTCTCTGTCAGAAGTAACAAATACAAAAGTCTTAAGTTTAGTGTACACGCGGCTAAGATATTGTTAGTTATTACATGTCGTTCAGAGAATATTTTTGTGTGTGCTTTTCCCCTAAAAAAGACATATTAAATTGTTTTTCTCTCCTCAAGTCTTTGTTTTTGTATACATATATATATATATATAAATGTGAAATACAAGATGTCCCGTAAGTTTGTTCATTCAGACTACACACTCTAGGGGTCCTTCCCACTTGCGTTGTACATGGCAGTTTTGTTTGAGGGGAGTCTGAGTCTGAAGAGGCTTGAGCAGTTGGGTTGCTTGGTGGGCTGCAAGGTTCTGGCATAGGGCGAGTACCAGTCCCTCTCAAACACATCCTTGAGTTGCTTAATGATGCTTGTGTTGTTCCTCACGTCTGCTTGGTTGATAACGAGGCCTGTGCCAGCATTCTGGGTGAAGTCATTCCCCACCCAGTCAAAATTTCCTGCAAAAGACAAAGGAAATGAAGGTGAAGAGTTAATATTCCACTGGGGAATATTCTCCATTTAAAGAAATAGAAAGCAGATTCTATTAAAAAAACAAAACACAAACAAACAAAAAACACCCGGGAACAGTGACAGGGAGACTGAATTGTGTTGACAGCTCATAAAAAAATCCAAGAAGGCTTACATATGGCACATTAATATTTGCATATTATTTTGGCATTTTCTTCAGCTTTGCTCAACTTGAAACTGGAAACAGGAAATTTGATGTTCTTTTTTTGGGTAATGTTATTTCTTATTGATGTTCACAAGGTACACTAAATACAACAACATTTAAAATATATAGGAATACACTTAAACATCCTGTGAACATTTCCTCCCTTCTCAAAGAGACACATCTAATCCATATGTACAAATGAGAGGCACTAATTACAATGCTCAGAAGCTTTCACATCAAAGAAAAAGTTGAGGCCAGAGAAGGAGAACCAGTTTTTAACCAAACACACAAAACACTCCTTGCCTGGGCTGTGAGTCAATTCCCAGTCCCAGAATCAGGCTTCTTAGCCCAGGAATCAGGGAAGTTGTTGCAACAGCAGGTGCCCCAGAGTGACTGCTGGTATAGCTGGTGTATTAATTTACTAGGTCTGCTGTAACAAAGTAGAACAGACTGGAGGCTAAATGTCCACAGTTCTGGAGGCTGAAAGTTCAAGGTCAACGTATTGGCAGGTTGGTTCCTTTTGAAGGCTGTGAAAGCAGGGTCTGTTCCAGGCCTCTCTCCTTGGCTTGTAGATGGCCATCTCCTCCCTGTGTCTCCTTACATTGTCTCCTTTCTGCATATATCTCTGTGTCCAAATTTTCCTCTTGCATAAGGACACCAGTCAAACTGGATGAGAAACCACCCTAATGAACCTCACCTTAACTTGATATTCTCTGTAAGGACCCTGTCTCCAAATAAAGTCATATTCTGAGGGATTAGGAAGTCAACAGACTAATCTTGAAAGAAGCTGAAAGTAACTGAAAGTGAAAGTAACTCAGTCGTGTCTGACTCTTTGTGACCCCATGGACTGCAGCACACCAGGCTTCCCTGTCCTTCACTATCTCCCAGACTTTGCTCAAATTCATGTCCGTTGAGTCGATGATGCTGTCTAACCATCTCATACCCTGCTGCCCTTCTTCTCTGGTTGCCTTCAATCTTTCCCAGCATCAGGGTCTTTTCCAGTGAGTCAGCTCTTCACATCAGGTGGCTAAAGTATTAGAACTTCAGCTTTACCATCAGTCCTTCCAATGAATATTCAGGGTTGGTTTTCTTTAGCATCAACTAATTTGATCTCCTTGTAGTCCAAGGGACTCTGAAGAGTCTTCTCCAGTACCACAGTTTGAAGGCTCAAAGAGGTGAATAAATTTGCCCAACTTCACATAGTTAAATGGTTTATCCAGGTCTCCTAGACTCCATAAGCTATCTTCAATACCATAAACAAAGCATCATTCTCACCAATAAAAATTTAGCCATGTCAAGACTGACAAAGTTATTTCACAAATTACCACTGTCCTCTTTGGTTCAGAGCTAGTTCCACAAGTGAACTGAAGGCTTTTAAATACATAGGTTGACTTTCCTTTTCCTCAGTGGCTTCTCAGGCATCTCGCAGGAGCATTGGTTGAAAGATGTTGAGATTATGGTCCCTGGGTGTCCTTGACCTAAGGCCCTGCAGCCATCTGTGGGAGAAGCTTCTGGGAGAAGGGACACCCATAGAGAGAGTCAATGTCTGTTCCTCTATAGTTCTCGTTCTTTGGCCCCTCCCCTACTCCCTGGAGCTCATTCACATATCAACTCCCTTTTCTGTATGGCACTGCCTGGAATACTGGAAGGTGATTCCTTCCTCCTCCATTTGACTCCTTAAGTTTATTCCTCTAAGTCAAATATTATCAGCATGGAGAAGGAACTCCCCCCTCTCTCTCTTAATATCTCAGCCTACTCCACACAAACACTACAATGATGCTTTCAATAGCTTCATGATAGACATAACTATGGGGGCTTCCTTAGTGGTCTAGTGGTTAAGAATCTGCCTTGCAATGCAAGGGACATTGGTTCGATCCCTGGTCTGGGAAGAACCCACATACCATGGGGCAACTAAGCCTGTGGGCTACAGCTACTGAGTCCCCCTGCAGTAATTGCCAATGCCCACATGCCCAAGAGCCCATGCTCCACAACAAGAGAAGCCACGGTAATGAGAAGCCCACACACCACAGCTAGAGGTTAGCCCCCACTCTCCACAACTAGAAAAAGCCCATGTGTAGCAATGAAGACCCAGCGCAGCCAAAAATAAATAAATAAATGAATATTTTTTTAAAAAGACATACAAGTGAAAGTGAAGTCGCTCATTTGTGTCTGACTTTTGGCGACCCCATGGATTGTAGCCCACGGAATTTTCCAGGCATGGGTAGTGGAGTGAGTTGCCATTTCCTTCTCCAAAAAGACACAACGTTGACTCAATTTTATTGCTATAAATTAGCAAGCTCCTTGCCGAATGGTTTATGACTGTGTTAGGGTCTGCACAGGGACTCCCTTCGCTGTTGGTGTGTTTTGGACCATGTGCTCTCAGACCATGCTCAGGGGCTTAAGTTTTGTGCAAATGCTCAGGCTAGGTAAACATAGGCCTCAGCCTCTAAGGAGAGGATCAGTAGCTACTCTAGGCTTAGAGTTATTCTGGAACCTGTTGGGAGATGGCACCTTCTAGTCATTCTATAAATGAGACTCTAGCATTCTTGCACACTTTTCAAAGACTTCTTGAGAAGACACTAAAATCTCATCTTATGACTTAAGTGCCAGGCATTAGACCAAGGGCAGTAATTTGTTATCTCATAACATTATCTCATTTGATATTCACTGCAGTCCTGTGAGGTGACAATATTAACTTCACTGTATTGATGAGTAAATTAAGGCACAGAAAAGTTTAGTAATCTGTCCAAGGTGGAAGTGAAAAAATTCCACAGTTGATGTTCAAAAGCCAGGTCTGACTCCACAGCCCACACTTAACTTCTGTTTCACGTCACCTCTGATTTGAAAGGCGTACTTGCTTTGTGCTAACTGTGTTCTTCGCCCTAGACTTCGTCAGCTCCCAGGGTTGGTGCATCAGGCCATGCTGAGATCTCTGCTCCATTCATTTGCATATCTCACTGTTTGAAAGAAACATGCATATGCTTTGGGGGCAACGTGGAGCGGGGCAAGATGATGGGAGAGAAGTGACAAGACTTTGAAATCTTATTCTGCAAAATTCAGCTTTTTTCCTTTAATATAAAGGATGGAACCAAGATTCTGCATCTTTATTGATTCTCAAGAGTTTTAATTAGTCTGTTCTCAGGAATCACAGCCCTAAAGGTCTACGGGGCATTTCTACACTAGGTGATTGTTTTCCTACCTTTCATCTCCTGATGGCTGGGTTAAACCTCAGAATCACATACATGCTTCAGTAATTTTTCAGTTTGGAAGCTGTTTTACCCAGCTGTTTTTGAGACTGCCATTTCAGCTTCTAGAATGCATACTGAGGCCCCAAATGTCAAGAGAGTTGGGGAATTACCCTCAGGAATACCCTGTGAGGGTGCAAATGAACTCACAGGATATAATATGTAAATAATCAAAATCTTTCAAACAACTTTGCCAAGCTTGACTCAAATATACTCTGGAGAATTTAAAGTAGAGATATGATACTGTCTGGGGAGTCTTCTGTAAGCCTTCAGAGCATTTAATGGAACTATAATTCCATGCAAGGTCTTGTGTGGATTTTTCTTTATTCAGCATTCTCAGCAGGTATTTGAGTGACTTTTAAGAGATTTTCAGAATATGCTGATAATTATTTAAATTATCAGTGAATTTTCCCTCTTTATGCTCTTTAAGCATTTTTATATTAGAACTATGCTTCATTCTAGGGAATTAAAATTTTGCTAAGATGCTATGTGGTGTATTGGAGAAGACTCTTGAGAGTCCCTTGGACTGCAAGGAGATCCAACCATTCCATCCTAAAGGATATCAGTCCTGGGTGTTCATTGGTAGGACAGATGTTGAAGCTGAAACTCGAATACTTTGGCCTCCTGATGCAAAGAACTGACTCATTTGAAAAGACCCTGATGCTGGGAAAGATTGAGGGCAGGAGCAGAAGGGGACGACAGAGGATGAGATGGTTGGATGGCATCACTGACTCGACGGACATGGGTTTGGGTGGACTCCGGGAGTTGGTGATGGACAGGGAGGCCTGGTGTGCTGCAGTTCATGGGGTCACAAAGAATCGGACATGACTGAGCAACTGAACTGAACTGAACTGAAGATGCTATGTGTAAAATGTACTCATTTAAAAATGCATTATAATAAAGAACCACAAAATACACCCCCATAAATAGAGTCAACCAATCATGATGAAGGAGCAAAGGCAATACAATAGAGCAAAAACAGTGTTTTCAACAAATGATGTTAGAGGAACTGGACAGCCACATGTAAAAAAAAGTCTAGACCCAGATCTTATACCCTTCACAAAATGTAACTCAAAATGTGATCATACCTAAATGTAAAATCTGTGTGTGTGTGTGTGAAGTCGCTCAGTCGTGTCCAACTCTGCAACCCTGTGGACTGTAGCCTACCAATTATAAAACTCCTAGAAGGGAATGTATGTTTGTCGCTCAGTCATGTCCAACTCTTTGCGACCCTATGGACTATAGCCCATCAGGCTCCTCTGTCCATGGGATTCTCCAGGCAAGAATACTGGAGTGGGTTGCCATTCCCTTCTCCAGAGAAGGTAACATAAAATGGAATATTATTCAGCAGTAAAAAGAAATGAGTTATCAAGCCATGAAATGACATGGAAGCACCTTAAATGCATATCACTACGTGAAAGAAGCCAATCGTAAAAGGCTACACACTATATGATTGCAACTATATATTTTGAAAAAGACAACACTATGCAGATAGTTAAAAAAAAAAAAAAATCAGGGGTTGCCAGGATGGTGTAGAAATGAATAGGTGGAGCACATAGGATTTTAGGGCAGCGAAACTACTCTATATAATACTATAATGGCAGATGCATGTCTTTATAACTTATTGAAAGCCACAGAATGTACAGCACAAAGAAAGAACCCTAATGTAAATGATGAACGTGTGTCAGTGTAAGTTCATCAGCTGTGACAAATGCAGCACTCTGGTGAGGGATGTTGGCCATGGGGGACACTGTGCACATGTAGGGATGGGGGTATATAGGAAATCTCTGTGCCTTCTGCACAGTTCTGCTGTGAACCTAAACTTTAAACAAAAACCAAAGTCTATTTTAAAAATGCCTTATAGGGAAACAAGAGAGAGAGTCAGGAATCAGTCTTTGCTAAGAATCTGGTAGACAGAGCAGTGACAGTGTTGGGAGCTTTTCATATATTATCTCATTCAATCCTCATACCAGCACCAAAGGGTGGGTGTTATTATCCCCCTTATTTAAAGATAAGGAAATAGAGGCTTTGCAGAGACTCAGAGAGACTGTGTGATTCTATCATCTTCTGTCTTGTGTCAGGGCTTGAAATCAGAGATTTGTCTGACTCCAACACACTTTCTTAATTCATTATAAAGAGTATTTGGATATAAGCACATGTCACTGCTGAGTGTGCGTACAACAATTTACTTTACGTAAACTCTGCAGGTAAAATATTCAGATTTGAGTTCTAATATCCCACTGTGCCCAAAACTTAATCCATCTCTGTGTTTCCTGTTTCCCGATATTGAACCAGAGGTTCCCACTTTGGACTAAACACATCTGAGTCTGCTTATGTCACTTGTTTAAAAAGAAGCTCATTTCATTCTATTCTCCATGCCTCGATGAACAAGAGAAAATCTAAATTATCACACCTTGTGTCACTGAGAGGGACAACATGAACAAAACAATGTTCTCATATTCTAGAACTGGAATGACATACATTTTAAAAAATTCCAATACTCTATTCTACTAATAAGACACACAACTATTCCAAATGGGAAAAGACAGATCATCTCTATACTGACACAGGAGGTAGTGTCTCCAGGGGCCGACGACAGTGACTTCTGAAGGGCTACAGGGGTGAGGGGTCTGGATGCCCGGCATTTGAAACTTAGCTCTAAAATCTTCCCCCTTACATCTGTATGTTTAATTCATTTCATATTTTATGGCCCAATTTCCTTATTTCTAAACTGTAGGTGATTAAAGCTGCCTTCCCTATTGACATTGTTGCTAACAGAATCAAAGAAAGTAAGGTGCTTTACAAAGTTAAAAGGGCATATTTTCTATTTACTGACTGAATTTGGAAAATATAATGCAAATTTCATATTCCTTTATTCCACACCTGTGCTTTTCTTTTCTGCTTTGACTCTGCTACTTCATTTGGACATTGTAAAAACCATTCCAGCTATTTTGTGATCTATGCCCCTTCATTTTATAGATAATAACTTCCACCCTGCCTGTGACAGAACGAGTAAAAAGGTTACCCTGGACCCATACAGGCCATGGGAAAGTAGACTAGATTTGATCCCTTAGTAAATAATAAACCAATAACATATTGTTTCTGTGTCTGGAGCTTTATTACCTTAATAATAATAGCTAATATGAATCAGGTATCATCTATGTGTTAGGTGCTGTAATTGTGCAAGGTGCTTTGTACATATTATCCTAATTAAACACCATCCTATGAGGCAGAAACTAGTCAACCCCCTTTTACAGATGAGAGAACTGAGTTTTAGAGAGCTTAAGTAAATTGTCCAAAGTTAGCTATTTAAAAAATGGCAGGCATAGGATTATTGCACAGACAGTGTTCATTTGGACATCAAATTTCAATGGTCTGCTTCCCTATTACTCATACAGACTGGCTGTGGTATGGTGGGTAGGAAATGAGCTCTGGGTTCATTCTAGTGCCAGGACTGGCCTTTGATGAACCATCGAATTTCCCGCCTATAGGGCTTCCCTGGTAGTTAAGCTGGTAAAGAATCTGCCTGCAATACAGGAGACCCCAGTTCATTTTCTGGGTGGGGAAGATCCGCTGGAGAAGGGCATGGCAACCCACTCCGGTATTCTTACCTGGAGAATCCCATGGACAGAGGAGCCTGGTAGACTACAGTCCATGGGGTCACAATGAGTTGGACACAACTGAGTGACTAAGCACAAAATAAGACAAATGGACCATGGAATTTCTGCAAAACACTTATGAGAAGACATCCTGTATGGTCTCCTGTTCTATGAACCAAGCCACAGATGAGATGTTTGGTTGAAAAGCTCTTTGCCCTCACTCTCTTGTTTCCTGACCTTGGGGCCTCCCATTCACTGGCAGGGGCTTCCTCACCATGGGGTACACCAGAGTGCAGCTGGGTTACCACTAACCTGCATGATCCCCTGAGGAACCTCACAGCCCTGACACCTACCAATATAAGCTGCGCCATCCGTCACCATGTACTTGTTGCGATTTAATCTAGGGAAGGTGTGATTCCTTTGTTCTTTTGTAATGCAAGCATTCTCTCTTTCCAGATCAAAGAATTTCTGTAAGACAATAAATATATAAATAAACAGGTGAATATAGAGAACATTTTTGATTTTGTTCAAACACAAAAAGGTTTCTTATCCAAAGATCAGCAATAGACCTCATACTGAGTTATTAAAACTGCAATCTTGTTACTTCATATAGCTGAAGCTATTTTTGGTCTCAAATCCATATAGGCAACAAGAGAGAAAATGAACATGCTCATCCAGGTCTGTAATTAACGCTTTTAAGCAATAAAATGAACATAAAATTCATTCTTTCAACAGGGAGAAGGCCAGAAGTTGTTTAATTCTTATCATCTTATTCATCAGGGTGCACTGACATTTTAACTATGCCTCAGGGTGCTTATCTGTCAAGCATGCCAATGAACTGATTTCCTACATGCTGCATATCTTATAAGAAGCAGCAAGCCCATGTCAATGACTAGCTGAATTGACTGGGGATTTCCAAAGGTCAAAAAAAGGTTTTGCCCAAAGAACAAATAGTTTCCATCTAAACACTTCCGTCTACAAACTCTTTTAATAAGCAACTAAAAAAAAAAAAAAAAAAATCACACCTTCAGGTCCTGAATTTCAATTCTAATGTGATCCAAAAGCAGCACTCTAGTTCAGCTGGAATGGGGATGGGGGTGCTAAGAGATGTGAATGACATCTGGAGTGGCTTCAGGAACCTGCTGAAATGGGCAAGTGCTCAGATGAGGCTTAAACTGTGACTGAGTTCACAGAAGACCCCATTAAGGTTAGGACCTCAGGTCTCCTCCATATTGAAAAACATTGAACATTTTCAAAACTGCATGGAATCTTTCCAGAATGTCTTACAGTTGTAAAATCATGTGTGTTTGAAGGAGAGAAGACGCAGAGAGAAAAAATGATATGATACCTGAAAATGGAGATATCATTATAGTTTCAAAACTGTAAGTGTCAAAATTTGGTTTGGGGAAATAATGAGAGTTGGTTTTTCCCGTTTTTTGCCTGGAAAATCCCATGGACAGAGGACCCTGGTGGGCTACAATCCATGGGGGTTACGAAGAGTTGGACATGACTGAGCATGCACACATACACACAGATTGAGAAAGGAATGATAAGCTAAGCGATCTCTAAGGTCCCTTCCAGCCCTGAAAATTCTAATCTATTTTGTTTTTTTTTTTTGGTAGAACCCTTGAGATCAATGGTACACAGGTCTAAATCTACCACCTAAGAATTTTCTATTGCACATTCCAGAGGAAGGTTCTCCTACTGCCATATTACCATGATCACAGGCAATGTAGCCTGGATCACCCTATTTCCTCAGTTCCTAACTTCTGAAAAATCTGTGTCAGATTTGATGGGTTCACATATAGCCTTGGTGGACTCTTCAGATGGACTTAATAACCTGTGAATGCTCTTATGTCATGGTTTTACACTTGTGTGGTCACATGAAACTAATTAACAGCCAGCAGTCATTCTGCTTGGATTTTCTATCACAATATCTGTCTGTACAATAGGCTCATTCCTTCTGAGGAAGATATTACTATAGAATCAAGACAAATTTGAGAAAGAATAAATTATGCATCCTAATTTAAGTCAGTGATGGTATCACAGCTTGAGGCTTGACTGAGAGCCCATTTCCTCCAGAGAGTTGACAATGACCCAAAAGAGGGAAAACAGATCTTTCTGGGGGACTATAGCAGAAAGTGAAGAGGAACTCAAAAGCCTCTTGATGAAAGTGAAAGTGGAGACTGAAAAAGTTGGCTTAAAGCTCAACATTCAGAAAACAAAGATCATGGCATCCAGTCCCATCGCTTCATGGGAAATAGATGGGGAAACAGTGGAAACAGTGTCAGACTTTATTTTTGGGGGCTCCAAAATCACTGCAGATGGTGACTGCAGCCATGAAATTCAAAGACGCTTACTCCTTGGAAGGAAAGTTATGACCAACCTAGATAGCATATCCAAAAGCAGAGACATTACTTGGCCAACAAAGGTCCGTCTAGTCAAGGCTATGGTTTTTCCTGTGGTCATGTATGGATGTGAGAGTTGGACTGTGAAGAAGGCTGAGCGCCAAAGAATTGATGCTTTTGAACTGTGGTGTTGGAGAAGACTCTTGAGAGTCCCTTGGACTGCAAGGAGATCCAACCAGTCCATTCTGAAGGAGATCAGCCCTGGGATTTCTTTGGAAGGAATGATGCTAAAGCTGAAACTCCAGTACTTTGGCCACCTGATGCAAAGAGTTGACTCATTGGAAAAGACTCTGATGCTGGGAGGGATTGGGGGCAGGAGGAGAAGGGGAAGACAGAAGATGAGATGGCTGGATGGCTACTGACTCGATGGACGTGAGTCTGGGTGAACTCAGGGAGTTGGTGATGGACAGGGAGGCCTGGTGTGCTGCAGTTCATGGGGTCGGACACGACTGAGCAACTGATCTGATCTGATGATTATCTTGAAAAACTACTCAACCTACTTTTTGAGGTATTTTTCACTCTCAAAGACTGTTGTCCTAATTCCGATTGGAAGCACATCTGTATGCTTATAGCTTTCACAGATGCATGAAGAAAATTAGATTTTAATAGCTCAGTCAATACAATACTTACAACTTTCAAACTGCAGTTGGCTATTTCAGTGCAAATAGCTTTAAGAGATGAAATAAAGTTAAATGTGAGGGGGTCAGTTTCCTTCCGGAAGCTTATAAGGAGTCGAACTTTGACGCTCCGCAGAACTAATGCTTCTCTGATTTTCCCGTCCAAGTCTGGCCAGTAAGTCCTGTAGAAATAATATTCATACAGATAAAATAAAGAAAATTAGTTTGTTTTGGAGGAAAAAAAATTACTAGACTGCAGAGAACACTGACATTAACTTGATCATTATGTGATCATTTATATTACAGATTAAATCAGCCTCTAATTTATAAGTCCTGTAGAAATAATATCCATAAAGATAAAATAAAAGAAAATTAGTTAGTTTGGAGAAAGAAATTTATTAGACTACAGAAAACATTGATATTAACTTGGTCACTATGTGATCATTTATATTATAGATTAGATCAGCCTCTAATCTATAATATAAATACTGTAGAAATAATATCCGTATAGATAAAGAAAATCAGTTACTTTGGGGAAAGAAATTTACTAGACTACAGAGAGCACTGACATTAACTGAATCATTACTTGATCATTTATATTATAGATTAAATCAGCCTCTAATCTATAATATAAATAACCTTGAGGATATGTTGATAAAATGCTCGTCTCCTGGGTTAGAACATTGAGAAATGGTGCTTTAGGCAGGTACAATCCTACCTAAAATGAGGTTTCCTATCAGGGCCTCAGGTTGTGTGGGCTAAGGGCACAGGCATACTGACCACTACCACATGCCACCCTCACACACCTCCAACTTTACTTGGATATCAGTTCAAATGTGTAAGAAGAATCAACTTTCCATAAGAATTCCAGTTAGGATCCTTGAGCACTCTGTCATCTTCAAATGCTTCTTAAACCTCTCTTCTTTGAAAAGTGCTCCCCAAATGAGATCTTGCTCTGCTTATCCAAGCTTCCCACACTCTTATTTCCAAACTGTCTTGGTCTCTTCTTGCCAAGCCCCTCCACTACTCTGGGACCTTGGAACAGTTTCCCCTGTAGGTTTAGCCTTCATCAGGCAAACAGTTTCCCCTGTAGGTTTAGCCTTTTCCCTGAATTCTTAACTTTTTACTTCAACTAAATCTGGACTCTTTCCTAGGCCACAGTTTCTGCTAAAGTCCTGCTGTGTATTTCCCACCACAACCTGTCCACCTGATTTAGGAGCCAGCCTCTGCTCCCCCAGCACACACAGTGCTTCTTTCAGAACTGTAACTTAGTTCTCATGTTAAAAAACAAAAACAATAAGCTTTCCCATGTTAACGACAAATCTCAAATTGCTCTCTCTTTAATCCTGTAATTTGTAGACCTTCTGTTTATTCATACAAATCTTTGCTTAATTCTAGGCCAATTCATTATTTAGAATAATGATATATTATTCAAAACCTTAGCCTGTGAGTAATAATTTTACCTCCAAAGGTCTCCTCTTTATATCTGACCTCAGACTCCTGTCCTTCAAGTTCTTTCACTCTCTTATTTGTACCTGCCCTTTCACCTGTGTGGGCTTCCCTGGTGGCTTAGATGCTAAAGAATCTGCCTGCAATGCAGGAGACCTGGGTTCGATCCCTGGGTCAGGAAGATCCCCTGGAAAAAGGAAATGGCAACCCACTCCAGTATTCTTGCTTGGGAAATCCCATGGACAGAAAAGCCTGGTGGGCTACAGTCCATGGGGTCACAAAGAGTCGGACATGACTGAGAAACTAACATGTTCACTTTTCACCTGTGTGGGCCCCAGATCTAAGATCCCTCTACTTTTTCCTGATGCATCAGCTCCTCCTGGTCTCCTTTCCCTGACAGCCTAGTTTCAGTTCTGATTACCTGAAGGATAGTTGCCCCTTTCCCTTCCCTTGTCTTTTTGCAGAATCTAAATCCTAGATCAATACAGTTATTCCTTTCATGTATTGCTATAGTCATAAAGCTGAGGACTACTGGAAAAAATCATCTCAACCTTCAGGGTTCTCAATACCATCTGTCAACCTCTATCCTTGTATTGGGTTAGTTCCACCTCCTGTATCTTTTGTAATTATTCTGTTACCCCACCCTAGAGAAACTTGTTCTTTCTTTCATTCACAAAATTGGGGGTCTTGGTCATGGTTCTCCTCAACTTTCTACCCTGATGGCACACACATCCTTATCCCCTTCCCTCTAATTCAGAGGATAAGGTATCCTTCTCCTTCTCCCTTAGCTGTTTTCTTGGCCCTCTGCAGCTGCATTTGGTTAGTCATTCCTTCCTGAGAATAGCCTCATCTTCTCCCTGGAGCCTTCCCTGGTGGCTCAGATGGTAAAGATTCTGCCTGCAATGCAGGAGACTTAGCTTCGATCCCTGGATAGGGAAGATCCCCTTGAGAGGGAATGGCAACCCACTCCAATATGCTTGCCTGGAAAACTCAAGCAACTCTGTCCAAGGAGTCTCAAAGAATGGGATCCTTGACTTTCACTTTTTTCCTTCTCTACCTTCTTCATTTGCGGGAAAAAAAAAAAAAAAATGCAAATCTTTCCCATTGAGAGACCTCCTCTTTGACTCTGCATTGCTCTGTGGCTGGTGCACAATCTCTTTCCTCATTATATTTCCAAGATATTTTAGATTATCCATGCTTATGCCTTCCCCCTTGGCTACGAAGGATCTTAATTTTGTTTGTTCGAAGGAACTTCATGAAATGAAGGTTATGTCAATCCTAGGAAATTATTATCCCAACCTAATAAGTCATAAACTTAGCCTTATTCTCGTTTGGAATAATTGGAAAATCAGGCAAAATCTATTGCTTCAAATTCTTCCCAAAGAGAAGCTGAAGTCTAAAACAAATCTAAAATCAAATAAACAATAAATGGGCAAAACATTAAAAATACTCTGAATTTTAAAATGCTATGTTCCTCTTACAGATGGATGGATTGACTGAGAACATATATATTTTAAGTTTGCTTCTCCTGTAAGTGAAAAAGACAGTATGAAAATTTAGCATTTAAGGAAGACCGACATGAGTACAACAAAGGGATGCCTCTTTTAAAGAAAATCTTGGCAGACCTACTTAGTTTCGGTATGCCCTTCAGGCACATGTCAACTGATAACTTAAAAAAATGTCTTTCTAATAATTTTTAATTTATTTTACTTTTCCAAATAATTTTCAAATCACAACCCAATCTTCAATCTAAAGTTGCTGTCATGCTTATAATGTAAATTACTGAGGTAGTAATTTATGGGATGGGACCCTGAGTCCTTAAAATGGACTGAGGGAGGAGATGCATTCTGGGTGAGCTGCAAATATACACTGAGATGTGAACATGCAACCTTCTGTGACTTGAGAGCATCCCAGTGTCCAGGATGTTTTTCCTGTGGTTCTCAGTTTCGTGCCTTGCCCTGGAGCCCAGGTTCTAAGAACACACTCACTGACCTTTTGGTGCTTGTGCTGGAGATAGGCAGGTAGTCCATGACTGCGATGTACACGTATTGCTTGGCATCATCTATTACACTGTAGATGGCGTCTATGTCAAAGCTTCTGTTTTTAGGGCAAAAGAGTTTGGGAGAATTCTGTGAAGACACAAAATACAAACTTTTAGAGTATTAGTTTTTGACATCCGGGATTTTCTCTTTTTTTGTTGTTATTTAAAAAACATTTTTTTTTATGAATCTTTGCTTTTAGCCAATTTTTGCAAGTCTACTTTCCAGTTCTTTATGAGATTAGACAAATACATTTGCAGTCCTATCAAAGTTCAAGCAAGTAGAAACCAAAGTGTGGTGGAATGAGTCTCAAATCTGTCCTTTAAATTGGTTTTGGGATTTCAATACACACATGTTTTATCTTTATAGAAGTTCTCCAGTTCTAAACTTATGTGACTCTGGCACACACTCATATCATACACAGTTAATTTTCTCAGATATTACCATGCATAGTATGTATACACACACACACACACAGAGAATATATATATATACACATACAGCAAGCTATTTATGCTAGAAGTCATTTCACTTGAAAGGTAAGGTGGCCGTAAAGATGTTCAAGACATATGGTCTAAAAATCTTGTTTTGTTTTTCCTTTTCTCCTATTTCTTCATCAAGTGAGGAAGAGGAGGGCTGATTGTGGAGAAAGGATCATCAGTAATTCTAGAGGAAAAACTAAGTGACTTATTAAGATGCCAAGCTCATAAGCAGAGACAGGGACTTGAGAAAAATGAACAAAGAGGCAAATTATACTTGAGATATTTTTCTTACGTTGCTCAAAGTGGTTTCCATCTTACAGAAGTATGATTTTTTTAGATAAAGTTATTATAGAAAGGAGGGATTCCCTGGTAGGTCAGTTGGTAAAGAATCCACCTGCAACGTAGCAGACCCCGGTTCAATTTCTGGGTCGGGAAGATTTGCTGGAGAAGGGATAGACTACCCACTCCAGTATTCTTGCGTTTCCCTTGTGATTCAACTGGTAAAGAACCTGCCTGCAATGTGGGAGACCTGGGTTGGGTCTCTGGGTTGGGAAGATCCCCTGGAGAAGGGAACAGCTACCTACTCCAGTATTCTGGCCAGGAGAATTCTAAGGACTGTATAGTCCATGGGGTCACAAGGAGTCGGACGTGACTGAGTGACTTTCACTTTCACTTTTTTCCTTGTAGAAAGGAAAAGATGTACTTTGGTTTTTTTACTGGCCTCCCACTGGACAAGACTGGATGGAGCATTTCTGTAGTTCCTGCATTACTCTGACAAGCAAGACACCAAACGACGGAACACAAACGATGCAATGAGTGCTTAGGTGTTTCGTGTCTGACTCTTTTGGAACTCCGTGGGCTGTAGTCCACCAGGCTGCTCTGTTTAGTATCAGAGGCCAAATAAATGGTTTCTGGAAGATTCCTGGCATGGCAGAACTGGGTCCTTCACCAAATGTTCTGCCAGTTATGGTGGTCAAGGGCCCTCATGCTTGGGAACAACTCCCTACCCTGTGCTGGCGAGTCCCAGCTTAGACAGAGGGAGATGATGCTACTGGACTGGATGCACAGCTGAGGAGGATCATGGGGCTGAGGAAGGAGCATGTTGAAGGGCCACACCTACCATGCGCCCTTACTCAGAATGTTGCCCTGGCCAATGAGTATCAGAATAAGTTTCGGATTTAAATCACTTTTCTTTAGGAATGAGGATGAACTTCCAGGTACTAAAAAACAAAAGACAAATGCTAAAGGAGAAAAACCAGAACAAAAAAGCCCAAAACAAAACAATAAAACATAAATTAGAGAACAAACAAAATCCAACGTTAGTCCTACACTTTCCCCAGCACGCACACATGCAGACGCCCCATCCGTCACTAAGACAGACGGTGTGGGCTTCTGCAGCGTCTCTCGTGTTGTCTGTTGTCCTTCCCTCTTATTCCAGATGGCCGTTTCCCTCGTCCAGGCACTGGTGCTGTTTGCTGGGCACCACTTTTATGTATCTTCTGAACTCATCTCCCTGTCTCCACAATGCTTACAAGACAAACAAACAAACGTGTGTCTCTCTCAGGACCCCTGGTTTCTTGGAATTCAGCCTGATCTCACTGGGGCAGATGTATGCACGGCCTCTGTAACCTGGCTCTCCCGTTTCTGTCTTCCTCACTTGCACACTATCTCGCCTTCTGCACCCCAAACTAAGATAATCGTCAGTCCATGGCCCTGCTCTCACCTTGTCTGCCTCCGTGTATTTGCTCTGGCCGGTCCCTCTGGCTGAAGTGTTTCCCTATCTTTATCTATCAGAGTCCTATACTTTCTCTAAGTTCAAGTTCAAATACTATCTCCTCCATGAAATTAAAAAAAAAAAAAAAAACACAAAAAACTATTTTTGGCTGCGCGAGCTCTTTGCTGCTGTGCATAGACTTTCTCTAGGTGCGGCGAGCTAGGGCTAGTCTCTAGTTTCAGAGCTTGAGCGTCTCCTTATGGTGGCTTCTCTTGCTGGGGAGCATGGGCTCTAGGGCTCTCAGGCTTCAGTAGTTGTGGCACACAGGCTTAGTCGCCCCGAGGCATGTGGGATCTTCCTGGACCAGGGATCGAACCTGTGTCTCTGCATTGGCAGGTGGACTCTTAACCACTGGACCACCAGGGAAGTCCTGAAACATTTTTATATTGTCACCCAGAAGCTACTTCTCCTGTTTCTGTCTTCCCATAATGTGATTTATTTGTTATATTATTTAGAATATTGAATCTTAAAATCACTTGCACCTGTCTCATCTCCTTGCCTAGATGGCTACTATCTTGATTTTGGGAACTGTGTTTTACTCATTTTTCTATTTCTATTAATAAATGAATATTCAAATGAATTAATTCCCTCAGCCTGTTGGGTCTGCTTTACCCAAGAGGTAAAGCTTACCATGAAGAAGCTAAGGATCTTAGCTCTAGACAGGAGCCCAGGTCAACTCTGAAATGTGTCCAAATGCCCATATTTTTGCTTCAGTTAGGAATTTCCTGAACTTCCTTGCATGTTCCCAAAACTGGATGTTTGTTTCAGGGAGGAACAAATTTAGACACAGAGTCACTGGTCTCTTTCATTGGCTATCGTCTAATAAGTTTGGGTACTGTGCTTTGGTGATGCAGCATTTACATGCTGGTGACGCGCTGGCTTCCAGCATTTATAACCTGTAGCAGGCTGGGCATGTCCCTTACACTTCCTGAGCCTCTGTTTCCAGTGGGGTGAGAACAGTAACAAATCTTTCATTATGATTTGCCTTTGGGGCTTAAATAAGAGAATGGCCTACTCCTGGTCTGGATCTGTTCCTCTTCTGCACCTGATTTCACTCATTCATCAAATATTACTAAGTACTGATACCAGCCATGCAACCAGCTCTAGTCTAGGTACTTGGCATACATCAGTCATCAATTTAAGATTCCTGCTTTGTGCAGTTTCATTCCGGCACATGCTACTTTGTACTTCCTTCATTCGTCTGTGTGATTCTCTGCTAGCTTGTGAGCTGCTTGGTTTTATGTCTCTGGAGCCTTGTGCCATGCCATGCTTAGCATGTATGACACGCTCAATAAACATTTGTGGAATGTGGGAGTGCTTCTTAGATTACTAAGTGTTGGAGTCTTGTGTGACTCCCCAACCTCTACTCCTAGTTGGAGTTGCTTTACTCTAGGTATTTCCAACTATGTGTGAATAGACCCTTACTTGTACTTGTCTTGTTTCCTACATTCTCATTTCCTAACCCAATGCCTAGAGCAGAGCAGGTGCTGTGTTTATTAAGGAAACACATGACTATTTGTATTAGTACTTCTGCCCCTGGGGTCATGGTAAAACTTGTGTGTTCTCTGATCTGGCAGAGGAAATTAACTAGTTCTGCTTGTTTAATTAGAGAGAAGACTGTTGTTTTCTTATCATTCCTGGATTAATTTTCTGACCATTGCACTTTGTACTCCTTTATTCCAAAGCAAAATACAAAGAGAAGGAAAATACAGATCTTTTTCTTTGTTTCAGCTCTCAGTGATCTGTTACCAATCAAGTGCTCTTGAGGCACCTTGATTATAGGCAATCTCTATTTCCTTCTTACATCAATAAACACCTTATATTTATATGCACCTTGTTTTGCATATTCATTAAATTCTTGCTTTAGTAGGGTTTTATTTCATATCAGATTCCTGCTTTAAAAAATCCATATTCCATTCCCAGAATATATATGCCAAAATGTAATTAAACATGAAAAGACAATCTACAGAATGGGAGAAAATATTTGCAAATCATATACATCCTTGTATCTAGAATGTATAAATAACTCTTACAACTCAATAACAAAACCCCAAGCAATCTAACTGAAAAATGGGCAGATGCTTTGATAGACATTTCTCTAAAAAGATATACAAATGATCAGTAAGTGCATTAAAATATGCAAACAAAACCATAAGACAAATTTCACAAACACTAAGAGGTCTAAAATAAAGCAGAAAATAGCAAGTATTGACTAAGATGTGCAGAAATTGAAATCCTCATTCATTTCTGGTGGAATTGAAAAATGGTGCAGCCAATTTTAAAAAGTTTCTCAATGCCTCAAAATGTTTAAGATAGAGTTACAACAGTACCCAGCAATTCCACTCCTAAGTAAAACTCAAAATAGCTGAGAACAGGTATTCAAATAAAAATTTGTACATGAAGGTTCATAGGAACACTATTCACAATAGTCAAAAGGTAAAAACATCTAAATGTCCATCAACTGATGGACAGACAGCAAAACATGATATATCCATACAATGGAATATTATTTGGCCATAAAAGGAAAAAGAACTGAGTCATGCATTTTGAAACCATTAATACTAAGTGAAAGAAATCAGTTACAAAAGACTACATATTGTATCATATTACTTCATTTATATGAAGTATCTAGAAAAAGGTAAATCCTTAGAGATAGAAAGTAGATTAGTGCTTTCTAGAGCCTGAGAGAAGGCAATGGCACCCCACTCCAGTACTCTTGCCTGGAAAATCCCATGGATGGAGGAGCCTGGAAGGCTGCAGTCCATGGGGTTGCGAAGAGTCGGACACAACTGAGCGACTTCACTTTCACTTTTTAGTTTCATGCATTGGAGAAGGAAATGGCAACCCACTCCAGTGTTCTTGCCTGGAGAATCCCAGGGACGGGGGAACCTGGTGGGCTGCCGTCTCTGGGGTCGCACAGAGTCGGACACGACTGAAGCGACTTAGCAGCAGCAGCAGAGCCTGAGAGAAGGGGAAATGGAGAGCAACTACTAACAGGTATGGCTTTTTCCTTTGTGGTGATAGAAATATTTTAAAATTAGAAAGTATACAGATGATAGTAAAGCTCTGTGACTATACTGAACCTCACTGATTTTTACATTTTAAAATGATGAATTTTATGGTAATAAATTATATCTCAATAACTCTATTGAAGTGTAGTTAAAATATATAGCCAAGATTCTAAAGGGAAATTTAATTATATTTTTCAGAGCAGCACCAAGTTCTATTCAACGTCTGCCCTCACTGACTAAATAACTACAGTATACACGAATGGTGGATGAATGAACTAAGCAATAAACAAGAAGAAATTAAATCTTTCTAGCACCCAGATCAATAAAAACAGACCTTGAACTAACTAGTCTTAATCTTGGAAATCAAATGCATTATCTTAAGAACTCTAAAAAGCATTCTACAAAATAGGACAAAAAACCTCAGTCTGTTGTTACAAATTAGGACAAAAACCCTCAGTCTGTTGTTATAAAATAGGACAAAAAACCTCAGTCTGTTGTTCCTATCTTCTGATTTTAATAGGGAATGTAAGAAAATTAGAATGATTCAGCCCCAAGTTATTAGAGATCATATACTTAAATCTAACCAATACCTCTTTCTGTCCTATGAGAAAATTAGAAATAATTTATATCTACATCACTATTTCAATTTATATATAACCATGCTAAGTTATCACTCCAGTACTCTTGCCTGGAAAATCCCATGGACGGAGGAGCCTGGTAGGCTGCAGTCCATGGGGTCGCTAAGAGTCGGACACGACTGAGCGACTTCACTTTCACTTTTCACTTTCATGCATTGGAGAAGGAAATGGCAACCCACTCCAGTATTCTTGCCTGGAGAATCCCAGGGACGGGGGAGCCTGGTGGGCTGCCGGCTATGGGGTCGCCCAGAGTCGGACACGACTGAAGCAACTTAGCAGCAGCATGCTAAGTTATTAATCACCTAAAATCTAATTTTGGGAATGATAATTCTTAAGGCTCTCAAATATATATTTTGTGTGTTAATTTAGTGTTGGGACTGTAAGCCTATAAAAATATAATATACTATTTTAAGATAATTTATAACAAATATTTTGAACTTAAATAAATTTGCCCTGACATTTGTTTGGCACATATACTCAGAAAACTGTATGTATCCTGGAACTTTTTATTGATATTACTACTAATAGAACCAATCCAAAATTTACTGCTGCTTTAGGGAGGCCTGAGGGAAGTACTGGAAGCAACAACGATGAAGAGAGTACAATGTATGATATGACCTTTGAAGCCTTATAAAAAAGTGGGAAAGTGAAAGTTGCTCAGTCACGTCTGACTCTTTTCGACCCCATGGACTATACAGTCCATGGAAATCTCTAGGCCAAAATACTGGAGTGGGTAGCTGTTCCCCTCTCCAGGGACAACTCAGGAATCCCAACCCAGTTCCCAGCTTAGGGATTGAACCCAGGTCTCCCACATTGCAGACAGATTCTTTACCATCTGAGTTACCATGGAAGCCCAAAATAGTGGGAGAGATAATCAATAAACAAATAGCTACAAAAATGTGATTAATGTTGTAACAGAGGTGAGACCAAGGATCTCTGGGCAAATGATACCAATTCCAATATTAGGGGTTTTCTGACTTTTATTGATCTTATGTCTGTAAGATTTGATTCCTCTGTAAAAAATGGTGTTGAATTAATATCTACTGAACTGAAATTCAAAGGTAGGCTTGAGATATTAATAAAAAATGGAAAATAAAATAACAATAATTTAAAATAATTAAATAAATAAAAATAGAAAACAAAGGTGCCGCATGGTTTAAAAGATCATAGCTTAAGGAAAGAATTGTTAAAAAAGCTCAACATATTTTGTAGCACTGGGCTTCCTCAGTGGCTCAGAGGTAAAGAATCCGCCTGCAATACAGGAGTTGCAGGAGAAGAGGGTTCAATCCCTGGGTTGGGAAGATCCCTGGAGAAGGGTATGGCAACCCAGTCCAGTATTCTGCCTGGAGAATTCCATGTACAGAGAAGCCTGGTGGGCTACACAGTTCATAGCATCACAAAGAGTCAGACAGGACTGAAGTGACTTAGCACGAGGAATATAACAAAGCCCTTGCATTTTCATAGATTTTACTAAAGGCCTGGGCCCTCTCTCTGAAGTAGATGTGTTAACTTTGGGATAAACAAAGGAGGACTCCCCCAATTTTTTAAGGGTCAGAATTTAAATTTATGCAACAACCATATTCATTCATCTCTAAGATTCAAACTGTAAATTCAAAATCCAGCAATTATCTGAAGTACTTTTATAACTCACCTGTTTCTTGCTGCTTCCAGCTGTTCTGCTAGACCCTTGGGGTGTCATGTTACCATTAATGTTGCCATTAATCTGGATTAAGGGTTCCTTGGAAAATTTCCTATTGCAACTAATCTACAAATTGAGAATAATATCTGATTTTCTTGTTTTACAGGGTTGTCTAACGAGGAAACAAAATTGAATATATGCAATAAATTTATTACTAAAATGCCTTAGATGATATGCTATATGCTGCTGCATTGTTTGACCTGTACGCATACCAAAAAAGGGAGCTTTTTAGTTCTACTTAATGGAAATCTTCCATAGTCTATCATTTTATGTTATTCACACTTACATGAATTTATTTAAGACAAGCAACTTCAATTTTCTCTCTATCGCAACGCTTCTAAATTTTCAGAAAGTGCTTTCATTTTAATGGGCAAAAGAGCTACTATTTCCTCTTCTATGAAAACCTTTTCAGTGACATAAAAGTTGTTGGCAACTTGTAAGACAGTGGAGAAACAGCCATATTAATTTGGGAGAATGGTACCGAGAAGTTTACCTGAGCAACAGGATCAATTCAGAAGCCTGATTCAAATCAAAATTCTACCAGGTCCAGTGGATCAGATCCTGGTGAGGGTGGGGGAACTATAAGTTTGTACTTTTTACTTACTTATAAAAAAAAAACAAACCCAAAACTAAGATCATGGCATCTAGTCCCATCACTTCATGGCAAATAGAAGGGGAAAAAAATGGAAACAGTGATGGATTTTCTTTTCTTGGGCTCCAAAATCACTGTGGATGGTGACTGCAGCCATGAAATTAAAAGATGCTTGCTCCTTGGAAGAAAAGCTATGACAAATTTAGACAGCATATTAAATGCAGAGTCAGCACTTTGCCAACAGAGGTCCATATAGTCAAAGCTATGTTTTTTTCCAATAGTCATGTATGGATATGAGAGTTGGACCTTAAAGAGTCAAAGAATTGATGCTTTCGAATTGTGATGCTAGAGAAGACTCTTGAAAGTCCCTTGGACTGCAGGGAGGTCAAACCAGTCAGTCCTAAAGGAAATCAACCTTGAATATTCATTGGAAGGACTCATGCTGAATCTGAAGCCAATGCTTTGGCTACTGGATGAGAAGAGCCAACTCATTGGAAAAGACCCTGATGCTGGGAAAAACTGAAGGCAAAAGGAGAAGGGGGCGACAGAGTATGAGATGGTTAGATAGCATCACCAACTCAATGGACACGAATGTGAACAAACTCCAGGAGATGGTAAAGGACAGAAGGGCCTGGTGTGCTGCAGTCCATGGGGTCACAAAGAGACAGACACAACAGCAGCTGAATAACAATAATACAACTTATTTATTTATTTTTAGTTTTTGGTTGTGCTGGGTCTTCATTGCTGCTCAGGCTTTCTCTAGTTGCAGAGAGCAGAGGCTACTCTTCCTTGCAGTGTGCAGGATTCTCATTGCGGTGGCCTCTCTTATTGCGAAGCACAGGTACTAGGGCATTCGGGCTTCAGTAGTTGTGGCTCCCAGGCTCTAGAGCACAGGCTTAGTTGCTCCGTGACATGTGGAATCTTCCCAGACAAGAGACTGAACCTGTGTTCCTCTATGCCACCAGGAAAGTCCCTTAAGTTTGCATTTCAATCAGGTTCCCTGTCTGGTTCTTAGATGCTTTAAAGTTTGAAGACCAGGACTGCAGGCTCAGATATTTACATTGCCCACTCTCAGCAATACTGTTTGGGATAGCTATGGTGTGTGGGCATCCAGGTGGTGGCTTCCAAGTGTAGTCAGAGGCCTGGAAACTGTGCCCTGACCTTTTGGAAGGGCCTCTTGCCCTCTATCCCCAATCAAATACAGTAGCTCTGCTTTTGTCTGTTTTACACAGCAGGGTTTCCTCAGAGGGTTATATTGCTAAAATCGAGTCTGAAAATCATTGGTGAAAGGCACTGAAATTAGCATCTGGTGTCAGAAGACCTGGGTGCTTGCGTTTCTCTTGGCACCTGCCATCTGATGGTTTTTGTGCTAGTCGATAAACTTCACTATCTTCATTTGAAACACAGTCATAATCTTGGGTCTACCTAATGGGTGATGGTGGGGATCCAACCAGATAACACAAAGTATCTGAAACTAGGAATGATTATTAACAGGTATTGTTATTGTAACTAGGGACAGAATGTGCTTGAGTATAAGAATGGATATATTTTAACTCTTCCAGGGATATGTCAGGATAGACTGGTCGTATTCATTTTTGCCCAACATAAGATTGCACTCAAACATTACAACTTAATAAAGGGCTTTTGGAGGAAGGAGGGGAGGAGGAGGAGAAAAAAAGAGCAAAACTCACCGACACAAATGCTTGAGATTTGGTTTCGTTCAACTGAAGCTGCAATTTCTTTTCATTGTCATAGACTCCATAAAGTCTCTTGGACCAGGTCTGAGGTACTCTGCTCTTGAATTTTAATGAACTATATAAAGCGAATATCCTTTGTAAATCTAGGACCAGGCAGCTGCAGTTGTAGAAGATGACACCGAGTTCTTTCATCTGTGAAATTAAAATTGAGAGCATCAATGCCATGTACATGTGATGGTGTTATTCTCAGACAAAAAAATGCACAAGAATGCAGAAATAGTGATTTTTTTTTCTTGTAGTTGCTATACTATAACAACTATGCACACACACACGCACACACACACATATATATGTATATATACTGCATCTGTAAGTACGTAGATAGAGTCATATTATGGTATACATAAATGATGTGTCATTAAAATGCTTAGATATTTGAGAAGTTTTGCCTGTTTTTGCATTTGAGTTCTTTTTTAAAAAGATACATTTATTTTCTTTTTTTTGGCTGTGCTGAATCTTCATTGCTGCACGTGGGCTTTCCTTAGTTGCACTGAGCAGGGCTTACTCTTTGTTACTGCGATCAGGCTTCCCATGGCAGTAGCTTCTCTTGTTGCAGAGCACAGACTCTAAGGCATGCCGGCTTCAGTAGATGCAGCTCGCAGGCTCTAGGCACAGGCTCAGTAGTTGTGGAGCACAGGTTTAGTTGCTCTGAAGCATGTGGGATCTTCCTGGACCAGGGATTGAACTGGTGTCTCTTGCATTGCAAGGTGGATTTGGACTCTTATGGATAATTTTTCCATATTCATCAACACGTTTTAAATAAGCTCTTCCAATTCTTTTCTTCAATATTAAATTTTTTGGTATGAATCCTTAGATAATGCAGCAATATAAAGATTGGCTTTCAGTTGCAGCACAACAAAATGGTTTAGATCATGGATTCTGGAGTCAGACTGCCTGGAATTAGGTTCCAGCCCAACAACTTTCTGACTGTATGACTTTGGACAAGATACTTAATCTCTCACCATAATTTTCTTCTTGCATAAAAAGTAGGTAATATTATTTATTTCATACAATTGCTATGATACATAACATGGTTAATATGTTTTTATGGGCTTAGAATAGTACCTATCACATGGTAACCACTTAAAATATGTTAGCAATTACTATTCTTCTTAAGACTACACAAGCCTCAAGAGTAAGAGGGGCTACCCTGGTAGCCTCAGCTGGTAAAGAATCCACCTGCAATGCAGGAGACCCTGGTTTGATTCCTGGGTTGGGGAGATCTGCTGGAGAAGGGATAGGCTACCCACTCCGGTATTCTTGGGTTTCCCATGTGGCTCAGCTGGTAAAGAATCCGCCTGCAATGCAGGAGACCTGATTCGATCCCTGAGTTGGGAAGATCCCCTGGAGAACGGAACAGCTACCTACTCCAGTATTCTGGCCTGGAGAATTCCATGGACTGTACAGTCCATGGGGTCAACAAAGAGTCAGACACGATTGAGTGACTTTCACCTTCAAGAGTAAGAGACCAATAGGATCTTGCAACAAAGAAATCATAGTGTGATGCATCTGCAAGCCAATGTGCCAAAGATTGCTATTGACTGTCTAGATGCAGGGCTTCCCGGGTAGTACAGAGGTAAAGAATTCTCCTGCCAGTGCAGGAGATGCAGGTTCGATCCCTGGGCCGGGAAGATCCTCTGGAGGATGAAATGGCAACCCACCCCAGTATGCTTGCCTGGGACGGAGGAGCCTGGTGGGCTACCGTCCATAGAGTCGCAGGCAGTTGGACACAACTAAGCAACTGAGCATGCATGGACGTCCAGAAAAGACCTCTCTGTAATCCTGTGTGAACACTCACAAAACGTGAGCATTGTCCAAGCACAGAAATGACCAAAGAGCCCCATCCTAGTTGATATAGGTGATAGTTGCTTCTTTACCAATCACAATTTCAACCTTAATTCATCCCCCTCTATAACTGATGGCTTATTAAAACACCTAATCACCAAGTTGTTCTATTTCCAGTAGCATCCAATCCTGAGCTTCCTTATACCCTATTCCCTGCTTCCTTATACCCTCCCCTGCAAAACCTTGTCCAAGGCCCAAACCTCATAAGACTTATAGTCTTCCCTAAATTCATCTTCCTTACACCCTGCAAGTGGCCATAGTGTCACTCTATCTCCTTGAAACAAGCAAATTGCTCATCTCCAGCATGCAGGCTGGTTTTTGGCTTGAGGGCAATGACACCTCCTTATCTCTAGAACATGCACATCACAGGGTTTTGAGTGCTGGAAGCAGACAAGTTACTGCAGTAAGCACAGTGCCCAGCACTCAGTGTGTGTTGGCTGCTGCTCTATCCTAAGTCACACTGCGGAGGGAGTACCGGATAGTCAACACGGTTCCATCTGAAACAGGAAGTGGCCCAGGAAGCAAAGCAGGAAGCTTTTAGGGGGAATGAATAAATGAATGAAGGCAATAATGGCTGTACATAAGGGTATGTTGGACACGACTTAGCGATGAGCATGCACAAAGGCATAAAGAAAGGCTGCACTTGAGGAAGAGGCTTCACCCTTAAAGCCTAAAGTCAAGGGGTGCTTCTGAAAATTTTCAGTGTTGCTGAAATCTGTTATGTACCTTATGTTGGAATGCATACTATCACACATTTCAATCTGGAAATCTAATGAAGTTATTCTTTAAAAGCTAATGTAAAATCTGGAAGCAAAAAATAAAAATGCTTATTTTAATGGTGTCATAATTATGAATGATGTTTGTCCCTTTAGGTATGATCAGCTAGAGAGAAGTGTATTTATAAACATTGTCAGCATTTATCATCCCCAGGGCTCCCCTTATGCACCATTTATCATCATCGACATGCAAGAGGTCACTGTCTCTCTGTGCACTCTACTTAGATTTCCTCTAGCAGCTAATATTTCCAGTGACTGCATGCTAAACAAAGATTAAGTGTTCCTTTCCCCCTGTTGTGTAAGCTGCTTTTTGTGAGCTTTTCTCTGCAATGTCTGACATCATTTTGCCGTGACTACATTACAGCTTCAGAATCCAAAGGCAATGAAACAAGCCAAGATTTGCCCTCTAGGGATATAAAGAGAACTTGACTTCTATCGTCCTCTCAATCTTAGAATGACTCAAACCCATTTCTAAATATATGTATTTGATTTAGGCTGGTATCAAGTGAAGATGGGGAAAAAAAGAAATTGGCTTTTGTTTTGGAGATCTTTCAGTCAGAGCCAAAATTCAGGACAGGTTTATGAACAGACATTTCTAAAATGCTGGCAGAGGGGAAAATAACAAAGATTAGGCTTCTGAAGAGCTTTTATGTCCAGATTATCAAAGGAACAAAAAGTTAAACTGAGAGATTCTTTGACTGATCAGTGGAGGTACTCTGATGGGCTGCCCTGACTTTTCAGTTCAATCACACAACTGATGGTTAATTGAATGGCCCAATTGTTTGAGTAAAACTACCTTGAAAAAGCTGGAGATTTATCAGCTAATGATTCTTTGGAAGACAGTTATTTTTAGGAGAAGACGGATTCTCTTTTTCACAAAGTAGGAATGTGTTAGTGATCAACCCATGGAGGTCAGAAAGGTTTAGGGCCTCAAACAACCTGGAACACCCTGCCAAAAATCTCTTCTAAGGGTAATGATTTTATTTACAACTTGAATTACATCAACGGTTCCCTTATGTCCCTTGCACTAGGATATTATGGGAGGCCCTGCTGAAGTGTTTTTTTCTTTCATTTTTTAGGATCCAATGAGTAAATTTTATTTGCAGTTTAACAATGTAAGCAACACAAAATTTAGTTCTACCATTCCAAATTTATTGGGGGTTTTTCCCATAGGTTCTAATTATTTGTTTTTGTTTGCTTGTAAAAAAGATTCTTTTTCTGAAGTGTTTGAGTTTGAGACAATCCAGCAGATACTCACTGCTTAGGGAGAAATAACAGAAGTAATACTAGTTTACTATAGTGCTTACTATGCTTCAGACACTGTTCTAAATGTTCTACAAGTCTTCTTGTTGTTGTTGGTTAGTTGCTAAGTCGTATCTGACTCTTTTGTGACCCCATGGAATGTATAGCCTGCCAGGCTCCTATGTCCATGGGATTTCCCAGGCAAGAACACTGGAGTGGGTTGCCATTTCCTTTTTCCGGGGATCTTCCCAACCCAGGGATCAAACATGAATCTCCTGCATTGCAGGCAGATTCTTTACTGCAGAGCCACCAGGGAACCCTTCACAAGTCTGCATTCATTTAAATTTCACAACAACTCATTGCACAGGTAAGAAAACTAAGGTTTGGAGAGATTAAGGGAAATGTCCAAACACACAGGTAGTGAGCAGGGAATCTGAAAGTTCCGTTTAATATTTCATCGTTGGGAAGAATTGCTCACAAAGAGGGACGAGAAGTTCCTTCAGGTGAGGGTTAAGTCCTCTTTTTTTTCTGCCTTGGAATTTCTACTTATATTCATAGTCTCCATTTCAAAGCAAAATAAGAATTAGGGGAAATATAATTATACCAGAAAATCTTCTTTTTCCTTTATTTTCTCAAAGTTAGTGGGAGGGAGTTATGAAGGGAAATGCAGTGAGAAAAAAAAAAAAAAAAAGAAACTCTTCCTACTTAGGGGATGAGAGACAGTATAAAGGGAGACAGGCTTGGTTTAGTGGATTTTATTGGTGACACAGAAGCCAAAGCAGGCAGCTGATGGATGCTCTTGTCAGCAGAATAAGGGGATGCATTAGCATCGTTCTTCGCTGAAACTCAGAATAATTAATCCAAGTGAGCTTAACCACAGCTCAATCTATCATTTATGGATGTCTGGCTTGTTGTTTTCATGATTTTATAAAAATGTGAACCGGTATTTCTTTAATTTTCTTGACAAAGACAAAAGAAGTTGCAACACTGAGCAACTCTCATGCATCCAGTTAGTGGTTGATTTATATTCTGAGTTACTGCAGGAAATTTAATTACTAGGAGCTCTAACTCGATTTTTGTTTCTGCCCTCAAGGTGAAATTTTTGTTACTGGGGATGGAAAATAAAGAATTGAATCTTAGCAGCTCAAGATAGCCTCCTGCTCAGAAATGTGCTCTTTGGCCCCTGCACTTCCACAGTGGGTGGTCCACACCACTTAACTTTCTGATGTCTTGTTTTCTTTGTTACCAAGTGGAAATAAAAATGCTTGCCAGTAGGAACACAACTAATTGAAAAAAGGAGAATGTAAAAACCTTAGAGAACAGCTAGTTCAACCTTGTTTCAAAATTAAGGAAACTGAGATCCCTAAAGGGGAAGTGACTTGCAAGATCACAGAATAATGTCCTCTGACTTCAGTCCTGGCTCTTTCTCCCGACAACGCTGTGCAGATACCTCAGAATATTCCTTCATAGTGTGGATGAAGAATACTGTCTGCCACGTAAGGAAACCAAGGATGCTACTTTCCAAAGTACCACAGTTCATTTGCCATCTTTGACTTTTGGCTATAAGGAACTCACACATCAATTCCTTGTCTGCAGTCATTCCAGACTGTTCACCCCAAGGGGTTTCTGCCTGGAGAAAAACAGGGTACTGGCCCTAGTTACGGTGCCTATCAAAGGAATCATTTCAATAAGACCGAATCATTTCAATCTTTCCACACATAGGAAAGCACCAACCTCATTAACTTGAGATGTTTGTTTTTTCTTTAGTTAGCATAAATTTTTTGATGTAAAACTACCTGGTTTGTTTTTGCAAAACTCCTATATATCCTGGCTCCTCCCTTACATCTCAGAGCTATCTGAGAGCCTGCCTCCCAGGCTTGAGTCTTCAGTATGTCCATCTAATAAAACGTAATTCTCAACTTCTAGGGTGTGTATGTTTTGTCCCCTAATAGTAGGATGAATGAAGGGTTTTGCTTTTTCCTTTCCTTCCCTCCCATTTCTCCCTCCCTCCCTTCCTTCTTTCTGTCGATGCATCATCTTTTAAAAGAGTCTGAAAACTTTCCAAAGTACCACTATTCTTTTGGCATCTTTAACTTTTGTCTGTAAGGAATTCACACGTCAATTTCTTGGCTTTGTCTGGTCAAAGGAAAATCAATAGATAAAACAGTGACCAGAGAATGCTAATAATGGGAGGGATTTTAAAAGAATGGGGTTAAGAGTGGAATAGGAGGAAACAAATTGGAAACACATTTCAGTTATTCTTTGGAGTACTTTAACTTTATCCTGCTTCTTTAGAAGAGTTGAAAAATTATTCCAAAATGTTACCACAGCTCCTCCTATCATTCCTGTTTTCTCTCTTCTCTTCTCAGTGAGCAGTGAGGAAGCTGAGATCATGCCCCTTTCAGTTCATTTTATTCGATCCCCTTTTCATATGTTGGGCCAGACCCAAGTGACTATATTTGCCTTTCAGGCTTGTACAGTAAACATCTGGCCACACATGTGTATCAGGATGTTAATTAACATCAATGTGAATTTCATCCATTACCTTCTTATTCATGCAAAGATGAAATATTTAAGGAAACTGTAGATGGAGAGAAACTCTTTTTAAAAAAAAAACAGAAACCCCACCAAATGTATAAATCTCATGCTACTCTTTTGCAACCAAGTCGTATAATTGTGGGGAAAAGGGGCAAGTGGACAGTCTTTAGTGGGTTTCATTTTTATATTATAATCTAACAAACTCTTTTAGTACTCACAGTCTGCTTTAAGACCTTGAAGGATAGAAAAGCTCTGAAATTTTTCAAAACAAAAAAAGGATTCCCCTCTCATTCCAGAGAGATGTTTTTGCCTCCATTCTGCTCCCTTCCTCTTGATTCATTTCTTGGCAGCTCGGAGCACAGTTCTTCAGGTTCCTCGCATTAAGTAATTCCTTCATGGGCGGCACTGTGACACTTTACTAACACCAAAGTGGCAGAGCAACCAGGGTGGGAGGCTACCTAGCTTTTAAATGAAATGCTATACCTATATACTTAACCCCAGTGGTTCTCATCTCTTCTCTGTCCGTGGAGCTCTAGAAACATCTCAGAATGGTAAAAAAGAGACTGTTCTGCCCTAGTCAGGGCCACCATTGGGCTGGCTGACAACCCTGAGTACAATGGCCAGCCAGTCAGGGTGATTATTGCGTTAGTGTGTAGAGCAAGGACTTGGGCTCGGATTCTGGTTCTCACAACCTTCTCCACTGTGACTCAGGGCAAGTTCCTTAACCTTTTGTGTCTGTAGCTCACCCATTCTTTAAGTGGGGATGTCAAGTGGGGATGATAATAATGCTCATAAGATTCCTGCAATGATTAAACAAACACACATAATCTGTTTAGGACAATGTCCCCCACATAAAATAACACAAGTGGGAGAACAGAACGACCAGATCAACCATGAATGTGCCCTGTGAGCACGTTAAAAAAACGTAGCAGAGCCACTGGGACTCCAAATACCAACAGCAGATAAAACTGGTCAGTAAGAGTGATCTGATGGAAACAAATGGAGGTTATGTCACTGAGTGTGAAAATAAATTAATAAATAGATAGGTAGATAAATAAATAAAAATTTAAAAGGTCAGATGTTTTGTTTTCCAAATTCAAATTTCTTATTTGGACCTAAAATGAAAGCTAAATTACTCAATTCTTTCCACATGTTTTTGGGTTACTAAGACACAGCTGTCATAAATAACTCAAAAGAAATAAATGTCTAAGGGCAATTATAGCAGAGAAAACAGTCTGGCAACCAAACATTACCAGAAAGGTGTGTTTGTCCCTTGTATAATATAAAATAATAAATTTCTCTGATCTTACAAGCAATGCAATTTTTATAAAATAGTGACTGCTTAGTCAGTTTACAGACTGGTATCCAGACTTTATAAATAATTCAGTTCAATCCAGTAATTAAAAACTGAGCATGTTTGATGTATAACTGTGTGCATGGGTGGGCTGGGGTGTGAAGGAGTGGTGGTAGTCAGGAGAGCACAAAAACAAGCTATAAATCAATGTAGAATCTGCAAACTGCTTAAGGGAAATATCACCCACATTTTGGAAGATTCATATAGGAGGGAAAGAGGTTGCATTTATAAGGGATTTTTAACCTCTGGATCAAGAGAGAGTTCAGCAGGTGTGAAGCCTGCATATCTGCAGGTTTATAAGGAGAATTTTCATAGGTTTTGGCCAAATCCTCTGTGATTAAATAGCTGATAGCTTGAGCAGCAGATGACTGCCAAATTAGATGGATGTGAAATGGCCTCATGGGGGTAGAGAACTGGAAAAAGATCTTGAAAGATCTTGAAACAACAGTTTCAACAAGCAGAGTTGGGAGGACAAACCTGGAAGAATAGAGGGCGTGAACAAAGGCAGGGAGATAAGAAATGTCGGATTCATTTCGATATTTGCAAAACCAATACAATACTGTAAAGTTTAAAAATAAAATAAAATTAAAAAACAAAAACAAAAAAAACTATGCAACCATGCCACTCCAACACAAAAGCTGCCATAGATAAAAAGAGTAAAATAATGGGGCATGACTGTAATCCAATAAAGCTTATTTGTGGGCAATAAAGCTTAAATTTCATTCAAAAAAAAAAAAGAAATGTCAGGAGCATAAGCTTAGAGAGAATGAGTGGTGGGAGGGGAAGTTCTGGTAAGTGAAAGGCTGGTATATTACGGAGTGTGGGCCCATCACCCTTCATGTTAGAGGTCAGAAACCCATCTGCCTGGGCATCAGAACAAACGTGACGTAAATGCGTGTAAAGCCTTATGAATAGAGGAGATTGAAGCTGACGTAGGGAGTGTATGCCTTGCATGATGACATCAAATTTTATTTTTTAATATTTCTGGCTAGCCACAAAATATTAGCCTGCTGAGTTGGCCCTCTGGCCACCAGTTTGGGAATTGTACTTGGAATGTTAATGAAGTGTCATTACCCAATTCGTCTGACACTGAATAGGTGGGAAAGAAACAAAGAAATAAGAAGCAGGGCCTGGAAGAGATGTTGAAGTCCCGAACCACAGAAATAGGAGGTCACGGTTGCAGGACCTGAGAGGACAGTTTATTAAATGTGTGGGGATAAGGAATGGAAAGAGACAGAGCTGACTCCTGGGTTTCTAAAGTGGGTGACTAGAATGAACAATAAACAGAGCAAATCTGACTGCAGACCTTGTGAGTTTGAAGTTCATTTGTGAAATTCAATTGGTGAAAAGAGTTAACATTTATTGAGGTCTTACTGCTTTATAAACTTCATTTTTATTAACTCCCTTAGTCTTCAGAACAACTAAGTCAGGTGAGCACTATTATCGTCTCCTTTAACACACAGGGGGCTGAGGCACAGAACGATTAAGGCCAAACACTTAGGAAGGAGTGTAATCAGAATCTGGGCACAATCAGCGCAGCCCCAGGATCCACACTCTAAACACGATGCTCTGGATGGTGGTTCAGTGGGTTGGTAACTCTGAATCTGAACCGGTGGCATAAATGGGCGAACCAACATCACAGAAATGTGGATGCCACTACAAGAGCAGATGATTATTGCAGGAAGAATAGGTGGGCTGTTCAGAATGGATTATGAGTGCCTTTGTCTTTTATACTGTCCCTTTTCAAGAGCAACGTTGACTGCTATGTTTGCAGTGCCTAGTACGTAACAGATTTTTGATAAGTATTTCTTAAATGAATGAATGGATGAATGAAATCACAGGGAACACCATTAATCAAGGAAGGAACTCAGTACTTAGGAACCCCTAACAGGAGACAACAAAGGACCAGTCAAAAAGGCAGGAGAGGAACCGAAAGAGTTCAGTGTCACAGGAGAAAAATTTTTGAAAAACTAAAAAACTGAGGGGGATTTCAAGAAGGAAGAAATGAACAAGGTCCATGAGCAAAGAGGAGCACTGAAGCATTTCTTTTGTTGATGTCGGCAGTTAGAAAACCTTTCCCCTTAGACCTTTGCCCATTTCTTAAGTGTGTTTAGGAAAGTTTTCTGTTTCTCTGTCTTTCTTAAAGGAAGTTGGGCAGGAGATAGTTCAGCAGGGAGTGGATAGGAAGTAAAGAGTCTTCGATGAATTTCTCAGTGAAGCCAGGACTCAATTAGCATTCTCAGTGCTGCTTACTAAGCCCAGGAGTGGGCAACGAGGCTGGAAGTGTGTGTGAGAAAGGAACGAAATAGCTTCTCTTTTGTGCCTTGTTTCTCTTTCTTCACCGTTGTTTTTTTTAATTTCTTCCTGCCATTAAACATTTCTATTCACTCAGTTTTTAACAGTTCAATAGATTTCACTTTTTGATTCCAAATGACCTTTTTACTTGTAAATTAGAATTGACGTTAATAAAAAGGTAATACAACTAGTATATGCCTGAACATTTAAATGAAAGGGCAGAGTAATTTTTCTATTTTTGATACATTGTATTTATGCAAATACAGACAATATAGTAGTGAATAAATCCATTTCTTCATTATTTAAAAATCCTACTTTGATTTTTATAGGAGAAATGGCTTCAATTTCTTCTCAGATAATTTTAGACTTTTTTTTCTACAACATGCACTCAAATTTTTTTGGAATGCAGCAATTTTATAAGCATTAAGAGGAGCACAAGATTTTTTTCTCTAGTTATCTCTGTGATATAGAAAAATAGTGATCCTACATACGTATTAAAAGGCTCCTATGTTAAAATGACAGCATGAAACATAGAACATAATTCATGGCTAAGAAACATACAGCATCATTTATACAAGCAGCTTATCAATATTCACTGAGGTGACTCAAGCTTAGCACATGTACAATAGAATGTTGAAAAACAGCCATGCTTTATCCTATTACTGGTTTTGTTTTCTCCATAGGAATCACGGATCTACAAGAAGTCTGTTCTAAAATCTTATGCTTGACTATCCAAAACAACCAGCCTACACTGCATTATTAAATATTTACTGATAGTTTTTGAAGACAATACTATTATGAAATCACAGATTTTAAAAAAATTTATTTTCCAGACTTCCCTGGTGGTACAGTGGATAAGAATCTGCCTACCAATACAAGAGACACAGGTTCGATTCTGGTCCAGGAAGATTCCACATGCCACAGAACAACTAAGCCCATGTTCCACAACTACTGAGCCTGTGTGCCACCAAGTACTGAAGCCTGTATGCCCACAGCCTGTGCTCCACACGAGAGAAGCCACTGCAATGAGAAACCCGTGGACCACAATGAAGAGTAGCTCCCACTTGCCACAGCTAGAGAAAACTTGCATGCAGCAAGGAAGACCCAGCACAGCCAATAAATAAATATTTTAAAAAGTAGTTTTCATTTTCATTAATGTACTGTGTACCTATAGTAAAATTCACCTCTTTAAGCATAGAGCTCTTTTTTAAAAATTCAAGTATAGTTGCTTTACAATGTTTTAATTTCTGCTATACAGCAAAGTGATTCAGTTAAATACACACACACACACACACACACATATACATTCTAATATTTTTTCTATTATGGTTTATCACAAGACATTGAATATAGTTCCCTGTGCTATACAGTAGAACCTTGCTGTTTATCCATTCTATATATACTATTATAGTTTGCATCTGCTAATCCCAAATGCCCACTCCATCCCTCCCCCCTCCCCCTTCCCCTTGGCAATAAGTCTGCTCTCTCTCTGTCCAAAAGTCTGTTTTCTGTTTTGCAGACAGGTTCATTTGTGTCATAGTTTAGATTCCGCATATAAGTGATATCACATGATATTTTTCTTTCTCTTTCTGACTTACTTCACTTAGTATAAAATCTTTAGGTCCATCCATGTTTCTGTGCAGAGAAGGCACTGGCACCCCACTCCAGTACTCTTGCCTGGAAAATCCCACGGACGGAGGAGTCTAGTAGGCTGCAGTCCATGGGGTCGCTAAGAGTCGTATAACTCTCCCTTTTCCCTTTCATGCATTGGAGAAGGAAATGGCAACCCACTCCAGTGTTATTGCCTGGAGAATCCCAGGCACGGAGGAGCCTGGTGGGCTGCCGTCTGTGGGGTCCCACAGAGTCGGACACGACTGAAGCGACTTAGCAGCATGTTTCCGCAAGTAGTATCATTTCATTCTGTTATGGCTGAGCAGTACTCCATTGTGTATATGTGGGCTTGTCTGGTGGCTCTTGTCTGGTAAAGAATCTGGCTGCAATGCAGAAGATGGGGGTCCGATCCCTGGATTGGGAAGATACCCTGGAGAAGGGAATGGCAACTCCTTCTAGTATTCTTGCCTGGAGAATTCCAAGGACAGAGGAGCCTGGCAGTCCATGGGGCCACAAAGAGTTGGACACAACTGAGCAACTAACGCTTCCATTTCCTTCCTCGTGTATGTATATGTACCACATCCTCTTTATCCATTCCTCTGTCAATGGACATTTAGGTTGTTTCCATGTCTTGGCTATTATGAATACTGCAGCTCTGAACAGAGCAGTGAATACATCTTTTTGAATTATAGCTTTGTCCAGATATATGCTCAGGAGTAGGATTGCTGAATTCACTCTATTTTTAGGTTTTTGAGGAAGCTCCAAACTGTTTTCCATAGTGGCTGCAACCAACTTATATTCCCACCAACAGTGTGGGAGGGTTCCCTTTTCTTCACATTCTCTTGAGCATTTGTTATTTGTAAACTTTATAAAGATGGCCATTGTGACCAGGGTGAGGTGGTACCTCATTGCCGGTTTGATTTGCATTTTCTAATAATTAGTGATAGTGAACATCTTTTCATGTGCCTGTTGGCCATCTGTATGTCTTCTTTGGACAAGTGTCTATTTAGGTTTTCTGCCTGGTTTTCTATTGAGTTGTTTGTTTTTTTGTTGTTGAATTGTATATTTTGGAAATTAATCCCTTGTCGGTTACATCATTTGTAAATATTTCCTCCCAGTCTGTAGTTGTCTTTTCATTTTGTTTATGGTTTCCCTTGCTGTACAAAAGCTTAAAAGTTTGATTAGGTCCCATTTGCTTATTTTTTAATTTTATTTCTATTGTCTTAGGAGACTGACCTACAAAAACGTTGGTGTGATTTATAGCACATAGCTCTTAGAATTTTGATATACAGTCTGTAACCACCATCATGATCAGTGTATAGGACAGTATCATCACCCACAAAAGTTCCCCCTGGCCTCTTCGTAGTCACCCACGCTTCAAACCTCAGTCTTTAGCAACCACTGGGCCTGGTGTTTTCTTTATGGAAAGTATTTTCTACATATTCAATTCCTTTAATAGATAAAGTATTATTAATGTTACCTTTTTCTTATTGATTGAGCTTTATAGTTGGTATTTTTTGAAGGAATTTATCCATTTCACCTAACTCATCAAAATTATGGCCATAGAATTGATTATAGCATTTTGTTATTATCTTTTTAATGTCTATGAAATCTGTAGTTATGTTCCCCTCTTGAATTCCTGATATTTATAGTTTATGTCATCTCTCTATTTTCCTTAGATGGTTAAGCTAGATGTTTATCAATTTTGCTAATTTGTCAAAGAACCAGTTTTTTATTTCGCTCATTGGAAATCTTTTTTCTTAACAAGTATTTTGTGTTTTAAATTTCCCTTGAGTCACTGTTTTAGTTGCATCCACAAATTTTGATATATTGCATTTTCATTTTCATTCAATTCAAAGTATTGTCCAATTTCCTTGTGATCTCCTCTTGATCTAGTCAATATATGGGATATTTTCTAGGTACTTTTTTTTTCAAATTGATTTTACTCTCTTCATAGATTTTACTGTGATATGAGAACATATTTTGTATAATTCTAACTTTTGAAAAGTTCAAGTTTTGTTTTACAGCTGATGATTTGAGATATCTTGGTAATTGTTCCATACACACTTGAAAATAATATCAATTCTACTGTTTTGGGATAAAATATTCTACAAATGTCAATTTGGACAAGTTGTTGATAGCGGTTTTCAAATTTTCCATATCCTTACTGATTTTCTCTGTACTTACTCTATCAATTACTGCAAATTGAATACAAAGTGAATGTTGAAGTCTTCATTTATAATTGTGGATTTGTTTATTTCTCTGACAATCTTGCAAGTGGTATATTTAGACCAATTATATTTAATGTAATTGATAATACTGTTGTATTAAAATATACCATCTTTGTAGCTCTTTTCTATTTTTGTGTTTAAAATTTTTTCTTCCTTCTTTGAATTAATTGAGTATCATTCAATATTCCATTTTTATCCCCAGCCTCTGATCTTATTATCTATGCATTGGTTCAAACAGTTTTAAGTAGGCTTAGAATTATTGCCCTACATTTAAATATATACTTTTATTTACTTACTTTTAAACAAGAGTTTTGATATTTATTGCCTAATTTGTCCCCTAAAAATTGTAGGGGTTATTAAACTACTTAAAAATTTAGTCAGCAAGATTTTATGGCATTTTATATGTAAGTACCTTGTAATAATATATTCTCAATTTATCCTTCCCATCTTTTGTGCTATTGTCATAAATTTTACTTTTACATATGGTAAAACACAAAGTACCTTGCTATTTTTCTTTATAGACATCAGCTATTTTTTAAAACAATTAAAGTGAGGAAAATTTATATATGTATATTTTTTTTCTAGTGTTCATTTCTTGGTATAAATTCCAATTGCTTTTATTATACTTCTTCCTGAAGAACTTCTTTTAACACTTCTTGTTCAGTTCTGATGGTAAGGACTTTTCTCAATTTTGTTTGTCAGAGAAAGTCTTTATTTCTTCTTCATTACTGCTTTCTAATTTTGAAAGACATTTTCACTAATTATAAAATTCTGGATTGACAGATTTTCCCCCCAGCATTTAAAAAATGTTACTTCATTGTTTTCTGGTTTGCATAGCAATTGACAAGAAGTCTTCTTTAATTCCTGTTGCTGTTCCTATATGTAATATATCTTTTCTATTTTCTCTTTGTCTTTGAATGTTTATTATTCAGCAGTTTGAATATATTATGCCTAGTTTCTATTTGATTTTTAAAAGCAAGTTTCCTTATTAACTACTTGAAACCTCTCATTTTAAAAATTTAGAGGTCAAGACGTACAGAGATCATATCCCTAATTCAACAGTTATTGAGTTGTTCAGCATAGCATTGATGAAATAGGTACATGTTAGAAAAAAAGAAAATCAGCAGTAATCTAAATGGCCACTAGGATATTGGTTAAATAAATTACAAATACTTATATATGTGAATATACTTTGATTATTTCATGGTATTGTAGATATGTACTTCGATACTAGACAATGTTCATTTCATGGTTAAAGTAAAAACAACATACTACAAAATACTGTAAATAGTATGGTTGCTTTTCATTGTAATAAAAAAAGTAAACTGCAAATATGGGGGCTTATGGTTTTATTTTATCAGTATTTTTATTAATATTTTAAATTTGGTATAATAACATTTGTTGTATTTTCAATGAGAGAATAGTTAAATATATATTTTTGTGCATTTTAGATATGTACTATTTGCAACCAAATTAAAATATTAATACATGTACCTGTGGACATAGATTGGTGGGAACAGAAAATACTAGTATTAAAGTGGTTAGATTTTGGATGTATTTTTCCCTTTGGTGGTTTCCTATATATAATAATGAACATTATTTTGGGGTAATAGACACTGGGCATATTTACGATGTCTTCCATAACGTTTACCCAGAGGTCTCGAGGTAGGTGAAATGAGATGATCACACATACTGCAGATAGAGTTAATGCACATACAATCAGTGTAGTTGACTCTTAGGAAGAGTTCACCCTCTGGTTATCCTTCCCCTTTGTTGTCTTTTCTCACTTTAGTGATGAGGGTCTCTTCTAGAAGCAATATACACAAAAGAAGAAGTTATACATGTCTATCAAGGGCTGTTAGAAATATACTTGGAGCCTTGATGATTTCTCCAAAAGACGAACACTGAGGTGCAACCACATGGAGAAATCAGAGCTGTCATGCAAAGAAGGAAGAGACCTTCCTCCTCTGGTTCATGCCTTGGGTCCTCGCTGGCTGAACATCTCAGGACAACATACATAGCAGCTCAACCCTGGCCATGGAACAAACACTGTCATCTTCTGCATGTTTCAAGTATTTGGTATAATTAAAAAATACATATAAAACGAATTTCCACAAAGAGAAAGACAACATTTATTTTACTAACAAGTTGAGATTGGAAGTTAAATTCTTCTCTGAATCTAACACAAAATTACATTTCAAATTAAAATTTCCAAAGACTGACATCACTGAATGGAAAAGCAGGGAACACAGGCACAGGAACCTTTGTTTTTCACTCCATAGGAAGGAGCATTTCTTTCTCCTCTGAATAAACTGAATGCTTTTTGCTGAGTATTGTCGCTACTAAAGTGCTTTTTCATTGTTACACTCTATCAATCATTTTCCTCAGCAGGGCACTAATTTATTAGTTGAACTGCTTTGCAATGATTGCAACCACTACCTTGGAAGCAGGTCAATACGATTGCTGTCGCTTTGAAACTGAGAAAGCTAAAATGCAAAGAAAATTGTCTAGCCCTGAGGCCCAGGAATCCAGTCTGTGTTTATTTCTCAGGCTTAGGTATTTCTTCTTTTCAGTCCTATGACACCACCTTAATGGCAGAAAGTGAAAAGGAACTAAAGAGCCTCTTGATGAGGGTGAAAGAGGAGAGCGAAAAACGTGGCTTAAAACTCATCATTCAAAAAATGAAGATCATGGAAAATAGACAGGGAAAAAATGGAAACAGTGGGGAAATGGGGAAAATTTTATTTTCTTGGGCTCCAAAATCACTGTGGATGGTGACTGCAGCCATGAAATTAAAAGACGCTTGCTCCTTGGAAGAAAAACTGTGACCAATCTAGATAGAGTATTAAAAAAGTAGAGACATCACTTTGCTGACAAACGTCCGTATAGTCAAAGCTATAGTTTTTCCAGTAGCCATGTATGGATGTGACAGTTGGACCATAAAGAAGGCTTAGCGCCAAAGAATTGATGCTTTCAAACTGTGATGCTGGAGAAGACATGAGCGTTTCTTAGACAGCAAAGAGATCAAACCAGTCAATCCTAAAGGAAATCAAGCCTGAAAATTCATTGGAAAGTCTGATGCTAAAGCCAAAGCTCCAATACTCTGGCCATCTGATGTGAAGAGCCAACTCACTGGAAAAGACTCTGATGCTGGGAAAGATTGAAGGCAGGAGGAGAAGACGACAAGAGAGGATGAGATGGCTGGATGACATCATCACTCAGTGGACATGGGTTTGAGCAAACTCTAAGAGATAATGGTCAGAGAAGCCTGGAGTGCTGTAGTCCATGGGGTCGCAGAGTCAGAAATGACTGAGTGAACAACAATAGGCAACTTGAAAGTATTAAAAAACTGCCCAAGGATGAGGGTCCAGCAATTAATTATACAGAATGTTACTGTTTGTTTATTTGAATATTTAATTTATTTAATTAATTTTTGATTATGCTATGTCTTTGTTGTTGTATAAGAGCTTTCTCCAGTTGCAGTGAATGGGCTTTTCATTATGGTGGCTTCTCTTGTTGCTGAGCAAAGGTTCTTGCTGTATGGGCTTCAGAAGTTGTGGTGCGGGGGGTCAGTTGCTCTGTGGCATATGTAATCTTCCCGGACCAGGAATTGAAACTGTGTCCCCTGCATTGGCAGGGGGACTCCCATCCACTGTACTACCAGGGAAGTCCCATTTAAATATTTCTAACAACATTTAGTTCTTTCTCTTTTGAGATCAAGATTGTGGCACCAAAAAGCTACAAGGAGCTTTGCTCTGGCTCACTTAAAATAATGAACGTTTCAAAACAGTTTTCTGCTAACTGAGGAAGAATAAACAATTTAAGTCATACTGGAATCATAAAGCATATGCATTATTTTTAGGTTAGAAATAATTGAGAGGAAAGAGGAGATGGTAAGTATATGTGAAAGCTGCTATTAACCCTTCCCCGCTCCCCCGCCCCAGCATTCCTCCTTTATTCTTTTGTCTCAATGCTTGGGCCAGGTTGAATTTGCATTCTCCACTGCTTCCCTGGTGGGGGTTCAGATGGTAAAGAATCTGCCTGCAATGCAGGAGACCGGGGTTCAAGCCCTGGGTCGGGAAGATCCCCTGGAGAAGGCAATGGCAATCCACTCCAGTATTTGTGTCTGGAGAATCCCATGGACAGAGGAGCCTGGTGGGCTATTGTCCATGGACTGGCAAAGAGTTGAACACGGCTGAATGACTAACACTTTCACTTCACCACTCAGCAAGGGGAGGAAAGGAAGAAAAAGGTGAAAGAAGATGAGGTTTAAGAAAAGGCTGAGGAAAGAAGAAGAAAAGATGAGGAAAGAATAGGAAGAACAGGGAAATTAGAACAGCAAAGGACATTCTCTTCATCTGAAAAAAAGAAATAATATCCTTTATTTGTTTTGGGGGGACTCTAAAGAAAACTGTAATGGAATATAGCCAGTAAAGAATCTGCCTGCAATGTGGGAGACTGGGTTTGATCCCTGGAGAGGTGAATGATAACACACTCCAGTATTCTTGCTTGGAGGATTCCATGGACAGAGGAGTCTGGCAGGCTACAATCCTGCCAGACTGTAGATTGCAAAGAGTTGGACACAACTGAGCAACTACTGAGAGAGAGGCACAGGTTCCAGATGTGACTAAATCTCCAAGTGTCTATAGGTAATTTCATCATTTAACTCATTAATGCTGGCAATGTTTGAGGGTTTTTAGAGGGTCAATTTAGAAGACCATACACATGAAAGGGATAAGTAATTGTCTGCAAGAGTCATTATCTTTTAGAAAAAAGAGGTATTTTGACAAAGGAGGTAAAACCTATTCATTGGTCATGGGCCTGAAAAACAGCTAGAAAAGAAAAATCATGCATGATTATTATAATTATTATAATTATACATGATTATTCAAAGTACAGAAAAATCATCAGTTCTTGGAAATCAAATTCTCTCAACCCCACTGATAGCAAAAAATCCAAGTGAATGTTGGGGAGAAAGTGAAAAAAATCTATAGGCAAGTGAAACTGTATATACCCCTGGAAAGTGAAAGTGAAGTCGCTCAGTCATGTCTGACTCTTTGCGACCCCATGGACTGTAGCCCACCAGGCTCGTCTGTCCATGGAATTCTCCAGGCAAGAATACTGGAGTGGGTTGCCATTTCCTTCTCCAGGGGATCTTCCGGACGCAGGGATCGAACCCAGGTTTCCTGCATTGCAGGCAGATACTTTACCCTCTGAGCCACCAGGGAAGCCCATAAAGTCTCTTTCAAATGTATCCAGTGTATTACCAAATATTCTAGAAATTTTAAAATGCTCTCCAACATTGTTTTTAAGGCACATCTACTTCACAGATTCATTGATGTCTTACAAACACTGAGCCATATTAGTTATCAGTATGTGGATATTTCACCTGCAAACAGAATTCGGGCAAGAGAAATAGAGCAGAAGAACAGAAAGGAAGTTTTCAAAATGGCTATCTTAAGAACCCAAATTCAATTTATTTGTCTGTTTTTATATGCAGAAGCAAATCAAGCATTCGGTGAGTTAATATATCTATTTGACAGCTATGACAGGCTTATGATATGTGTGATAAAAAGGTACCACCCATCTCTATATTACCTGAGGTTTTCATTTTCAAAGCTTCATTACTTTTGGTAAGCCTTGCTTAAGTTATCTCACTTGAGCTCCAATTTCTTCTGCAATCTATTTTATATAGCTGCTAGTGCTTCTATACTTGGTTGATACATCATTAATTTACAAGTATTTATATGTTTATTTGTAAATCTTTGAAGACACTTTTCTTTTACGGACTTTATGCTCGGTCTAAAATTCAAATTCTGTCTATATCCTTCCACAGATCAAATGTTTGATTTTTTCTTATCTGCCAGTATGTCCCAGCCTCAAGAGAAAACTTACCAGCCTACAAAGAGCTTTTCCCTAAGGAGGAGGAAAACCTATAGGGGAGCATATACTAGAGGTGAGAGGTCTTTCTCAGTTGAAATAGCTTCCCCCCTCCTCCTCTTCTCATTCTTCTCTTTACTTATATTTCTTTCACAGAAGCAAAATGTTCATTTTTTAGAGGGAACAAGAATAGGCCTTGATGTTTTACTGAATGGGTTTCTCTGGTGGCACGGAGGTGAAGAATCCACCGGCCTGTGCAGGTGACACAGGTTTGATGCCTGGGTCAGGAAGATCCCCTGGAGAAGGAAATGATAACCCACTCCAGTATTCTTGCCTGGGAAATCCCATGGACAGAGGAGCCTGGTGGGCTATAGTCCATGGGGTCACAAAGGAGTCGGATACAACTTAGTAATTAAATATCAAACATACATATATATATACACACAATACATATATGTGTATGTCGGACATGACTGAGTGACTGAACAACAACAATAATTTTACTTAAACAAGAAAAACAAGTGATTGCAGTCTGAACAGTGTTTACCACACGCAGCAATCTTTCTCTGATAGGTTGCTTGCACTACCTTGAGGTTTTAATGTCCTTTTGCAAGATGGTGTCTTCTCCAGTACAAGTTATAACTTTTATTTATGGAAAATTAAATCCTTTTCCATCCTTAGTCTAATACATAGGCTGTGCATGACCTTAAAGAAAATAAATGCCTGCCAGCAACCAGCTGGAAGTGAAATATAGACTATGGAAAAAAAAAAAAGCACTTTTCAAATCTTTACAACAGTAAACACTTGGAAGCCAACAAGAACCCCTGAGATCCTTTCCTGAGTGATGTGTGTAATTAAGGATAAGATGAAAGCTGATGCTATTCTAAAATACACATATGCCCATTCACCCATGTGCACATACTCCTGCACACAGGTCCTGGTAGCCACTGAATCCCATCAGGCTTTTCCCTTTGGCACAAAGGCAACATTAATTTCCCAAGCCCCCACAACTTGCAAGATCTACTGAAAATGGATGGCATGTCAGGTGAGACACTGATTTTATTCAGCAAGTGATCTTCTACCTCTTCGGTTATTAAAGGTTTCTTGAAATCCTTCCCTATTTTCTTTTCTAATGGAGAGAGAAAATTTAATAAGTTTTCCTAAAAAAGCTGACTAAATTTTACTTGAAGTTATTGACTAAATAGGTGTTGGGTAATAACAATCATTCAGGAAGGAAGCCACCTTGGGGAAAAAGGAAGAATTCACCCTTCTTGATGATTAATAGACTGCTGCTGCTGCTAAGTCGCTTCAGTCATGTCCGACTCTGTGCGACCCCAGAGACGGCAGCCCACCAGGCTCCCCCGTCCCTGGGATTCTCCAGGCAAGAACACTGGAGTGGGTTGCCATTTCCTTCTCCAATGCATGAAAGTGAAAAGTGAAAGGGAAGTCACTCAGTCATGTCTGACTCTTGGCAACCCCATGGACTGCAGCCTACCAGGCTCCTCCGTCCATGGGATTTTCCAGGCAAGAGTACTGGAGTGGGGTGCCATTGCCTTCTCCGGATTAATAGACTAATGATGTATTTTATGGGCTCTTGTGGCCCGTGTCATGATATGCTTCCATGTCTTGTTGAATTGTTAGTTGTACATAAAACTCTATTATTGATTAAATAAAGGAACCAAAGACTGAAACATATTTTGCCTTAAGACAAATGAATTAAGAGTGAATCTGAGGTTACCTTTATTGTAAAGTCACTGTCACTCGCTTGCTTTCTGGCAGCCTTTCTGGAGTGGCATGCAAAAGGAGGTGGCCTTACAGTTGTTGGCTTGAGTAGGCCCTGGATCACAGTGGTGACAATAGCTGTAGCACTCTCAGGGCAACAGTAACAGCTAACATCAATGCAACCTTCAATGATGCTGATAAAGCTCTGTTACCTTATAAAACCTCACAATATTCAGTTTTTTAATCACCATTTTACAGATGATGAAATCAAGACAAAGATAGCTGCAGGGACTTATCAAAAACCACACTTCTAGTAAATATATTCATGGCATGCATTGCCTACATGAATGCAATATGTAAAGAACATCACGGCAGCTATAAAAATGAAGTCATTTGGCATATATTAGACTTCCCCTTGTGCAAAGATTTAGGTCGTGTTTGATAATTCGCTCATATTTTTCTGCTGATTTGCTATTTGCCTTTGGAATATTTCAATAATTGTTTACACAGTCACTACTGAAGCTAAAGATGTGAAATTCACACTGTATATGTTGCTACATATAAACACACAGCAGAATACACAGGGAAAGTATGTATGTATATGCTAAGGTGCAACGTCAAATCTATAGAAACAGAATACCCAGCACTTGCGAAAGCAATCAATCTATAGAAACAGAATACCCAGCACTTGCGAAAGCAATCAAATAAACAAAAACCCAAGTGAAAATAATATAATTAATTAAGAAAAGCTGATATTTTAATAACCTTACAGACGTTTGTGAATCCATCTTATTATCATGAATAACTGAACAATAGCTTTTAAAGAAAGCCTTTGCCAACAAAGGTCCGTCTAGTCAAGGCTATGGTTTTTCCAGTGGTCATGTATGGATGTGAGAGTTGGACTGTAAAGAAAGCTGAGCACCAAAGAATTGATGCTTTTGAACTCTGGTGCTGGAGAAGACTCTTGAGAGTCCCTTGGACTGCAAGGAGATCCAACCAGTCCATTCTGAAGGAGATCAGCCCTGGGATTTCTTTGGAGGGAATGATGCTAAAGCTGAAACTCCAGTACTTTGGCCACCTCATGCAAAGAGTTGACTCATGGAAAAGACTCTGATGCTGGGAGGGATTGGGGGCAGGAGGAGAAGGGGACGACAGAGGATGAGATGGCTGGATGGCATCACTGACTCGATGGACATGAGTCTGAGTGAACTCCAGGAGTTAGTGATGGACAAGGAGGCCTGGCGTGCTGCGATTCATGGGGTCGCAAAGAGTCGGACACGACTGACTGAACTGAACTGAACTGAACTGAACTTGGCTGAACACAAAGAATAAATGAATTGGGCCAACAAATCAAATATGCATGTCTTTATAATACCAGAGTAATATAAACATGCCACAGATGAAAAAATCTTCAAATTCTGTTTTTGACTTAATAAACAATTTTTGCTTAGAATATAGTATGGTAACTATCAGTGAATCAAAGCTGATGGGAAAAGATACATTTTGAAACTATAATAATTCCCCTGCTATCTGCATAGAGGGGAGATAGCAGAAATAGTTGGCCAAAATAGTCTTAGGAAAGAGAGTTTTTCCCATGTCCAAGTTTGCATGAGAAGTGGAATATATACAATAAATCCTTATCCATTTTAAACACACAAATTTAAGGTTATAATTGTACTAAAACTACAGTATCCTTTCCCACTATTTATTAGCCAAAAGGATTTTAAAGGTTTTTAGGAGCATCACTTTAACTTGTTTAAATGTAAAAACTTATTTTGAGTTCCACTGTGTAATTCACGCTAGTTAAAAATAAGTTATCTTCTCATTAAAGCAACAACTGAGGCTAAACATCTGCTTGAAAATTACATCTATAGCTGGTTTGATGTGTTATATATGCATTTAATAAAATACTTTAAATGAGACTTCACACTTACACTGAGTTTACATGTATTCATTTTGAATTAATGAAGCTTTATAGAATAAACTTCTGGACCTCTGCTACGTATTTTAAAGCCAAAAGAAAAGAAAGAGAAGATAGTTTATGAATTTAGGCCCACAATGTAAATAATAAAGAATTTCAAATCACTTCAGATAGCTTGGCGTGCTTTAATTCTCTCATCAACAATACAGATTAATACTGGAAAGACTGCCCTAATACACACTAAAGCGCCCAGTCTTGTCCAACCATTCGTAGCTCCAAAAACACAGAATACAATTCCAACTAAATGGTTTTAAATTAGAGCAGATCAACCTAACTGCTTTCTCCTTTTCAGTCTGGAAACTTTTCTTCCATAAATCTATGAATATACCTTCCTCTTTAAAGAATAGGCCATTTCCACATGAATTTATGGTCCCTACAGATATTTGTAGCATAATCTAAATGATTAGTATTATATAGGATATGTTATCATTATTTAAAACATAATTTTACTTATTTAGTTTTGGCTGGGCTGGGTCTTCATTGCTCTTCAGGCTTCTCTCCAGTTGCGGTGAGTGAGGGCTACTCGAGATGCGGTGAACGGGCTTCTCATTGCCGTGGCTTCTCTTACTGTGGAGCACAGTCTCTCGGGCATCAGCAGTTGTGGCTCCTGGGCTCTAGAGCACAGGCTCAGTAGTTGTGGCACACAGGTTTAGGTGCTCGGCAGCATGTGGGATCCTCCCGGATTAGGGATCTAACATATCTCCTGCATTGGCAGGTGGATTCTTTACCTCTGAGCCACCAGGGAAGCCCCAGGATATGTTCTTATGGATCATACACAGCTCATTAAGTCAAATCATTTCCAGGCAACATGCTTGTCATAATCAAAGACCAGTACTTAATCACCAGGCCTCGAGAAACCAGCAACCAGTCCACAAATGTGCTCCTTTTCTCACTCTGAGACCATAACATATGGGGGGTTTTAGCAATGAACTATTAATATATCTGGCACCTGGTTCTTACTTCAGGACCATCTCACCTAAAACTGCCCACTCTTTCCTCTTAAATAAGGCATTTTGCTGAACTAATAATGACTAATCAGCCCCATGCTCACATGTAACTATGCTGTCATATATTTAGTATTTTTATATTTGGGAGGATACTGTGACTCAGCTATAGCCATCCAAGGATTCAGAACAGTCAAGCAATTTGTTTAGCTGAGCATGTATTGAATATTATTCACCAACAGTTGCTGAGCTCAAGGTTCCAGTTGCTGAGGCCTTGAGACAGAGGACTCCAGTGAAAAACCAACATATGGATGTCCACTAATCCCTATCACTACTGAGAAAAGGTATATTTGGGCAGAGGAGTATCACACAACCTTCCAAAAGGTCTACGAACCTGTCCAGAATACAAAACAGGGACCAACATGTACAGTCTGATTCAGAAGAAGATTCAGGCTTTGACACTGAGGAATCAAACAGGATTTAACTACCTGGACCCTTACCACTGAGTTTGTTCTCACTTCGTGAGATAGGTATTAATCAATAGTGTGTTAATTGCTCAGTTGTGTCTGACTCTTTGTGATCCCATGGACTGTAGCCCGCCAGGCTCCTCTGTCCATGGAATCCTCCAGGCAAGAATACTGGAGTAGGTAGCCATTCCCTTCTCCAGGGGATCTTCCTGACCCAAGAATTGAACCCAGGTCTCCCGCATTGCAGGCAGATTCTTTACCATCTGAGCCACCAGGGAAGCCCTTAATCAATTGTCCTCATGCAAATAAAATGGGTTAATTGAGGACAAATGTTATCCCTGAGCCCTCCTCTGTGTTGACCGATGCTTTAAACCAGCCTTCCAAATTAAAGCCTATCTAGCTTCTAAAACCAACTCTTCATCCAGTCTCTACATACTGAAATGCTTCTGAGATTGCCCACATCATAGACCTGCCATATATGTTTATTATAAACCCTCAACTATTCTACTTTTGTGTAAACATTGCTGCTGCTGCTGCTAAGTCGCTTCAGTCGTGTCCGACTCTGTGCAACCCCAGAGACGGCAGCCCAACAAGCTCCCCCGTCCCTGGGATTCTCCAGGCAAGAACACTGGAGTGGCCTGCCATTTCCTTCTCCAATGCATGAAAGTGAAAAGTGAAAGTGAAGTCGCTCAGTCGTGTCCAACTCTTAACGACCCCAGGGACTGCAGCCCACCAGGCTCCTCCATCCATGGGATTTTCCAGGCAAGAGTACTGGAGTGGGGTGCCATTGCCTTCTCCGTGTGTAAACATTATTGGTGCCCTAATCTAACCTATGTTCCATCTTCCAGTGTCCTGCTCAAGTTGGAGTAGAGCCTGTTTCCCACTCATCACAACTCTAAAGGTTCTAACTCATGAAACTGAGTATCTTATTTAGTTGAAACTAAACATTCCACTTGCTTTTTCTCTTACCTATGAGGTCTATCACTCTGTCTTGTAGAAAAAAAAACAGTAAAGTCAGAGTTTTTCTTCATAAACCCATGATAGGGCCATCTTTTTCTTCCTAGGTACTTTCCAATTATTATTCTGGTGCTGAGTTTCCCAAGCTATTTCCAAGCACAGGTTTTAAAGCAAGACAAGATGTCATTTCAATGATTCTTCCCGCTTACAGAGTAGGATGTTCATAATACACTGTCAGCTATGAATGCATTAATTAACACTCAAATCACAATGTAACCTCCCCAGGCTTACAAACTGCTGCCATGTTGCAGAATCTGTGTTATTGTAGAATGAAACATACATGATAAATGACTTTGGAAAATGAGTACTAAATATGACCCTATCAAGAAGACACTAATCTCTACATATGTATAGCAAGGACATAAACATTCTATTATTCAGGAGAATAGCTTTCATATTCCATTGCAGCGCAAATAAGCTTTGCTGGGGGACTGAAAATTTGAAACTAATTGTTAGAGTTCTCTTCAGTACTGTAAGACATCCAGACATTACCCAGGAAATAAACAGACTGCTTCTTATGGGAAGCCAGGTATTCAGGAGAGAATATATGAATTGTATACAATTGTTGACATAATCATTTTATAATTATAAATGACCCTTAGGAAAGCCCTCACACAGGTCTGTGTGGGTGTGATAGAGAGGCTTGTGGGGGATTCTCTTCTCTCTTGAAGATTTTCAGAGTATATTTCTTACGTCTTGGTCAGCAGAACATCCCACACCCTGGGAAAGCACCAGGAATGTCACATTATTATCTGAGGCAGTGAAACAGCAAGGCAGAATGAGTAGTGGGGAAAAAAAACCTATCCGGGTAGGCAATAGGGGATGTACAGAGAATCTGAAAACAGTAAGAACACTGACAAAAAGTCAGTTTGGTTCACCTTGTTTCAGCAATTTTAGACAAATTCCATGATCATCCCTCTACAGGAGGAGGGTCTCATCTGTGCTTCCTCTCCCGATTTCATTCCCTTATGCCCCTGCACTGAGCCACTGCTGCCTGCTCTGAGGATATTGAATGCTGTGTTACCCTGCCTTCCTGGGATCTCTGTTTGCGCTACCCTGGGCTGTAGTTTCTAAACAAGCAGGTAGCAGGTAGAACAAGTAAGTAGGTGGAACTGAGTGTTGTGTGTGTGCACAGAAGCAGAGCAGTCTGTAGTTAACCTATGAGTTTGTTTCAGCGTGTCACATATCACACATTCAGAGTTCCGAGCAGACTCACTAAAATCTAAAGTTCTGTTGCTTTCAGCTGAAAATATTTAAACTTAGCAGGGTAATGCTAAGGCAGGGAGGTAAGTGGTATGCACAACGGGCTTTGGTGTCAGACTGACTTGGGTTGGGTCCTGGCTCTGACCAGATGCAGGCCCTGGGAGATGTGGATATTCAGGCCTATTTTGCAGAGGGTTGAAAGAGGATAAGAGAAAATATATGTAAAATACCTAATATAGGGTCTAAGATGGGCTTCTCTGGTGGCTCAGTGGTAAAGAATCTGCCTGCAGTGCAGGAGACCCGGGTTTGATCCCTGGGAAGATCCCCTGGAGGAGGGCATAGTTATCCATTCCAATACTCTTGCCTACAGAATTCCATGGACAGAGGAGCCTGGTGGGCTACAGTCCATGGGGTCACAAAGAGTTGGACATGACTGAAGCAACTAAGCAGCAGCAGCAAGGTCTAAGACATGGAATATGCTCAGCTTTTACTGTATACTGACCAAAAGTTCTTTTGGAAAGTTATTTATTTATTTCTAAATTATATATATATTATATATTATATCATATTAATATATTAATTATTAATATATTATATTAATTATTAATATTATTAATATATTAATTATATTATATTATATAATTTATTATTATATATATTATATATATTATATGGTTCCTTAACAAGTGGATTTTATTAGGGAAAAATTCTCTCAAAATATAAGGCCTATGTGGAAAAATATAATGACATCTTTGCTAGAGAAAGATATTCTAGTACAATAGTTCTTAAACTTGAGTGTGTATCAGAATCACCTAGATATCATGCCCCAGAGTTTCTAATTCAATGGGTCTGTGTTGGAGTCCAACAATTTCTCTAGAGATACCGATGCTGCTGGTACTGGTGCTGGCCCAAAAATCACATGTTGAGAACCACTGTTCTAGAAGGCAGTGATTTTCAAACTTTAACATGCACACAAATCACACGGGGCATCGTGAGTCATGGAAATTCTGCATTTCTAATAAGCTCCCGAGTGATATTAATATTTCTGGTCTGCAGATCAGACATGGAATGACAAGGCTCTTGGGTTGCCTTGCCCAAAAAGGCAGGTGATAACCACATGTGGCTACTGAGCACTTAAAATGTTGCTAGTCCAAACTGAGAAGTGCTTATAAGTATAAATTACACTCTGGATTTAGAAGATTTATTATAAAAATGTAAAATATTTCAATAATTTTTCATATTAGTTATTTATCGAAATGCTAATATTTTAGATATGTTTGTGTGTGCTAAGTCACTTCAGTCGTGTCCAACTCTTTGCGACCCTATGGACTGTAGACTGCCAGGCTCCTCTGTCTGTGGGATTCTCCAGGCAAGAATACTGGAGTGGGTTGCCAAGCTCTCCTCCAGGGAATCTTCCCAATCCAGGGATCAAACTCATGTCTCTTATGTCTCCTGCATTGGCAGGCAGGTTCTTTACCACTAGAGCCACCATCAGGTTAAAATAAAATATTAATATTTTTACATTAAAAACTTTTTTAATGTGTAGAAAATTTTAAATAACATAAGTGCACCTAATTACATTTCTGTTGGATAGCACTGCTATGCTGCTGCTGCTGCTGCTGCTATGTCTCTTCAGTCGTGTCCGACTCTGTGCGGCCCCATAGACGGCAGCCCACCAGGCTCCCCCGTCCCTGGGATTCTCCAGGCAAGAACACTGGAGTGGGTTGCCATTTCCTTCTCCAATGCATGAAAGTGAAAAGTGAAAGTGAAGTCGTTCAGTCGTGTCCAACTCTTAGCAACCCCATGGACTGCAGCCTACCAGGCTCCATGGGATTTTCCAGGCAAGAGTACTATAGAGAACATTAACTTATCCTTGCCTCCTATGCTTAGTCACTCAGTCATGTTTGACTCTTTGTAACTCCATGGACTGTAGCCTGCCAGGCTCCTCTGTCTGTGGGATTCTCCAGGCAAGAATACTGGAGTGAGTTACCATGCCCTCCTCAGCGACCAACAACATTCTTGAAGCAGCTCCACTGAAAGGCTTTAAAGCACTACTCACTTTATGTATTAAGATCTCCTCTAGGCTGTTTTTAACTTCATCTCTCTAAAGTTATTCTTTCATTAAATCAGGGTAAAAAAATCTTCAATGGCCTTCTACTTGTTAAAAGATAAACTCCAAACTTTTAAAATTAGCATTCTAAATTATCCACAGTCTACCCAATTTCCTTTTCCAACTTAACTGCTTCCCTAAGCATAAGACTCAAAAGTCTTATAAGACGGATAAAGAAGTTGTGGTACATATACTGTTGTTTAGTTGCTCAGTCGTGTCCAACACTTTGTGACCTCATAGACTGCAGCCTGTCATGCTCCTCTGTCCATGGGATTTCCCAGTCAAGAACACTGGCATGGGTTGCCATTTTCTTCTCTAAGGGCTCTTTCTGACCCTGGCCTTGAACCTGCATCTCCTGCATTGGCAGATGAGTTCTTTACCACTGTGCCACCAGGGAAGTCTGGTACATACATACAATGGAACATTACTAAACCATAAAAAGGAACAAATTTGAGTCAACTGAACTGAAGTGGATGAAACTAGAGCCTGTTATACAGAGTGAAGTAAATCAGAAAGAGAAAAACAAATATCACATATTAATGCATATATATGAAATCTAGAAAAATGGTCCTGATGAATCTATTTGCAAGGCAGGAATAGAGATGCAGACATAGAGAACGGAATTATGGACACAGAGGGGGAAGGAGAGAGTGGGACAAATTGAGAAAGTAGTGTTGAAAAACATCTATTACCCTATGTAAAATAGATAGCTAGTTGGGAGTTACTGAATAACACATGACGTTCAGGCTGGTGTTCAGGTTGGTCCCCAACCTAGAGGGGTAGGATGGGGGAGATGGGAGGGAGGCTCAAGAGGGAGAGGATATATTTACACTTATGGATCATTAATGTTGTACAGCAGAAACTAATACAACACTGTAAGGCAACTATGCTCCAATAATAAATAAATCTAAAAAAAGTATTTGCTGATTGTTCGATTAAGGATGATTTTTCTCAGTATTAAAAAAGTAGATTTCTCAACTGGTCTTGCTTAACATTGGTCCTTTAGGGTAAATTCTTTTATCTCTCAGATCAGATCAGTCGCTCAGTCATGTCCGACTCTTTGCGACCCCATGAATCGCAGCACGCCAGGCCTCCTTGTCCATCACCAACTCCTGGAGTTCACTCAGACTCATGTCCATCGAGTCAGTGATGCCATCCAGCCATCTCATCCTCTGTCGTCCCCTTCTCCTCCTGCCCCCAATCCCTCCCAGCATCAGAGTCTTTTCCAATGAGTCAACTCTTCGCATGAGGTGGCCAAAGTACTGGAGTTTCAGCTTTAGCATCATTCCCTCCAAAGAAATACCAGGGCTGATCTCCTTCAGAATGGACTGGTTGGATCTCCTTGCAGTCCAAGGGACTCTCAAGAGTCTTCTCCAACACCACAGTTCAAAAGCATCAATTCTTCGGTGCTCAGCCTTCTTCACAGTCCAACTCTCACATCCATACATGACCACAGGAAAAACCATAGCCTTGACTAGATGAACCTTTGTTGGCCAAGTAATGTCTCTGCTTTTGAATATGCTATCCAGGTTGGTCATAACTTTCCTTCCAAGGAGTAAGCATCTTTTAATTTCATGGCTGCAGTCACTATCTGCAGTGATTTTGGAGCCCAAGAAAATAAAGTCTGACACTGTTTCCCCATCTATTTCCCATGAAGTGATGGGACCAGATGCCATGATCTTCGTTTTCTGAATGTTGAGCTTTAAGCCAACTTTTTCACTCTCCACTTTCACCTTCATCAAGAGGCTTTTTAGTTCCTCTTCACTTTCTGCCATAAGGGTGGTGTCATCTGCATATCTGAGGTTATTGATATTTCTCCCGGCAATCTTGATTCCAGCTTGTGTTTCTTCCAGTCCAGCGTTTCTCATGATGTACTCTGCATAGAAGTTAAATAAACAGGGTGACAATATACAGCCTTGACATACTCCTTTTCCTATTTGGAACCAGTCTGTTGTTCCATGTCCAGTTCTAACTGTTGCTTCCTGACCTGCATACAAATTTCTCAAGAGGCAGATCAGGTGGTCTGGTATTCCCATCTTTTGAAGAATTTTCCAGTTTATTGTGATCCACACAGTCAAAGGCTTTGGCATAGTCAATAAAGCAGAAATAGATGTTTTTCTGGAACTCTCTTGCTTTTTTGATGATACAGGGGATGTTGGCAATTTGATCTCTGGTTCCTCTGCCTTTTCTAAAACCAGCTTGAACATCAGGAAGTTCACGGTTCACATATTGCTGAAGCCTGGCTTGGAGAATTTTAAGCATTACTTTACTAGCGTGTGAGATGAGTGCAATTGTGCGGTAGTTTGAGCATTCTTTGGCATTGCCTTTCTTTGGGATTGGAATGAAAACTGACCTACTTGGTGGTAAAAGTCAAGATGGTAATTTCTACCTTCAAGGGTTGATATAAGGATTTAATGACATACATACACACACACACACACACACACACACACATACATATATGGGCTTCCTTGGTGGCTCAGTGGTAAAGAATCTGCCTGCCAGGAGACATGGATTCAATACCTGATCTGGGAAGATCTCCTGGAGAAGGAAATGATAAGCTGCTCTAGTATTCTTGCCTGGTAAATCCCATGGACAGAGGAGTCTGGCAGGCTAGTCCATGAGGTTGTAAAGAGTTGGACATGACCTAGTGACTGAACAGCAACAACAACAAATATAAATATAAATATATATATATATGTGCTAAGTCACTTCAGTCATGGCCGACTCTTTGCGACCCTATGGACTGTAGTGCACTGGGCTTCTCTGACCACCCAATTCTCCAAGAATACTGAAGTGGGTTGCCATGCCCTCCTTCAGGGGATCTTCCCAATCCATGGCTCGAACCCACGTCTTTTATGTCTCCTGCATTGGAGGCAGATTTTTTTTACTGCTGAGCCACTGGGGAAGCCCATTAATGAGGGTAGTTGGTTATAAACTGTAGTATGTTTTGCTTTACTCTGGTTTAAATATTTTATTAAAACATCATTGTCAATGTCAACAAATAGGTGTCTACACTAGTTGGACTAACTGACCAGTCAGGCAGAGGTTCGCAAACTCTCTCAGATCACAGCATACTTAGTGAGGGTCTTGACAACTGTTGCATACCATACCCAGTACAAAAGAAACACCTAAGATTTGGATTTATTAAGTAGTTAAGTCCAAATGACTTCATTTTTACTTATTTCCTGACAACTTAATAGCCTATTAAATATTATACACATAAAGAAAAAACATTATTTTTTCAGTCTCAAATAACTATCATTACTTATGAATGAGACATGTGTGCTTGTTTGGCACAATTTCTCAAACCTTGTAATCAGATTGGATACTGCCTCATTTCCTTCTCCACAAAGGTTTATGCCCCACAAAAAAATCGAGTTTCACAAAGGATGTTAAATTATGGACTATTTCAAGATAGTAAGTTTTTGGTGATCAGATCAACAATTTTGTTGTGTTTCCCTTGAAAATTTAAACTAATGTGTAACAACTCTAGGAATTTACAGCAGTGTTCCAGGGTGCCTTGTGTCACAGTTTGGGAACCACAGCTCCAAGCTCTTTTCTGATTAAGAAATTATGATTCAAAGGATTTAAAAACTTGAAGTTTGAAACTCCTTGCTTCCCTCCTGTTGAGGTTTAAATCTCATTACAGAGTCAAAAAAAAAAAAAAAAAGCAAGCATGTCAGAACAGCTTGGGACAGTGTACAGAAGGGCAGGGAGCATTGGAATATTTGCTCTTTTTCATATGGGGTAGGAGAAATAGATTCTTGACGTGAAAGGTAATCAACAGATGTGATCCAGTGGTCACCCTGGGGTGGGCCACTAGAACTTCCTTACCAAGCCCAAAGACTCCCTCTCCTAATTTCCACTTTTTTTCTCCAGCAGGCTTATTAAGCAAAAGTAGTTTGGTTGACTTAGCACCATAGTGTATGAAACAGTGTCTGAAGCTTTAGGCAATGGAACTCACTAAGATAGCTAGCTGTCCATATTTATGTCATGTGGAATCCATCTGGGGACACACACAGTGGTCACGGTGTGTTCCCGAGATGAATGAGGCTGCTACCTAACTGGCCCCAGATAGTCAAAGCAGTCAGTTCCACACTGCTACCATAATGAGTGACGTTTCACTTGCCAAATGCAATGAAAGCCTTCTGAAAGACAGTAAGGGAGAAAGAAGCTGGGTAAAAGGAATTATCAATATATCAGACCCTAAACTTCTAACTGAACAATTAGATGCGTGTATTATTTAGGAGAATTATGACCAGGAATATTAATAAAACAATCTGTGAATACTGCATGTCCTTTGTATAATTTTGATTTAGGGGTAGGAGGACAAAAAATAACTGCAGCTATTTTTTAGATAGCCATAAACAAGATTTTGATTTTATTTTCAGATAAGACAAAAGCAATGAGAAGACAGTTCCACAAGGCTTGCCTGGGGCAGAGAGATATTATGGGAGGGAAAATGTTTATTTGTCAGAGAATCATTCTCAAGATCCTTAAGGGTCTCTAGTTAGAGCTTTGGTGCATCTCTCTTTTTACTTTCTAACATTAAGTTACATTGGCTATATCACTGAAATGAAATTAAAAGAATGCTCTCTGCTTTTTTTTTAATGATAAAAATTTAAATTTAACTGGAGATTCTTTTACAGTTTTTCTTGGAAAGGATGGAAAAGCTTCACAGCATGTGCTGTTGACAGTATGCCAGAAGACCCTAGACCCCTGTGGTTTCTTGATGACAATTGTGGAGCCACCAACTGTCTTCACAACTCAGAGTGATTACCCATAAACAGGTGCTTGGCGACAATTCCAGTTCATTACCCACATCAGAACCGAGAGTGCAGAGGAGAAAGTGATATGATTGGTTTCTTGGCAGTTATCCTAGGATGGATAATGTGAGTATTGTTAATAAAATATGAACTCAATTTTAATATACTGGTTGATTATATTTTATGTGGTAGGCAATGTTCTATATCCTGTAAGGAATTTTTAAAAAATTAGGTATATAGTCACTGCCCTTCATTAAGGGAAAACTTGGAAATGAAAAAAACACACAACAGCTTTTCAGAAGGCAAAACAGAGGTAACATGAGAAACACAGCATTTTATGAATTTTCAGGGGAAAGAGCACTAGTTACTGAAAAGCTATTCAGTCCTATATTTTCTCATATAATTTCATGTAATCTTCACAAAAGTCCCATAAAATAGTATAATTATAATTTTGTAGATTAGGTAACTGAAATTTCAGTGATTATACAGTTTAGTCATGGACACATAGGAAATTTGAATTCATGGTTTTCCAACTCTGAAGTCTATCATCTTTCTACATTCTACTTTGAAATAAAAAAACCCAAACATATCATCCACTTCACAAGATGAAGGCTTTAAAGAGGAGATGGCATTTGTGATACAATGTGAGGGGTAGAGGTTTTCATTAAAATTTTCACTAATATAAAAGTACATTTATATTCCTAGTATCAGAGGAAAATAAAATAAATCCTTAAATTAATCCCCCAGACACACCCACTCTGGCAAGCACTCTCAGCTGGTTGGCTCAGCACACAGTCTCACCTCCTTCTCCCCAGCCAGGGATGGCCAGGTGGCTACAGGAGATGCAAGAAAAGTACCTGGGTAGTACCTCCCTTCCTAAATATTAAGTCCCTAATAGGACAAACCTGCCTTGGCTACTACTGTCTTCTCCACTATATGCTTGCTGAAACTTCAAGTTTTCAGCTACTTTTTGACCATGATGCAGCAAACAGGAGGATAAAGGCAGAAAGACTCAGGATCCTTGATGATATCACTGAGAGCCACCACGTCAGCTTTGATCTGTTTTCTCATGGGCATTTTGTTTTGTAAAACAACCTAACTGTAATGTACGCAAGCCACTGTGAATTTTTATTATTTGCAGCTGAACATATTCACAACTAATATAAATATATATATATATACTATTAATACTATATACATGTATATATATTTTTCTATATATAGAATTTTGAAACTTGTTTTTTCATTAAATATCTCTTGAAGAAATAATATTTAATGCCTTCATGATATTTCATAAAGTGCATGTAGCATAATTTATTTACCACTCTTTTGTGAGATTCATAGGTTACTTTTTTCTTTCCTTTTTAGCCATTATAAGTAAACTATTACATATATTTGATGGTTTACATCTCTGAACATGTGATGGATAGAAATGGCCCCAGGAAGTATGAACAGGGAAAGCATTCCATACAGAGGAAGGAGTATGTGCAGACACAGAGGCAAGAAATATGAATATTGGCCAGGGAATAGTTTAGTAATATTATCTGGCTGGTGTGTAAGTTCATGGATGTAACGGTTGGAAAGATAGGTGGGAATGAAACAGGACAGCTTTGAATGTCAGACTGAGGAGAGTCACTGGGGGTTATGATTAATTTAGCAACATGAATCTGTGTGTAGGGTTTAGGACTGATGACGATGGGGAGAGGCCAGAAGCAGGAAGACGTCACTGTGGGCTAGTCAGTCCCAGGATAGACTGCTGAGGGCATGCTCCAGTGTACACATAACTAGAAAGATGGCTCTATTTGTGGGAGGCACAGTGAAGATTGAAGCTTCATCACTTAAAAATCAATTGGATGCAGGGAATGGGAAGAGGGAGTGAAAAGTTAAAGATGATGGCAGTTTTGAGATGAACTGGCTTTAAAAAGTAAGTCAATGTACAGAAATAGTGATGACAACGAAAAAAGGAGCTGTGGGACTTCCCTGGTGGTCCAGCGGTTAAGAATCCACCTGCCAATGCAGGAGACAGGGGTTCGATCCCTGGTCTGTGAAGATCCCACGTGCTGCACAGCAGCTGCAGCTAAGCCTGTGCGGCACAACTGCTGAGCCCATGCTCCAGGGTCTGCATGCTGCAGCTACTGAAGTCTGGGTGCCTAGAGCCCGTGCTCCGCAAGATAACTCACCGTAATAAGAACCTGGTGGACTGCAAAGAAGGGTAGCTCCTGCTTGCCACAACTAGAGAAAGCCCACGGGCAGTGACGAAGACACAGTGCAGCCAAAAATATAAATAAATAATTTAAAAAATAAAAAGAAAAAAGGAGCTGTTAGGGTGGGGGAAATACAGTGGAACCATGTTTATTTTTAAGACAGAGATAAGACTTCATGGTGGAGCATGCAGAGGGTAGAAGTGTATGTTTGCAAACTGAATGAAGAGTTGGGAATGAATTTAAAACTAGAGATGCTTAGATGTAAGACATCATTGGCACAGAGATAAGACATCAAGTTGAAGCAGTGGGTTTGATCATCAAAATAAAACTTAAGGCAGAGAGAGGCCGAGGAATATAGCCCTGAGAGCAGTTAGGTAGGAGGACTGCTGTATACAGTTGGCTACAGTGGGGTGATCTCAGAAGATGAACACTGGTGGAAGCCTACAAGGTGCAGTGGCTTGAAGGGAACTTTGGGTTACTGGGTAAACAGTATCTAGCTATTTTGATATGAAGTTGTAGAAATACTTCATAATTCAAACTGACTGAAGGTGCCAGTGTGAACTATAAAAGTTGTAAAGTAACTACTAGTCTGAAATTCTCAAGTACGTAGAGAAACTGCAACTGACTGCAGAGTACTTCCAATAGAGATCCTGGCTAGATTATCAAGTGAAAAGAGAAATGTCTTTTAAAATCAAAAGCATTAATTGGTAAAAAAGAAAAACATTAAGAAAAGACCTGGGTTGGTCTGACATGGTCTGTAGTGAGTAGGCGGTGTAGGACAGAAGATGTGGCTACAGGATTTCAGAGTTCTCTCCAGACTGGGGTGGGGTGTTTACTAGTCAGTCAGTATGTTTTGTTTTTTTTTTTAATTTAAACTTTTTATTTAAACCAAATCCTACATAAATTAAAATGATATATTTGCAGGTTTATTTCTCTCAGTGGTAAAATCAAGAAGTCATATAACCATATTTTAATCTCCAGGTTCAGCCTCCAAATTTAATTTATCAAAAGGTATGCTGTGACTAGGCATAAAAAATTAACTTTGACGAAATTTTAATTTCCTGGCTTTATTGAGTTGGTCAGAAAGTTTGTTCAGATATTTCCACGAGATGGTACAGAAAAACCCAAACTTTTTGGCTAACCCAATAGTTTATTTTCTAAAGCAGCTAAAAATCTTTGAGAGAGGAGTTTCTTAGAACTCCGTTTATGACTCTGAATTGTTGACCTGATGTTGACTCTCATATGTTCATTCTACGTCTTTTTTTAAAATTTAAATTTATTTATTTTAATTAGAGGCTAATTACTTTACAATATTGTATTGGTTTTGCCATACATCAACATGAATCCGCCACGGGTATACATGTGTTCCCAATCCTGAACCCCCCTCCCACCTCTCTCCCCATCCCATCCCTCTGGGTCATCCCAGTGCACCAGCCCCAAGCATCCTGTATCCTGCATTGAACCTGGACTGGCGATTCGTTTCATATATGATATTATACATGTTTCAATGCCATTCTCCCAAATCATGCCCCCCTTCCTCTCCCAGAGTCCAAAAGACTGTTCTATACATTTGTGTCTCTTTTGCTGTCTTGCGTACAGGGTTATCATTACCATCTTTCTAAATTCCATATATATGTGTTAGTATACTGTATTGGTGTTTTTTCTTTCTGGCTTACTTCACTCTGTATAATCGGCTCCAGTTTCATCCACCTCATTAGAGCTGATTCAAATGTATTCTTTTTAATGGCTGAGTAGTACTCCATTATGTATATGTACCACAGCTTTCTTATCCATTCATCTGCTGATGGACATCTAGGTTGCTTCCATGTCCTGGCTATTATAAACAGTGCTGCGATGAACGTTGGGGTACACGTGTCTCTTTCAATTGTGGTTTCCTCGGAGTATGTATTTATTGAACACCTTTTATTTATTTTTATTCTTTTGCATATTTAAAGAGTATATTTTTGTTTTATCATGTAAATAATTTTGGAAATATGACTACATTCAATATAAGCAATTTTATTATTTTTTTTTAATATAAGCAATTTTAATACTGCCATCTTATATGTGAGAGAGGCAGTAGAAAAAAAGTCTCATGGGTATTTTTACTACAGAGAAATAGTCTAACACAGTCCTCAAGAAGATACATGGGGAATCACCATGAGGAAAGAAGCTGGAAAAAAAAAGTCTCATTCTTGCACCTCTGATAGTCCTTGGGTAGGACCTGTGGAAGCAGGAGGTGGCTGTGGAGATTGGAAAACAGACTGCAAAGGTACACCATGGTCAGTTGCTGCCTCCTGGTTTTGGCTATATATCCACAATTCTTCCATGGTTCTCTCATACTATGATACTCGAGAACATTCCAAGATTAGAAGTGATACTCATTCAGTATGCTTTTAAATGCTTTAGCTTCTTTTAGCTTCTCTGAGAGTTTCTGTTTGGTGCATCTATTACCTCCAGAGTTGAATGCCACTCCAAACTTACTGTCACATCTCTATGTGCATACCAGGGCCTCTCGTGGGTCCTATGCTGTCACGGACCAGGGAGTCAATAATGAAATGACACGGAGGCGCTGGGTGGCTGATGGCCACCCTAGTTCTACTGAGCACCTTTAAGGCGTCACTGTTCTAGGTTCCTGTTTACATGCTATTAAACAGGAGAGAGAAAGAAAGTCACTGAAAGAAAGAATTAAAGGAGTTTAATTCTAGAGGAGAAAGACAAGCAATAAATAATGGCATAAGATAACTTCAGGTGCTGCTCGCTACACACAAAGAATATAAAATTAGATCATGTGTAGGGAGTGACTGTGTGAGCTGGGGAGGTGAGGGATGGCTGCTCTGAGGTGGCTTGAGCACAGGATAAATGATGGAAGATATGGGAGAAGAACTGTGCCAGCAGGAGGAGCGGTAAACACCAGACACCAAGAAAGGAGCAAGCTCAGCAGGTTCAAGGAGCAGAGAAAAGGCCAGTGTCTCAGGAATATAGTAGATGAGGAAAGTGGATCAGGTTGAGGTGTAAGAGACAGGTGAGGGGATGACAGACCAAAGCACACTGAGGGGGACAGCATTCAGGCTGGGCGACAGTGGAGGAGAGAGCCAGAAGGGAAAGCAGAGAGAAAAAGTGAGACAGCAGGAGTCTTTCTCTGGCAACACCTCCACCGCAACAATGATGAAGGGTGGCATGGCACTGCCAGCCAGGGCAAGGTACAGCCACACGTGCCAGTTGCCCACAAGGCTGCACCAGTCACAGATTTAGAGCCTACCGAATCGACTTGCAGCTTCCTGGGTGGCTCAGCAGTAAAGAACCTGCCTGCCAATCCAGGGGACAAGGGTTTGATCCCTGAGTCAGGAAGAGCCCCTGGAGAAGGAAATGGCAACTCACTCCAATATTTTTGCCTGCGAAATCCCACGAACAGGGGAACCTGCCGGGCTATAGTCCATGGCGTCACAAAAGAGTTGGACGTGAACGAGCAACTAACAACAACAAAGTGACATTGTCTCTTGGATTTTTTGCAGGTATCTTAAAAGTACAATGTACAAAACCGTGCTTGCTACCCAGTTTTCTTATCACCATTGCCCATGGCTGTCAACACCTCTGTTTCCTCAGCCCAAGCAGCCCATTTCAGCAGGTCTCTTGAGGCAGGCTGCAAACCCATTCTCTTTTCCCACCTCCACTGTCACCATGCTGGTGAGTCTCTTTACTGGTCACACATTATTTCATTCTTGTTTCTTTCTCCATGTGGAGGCCAGAGGAATCTTCTTACAGGTAATTCAGTTCAGTTCAGTGACTCAGTCATGTCTGACTCTTTGCAACCCCATGGACTGCAGCATGCCAGGCTTCCCCATCCATCAGCAACTCCCAGTGCTTACTCAAACTCATGTGTATAGAGGTGGTGATGCCATCCAACCATCTCATCCTCTGTCATCCCCTTCTCCTCCCTCCTTCAATCATTCCCAGCATCAAGGTCTTTTCCAATGAGTCAGTTCTTTGTATCAGGTGGACAAATTATTGGAGTTTCAGCTTCAGCATCAGTCCTTCCAATGAACACTCAGGACTGATTTCCTTTAGGATGGACTGGTTGGATCTCCTTGCAGTCCAAGGGACTCTCAAGAGTCTTCTCCAACGCTACAGTTCAAAAGCATCAATTCTTCGGCACTCAGATTCCTTTATAGTCCAACTCTCACATCCATACATGATTACTGGAAAAACCATAGCCTTGACTAGATGGACCTTTTTTGGTAAAGTAATATCTCTGCTTTTTAATATACTGTCTAGGTTGGTCATAACTTTTCTTCCAAGGAGCAAGTGTATTTTAATTTCATGGCTGCAGTTACCATCTGCAGTGATTTTGGAATCCCCCAAAATAAAGTCTTTCACTGTTTCCATTGTTTCCCTATCTTTTTGCCACGAAATGATGGGACTTGATGCCATGATCTTAGTTTTCTGAATGTTGAGTTTTAAGCCAACTTTTTCACTCTTTTCTTTCACTTTCATCAAGAGGCTCATTAGTTCTTCTTTGCTTTCTGCCATAAGGGTGGTATCATCTGCATATCTGAGGTTATTAATATTTCTCCCAGCAATCTTGATTCCAGCTCGTGCTTCATCCAGCCCAGCATTTTGCATGATGTACTCTGCATATAAGTTGAATAAGCAAGGTGACAATATATGGCCTTGACATACTCCTTTCCTGATTTGGAACAAGTCTATTGTTCCATGTCCAGTTCTAACTGTTGCTTCTTGACCTGCATACAGATTTCTCAGGAGGCAGGTCGAGTGGTCTGGTATTCCCATCTCTTGAAGAATTTTCCACATTTGTTGTGATCCACACAGTCAAAGGCTTTGGCATAGTCAATAAAGCAGAAATAGATGTTTTTCTGGAACTCTCTTGCTTTTTAGGAGATCCAGGGGATGTTGGCAATTTGATCTCTGGTTCCTCTGCCTTTTCTAAATCCAGCTTGAACATCTGGAAGTTCATGGCTCACATACTGTTGGAGCCTGGCTTGGAGAATGTTAGCATTACTTTGCTAGCATATGAGATGAATGCTATTGTGTGGTAGTTTGAACATTCTTTGGTATTGCCTTTTGGGATTGGAATGAAAACGGACCTTTTCCAGTCCTGTGGGCATTGCTGAGTTTTCCAAATTTGCAGGCATATTGAGTGCAGCACTTGAACAACATCATCTTTTAGGATTTGAAATAGCTCAACTGGAATTCCATCACCTCCACTAGCTTTGTTCGTAGTGATGCTTCCTAAGGTCCAGTTGACTTTGCATTCCAGGATGTCTGGCTCTAGGTGAGTGATCACACCATCGTGGTCATCTGGATCATGAAGATCTTTTTTGTATAGTTCTTCTGTGTATTCTTGCCACCTCTACTTAATATCTTCTGCTTCTGTTAGGTCCATACCATTTCTGTCCTTTATTGTATACCCATCTTTGCACAAAATGTTCCCTTGGTATCTTTAATTTTCTTAAAGAGATCTCTAGTCTTTCCCATTCTATTTTTTTCCTCTATTTCTTTGCGTTGATCACTGAGGAAGGCTTTCTTATCTCTCCTTGCTATTCTTTGGAACTCTGCATTCAAATGGGTATATCTTTCCTTTTCTCCTTTGCCTTTTGCATCTTTTCTTTTTTCAGCTATTTGTAAGACCTCCTTAGACAACCATTTGCCTTTTTGCATTTCTTTTTCTTGAGGATGGTCTTGATCACTGCCTCCTGTACAATCTCACAAACTCCTGTTCATGACAGGTAATTCAGATACTTCATTATTTCAACTTAAACCCTTCATGGCACTTTCAACAAAAGTTCTGAGAAGGATGCCTTCAGGATGAAAAATGAAACCAACAAATCTCTGTGGTGTCTGATCACACTTGGGGAAAAAGTTCTTCCCAAAAAACTTGTTGGGAAGTTTAAAAAATGGTTTAAAAAGTAAAAAAATGGTTAATAAAAGTTAAAAAAAGTTTAAAAAGTGGTTAAAAATGGTTCATAAGAATTAGGTAAGTGAGAAAGGATGGTAGTTTGAACTCTGGGCTGTATAATAAAAACAAGAATGGTTAGAGGACCAGAAGAGGCCGTTAAGTGAGTTGCCTAAAGTGCAAGATGCTGAAGTCCTTGAGCAGGAAGGAAGGGGTGGGATAAAAACCACAGAATCTTGAGGAGGTAGAAGAAGTTAGAAGAGGGAGTCTTGAGATCCCTCCTACCTCACTGGCCTGTTCTATTGGTCTTAGTCACATGCGTCTTGTATAAACCAAGCTAGAAAAGTTTTCCAGGCCTTCTGCCAATCATTTTTCTTCCTGGAATTCTCTCTCTCTCTCTGTCCCCGTATCTTCCCCTCCCATTACCATGTGCCACACACTCTGTTCCTCTTTTAGCATCTATCACTCTACCTATTTTATTTCTTTGTTTATTTGATCTACAGTCTGACTCTCCCGTCAGATGGTAAGTTCACTGAAAGGGGAAATTGTTTTTTATTGATCTCTTTTTATCTCCAGTGTCTGGTATGATCTGGCTAGAGTGAATGATTGAATCCATTAAGGTAATGCAGAGAGAAGCAGACATAATTTTTCACTACTCTGCCTTCTGGATTCTCATAAAATATCACATTGCTTTGGGAGAGTTTGAGAATTCAGGGAGGCTTTTTTGGCTAGATCTCTAGGATGGTGAGAGGCAATCTGGAGGTTTAAAGTAACCACTGGAGAATGAGACAAAATCCCACCAAGGAGGGCAGCCACAGCCAAGGCAGTCTCCATGGAGGTGTTCACCTGGCTGACAGCATGAATTGGTGGCAACTGCTACACACACTGATGGCTTCTGGGAGTGGTACCAACAGAAGCATTTGCTTCATTGTTCATTCATTGTAGACAGTGTTTGATAATCAGGACAGTAAACTGTTATTCGATAAGCTATTATTCTAAAGGCCACTCATCAGTGTGTCACCTGAGTGAGTAACATCAGGTTCCTTTTTGATAGAGGAGACTAGAACAGTTGTTTCAGGAGCTATCTTCTCACCATGTCTTCAGACAGCTCATTTAATGTTTCTGGATCTCAGTGCCACATTTGTGACCTCAGGAGAGTTAACAGAGGCCTCTCTCTCCTTTAGTAGTTAAGGGAAAATCAGACAAACTAATATGTAAGAAAGTGTTTTATAAACTAAGCGTAGACAACTGACGGGGATGATTATCCTTCCAAAGACTTCATTGTCATGGACTTCCCCGGTGGTCCAGTGGCTGGGAGTCCACCTGCCAGTGCAGGGGACACCAGTTCGATCCCTCGTCAGGGAGGATCCCACGTGCATGCAGGGCAGCTGGGCCCATGCACCACTGGCTGCTGAGCCTGTGCTCCAGAGCCTGCACTTTGCAGCTGCTGAGCTCACTTCGTGCACCTATAAGTTTCGGGGATTTCTTTATTTAAAAAAATGGAATGATGTTATAGCCTTCCAAGCAGAAGGTTAAGTAGGCTGATATGACTGAGGATACCCTGAGTCACCTATGTCTTCTTTTGGGAGAAATTTGACAATGAAGAGTCTAAAGCAGAGACAAGGAACGAGCCAGCCCAGAGGGCTCAGTCAGACCAGGAGAGACTCTCCTTTCCCACTCTTCCTCACTGCCATGGACTTAATTCAGGAACTTATCCTCTCCCATACCCCCTGCTGACTCATTTCTGCAACATCTTTCTAAGCTGTACTCCAATCCAAACCATTTCTCTGGGCTTCCCTGGTGGCTCAGTAGTAAAGAACCTGTCTGTCAGTTCAGGAGACATGGAATCTATCCTGGGTTGGGAAGATCCCCTGGAGAAGGTAAAGGCAACCCATTCTAGTAATCTTGCCTGTGAAATCCTGTAGACAGAGGAGTCTGGTGGGCTACAGTCCACGGGTGTGCAAAAGAGTCAGACATGACAGCGGCTAAACAGCAACAATAATCCATTTCTCCACAGTTGCAGCTCTTTTGCCTAAAACTCTTCAGAAGGTTTCCCCAAATTTTAGGCTAAATCCATGCTTCTTTGCATGATACCCAAGGTTCTAAGGTTTTCCTGTCTCTTCCACTCATGGTGGAATTGTGTGTAACAGCCACTTGGGTGAGGGCTTTTTCTCAGAATCAGCCATGCTATATTCCTTTCATCTCTGTGCAAAGGAAAACCTTTCTCCCTAGTTCATCTCTACTTATCCTTCAAGTTCAGCTCAGGTACCAGCTCCTCCATGGAACTGTCCCTGACCCTTCCCTTAGTCTGAGATAATTACACACATATCAAACTGTATTCTAAATGTTTACTCCTCTTCTTAAAGAAAGAGAGCTTGCTTCTTTATCTGTGTACTCCCTAGCACTTTCAGTAGAGCTGGCCACAAAGTAGATGCTAAATAATGTTTGCCGAATGAATGAATAAATGAACACATGAAAATAACATAGCTAGGAAATGACGCTTGTTTGCTGCAGGCAAAGGATGTTTTAGAGATGTTCCCTGATGGAAGTTTTTGGCCGATACAGACGATAGATATTTGACTTCTGAGAACAACATCAATATCATGTTAGAAAGAGACAGAGCCTAATCCATAAATCTGGAGGTAAAAATAAGCAGTTTACATCAGTGCCATGTGTTGAATGGCCTGCAAAACGCAAGTTCACAGCTTTCCAAATCCTGAAAGTCTTCTAGCTCCATGGGCAACCTGTCTTCTGGAGGTTCTAACGCCATAAAGACCAGTTCTTCCAAGGGAAGTTGGTTTATTTGTCAGATATAAAACCAGCTTTTCTGAATAAAATCCTTAGTTCTTCAAGCTTGTGTGTTAACTTGGCAAAAAACATATTCTGCCTCCTGAAGAGTGAGAAAGAGATGCTCTAGACCTGTGCAAGCAAGATGGTCACCCATCAGACATGGTTATCGAGCACTTGAAATGTGACTAGTCTGAACTGGGCTGTGCTTGAGTGTGAAATGCCCACTAGATTTTGAAGTCTTGCTATCAGAAAAAGGTAAAATATCTCATCATTAAATGTATTATATTGATGACATGTTGAAATGATAATATTTAGGATACATGATATTATATAAAATATATGATTAAAATTAATTTGATCTTTTTCCTAGTTACATTTTTATGTGGCTACCAGAAAATTTTAAATCACATATGTGGCTCATGAGTGGCTTCCAGTATATTTCAACTGGATGGCACTGCTTTAGAGGTTCAGACTACCCAGAGATGAGAGGTGCCTGCTTAGAGGACTAACGCTCCAGCTGTTCTGAGGGGCTCATCTATCAAAAGTTTAAGCACATTTCTTGTGTCCTGAACAGGAAGCAGTGAATGGACAGTTTTCCTTTTTCCTAAAGGGAAAGTCATAGTCATCCTGAAGGCTGGCTGGGAGGTAGAGAGGCTGGCTAATGCCGATTGGTTCACGATACTGGAATTCTAGAATTCGTGTGTTATTTTCAATGATCAGTGTCTACTCCTATGGACAGTTCTCACTTGTCTGGACTGTTAGTATTCTTCTCTGACATGTGACTTCTTACTGGACATAGTTGGAAATTAATTAGACCCATGGTGAGCCTAAGAATAAATGGATTTTGAATAAGGCCCAACAAGGTGCTCCAATATGTAAAAGGCTATAGCTTTGGGGAGTTTTGCCTCTGCACAGTCTTTTTGCATCTTTTTTTGGTTCTTGGTTGTATTCCAGTTAGAGAAGCTGCTCTGCTTTCTCGATCTGCAGGATATCACTATAAATGTGGGACATCTGGACCACTATTCAGGCACAGGGAAAAGATTGTTGCATGAACACCAGGAATTTGTGTTTCATTCCTAACTCTGATGTTACCCAAAGAAATAATTCCAGGACATTCTTCAATTTCCTGATTTGCAAATTTAGAGCTTATCTCATATATTAATACCTAGAGCTTGTTTCATATATTAATACCTCACAGGGCTGCTGTGGGGATTAAATAAATCAATGTTCATGGGGAATTTCTAAAAAGAATAAAGTTCTTACTCAAAACTATGAACCTATTAGCATTTCTATATATTGTTTGGTTTATCTTAGTCTTGCTTTATTATAAAGCATGATTTCTTCTGCAGGCTTCTAAGAATGAAATTCAGACTGCTACTTCTACAATCAACATTCCAGCACCACAGGCCAAGTTAGAAGTAGATGAATATTTTTAGGCAGTTCTTAAGGTCCAAATCGGAGAAGGCAATGGCACCCCACTCCAGTTCTCTTGCCTGGAAAATCCCATAGATGGAGGAGCCTGGTAGGCTGCAGTCCATGGGGTCCCGAATAGTTGGATACGACTGAGCGACTTCACTTTCACTTTTCACTTTCATGCACTGGAGAAGGAAGTGGCAACCCACTCCAGTGTTCTTGCCTGGAGAATCCCAGGGACAGGGGCGCCTGGTGGGCTGCCGTCTATGGGGTTGCACAGAGTCGGACACGACTGAAGTGACTTAGCAGTAAGGTCCAAATACGGTATATTCAACCTTGACTAAAACAACACAGAAGCAATTTAGTAGATTGTGAGTGGAGGTTAAAAAGGTCATGTTACAATCGTACACGGCAATAGAGTTAATTTTCTATACACAGTTTGCTGAGACAATTAAGCTTCAGAAAGGGTTTTTTAAAAAAATGACAGTTAAATTTTGTTGAACTCAACACTAAAGGACTGAAGTGACAGCTAATTATAATAATAAATGCTTGAGCTGTAAACTTGAAGTATGCAGACTGATTTATGGGTACAAAAGTAGTATTTTAGCAAGTCACTGTATCAGGATAATACATTTCAATTTTTTTCTAATTAAAATATGAAAGCCATGAAGTAGGAAAAAATGGGGCAATAAAATTCACCTAAGTGAATCTTGGTTAATATATTTGTTAAATGAATTTCCTAGGTCTGACTGGGCTCTCAAAGAAATCCAGTGAAACATATTTAATAAACTTTTATTGAAGGAAACAAAATCTATATGTATATATTCAGCAAGCTTTGGCAAGTAGTTTACTTCAATATTAAAAAGAATGTAAAATAAAACTTCATGGTTAAAACTGGTATTTTTCTGCATATAAAAATAAATTTTCATAATGATAGCATATTCTTAACAATAATGAAGGTGATGTCAGAAATGTTACTAAATTGGTGTGGACCAGCTTTTGGTGGAAGTCACTGGTCTGTCACTAAGCCCAACATACAAACTGAGTATGTGTGACCAGGCTTTTGCTGTCAATCATTTCTCCTATAATTTTCAAGTTTTGATTCCAGTTCTCTCATATGATATGGCTATCTTACATGGTTAGTAAGCATACTCTAGTTTTTTAATTCATGCATTCATTTGATAAATTTTTTTTAAGCATCTAACATCCGGATGCTGGGATTTCAGGTAATAACCCACAGGCAGGTGACTCCCCATCCCAGTTCTCAATATAGGCAGCCAGACACCTGTTTGGGATTCTAAAACCAGCTTTTAGGGAAGCGGATGGTAGGAGTCATGGGATTAAGAGGGCTTTGTTCATCCCTGAGAGGCTGAATATACAAATGGACAATGGCCAGACCATATATAAAAATACAACTCTGACCCACTACCTTCAGCAACCAGCCCAGAGAGCCAAATAATAACCCCTTGCAGCAACTGCCCCCATAAAATGGGCAGCATTTGATTAATAACTACCAGCTACCCTCATTTTTCCTGGTTTCCAATTTAGAACCACAACATAAAGGTAAATATGTACCCCTAATCAATTACATAGGATGCTGTGCTTAGTCACTCAGTTGTGTGCGACTCTTTGTGATCCCATGGGCTGTAGGTCGCCGGGCTCCTCTGTCCATGGGGATTCTCCAGGCAAGAATACTGGAGGGGGTTGCCATGCCCTCATCCAGGGGATCTTCCCAACCCAGGGATTGACCCCAGGTCTCCCACATTGCAGGCAGATTCTTTACCATCTGAGCCACTGGGGAAGCCCAAGAATACAGGAGTGGGTAGCCCATCCCTTCTCCAGAAGATCTTCCTGACCCAGGAATTGAACTGGGATCTCCTGCATTGCAGGAGGATTCTTTACCAGCTGAGCTACCAGGGAAGCCCATTACATAGGATACCCTACTTTTTAGTTAATTCTCCTACAATTCCCCTATGCTAACAGCCTTCAATCACCTTCGTCCCATTTTCCACTACAAAGTTTTCCACTCCTCTGTCCGTCTTTGAGCCTCTGCCAAATGCAAGTGGTAGTGGCTGATTATCTTATTCTCACTTGGGTGGTCTTCATTCATTTCCATGCCCCTGTTCACTTTCCTCTTGTGAGTATTATTCGAATGAACTTGCTGAAATCTCTTGAAGTCTTGTTTCTGAAAACTGAGAGTTTAACTGTATCTCCCAGATTTGGGCTATTTTAAAATTTGGTCAGTTGCCTTCTAGGTATGACTGCTGATGATAACCTTGAACAGCATGGGATGTAGAATAAAGCTCTATGGTTAAGACATGTGAGATCTCCCCTCAGAGGGACACAGCCCCCAGCTCATGTCCCTTCTGGGCTGCTGCCCACCATGCTATACCTTTAACCAGGCCATGAGTTAGAGAGATTTACAAAATCTTTGCCAAAAATAGCAAATAAATGCCAGCACCTCTAACATTCCCTTGATTTACTGATCTAGATAACTTACCAAAGAAAGAAAAGTTTCCTTGTCATCAGCTCTATTGGCTACAATTTACTGAGCAGCAGCTGGGCTGCAGGTCCAGTGCCAGGGTGTGAGATCCAATCTGATCTCTAACAACTGTAGGAGGTTGGTATCATTAATCAACAGTTGAGAGAAATTTAAGCTCAGGGAAATGAAAAAACACTTTCTTATGGTTATGTAATTATGAGAGATAGAAAAAAATTCAATTTTAGTTTTATCTGACTCCAACTATTATGCTATATTGCCAAGCAATGCTGTTAGTAACAAAAAACAAAAAATAATGAGGCCGGCAAAACATTAAATTCAGGTTTAGCTTCTATTTCATAAGTATAGGGCCTACGTGACTGCAAGCCAAAGTCTGCAGGGGAGGGCTACTTTTGAAGTTCCATATTGAATTTTGGGCATCATATTTTAAGAGGAAGTTTAATCAAATGGATTATATTTAGAAAAAAAAAAAAGTGGCCAGGATAGAGATCTTAAGACATCTTATCTAATGAGCCATTATGGATACCTAGGATTATCACATCACTTAGGACAGATTGAGGAGGTAAGTGTTGTTGGGACATATGAAGGAAAATATTTAGAAATAAATTTCACTTGAGAATGACCTACTAACTGAATTTCATCTTGGGAAAGGTGAACAGGAAAGAGCAAGTGATGTTCCTATTTACTTAATTGCACAAATTGAGAGTATTTTATAATAGTAAACTGGTTTTGTGAGAATGTATCTCAGGGGAGCCTAGGAAAGAGGATTTCCTACTTATGTCTCTTTTGAACAATATTTCTGCCAAATTGTTACTTTGAAAATTGTAGAAAATAAGCATGGCTTTGTTACTGAAAATCTGTCTGCTAATACATTTCTTTTATATGAAATAGGGAGGTCTAGCTCCTCATTTACTTTCGAATTCATATGCAAACAAAAAATGACCTTTTTGAGCAGCCCAGGTAATCTTCTGAATCAATACTGGAAGAATGAATCCTTTGTTTTCCTTCATTACATGTTGCCTAAGGAATATTAATTTTTTGTTTTTGCTATTGAATTGCTTTTTCCTTTGGTTAGTTTTCATTTTGGCTCTGGTATCTATTTCCTTGCATTACCAATGCCCACTTCCATAGGAGCTAAAACAGGTCTTTAGAAAATCATAAATTGTGAAAACGTTAGCTCAATGGTAGCACAGAACAGGGTGGCAGGATGTGATATAAAGCAGTGTCCTCCTCTTGCCCACTGGCACATCCACTCAGTCGTCAAAACTCCACCTCAGTGGTTTGTTCTTTTAATTGAAAGAAAAACGGACAAGAAGAGGGAATCAAAGACACTTTAAGTCTCAGCACCCTTCCTCATCAGTAACATCAGGCTGTGATTTCAATCCACAGAGACTAGGAGGAAGTGGCCAGCTTGGTGACGCAGAAGGAGTACAATTCTTGTCACCATTCTACAAAATGGTTATTGTCAGAAATAGGAACTGTGATGAAATCAGTAGCTTTAGGGGTCAATCAAGAAACTTATTATTTAGATGCCCAACTTGTTAGATAAAAAGCATCAGTACTGGCCAATTTCTTTACTGTTTCTCCAACTGCCCATTGGACATCAGAGCAGCCCCTACCCCCTGATATTCCGCATTTCTGTTGATGGTATGGTCCTTCTCCTTGTTGTCCCAGGTCCATCCAGATGCTGGAACAATATCCATTATTCTCTCTGGCTTGTTCCTTATAACCGATAAGTCCCTGTGACACAGCTTTACCATGTCTTTTCATTGCAGTACTTTCTAGTTCTCATAGTCAGTCTGAAATCTGTACAGCAGGTCAGAAATTCAGGTAGGATTTCTATGTTGCAGTTTTGAGATCAAATTCCTTCTGAAAACCTCAGTCTTAGCTCTTATGGTCTTCAGTTGACTGGATGAGGCCCTTCCACATAAGGGAGGATAATCTGTTTTACTCAGGTCTACTTATTTAAATGTTGTTGCTAAGCTGTGTCTGACTCTTTGCGATCTCATGGACTGCAGCATGCCAGGCTCCTCTGTCCTCCATTATCTCCTAGAGTTTGCTAAAATTCATGTCTTTTGAGTCAGTGATGTTATCTAACCATCACATCTTTTGCCATCCTCTTCTCTTCCTGCCCTCAGTCTTTCCCAGCATTGGGGTCTTTTCCAATGAGTCAGCTCTTTGCATCAGGTGGCCAAAATATTGGAACTTCAGCTTCAGCAACGGTCTTTCCAATGAATAATCAGGGTTTATTTCCTTTAGGATTGACTGGTTTGATCTCCTTGCAGTCCAAGGGACTCTCAAGAGTCTTCTCCAGTACGACAATTTGAAAGCATCAATTCTTCAGTGCTTAGCCTTCTTTATGATTCAAATCTCTCATCCGTACATGACTACTGGAAAAACCATAGCTTTGACTAGATGGATCTTTGTTGGCAAAGTGATGTCTAAAGGTTAATCACATCTAAAAAATACCTTCACAGCGACATCTAGACTGGTATTTGAATAAACAAATAGGCATGACAGCTTAGCCAAGTTGATATATAAAATTAACCTTCACACCATCATAATTCAGTCCTGCCACTTTCCCCTTTAATCTTGGCCACAGAGTCTCTATTCATGCTTTCCTCACTCCTCAGCTTGAGCACTTTCTCTAGGTTTGTTCCAGGGTTGTCAGGTCCTGGCCTATCACAGATCTTCAGTGTTTCTCCCATAGCTTGTAGGATTGAATCCACATCCTGCCCTGGGTTGTTTTGATTACCAACACAGTCAATGGAAGACCTCATCTTAGAGCTCCTATGTTCCCTGCTCCAACAGCTGGCTTGTTTTAAGATATACCTTTCAGGTCTTTTCAGAATAAAGATGGACTAAGATGGACAGAGGAGCCTGGCAGGCTACAGTCCTTGGGGTTGCAAAAAAGTCAGACACCACTTAGCGACTAAACAATAACAATAAGATTAAAATACACATTAACAGAGTCAAATAGGCCTATTCCTATTTGTTATAATTATATTTTAAAATGTTATATAAATATTTCCCCTATGCAGAATTGCCAGCTTCACATGAGCAAGGAACCCACTGAATCTTGCCTCCAGTTCCAGGCTGTAGTTCATTTCAGAGGGTATATTTGAAAAATTATAAAAGTAACTTTTACTAAAAATATAATTTTCACTTTTTCCTTTTCAGCTTCTTCTAGTTCAGCATCACGCCTCCAGAACCCTGTGGTTTGAAGACTTGTGCCCTTTTCCTTCTACTTCACACACTGGTTAGTCTTTTGTTTGTTTTGTTAGTGCTGCGTTTTTTGTTTCCTCCTTCGTGATTTTAGGAGCTCCCTTTTCCCTCCCACAGGACTCCCTGTGGCCACAGATTCTAGGGGAGCACCTTGAACCACTGCAGGAGAATATAGAAGCATACACACATTGACTTCTAGTCTTTGAAATTCAACTCAGATAATTAATTGAGTTTGCAGAACTTAAATACTGAATAACAGTAGGCATCATTCTGTGGCCATCATGTCGTTATGGGTCTGCAATCAGAAGGATGTGAATGGAAAGACAAATATCACATGATGTTGCTTATATGTGGAATCCTAAAAAGGGTACAAATGAACTTATCTACAAAACAGAGTTACAGATGTAGAAAACACACTTATGGCTACCAGGGAAGTATGTTAGTTGCTCAGTTGTGTTCGACTCTACAGAAGGACTATAGCCCGCCAGCCTTCTCTGTCAATGGAATTTTTCAGAGAAGAACACTGGGATGGGTAGCCATTCCCTTCTCCAGGGGATCTTCCCAACCCAGGGATTGAACCCAGGTCTCCTGCATTGCAGTTAGATTCTTTACTGTCTGAGCCACCAGGAAAGTACCATGGTTACCAGGAGGTAAGGGATAAATTCAAGATTAGGATTGACATATACACACTACTATATGTAACACAAATAACAAATAAGGACCTGTATAGCACAGAGAACTCTATTCAATATTTGGTAATGGCCTATGTGGGAAAAGAATCTAAAAACAATGTATTGATGAATATGTATAACTGATTACTTTGCTGCAAACCTGAAACTAACTCAACATTGTAAATCAACTATACTCCAATAAATTTTTTTTTTTTAAAGAAAGATGTGAATGAGTGAAGGTATCTAGATGAATAGCATTGTTAGCTATTCTTAAATTAAAAAGAGTTAGAGGAAATTTATTGTATAGCATGACAGAAAAATCCTGAAAGAAAATGATTTTTCATAATGTAATTTATTTTTAAAAATTATTAGCATGAAGTAAGAGAGAAGAGTTTGGAACTAGATTGCCTTGGTTTAAATTCTTGCTTTGCAGCTTCTTGGAAGGTGACTAATGTGTGTCTCAATTTCCTCCTTTGTAAAACAAAGTGATAATAGTAGTATTTAAAAGAAAGGGTTATTGTGAAAATTGAATGAGTTCATATTCTTTAATGCTTAGAAGAATGCCTAGCATAGAGAAAACCTGCAGTACACTGAAACTCTTATCATTAGTTTTATTATTTCTCTTAGTTACTATAGATTTAAAGCAGATTAAAAAGCAGAGACATCACTTTGCCAATAAAGGTCCATTAGTCAAAGCTATATTTTTCCAGTAGTCATGTACAGATGTGAGAGTTGGCCCATAAAGAAGACTGAGCACCGAAGAATTGAAGCTTTTGAACTGTGGTGCTAGAGAATTCTCTTGACAGTCCTTGGACTGCAAGAAAATCAAATCAGTCAACGCTAGAGGAAATCGGTCCTGAATATTGATTGGAAGGACTGATGCTAAAGCTGAAGCTCCAATCCTTTGGCCACCTGATGCGAATAGCCAACTCAATGGAAAAGACACTGATCCTGGGAAAGATTGAGGGCAGGAGGAGAAGGGGACGACAGAGGTTAAAATGGTTGGATGGCATCACCAACTCTATGGAAATGAGTTTGAGCACACTCTGGGAGATAGTGAAGGCCAAGGAAGCCTGGCATGTTGCAGTTCATGGATGAGGTCATAAGGAGTTGGATAGAACTTAGCAACTAAACAACAACACTATAGACTTAAAGGTAATAATTGATAGTAATAATCTGATTTCACTAGAAAACTTCACAAACTATAAAGCTAATGGAATAGGTTGAGTTTGATACTTGGAAAATGTATTATAATTTTTCATGTAAATATTAGTCTCATACACATTTCTCAAATGAAAAAATCTGTTCTAACACATGAGCTCTGCTGTGCAATGTGTTATGTCTCATGAAGTAAACCAAGGAAAAAGCCCGTATAATCAAGCACAGATGAAAGGAAAACATTTAAAATAGATGATACAAGTATAACAACATGATTTCAAATAGCAAAAACTAAGGGGAAAGGGTGGACAAAGAGACAACATGCATGCCTATGTGTGGAGAGGAGGCAGAGAAATGGTGGCCATTGATGTAAGAGAAGTAGGTTAGCAGCTGACATATAGACTGTTGTTGTTATTTAGTCACTAAGTTGTGTCTGACTCTTTGTGACCTCGTGGACTGTAGCCTGTCCGGTTCCTCTGTCCATGGGATTTCCCCAGGCAACAATACTGGAGTGAGTCGCCATTTCCTTCTCCAGAGGATCTTCCTGACCCAGGGATCAAACCCACATCTCCTATGTCTCTCACACTGGCAGGAAGATTCTTTACCACTGAGCTACCTGGGGAGCCCGAGATTATGAATTATAAAATGAGTTATTTTAAAATTCTTAAAATACATTTATTCCATACTTAAGAAATAGCACAATAATTCACTTATGTTTTTAAAAGTATAACTTTGTTGGTATATTTGAGCTGAAGGAAAGAAATCTAAGAAGTCCACTCAGTTTACTCTCCCTCTCATTCTGGGTTTAAGTGGTGGTGGTGGCTCAGTCACTAAGTCGTGTCTGACTCTTGCAACCCCATGGACCCCCTGCCAGGCTCCTCCGTCCAGGGGATTCTCCAGGCAAGAATACTGGAGTGGGTTGCCATTTCCTTCTCCCTCTGAGAACAAACCAGGATGAAGTCAGAGGGACATCTCTTCTAGACAGACTGGAGGGCTCAGTGCCATGCAGTACCAACAGTGGAGATGTGATTCTCTGGTTCCTACTGAGAATGACATTAAGTGAAGCATAGGAGTTGGCTTGTCTTTAAGAAAGAAGCTGGATTAGTAATGATACAGAGAACCAGGTCCAGGTACTTGCCCACTTCTTCCTCTGGTCTTCTCTGTAACTTAAAGGAAACTAGCTATCACTTAGAAATGTGGAAATAAGGAAAATTCATAAAAGAGGTTCTGCTCTTCATATGAATAGGAAATAACTTGCACCTTATCTTCTCTCTGTATTTACCATGTTTAAAGTGGGGACATTTTCATATTTTATAATGATGATACATTTAAAAAGGAAATAATATCTAAATGACTACACAGAGAGTAAACATTTAAAAGATCAACTTACTTTCCTACAAAGTAAACAACTAAAAGCAAAGACAAAGGAATAATCCTCAAGCAGAGAAACCAATGTTTGAATATATGTCTGTCTGTTTATATAAGGAAAGGAGTAGAAGGAAATATAGAAAATATAGATTACTTGCTCAAAAATTTGGAGAAAAGTGTCATTAAACTTCAATAATTCAAACCTCATTCAAATGGAATTAATAGAACTTTAAACTCTATCAGTTAATTAAAAAAAAATAAAATAAAATTTAGTGGTAGGAAAACATACTTTCCTAAAAAAAAAAAAAAGCAAATGATGCTCAAGTTAAAAACCACTTAGCAGGGGAGAGGAGTCAATATGGTGAAACAGGAGGATGTGGAGTTACCTCTTCCCACAAATGCATCAAGAATACACCAGGGTTTCTCTGGTGTCTCTGTGGTAAAGAACCCACTTGCCAGTGCAGGAGACATGGGTTAGATCCCGGATCCAGGAAGATCCCACATGCTGTGGCACAACTAAGCCTGTGTGCCCCAACTATCGAGCCTGTGCTCTAGAGCCTGGGGCCACAACTACTGAAGCCCATGTGCCCTAGGGCCCATGCTCCATAACAAGAGAAGCTGCTGCAATGAGTGGCCCATGCACGGCAACTAGAGAGTAGCCCTCGCTCTCTGCAACTAGAGTAAAGGTCGTGCAGCAATGAAGACCCAGCACAGCCAAAACTTAATTAATAAAAAAAGAATACATCTACTAACAGAACAGTTCTCAGAGCACTTGCTGAACACGAGCAGAGGACCTTGGGCACCTGAAACAAGAAGAAAAATCCCCACACAACCAGGTAGGACAAAAGGAAGGCAAATAGAAACGAGGAAATGGGATAAAGTCTTGCACCTCTGGAGGGGAGCTGAAGGAAAGGAAAGGTTCCCGCAACTGGGGAAGCCCCCTCACCAGTGGGGACATTGACTAGGACAGAAAAGGAGCTTTGGGGGCTCAGAGGAGAGGGCGGCAACCCGTCTATGGCAGGCAGGACAGCATTAGACCTACATAGGTGGTAAGCGCCAGAGCCCTCTGGCCTCAGCCTGAGACGTGTGTTTGCTGGTGCAGAGGGAGGGTTGGGTGCTGGAATGTAGGGTTTGAAGCGCAGACCTAGTGAAGGGACAGCTGCTGGCAGCTGTAAAGAGACAGCCTGAAGGAATAAGAGTAAGAAACTCCACAACTGGAAATGTCTGTGGAAGAAGCCTGGGCCACCAGAGGCACAGGGTGCCATTGTTGAATGGCCCTCAAGCAGTGGGGCCACCACTGCAGCCCCTTCCCCATGTGCTGCTCCCTGCCTCCATGGGCACCGGGAGGGGCACTCAGCTGAGTAGCTCACACACCCCACCCATCGCTGCCTCTCTCTGCCCACCCGGGCAGGCATGTGTGTTCCAAGGCAGCCTTGGGAGTAGATGCTGGTGGAAGACACATATGCAAAAGTGGGGCTGAAACCACAGCTGAGATCCAGGAGCCCTGTGACTAAGGAGGAAGAGCTGAAATCTCTCCATGGACTTACACCCCCACTGCTGACTTTGGAAACTCAGCAACTGTGAGATATTTGAACAGATAAATGCTCCCATAGCTGAGACAGGTGTAGGTTTAGGGCCTATGGTCTTTGTGGGCATAGACATGTCAGTGTTCTCTGCTCAGACACTCAGTTATGTCTGACTTTCTGGGACCCTACTGGACCAGGCCAAAATCTAAGCTGCCTCCATAGCCCCCACAGTGGGTCCAGATGTGTGGTTACTGCAGTCCTGGGACCTGACCAGTGGATACGCACAGACAGTCTGGTGAAAACAATGTCTGAGAGACACCAGGGCCAATTGCCAGCATACCCACAGTTACAGTAGGGCTGAGAGCAGTGCCACCAACAGTGTGATTTGTGAGCCAGCATGGAGTGTGAAAAGCGACACAACAGAGCACACCCACAGGTGAACAGCTCCAGAGGAGGAATACTCCGTGGCTTCCCTTCTAGGGGGAGTGTTGAATCCCACTGACCTCACATCGCAGGTCAGAAACATGGCTAAGATACAGATCTGGAAGTCTCTACTCCAACCACTGGGGAGTCAACCCCACCTCAGTGACAATCACAGGGCAGAGAGGAGGCCCTGCTCAATACCCAGTGCAGACTCTGGTCACCACAACATCAATCCCACTGTTATCAAGGGGATAAAGATCAGCATACATGGAGAAAAGAGGCGACAGACATCCATTGTAAAAACAGCCATCACATAAAAAAATATCAAACCCATATAGGCTACACAGAGAAGGTGCCATATAAAAATAGCCCTCTAAGAGAATCTAGTGCTATTGTTTAGTCACTGAGTCGTGATAACTCTTTTCGACCCCATGGACTGTAGCCCGCCAGGTTCAGCTGTCCATGAGATTCTTCCCCACCCTGGGATCAAACCCACATCTCCTGTGTCTCCTGTATTGGCAGGCAGATTCTTTACCACTGTACCATCATGGAAGTCCAGAGAGTCTGAGGGTCAAGCATCAGGAGGAAGAACCCCCAGAGGGAATGGCTACCCACTCCACTATTCTTGCCTGGAGAATCCCATGGACAGAGAAGCCTGGGGTCACAAAGAGTTGGACACGGCTGAGTGACTAAGCGCAGCATAGCACATGCTCTAAAGAATGTGGGAATAGCATCTGAGTTATAAAAGCACTGAAGCAATGGCAGTTCTTTTGGTGAAATGACTCTGACAAGGAAAGGTTTATTATTTTGCTTTAATTGAGGGTAAAACTACTAAAACTGTGCAGTTAAAAATAATAAATGCTGTAGGTTTAAATTCTCTCAATCACAGTAGAGGTGACTGAGGATTTTACGGAGGCGGTAGTTTTGATGCTGACAAAACTCTATATAATGAAAAGATTACCTGTCCCAGAGACCGCCAGTCCAAACCGGCACTGCCGATGTACACATGCTGTTTGTCCACGATCCAGAAGGAGGACTGCAGTCGGCCCTTGTTGTAGGCAGTCATGTTCATGTAGGTCACCTCAGCTCCTAGGAGTTTAAGGAAATCCCAGTCAGCCTCTGCGTCAAGGCCCTGAACATGCAGTCACCTACCCGCAGCAATACTCATCGTCTGCGTCCACCACAGCTGGCACTCAGGGAAGCCACATATTTACATTAGTTTAGTTCATAGAGGACTCCTGAGGAGCTACTGTATTCCCAAAAAGAATACAAAGGAATAAAAGAGAATAAGTTTTCCCTATGATATGACAAGATCATGGCTTCTCAAGTCAGATCTGACTCAGATCCCTGCTCCTTGATTTATCACTCAGATGGTGAGATAGGTGTGCCATGCTCTTCTTTTCTTTTACTTTTGGGATACATTTCATACAGTTTTGCAATCAGTAAAAAGGTTGGTCTTTCTTAATAATGGTTTTCCTCAACAAGGAACTGGCCTTCATTTTCTTTATTGATTTGTATATTGATTTATAATGTTGCATTAGTTTCAGCTGTACAGCAAAGTGATCCAGTCACACATACACACACACACACACACACACACACACACACACACACACAGAGTTGTATCTGACTCTTTGCGACCCCATGGAATATATAGTCCATGGAATTCTCCAGGCCAGAATACTGGAGTGGGTAGCCTTTTCCTTCTCCAGGAGATCTTCCTGACCCAGGGATTGAACCCAGGTCTCCCACATTACAGGTGGATTCTTTACCAGCTGAGCCACAAGGGAAGCCCAAGAATATTGGAGTGGGTAGCCTATCCCTTCTCCAGTGGATCTTCCCAACCCAGGAATCAAACTGGGTTTGATTTACTAACTGAGCTATCAGGGAAGGCCTCCACCCCTCCACCCATTCCCACCAAAACACACACATGGCTACATTTCAGGATACGGAAAGGAAGAGTGATTTACACTATAAACTTAACTTATAACTCTTGGGAAGATGTTAAGTATGCATCTGGGTTCTTGTGGCAGGAAGATAGAAAGAGAAACCAGGAAGCTGGGAGAGGATCTGAGGTGAAGAAAGCATCCAGGAAGACTTTCTCTGTGGGTGGAGCAAACTCATTATCCCAGATAAGTACAGGCACATGTTCCTTAGCCTTCAGCTGTCCTGGAATAGTAACATCCCAGAGGACGAACAGTTGGGAAAGGCGGAATCTGAATGTCCAAAGTGGGGAGTTACCATGGCAATCATGGAGAGACCCAAATCTGCATGGAGGGTGTGATACCCCCAGAGGCAGTTGCCAGTGCTCCTAAGTGGATGAAGAGCAGCATTTGTCTCTGGAGAGTGTTAGTTTCCTAGGGCTGCCATGACAAAGTACCACAAACTGAGTGGCTTAAAACAACAGACATTTATTCTTCCTTAGTTCTGGAGATTAGAAGTTCAAGATGTCAGCAGGGCAGTGCTCCCTCTGAAACTGGTAGAGGAGAATCCTTTCTTGCTTCTTCCCAGCTGCTTGTGGTGGCCATCAATCTTTGGCATTCCTTGGCTTACAGATGCATCACCCCAATCTTCCCACCTCTGTTGCCACATGACATATTCTCCCTATGTGTCTCTGTCTTCTCTTCTTATAGTGACACCAATTATGCTGGATTAAGGGCCCACCCTGCTACAGCATGACCCTATCTTAATTAATTATATCTGCAAAACCCCTATTTCCAAATAAGTTCATAACTGGAGGTACAGGTACCTACAGGGGTAGGTCTTCAAGTTGTCTTCGGGCAGACACAACTCAATCCGTAACAGAGATCTTGGCCAGTTTAAATGCCTGTGCCCTTCAATAGCACTAGACTGACTAGCACTAATGGAGCCATTTTCTCATCTCTGGAGGAAGAGCATCAAGGTGACCTTGGGTTTGCTTCAGAAAAAAGAATAAGAATAAAAAGAGTGGAGGACCATTTACAAGCCATCAAGGACAACATCAAGTGTGCTAACAGTCATACAAAAGGGCTCCCATAAGAGGAGAGAGAGAGAGAAAGGGGAAGAGAACATATTTGAAGACATAATAGCTGAAAACTTCCCTAACCTGGGGAAGGTAACAGATACCTAGGTCCAGGAAGCACAGAGAGTCCCAAACAGGATCAATGCTAAGAAGACCATACCAAGACAAGTTGTAATTAATATGTCAAAAGTTAAAGATAGAATATTAAAAGCAGCAAGGGAAAAGCAATGAGTTACCTACAAGGGAACTCCCATGAGGCTCTCAGCTGAATTTTCAGCAGAAATCTGCAGGCCAGAAGGGAACTGTACAATATATTTAAAGAGAAGAAAGAGGAAGAGCTACAACTAAGAGTACCAGACAAGGCTTTCATTCAGATTTGATGGAGAAATCAAAAGTTTTACAAACAAGCAAAAGCTAGCACCACTAAAGCAGCTTTAGAGTGAAATGTTAAAGGGCCCAGAACCATGAAAATTATGAAAGAAAAAAAAAAACTTCATTGGTAAAGGCAAATATATAGTAAAAGTAGTAAATCAGCAGTGTATAAAGGCAGTAGGAAGGATAAAAGACAAAAGCAGGGAGAACTGGATGAAGGCAACTGAAAGGCACAAAGTTCCATTTATAAGATAAAGAAGCACTATCATGTACAACATAATGAATATGAGTAACAATACTGTATGTTAGCGGTGAAAGTTTTAAAAAGAGTAAATCCTTAGAGTTTTCATCACAATTTTTTTCTATTTATTTAATTTTGTTTCTATATGAGATGATAGACATTTAGTAAACTTACTGTGACATGCAACAACAGACTGGTTCCAAATAGGAAAAGGAGTTCATCAAGGCTGTATATTGTCACCCTGTTCATATGCAGAGTACATCATGAGAAACGCTGGACTGGAAGAAACACAAGCTGGAATCAAGATTGCTGGGAGAAATATCAATAATCTCAGATACGCAGATGACACCACCCTTATGGCAGAAAGTGCAGAGGAACTCAAAAGCCTCTTGATGAAAGTGAAAGTGGAGAGTGAAAAAGTTGGCTTAAAGCTCAACATTCAGAAAACGAAGATCATGGCATCCGGTCCCATCACTTCATGGGAAATAGATTGGGAAACAGTGTCAGACTTTATTTTTCTGGGCTCCAAAATCACTGCAGATGGTGACTGCAGCCATGAAATTAAAAGATGCTTACTCCTTGGAAGGAAAGTTATGACCAACCTAGATAGCATATTCAAAAACAGAGACATTACTTTGCCAATAAAGGTTCGTCTAGTCAAGGCTATGGTTTTTCCTGTGGTCATGTATGGATGTGAGAGTTGAACTGTGAAGAAGGCTGAGCACCAAAGAATTGATGCTTTTGAACTGTGGTGTTAGAGAAGACTCTTGAGAGTCCCTTGGACTGCAAGGAGATCCAACCAGTCCATTCTGAAGGAGATCAGGCCTGGGATTTCTTTGGAAGGAATGATGCTAAAGCTGAAACTCCAGTACTTTGGCCACCTCATGTGAAGAGTTGACTCATTGGAAAAGACTCTGATGCTGGGAGGGATTGGGGGCAGGAGGAGAAGGGGACGACAGAGGATGAGATGGCTGGATGGCATCACTGACTCGATGGACGTGAGTCTCAGTGACCTCTGGGAGTTGGTGATGGACAGGGAGGCCTGGTGTGCTGCGATTCATGGGGTCGCAAAGAGTCAGACACGACTGAGCGACTGATCTGATCTGATCTGATGAACATTTCATGATGTACATAAGTCAAATCCACCTTAAACATATAGTACTGTATGTCAATATGTCAATAAAAATGGAAGAAATAAAAACAAATTCAAGCATATCAAATAAAGTATAAAATTTTAAATGATCAGTATCTGCTTCATCCCTGCTGTTCAGATGGCAAGGGGGGTACTGAATATCTGAAAGATCAAAAAGGTGTGACCCCGTCACTCTGCTAAGGAGCCCCAAGTGAAGGCTGAGAGCTTGGAAGACAGTGATGGCTCTGCTAAGCCCACAGCTACAAGGCCAATGGAGCTGTGTGTAGAGATCAAGCAATATATGATAACAGTAACTCCCCACTTACTAAACAGCTCTTTGTGAATAGGGTCGAGACAGCTGTTACAACACATGGTATATCATTTTTCCCCCTCCAAATGACTGGACTTGGTGTAAGAAAACCCACTGAAAATATTTGATGATAGATCTGGAAAACTATTTGTCTACATATGGTTTTGAAATATCACTTTTTTATTAAGAACTATTTCTTTTTTCTATCTAAATCTAATTCCCATCTATTTCTGAAGATACATGCTTTAATTTGTACCTTAATTTAGATATTATATTTATATAATTTATATATTTACAAATATATATTTAGTTATATTCAACTCAGAAAACTAAGATCATGGCATCCAGTCCCATCACTTCATGACAAATAGATGGGGAAACAGTGTCAGACTTTATTTTGGGGGCTCCAAAATCACTGCAGATGGTCACTGCAGCCATGAAATTAAAAGACGTTTGCTCCTTGGAAGAAAATTTATGACCAACCTAGACGACACATTAAAAAGCAGAGACATTATTTTGCCAACAAATGTCTGTCTAGTCAAGGCTATGGTTTTTCCAGTAGTCATGTATGGATATGAGAGTTGGACTATAAAGAAAGCTGAGCACAGAAGAATTGATGCTTTTGAACTGGTGTTGGAGAAGACCCTTGAGAGTCCCTTGGACTGCGAGGAGATCCAACCAGTCCAACCAGTCCTGAATAGTCATTGGAAGGACTGACTTTGAAGCTGAAACTCTAAAACTTTGGCCACCTGATGTGAAGAACTGACTCACTTGAAAAGACCCTGATGCTGGGAAAGATTGAGGGTGGGAGGAGAAGGGGACCACACAGGATGAGATGGTTGGATGGCATCACTGACTCAATGGATATGAGTTTGAGTAAGCTCCAGGAGTTGGTGGTGAACAGAGAGGCCTGGTGTGCTGCAGTCCATGGGGTTGCAAAGAATCGGACAATACTGAGTGACTGAACTGAACTGAACTGACTGAACTGTTCCTCATTTTATTATGAACATATTATTCAATATTTTACTTACAAGAATTTATTTTACATGTACTTCTAAACTATCTTTTTTATTGGTTATGGAAATTATCCTCATCCTACTGTTTTTTTGGGCTTCCCTGGTGGCTCAATGGTAAAGAATCTGCCTGCCAAGCAAGAGACATCTCTGGGTCAGGAAGATCCCTGGAGAAGGGCGTGGCTACCCACTCCAGTATTCTTGTCTGGAGGATCCCATGGATAGAGAAGCCTAGTGGGCTACAGCCCATAGACTTGCAAAGAGACAGACATGACTGAAGTGACTGAGCATGCACATATCTTCTTTATATCTAGCATTTCTCTCTCTCTTTCTGTCTCTTTCATGAAAGGGAAACAAAATCTTCACAGGATATGTCTTTAGTTGATGCTACATGTGGTTGAGAGGTGCATCCTTTCTTCTTGGCCAATACCCTCTTCCTAGAGTGCTAAGTGCACCCACATGATGCAAAATGGAAAGGTCTAGGTACCGTGTAAACCAGTTTAGTCTCTATTTTGCCACAGCTGGTTGAACCAAATGCAGACACCTGAACTATGATGACCAATAAGATTTCTTCTTTTGAGAATCCAATATTGAGTCACAAAAATCAAAACAAAGAAGCTATGCTGGAGTCATGAACAGATAGAGGATGCCATGAGTGTTCAATTCCACATAAACGAAGGGTAGGAGAAGGCAAGCTTCAGAGAGAGTGTGAAAGAACCAGGTACATGGGGAAAAGAGATAAAAAGACAATATGCTCCCAGGAGAGAAAAATGGAGAGGGGGCGCAGTCTTTGCCAGCCCTGTATCCTTAGACCAGTTAAGATTCAGACCTTGAGTTTCTCTAAATCTTTAGAATAAATTAATTGTTATTTAAACTGGGTTTGGAGGGGTTATGTTTCTTTACTAACTTATTCTTACGGTATGAATCAGATAAAACTGTACTTTATTTTGTGCACACAGAAGTCCTACAACCTCTATATGTACATTTTTAATATTAGACTAAAAATATTCAGTTCTGGGCTAAAAATCATGCAATTTTTAGCAACGAGCCAGTTGCACAAATTGCATGATTAAATATTTCATATTTAAAATAAACATCCTGTCAAAATACTCTTCATGATGACACAAAAGGAAATATGTTAGTACATTGTGATTACAAGTAGAAAATAAAGCTCTATGCTCCCTTTGGTGATCATGAAAGAAAATCAAACGAAGCTATCTCTAAGTTTACTTCTAGAAAGTCACCTGATAGCATATTACTAGAGCTTTAGTAAATTTTATGATATATCATTTATATATTCAAGAGAAAATATGTAACTTATAAGAAAATTATGTAGCTCCATTACAAATGGACATTGGTGAATCCCCCTTCTTATTAAAAATAAAAACTAAAAGTTTATCAATCTGATTAAAGCAGTGCTTCCCACTCAGTGATGATTCTGATCGCTTTCCTCCATGAAACCTGTGGCAATAACTGGAGTCATTTTGGGTTGTCAAAATTGGTTAGAGGAACACTTTTAACTTCCAGTGGGGAGAGTTCAGAGATGTGGCTAAATACCTGGCAATACACTAGACAGTCTCCCAAAACAAAGACTTATCCTGCCCAAAATATGGACAGTCTCACAAGTGAGATATCCTGCATAAAGCTGTTTGTGTGTTTATGCTTGAACCCATATCCCCACCAGTTTTCTCTGATACAACTATGATTCTGAGTTTAGTGCGTACTGTTGTCTGATTTTTAAATATTTTATCCCATGTTAATGTATCCCTAATAGCATTATAAAAATGAGTTTATCACCAGCTTTTGAACACTGATAGTTAATGAACCTTAAGCATATATCAAAGGGAAATGTATCAGTATTAGTAATTACAGATTTCTGGAAAGGCTTATAGATGTTTCCTGAAAGCAAAGTTTGCAGCAGAAATCTATCTTACCAATCAAGTGTCTCTTCTTCTGAATGTATTGATTTGTGTGAGCAATGAAAAAGGTCATAGCCTATTCTTGGGAGCTTTAATAAAACCAGCACAGTTTAATCAATTTAGTCAGCAACATTTTGGAATCCATTGGCCTGAAGGTTAAAGGGAACACCGAAGGGTAAAAATCACCAGTCATGACATATTTGTTTTCAAATCATTCAGTGAGTGATATTTGAAAAATTTTTTAGACAATCAGCTATATGTTTCAGTCATGGAAAAAGTGAATCTTAAGTGCACATTTCAGTTTAGTTCTAACATATCTATTCAAATACTGTCAAAACTATGTTGTAGATAGTTGTCTTTGATACTTTGCTTTTAGTCTACAGATCTGGGCTCACAGGGACCAGGTTGTCTTTGATACTTTGCTTTTAGTCTACAGATCTGGGCTCACAGGGACCATTTCCAGGGAAATGCCATGCTTTGTTATTGCCTCATAGTTCAACAGTTATGCTATCTATAGGAATGCTTGATTTAAGGAACCATTAGGCTTTAAAATAAAATTATATTTAAAAACAAAATTTGCTTATAGTAAATGCTGGAGAGGGTGTAGAGAAAAAGGAACGCTCCTACGCTGATGGTGGGAATGAAAACTGGCACATTCACTGTGGAGAACAGTATAGAGGTTTCTTAAAAAACTAAAAATAGAGTTACCAGATGATCCTGCAATCCCATTTCTGGGCATATATCTGGAAGAAACTCTAATTCGAAAAGGTATGTACCCCTATGTTCATAGCAGCACTATTTACAAAAGCCAAGTCATGGAAGCAACATGAAAAGCCATCAACAGATAAATGAATAAAGAAGATATGGTATATATACACAATAGAATATTAATCAGCCATACAAAAGAATGAAATAATGCCATTTGCAGTAACATGGATGGACCTAGAGATTACCATATGAAGTGAAGTAAACCAAAGAAAAATATCATATATTACTTATATGTGGAATCTTAAAAAATGATGGAAATGAATTTGTTCACAAGACAGAAATAAACTCACAGACACAGAAAACAAACCTATGGTTACCCAAGGGGATACCTGGGGATGTGGGAAATAAATTAGGAATTTGGGATTAACATATACACACTGCTGCTGCTGCTGCTGCTAAGTTGCTCAGTCATGTCCGACTCTGTGTGACCCCATAGACGGCAGCCCACTAGGCTCCTCTGTCCCTGGGATTCTCCAGGCAAGAATACTGGAGTGGGTTGCCATTTCCTTCTCCAATGCATGAAAGTAAAAAGTGAAAGTGAAGTCACTTAGTCGTGTCCCACTCTTATCAACCCCATGGACTGCAGCCTACCAGCCTCCTCCATCCATGGGATTTTCCAGGCAACAGTAATGGAGTGGGGTGCCATTGCCTTCTCCGATACACACACTGTTATATGTTAATTCCAAATTTAAACAACAAGGATCTACTGTAAAGCATAGAGAGCTATATTCAATAATTTTATAAAGACCTATAATGCAAAAGAATCTGAAAAAGAATATATATAAATTGAAATGTATAGTTAATTTACAATGTTATGATATATAAATATATATATATATATAACATTTTGCTGTATACCCAAAACTAACAACACCGCAAATTAACTATAATTTTTTAAATGCTTAAAAATAAAAAAAATCATTGCCAAGAAAAAAATTAAATTTTTATTAAATTATACATAATAAACTATACAAAAAATTCCATATTCAAATCAGATAGGTGAAACATGATCTAAAATGGCTCATCAGTTGTAATAAAACATGATAAGGTCTGGGGTATTGGTGGCCAGAGCTCATACTTATTCTTACCTCTCTCTTCCTCCTCCCTCCTGGAGTCGCACAACTATTTACCTAGGTAACAAGACGGGAGCAGAGAATGAAGAGCCCTCCTGAGGCTTCTGTCTCAGTGCCAGAGCTCACTGGAACAAGGCGTCCTGCCAGAGCCCAGTGCTGCTGCAATGCCAGGGAGGATGGGGACCCAGAAGCATCATAGGTTTACTTTCTTGGCAAAGCCCACTCACTCTACCTTACCATTTGCTGTCCCAGTAGTCACAGAAGACTGCACAGCCAAATCTGCCAGGTTTCTAAGGTAGCAAGCCTGCCTACATTGAACATGGCAGTTCACCCAACACAAATCAACAGCCTAGAGGAGACAAGTCAAGTAGGAAAAGCATACGGCTACTGCTGAGGCAAATCAAACAGAGGAAACAGGAATTCTTAAGGACATTTGAGAAGATATTCCAAAAGAGTAATCTAAGAACAAGTTGTTCATAGGAATTCAGTTCAGTTCAGTTCAGTCGCTCAGTCGTGTCTGACTCTTTGCAACCCTATGAATCACAGCATGCCAGGCCTCCCGGTCCATCACCAACTCCCAGAGTTCACTCAAACTCATGTGCATCGAGTCGGTGATGCCATCCAGCCATCTCATCCTCTGGCGTCCCCTTCTCCTCCTGCCCCCAATCCCTCCCAGCATCAGAGTCTTTTCCAATGAGTCAACTCTTCGCATGAGGTGGCCCAAGTACTGGAGTTTCAGCTTTAGCATCAGTCCTTCCAATGAACACCCAGGACTGATCTCCTTTAGGATGGACTGGTTGGAGCTCCTTGCAGTCCAAGGGACTCTCAAGAGTCTTCTCCAACACCACAGTTCAAAAGCATAAATTCTTCAGTGCTCTGATTTCTTTATAGTCCAACTCTCATATCCATACATGACCACTGCAAAAACCATAGCCTTGACTAGACGGACCTTTGTTGGCAAAATAATATCTCTGCTTTTGAATATGCTATCTAGGTTGGTCATAACTTTCCTTCCAAGGAGTAAGCGTCTTTTAATTTCATGGCTGCAGTCACCATCTGCAGTGATTTTGGAGCCCAAAAAATAAAGTCTGACACTGTTTCCACTGTTTCCCCATCTATTTCCCATGAAGTGATGGGACCAGACGCCATGATCTTAATTTTCTGAATGTTGAGCTTTAAGCCAACTTTTTCACTCTCCTCTTTGACTTTCATCAAGAGGCTTTTTAGTTCCTCTTCACTTTCTGCCAATATGCATATCTGAGGTTACTGATATTTCTCCCAGCAATCTTGAATCCAGCTTGCGCTTCTTCCAGCCCAGCATTTCTCATGATGTACTCGGCATATAAGTTAAATAAGCAGGGTGACAATTTACAGCCTTGACGTACTCCTTTTCCTATTTGGAACCAGTCTGTTGTTCCATGTCCAGTTCTAACTGTTGCTTCCTGACCTGCATATAGGTTTCTCAAGAGGCAGGTCAGGTGGTCTGGTATCCCCATCTGTTTCTTAATTTCATAGGAATTAAGAGGATCCAAAAACAAATTCAATCAAGTCAACTTAATATAAGACAAGCACTGCCGACAAGCAAAATAGTGATCCAGAAGTTCAAATTCAACGTGATTTACAACACACAATGAACCTTAAGGAATGGAAATGACCATTGAAAAGCTGATGCACAAAGGATACATTAGGGGAACTAGTAACTCAAGGTCTTCAAGTGAGAAAAAAAGGTCTGCTTAAAAGAAGAAAGAAAGGTTGATAAATGTGACTTTTAAAAGTATGCAATTAAAGGATTTGAAAAATCTATTTATGTGTTCCAGAGAGAACCAAAATCAGAGGGAAAGAAATTATAAAAGATGCTAGTAGCATCTCCTAGTTGTAACTACCAAAAATGTCTCCAGACATTGCCTCAAAACCTGTCCCCTGGTTGCAGACAAAATCTCCCCTGGAGGAGAACCAGTATCATAGGTGCAGGGCAGGAAGGTATTTATTGAGTCATTCTTATAACTTTTCTGTGAATTTGAATTCTTTTCCAAATAAAATTTTAAAAATAAATTATAAAGAAAATTTCTAAGAACTGAGGACATAAGTTTCTCAAATATAAAAGCCTCCACAAGAATATACAATGGAGAAAAGACAATCTCTTTAACAAGTGGTGCTGGGAAAACTAGTCAACTGCCTGTAAAAGAATGAAACTAGAACACTTTCTAACTCCATACACAGAAATAAACTCAAAATGGATTAAAGATATAAATGTAAGACCAGAAACTATAAAGCTTCTAGAGGAGAACATAGGCAAAACACTCTCTGACATAAATCACAGCAGGATCCTCTATGACCCACCTCCCAGAGTAATGGAAATAAAAGCAGAAATAAACAAATAGGACCTAATTAACCTTAAAAGCTTCTGCACAACAAAGGAAACTATAAGCAAGGTGAAAAAACAGCCTTCAGAATGGAAGAAAATATTAGCAAATAAAGCAACTGACAAAGAATTAATCTCAAAAATATACGAACAACTCATGCAGCTCAATACCAGAAAAATAAATGACCCAATCAAAAAAAGGACCAAAGAACTAAACAGACATTTCTCCAAAGAAGACATACAGATGGCTAACAGACACATGAAAAGATGCTCAACATCACTCGTTATCAGAGAAATGCAAATCAAAACCACAATGAGGTACCACCTCACGCCAGTCAGAATGGCTGCTATCAAAAAGTCTACAAACAATAAATGCTGGAGAGGGTGTGGAGAAAAGAGAATCCTCTTACACTGTTGGTGGGAAGGCAAACTAGTACAGCCACTATGGAGTGGAGATTCCTTAAAAAACTGGAAATAGAACTGCCATACGACCCAGCAATCCCATTGCTGGGGATACACACTGAGGAAACCAGAATTGAAAGAGACACGTGTACCCCATTGTTCATCACAGCATTGTTTACAATAGCCAGGACATGGAAGCAACCGAAATGTCCATCGGTAGACGAATGGATAAGAAAGGTGTGGTACACATACATAATGGAATATTTCTCAGTCATTAAAAAGAACATATTTGAATCAGTTCTAATGAGGTGGATGAAACTGGAGCCTATTATACAGAGTGAATTAAGTCAGAAAGTAAAATACCAATACAGTATATTAACGCATATGACCCTATATGCAAGACAGCAAAAGAGACACAGATATAAAGAACAGACTTTTGGACTCTGTGGGAGAAGGCGAGGGTGGGATGATTTGAGAGAACAGCATTAAAACATGTATATTATCATATGTAAAATAGATGACCAGTCCAAGTTCGATGCATGAGACAGGATACTCAAAGCTGGTGCACTGGGACAACACTGAGGGATGGGATGGGGAGGGTGGTGGGAGAAGGGTTCAGGATGGAGGACACATGTACACCCATGGAGGATTCATGTCAATATATGGCAAAAACCACCACCATATTGTAAAGTAATTAGCCTCCAATTAAAATAAATAAGTTAATTAATTTAAAAAATCAAGAGCTAAAAAAAGAAAAAAATTAAGTGCTATTCCAAAAAAAAAAAAAAAAAAGGAATTAAAAAAGACCCACACACATATCATGATAAGCTTTCAGCACAGTGGAAATAAATAAGATTCTAAAAGTTTTCAGAGAGAAAACAAACTTACAAAAATGATAACATGCAAAAGATTAGTAAATCTCAATTATACCAGGTAACAAAGGAACAAAGAAAACTAGGAAATAGTCTAAGGGGAAACAAATTTGTATCTAACAAAACCTGAAGAGAAAATAAAAACATTTTCAGATATGAAAAGGTTTTAAGTGCAGCATTTCTCAGGAAGTTACTGAAGAAAGGGCTCCATCATAATGAGGGGGGAAAAAAAGGGAAAAAAATGTAGAAGACTCTACATAAGACAGAAGCAAACTGAATTCTTAGCATGATGGTGAAGATAAGTCCCTCTGTAACAGGCCCAGAAAGCTTGTGGAACAGTCTGTAGACTTGAAATGTGAAAGAGGGATCCAGAAAGGGTATTGCCAAGAAAAAGTAAATAAGATGGGTAGACTGATGTGCCAGACTATCTTAAGGTTGTAAGTTGTAGAGTTTTGAGATGATTTCATAGAAAGTGCATAGAATCATTAAGTAAAAGAGAAAAACTGGCTGTGCAAAAGGAAATATGGTTGCTGTACATGCATGTGTGCACACTAAGCTGCTTCAGTTGTGTCTGACTCTTTTCAACCCTGTGGACTGTAGCCCCACCGGCTCCTCTGACCTGGGATTTTCCAGGTGAGAATACTGGAGTGGGTTGTCATTGCCTCCTCCAAGTGATCTTCTCAACTCAGGGATAGAACCCGAGTCTCCTGCGTTTCCTATATTGCAAGTGGATTCTTTTCCACTGAGCCACCAGGGAAGTCCTTATCTTTTGCATGCGGCTGTCCGATTTTACCAACACCACTCATTGAAAAGGCTTTCTTCCCCAGTGTATATTCTTGGCCTCCTTGACATAAACGAACTGACCACCTGTGTGTGAGATTAGTTTTGAGTCTTCTACTCTGTTCCATTGATCTACATGGTAGTTTTTAGGCCAATAAAATGTGGTATTGGTTATAACAGCTCTTCTTTCATTTCTGATTTTATTTGAATCTCCCTCACTCTCTTTTTTGGTGAGTTGAGCTAAATATTTGTCACCTTTGCATATCTTTTTGAAGAACCAGCTTTTAGTTTCATTGTTTTCTATTGTCTTTTAACCCTCTATTTCATTTATTTCTGGTCTAGTATTTATTCCCTTTCTTCTACTAACTTTGGTCTTCACTAGTTCTTCTTTTTCTAGTTCCTTGAGATGTACAGTTAAGTTACTTGAGACATCTTTTTTCTTGAGGTAGGCATTTATCGCTATAAACTTCCCTCTTAGAACTGCTTTTGCAGCATGTTATAAATTTTGGTGTGTTACATTTCCATTTTTGTCTGTCTCAGGGTATTTAAAAGTTCTCTTAATTGCTCTATGATACATTCAAATAGCTTTCTTTTCTGTGATTGCATTTTTATCCATGTTTTATAATTCTCTGCAGTAAGGTAAGTCTGAAACAAGCCAGTCTCTCAAAGTCCTTCTCAGCGATTCTAAGGCAATTAATTCTTTTGCAGTCCCATTATTGGAAAGCTGTTTTATCTCTTGTATTTCCAGTACCTCAGGACTAGAAAGTGAAGTAGGTGTGCTCTTTACTCTCCTTTGTTACCTCCAAGCTATTTTTCTTTCATATTCCAATATCCAAGGCTATACTGAAATTCATGGTATTTGGCTATATCCCCCATTACTACTGCTTGCTATTTTCCTTTCTCAACTGCCTGCTTCTGTCATTCATTAAAGGCTCTAGTTAGTTGTTTTCTCTATTTCTGCAGTATTGTCACATATTTCAACAATCACAAGGTTAACTCATTCAGTATTCAGCTACTTTGCCCTCATACTTCCATTGATCTTTTCCTTTTTTTTTTCCCCTCTATTAACCCATGCCCCTAGACCTTGTTATTACCAGTAACTGTGCATTTAAAATGATTTTCAGATTCAGTTTCTGAATTCTTCTTCTTTTCAGCTCATTTGCATAGCCCACCCTCCCCACTTCCTGCTACTGCTTTGCCCTCATGCAGATTTACAAGTCATTGCATGCGTGCATGCTGTCACGCAGTCATGTCTGACTCTTTGCGACCCTACAGCCAGGCTCTTTGTCCATGGGATTTTCCAGGCAAGAATACTAGAGTGGGTTGCCATTTCCTCCTTCAGGGGATCTTCTTGACCCAGGGATGGGAACTGTGTCTCTTGCATTGCAGGCAGATTCTTCGCCACTGAGCCATTAGGGAAGCCTGACAAGTCATTGACCTTACCACTTTTTACCTCTCCATCACACAACTCCTGTGTTACTTCCCTCTTTATCCAGCTTATCTTTCATGATCACCTCTCTTTTTGTAACATTTCCCTGGTAAAATCTCAGACTCTTTCACCTGAACAGCTAAAGGTTGCTGGGAAAAAAAAATCTCACAATCATAGTCAGCCATTTAAATTTAAAATTATGATTACAAACATCTAACGGACACTGAACGCTACCAGACAATTCTTTCAGTTTCTCTGAAAAGTTTGGTTTCTATCTCCTCCTATAGCGCTCCATTTCTTTGATTCTCTTGTAGCAAAATGTTTGGAATGAGTTACCAATATTTGCTCTACCTCTTTGCCTGACTACTCATTTTTTAAATCCCCTTCAATCTGGTTTATCTTGCCCTTGTTAAATTCACCAAAGAACTATATGATGCCAAATCCAACAGCTCCTTCTGTATTCTTAGTTAACTTGGGTTCTCAGCAAGGTTGGGCAAAACCTTTCTCTCCTTCTTTCTCCTACCTCACTCATTCCTCCTACTTGCTCCTTGGCCCCACTGTATAGCTATAGTCATTCTTGTTAAAAACAAAACAAAACAAAACAAAACAAAACCTTTTCCAGCTCTGTGGCTATAGATATTATCTTTATATGATGATTCCTCAAATCATTTGTGTAGGTTTGACTCTTCTTTGAGTTTATACTCATAGGAGAGGTCAGACTTAAACTAATGTCTCTACTTGCATTTTAATACGTATAAAACAGTTTGCTATGCCTCAGACAGAGGTCTTTATATTCCCTAAACGCCACGCTTATTTCTTCTATTAGCTTTCTCATCTAATTAAACATAATACCTTCCATTCAGTTTCTCAGACTAAAACCCTCAGGGTCATTCTTCATTTCTCTCTTTCCCTCAACTCCATTCCCACAGTTCAGTTCATCGCTCACTCATGTCTGAATCTTTGTGACCCCAAGGACTGCAGCATGCCAGGCTTCCCTGTCCATCACCAACTCCTGGAGCTTGCTCACATTCATGTCCATCGAGTCAGTGATGGCATCCAACCATCTCATCCATTCCCACAGCCAATGCCTAATCAAGGTCTTCCAGTTGTACAGACAAAATAACATGTTGAATATGTTTATTTCTTTCTACATTCATTAGTCCAGACCATCTTTATCTCTTGCTGTGGGTAATCCAACAGCCCCACTAACTTGTTCCCCTGCCTCAACAACAGCCAAAATGATATTTAAAAAAATCCAAATCAGATCAAATCATATCCATCACTGTTTCATCAGTGGTACACTGTAAGAGCACGATAAATATTTGTTAAAAGAAGAAAAAATAAATAAATGGATGATGGAGAAAGCAACTTTCTGAAAGCCCTAGAGGTAGATTAAAATCCGTGTCTGTCTTTTTTCCTTATGACAAGCACTTTTACCTGGGATCCAGGAATGGTACCAGCCTTCATGCTTCAGCTTGTCTTGTTAAGAACAAACAATCATGCTGTGTCAAATTTCAAAAGATTGTAGATATTATAAAATAGCTACATTTTATGCATTGTAGTACTGCAATCAGATTTCTTAGAACTTTTTTCCATGTACTTTCATTTTATTTAATTTAGGAGGCATAGGAGCTAATAAACAGAAGAAGATGGATGTTTTTGTATTTTTTAGGTCTCTGCCATATATGTGATTTATAAAGATCCAATAATATTAACTAAAATGATGTGCATGGGGCTTTCTGTCAATAACAAGCACAATAAACATCTTTTATCACTGATGGAGTAGCCATCGTGGTCAACAAAAGAGTCCAAAATGCAGTATTGGATGCAATCTCAAAAATGACAGAATGATCTCTGTTTGTTTCCAAGGCAAACCATTCAATATAATGGTGATCCAAGCCTATGCCCCAAACAATAATGCTGAAGAAGCTGAAGTTGAATGGTTCTATGAAGACCTACAAGACTTTTTAGAGCTAACACCCAAAAAAGATGTCCTTTATTATAGGGTACTGGAATGCAAAAGTAGGAAGTCAAGAAACACCTGGAGTTACAATAAAATTTGGCCTTGGAGTACGGAATGAAGCAGGGCAAAGGCTAATAGAGTTCTGCCAAGAGAATGCACTGGTCATAGCAAACATCCTCTTCCAATAACACAAGAGAAGACTCTACACATGGACATCACCAGATGGTCAACACCAAAATCAGACTGATTATATTCTTTGTAGCCAAGGATGGAGAAGCTCTATACAGTCAGCAAAAACAAGACTGGGAGCTGATTGTGGCTCATATCATGAACTCTTTATTGCCAAAGTCAGACTTAAATTGAAGAAAGTAGGGAAAACCACTAGACCATTTAGGTATGACCTAAATCAAATCCCTTATGATTATACAGTGGAAGTGACAAATAGATTTAAGGGACTAAATCTGATAGAGTGCCTGATGAACTATGGACGGAGGTTTGTGACACTGCACAGGAGACAGGAATCAAGACCACCCCCATGGAAAAGAAATGCAAAAAAGCAAAACGGCTGTCTGAGGAGCTGTGAAAAGAAGACAATCAAAAAGCAAAGGAGAAAAGGAAAGATATAAGCATCTGAATGCAGAGTTCCAAAGAATAGCAAGGAGAGATAAGAAAGCCTTCTTCAGCGATCAGTGCAAAGAAATAGAGGAAAACAACAGAATGGGAAAGACTGGAGATCTCTTCAAGAAAATTAGAGATACCAAGGGAAAATTTCATGCAAAGATGGGCTCAATAAAGGACAGAAATGGTATGGACCTAACAGAAGCAGAAGATATTAAGAAGAGGTGGCAAGAATACACAGAAGAACTCTACAAAAAAGATCTTCATGATCCAGATAATCATGATGGTGTGATCACTCACCTAGAGCCAGACATCTTGGAATGTGAAGTCAAGTGGGTCTTAGAAAGCATCACTACGAACAAAGCTAGTGGAGGTGAAGGCATTCCAGTTGAGCTATTTCAAATCCTGAAAGATGATGCTGTGAAAGTGCTGCACTCAATATGCCAGCAAATTTGGAAACCTCAGCAGTGGCCACAGGACTGGAAAAGGTCAGTTTTCATTCCAATCCAAAAGAAAGGCAATGCCAAAGAATGCTCAAACTACTGCACAATTGCACTCATCTCACATGCTAGTAAAGTAATGCTCAAAATTCTCCAAGCCAGGCTTCAGCAATACATGAACCGTGAACTTCCAGATGTTCAAGCTGGTTTTAGAAAAGGCAGAGGAACGAGAGATCAAATTGCCAACTTCTGCTGGATCATGGAAAAAGCAAGAGAGTTCCAGAAAAACATCTAGTTCTGCTTTATTGACCATGCCAAAACCTCTGACTGTGTGGATCACAATAAACTGTGGAAAATTCTGAAAGAGATGGGAATACCAGACCACCTGACCTGCCTCTTAAGAAACCTGTATACAGGTCAGGAAGCAATTGTTAGAACCATACATGGAACAACAGACTGGTTCCAAATAGGAAAAGGAGTACATCAAGACTGTATATTGTCACCCTGCATATTTAACTTATATGCAGAGTACATCATGAGTAAACGCTGGGCTGGAAGAAGCACAAGCTGGAATCAAGATTGCCAGGAGAAATATCAATAACCTCAGATATGCAGATGACACCATTCTTATGGCAGAAAGTGAAGAGGAACTAAAAAGCCTCTTGATGAAAGTGAAAGAGGAGAGTGAAAAAGTTGGCTTAAAACTCAACATTCAGAAAACGAAGATCATGGCATCTGGCCCCATCAGTCCATGGGAAATAGATGGGGAGACAGTGGAAACAGTGTCAGACTTTATTTTCTTGGCCTCCAAAATCACTGCAGATTGTGACTGCAGCCATGAAATTAAAAGACGCTTACTCCTTGGAAGGAAAGTTATGACCAACTTAGATAGCATATTAAAAAGCAGAGACATTACTTTGCCAACAAAGGTCTGTCTAGTCAAGACTGTGGTTTTTTCAGTGGTCATGTATGGATGTGAGAGTTGAACTATAAAGAAAGCTGAGCACTGAAGAATTTATGCTTCTGAACTGTGGTGTTGGAGAAGACTCTTGAGAGTCCCTTGGACTGCAAGGAGCTCCAACCAGTCCATCCTAAAGGAGACCAGTCCTGGGTGTTCATTGGAAGGACTGATACTGAGGCTGAAACTCCAGTACCTTGGTCACCTCATGCGAAGAGTTGACTCATTGGAAAAGACTCTGATGCTGGGAGGGATTGGGGCAGGAGGAGAAGGGGACGACGGAAGTTGAGATGGCTGGATGGGATCACCGATTTGATGCACATGAGTTTGAGTGAACTCCAGGAGTTGGTGATGGACAGGGAGGCCTGGCGTGCTGTGATTCATGGGGTCGCAAAGAGTCGTACACGACTGAGCAACTGAACTGAACTGAACTGAACCTGAGAACTCAAGCACATTATTTTGCCTTTCCTCGTCTCAGTTTCCTTATCTGCAAAGTGGCAATAAAAACAGCATCCACACCTTAGGAATGCCTTAGGTTATTTGAGAATACAGGTGACGCACTCAGGACTTCCCAGGTGGCACTAATCATAAAGAACCTGCCTGCCAATGCAGGAAACATAAGAGATGCAGCTTAGATCCTTGGGTTGGTAATATACCCAGGAGGAGGTCATGACAACCTACTCCAGTATTCTTGCCTGGAGAATCCCCTGGACAGAGGAGCCTGGTGGGCTACAGTCCATGGGGTCACAAAAAGGTGGACATGACTGAAGCAACTTAACACACACAACACACACACTTAGAACAACACCTGATTGTTAGTTGCAGCTACTATTAACCAGTGAGTTGGCCAAAAAGTTCATTCAAGTTCTTCTGTAAGAGCATATGGAAAAACCTGAACAAAATTTTTTGCCAACCCAGTACAGTAATATTGCAAATGTACCTAAGTACCTAAGGCTTTTTTTTTTTTTTTTTTGTAAGGTAAATGTTTTGATAAGTGAAGTGTCTTTTAGTAAATCCTAGTATTACCTCTAATCTGGAGGTTTTCCAGCCATCAACAGTTTAATACATATCCCATCTCCTGGTGATTATAAGCAGCTTTTCATTACTGGTGAGTTTGTGCCTCATCACTTTTTCTTTAGCTCCTTAAAAGCTCAGTCCCCACTCTTCCCCTCAGCAAGGAATCAAAATGAATGTGACAAAAATGGCTTCTCAAGCAATGATCAGAGTAACTGAACAGAGTCCCAAAAGAGTAAAAACAAGGAAAGAAAGCCTCTGAGGCTGCCAGACAGCTTGCTGATAGAACTGCACACACTGAACACAAATGCCAGGTGCCCGCTGATGAGTTATGAGACTGTCAAGACTCGGGGAAGGATGGAAGGGCTGGGTTAGGCTCACGCAGATAAAGGTGGGAAAAGGCGGTTTGAAGAGTTTGTGACCAAATCAGTTAGAGAAGCAGGGACCTAGAGTGTGTACAACTTTTGTCTGGAATCCAGAAATGGATGACATTCTGTTTCTCCTAAAGGGCAAATAAAATGAGGTGGATTTTAACTGCAGCCCTGAAGACGAAGGGTATACACTAGGATGTAGAGTTTAGAGCTGAATTAGAGTGCAAAGAAATGCATAATTCAGGAAGAGATGTTTATTATCACAGAAGCCCAGTCTCAGTTTAGGAGAGCTAAAACCCAGTCTTGTATGTATATTCAAGTCAGTAAATATTTAAAAAAAACACCAGGGAATTCAACTCAGTTCACCAATCCAGTGCCTTCCAGGTCAGGGCATGGTGGAAAGGATGACAGAAGAAGGGCAAGGTGTTTTAGGAACTGTGGGCGGGTCGCCTTCTATCCATTCTGCATCTTCTTCAGATGGAGGCCTCTCTGCCAGCCACAAAATCAAAAGGCAGGTGCCCGTGTCACAGTTCTTTGGTTTCTCTGCCCAAGGCATCGCTGACTAAAAACGTATCCTAAAACTCCTCTATTAAAAATTCAATAGAGTTTTTGCTTTTTAAATGGAAACACTGAAATATCTATTCACAAACCGTGTACTTCTTGGATTGTAAAGCTAATATATAAGTTCTTCCAAAACCAAAATTTTTTTGGATATCAGCTAGTATTTCCATTTTCTGATCATAATGTAATTGAGGAGGCACAGGAGGAGCTTTTCTCTGTTCCTTAAAGCTTTCAAATTTTCTAGAGCATTTTACAAGTTTCACAACATATTTAGAATGAGTATGTTTTCCATTTGAGATTAAATATATGCACATTTTACTTGATATGGTGTGTCTGTGTCAGCCTCTGGTTGGGCATGGAATGTCTTGGGAGAGAGAAATGGTCACTGAAGCTATTCTTTATGACAGCATGAGAAATAAGGGATAGACTCAGCACCCCTAACCTGGAGTTTAACATGGTGATGTACCCGGCAGAGGAAGTCCATCAGTAGTCACTTAAGCTACTCCAGAGTACTCAAGATGTGGTAGAGGTGATCTGGGAAAGTTAGATTCCTGATCATGGAAACAGGAGACATACATGGAAACAACTAGGAGGTAGAAGAGCAGCATCTAATTAAGTTGCAGAGGATGTGACATGGATTAGACACTGATGAAAATTCAAACATGGGAAAAACTTACTGCATACTTTTGCTAGCTAGAACAGATTCACCCTGCCAAGTGTTGGCTTTAAATGACTGCAGATACACACATCTCTTACAGAATCATGGGTTTAAAGAACATTGAGAGGATAAGGAAAACCAGGGTGTGAATTCCACGTGCTAGTAGGGATTAAAGTATTGGAAGGGAGGGTCACTTCCTTCTGCAGAATGGGCTACTGAAAACTCAGCATATTGTTGCTTAGTCTCTAAGTTGTGTCCAACTCTTTTGCGACTCCATGGACTGTAGCCTGAGAGGCTTCTCTAGCCGTGGAATTTTGCAGGCAAGAAAGCTGGAGTGGTTTGCCATTTCCTTCTCCAGAAAATTCATTATAGCTCAACACTTTTCTGAGATTTCAAGGGTCAAGACCTCAACGTCTGTTGATTCCTTAGTAGTGGTCAACCACTGTGCATTGACTGCATATAACTTTTGAGCTATGAGCAGTTCCAAAGAAAGATATTTTTCCCCAAGTGTGGTCTCAGTAACAGCCAATCAGAAAATAAATTTCTAGCCGAGTCTTCAAATAAGATGAATATCAAAACTCAGAAATTCAAATGAAACTCAGAAACTTAATTAGCCCCATATTACTTTCAAAATGTTATTGAGTTATTTTATAATCTTAAGACTAATCATGTAAAATTCTACTCAGTTTATGAATAAGTTTTGTCATTACTAATTATGCTAGAAGCCTCAAAATTGTTCCAAGTAAGTTTCCTTGGAACTTGCTGTGGTTTTCCCAATAGCATATAGGACAGTCTGTTTTTCAAAACTGAACCACAGTAATGTTGACTTGTCTCAATAAGCAAAAGAAAAAAAGAAGTAGTCTTTTTAGAGATGGTTAATTTCAAAGATAAACATAATTTGCATTCAAGGAAAAATAAAAACCAGAGTAAAGGTGCTCCAGAAGCTTTTTCAATAAACTCTGTTCCCAAACTAAGGCGTGAGCCATCGTATTTAGGCACACTCACAGGAAAGACAGTTCAAGGAACGAACTGTGTATAGGCTCTCCACTTTCACAGGTTGGCGCTTGCCTTCTCATCAGCTTTGCCTTGTGAATAATTAGATTCATTCCTCAGCCTCTTTGTTGAATGTAGCAGCTTCACATCAAGGGCTGCTGCTCAGTACAGTGTGTGGGGACTCACTGGTGTGAGCTCCTTGGGGAAAGCATAGTCTGGCTTCATGTGGAAGCACAGGCCCATTTTCAAGCCTGTCAGGATGAGTTAGTTAAATTGTGTCTCTGAACACCTCCTTCTCAGAACCACAGGAGAGATTTAGCCCCTACTGGTAGTTTTAACTCATTCTCATCCAGTATTTATAAGCACTGGCATCGTCATCTGAGAATCTCTTTAGGATATAAATGAGGCAGTTTCCCTGGGAGACTAGGGGATGGAGAGGAGGGATTCACTCTTTAGGCCACATATCCCAAGCAGAAATCTGCTGAGGAGAGAAGTCTGCTCTGGCCCTCAGGTCCAACTCTGAGGCCCCCAACAAGGCCCCTCTGTTGACTAGGGTCTTAGGGCAGCTTTACAGAGTAAACTAGCTTCTCCTCTCCTTCCTTTCCCCCTCCTTCCTTCCCCCTCTCCCTCCTTTGACAGCATTTCCTCCTGCATAAAATATGATCAATTTTTTTTGAAAAATATTTTAAAATACTTATTGTGTGCCAGATATGCAATACCTCATGAACATTTGGAATAATTCTATGCTGTAGTTATTGTTATTGGCACATTATGGAAGTCAGGAGAATGATGTTTGAGAGGTTAAATAACTCAGAAAAATTACCCAGTGGCAAAGCCAGGGATAAATTCCAAGTCTAAAATCTAAGCTTTTAGCCCATACCCTATAGTTATGTGGGAAAGACACAACACATACACACACACACACACACACACACACACACACACACTCAGAACAAAACCACCCATAATCTCTTCATTCAAAGGTAACCCTGTTAGAATTCAAAATCTTTCCACAAATATAAAATTAGGTAACTCTTGAATTGAAATAGAATAATTGAGCAACTTCTGTTTTGTAGACTGCTACTTTTTTCTGAGCAATATAATCTGAACATTTTTTACATGTCAGTGGCTAGTCTTCCTCAACCTGATTTTTGGAGGACGACTGGCATTCTATCATGTGGGTATCTCATTGTTTACTTACCCCAATCTCTTTCTAATTTTAGGAACTGTGCTGCAGTGTACATATTTGTACACAGTTTTATGAATCTACCTCTGAGCAGCCACTAGGGTAACCTGAGGTGGCAGGGCTGGAGAACAGAAGTTTTTGGCTGAACCCAATCCCAAGTGAGTCCCATCTCTGCTGAGGCTGTGGTCACCCACTAGCACAAATCCCACTGTGACACAGGGTATCTCTGGTCTTGCTGCTTTGTATCAAGTTGTTAGAGCCATTTAACAGTAGCTCTCAACAGCTATATAACAAAAAGCTCTTAGGAAACTAAGATACTGGGGGCAGGTGGACCTGGTTGAAAGATACCATGGTTTTCTCAGTTGAAAGAGACTGAGAGGTCTTGGGCTGAGAGGGTAGGTAAGTGGCTGATCTGACACTTTCCCTTTATTTGGCTACCTCAGCAGAATTTGTGGGGATAAAAAAAGATATTACATGAGAGCTTTGCTCTGAAAAAGAGGGACAAGACTCCTCCAGGTTGGTTATGACTTTTACGGCAACTGAGAAATTTAAAACCACAGCTTTGACTATATGGATCTTTGTTGGCAAAGTGATGTCTCTGCTTTTTAATATGTTGTTTAGATTTGTCATAGCTTTCCTTCCAAGGAACAAGCGTCTTTTAATTTCCTGGCTACAGTCACCATCCTCAGTGATTTTGGAACCCAAGAAAATAAAATCTGCCACTGCTTCTACTTTATGTTTCTACAAAGCATACTTGCCAGTGCCTACATAAGAGAGAATTAAAGGAAAAATTTGCCCTCAAAATAGCCAAAATGGGCATTTTTATTGCATACACAGTTGTTAGAGAAAGTTAGCTTGAAAAAAAGGAATCTTCTCAGAATTCCAAAATTGAGGGAATAGATCTTTCTAGGAAAACTTGCCTTTTTCTCCCTGTGCCTTGAGACCAGTGCTCTTAGGAACACTTATCCATATCTTCTCTAATTCCTGAGAATGGGGTAGGGGGAGAGAAAGATCTTTTAAATTTAACTTATTCCAACTGTTATAAACTAGTGAGCTTTATTTTGTAATACCTGATTCATGACTAAGTTTAGAAAATGAAGCTATGAAATCTCTGGTTGTGTCTGTCTATATATTTACATGTGTAACTATATGTCTTTACCCTTGGGTGCTATGCTGCTGCTAAGTCGCTTCAGTCGTGTCCAACTCTGTGCGACCCCATAGACAGCAGCCCACCAGGTTCCCCCGTCCCTGGGATTCTCCAGGCAAGAACATTGGAGTGGGTTGCCATTTCCTTCTCCAGTGCATGAAAGGAAAAGTGAAAGTGAAGTCGCTCAGTCGTGTCTGACTCTTAGCGACCCCATGGACTGCAGCCCACTAGGCTCCTCCGTCCATGGGATTTTCCAGTCAAGAGTACTGGAGTGGGGTGCCATTGGGTGCTATAATCAAATTTAATTTGTAAATGTGCTGTGTTATGCTAAGTCACTTTGGCTGTGTCGGACTCTGACCCTATGGACTGTAGCCACCCTGGCTCCTCTGTCCAGTGGAGTGGGTTGCCATTTCCTCCTTCAGGGATCTTTCCGATCCAGGAATCAAATTCCCATCTTCTGGGGCTTCTGCATTGGCAGGTAGATTCTTTACCACTGAGTCACCTAGGAAGCCCCAATTTGTAAATAAGCTCCATTTAATTGGCTTAAAGGAAATCAAGTGTTTATATAAATTCTCAGGAATATAAAAGAAAAACTGGCCAGAATGAATTTCAGGTTCATGTGAACTGGGAAATAATATTAAATTAATACCTGGAGTTAAAATTTATTAATTTAATTAATATAGACATGTCTTTAGAGTCATCATTAAGTATAACACCTTTATTGTACCTAGGTTTAATAGAAATCAAATAAGATCTTATGTTTGTTGCAAATTTGTAAGCAAGAAAAATGACTTGGAATGATGAAATTTTTATAACTAAATTAAATGTAAATGAAATAAGAGCTTTTGGGTGAACTCTTTGGGAATAACTATTTTAGGAATGTCTACTTAAGAATAATCTCTCCAGATACTTAGTAACTTAAAATTTTAGAGTTGTACTAAATTAAGTTATATAATGAAAGTTGACTGAATAACTGTGTCATTCCAGAAGAAAATAAAGTACTGAAACTAATTACTGAACATTGATGTCCTTTTACAGAAAAAATAAAGGTATTTAGAACTATCAATAAATATGTTTGGTGCTATACTGAGATATTTTCTATATGAAAGCACATATTTTTAGAAATTGTTGTTGGTATTTATGATTGCCCATCTACAGAATGCAAAGATAAAAGTTAATTAATAATTGGCTAATTCTTAGTCTTCACTAGAAATTAAGGTTTTTAAGAGTTGAGGATTCTAACTTAAAATACAATTAAAGCTACTAAAAATAATAAGGGAAGCATTTCATTATATAGTAGGAAAGTGAGATGTGTGTTTTCAGTAAAAGACAGTATGAGGAATGAAATTGTATTTTGTTAAGGGAAAAGAAAGCAATTTTTGTCCTAGAACTGATTGTTTCTAAATGGAAAAAATAAGGGACAAACCAACATGGATACCAAAAGTGATGAAGGATTGTGGAAAAGAAATTCTGAGAAAAGCGTTTTGTGCATGGTCAGGATTGGCTAAGTTTAGAATAAATTTAGTTGAGTAAGTGAATTTTAAAAGTAAACTGATGAAAAACTTGAATTTAATTTTTCTCTCTATTAAGAGGACAAGGTTTCTTAAAACATTGGGCTGCTTTTGATAACAGATTTTTAGTTTCTTTACCTTTTAAGCAATCTGTTAAGTATTTGACTTTGAAATATTTTATTGTACCTTGGGCTTCCCTGGTGGCTCAGACAGTAAAAAAAAATCTGCCTGCAATGTGCGAGACCTGGGTTCGATCCCTGGATTGGGAAGATCCCCTGGAGAAGGGAACGGCTACCCACTCCAGTGTTCTGGCCTGGAGAATTCCATGGACTGTATAGTCCATGGAGTCTCAAAGAGTTGGACACAACTGAGCAACTTTCACTTTCTTTACTTACTGTCACCTTGGTTAAGTGAATAAGCATTATTTCACTGTGGTCTATGATACTATTTGACCAACTGTTTTAAAACCTTTTTGATATTTTTTGCAAAATTTCCATATTAAATTCTAATGAAGTTTCTTTGATCTCTAGATAACTTTGGGATGTATCAGAGGCTCCCTGAAACATCCCAAAGAAATATCCTAAGCTAACGAGGTCCATTTGGTATGTGAAATTACACAGGAAGTATTGTCACATGAGTAATAAATCTTCGTAGGTTATATTATATGGGTAAATGTTCTTAATGCTGATATTCTAGAAATTATGTGGAATTCCTAAAAATTTGGAAGGCCCTGGTAAATGTTATCAGTCATAATTCTAGTTAATATCTTTTTTTTTTTTTTTTCCAGTTAGTAACTAAAATTGTGTGCATCACAGCAGGAACCAAGTTTCTTTGTCAACTGCATTGTAATCAGGTCTTTAACTGTGCCTTCATAAGTAAAACAGCTATGGTTTTACTCTGATGCTTTTGAAAAAATGTCTTCTCGTCAGGAAGATTTAAGGAAGGGCTTTTTCACAAGCACAGATTTCTGATAACTTTCATATCATACTGCAGAACTGGATAAGACATTAAAGAATTCTAATGAGAAACTTGATGGCTTTATAAAACTGTTAACAAAAAGGATTATTTACATAGGACTGAATGAACTGGTTAAAATGGTTGTAATTTTTATGGTTTCTGTCTGAAACACTACTGGCTTCTAATCTGTATTTTCCAGATATAAAAAAACTCTTCCCCTCAAGCTAATTATGAAAGCAGAATTGAAACATTTATCTTTTCTCTCTACCTGATAGCTCTAGAGATTGGAAACTTTTAGGTTCTCAGCAACTTTATCAGATAAATTAGGGAAGCCACCTCCTAACAGGAGAAGGAATCTCAAGGTACTTTGGGGATCTTGAAAAAAAGGAGTTTGTTAGCAGAACAAGCCTTCAGGTACTTTTTTTCAGGAGAAGATTTTATATAAGCCCAAATTCTTACATCTCCTCATACCTATAAAAGCTCTAAAATCATTAATAGTGATATCTGCTCTCCATGACTAGCAACAAGTCTCTGCAAAAATGTTTGCTTGGCTGCATGCACCCACCTTCACTAAAATCATATATAGACTGACCTTCCCCTTATCTCTTTGGAGCATTTCCTCAGAGTTATCTGAGATACTGTTTCCTAGATATAGTTCTCACTTTGCCCCAAATAAAACTTAACTCACAACTCTCATTGTGAATTTTTTCAGTGGACATAATAGTTACATTTTTTCAGTCGACACTATAGTTACTTTGCATGTATCCTTTCCTCCAGAGAAGCTATAATTTATTCAGCTCAGTTGAGTCCCTCAGTTGTGTCTGACTCTTTGTGACCCCATGGACTGCAGCATGCCAGGCTTCCCTGTTCATCACCAACTCCTGGAGTTTACTCAAACTCATGTCCATAGAGTCAGTGATGTCATCCAACCATCTCTTCCTCTGTCATCCCATTCTCCTCCCGCCTTCAATCTTTCCCAGCATCAGGGTCTTTCCCAACGAGTCGGTTGTTCACATCAGGTGGCCAAAGTATTGCAGTTTCAGCTTTGATATCAGTCCTTCCAATGAATATTCAGGACTGATTTCCTTTAGCATGGACTAGTTGGATCTCTTTGCAGTCCAAGGGACTCTCAAGAGTCTTCTCTAACACCACAGTTCAAAAGCATCAATTCTTCAGTGCTCAGCTTTGTTTGTAGTCCAACTCTCACATCCATACATGACTACTGGAAAAACCATAACTTTGACCAGATGGACCTTTGTTGATAAAGCAACTGCTCTACTTTTTAATATGCTGTCTAGCTTGGTCATAGTTTTTCTTCCAAGGAGCAAGTGTCTTTTAATTTCATGGCTGCAGTAACCATCTGCAGTGATTCTAGAGCCCCCCAAAATAAAGTCTCTCACTGTTACCATGTTTCCCCATTTATTTGCCATGAAGTAATGGGACCAGGTGCTATGATCTTAGTTCTCTGAATGTTGAGTTTTAAGACAACTTTTTCACTCTCCATTTTCACTTTCATCAAGAGGCTTTTTAGTTCCTCTTCACTTTCTGCCATAAGGGTAGTGTCATCTGCATATCTGAGGTTATTGATATTTCTCCCGGCAATCTTGATTCCAGCTTGTGTTTCTTCCAGCCCACCGTTTCTCATGATGTACTCTACATATAAGTTAAATAAGCAGGGTGACAATATACAGCCTTGACGTACTCCTTCCCTATTTGGAACCAGTCTGTTGTTCCATGTCCAGTTCTAACTGTTACTTCTTGACTTGCATACAGATTTCTCAGGAGGCAGGTCAGGTGGTCTGGTATTCCCATCTCTTGAAGAATTTTCCACAGTCTGTTGTGATCCACACAGTCAAAGGCTTTGCCGTAGTCAATAAAGCAGAAGTAGATGTATTTCTGGAACTCTTTTGCTTTTTCAAAGATCCAGTGGATGTTGGCAATTTGATCTCTGGTTCCTCTGCCTTTTCTAAATCCAGCTTGAACATCTGGAAGTTCACAGTTCATGTACTATTGAAGCCTGGCTTAAAGAATTTTGAGCATTACTTTGCTAGCCTGTGAGATGAGTACAATTGTGTGGTAGTTTGAGCATTCTTTGGCATTGTCCTCCTTTGGGATTGGAATGAAATCAGATCTTTTCCAGTCCTGTGGCCACTGCTGAGTTTTCCAAATTTGCTGGCATATTGAGTGCAGCACTTTCACAGCATCATCTTTTAGGATTTGAAATAGCTCCACTGGAATTCCATCACCTCCATTAGCTTTGTTCATAGTGATGCTTCCCAAGGCCCACTTGACTTTGTATTCCACTATGTCTGGCTCTAGGTGAGTGATCACACCATCGTGATTATCTGGGTCATGAAGATCTTTTTTGTACAGTTCTGTGTATTCTTGCCACCTCTTCTTAGTATCTTCTGCTTCTGTTAGGTCCATACCATTCCTGCTGTTTATTGAGCCCATCTTTGCATGAAATGTTCCCTTGGTATCTCTAACTTTCTTGAAGAGATCTCTAGTCTTTCCCATTCTATTGTTTTCCTCTATTTTTTTGCATTGATCACTTAGGAAGGCATTCTTATCTCTCCTTGTTATTCTTTGGAACTCTGTATTAAAATGGATATATCTTTCCTTTTCTCCTTTGCCTTTGGGTCTTTTCTTTTCTCAGCTATTTGTAAGGCCTCCTCAGACAACTATTTTACCTTTTTGCATTTCTAGTTTCTCCTTAATAATTATAGAATATCAAGTATCTCCACACTCTTTCAAGCCCTTTTCCAAAAGAGATGAAAAACAGTGAAAAACTTTGAGCAGGGTCATCAAACATTAATAGCCAACTTTTCGTTGAGAAGGAAATCATTTAATGCTTCTCTGTATGTATTATGGAATAAAAGAAGAACTCAGACATCCCAGCAAACCACACGTGCTCTTCTGTGTCCCTACCCTATCCTCCAACTGATCAAATAGTAAAGACCATTCAAAACAGTGTTCCTATCTCTGATTTCCACACGAGCTTATTAAAGGAACAGACATGAAGTCAAAGTAGCTCCAATTTTATCAATCCTTCAAATGTATCAATCTTCAAATGATAGAAAATTTTTATTATTTTCTATCAGAAGAAAGGTACTATGCAAATTTCTATGAAAATTAATATTTACCTAACATTTATATTTTCCAAATGTTTGTATCATTATTTACTAGTTAGCATAACATTCAAAAGCAGAGACATTACTTTGCCAACAAAGGTTCGTCTAGTCAAGGCTATGGTTTTTCCTTTGGTCATGTATGGATGTGAGAGTTGGACTGTGAAGAAGGCTGAGTGCCGAAGAATTGATGCTTTGGAACTGTGGTGTTAGAGAAGACTCTTGAGAGTCCCTTGGACTGCAAGGACATCCAACCAGTCCATTCTGAAGGAGATCAGCCCTGGGATTTCTTTGGAAGGAATGATGCTAAAGCTGAAACTCCAGTACTTTGGCCACCTCATGTGAAGAGTTGACTCATTGGAAAAGACTCTGATGCTGGGAGGGATTGGGGGCAGGAGGAGAAGGGGACGACAGAGGATGAGATGGCTGGATGGCATCACTGACTCGATGAACGTGAGTCTGAGTGAACTCCGGGAGTTGGTGATGGACAGGGAGGCCTGGTGTGCTGAGATTCATGGGGTCGCAAAGAGTCAGACATGACTGAGCGACTGATCTGATCTGATCTGATAACATTTGAGAACCATCATAAGCTTTAAATACAGGGAAATTCCTTTTTTAATATAGTTCCAGTAGTGACAGTGAATGTTATCCCTTCACTTCCAGGAAGGTTTTAATCATGTGAGACAAAATTGTCAGCTCTTCTAAATCTTCCAATTTTGAATTTAGTAAGTTGCCACATCACCTAGTCCTTTCCATAGAAGATTAGGATACTTAATATTACAAAAATCAAGACTCAATCTGAAATCTGGAAAATCTTTAAGGTGCTCTCTATGCCTCACACATCCAAAGCAAGTGGTATTTATTCAACAAACATTTATTTATGGCCTATGTGTGTCAGGCATCAAGTCTCTGCCTTGTCTTAACTGAGCTTAAAGTCTATAAGTAAAAACATGCATTACAGTGTGGTGAATGCTGAGAGAGTAGCAAGCCCTGAGGGCTAAAGAAAGGAGGCATGGCTGAGGTTGAAGGATGTAGAAGGAACTCAGACGGGGGATTTTTCTTCTAAGCTGGCATTTGATTTCCAGACTGTTCTGTTTGGGTTTTTTTTTTAAAACAAAACAAAAACAAGTCAGTCTCTCACCTGTGCTATTATGTAACTTAACTATATTTAAATCAAATTTCAAGTCATTATTTTTTAACTTAGCTTTGTCTTAAGCATTGATATGCACAAAATAATGAGTCTAATGTACTCATTATTTTATCCTAACACACATTTAAAAAGTATATTTAAAAAAGTCCAGGAAGACCTAAACTCATCTAACATACCATCAGTGGCATACAAGGCCTATATTGGAACATGGCCAGTGCTGATAAATGTTAAGCAAGGAAGGGGTGGGGGAATTTGCTGATTTTTAGGAGCATCATTCTGTTAAAATGATTAAACAAGGAGGCTATTAGACCAAGGCAGCTTTAATGCTGTGGTGGCTACAGAAGCAAGGAAAACCTAAGCCTGTAAAGGCCTAATGGTTATAAAATCAAGATGACAAGGACCACCAACCACAAGCAGCTAACTAGATTTTAAGCCAAAATCCATGAAATAATGTCCTTTCTTTGCTTCTGAACTTTCTCTCTTATCTATCCCCTGGCTAGGATTGGCAGAACACTCCTACCACTACCAATTTGGTGCTGTTCAATTCCAATCAATATTTGTTCAATAAACTCTTAAAATTTTTACTATGCCTCAATTTGTCTTCTAATAATTTTGTGTGGTGAATGATACATAGTAAGAATGGAGACAGGAAAAAACTTGGTGTTCGCACATGCTAAGTTGCTTCAGTCATGTCTGACTCCGTGACCCTATGGACTAGTAGACTGCTAGTCTGCTAGACTCCTCTGTCCGTGGGATTCTCCAGGCAAGAATACTGGAGTGGGTTGCCCTGCCCTCCTCCAGGGGGTCTTCCTGACGTAGGGATCAAATACACGTCTCTTAGGTCTCCTGCATAGGCAGACAGGTTCTTTATCACCAGCGCCACCTGGGAAGTCCAGGAGAAACTGTTAGAATGTCATTAGCAATCATTTAAGAGGGAAATGACAAAGGCCTAAATTAAAGTAGTAATTGTAGAGATGGAAAAGGGAACAGCTTCCAGAGACATAAGACTGTACACTGGTTTGATTTTACACTGGTACACACAGATTGATTTTAGAGGTTAGTGAAAAAAGGAGTCAAAGATAAATTTAGGTTCCTTTTTGGGACCAGTGCAAGGAATGGTTATGCCATCTATAGAGATCCAATATAAAGGAAAAAGAACATTAGGATCAGGGTAGGGGTGTTGCATCGATTTGATTTTGCATAAGTTGATTTTGAAATATTTTAAGAATATCCAAGTAGAAATGTTAACTTTGTAGCTAAAAATATGAAAATGGGGCTTAGGAGAAATAATCAGCTGCTATCAGCATATAGGTGATGAATGATGCCACAGATGAAGAAGCAATCAACACAGGAGGAATATGGAAATTGAATGGAAGAAAAGAGGATAAGAAAGAGAAGAGGCCAAAATTTAAGAACAAGATAGAGTATTCGAAGTCAGCAAAGGAGACTGAGAAGGAATAGTCAGAGACATAGGAGAGAAGAGTCACAAAAAGCAAGGGGTTAGACAGGTCCAAGGAAGAGAAAAGAGTAGCATACAGTGTCCACAGCTACAGAGAGGTCATGTAATGTCTAATATGGCTCCACAGGGACTAATAACCCAAAGTCCCTTGTAATTTTGACAAAGTAGCTTCAATGGAGTTGGGGCAGAACCCAGACTGCTGTCGTTTGAGGACTGCATGGGGTGGGGATAAAAAAAAATGGGGACAGCATGCAAAAGCCTGAACATGGGGAAAAGGGAAGGAGAGAGGAGACACAGCAGGCAGAGGGGTCTGGGTTAGATATTACTGAGTTCTTGTTTTTTGTTTGCCCCCAGTTTACTTGAGCATGTTTTTATGCCAAGGGGAAAGAACAACTTAAAAGGCAGAATGTAACTATAAAGGCAAGAGAGAGGGAAAACAGATAGAAGGAAATCCCTGATAAAGTGGGACCAGATGCCAGATGACAGGGTTAATGTTGGAAGAGAAACAAAGAACCCCCTCTTTGGAGACTGAAGGAAAGGAGGTGAAGATGAGCATGAATGTAGGTAAATTTACTGGAACGAAGTATGAGGTTAAGAGATGCCCAATTTGGCAGCCTCCAGTCTGTTTGCCTGTTGTGCTTAATTAAAAAAAAAAAAAATTGCTTAGAAGACTTGAGAGGAGCTGTGAATATATGGAATAACCTGTTATAGATGAGAGAGGAGAAAGTTAGCAGACCCACCAAGGCATGAGGAAGGGCTGGGAGAAAAGTAATTTACAAGAAGATAAAACATGGTAGGAAAGAAGGGGGCAGATAAATAGCAGGCAATTATAAAGGTTCATGCTGAGCAGAATGCTGAAAACAATAGAAATAGTGCTTTGCATCTTAACCCACACTACTGTTTATAGCATTAAAGCAGGACCTGGAGATTATCATACTAAGTGAAGTGAGTCAGAGAAAAACAAATATATGATATTGCTTATATGCAGAATCTAAAAAATGATACACATGAACATATTTACAGAACAGAAAACAGACTCTCAGAATAAACTAAATGGTTATCAGGAGGAAAGGGCTGCAAGGAGGGATAGACTGGGAGTTCGTGATTGACATATATACACTGCTATATTTAAAACAGATAACCAGGACTTCCCTGGTGGTGCAGTGGAAAAAATCCACCTGCCAATGCAGGAGACATGGGTTTGATCCCTGGTCCTGGAAGAGTCCACATGCTGTGGAACAACTAAGTCCGTGAGCCACCACTACTGAGCCTGACCTCTAGAGCCCATGAGCTACAACTACTGAGCCCACATGCTGTAACTACTGAAGCTCACACACCTAGAGCCTGTGCTCCACAACTAGATAAGCCACTGCAATGAGAAGCCCGCACATCGCAACAGAGAGAAGACCCTGTTCGCCACAAGAGGAAACCTGTGCAAAGCGAACAAGACCCAGCGCAGTCAAAGATAAACAAATAGAATTGTTAAAATTCTTTAAATAAAATAAAATATATAACTATATAGCATACTATATAGCATATAGTATAGGGAACTATATAGCATAGGGAACACTGCTCAATATTCTGTAATAATCTAGATGGGAAATGAATTACATGTATAATGTATAACTAAGAAGACTCTTGAGAGTCCCTTGGACTGCAAGGAGATCCAACCAGTCCATTCTAAAGGAGATCAGCCCTGGGTGTTCTTAGGAAGGAATGATGCTAAAGCTGAAACTCCAGTACTTTGGCCACCTCATGTGAAGAGTTGACTCATTGGAAAAGACTTTGATGCTGGGAGGGATTGGGGGCAGGAGGAGAAGGGGAAGACAGAGGATGAGATGTCTGGATGGCATCACGGACTTGATGGACATGAGTCTGAGTGAACTCTGGGAGTTGGTGATGGACAGGGAGGCCTGGCGTGCCCGCGATTCATGGGGTCGCAAAGAGTCGGACACGACTGAGCGACTGAACTGAACTGAACTGAATCACTTTGCTGTACACCTGAAACAAATACAACATTGTTAATCAACTATGCTCCAACATAATTTTTTTTTAAGTAAGTGTATTTAGGATGTTAAGATTGAACACAGAAAAAAAGTCACAGAAGTAAAAGACATCATTCACTTGTGTATGCAATGACTATTCTCTACATGGCTACTTGAAACACGGCAGGTATTGCTCAAAGTCAGTGAGTAGCAGACCAAAGAGGAAAACCTGTGTTTTGGTCTCCTTCGGAGAACTGATACACGAATGGCTGGAGATGATGATCACAGGATCCCTAGGAGTCAGATGGCTTTCAGGAACTTTTAAATTTATTCCTTTGTTTATACTTATATAAATTCCTTGTTTTTAATATCTCTTAAAGGATATCCTCTCCAAATTCTAGTATCTATTGAATAGAAATGCATAAAGTCATCACTAGATTGAATAGATACAATCTTCTTACTTTTATAACATCACAAGGCTCAATATACATAAAACTTCCCTTAAAAATGCTGTATCTGTCAACATTCTTATGTATTAGAGATAAAAGCTTCAGCACAAGTTTTTATATTTTAGAGCAAATGTATGACTGATACAATTATATTATATGCGTCAGATGACCCCTTCTTAAAGTTTAAACTTATGGAATTGCAACCTATCTGAGTAGATTGAAAAGAGAGTAAAAATACAGATGGGGTGGGTTTGGTGTTATCAGCTGAAAAATTTCTATCACAAATTGAGTTATTGCACAGGCATAAAGGCAAATACATCAGCTGCATTCCCAAGGATGACTTGCATCATGTGATAAGAACGAGGTCTTCCTATCAGAAATATCACAGTGCTGGGTATGTGCTTTAGGAAAGTGAATGAATTCTGTCTGTCTGAACTTAGGGGCTCACAGGTCAAACACACACACACACACACAAACATACCTGGGTAAGAGACAGAGGCTAGAGTTGGATGTCATTGATTAACTGTTTACTATGAGCTATATACCTGCCTCTGATGCTTTTTATCTAATTTATTTCTCCTGATGAGTTAGCAGGTAAAGAATATGCCTGCAACACAGGAGACAAGGGAGATGCAGGTTCAATCCCTGGGTCAGGAAGATCCCCTAAAGGAGGAAATGGCAACCCACTCCAGTATTCTTGCCTGGAAAATTCCATGGACAGAGGAGCCCGACGTGGAGAAGAAAATCCTGCCAGAAAATCCCTGGCAGAGGAGCCATGGGGTGACAGAATTGGACATGACTGAAAGCAACTGAGAAAACAGCACACAGCCCTCAAAAAGTTAACATTATCCTGATTTTATTGAAAAAGACATTGAGGTTCAGAGAAAGTGAGCAATTTGGCCAATGCTACATAACACAGTAAATGTTATTGTTCAGTCACTCAGTTGTGTCCAAATCTTTGAGACCCAAAGGACTGCATCACGCCAGGCTTCCCTGTCCTTCACCAACCCCCAGAGCTTGCTCAAACTCATGCCCATTGAGTCAGTGATGCCATCTAAACATCCTGTCCTCTGTCACCCCTTCTCCTCCTGCCTTCAATCTTTCCCAGCATCAGGGTCTTTTCTCATGAGCTGGATCTTCACATCAGGTGGCCAAAGTATTGGAGTTTCACCTTCAGCAACAGTCCTTCCAATGAATATTCAGGACTGATTTCCTTAAGGATGGACTGGTTGGATCTCCTTGCAGTCCAAGGGACTCTCAAGAGTCTTCTCCAACACCACAGTTCAAAAGCATCAATTCTTTAGTGCTCAGCCTTCTTTATGGTCCAATTCTCACTTCCATACATGATTACTGGAAAAACCGTAGCTTTGACTAGACGTACCTTTGTTGACAAAGTAATATCTCTGCTTTTTAATAAGCTATCTAGGTTAGCACAGCTTTTCTTCCAAGGAGCAAGTATCTTTTAATTTTATGGCTCCAGTCACCATCTGCAGTGATTTTGGAGCCCAAGAAAATAAAGTTTCTCACTGTTTCCATTGTCTCTTCATCTATTTGCTATGAAGTGATGGGGCCAGGGACTGGAATGCAAAAGTAGGAAGTCAAGAAATACCTGGAGTAACAATAAAATTTGGCCTTGGAGTAGAGAATGAAGCAGGGCAAAGGCTAATGGAGTTTTGCCAAGAGAATGCACTGGTCATAGCAAACACCCTCTTCCAACAACACAAGAAAAGACTCTACACAGGGATATCACCAGATGGCTGACACTGAAATCAAATTGATTATATTCTTTGCAGCCAAAGATGGAGAAGCTCTATACAGTCAGCAAAAACAAGACTGAGAGCTGACTGTGGCTCAGATCATTAATGCCTTATTGCCAAATTCAGACTTAAATTGAAGAAAGTAGGGAAAACCACTAGACCATTTAGATATGACCTAAATCAAATCCCTTATGATTATACAGTGGAAGTGACAAATAGATTTAAGGGGCTAGATCTGATAGACAGAGTGCCTGATGAACTATGAACAGAGGTTTGTGACATTGTATAGGAGACAGGGATCAAGACCATTGCCAAGAAAAAGAAATGCAAAAAAGCAAAATGGCTGTCTGAGGAGGCCTTACAAATAGCTGTGAAAAGAAGAGAAGTGAAAAGCAAAGGAGAAAAGAAAAGATATATGCATCTGAATGCAGAGTTCCAAAGAATAGCAAGGAGAGATAAGAAAGACTTCCTCAGCGATCAATGAAAAGAAATAGAGGAAAACAATAGAATGGGAAAGACTAGAGATCTCTTCAAGAAAATTAAGAGATACCAAGGGAACATTTCATGCAAAAATGGGCTCAAGAAAGACAGAAATGGTATGGACCTAACAGAAGCAGGAGATATTAAGAAGAGGTGACAAGAATACATAGAAGAACTGTGCAAAAAAGATCTTCACAACCCAAATAATCACGATGGTGTGATCACTCACCTAGAGCCAAACATTCTGAAATGTGAAGTCAAGTGGGCTTTAGGAAGCATCCCTACAATCAAAGCTAGTGGAGGTGATGAGCTATTTCAAATCCTAAAAGATGATGCTATTCAAGTACTGCAGTCAGTATGCCAGCAAATTTGGAAACCTCAGCAGTGGCCACAGGACTGGAAAAGGTCAGTTTTCTTTCCAATCCCAAAGAAAGGCAGTGCCAAAGAAGGTACAAACTACTCCACAATTGCATTCATGTCACACGCCAGTAAAGTAATGCTCAAAATTTTCCAAGCCAGGCTTCAGCAATACGTGAACCGTGAACTTCCAGATGTTCAAGCTGCTTTTAGAAAAGGCAGAGGAACCAGAGATCAAATTGCCAACATCTGCTGGATCATGGAAAAAGCAAGAGAGTTCCAGAAAAACATCTCTTTCTGCTTTATTGACTATGCCAAAGCCTTTGACTGTGTGGATCACAATAAACTGTGGAAAATTCTTCAAGAGATGGGAATACCAGACCAGCACCGCCTCCTGAGAAACCTATATGCAGGTCAGGAAGCAACAGTTAGAACCGTACATGGAAGAACAGACTGGTTCCAAATAGGAAAAGGAGTATGTCAAGGCTGTAAGGCTGTATACTGTCACCCTGCTTATTTAACTTATATGCAGAGTACATCATGAGAAATGTTGGGCTGGATGAAGCACAAGCTGGAATCAAGATTGCTGGGAGAAATATCATTAACCTCAGATATGCAGATAAGATCACCATTATGGCAGAGAGTGAAAGAAGAACTAAAGAGCTTCTGGATGAAAGTGAAAGAGCTGAGTGAAAAAGTTGGCTTAAAACTCAACATTCAGAAAACAAAGATCAAGGCATCTGGTCCCATAACTTTATGGCAAATAGATGGAGAAGCGGTGGAAACAGTAGCAGATTTTATTTTTTTGAGCTCCAAAATCACTGCAGATGGTTACTGCAGCCATGAAATTAAAAGACGCTTGCTCCTTGGGAGAAAAGTTATGATCAACCTAGACAGCATATTGAAAAGCAGAGAGGTTACTCTGCCAACAGAGATCCATCTAGTCAAGGCTATGGTTTTTCCAGTAGTCATGTATGGGTGTGAGAGTTGGACTATAAAGAAAGCTGAGAGCTGAAGAATTGATGCTTTTGACTGTGGTGTTGGAGAAGACTCTTGAGAGTCCCTTAGACTGCAAGGAGATCCAACCAGTCCATCCTAAAGGAAATCAGTCCTGAATATTCATTGGAAGGACTGTTGCTGAAGGTGAAATTCCAATACTTTGGCCACCTGATGTGAAAGAACTGACTCATTTAAAAAGACCCTGATGCTGGGAAAGATTGATGGTGGGAGGAGAAGGGGACGACAGAGGATGAGATGGTTGAATGGCATCACCCAGTCAATGGAGATGAGTTTGAGTAAATTCCAGGAGTTGGTGATGGACAGGGAAGCCTGCGTGCTGAGGTCCATGGGGTCACAAAGAGTCGGACACGACTGAGTGACTGAACTGAACTGAACTGATGCGACCAGATGCCATCGTCTTTGTTTTTTGAATGTCAAGTTTTAAGCCAACTTTTCCACTCTTTTCTTTCACCTTCATCAAGAGGATCTTTAGTTCCTCTTCACTTTCTGCCATAAGAGTGGTGTCATCTGCATATCTGAGGTTATTGATAGTTCTCCCAGCAATCTTGATTCCAGCTTGTGCTTCATCCAGCCAGCACTTCACATGATGTACTCTGCATATAAGTTAAATAAGCAGGGTGACAATATACAGCCTTGATGTTTTCCTTTCCCAATCTGGAACTGGTCTGTTGTTCAATGTCTGTTTCTAACTGTTGCTTCTTGACCTGCATAAAGATTCCTCAGGAGGCAGATCAGGTGGTCTGGTATTCCCATCTCTTGAAGAATTTTCCAGTTTGTTGTGATCCACACAAAGGCTTTAGTGTAATCAATGAAGCAGAAGTAGATGTTTTCCTGGAACTCTCTTGCTTTTTAGAAGATCTAATGGATGTTGGCAATTTGATCTCTGGTTCCTCTGCCTTTTCTAAACCCAGCTTGAACATCTGGAATTTCTCAGTTCACATACTTTTGAAGCCTAGGTTGGAGAATTTGAGCATTACTTTGCTAGTGTGTTAGATGAGTGCCATTGTACGGCAGTTTGAGCATTCTTTGGCATTGCCTTTTGGGATTGGAATGAAAACTGGCATTTTCCAGTCCTGTGGCCACTGCTGAGTTTTCCAAATTCACTGGCATATTGACTGCAGTACTTGCACAGCATCATCCTAGGATCTGAAATAGCTCAACTGGAATTCCCTCACCTCCACTAGCTTTATTCGTAGTGATGCTTCCTAAGCCTCACTTGACTTCATAGTCCAGGATGTCTGGTTCTAGGTGAGTGATCAGACCATCGTGGCTATCTGGATCATTAAGTTCTCTTTTGTATAGTTCTTCTGTGTATTCTTGCCACCTCTTCTTAATATCTTCTACTTTTGTTAGGTTCATACCATTTCTGTCCTTTATTGAGACCATCTTTGCACGAAATGTTTCCTTGGTATCTCTCATGTTCTTGAAGAGCTCTCTAGTCTTTCCCATTCTATTGTTTTCCTCTATTCTTTACATTAATCACTTAGGAAGGCTTTCTTATCTCTCCTTGCCAATCTTTGGAACTCTGTATCCAAATGGTATATCTTTCCTTTACCGCTTTTCCTTTCACTTCTGTTCTTTTCTCAGATATTTGTAAGGCCTCCTCAGACAACCAATAAATGACAAGTCCAGATTTCTAACACAAGTCTATATGACATCAAGTATAAGCTCCTAAATACTATGCTAATTACTATTCTAATTATCATTAAGAAGCAATGCATTCAAAGAAGCTCCTGCCTTGCTTGTATTCTGTAAAGAAAGGTAGAAGACAGATTCCTTACAATGAATTTTGTCTGCTGTAAATAAAACAAAGGCACCAGTCTTTATGCACCCAAGCATAAGCAAAACTGGTAACCATGTTGAGAAGGTGTGAAATGAAAACATACCTGGGTGACAGCAAGGGCACCTTGACTTTTATCTCAGTTATTACCAGATCAGCTTAACCTGCTCTTCTACCGAAAGACCCCACCCTGAAGTATTCACTAGGACAGTCCTTCCCTTTGGCAACAAAAGACCTTACAAAACTTTAAGGTTTTTCAATATTGGCAGCTTCTCAAAGGGTGGAAATGAAAGCCAGAATAATATAAAGTTTTCTTTGGAGAAGTTAATAAAATACACTTGTTAAGGTTACCTGAAATTAACAGATACAACCATACCTACTTGTACAACTAGGCTTTGGAATAATTATAAACCAGAAAACCTAAGTAAAAAAGCCTCAATAAGCATAAAAATCTCAAATTATTTTTGAGATCTCTAATTAAGGAGCAAGCAGTTAAAAAAATTACTGTGTAAAATTTCCAAGTTGGAATGGGAGCAGCCTGTATTAATTTTAAAATTTATAAATGCCCCTATTCTCATAGTTAGGCATGTATATTCCTTTTAAGTTTTGGAAACCTAATCCATGAATGTGAAAATAGAAAAATCTATGATGAATGAATATAGCTTTCTTGAATTCAAATAACTGTTGGTAAGAATCACACTTAGAATGCGATAAAATGAACACAGCATCCCCTCCTTCTTTTTTAATAATGTGGCTAAAAGAAAATCAGAATATAAAATTAAAAATAGAGGTGTTATCAAAAGAATGAAACTGGACTTCTATCATGCACGACTCACAAAAATTAACTCAAAATGGATTAGAGACTTAAATGTAAGATCTGCAACTGTCAAACTCTCTGGAGATAACATAGAAAAAATCATCCTGACATTGGTCTGGCCAATGATTTTTTTTTTAATATGACACCAAAAGCCAGGCAACAGAAACAAAATAAACAAGTGGGTCAGCATCAAACTAAAAAGCTTCCTTTCACAAAGAAAACAATCAACAAAATGGAAAGGCAACCTAAAGAATGGGAGAGAATATTTGCAAACCATATATCCAATAAAATACATAAATAAGAAACTCACACAACTCAGTTAAAAAAAAAAACAAAACTAATAACCTGAATAAAAAATAGGCAAAAGACCTGAATAGAGATTTCTCTAAAGAAGACATATAAATTGTTAACAGGTACCAATCAAGATTGCTGGGAGAAATATCAATAATCTTAGATATGCAGATGACACAACCTTTATGGCAGAAAGTGAAGAAGAACTAAAGAGCCTCTTGATGAAAGTGAAAGAGCAGAGTGAAAAAGTTGGCTTAAAACTCAACATTCCGAAAACTAAGATCACGGCATCCATTCCCATCACTTTATGGCAAACAGATGGGGGAACAGTGGAAACAGTGAGAGACTTTATTTATTTATTTTTTTGGTTCCAAAATCACTGCAGATGGTGACTGCAGCCATAAAATTAAAACACACTTGCACCTTGGAAGAAAAACTATGATCAACCTAGACAGCATATTAAAAAGCAGAGACGTTATTTTGTCAACAATGGTCCGTCTGGTCAAAGCTATGGTTTTTCCCATAGTCATGTATGGATGTGAGAGTTGGACCATAAAGAAAGCTGAGCGCTGAAGAATTGATGCTTTTGAACTGTGGTGTTGGAGAAGACTCTTGAGAGTCCCTTGGACTGCAAGGAGATCCAACTAGTCCATCCTAAAGGAAATCAGTCCTGAATATTCATTGGAAGGAGTGATGCTGAAGGTGAAACTCTGATCCTTTAGCTACCTGATACAAAGAACTGACTCATTTGAAGAGACCCTGATGCTGGGAAAGATTAAAGGCAGGAGGAAAAGGGGACAACAGAGGGTGAGATGATTGGATGGCATCACTGACTCTATGCACATGACTTTGAGTAAGCTCTGGGAATTGGTGATGGTCAGGGAAGCCCGGCATGCTGCAATCCATGGGGTCACAAAAAGTCAGACATGACTCAGTCACTGAACTGAACTGAAGTGAACCTGAAAAGATGCTCAACACTGCTAATCATGAAGGAAATTAAAATCAAAACCACAAGGAGATGTCACTTCATGCATTAAGATGGCTCTTATAAAAAAGCTAAGAGATAGGTGTTGGTGAGGATGTAGAGAAAGGGGAACCTTTTTGTACTGTTGGTTGGACTGTAAATTGGTACAACCACTATGGAAAACAGTATGGAGGTTTCTAAAAATAAACGTAAAAAAAATAAAATAAACTAAACATAAAATAAAGCCAACATATGATTCAGCAGTCCCACTTCTGGGTACATATCCAAAAGAAACAAAAATCAATATCTTAAGAGATATCTGCACTTCCATGTTCATTGTTGCAGTATTCACATTAACAAAGATATATCAAACCTAAGAGTCTGTTAGTGGATGACTGGAGAAAGAAGATGTGTGCATGCATACATACACACACACACACACACAATGGAATGTGTTACTCGGCCATGAGTAACTGTTACTCAGTCTGCTGAGTAACAGCAGACTGCTACTTGCAACCACACAGATGAACCTAGAGGACATTATTCTGACTGAAATAAGCCAGAGTGAGAAAGACAAATACTATGTTGTCTCACTTAACTCTGGAACCTAAAAGAAAGAAATAAATAAAAAGTCAAATTCATAGTAACAGAGTAGAACAATAGGTACCAGGGACTGGGGGAGTGTGTTTGGGAGAAATAGGGGGATGGTGGTCAAAGGGTGCAACCTTTCAGTTATAAGATGCGTCCATATGTGCTAAGTCACTTCAGTTGTGTCCGACTCTTTGTGACCCTATGGACTGTAGCCCTCCAGGCTCCTCTGTCCATGGGATTCTCCAGGCAAGAATACTGGAGTAGGTTGCCATGCCCTCCTCCTGGGGATCTTCTGGACTCAGGGATTCAAACCTTGTTTCTTATGTCTCCTGCATTGGCATGCAGGTTCTTTACCCCTATCGCCTGGGAAGTCCTCGGTGATGAGTAAGTTCTAAAGCAGGAGGCAGAACCCTCTCAGACTTCAGACAATGCTGTGAAATACAAAGATGTAGTAATCAAAATGGTGTGGCACTGGCACAAAAACACAGAACTCAGAAATAAACCCACACACCTAGAGTCGATTAATCTTTGACAAAGGAGGTAAGTATATACAATGGGAAAACGTCTCTTCAGCAAGTGATGTTGGGCAAATTGGACAGGTACTTGTGAATCAAAACACAAAAATCACACCATACACAAAAATAAACTCAAAAGGGCTTAACAACGTAAATATGACATGGCACCATTAAACTCCTAGAGGAAATCATAGGCAAAACATTCTCTGAGATAAATTATACCAATGTTTTCTTAGGTCAGTCTCCCAAGGCAGTGGAAATAAAAGCAAAAATTAAAAAATGGGACCTAATCAAATTTACAAGCTTTTGCACAGTAAAGAAAACCATAAACAAAATGAAAAGAATGAGAGAAAATACTGGCAAATGATGCAACCAACAAGAACTTAATCTCCAAAATATAGCTCATAAAACTTTATAGCTCATAAAACTTAATTTCCAAAAAAATTGCTCATAAAATTCAATAACAACAGCAATGAAAAAAAAAACAATTTAAAAATGGGCAGAAGACCTAAATATACATTTCCCCAAAAAGAAATTCAGATGGTCAATGAAAAGATGCTCAACACCACTAATTACTAGAGAGTTCAAATCAAAACTACATTTGAGGTACCACCTCACACCACTCAGAGTGGACATCATTAAAATATCTACAAATAACAAACGCTGGAAAGGTATGGAGCAAAGGGAATCCTCCTATACTGTTCACAGGATGTATGAACTGTAACGTATGAATGTAAGCTGGTGTAGCCACTATGGAAAACAGTATGGACGTTCCTCAGAAAACTAAAAATAGAATTGCCATATGATCCAGAAATCCCACTCCTGGGCATATATACCCAGACAAAACAATAATTCAAAAAATGTCATGCATTCCTATGCTCATAGCAGCACTGTTCACAATAGACAAAACATGAAAACAACCTAATGCCCACCAATAGATGAGTGGATAAAGAAGATGTGGTACATATATACAAAGGAACAGTACTCAGCCATGAAAAAGAATGACATAATGCCATTTGCAGCAACCATGGCTGCAACTAGATAATATCAACTAAGTGAAGTCAGAAAGAAAAAGACAAATACTATATGATATCACTTGTATGTGGAATCTCAAGAATGACACAAATGATCTTATCTATGAAACAGAAATAGACTCACAGTCATATAGAACAGAGTTGTGGTTGCCAAAGGGGAAGTGGGGTTGGGACAGGGATGGAGTGGAGCAGATGTAAGCTATTATATATAGAATGGATAAACAAGGTTCTACTATATATCACAGGAAACTATATTCAATACCCTATGATAAATCATAATAGAAAAGAATACAAAAAGAATGTACATATATGCATAACTGAATCACTTTGTTGTACAGCAGAAATTAACACAACATTGTAAATCAACCGGACTTCAATTAAAAAATATGAGGAAGTTCTATAGATCTAATGTACAGCATAGTGACTACAGGTAATAATACTGTATTGCACGCTTGAAATTTGGTAAAGACAGTAAATCTTAAGAGTTCTCACCACAAAATAGAAAAAAAAAGATAACCGTGTAAGGTGATTAATTAACCTTAATGTGGTCATCATTTCAGAGCATCAATGTATCAAATCACCACATTGTACCATTTAAATATATATAATTTTATTTGTTGATTGCATGCATGTGCATTCATGTTAAGTCACTTCAGTCGTGTCCGACTCTGTGTGACCCTATAGATGCAGCCCACCAGGCTCCCCCGTCCCTGGGATTCTCCAGGCAAGAACACTGGAGTGGGTTGCCATTTCCTTCTCCAATGCATGAAAGTGAAAAGTGAAAGTGAAGTCGCTCAGTCGTGTCGGACTCTTAGCGACCCCATGGACTGCAGCCTACCAGGCTCCTCTGCCCATGGGATTTTCTAGGCAAGAATACTGGAGTGGAGTGGAGTGGGTGCCATTGCCTTCTCCAACTAATTCACTAGTTTAGTATGCAATAAAATAACAGAGGCTTTGAATAAATTAAGCTGGCTAGTAACAACTAATCAGTTTTCTTCAGTGGTTACTGTTCTTCTATATAGGCAGGATAATTAATTCATGGATGGTCTTTCCGGTCTATCTTCAACTATTCTTACACTACATAATCAATTAGGGACATCTTTTTATAGATATATGAAGAGAACACAGGTAGCTTTACATAAGTTGAGTTTGTTAAATCTATTTGTTATGACAGGGGATTTCTGACAAAAAAAATTGCTCACTGCACACTGAACCCCAGAGAAGTGATGAAATATATATATATATATATTTTATATGCTTGTAAACCTGAATTCAAAATATTTTATCCTAGTTAAAGCCATATTTTCTTTTTCAAGTAATATTTTAGAGTTTTATCAGACTAGTTACTATGAAAAGCTTCAGATCAGATCAGATCAGTTGCTCAGTCGTGTCCGACTCTTTGCGACCACATGAATCGCAGCACGCCAGGCCTCCTTGTCCATCACCAACTCCTGGAGTTCACTGAGACTCACGTCCATCGAGTCAGTGATGCCATCCAGCCATCTCATCCTCTGTCGTCCCCTTCTCCTCCTGCCCCCAATCCCTCCCAGCATCAGAGTCTTTTCCAATGAGTCAACTCTTCACATGAGGTGGCCAAAGTACTGGAGTTTCAGCTTTAGCATCATTCCTTCCAAAGAAATCTCAGGGCTGATCTCCTTCAGAATGGACTGGTTGGATCTCCTTGCAGTCCAAGGGACTCTCAAGAGTCTTCTCCAACACCACAGTTCAAAAGCATCATTTCTTAGGCGCTTAGCCTTCTTCAGAGTCCAACTCTCACATCCATACATGACCACAGGAAAAACCATAGCCTTGACTAGACGAACCTTTATTGGCAAAGTAATGTCTCTGTTTTTGAATATGCTATCTAGGTTGGTCATAACTTTCCTTCTGATCCCCAAATCTGAACCGTTTTGAAAAGTATAAATGATATGTTTAATACACATAATTGTGAATTTTCATTTCTTGTTTTACAACAGGTTATTAAACAATCATGGAGAAATAAAATATAATTAATGTTTTATTTTTAAAATAGTTATTAAGGAAAATGAAAGTGCGATATTCTTATTTCAGATATTAAAGTTCTGACTTCAATGAGTAAGATTTAATCACAAGGAAATGCCAATTAAATATTTACTGTTTGGCAAATTCTTTGTGGTGAGGAAGCCAAAATGATCTGAAAATGCCAAAAGAATGCTCATTAGGATTCCTGGATGCAACTAGAGATTATCATATTAAGTGAAGGAAGTCAGAAAGAAAAAGACAAATAGCACATGATATCACTCTCATGCAGAATCTGGACTATGACGCAAACGACCCTATCTATGCAATGGACACCTACCGCCGCAGAGAACAGGCCTGCGGTTGCCGAGGCAAGGGCAGGGGAGGGGAGGAAGGATGGATTCAATTAACTTCCAACCTCAGAAACTCCTTCACAGCTGACGTTGCTCATGGCTAGTCTTACACTGACCTGTCTTTTGTGAACTATTCAGGACAAACCTTCCTGGAACTTTACCAAAAGCCTAGGAACTCTCCCTAAAAAAATAAAAGATACCCCAAAGCAAAGTATTCCAACACAAATTTCAAATGGTTCATCAAAATATTTCTGTTATTAATAATTTCTGTTAATAATAAATTTCTGACATTTATTATATGTCGTTCACAGGCTTACAGTCTGCATAGCAAATTCAGAATATATATATATATATATATGTATTTTTCTATAAATCAGTAAAAACTCTTTATAAGTGAGAGTTCAGTTAGTAAAGATACAGCAAAATGAAGAAATTTATTTCATAATTATCCTCAGTGTTCAGAAAGTGTGAAGCAAATTGTAAAGTGACCAAACAAATGATGGTCTCCTGCAGAATTACCTTAAAAGTCGTGAATAAGGCAGTGACTCATAGACTCCTACCTCTGACTATATTATTTCAAACAATATATGTAGCACAAAGAGAATGTCCATCTAATGGTCAAGAGAAAACCAGAAATCCAATGTTTGTTCTGATAAGAAGTGGCTCTTCTCTCTAATCATATCACTGAAGTGTTTACAGAGGGAAAGATTCTTCTTTCTAGTTAATTATCATCTAATGGCCAGTAGAGTACTTTGCATAAGCTAATATGCAACAACACTATTTTAAAAATCCCAGAAGAATTGATTAATTAGTTCTCTCATTTAAAGGCTTTAATCAGTCTGTTTTTCAAAGGACAAACAAGAAGTGTACTAAGTGTGTTGATTATAAATAAATTGTGTATAAAGAAATCAGGTACTAATCTAAATAGAATTGAATGTACTGGAACAGAACACCCAGAGGTAGAGTACCATGTCAACCTTGGCCTTACCCTTTGATTTCAAGGCTTCTAATACCTTTGAATCAGCTGTTACATCACTCACTAGCTTGATTTCAATACTTTGAGAAGTCAGTTGGAGCAACTTTTCGAAAAGACGTTGACCCTAGAAAAAACATTCAGAACCAAAGTCAGAAAACCTAAAATTATGCTGTTTTAAATAGGAATAAATAAACATTGAAAATTAAAACCATTCATTCAAATTTTAAAAGGCAAGCACTTCAGCACTTGGTATTCATGGAAATTTTTTTCAAAAGAGTTTATAGAAATAGAGAGTAGCACAAACACAGATTACATTGTTTTTTTGAGTACTGTGCAACTCAATTATTGCAATAATCATTTCAATGCTACAATGCAAATCTATTCTTTTTTTTTACTTTTTCATGAACTCTTAAGTATCTACACATGAAGAGGCAGAGAATATTAAACAGTTGTGACTGGGCCCAGAAAGACCCAGATTCCAGCTGATTTTCCAATTTACAAATTGTTTCTTAATTCACTTTCTTCCTTAGTGAAATGTTGATAATATTAATATTTACTTTAAAGTGTCTTTGTGAGGATTAAGGGTTAGTAGTAGGTAAGTGTTAGCCATTATGGGTGGAATCATGACTACTTATCCAGTGTTAGTCGCTCAGTCATGTTCAACTCTTTGTGACCCCACGGACTGGAGCCCGCCAGGTTTCTCTTGGGGCTCAGCTGGTAAAGAATCTGCCTGTAATGTGGGAGACCTGGGTTCAATACCTGGGTTGAGAAGATTCGCTGGAGAAGGGAAAGGCTACCCACTCCAGTATTCTGGTCTGGAGAATTCCCATGGGGTCACAAAAAGTTGGACACAACTGAGTGACTTTCACTTTCACTACTTGTCAGGGATTTACCTAAATTCTATACTTTCTCATTTCAAATTTATGTTTTATTGAATTCAACTAGAAATCTATAATTATTACCCTAGCCTAAAAAAAACTGAAAAAAATAAAGGTTTTCTTTATTAGATTTCACAAACATAATTTTTATAGTAAAAATAAATTTTTTTTTACTCAATCTCAGGGAGACTGCATAGTGGTGGGTTCATTACATCATCGCAGGTGAGTGGATTGCAACATTATCCTGCTTATTTTCTCTTTTCATAGACTCCAAAGTGTTTTCATAGACTCCTTCTCCTTATCATAAGAGGGAACTGGTATTCCTTTATTGGTTTTTCAGGTTTGTGTTATTCGGCCACAAACTCAAATGCCCTTATAGGCTAAACAGGCAACAAGGCTTTGGTCTTTATGGCCCCCAAGTGGTAAAGTTTTATCTTGCTTTGATTAGAATAGAGTATTGATAATGATTATGGAGAAAGAATTTGAAGACTGAGAAGGTAAATGGATGGAATGTAAATGCAGAGCGGTGATTCTTGCAATTGGGACTTAGAAAAGAAAGAGACCAAAGATCAAAACCCTAAAGCTTTGGAATGTGAAGGAGCAAAGGGCTGGTATGCCTGGGCTAGGGTGCCAGCTGACTGCCAGGAGGAGTGTCTGGCATAATCCAGCCATCTCCTGCCTGGAGCTGGTGCAGTATAGCCTAAGATCCGAAATCCCCAGATGTTAGAGGATGGAGGAGTTGCACCCTGTGCCAGGCATGGAAGTTTCCTTTTTTGTCTAACCATGCTGGTAAAGGTTGCTCCAAGTGTAACTCATCAAAAGTGACCAACTTTGGGCTTCCCTGGCAGCTCAGTGGTAAAGAATCCACCCGCCAATGTAGGAGACACGACTTTGATCCCTGGTCGGGAAAGATCACCACAGAATGAGCCTTGTTTGAGAGCCCAGGAACCACAACTATTGAACCCACGTGCCACAGCTACTGAAGCCTGCATGCCCTGGAGCCCACCCTCTTCAACAAGAGAAGTTACTGCAATCAGAAGCCAGCACACAGCAACTAGAGAGTAGCCTCCATTTCCCCCAAGTAGAGAAAAGCCTGCATGCAGCAATGAAGACTCAGCACAGCCAAAAATAAATAAATAAATAAAATTATGAGAAACAAATAAGCCTGAAAAAAAAGTGACCAAATTACTCTACATGCAGACAGAACCTGGGAGGCAGCCTCCCCACAAAGTAGGTCTTCCTATAAGGGATGTTGAATGAGGGCATTAGGTAGTTGCAAATTGCTTTTTAAATAAAGAAGTAAGAGGGGAGAGGGAGAGAGAGAGAAAGAGATATAAGGAGGCAGAGGGAGACAGATAGGGAAGAAACAGTTGCTGATTTGCTGATTTCAGGGTCTATATAAATTTCAAATTTACTATGGAGAAGTGAGGGCTTGGCAGTGAGAGGCTCCGACACTGGATTTAAGGGAAGATGCCCTTGGTGGGACTTTGTGGGGCTTTCTGCCGAGCTGCTTGCCACCAGCATGACCTCCTCTCTTTTAGCTGTGTCACTCTGCCAAGTTGCTATACTCTTGTCACACACCCTTGAAGGCTGGCTGATGTCTGCATAGCCCAGATTTCTAGAGTCTAGACCTACGGTCATCTCACAGTCACATAAATGTTTGTATTTTTCACTTTCACACGGGGAAAGGGCATATGTACTTTGCGTGTTCTGTGAGTCCCCATGGTTAGTGAGCCAGTATTTTTAAACAAACTTTTTTTGTTGTTGTTGTTCTTAGTTAACAATATATTTAGCAAAAACAAAACACAGGAGATCTTCTAACCTATCTGTATTTCTGGCTGTGTGCCTTAAAGTGATTCCCACTGTGTGATTTTTGTGAGATTTAAAATGAAGACCAGAACTCTCAAACATGAATGAAAATTGAAACTCCAAAAGCTACAGATAGTGGCAGACTATCATTAAATAAACCTTATTTTTACTTCCCTGATAACTCAGGGAAGCCCTTTTCCCTCAGCCGTGTCTGACTCTTTGCGACCCCATGGACAATACAGTCCATGGAATTCTCCAGGCCAGAATATTTGATGGGGTAGCTTTTCCCTTCTCCAGGGATCTTTCCAACCCAGGGATTGAGCCCATTACCACATGAGCCACCAGGGAAGCCCAAGAATACTGGAGTGGGTAGCCTATCATATGTGCTGATTACTTACACCAAGGATTCTTAAAATTTTTAATTATAGTGCTCACTTGTAATGAACTTGTGCTGGGGTAGAATTTCTATGCCTGGGCTTGAGGCAGAACTTCTATTAAATTTCTTCTGCTTTCAGTGTCTTACCTCCCAGTCCACACGTTTTTGCTAAGACATTCAAAATATAATTACTTCAAAAGGTATTAAACACTTATTCTATGCTGAGATCTGCAGTAAGGACTATTGCTTTCTGAGTTAAATTTACTCACCATGTTTTCTTAAAGAAATAACAAAAGCCCCTTTGGCTTTTAAACATCAGTAGTTTAAAGACTTTCTCTTTCTGGTGAGAAACATCAGCCAACATTTTAAACTCAAATAAATCATCTTGAAGATAGCTAGTGGCTCAGGCACATTGACCTACTTTAAGCCTTTTTTTTTTTTTTTAATATCTGCTAAAACCTTATGATAGACAGTACGGTCCTGGAGAGGGAGGGAGTGGTACCCCAAGGACAGAGATCCAGTTCAGCCCCTCTGTGACTCTGAAGAGACTGCTTAACCCAAGAGAATAGAAGTTATAAATCCTGCCAATTTCTGTTGACCCAAAACAACTCATGGGCAGGATAAAATTCCACAATAAAATGTGAAGGGGAAAAAACAAAAATACCGAAGAGAAATCAGAATAAAGTCATGCTCTGTAAGATTAATTCTGGAGATAATATAGAATATGGCAATGGTTTTCAAATTTAACAGTTAAACTTTTCATTTAAATGAAAACTTAAGCTAAGCATCTCCATCAATCCATCTCTGTCCTCTTGTGCATTTCCCCAGGGATCCACAGAAAACAACTGTAAAAAAACCACTGAACTTTACCCCTTTATCATTCTGAGGTATGATGCAGAATCATTAGAATACTGAAATTGAGAATGTCAGAGCTGGAAGATACCTTTGAGATCAATGATCTACCAATCTCCTCACTTTATAGATAAGGATACTCCCGAAGAAATTTAAGTGATATGCTGATTTTCTATATGCTGATTTACTATAATTTTCTCTACATGACCATTTTATGTTAAAGAGGTATTCTTTCTTTCAGAAGGGGTATTCTGAAAGAAAGTTACATCCAAGTCTCTTCCTCTCCTTTCCCTCCCAGCTCCAGTATATCTAACTCCTCTGAACTAAGCAATTCTGGGGCTGGAAGGCATTTAATAACCAGCAGAGTCAGGTTCTGGATACCAACATGTATGCAGAGTCAGTCTCTGTCTAACATGAGTGACCCAGTGGTCCTGTTCTCCAGGAGACTACACAGGAGCTGGGGCAAATCTCAAGGCCTGGGGCTGGGAATGTGAAGTATTACAGCGGGTGGCGGCGGGGAGGGAAGATGTTCTTCAGTTGACCTGTGATAGACAGGTTAACCATCTAATACAGCCCCTCCTTCACCTGAAAGAAAGCCATTAATAAGCTGATAAAATCAAACACTAACACACTTAACAGGATCCATCAAGAGAGATGCTTGGACACAATGGGCACTGGCCACTCAGGAAGACAGGAGGTGGAGCTAAGACACATACAAGCACTCAAAGACAGTCAGACATGGCTGGACTAACACTCTATAATTTTAGAGCTAAATTAGAAAAGTAATTAAAGAATACTGTTGAGACCCAAATCAGTGGCCCAAAGATGAAATGGAAGAAATATATCAAAGCACAGACAAGCAGGCACACACACATACATGGAAACATATGGTGACAAGGGGAGGAAAGGGAGATGGATAAATTGATATATATCATGTGGCTAGGGCTTCCCAGGTGGTGCTAGTGGTAAAGAACCCACCTGCCAATGCAGGAGACATGAGAGGTGCAGGTTCAATCCCTGGATCGGGAAGATCCCCCTGGAGGAGGGCATGGCAACCCACTCCAGTATTCTTCCCTGGAGAATCCCATGGACAGAGGAGCCTGGTGGGCTACAGTCCATGGGGTCACAAAGAGTCAAACACAACTGAAGTGATTAGCTCACACCCACGCATCATGTGGCTAATAGGTGTATTGGAAGAGAAAAAGAGACAAAAAGAAGGGGTTTGCAATAAAAGAAGAAAAAAATGTGTCTAACTTGAGAAAAGAAATAGATTTATGTGTCAAAAAGATAATTGAAGACAGAGGCAAATATAATGTGGAAAGTCACATATAGGCACATTCTGTAAAATTAATCAACACCAAGGAAAGAGAGGAATTCTTAGAAACTCCTGGCCCAAAATAAAACAAAACAAAAAGGTAACTATTAAGGAAAATGGATCAGATTAGCATGGAGCTAAATGTTGGCAACACTAAACCAGCATTTGGTGGTGAGAGACTATGGAAGAAAAAGGGTGATGCCTAGGAGTGTTTTACCTAGTCAAGAATTTTACTGCCGGCATGAAGGAAAAAATATTTTCAGATATATACAGGTTTAGAGACTGTATTACTATATAACCCATATGGGGAACATATGCAATGAAGGGCTCTAACCAAATAGTAAATAACACTAAAACCAAGAAAGAAGACGATGGGAAGAAATAATTGGTTAGCAGTGTGATATGGATATGTGTTTGATGTATTTGCTAATTAAGAATTCTTAGAAGAGACACATTTTAGGAGAAGGCCTACTAAGAATCTATTACATGCATTCCTTGTAGGGGTGTTATTACCCTAAAGGGGCTAACAATTGATTCTTTCCTGTGTGAGAGTAGAGATGTATGTGAAAATGAAAGTTACACTTTTTATTAATAAAACACAGATACACATACAGTAAATATGCAATATATCTGTGGTATTAAATTTCTTGGTGGAAAGGATTAGGGAAAAAAAATGTCTAAGAAGAACAAGCCTACCTGGCTAGCAAACATAAAGAGATGTTTATGTCAACAAGCAAAGCACAATGCAAAGCAATAAGGAGATCTCTCTTTGTACTCAAAGAGATTGAGAAGTAATTTATGAGGGGCAGCATATTCTCTTGTCACCAATTTTGGGAAAGAGTACTCTAACATACTGCTTTTCTTCCACTCAGGAATCTCATATCTAGAGGCCCATCCCAAAGAAACAAAGGCACCAAAACATGTGTGTGTTTACTTACGATTATATAAGTACAAACACACACAGAGCATAAAAAGTTTAAATCAGGACTTTCCTGGTCATCCAGTGGTAAAGAGTCTGCCTGCCAATACAGGGGACACAGGTTTGAGGCCTGGTCCAGGGAGATTCTGTAGGCCTTGGAGCAACAAAGCCCATGCATCACGATTACTGAACAAGCCCTAGAGCCTGTGTTTTGCAACTACTGAAGCCCATGTGCTCTAGAGTCTATGTTCCACGGCAAGAGAAGCCACCGCAAGGAGAAGCCTGTGCACCCCAACTAGAGAGTAGCCCCACTCATTGCAACTAGAAAAAGGCCACATGTAGTGCAACGAAGACCCAGTGCAATCAAAAATTTTTGGCATTACATTTACTGAAAAAAAGTTGTTTACAGTTTAGAACACTTACTAAATATTCTTATTTATCTATTATATTTACTGAAATATACAAAGTCTGCCAGAGGTCTGAACACAGATATGTGACTGACATATATTTGTTAGTGTCAACTTTTACTCTCCAATACTCTCAAGTAGGCCTTAGAAAGCATCACTACGAACAAAGCTAGTGGAGGTGATGGAATTCCAGTTGAGCTATTTCAAATCCTGAAAGATGATGCTGTGAAAGTGCTGCACTCAATATGCCAGCAAATTTGGAAAACTCAGCAGTGGCCACAGGACTGGAAAAGGTCAGTTTTCATTCCAATCCCAAAGAAAGGCAATGCCAAAGAATTGCTGCTCAAAAAATTCTCAAATTTGAGCTCAAAAAGCTCAAATTGCTGCACAATTGCACTCATCTCACATGCTAGTAAAGTAATGCTCAAAATTCTCCAAGCCAGGCTTCAGCAATATGTGAACCGTGAACTTCCAGATGTTCAAGCTGGTATTAGAAAAGGCAGAGGAACCAGAGACCAAATTGCCAACATCTGCTGGATCTTCAAATAAGCCAGACAGTTCCAGAAAAACATCTCTTTCTGCTTTATTGACTATGCCAAAGCCTTTGACCGTGTGGATCACAATAAACTGTGGAAAATTCTTCAAGAGATGGGAATACCATACCACCTGACCTGCCTCCTGAGAAATTTGTATGCAGGTCAGGAAGCAACAGTTAGAACTGGACATGGAACAACAGACTGGTTCCAAATAGGAAAAGGAGTATGTCAAGGCTGTATATTGTCACCCTGTTTATTTAACTTATATGCAGAGTACATCATGAGAAACGCTGGACTGGAAGAAGCACAAGCTGGAATCAAGATTGCTGGGAGAAACATCAATAACCTCAGATATGCAGATGACACCACCCTTATGGCAGAAAGTGAAGAGGAACTAAAAAGCCTCTTGATGAAAGTGAAAGTGGAGAGTGAAAAAGTTGGCTTAAAGCTCAACATTCAGAAAACGAAGATCATGGCATCTGGTCCCATCACTTCATAGGAAATAGATGGAGAAACAGTGGAAACAGTGTCAGACTTTATTTTTGTGGGGCTCCAAAATCACTGCAGATGGTGACTGCAGCCATGCAATTAAAAGACGCTTACTCCTTGGAAGGAAAGTTATGACCAACCTAGATAGCATATTCAAAATCAGAGACATTACTTTGCCAACAAAGGTCCATCTAGTCAAAGCTATGGTTTTTGCAGTGGTCATGTATGGATGTGAGAGTTGGACTGTGAAGAAAGCTGAGTGCCAAAGAATTGAGGCTTTTGAACTGTGGTGTTGGAGAAGACTCTTGAGAGTCCCTTGGACTGCAAGGGGATCCAACCAGTCCATTCTGAAGGAGATCAGCCCTGGGATTTCTTTGGAGGGAATGATGCTAAAGCTGAAACTCCAGTATTTTGGCCACCTCACGCGAAGAGTTGACTCATTGGAAAAGACTCTGATGCTGGGAGGGATTGGGGCAGGAGGAGAAGGGGACGACAGAGGATGAGATGGCTGGATGGCATCACTGACTCGATGGACGTGAGCCTGAGTGATCTCCGGGAGTTGGTGATGGACAGGGAGGCCTGGTGTGCTGCGATTTATGTGGTCTCAAAGAGTCGGACACGACTGAGCGACTGAACTACTCTCAAGACAAAGCAGAGTGTCTTTTGAGCAAACTCATTTACTGGATGTATGCTATGTACCAGGGACCTTAATACGTGTAGGAGATACATGATAAAAAGAAAATACAGCCCGATGTGTCAGATGGTAGGTGGACAAGGTACAGGCCTAGAGGAAATACAGCAAGAACACTAATAACCCAGTCTGAGACATGCAAGGAAAGTTCCCTCAAAAGGAAGAAGAAAGAAAAAATACTCTGGGTGGAGGTCTGTGGCAGGGACCTAAGTAGGAGCACATCACGAAGGGTCTGGTAAGCCTGGGCAGAGCATCTACACATCGTCTGAAAAGAAGTATGGACCCCTGCAAGATTTTACCTAAAGAAGGGCATAGTCAAATTTTTGTTCTGAAAGAAAACTCTTGACTCTAAACTGGAGAAGGACTACAGGGCAAGCCTGAAGGCTGAAAGGGAAATTAGAAGGTTAGTGTGAGATAATGTGACCTGAGCTACAGCAGAGTTAAAGTCAAAAAAGAAAAAAAAAAGGGGGGGCGGGGAATGATCTCAGGTATTATGAGACAGCACAGCAATGAACTGGATGGTTAGGTGTGGGCTGAAGAAAAGAGTAGAGTTGGGGATGGTGGCCAGAGACTTTGGCTGCTCTCAGAACATGCCAATGGAATATAGAATTCCTGATGTGAAGCCACAAGATGTTGGCCATTACATCAGTTCACAAATGTCTTGTGGTCATGGATCAATCATAGCTTTGGGAACTCAGTGTCACAGACCCAACAACTTAGCTGAGAATGCCCACTTTTTGGGTGATGAGCAACAACGATTACCTGCTTGATAACAGCAAAGAGTATCTGCTATGTAGGCATGCTGGCTGCCAGTCCAGGATCCATCCCATTAAGAGATTTAATTATTCAGAAGAGTTAATCATCAAGGCCTTGCCTAATGATAGTTATTCACAATTACGCACCCCTTAGATATGAACAAAGCCATCCCCATCAGGGACAGATGAAGAGAGATGAATAGGCTCATCATACCAGTAAAGGGCCAGGAAATTGCAAGGAATTAGTATCAGGAGAATAATACTTATTACAGGGACCTGAGCAGCTGGATTCCTACAGTACTAGGAAGTAGCTTTAAGGCTGCTCCAGAGTCCAGTCTGGCTGCAAAAGGTGGGTGGACAACATGAAATCTTGGTAGAGCATTCAGCAGTATGGGCAAGAGTGTGGATGGCACTGCAGGAGACGGTGGCCTGTGATGTGACTGGGGTGAGGGAGGAATACCAAGATGTGCCCAACACTGCAGCTCTTCCACAATCACTTCTCAGCCAGCAGAGAGCCCCGCAGAGAATGGAAGCAAAATTCCTTCAAGTCCTCTCTCCCAGTGGTCCCAGCTTAACTAGGTAGCAAGCATGAGAGTTTTCTACATGTTCCCTCAAAACCCGATTGTTTTAAGAAACTAGTTCAGACTAGTCCTGTAACCCTATTTCTAAGAATGGATACCGAGTGAATGAGCAAAAAGAAAACAATGGTTTGCACAGAAATATTAACTGCAGGAGAATTCATTTCCAAAAAAAGAAATAGCTTAAATGTTCAATAATAGAGAAATAGTTATATATGTTTAATCTGGTATGTATTTGTATATTATCTGGAATTTGTATATTAGGCAGCCAATTTAAAACAATGTTTACCAGGGTTTCTAATAGCATGGAAAGATATTTATGGTGTGACATTAAGTTCAAAATTAAGATACAAGTTTCTTTATATGAGCCTGTGTATATAATTATGCATAAAATAACCATTACAAAATGTTTGCTGATGATCACATGGATGATTTTGTTCTCTTTTATTTCTCTGTAATTTCCAGGTTTTTTTTTTTTTTTTTTTTTTTTTATAGTAAGGAACTATTAGTATTCCATGGGGTCACAAAGAGGTGGACACGACTGAGTGACTGAACAACAACAAAATTAACATTCTAATGGGAAAAAAAATCCAACCTATTCTTTTTTAAAAGAAATTTCCAAAAACATAAATTGACCTTAGGAAAGTGAAAGTCTAGAGAGAAAACAGCATATAGGCAAACAAAACTAAGATAAGACAATTTAAAAGAAAAGTTATTATTTAATGAAAACATTAATAATTGAGAAGAATCTCTTTGAATTCATGATTTATTCATGTCTCTTTGATTGGATTCTAAAAGAATCAAAGAGGTTAAACTCTTGCTAATCATAGTGTTTATGAGTTTATATCTTAATGATGATTTCCCTTGGAAATATACTGGAAAGCAAGCAAGAATATAATTAGAATTATTCAACAGATGGGGAGGTAAAAGCACAGAGAAGCAGCAGGAATTCACTAAGAAACAGAGAGGACCAGAATGAGTCCCACATTTGTAGAAATTAAATTCCTCTTTTAATTTTACATGGTAATCATGTTGGATTCTAGCATAGTATAAAGCACCCAGTGAGAACTCATTATTTGTTACTATAATTAAACTGACTTGAACCAGATTTGTAGTGTGTACCCAAATAAGTCATTGTGAACAACATTCATGAATTTAGTAATAAACACTAAATAGGCGATAAATGGTCAAAGACTATTCTATGCCCTTTATGCACATTAACTAATTTAATCTACACAACCACCTATGAGATAGGTTCTGTTATCACCTTGATTTTGCTGACGAGAAAACTGAGGCCCAGAGAGTTCAGCATCTAACTCAAAGTCACACAGCCAATGAGTGGACAAAAAGAAATATAAGCGGTACTCCTGACTCTACAATCTGTCTACCACTGATAACTGCCTATCACTCATTGTCTCGAGACAGAATTCTGACTTATGCATTTCAAAACAACCTCCTGGATCATTAAACTTTCAAACATGCTACTTCCTAAATTGAGCAAATACTGTTATATTTTTAAAATCATAGTTTTTCAAAATTAAACATCATGGTTCACTGTAGACCAGTAACTAATTGATTTCATATAAATACATCTCTTTAAGAAAGCCCAGAGATAAATCCATCCACCTATGGACACCTTATCTTTGACAAAGGAGACAAAAATATACAGTAGAGAAAAGGCAATCTCTTTAACAAGTGGTTCTGGGAAAACTGGTCAACCACTTGTAAAGAATGAAACTAGAAAACTTTTTAACACCATACATAAAAATAAACTCAAAATGGATTAAAGATCTAAATGTAAGACCAGAAACTATAAAACTCCTAGAGGAAAACATAGACAAAACACTCTCTGACATAAATCACAGCAAGATCCTCTATGACCCACCTCCCAGAGTAATGGAAATAAAAGCAAAAATAAACAAATGGGGCCTAATTAAACTTAAAAGCTTTTGCACAATGAAAGAAACTATAAGCAAGGTGAAAAGACAGCCTTGAGAATGGGAGAAAATAATAGCAAATGAAGCAACTGACAAAGAACTAATCTCAAAAATATACAAACAGCTCATGCAGCTCAATACCAGAAAAATAAATGACCCAATCAAAAAATGGGCCAAAGAACTAAACAGACATTTCCCCAAAGAAGACATACACATGGCTAACAAACACATGTAAAGATGCTCAACATCACTCATTATCAGAGAAATGCAAATCAAAATCACAACGAGGTACCATCTCACGCCGGTCAGAATGACTGCTATCAAAAAGTCTACAAACAATAAATGCTGGAGAGGGTGCGGAGAAAAGGGAACCCTCTTACACTGTTGGTGAGAATGCAAACTAGTAGAGCCACTATGGAGAACAGTGTGGAGATTCCTTAAAAACCTGGAAATAGAACTACCATACGACCCAGCAATCCCACTGCTGGACATACGCTCTGAGGAAACCAGAATTGAAAGAGACAGGTGTACCCCAGTGTTCATCACAGCACTGTTTACAACAGCTAGGACATGGAAGAAACCTAGATGTCCATCAGTAGACAAATGGATAAGAAGGTTGTGGTACATATACACAATAGAATATTACGCAGCCATTAAAAAGAACACATTTGAATAAGTTCTAATTCAGTTCAGTTCAGTTCAGTTGCTCAGTCGTGTCCGACTCTTTGCAATCCCATGAACCACAGCACACCAGGCCTCCCTGTCCATCACCAACTCCAAGAGTCCACCCAAACCCATGTCCACTGAGTCAATGATGTCATCCAACCTCATCCTATGTTGTCCCCTTCTCCTCCTGCCCTCAATCTTTCCCACCATCAGTGTCTTTTCAAATGAGTCAGCTCTTCGCATCAGGTGGACAAAGTATTGGAGTTTCAGCTTCAACATCAGTCCTTCCAATGAACACCCAGGACTGATCTCCTTTAGGATGGACTGGCTGGATTTCCTTGCAGTCCAAGGGACTCTCAAGAGTCTTCTCCAACACCACAGTTCAGAAGCATCAGTTCTTCAGCGCTTAGCTTTCTTTATAGTCCAACTCTCACATCCATACACGACGAATGGAAAAACTGTAGCCTTGACTAAATGGACCTTTGTTGACAAAGTAATGTCTCTGCTTTTTAATATGCTGTCTAGGTTGGTCATAACTTTCCTTCCAAGGAGTAAGCGTCTTTTAATTTCATGGCTGCAATCACTATCTGCAGTGATTTTGGAGCCCAGAAAAATAAAGTCAGCCACTGTTTCCACTGTTTCCCCATCTATTTGCCCTGAAGGGATGGGACCGGATGCCATGATCTTAGTTTTCTGAATATTGAGGTTTAAGCCAACTTTTCACTCTCCTCTTTCACTTTCATCAAGAGGCTCTTTAGTTCCTCTTCACTTTCTGCCATAAGGGTGGTGTCATCTGCATATCTGAGGTTATTGATATTTCTCCTGGCAATCTTGATTCCAGCTTGTGCTTCTTCCAGCCCAACGTTTCTCATGATGTACTCTGCATGTAAGTTAAATAAGCAGGGTGACAATATACAGCCTTGACGTACTCCTTTGGAGAAGACCCTTAAGAGTCCCTTGGACTGCAAGGAGATCCAACCAGTCCATCCTAAAGGAAATCAGTCCTGAATATTCACTGGAAGGACTGATGTTGAAGCTGAAAGTCCAATCCTTTGGCCACCTGATGCAAAGAAATGACTCATTGGGAAAGACCCTGATGCTGGGAAAGTTTGAAGGTGGGAGGAGAAGGGGACGACAGAGGATGAGATGGTTGGATGGCATCACCCACTCAATGGGCATAAGTTTGAGTAAGCTCTAGGAGTTGGTGATGGACAGGGAGGCCTGGCATGCTGCAGTTCATGGGGTCACAAAGAGTCAGTCATGACTGAGTGGCTGAACTGAATGAAGTAGATGAAACTGGAGCATATTATATAGCACGGAGTAAGTCAGAAAGAAAAAACCAATACAGTATATCAATGCATATATATTGGAATTTAGAAAGATTGTAATGATGACCCTATATGCGAGACAGTAAAAGAGACACAGATATAAAGAACAGACTTTTGGACTCTGTGGGAGAAGGCGAGGGTGGGATGATTTGAGAGAATAGCATTAAAACATGTATATTGTCATATATAAAATAGATGACCAGTCCAAGTTCGAAGCATGAAATAGGACACTCAAAGCCGGTGCACTGGGACAACCCCGAGGGATGTTATGGGGAGGGAAGTGGGAAGGGGGTTTGGGATGGTGGGGCACATGTACATCCATGGCTGAGTCATGTCAGTGTATAGCAAAAACCACCACAATCTTGTAAAGTAATTAGCCTCCAATTAAAATAAATTTATTAATTTTAAAAAAGAATAAAAAGGGGAAAAAGATTCAGTCATAGCTCATTAATTAGTTTTTTGGTTTCCTCCAGCAAACTCATAGAGAATAGGATTGTTTTGATCAATGAATTTGATAGCTCTACTAATAAGCCCTTGCTAAATCATATTTTCTGGCTTTTCCTAAACAGTCTTGATTTCATAAAACTCCATCATTTTATCCCATAAATTAGCAATCAAGTTGTCCTAGAAATTCAATATTTCAGTGTCTAAACTCATCATCTAGACAGAAAGAAACAAAACCCTTAGCTTAACCATGTATTTTGATTAAATATGAAAATATGATTTTCATGGAACTGTAGACCACACTAGCCCTTAACATGACTGTGATGCAGAGGGAGGTCACTGCCCAGTTTCTTTTAGCACAGAAGCAAACAACCTCCAAAAGATTAACAATACCCAGTGCAAGGTAGAAAAGACAAAATGAGTTTTTCAGGGTGGGAATTAAACTAGCAACCCTCTGGTGACACAGATTAAAATGTATTTTTAATGAGTGCTTCTGTTTCCAGGCAAATGAAAAACAGAAAAAAAGATAGGCTTTCATCATTCTGTTAGTAATGAGCATAGCTCACTCTTGGGTTTCCCAGATGGTGCTAGTGATAAAGAACCTGCCTGCCATTTCAGAAGATGTAAGAGACATGGGTTCAATCCCCGGGTCAGGAAGATCTCCTGGAGGAAAGCACCGCAACCCACTTCAGTATTCTTACCTGGAGAATCCCATGGACAGAGGAGCCGGGGGGGCTACTGTCCACGGGGTCGCAGAGCCAGACACGACTGAAGCGACTTAGCACACACACACAGCTCGCTCTTGTGAAATGGCATGCAGAGAGGACACAGACGTCCAGGGAACACACAGACGTCTCGTGCCATGTTTATCTGTGTCCCTTTTCTGCTGAGCGCGGCCTGCCTGCCACTGGCTATACCGTTCCTTGGTGTATTTTGCTTACGGCTGCAGGATGATATGTAGATGGGCTGCTTTTCAATTATAGTTCCTACTTAGTTACCATTTATGGTTGCCACTTAGGAATTTTCAGACTCTGTTGGTTTAGAAGTAAATATTGTGTTCCTTGAAATAAGAATATTTTCTTTTAAAAATATATTAATGGAAAAAAGTCTCAAAACTGAGCCAACTTTCATGATACTGGATCATCTGAAAAAAATTTTAGTTCACTTGAGTAATTAAGGGGTGGATTTCTTTTTCTTAGCTCAATAAGAAATTGTCTTCTGTGTGCAGTAAGCCAATCAATAACTATATCCCAGCAATTATGAGGGCATGGTAAAACTAAAAGGCCCAAAGGTTAGCCACCTCAAATTTGAAATGTTGGGTAAAATCTTGAATTTTCTATTTCCATTTGAAAGATAAAATAAGGTAGAATTTAAATCAAATGGTCTTTCAGTCAGTACCTTGCTTTGTAGAAATGGTAAAACTTGATGGCCTGGAGAGAACAGGATATGGATCCTTTAAGAACACCCGAAAAGAAAAAGTTGGCAGCAAGGACCTTTCTTTTTTCCATTTCTGATCTCTGTACAATTACCCCTATGGTGTGGTGAGAGGGTAGGAAGGAGTGAGCCAGGCTCTAAAAATAATCTCTGAAAGCCTAAGGCATGTGGTATTTGGACAAGTTCTTCTGGGCCTTTGTATCCTAATTGCTTCTGTGAACACTGCTCTAGGACTTGAGGGTCAGATGAGGGGAGATGGGAAATGGAGCAAACTGGGGAGCAAGCACTCTATTCCAAGCAAGGAAAGCTTGCTCTTTCTTTCAAGACCACAGTCCATGCCTGGTGTTTGACCAGTGGCAGTCCCTTGGCCACCAATGGACCAGAGAAAGAGGAGAGAAGCCACTGTCCCGTTGCCGTAGTGAGGCAGAAGATAGATGAGATCCAAGTTAGGTATTTACAACTGGCCCCCTGTTTACATTTCATGGGGCAGGAAAAAGGTGGGCTTCAGGCTAGACACTTACAACTAGCTTCCTGTCTGCATTTCCTGAGACAAGAGATAGGTGGATTCCAGGTTAGGACTTACGATCACCCTCCTGTTTATTCCCCAAAACAGAAACAACAACAGAAACAGGGTAAATAGCCAGGCTTTGTCTCGTGTGGACACCTGAAGATATCAGTCATGGAAAGCACAAGCAGGTACTAAACTCCGTCTAAGAAAAGGATCAGGACACGGTGCGTTTTTTGTCCTTGAGGCAAGGGAGATACTACACATGCACAGAAGGACTTCTTGGGAATCAAAAGGCAGGGGACGGCCATCAGGCCATACATCTTGCAAGTTTCCCTCCCAGACACCTTGAGCTGGACTCCAACTTGGCAGAGGGGTACATGCACATATTGGGGAGGGTTGTGAGACAAATTAATCAGAGGTGCAAAACAAGATGATGGCCAGAGGGTGGACAAAGACCCAGTAAGGGTAGAAAAAGACAAAGGCCCCCTTACAAAGGATTTAAATCTTTCAAAGGTGCAGCTCTCTTCCAGAGTTTGCTCATGCTTCTTTCCGTGTTGTACTCTGATTTTCTCTTTTTCCTTCCACCTCCTTGTCAGAATTTTTTTTTCAAGACAGGTAAAGACTGGGGATTTAGGCCCTAGCTGCTGGCCTTCATGGTCTAGTGGATAGGAATTCTGGTTTACACCTGGGTGACCAGGGATCCATTCTCGGTCAGGAAACTAAGATCTCACTTCCAGCTACTGTTCACTGCTGCATGCATCCGTAGTAGGAACCTGTGAACACTGCTGTCAACCTGCCCTCTTTCTCCTGTTCACCACTTCTCACAGGGCATGGTACTCAGGGCCAGGAGCAGGCAGGAGTAGGGAGAGTTGTTTATGCAACCAGTCTCACGTTCTGCTTGAATCCATTTAATTTCCAAAGCAGGTAAAGCCCCTCTATTCCTCATGTCTGCAAATGCAGCCTTCTCCTTGTAAAGGGGCAAAGTGAAATTAGCTCAAAACTCTGCAGAAAACCAGTTGATATTAAACTGTAAAGGAGCCTGGGGCTGTTAGGGGAATGACAGGCAGTCAAGAGGCATCTCTGGCGGGAGTAGAGTGACTCCACCGGAAGATACCAGTTCATACCCAGGGCCTCCTCCTAAAGTTTTGCCGGGTGAGCTCAATAATAACCAGGTTGTTGTTACTATCGTTGTTCTTTAGTAGCTCCATCGTGTCTGACTCTTTGAGACCCCGTGGACTGCAGCTGGCCTGGCTCCTCTGTCCATGGAATTCTCCAAGCAAGAATACTGGAATGGGTTGCCATTTTCTTCTTCAGGGGATCTTTCTGATCTAGGGATCAAACCTGCATTTGCATTGGCAGGTGGGTTCTTTACCACTGAGCCACTGGGGAAGCCCTTACTTAATATTTACTACTTAACAAATATTTACTGAACACTTAGTATGCCTCAAGCACCATGCTAGGCACCGTTAAGCAAAACAGATTGGGAGCCTCACTCATCCATTTCATCACTGCCCTGTGAGCAGTACTGAATACTAACCATAATGTAACTTTACGAGCCATGACACAGAAAGGCCATGGCATTCTCTAATGACCCATCTTCTCCCAGAGTCTGAACACTGAAAGGGCTTTCTGGGCTCACAGAAGAAGAGGTTAGAATAATGTAGCTCAACTCTTTTCCAAGGTTTGCGAGCATGGGAATTTGGCTGCCAACAGTTCCTCCCATTCCTGTACACGCATACTCCTCCTGGAGTCTCTTGTCCCTCCAGTGTTCATGGCCTGGCCATGTGACTGTTTTGGACTAAAAGAATGTAGTAAAGTTCTGAGAGCCCAAGCGTTAAGAGGTCTTATAGTTTTCATTTGCATTCTCCTGGGATCCAATTGCCCTATAAAAACCTTGGTTTAGATTACTGAATGATGAGTGTCCACATGTAGAGAATGAGCCTGTCTGGCCCTCGGTCAGCCCAGGCTCAACTACCCTCCTACCCTCCTGTATAAGTAATCCCAGCCAGCACTACTGGAGCCAAAGAACTGTCAGCCAACTCATAGAATCATAGGAAATAATAATGAGTAAGTTTTGGAGTTGTTTGTGAAACCACAATAGAAAATTAAATAGAAACTACTGCTGAGAAAACTTAAAGCATGTGGCATTGGCTATGGGACTGGGTGGTGAGATGGATTGGAATCTCATTCTGTTACTCAAGGCTGGAAGAACAGGAAAGAAATTGCTTTCGAGTCCTTGAGAAAGTAATGGTAGAAAGTTTGACAAAGCTACTGCCTGCTGTAAAGTAGGAGACAGAAAATGTGATGAATGGGTTGGGAGATCTGACTAAGGTGATTGTTCAGGCAGGTTATCAAAGCTTTGGTGGTACATGATAAGAAGGAACTAGTTCGTTTCCATGCAGAACTTTGAGAGAAATGCAGAAAATATAGGACAGTCTCTCAATTTAGCAAAACATTCTCAGTGAGAAATGGCCTCAGGGTAAAGAGCAAATCAAAGTTGTGGCTGTAAGAGTCCACATTGAGTCCTCTGATGGATTAAAAGTGGGAGGTGACAGATTGTCTCAGACAAAAGGACTCCTGGAAGTGAGAAGCGTGAGGTTCTGAAGAATCTTGAATCACCATCCGCGGTAGAAAAAGACCCACCTGTGAGTTATTAGCTTTTTGCTGATAGAGTGGATTATCACTGAATACATAGAAAGTCTACAAAAGTTTTTAAGGGGCTGTTCCATTTTGAACTACTTAAAAAAGGGACATTGATGGTTTAAAATAAAAAGAGGTCTCTTGGGCCTCAGATTTCTACTGGCAGAAAGTCAACTAAGAAAATAAGTCTGAAGCAAACACAGACTTATTTTCTTATGAAAATGAAAGAAAAGCACAGGGGGTGGAGCAATGAGTTTCTGAGAACAGTAAATTAGGAAAGCACTCCTACAAAGCAGAACTAGGTCCCAATCTACAAATATTCCCTGTTCTCCAAGTTCGGAAAACTGGTGATGTGTCAGGCTGGCTTTCAAAACTGCTGTGGACTCACGGGGCTTCCTAGGTGGGGCTAGTGGTAAAGAACACATCTGCCAACGCAGGAGACATAAGAGGTGAGGGTTCGATCCCTGGGTTAGGAAGATCCCTTGGAGGAGGGCATGGCAACCCACTTCACTATCCTTGTTTGGAGAACCCCATGGACAGAGGAACCTGATGGGCTACAGTCCATAGGATCACAAAGATTTGGACATGACTGAACTCCGGGAGGTGGTGATGGACAGGGAGGCCTGGTGTGCTGCGATTCATGGGGTCCTAAAGAGTCTGACACGACTGAGCGACTGAACTGAACTGAATCAATGTAGCACATACACATGTGGACTCATGACTAATTTAAATCTAGGCCAATGGTCATACACTTGATAGCTCAGTGCTATCAAGGTTGTACTGACAAAAGGAAACACACGAATGATTACCAGGATTATTTTCATATCTCCAGGATAGCATTTCATTCAGAAATCATTTCGATCATTTAGTCAGTTTTCTAAAGGTTGTTCCTATAACCAGTAAAGTTCTTTTTCCTATTCACCCAAATACGACAGTCAAGAATATACAGCTATACCGGAAAGTGTGACTCCACTATTTAAAAAGTTGGCTCTGTGCCACAAAGACAAATTAAGACACCAATGAACCAAATAAATGCCTCAACAAGCAGTTACAGAATTACAACTGAAAACATGCAGGTTGTGCAAAGTAGAATTCTGCAGTGTGCCATCAACAGATACCACAATGGGAAGACACCCCTGAAGTTGTCCGATACAGCATAAACAGCCTCTTCTTTGCAAAGATGAGATGTGATTTTGCCCCTGAAAACCTGGCATTCTAGTAGAAACTGAGCAGCCATTGATTAACAATGGCACATACATATAACTGTAATAATGAACATGAACTATGGGTATAGATAGAAAAAATGAACTGGAGGAGTGGAAGCAAGAATACTGCAGGGTATAAAATGCACAAAAGTCAAATCATCACGCACATTAGAGGATGCAGCTTACCTGACATGCTGATGGATGACTGTGGTTGAGATCCCAATGGGAAGATACTATGTCAACAGACTTTTTGGCCATGCTGAGTAAATTCATCCAGCCTTGGAAAAGTGATAAGTGAAATGGTGCATTTTCTGAATAGTTAAGGCCTTCAGGAATATTTTCCACCAGGGCAATTCTTAGAAAAGATTTTGAAAAACAAACAAACAAAATCTAGTCAAATTTGAAGCCACAGATCTTTACACACACATACAGAGACATCTGAAAAATATTCTTTACTCTTTCTGAAAGTATATGTTCCTCATAATTTACATTTTTCATCAAAGGACTTTAATATTTCCCCTATACTAATCTGCTGTGTTCTGAGTTTATGCTCTGTTTCTCCCCAGTTAGCACTCATATTTCAGAAAATCATGGTATATGTCCCTAATGTCCAGAGTCCAACTAGCCTTGAGAAAAAATCCAGAGTATCCTACACAAGCATCTTCCTATAGCATTATTTATTTTTTCCCCTTAGAGTAATGCAATTTTTTAAAAAGATACTTCTTCTGTGAGTTACTTAAGACCATAAATTAATTTGGCATATCTCTAGTTTCTAGTATAATGTTGAACATATAATAGAACTAGTTCAGAAACAAAAACATTGTTAGGTTTATTTCTACTAGAAAATAAAAATAGTAAATGCTATTACTATTGCTTAGAACCTCTGTTAATTCTTTGTAGCCTAAGACATAAAATGATACTAAGAAGGAAATTTTAAGACTTGCCTGTTGCAGGGGTTTATTAAAGTTGGAAATAGGGAATGTATAAAATAATAGCAATAACCAAGCCCTAAATAAACTTCAGGGGCTTCCCTGGTGGCTCAGTGGTAAAGATCTGCTTGCCAATGCAGAAGATCGAGTTTGATCCCTGGATGGAGAAGATCCCCTGAAGAAGGAAATGGCAACCCACTACAGTGTTCTTGCTTGGAAAATTCCATGGACAGAGGAGACTTGTGGGCTACAGTCCATGGGATCACAAAGAGTCACCCGCAACTGAGCAGCTGAGCACTACAACCATTGCAGAATGGGTTTCCAGAGACTAAACAACAACAAGTAAATTACAACCAGTAGTATCAGAATAAATGTTCCTTGGCTTTTTATATCACTACTTCCTAATTTTTTTCTAGTTTAAGAAATGTAAATTCTCCTGCAACTCTTGATAGGAAGCTCCAAACCTCTTTATGAAGATATCTGTAAGCCCTTCCAGAACAAAGATATTTTTTATTCAAAGCTAGCTATCCCCCTAAAGCTGGATACATAATTAGGGCTCAAGAAATACTTATAGAATGAATTTCAGCTTCCAGTATAGAATCCAAAACTTCTCAATAAAACTGTTAACTGTGTCTCTTAATAAGACTTGTTCCCGTTAGCCAGTTTTGGAAACAAAAACAATACTCATAGTAAAATGTCTATGTATTTGATGAATATCAAACCCAAATAAGGTTTAGGTATATGTCTTGCAGACATCCACAAATTTAGGATCCAATTACCCAAACTACCCACAATTGAATTAAAAAAATTTTGGAGCCCTTAGGAGCAGCAAAAGCAAGTCACTCACTGTACACAACACAGAAAGGACTACAGCAAAACTCTTTAGTTCTCTGGAATTTATAATCCAGTGAAAGAGCTTGTCTCACATGTAATGACTTAAACAGGAAGTAGATTTTAAGAAATGGCAAAACAAGAGTAAGGATTAATTAGATGGATAATGCACCATCTAAAGTTCCACTGGAGCATGAGAAGAAAGGAAAAAATAATTAAGTTAGGAGCATCTGGAACTGAAGAAAGTGGGACTTGAGTTTGCAAAGGTAGAATTATTTTTATAGGTGAGCTGGAAGAGAAAGATATTCTAGGAAGAAGGAGGACCTTTTAAAACGTGGTGTGTTTGGATACTTGAGAGTCAGGTGGCCAAGGGGAGTGTGAGGTGGAAGAGTTGTGGCAGGGGCTTGCCATGGCGGAGAAGACTGGCAGTGTCTGTAGGGATCACACCGTAGAGGCTGTGAACCAAGAAGAGAAGCTTGGACTTAACTGTGATGCTTTTGAGAGTGACCAAGTACATTTCAGGGGTCTAACTCTGACAGCACACCTGTATACCATTGAAAGAAGATGACAATCAGTAAAAGGTCCATTGAAACTGACAAGGAACATGATTGAGAGAGATTATCAAGGCGAAAGAGAAAACTAGCTCATGACCTAATGTGGCAGGAATGCCTACATTTTTCTGGTTAGTAAGGTGTGAAACAAATGAGAAGATTCAGAAGTGACCAAAAGAATCAGGAAGACAAGAGAGGTCCAGGAGAATGCAGGGTTTGGGAAGCCAAAGTGACAGAGGGTGAAAAAGGTGGAGATGGGATATTTTTATCCACGTCAAAGCCTTTGAAGTCAAGATGTTGCAGTTGGATATTTTAATTCTATCCACATTTAAAGTCCAATTATCTATATTAACAGTAGCTAGACATAGCATGAAGAAATGACCCCAGTTAGTCAGCAATTTCAGTCCCCCTACAAAAAAGGAATATATTTTAAAATCAAACAAAAAAAGAATCCCAATAAACAAAATAAAAATAGAACATCATTTAACAAATAGAACTAGGTAGTTTCAATTTTACTTCAATATAAAAGTCATGCTGAGAAAGACAAAGAGTCAAGAAGCCCTGATAAACCACACACACACAACAATGGATACAGAGTACCTGTACAGGTGTAAGTGGTTCTGCACCACCCCTCTCTTCATACCACACGCATGGTTTCTGGTAGGCATACAATACGGATTCTCAGTTTCTTTTAGAAATCTTTAGACCAGATATTCTTAGTCTTGGATGCATGAATAGAATTTAGGGTGACTTGTGAGCTTGATCTTTATCTTCCTTCATTTCTAACTGAAATTTAACATTCCCCACAGTTACAGACATAGGCAAAAAATGACAGGAACATTAAAAGAACCTGTGATTCTGTTATCCTGAAAAATTTTCATACGATGGTACTATTACTACTACTGATATCTCCAAGTATTAATATTTATCACTACTTTGAAATTATGGGAATCATCAGATCTTATTATTTCTTGAATACGTAGTATAGAATATTGGAGAAGGCAATGGCACCCTACTCCAGTACTTTTGCCTGGAGAGTCCAATGGACAGAGGAGCCTGGTGGGCTGCAGTCCATGGGGTCGCTAAGAGTTGGACACGACTGAGCGACTTCACTTTCACTTTTCACTTTCATGCATTGGAGAAGGAAATGGCAACCCACTCCAGTGTTCTTGCCTGGAGAATCCCAGGGACAGGGGAGCCTGGTGGGCTGCCATCTATGGGGTCGCACAGAGTCGGACACGACTGAAGCGACTTAGCAGCAGCAGCAGTATAGAATATACATTACTATACCACATTTAAAAAATATTTTGGATAAATTTATTTTAATGTTACTGGTTTTCTTTGGAATCCTATGTATTTCAATCTATGCATTTAAAACATTATTCATGAAAGGAGTCCATTGGCTTCAGCAGACTACTAATCGTGTCTATGGCACAAAAAAGAAGTACTCATCAGATGAATAACATATCATCTATTCCTTTTTTTCCTACTTCAAACACATTCTTAAAAGTTTTTTCCCATTATTGAAGCCTTAGAAGTAGATAAGATTATCAAGAGAGATTTTTAAGAGATGGAAACTGGGTCAAAGCCTAATATGGAAAACATCTAATCACATCTAGCTAAGATCATGACATCTAGCTAAGATCATGGCATCTGGGCCCATCACTGCATGGCAAAAAGATGGGGAAAAAATGGAAACAGTGACAGATTTTATTTTCTTGGGCTCCAAAATAGCTGTGGATGGTGACTGCAGCCACAAAATTAAAAGACACTTGCTTCTTGAAAGAAAAGCTATGACAAACCTAGACAGTGTATTAAAAAGCAGAGACATCACTTTACCAACAAAGGTCCATATAGTCAAACCTATGGTTTATCCAATAGTCACGTACAGATGTGAGAGTTGGATCATGTAGAAGTACCAAAGAATTGATGTTTTCCAACTGTGGTGCTGGAGAAGACTCTTGAGAGTACCTTAGACAGCAAGAAGATCAAATCAGTCAATCCTAATGGAAATCAGTCCTGAATATTCATTGGAAGGACTGATGCTGAAGCTCTAATACTTTAGCCACCTGATGTGCAGAGCTGACTCATTGGCAAAGACCTTAATGCTGGGAAAGACTGAAAGGCAGGAGGAGAAGAGGACAACAGAATATGAGATGTTCGGATGGCATCACTGACTCAATGAACATGAGTCTGAGCAAACTCCAAGAGATAGTGAAGGACAAGGAAGCCTGGCGTGCTGCAGTCCATGGGATCGCAAAGAGTCAGACATAACTGAGCAAGTAAAGAACAAAAAATCACATCTAGAGAACATCTAGAAAACATCCAGAGGAAGTGGGGCAGGTGAAGAAGACAAGAAATGGTTGGAAAGACTGGAAAAGAAGAGTGAAATTTCCTGGAAGTCAAAGAAGAGCATATTTATTATTATTATTTGGTTTTTACTAAATAGAAAAGTAAATAATAAATTTATACTAAATATAAAAATAGAGACACCACCAAAGGTCTGGAGACCACACCTATGTTTGGTAATGAATTCTGGGGAAACTCTGCTCACCTCACTTTCCTCCTCTCTCATTTTACCTGGAGAACTTGACTGTTCCTTCTGTAACTCAGCACTTGTTTCCTATACGCTGCTAGAAAAGGTCTTTAGAAACCAGCCTTGAAATGACTGGACTTACTTTTGTGACCTGTCATTGTATTTTCTTTAACAACCAACAGCTAGCCGCTCTCCAGAGGCTTGAATCGAAATAACGTACACACAGAGCTCAGTTCCGTTGACAGCAGCCCTGTTACACTCTTCTTTCTCAAGCAAGGAAAAAAGTGGGCAGAAATCATCAAAACTCAGCTTTGGGCAAATCCCTGGAATTCCTGCATGCCTTCTCTAAGTGAATTATGCCCAAAGGCATAGCACTATTTCTGACACCTAATAACAGGGAAAAAGTTGAATATACAGAGACACAGACAGCAAAAGCCTTTTTTATGCCTCTTTTGATGGTACTGAGAGACAACTACAAACGATTGAAATGGTGAGTCCAGGGAATTTAGATGGAATAAATATTGTTAATAGATTTTTACAGTAGAATTCTAGCTGCTCTTAGTAATAGTGTGCATTTTACTCTCCAAACTTAATGTGATTGTCAACATTTCTCTTTCAGTTCAGGAACAATATCTAACCTTCTCAAAGAAACAGCTGTGGTTCTCCTATAAGCTACAAAAAAAGGGAACCCTGGCATCTACTAACTTTATTTAAAATGTGGTACGTGTGTTTGTGTTGATAAGCACAAGAATCTTTATAAATTATATTTTCACATACATATGACTTTGCTGTTATTATAGAGAAATATTTAAGACAAAAAGATTTTGAATAAGGTAGACAAAACTCAGCTCTGCCAGTTATTACCTATATAAACTTGGACAGATGACTAACCTCTTAAAATCTATTTCCACTTTTGGAAAAAAAAGTTATTTCTTTTTTTAGAGGAGATAATCAATGTAAAGAAAGTGCTTAAACATTGCTTGCTTCAGAGTGAGCACTAAATAATAGATACATTTTTAAAGTAATTTAAAGTCTGAAAACTTATAATTAAAAAAAATTTCTCCAAGTTCTCAAACTGATATAACACAATTACTAAAAAGAGTCTACATATATTGGTTAAAAGAATCTTATATCTGGGACCTACTCGATATTTTCAGAGAGAATGTGAACTTTATTTCATGTGTGAGTGTAACAGATTGTTATTATGAGGCGATGATCTACGTAGGTACTTTACAGTCAATTCACTGACATTCATTCTTTAGATCTTGGCTATCTGATGGCATAACCAATGAAGCTGAACAGATGGCCACAACTCATCAATACAATTAGTTTTGCACTCAAAAATAAAATGATACAGGCATTGTACCCTTTCTGTGGGTCATCTGGCTATAATTAAAGCCCAGGATTGACATGGCAAATGTTAATCTTCCCGAAGAACCTTGGAGTCTCTGAGATTGAGGTAGAAGATGTCCTGCTACTCATACGGAAGATTCAGTGGCCAGTGCTGGATGTGGAAATAGTTGATACAGACCTCTTGAGCTGGCTTTAATATAAGTGAGATATATTTTTCTGTAAACAGGAGTGTTACTCACCATCTGGTTCTACAAGGATGGATTCCCTGACTTACATTACATCCTGAAAGGAGCTCAAGGTGAAGACCAGGATGAGGCACTTTGTGCCCTGGGAAAACAGGCAAATCAGGTCATTAGATAGTTAGGCATATTTCAGGAGAAGGTTTTTATGAAGCCAGACTCTTGCATTTTCCAATACTTGGAAAAGCACTAAAATCATTAACTGTGGTATCTGTTCCTCATGACTAGCAGCAACCTTCTGTTGAGATGTATGCTGGATGACATGTATTCCTTAACCACAATCACACATATACTGGTCTCTTCCCTACCTCTTTGGAGCATTTCCTCAGAGCTATCTGAGAGGCTGTCTCCTGGGCTATAGTCCTCAATAAGTCTGTGAAAACAAATGAAACTCACAGCTCTCACATTGTGCATTTTTTATTTCAGTTGACATTTCATTTTTTTCCAAGAATTAGGTCAAGGTGAGTTTACTTGAGAAAGACGGCAGAAAGGATACCAGATAGGCCTGGCTGACTAACAGGATCCAAATCATTCTTAATCTGGAATAGGGAAGAACATAGCTGAATATGAAAGTAATTAGGGATTTGCCTTAACAATTTTTAGCCAATTTTGAAAAATTTGAAGTCCACAAAAACGTTGCAAGAATAGTACAGTGAATACTATATTTCAAGAAAGAATATTATATTATATAAGTAATGTTACAGAAGTGAGATAATTCTCTCAATCTTGAGTATGCATTTTTAGCAAAGAGGCCAGGTTTCTAAAAGAAATACAATTATCACACAGTAACCACAACACTGTGTGCATGCTTAGTCACTCAGATGTGTCTGACTCTTTGTGACCACCATGGACAGTAGCCCTCCAGGCTCCTTCCTCCATGGGACTTTTCTGGCAAGAATATTGAAGCAGGTTGCTATTTCCGACTCCAGAAGATCTTCCTGACCCAGGGATCAATCCCACATCTCCTGCATTGGTAGGCAGATTCTTTAACACTGTGCCACTTTTACAGTCCTATTATCTAATATTTAAAATTCCACAAATGTTCCAATAATGTCTTCTATTTCTTTTTTTTTTTTTGGATCCAAGATCCAATCAATGTTTACTCATTGCACTTAGTTGTCATGTCCCTTTAGTTTAGGGGAGTTCCCTAACCTATTCCTGTTTTGTTTACCATGATGTTGACAATTCAGAAGAGCCCAAGTCAGTTGCTTTGCTAAATACTCCTGGATTTGATTTGCTTGGTTGTTGCCTCATAAGTACATTCAGGATAAGTATTTTTGGTAGGAATGGTACATACATAATGTGTCCTTCTAAGTGTATCATATGAGGTAGCACATGATATTGGGCTGTCCCACTACTGGTGATGTTAAGTTTGATCAAGTCTGTTAGATTTTTCAGTTTGAGCAGGATCATCCTTCCTCTATAGTTAGTAAGTAATTTGCACAGAGGTGCCTTCAGTTGGCACAAATATTTTCTTTCCCAACATTTTACTCACTGATTTGGCTTCCATCCATTTATGATTTCTTTCTGAATCTATTTTTATTATCAGGTCAGTTTTAGTTCAGTTCAGTAGCTCAGTAATGTCCGACTCTTTGCGACCCCACAGATCACAGCATGCCAGGCCTCCCTGTCCATTACCAACTCCCGGAGTTCACTCAAACTCATGTCCATTGAATTGGTGATAACATCCAACAATCTCATCCTCTGTCGTTCCCTTCTCCTCCTGCCCCCAATCCCTCCCAGCATGAGGGTCTTTTCCAATGAGTCAACTCTTCGCATGAGGTGGCCAAAGTATTGGAGTTTCAGCTTTAGCATCAGTCTTTCCAATGAACTCCCAGGACTGATCTCCTTTAGGATGGACTCGTTGGATCTCCTTGCAGTCTAAGGGACTCTCAAGAGTCTTCTCCAACACCACAGTTCAAAAACATCAATTCTTCGGCGCTCAGCTTTCTTCACAGTCCAACTCTCACATCCATATATGACCACTGGAAAAACCATAGCCTTGACTAGATGGACCTTTGTTGGCAAAGTAATGTCTCTGCTTTTGAATATGCTATCTAGGTTGGTCATAACTTTCCTTCCAAGGAGTAAGCGTATTTTACTTTCATGGCTGCAATCACCATCTGCAGTGATTTTGGAGCCCAAAAAGATAAAGTCTGACACTGTTTCCACTGTTTCCAAATCTATTTCCCATGAAGTGATGGGACCAGATGCCATGATCTTCGTTTTCTGAATGCTGAGCTTTAAGCCAACTTTTTCACTCTCCTCTTGCACTTTCGTCAAGAGGTTTTTTAGTTCCTCTTCCATTTCTGCCATAAGGGTGGTGTCATCTGCATATCTGAAGTTATTGATATTTCTCCCGGCAATCTTGATCCCAGCTTGTGCTTCTTCCAGTTCAGGGTTTCTCATGACGTACTCTGCATATAAGTTAAATAAGTAGGGTGACAATATACAGCCTTGACGTACTCCTTTTCCTATTTGGAACCAGTCTGTTGTTCCATGTCCAGTTCTAACTGTTGCTTCCTGATCTGTATACAGGTTTCTCAAGAGGCAAGTCAGGTGGTCTGGTATTCCTATCTCCTTCAGAATTTTCCAAAGTTTATTGTGATCCACACAGTCAAAGGCTTTGGATAGTCAATAAAGCAGAACTAGATGTTTTTCTGGAACTCTCTTGCTTTTTCGATGATCCAGTGGATGTTGACAATTTGATCTCTGGTTCCTCTGCCTTTTCTAAAACCAGCTTGAACACCCGTAAGTTCACGATTCATGTACTGCTGAAGCCTGGTTTGGAGAATTTTTAGCATTATGTTACTAGTGTGTGAGATGAGTGCAATTGTGAGGTAGTTTGAGCATTCTTTGGCATTGCCTTTCTTTGGGATTGGAATGAAAACTGACCTTTTCCAGTCCTGTGGCCACTGAGGAGTTTTCCAAATTTGCTGGCATATTGAGTGCAGCACTTTCACAGCGTCATCTTTTAGGATCTGAAATAGCTCAACTGGAATTCCTTCACCTCCACTAGCTTTGTTCGTAGTGATGCTTCCTAAGGCCTACTTGACTTCACATTCCAGGATATCTGGCTCTAGGTGAGTGATCACACCGTCATGATTATCTGGGTCATGAAGCTCTTTTTTGTAAAGTTCTTCTGTGTATTCTTGCCACCTCTTCTTAATATCTTCTGCTTCTGTTAGGTCCATACCATTTCTGTCCTTTATTGAGCCCATATTTGCATGAAATGTTTTCTTGGTGTCTCTAATTTTCTTGAAGAGATCTCTAGTCTTTCCCAGTCTGTTGTTTTCCTCTATTTCTTTGCACTGATCACTGAGGAAGGCTTTCTTATCTCTCCTTGCTATTCTTTGGAACTCTGAATTCAGATGCTTATATCTTTCCTTTTCTCCTTTGCTTTCTGCTTCTCTTCTTTTCACAGCTACTTGTAAGGCTTCTTCAGACAGCCATTTTGCTGTTTTGCATTTCTTTTCCATGGGGATGGTCTTGATCCCTGTCTCCTGTACAATGTCACGAACCTCCATCCATAGTTCATCAGGCACTCTGTCTGTCAGATCTAGTCCCTTAAATCTATTTGTCACCTCCACTGTATAATCATAAGGGTTTTGATTTAGGTCATACCTGAATGGTCTAGTGGTTTTCCCCACTTTCTTCAATTTAAATCTGTATTTGGCAATAAGGAGTTCACGATCTGAGCCACAGTCCGCTCCTGGTCTTGTTTTTGCTGACCATGTAGAGCATTTCCATCTTTGGCTGCAAAGAATATAATCAATCTGATTTCGGTGTTGACCATCTGGTGATGTCCATGTGTAGAGTCTTCTCATGTGTTGTTGGAAGAGGGTGTTTGCTATGACCAGTGCGTTCTCTTGGCAAAACTCTATCAGCCTTTGCCCTGCTTCATTCTGTACTTCATGGCCAAATTTGCCTGTTACTCCAGGTGTTTCTTGACTTCCTACTTTTGCATTCCAGTCCCCTATAATGAAAAGGACATCTTTTTGGGGTGTTAATTCTAAAAGGTCTTGTAGGTCTTCTGTTAATAATTGTTTATCATTTTTATATATGTTGGTTGGAAGTATTTTGTAAGGAAAATTCTTTCATGTCCCATCACATCTTTTTACATTTTAAAAAGATATTCACTTTATCAGTATGCAATTATGGATTCTTTTCTTAAAATTCAAAGTGTTATAGTCTCTTACTGCCCTTACTCATTGAGATGCTCAAATTGTTGTATATACTGCCAACGGAGGCCCCTGGAAGCTGTCTCTTTTGTCTTTTTGATGTTACTTTCAGTTTTTGAATATTTTCTTATTTTTTTGTCACCAGGTGTTTCAATTACACTAATTAAAAAAAATTATTTTAATTATTCATTTATTTAGTCTATTTGTTTTGGTTGCACTGGGTCTTCACTGCTGCACACAGGCTTTGCCTGGTTGTGGTGAGTGAGGACTTCTCATCGCAGTGACTTCTCTTGTGGAATATGGCTCTGGCTGTGGGCTTCAGGAGTTGTGGCACATGGGCCCTAGATCATGAGGGCTTCAGTAGTGGAGGTGCGAGTGCTTAGTTGCCCCTCAGCATGTGGGATCTTCCTGGACCAGGGATCTAAACGGTGTCCCCCGCACTGGCAGGTGGATTCTTAACCACTGGACCACCAGGAAAGCCCTACATTAACTTTTCAATCAACTTTACAAGACAACAACTGCAGAGACTATGGTGATGAGTTTGAGTTGACAATAGCAGATCCCTGTTTGTGTAAATCTAGAAAGTTCAGAATAAAGCCTCATTAATTCCTGGTCTATAATTGTATTAAGCAAAGAACAACTATGCTTTTCTTTATAGAGAGTGGCAGTATAGCATTAGAAAGGTTATCATTGTAGCAATTATCCTTTGTATATTAAAGTTTAAAAGTACGTTCACAGGTAATATTATGCATCATTATCACAGAGAGACACTAAGACAAGCATGATCCGAATTTTGGAGATGAAGAGAGCCAGGCTCCTAGTGGCCAGATGTCACCCAGGTGGACAGAATGCTACACAGAAGGGATTTAAACTCAGGTCTGTCTGAGCTCATGTGCATTGCACAACACTAGGTTAGGTCCTGGTCTTATCTGAGAAGGTTCTCCACAGCCTTTGGGTCTATGGAAGCAACAAGTAGAGTGATGCTGAAAAACAGAAGCTGCTGCACTAGAGGGAAGGTCAGCTTGGCTTGAGATCTGAACTTCGTCTGGAGAAGAGGTGAAGATGTTCTTTGCTCTATGCTCCACTCTGGCCATGTCAGCAAGACACTTACAGGACAGAAAGGCACACTTGTCCATGGCTCAATATGTCTTGATACTGGCCTAGAAAGGAAGAAACCATCAGAGAAGAAAGGAGCCAGAGTGCATGAAGACAAAAAAGAAAAAGAAAGGTACAACACCTGCATCTACCTCTTGATATTTTACCAACATAAGATGTGAACGAATAAGCAGGGAGCTCATGGACGAAAAGACCCTGACACTGTCCTCAAAACACATGGTAGGAAGCCAGATGATTGAAAATGAAATGGCTAAAGTGCAAAAGGCCTAATGGAAAAACAGATTTGCATTCAAGTCAGTTATTACCCTTTGACATCTGTCAATAGAGTAATTATACTACTACCATTAATACTTTAACGGAACAATATTCAATTGAGGGCTTATTTTGTGTCAAGCACTAGGCTAAGATTTACTGCATTAATTAATGTTCACAAGAATTTGTAGAAGCAGGTACTGTAATTATTCCCATCTGGGGGATGAAGAAACTGAGACATATAGAAGTTTAAGTAATGTGTCCAAGGGTTAGTGAGTGATGGAGCCTGAGTAGGATGATTGCTGACTATATCCTCTTAACTTTATGTTCCGCTGTCACTTCCAATTTTCAAAGCAAAAAAAAAAAAAAAACCCAGGCAGAGGTACAAAATGCAATTTACTTCCCACATTCTCAATGTATCTTCAATGAATCACATCCATAAATACCCTGGGGGATGAATTCATGACAGTAAATGCTAGAGAGACAAGCAGAGTCCTTTTCTGATAGGATTTATTCTCTCACAGTCTGCTTTTTGTTTTCTTTTGTTTATTTTACAAAAGACACAATCTTCAACCATAATTTTTAAAAAATTTTTATTTTATATTGGAGTATAGTTGATATAGTTGGTATCAGCAACTCATAGATATGAGTTTGCGCAAACTCCAGGAGATGGTGAAGGACAGGGAAGCCTGGTGTGCTGCAGTACATGGTGTCGCAGAGAGTCAGACATGACTTAGCAACTGAACAAGAGCAACAATAGTTGACTTACAATCTGTGTTAGTTTGAAAATGAAACTATTACAGCAAAATGATTCAGTTACACATATTCATATATCTATTATTTTCCAAATTCTTTTCCATTTAAGATATTACAGAATATTGAGCAGAGTTCCCTGTGCTATACAGTAAGCATTTGTTGGTTATCATTTTAAACATAGTAGTGTAAATATGTTAATCCTAATTTATCCCTCCCCCCATCTTTCCCCTATGGTAAACATAAGTTTGTTTTCTAAGTCCCTGAGTCTATTTCTGTCCTGTAAATACATTCCTTTATATCATGTTTTAGATTCCACATCTAAGCACAATCATATGATATTTATCTTTCTCTGTCTGACTTACTTCAAACTTAGTATGATAATCTCTAGGTATATCCATGTTGCTGCAAATGACATTGTTTCATGATTTTAATATCTGAATAATATTCCATTGTATATGTCTGCCATATCTTCATTATCTATTCCTCTATTGATTGGATTTAAGTTGTTTCCATGTCCTGGCTCTTGTAAGCAGTGCTGCAATGAACACTGGGGACACGTATCTTTTTGAATTATGATTTTCTCCATATATACGCCCAGAAATGGGATTGCTCCATTGTTAGTTTTTTAAGGAACCTCCACACTGTTCTCCATAGTGGTTGCACCAATTTACATGCTCACCAACAGTGTAGTTGCTTTAGTGGTAAGGTTAGGTTGTTTGAGATTTTTCTTGTTACCTGAGGTAAGACTGTATTGCTAACAACTTCCCTCTCATAACTGTTTCTGCTGCATCCCATAGGTTTGGGATCATTATGCTTTCATTTTCGTTTACCTCTAGGTTTTTTTTTTTTTTTTTTTTTAATTTCTTCAGTGATCCATTGGTTATTTAGTAGCATATTGTTTAGCCTACATGCGTTTGGGTTTCTTACAGTTTTTTTTTTGTAGTTGATTTCTAGTCTCAGCATTGTGGTTGGAAAAGATGCTTGATGTAATTTCAATTTTTTAAAACTTCTTAAGGCTCACTTTGTGGCCCCTCATGGGGTCAATTCTGGAGAATATTCAATGTGCACTTGAAAAGAATGTGTATTCTGCTGCTTTTTGCTCTACAAATCTCAATTAAATCCATCTGTCTAATGTATTATTTAAGGCCCATGTTTCCGTATTGATTTTCTGTCTGGAAGATCTGTCCATTGAAGAAAGTGGGGTGTTAAAGTCCCCTACTATTGTCTAACTGTTGATTTTTCCTTTTATGGCTGTCAATATTTGCCTTATGTATTAAGGTGCTCCAATGTTGGGTAAATAAATATTTACAATTGTTATATCTTCTTCTTGGATTGACCCCTTGATCATTACATACTGTCCTACCTTATCTCTTGTAACAGTCTTTATTTTAAAGTCGATTTTGTCAGATATGAGTATTGCTACTATAGCTTTCTTTTGATTTCCATTTGCATGGAATACCTTTCTCCATCCCCACATTTTCAGTCTGTATGTGTCCCTAGATCTGAAGTGGGTCTCTTGTAGACAACATATAGATGGGTCTTGTTTTTGTATCCATTCAGCCAATCTATGTCTTTTGTTTGGAGCATTTGATCTGTTTTTGTTTAAGGTAATTATTGATATGTATGTTCTATTTCCATTTTGTTCATTGTTTTGGGTTTGCTTTTGTAGCTTTTCTTGTCTTCCTCTTTTGATCTCTTCTCTTGTGATTTAATGCCTAACTTTAGTGTCCTGTTTGCATTCCTGCTTTTCTTTTGTGTGTGTGTATCTATTGTAGCTTTTTGGGTTGTGGTTACCATGAAGTTTTGATATAGCAGTCAATATATAGACAAGATTGTTTTAAGTTGCTGGTCTCTTAATTTCAAATGCATTTTCAGTATTCTGCATTTGCAATCTCCTCTTTTCATGATTGCTGGTTTTGTGATTGTTTGTGTATGGATAATTTCCTACATTTATTGTATGTTCGCCTTTATCTGTGAGCCATCCCATTTGTAATTTTGTTTCTAGTTGTGACCTTTTTTTTTCCCCCTGCCTAGAGAAGTTCCCTTAGCATTTGTTGTAAAGCTGGTTTGGTAGTGCTGAATTCTCTTAGCTTTTGCTTGTCTGTAAAGCTTTTGATTTCTGCATTGAATCTGAACAAGAGCCTTGCTGTATTCTTGGTTGAAGGTTTTTCCCTTTCATCATTTAAGATATATCATGTTACTGCATTCTGACTGAAAAAAATCTGCTGATAATCTTATGGGAATTTCCTAGTATATTATTTGCTGCTTTGCTCTTGTTGCTTTTAATATTTACTCTGTTTAATTTTTATTAGTATGATTACTATGTGTCTCAGCATGCTTCTCCTTGGGTTTATCCTGCCAGGGCCTCTCTGTGCTTCCTGGATTTGGGTTACTCTTTCCTTTCCAATGTTAGGAAAGTTTTCAGGTTTTATCTCTTCAAACAGTTGCTCAGATCCTTTTTCTTTTGTCCTTCTGGGACTCCAATAATGTGAAAGTTGGTACATTTAATGTTGTACCAGAGAAATCTGTATGCAGGTCAAGAAGCAACACTCAGAACCAGACATGGAACAATGGACTACAAAGGAGTATTGTCAAGGCTGTATATGTCACCTTGCTTATTTAACTTATATGCAGAATACATCATCAGAAATGCCAGGCTGTATGAAGCACAAGCTGGAATCAAGATTGCTGGGATAAACACCAATAACCTCAGATATGCAGATGACACCACCCTAATGGCAGAAGATGAAGAGGAACTAAAGAGCCTTTTGATGAAAATGAAAGAGAAGAGTAAAAACGCTGGCTCAAAACTCAACATTCAAAAATCTAGGATCACGGCATCTGGTCCCATCACTTCATGGAAAACAGATGGGAAAAAATGGAAACAGTGGCAGATTTTATTTTCTTGGGCTCCAAACTCACTATGGACAGTGACTGTACCCATGAAATTAAAAGATGTTTGCTCCTTGGAAGAAAAGCTATGACAAACATAGATAACATATTCAAAAGCAGAGACATTACTTTGCTGGCAAAGGTCCATATAATCAAAGCTAGGTTTTTCCAGTAGTCATGTATGGATGTGAGAGTTGGACCAAAAAGAAAGCTGAGTGCCAAAGAATTGTTGCTTTTGAACTGTGGTGTTGGAGAAGACTCTTGAGAATCCCTTGGACAGCAAGGAGATCAAACCAGTCAATCCTAAAGGAAATCAACCCTGAATATTCATTGAAAGGACTGTTGCTGAAGCTGAAGCCCCAATACTTTGGCCACCTGATGCAAACAGCTGACTGGAAAAGACCCTGATGCTGTGAAAGATTGAAGGCAATAGGAGAAGAGGGTGGTAGAAAATTGAGATAGTTAGATAGTACCCACACACAAAAATGTGGCATTTGATCTTCTTACAATGGACCAGACAGATACTATCCTGAACCATGTCCATCCCACAAAGCTTACATTCAAGGAATTCCCTGTGGTTCATATAGAACATCCTTTCACTACAACTGGCTCATTCTGGCTCTTTTCTGGCCAAGCTGTGAAACTGCTCTGGAAGCAAAAAGTGGCAGCCTCTATGCAGTGTTAGTTTGAATGGAGCCTATGCCTCACTGCCTGCATAAACAAGCATTTACCCCTCAAAAAGAAGAACATACAAATTAAAATTCAAATATGTTCCTTAAACAAACTAACTCACCCACTATGTAACAAACAGAAAACCTTACTCATGCCAAGGGAAATACAAGTTTGTTAACATATATAAATTTATGTACACAAACATGAATACCTAAAGGTACAGACTGAAAACATTAAGTCTCAGTAAAACTTAACTCATCCCATGAAATCTTTTTATGACATCTACACATATCCACTCCTTGGTCAGGAAATGGCATTTTCCATTCATTTTTGATAGAGAAACCATATCAAGCTTTTCAGAGGAGGAATCAAGGAGTTATGAGATGTGGGCTCTTGACTAACTTTCACCATTACCAGTTCATAGGGCAAAGTTAAGTTGCATGGCTGATTTACTCCTGGTGAGAGACTAAAAAGTCACTAAAAGGATACCCCAGGTGCTAACAGTGCATGTGTTCTGGAGACAGAATATTAAGCCAAATCTTCCTATGTTTTAATTATTTTAGCAGTACACAGCACCGTGTGGGCCTAAACGAACTTCTTTGTGTAGCTGATCTCTATCTGCCAAAAAGATGTGGTCAACTCAGAAAAATGTGAAATTAGGAAATGGGCAAAATCATAAACATTAGAAACTCTGCTAATATACACATGAATATCCATATATCTGCTGTAAAATCACAGAAAAAATGCATGTATAGAGACAGCACTGCCCCAGTTTTTGGCACAGAGCTCCCAACCCTTGGAAGGAGATAAGGTGAGTGACAGCACTGTCTTTGGTTCTAGGTGACTCCTGGTGAGTGTCTGGACAAGGCTTGGTCACTAGAAAGACTCAGGCATGAGCAGAAGCTTGGAATTTTCACCCTTGCCCTCCATTTTCTTGAGAAGGAATAAGGACTGAAAATAGAGCTAATGATTGGTCAAGTCTATGTGATGAAACCTCTAATAAAAACACCAATAGTGTGGAGTTCGAGTTTTCAGGTGGGTGTATGGGGAAAGTAGCCCAACCCAACCACACCTGGACAGAAGCTCCTGTACTTGGGACCCCTCCAGACTTCACTGTATGTATCTTTTTACCTGGCTGTTCATCTGCATCCTTTACCACACGCTTTAATAACCTGGTAAACATAAGTGTTTCCATGTGTATTGTGGGCTGCTCTAGCAAGTAACAGAATCCAAGGGGAAGAGGTCATGGGAACCTCTGATTTGTAGTCAAGTTGGACAAAAGTTGTGGCTAAGCCTGGGCACCTACTACTTGTTATTGGAGTCTTAAATAAGGAGCAGTCTTGAGGGACAGAGTTCTTCACCTGTGGGACCTGATGCCATATCCAGGTAGACAGTGTCAGAATTGAGTTAAATTGTAGGACACTCACCTGGTGTTGCACAGAATTGCTGGGTGTGGAAAACCCCCACACAATTGGTGACCCAAAGTGAAGTGTTCTGTATGATAGACATATTGGAGGGACTATTTTCTTTCCTAATACATCTGTATATTGAAAAATGGCAAAAATGATGATGATGATAGTAAAACTGCCATTTATTACGTCCATGTGCTATAAGTACTGTGCAGACTTGATCATATTATACTACCTTGGGACACAGGTATTACTATTCCTACGTTTAAAGATGAAGACAATGAGGTTGGGGAAACAGTATAAGAAGCCCAAACAGTAGTAGAAGAAGCAGTTTTCAAATCTTGTTTCCTCTGGTGTTGAAATCTGCCCCCTCAACATGTACCCCTTGGAAGCCCCTCTCTTGTGTTATGCATATGACCTTGCAAGGACAACAGTGTAAATCCAGCTTTGGTGCTGACTGGGTCAGGATAAGAGTGAAGTACCATCACCAATGAACACTGATGAACTGGGTTTCTCCTCCATCTTTCTTTACTAAACATATATTTACTACTCCCACTGACGACTGTCTATACTCCATCAATACTCTGATGGATTTTCAATCCTGAAATGGTCACATTAATTAGCCAAATCTATCTTAAGTTTTCTCCAGCAGCTGTTATCAATCCTGTAAGAGTGTTCAATGCTCCAAGGTACATAATGTCTCTACTTGAACTCCTGATGAATTTAGATATATTTTAAAACATATGCGCTCTATTATAAAGTATGATAGACTTATTAGGTGTTATAGACACAAGGAAAATGAACATCAAAGTGCTATTTTCTTATTAATATGTAAGCATTTAAATAATGAGAAATACACCTTTCACTAATATCCACAGTATAATTAACTTTTTAATTTAAGTAGTATCCTAGAAGCTATAAATTTGGGTTCCAATCACCTTATATTTTATATTTGTTCTCATTACAACTAGTCTATGAAAAACTTCAATCTTGAAATTCTCTAATATTGGAAATTTAATTGATAAGGTATAACTAGAACCTGCACAGTAGACATTAGTGTTTAAGAAAAAGAATGCTTAACTAAGAGTCACAGGAACTTGGTTCTAGGCCAGAGTCTGTTTCTACTTAAATTGTTTCTTTGAAATTCTTTGAAAACAATTTCACTCATCAACAAACTGACAAGGATCTTAGAGATACAAAGTAAGGTCCCTTCCCAAGTTAAAATTCTAAATTGTACATTTTAAAACTCAGAAAACCATTTAAACTCACTAATCTTATTACAAGTTGTATGCATGTATATACATAGATATTATATGTAATATATAGTAATTTGCTATTATAATGAAATCACAGTTAAATGTAAGTAATATACTTTCAGTTTAAAGCATGTCAAATGAGAGGGAAAAACATGAAATTCTAAACATCTTAATGTTTTCACACTATTATTATTAGAAATAACTTAAGAAATTAGTTATTTTTGAGTATTTAAAACCTTTCAACATACTTCCTAATCTTTATCTTGTAGGAAAATAGTAATAGCCTAATCACTCAAGTTCAGAAAAATAAAAGAAACTTTGACTTTCCTTGAAACTACCTAAAATATTTTAGATAGAGGGCTTGTTACCAAAATAGAGCTATCACTAGAGAAATCTACAAAGGATATGGGGTAGGTGTGGTGGGAGGACCCAGAGATCAGAGTCCACTCTGTTATCCCATTGTGTCTGCATGGCATAGCCAATATTATTTACCAAACTTTGCTCTTCCATCTCCATGTAAAATGACTTCCTCCATTTTGAAGTTTCAAATCCCAACATCCTCTTTTGTCCCTGGAATAGAAAATGGCAACCCACTCCAGTATTCTTGCCTGGGAAATTCCGTGGGCAGAGGAGCCTGGTGAGCTACAGTCCACCGGGTCACAAAGGTTTGGACACGACTAAGCACATACACACAGATGGAATTTAAGGGGAAGACTTCAGCCATTTTTGGCCAGTTACTCAGTTTTTCTGGGTTTCTCCTCTGTATCCATGTTATTAAACTTTTGTTTGACTTTTCTTGTAAATCTGTCTGTCAACTTAATTCTTAGACCAGTCAGAAAAACCTAAAAGGGTAGAGGATAAATTTCTTCCTCTCTGACACTGGTCAAGTTTAAGCATAAAAATGGAAATTTCCAAGGCTTTTATTATTATTTAATATGGTATTTTAAGCAAGGTCCTCTCTGAGTGGAATAAATAATTTATTGTTTTTTTTTATTCTTATAGTATGGAAAAATATTTTACCTGGAGAAGGTCAAAGAGAACATCTTGCTATGCAAAATCTGAATCAGGATAATGGCAGTCTCAACAGTTCTTTTAGTGTCCACACTTAAATGTCAAAGCTTACTTGGTTATAGGATTGATTTTTTTTTCTGAAAAAGTCACCCTCAGCAGGGGCTCTAAATCCAAAGCATTCATATGTGGCTGGGGCATAAGTCAGCAGCAATAATGATAGCAAAATGTTGTCAAGTATTAGAGTCTCCATTGCAGCAAGACTGTCAGCGCCATCTCATGTTCCCTAAACACATGCTGTGAGCAGATAGTCCATAATTTTGATACTTGTCTTATCCTTTTTCTTCTACAAGTGGTGTACAGACATATGTGATGCCTATCTCTTGAAATTTTCCCAGAGAGACCAATGAGACTCTTTCACTTATCTTCTAGTTTACTTAATAAAACCAAATCCTCCTGCATTTAATGGTTGTTAACAGAGCCTTAAAAAAAAAAAAAAAAAAAGTCACATCTGTTTCTTGGCCCTCCCTCCCCCATGACATAAACAATGATGACTGCTTCTCTAGGGAAGCAATGAGTTTCCTTTTTTCAATTCGCACAAATGGATGTGGTCAGAACACTTAGCTTCTGTGCACCAAGAAGAGGCAGGTGGCTAGCCTTTTGGTATCCAATCAAGATTGCTGGGAGAAATATCAATAACCTCAGATATGCAGGTGAAACCACCATTATGGCAGAAAGTGAAGAGGAACTAAAAAGCCTCTTGATGAAAGTGAAAGAGGGGAGTGAAAAAGTTGGCTTAAAGCTCAACATTCTGAAAACTAAGATCATGGTATCTTGTCCCATCACTTCATGGGAAATAGATGGGGAAACAGTGGAAACAGTAGCAGACTTTATTTTTGGGGCTCCAAAATCACTGCAGATGGTAACTGCAGCCATGCAATTAAAAGACGTTTACTCCTTGGAAGTAAAATTATGACCAATCTAGATAGCATATTGAAAAGCAGAGACATTACTTTGCCAACAAAGGTCCATTTAGTCAAGACTATGGTTTTTCCAGTAGTCATGTATGGATGTGAGAGTTGGACTGTGAAGAAAGCTGAGCACCAAAGAATTGATGCTTTTGAACTGTGGTGTTGGAGAAGACTCTTGAGAGTCCCTTGGACTGCAAGGAGATCCAACCAGTCCATTCTGAAGGAGATCAGCCCTGGGATTTCTTTGGAAGGAATGATGCTAAAGCTGAAACTCCAGTACTTTGGCCACCTCATGCGAAGAGTTGACTCATTGGAAAAGACTCTGATGCTGGGAGGGATTGGGGGCAGGAGGAGAAGGGGATGACAGAGGATGAGATGGCTGGATGGCATCACTGACTCGATGGACGTGAGTCTGAGTGAACTCCGGGAGTTGGTGATGGACAGGGAGGCATGGCGTGCTGCAATTCATGGGGTTGCAAAGAGTCGGACACGACTGAGCGACTGAACTAAACTGAACTGAAAGAGTAATTTGCAACTGAAATATCAGGATCAAGAGAACTTCACAATCTGTGTTCAGTGTATATTGCCCCCATGGAGAGTTAGTGATGGAAGAGATTGTGAGATTCACTACTTTGATCCTTAGTTTAAGAGGAAAGAAACTGAGGTAGAGAGAGATAGCATTGCTTTTCAAGGTAGCAGGGCAAGCCTGAGGCAGACCTGGGGCTGGTTTGAAATCAGGTTTCCAGAACTGCTGCCAAGTGCTCTTTATTCACCAAACTGATCCATAACCTTTATTTGAAACTTCTAGGTCCAAGTCTGTCTATAATGTATTTACTATAAACAAGTAATCAAACACACTCCTATCTTTACAGTGAAAATATGAATATTTACTCTAAGCAGGATAAAGACCTTCAGTAGCCAAATGCTAGGTTAGGTAAGATTTTGGCACCGCAAGTTATTAAGGAAATTTTATTTTTGTATTTAAGGTTTTTTCCTTTCATTTTTTTTTTTTTTTTTAGATTTTACTTTTTTATTTAAAAAAAACTTATTGAGGGCATAGTTAATTTATAATGTTTTGTTAGTTTCTGGTGCACAGCCAAGTGAATCTGTTATACATAAACATAAATCCACTCTTCTTTGTATTCTTCTCCCATGTAGGCCATTACAGAGTATTTAGAGTTCCCTTACTACACGTTAGGTCATTACTGCAGGCATGCTCAGTCGCTAAGTCACGTCTAACTCTTTGTGACCCTATGGAGTGTAGCCCACCAGGCCCTCTGTCCACAGGATTTCCCAGGCAAGAATATGGAGTGGGGTGCCATTCCCTCCTCCAGAGTGTCTTCCGCATCCAGGGATCAAGTCCAGCACTGCAGGCTGAGTCTTTACCACCGAGCCACCAGGGAAGCTCACCCTGACACATACATATTACTATAAATAAAATAGATAACTAACAATGACCTGGGCTGCCCAGGTGGCTCAGGGATAAAGAATCTGCCTGCCAATGCAGGAGACCCAGGTTTGATCCCTGGGTTGGGAAGATCCCCTGGAGGAGGGCATGGCAACCCACTCCAGTACTCTTGCCTTGAGAAGTCCATGGACAAAGGAGCCCAGCAGGCTAAAGTCCATAGGGTTGCACAGAGTCGGACACAACTGAAGCGGCTAAGCAGCAGCAGCATGTAGGTGTCAATCCCAGTCTTCAATTTATTCTCCCCCATTATTCCCCAGGAACCCTAAGTTTGTTTTCTACATCTATAACTCTATTTCTGTTTTATAGATAAGTTCATTTGTAGCCCTTTTTTAGTTTTCAAAATTGCAGATGACATTACATCATACAACTATGCTTCTGTTATAAGGAGAGGTCCTATACAACTATGCTTCCATTGTAAGGAGGGGGAAAATTCTTCAAGCATTTTAAACCAGCACATCCATTATAACACAATGGTTAACAGCAGTTCAAACATCTAGAGGCCTAATTAAAAGACAGATTGCTGCATTCTACTCCCATAGTTTCTGATTCAGGAAGTCTGGGGTGAGGCAGAGAATTTTCACTTCTAACCAGTTTATAAAGATTTGTTTTGTTCCTTGGGCCTTTTCTGAGTGATGCTGATACTTCTGGCCCAGGATCACACTTTGAGAACCACTGGTTAAGAGAACAAGACTTACACTGGTGGACCTGTGTTCAAGTCTACCATCTCGTAGCCATTTATAGACAAATTACATAATGCCTGCTGAGAAATCCACTGATAATCTTATGGAGGATCCTTTGTATGTGATAAGTTACTCTTCTCTTGTTACTTTCAAGATTATATGTCCTTGGCTTTCAGTTGTTTTTTTAAAAATAATTTTATTTATTTACTTATTTATTAATTTCTGGTTGTGCTGGGTCTGTGTTTCTGTGTGGGCTCTCTCTAGTTGCAGTGAGTGGCAGCTACTCTCCCGTTGTGATGCATGAGTTTCTCACTGCAATGGTTTCTCTTGTTGTGGAGCACAGGCTCTAGGGCACGTGGACTTCAGTAGTTGCAGCAAATGAGCTCAGTAGTGTGGCTCACAGGCTCTAGAGAACAGGCTCAATAACTGTGGCACACAAGCTCAGTTGCTCCATGACATGCAGAATCTTCCCAGATCAGGGAATGAACCTGTGTCTCCTCATTGGGAGGCAACTTCCTTAATACTGAACCCCCAGGGAAGCCCTCAGCTGTTTTGAGTCTCTGAGTTTATTTTATCCTGCTTGGAGTTCACTGGACATCTTGTATTTGTATATCCACATCTTCTCTCAAATTTTGGGACATTTTCAGTCACTATTTCTTCAAATAATCTCAAATAATCTTCAAGTCTCTGTCTTTCTCTCTTCTCCTTCTGAGATGCCCATAATGCACACATTGCTCCATTTGATGGTGTCCCACAAGTCTTTCTGGTTCTGTTTACTTTTCCTCATTCTTATTTTCTGCTCCTTAGCCTTGATAATTTCCAATGACCTGTCTTTAAATTCATTGATTGTTTCTTCTGCCTGATGAAGCCTGCTGCTGAATCCCTCTAGTGAATTTTTCAACTCAGTTATTGTATTTTTCAGCTCCAGAATTTGTTTCTCTTTTATATTTTTTCTCTTTGTTGATATTCTCAATTTGTTCATGTATCATTTTTCTGATTTCCATTAGTTCTTTGAGCATATTTAATAGAGTTTTTTTAAATGTCTTTGTCTAATGACTATTTTTCTTCAGGGATGGTTTCATCTGACCCTCTAAATGAACACGGTTGTCCTGTTTCTTTGTATGCTTTGAGATATTTTGCTGAAAACTGGACGTTTGAAAAAACAGTCACCTCTGCCAATCTCTGCAGATTGGTTCCAGGAAGGGAAGGACTTTACAAATGAGTCCAGGATTAAGATACATTTTCTCAGAGCTTTTCTGGAATGCATCTTCTCTGGGCCTGTGTATACACCCTCCCCCCACCCCTCCTTTTTTTTTTCCTGTTTCCCCTTTATCAATGGCTGGTTTTAAATGTCTCAACTTTGTTAAAGGTCTCTCAACCCTGCTTTTTCTTATTGTATTTCTCAGTCAATAATCTCTTGCCTCAGGCCTCTGCAGTTTCCCTGTGGTTCTCATGAGCCACATCTACTGTTTGCTCTGGTTTTCTCTAGCCTGAAATCTGAGTGGTACCATATTTCAGCTTGCTGAGCTTCTAGTTAAGCAAAACAAACCAGTCCTGCAGGCAGCCCTCAGATAGCTTAGAACACTGCAAATTCAGTCCACTGAACCCTCTCTAGTTTGTGGAAGGGAATGGCAACTGGGCTATTACTCCCCCCAAACTACACCATGTTACACTGGGGGCAGGGCGGGGCAAGGGTGACTTAAAAATACCACAAGTGTTAGGGGAAGCACGCTGACTGAAACCACCCACCTGGCCAGGCACCATAGTAACCATTTGCATGAGTTGTTTTATGACAGGAGATCCTGATAAGGAATACGGAACTAATAAGCCACCACTAACCAGAGTTCGGGTTAGTGTCTCCTTTAGACAGGAGACACCGCGTGTCTGTCCACTTCCCAGAATCCCTCTCGCTAACATTCATCTTGGCTGAGCGATGTGTGTGCCACCAGGAAAGACTGAATTAGAATGATTGGCCAAAGACCACCCGGAAACTAATCCCATCACCATAAAACCCGAGACTGCGAGCCACGCGGCAGAACAGCTTTCCTGGGTTCCCTTACCCTACTGCTCTCCACCCGGGTGCCCTTTCCCAATAAAATCTCTTGCTTTGTCAGCACATGTGTCTCCTCAGATAATTCATTTCCGAGTGTTAGACAAGAACCCAGTTTTGGGCCCTGGAAGGGGTCCGTCTTCCTGCAACACAAGCACCCAACTATTCTGCATGTCGGTAATTCTTGACTGAGCATTCACTTGGCTGCTATAGATTTTTGATTTTGAGAATTCCTATAAAATTATTTTAGCCAGTCTCTAGTTATTTATTTGATGTTTCCATGACAGCTTCCTATGCAAACTGGAGGGTGTGCATGAAGTTGCCTAGTCTGCCACTTTGCTGATGTTCTTATTATATAATTCCTTAAGCCCCAGTTCCTTATAGAGATTACTCCACGAAGGTTGTTAAGATGATTAAATGAGATGATGTACAGAAATATTTAGCACAAAACTCTGCATATAGTAAAAGTTCAATAAATTTTGACCCACTATCATTGTCACAAAAAACAGTCTAATCACAGACTACATGCCTTATCTACATTGTTGAAAGACTTCAAGGTGAGTGACAGAGTGCTGTGCTTTGTACAACATGAACCTCCCCAGCAGTCCTACAAGTATCAGTTGCCTAATCCATGCCTATCTTCTATAATGCTGTTTTGTATCCATTATCCATTGAAAGTAGATGTCAATGAATATCTAAAGCAGATTTTTTTTTATTATCATGTTTCAGGTTTTCTACATCTTGCTTATTCATGACTTTTAACAGAAATTTTCATTCCCATCACCTATGTGAAGGTCTAGAGAATTTTCTCTAGTGGCAATGTGAGAAAGCTGCATGTAGATGTAAGTTTCATTTTTAATATGGGTCTGGTCAGTTTTATACTTTAAAAATGAAACTTATTATATTCTCAGTGGTAAAGAATCTGCCTGCCAGTGCAAGGACATTATGGGTCCAATCTTTGGGTGAGGAAAATCCCTTGGAGGAGGAAATGCCAACCCACTCCAGTATTCTTGCCTGGAGAATCCCATGGACAGAGGATCCTGGTGGGCTACAGTCCATAGGGTCACAAAGAGTCAGACAAGACTGAGCAACTAAGCACACACATGCACTGAACAGTTTTAATTTTAACATACTCATGCATTAAAAAACAAAAACAAAAAAAAACAGCAGAAGTTCTTTCTAGAGAACATCACTTCACACTGGTCTTATACTATGAAGACATTGCTAAGCCAGTGGATTGCCAAGCTATCTTTGAAAATCACCTTGGGATAATATAACCTTGGGGCAGGACGGGATGGTAAGATGTGTAACTTGGAGAAATTGTCCAAGCCAAGTGTCAAAAGCTTATTTCAAAGAATTAGTAATGACCTGGTAGTGAAGAAGCAAGCAGCAGGAGAACAAGGAAGACGAGCCTTTTGGCCTAGGCTGCTGCAATTGCTCAAAGGAGACCCACACTTCAGAGGAAGTCAACTGACTTTTGAAGCAGCCCAACCAGTGCCACAAGAATTACTGAATTCACTGCCTCAGGGACTGGTTTTGGGATGTGCATCCCAGAAACCTGATCTGGTCAGCACATTGAAATTTGGATGCTTTCCAATATGGAACTGCATTAGCCAAGCTCAAAGAGATTCAAGTCGGATAACCTTGTGTTAATCTCCCATTGCCCGGAACAAACAGGTAGTTCTGGCAAATTTATATCCTCACTGGTGACAAGCTACAGAGAAGTTCAAAGAGTGAACATCTTTTGTAAGAATGTGAAAGTTTGTTAGTTGCTCAGTCATGTCTGACTCTGCAACCCCGTGGACTGTAGCCCTCCAGGCTCCTCTAACCATGGAATTCTCCAGCCAAGAATACTAGAGTGGATAGCCATTCCCCTCCTCCAGGGGATCTTCTTGACTCAAGAATCAAACCCAGGTCTCCTGCTTTGCAGGCAGATTCTTTAACATCTAAGCCACCAGGGAATGGAGTCAATAAAAAGTAAAGATCATTGTTGTTGTTCAATCTCTAAGTCATGTCCGACTCTTTGTGATCCCATGGACTGCAGCACACCAGGCTCCCCTGTCATTCACTATCTCCTGAAGTTTGCTCAAATTCAGGTCCATTCAGTCGATGATGCTATCAAACCATCTCATCCTCTGCTTCCCCCTTTTTCTTTTGCTCTCAATCTTTCCCAGAATCAGGGTCTTTTCCAATGCTCTTTGCATCAGGTGGCCAAAGAACTTCAGCTTCAGCATCAATCCTTCCAATGAACATTCAGGATTAATTTCCTTTAGGATCGACTGGCTTGATCTCCTTGCTGTCCAAGGGACTTTCACGAGTCTTCTCCAGCACCACAATTCAAAAGCCCAATTGGAAATATCATTAGTTTTCAGAAATATCTCTCATTTCTTAAATCATCTCACCCAGTACAGGAACTAATTTGCCAAAGAGGTTTCTAGTTTCCTGGACTTATCTGTTCCCTCCCATCCAGGGCTTCCCTTTGTGCCCCTTCTGTTTCCACTGCAGATTGACTTCCTTCCTATTCCTTCTCTTACTTTTCCTTCAAAAGAATACAATTTCCTACTTGAAATTCTAATCACACAATAGGTCTGCTCTGCTGAAAATACATCCAGATCACCTTGATTGGAGTTTTTGGATGTCTAGTCCTATAGCTATATATAACCTATAACTATTCAGTTATGTAATATTTGCAGATAGGTCTCTTGACACCCTCCAACAGATGGCCCCTAATTTTGATTGCTTTACTAATTTATCTTATCTTCACAAACATTTTTTGGAAGTTGAGAGAGTAAGTTCATTAAGCCCTTCTTGCATGCCAACAGATACAAAAACCACATTATAAAGTCTAATCATTTAAAAAATTAAAACATCGAGATTTCTCTGCAGAAATACTGCATAATTTCTCGAAATTAAATGCAACCCCAAACAACACATAGAAAAGCTGAGAATTCTCCTTATTATGTTATGTGTGATTTGGTCAGGCATTTAGTTACCTACTTGAGGATTTACATATGCTAATATGCAGCTAGCATATCTATGACTGCTGTGAATGAAAACCCCATGGGATGGGGCTTTTCCCCTGCTCACAGTCAACAACTTTAATCTGGACTCTATGCTGCTATGGTTTTCTTACAGAAAAAACAGAAGACTGTAAGGTAGGCACTAAAGCTTAAATAACTAGTTGAAAACAGTGACTCAAATAAAAATCGTATTGGAAAGGATGGCACTTTAAGTTCCTTTTGGAAATAGATGGAACTTAACAAATAATATTGGAAAAAACAATTGCCTAATAAATTCTACATTTTTTGGTAGATATATTTGTTGAGTCAACAAACATTTAGTAAGTACCTACAATGGGTCGAGAACTATACTAGACTGGGGAAATGCAGATGAAACTGCAGTTCTGCTCTTCAGGCTGACTCACCTACCTAGTATATGGACAGTCTTCAGCACTCCTTGTAGCTCTAGGATTCATACTTCTAATTTGAAATAATGGATTTCTAATGGGTACTGCGGAGAAGGCAATGGCACCCCACTCCAGTACTCTTGCCTGGAAAATCCCATGGACAGAGGAGCCTGGTAGGCTGCAGTCCATGGGGTCGCTAGGAGTCGGACATGACTGAATGATGTCACTTTCACTTTTCACTTTCATGCCTTGGAGAAGGAAATGGCAACCCACTCCAGTGTTCTTGCCCGGAGAATCCCAGGGACGGGGGAGCCTGCTGCACTGATGTCTCTGGGGTCGCACAGAGTCGGACACGACTGAAGCGACTTAGCAGCAGCAGCTGCAATGGGTACTGAGGTACTCAGGTACTCAGCTCCAGCTGCACTGACAATTTTTTGCATGTATTATTCAACCTTTTCATTCTCTTTGATTCTCTCTGCTGATTTCATGTTGAATTACTCTGGTGTTTTAAAGTGTAAGCTTTAGAATCAGAAGGACCTGCTTTAAAATTCTACTTATGCTGGGAAAATTACTTAGACACGTGAGCCTCAGTTCTTCTTTGCAAATTGGAATTCAACACATGGCTAATAGGTCTGAAGTGAGAAGGACAACAAACGGCTAAGTCACAGTCACTTTCCACTCGGGTTATTTTGGTAAAGTACTTACTTCCTCCAGGTCTATGATTATTTACTTACGTGTGAAAAGGGGAAAGAATCATCTTCCATAGGACCCATGCAAGGTGTAAATAACATAATGCATGGAAAGTGTTTATACAGTGTCTAGTATAGAAGACTCATGCAATAAATACCAGTTATAATTATATTATTTGATCATTAAATGACTTACTACATTTTTAAGCACTTAGCATACTTATTTTAGGGAAGCAAATTCCAAAGATAGCATTTTGTTTCCAATATAGTTTATAACAGAGGCATCCATCAGTAGAGCTGCCTACCTCAGGAAACAGTGTGTTCTATCACTATAAACAGCCAAAGAGATGTTCATGGTTTTCAGCTAAAGCTGGGAAGAAGGGTCTCTTGTACTGGAAAGACCCTGCATGTGATGATATTTAAGCTTCTCAACTTTAGTTTTCCTCATTCTATGACTTATATTTGTCTTTGGTTAGAAATGCTACTGTTAATAGCATTGAAGTAACATTAAAAACATTATTTTTACAAAGAACCTATAATTGGGAAATACTCAACAATTTATCTAATTTTTCTTCCAGAAAAATTTAAGCCCACCCTCCTTCCTGCTTCTCTTATTTTAACAGTTATAAAGAAAAGCTCAAAACAAAGTCAGTTACCTCATTTCAGGATATACTGTGATTTTTCTTTAAATATTTGTGTCCTGTTCATTTTTCAATTTTGTGATGTAAGAATCATGTTCTTGGTTAGCTCTGATTCTGGTGATAATATTATGAACTAGGTCAGAAGTTAGTTAAAAAAAAAAACAAAAAACATGTGTCCACAGCTAAGACTCTCATATCAAAAAAAGAAAAAAAACTTGGCCATGTTTTGTGTTCAAAATAAACTTTTCCCTCTATTCTGGGGCAATCATGAGATGTTTCTGAGAAAAGTGGCACCATGAATACTAGCCAAGGAAAAGCACCATGGAGAGAATAAGAGTCAAGGGCCTGACCACCTGACTGTTATGCCATCCCCGTTGATAGAGGATAATTGACAGATCACTTTCCACTTGTTTCTCAATGCCTGTGGTAAGCTGTTACTGGGAAAGGGGTCCTGGGTACCTGGTCAAGGAAATATTTAAAAGCTTACTTTGACTGATGCTTTTATCTGTAGCTTGAAAAGGGCGGTTTGGGGATATGAGTATCAGTATATTCTTGAAGAGTGGCTTACCTAAGAAGAAGAAACACTTAGAAAGGAATAATATTGGCACCATCTGGGACAAAAGGATGTGCCCTGCGGATATGAAGAAAAGTGTGACAAAGGAAGCCTGGGTCCAAACCGCCTTCGGCACCAGATTGAAGAGGTCAGGGAAGGTGACTCACAAGGAGCGTATTCACTGCAATACTGGGACCTTGAGTGTTCCTTTGTGGGGAGAAGAGGTTTGCAAGGTGTTTTTCAGATGCCTCTGTTGTCCTGCCAAATGCTGCCAGTGAGCACTGCCAAGACCTGGACACTCTTGGTCCTGTTCCCAAACAAAGTATGCGGAGAGGCAGAAAGAAAGTCAGCTCAGTGACCAGATGGCCCGTATGCTTTGCTAGGCAAGCTGTTTATTTTTGCATTTAATTTATATGGAACTACTTTTGTACACTGAAAATCCCTAAGTAGGATTGTGGGGTACCTGCCCTAGGGAAGTGTTAAATTCACTGGTACAGAAAAAGGAGTTTCTCTCTCTTGTTTTTTTTTTTGGTAACAGCGGGAATACTGGTTTTAATTAGAAAATGGGGGGAAAGGTGTCAAAAAGAGAAAAAGGAAGGAAATGATAGAGAAAAGTAATGTTTTCTGCACAGCGTTAGGAGAGATTAAAAAGTAAAATCACCTAGTTTTGGGATATCATTGGTGGTGGATGTGAAAGCAAATGAGTCTATTTTGTTGAGCTGAGTCCCTGGGTAGAGGTGGGGGAGAGGCTCCAATGAAACCCTCCCGGAATACAGACGTCTTCAGCATTAATTTGGAGTTATCAAGTTTTAAGAGCATGCACAGTGAAATTAAAGAAAAATAACCCCGGGACAATACTGAATTGCCCATTTTTATTTTGTCAAGGAAAAAAAAAGCTTACAATTTCCATCTAACATGATTTTTAACATCCTGCTTCCCCAATAAAAAACATACCATCCCAGGATAAAAATAGTCTTTCTCAAGAAAGCTCAGACTCATTTCTATCTGCAATGATTATATATAATTTCTATAAATATACACGAATACCAATAAATGCATATATATGTGTGTATGTATATATATATGTCTATGTGGTATATATTTATAAACATGTATATGCACACACACTGATATACATGGATATGCTTGAGATGTAAGTACAAAAAATTTAATACACCCTTTATTCACGGTATTATATGGTAGGTGATAATTTTTTCAAGAGGGCCAACTGGGGGGCTCATGCTGAACAGTGTCACTTGAAATAAAGCTCTAATAGATAACTTGTGGGCAATTTTAAAGCATGTTCTAAATATATACTTATGCATAGACTTGCTGAATGAAAATGGAAGCATTACGCCTAACTAATGTGAAGGAAGTGGTGGGGGCAGTGAGGTAGAGCTGGCGGAGACTTCAGGAGTGAGACAGCTGATAGACACACACCATGCTCAGCGGCCAGTCACACTGACATCTCAAAGGTTGTCTCCCAACCTGAGAATCTGAGAAAATGATGCTACAGACAGATGAAAGCTTGGTCATGAACCAGCTCTGGCTCTGAACCAGAAGTCTACAACCCAGTCATAAATTAAGCTGGGATGAGAAGGCTGAGTAGAATTGTGGGTATTAAGTTTTCAAGGTCTTCTGACCTTGGGAGGCAGGATAATACAAGGAGGCAAAAGCCAACATATCATAAGACAAAAATAAATATACTTGGTACCTGAGCAAGAGTTCCTGCCCTGAGTAGCCCATGAGAGTCACCTAGGGAGCTTAAAATAAAAACTCCTCTGGGATTTAATTGGCTTGGGGAGGAGTCTGAGTAGTGGTTATTTATTTATGTTTTCCAGATGATTCCAGTGTTGAGAACTAAGCTAAGTGGAGAACCACTGCTTAGAAGGCTGGTAAAAGGCAGCAGGAAAAATTCTCTCTCATTAGAGATTCTCAAATGGATTCATTTTCAGTGCTTGGAATATGACAAAATATCCCACAATCAGATATTTAGGGGCTCTGCTTTGTCACTATAAAATCTCACTGTGGTGAACAGGCAGAAGGATACTCTTCTCATCACAACTTCAATGAGATCGCCTGTGCAGTGAAAAGTGACCGAACACAGACACTGTCATGAAAAATGCTAGTGTCACAAAGAGGGCAGGAACCACCTAGAAAATCAACAAAGCACCTGTATTACCTTTGGAAGTGCCGACACTTACTCTGAGCAGGAGCAGGGTGAGAGCTGGCTGAAGGCACAGTGGAGTTTTCCCAGCCCTGGAACCTTGATTATGTGCCAGGGACTGCCACAAGCTTAGTGTAAATGATCTCATTTAATGGACATGTTTCTTCACCCAGTTCTGGCCACACAATCCTGCTACTACTCCTCAAACATGTCAGGTCTGTTTCCACCCTCTCCTTCCACCTGGAACTCTCTTCCTCCAGGTATCTACCTTTCAGGTCTGTGTCCAACATTCACCAATGCCATGAGGGCTGCTTGAGAAAAGCTGTCACCAGCATCTTCCTCTCCCTGTTCTCTATTGCTCTTATCTTGCTGTGTTCTTTTCTTGCCAGGCATTCTTTCTAACAATTATCTATTCTATCTATCTATCTATCTATGTAGCTGTCTTCTAGAATCTAAGCTCCACTAGGGCAAGTCTTTCCCTCTGTCTCTCCCACTGAATAATGCCTAACCATCCCTAACATTCAATATAGGATTGTTGAATAAGTAAAAGATTTGATATTATAGTAAATTAATATTATTTTGATTAACAAAATATTACTTCTCTGCTAAAAATAGCTACTTTATTCTTCATTTAATAAACAGAAAACTTTTGATAAAGGAGGAAACAAAAAAGGAAGAAGGAAAAAAACTTTAGTTGGCTATTGATGACACTGGTACTTTCACAAAATGATGGATTTTTCAATTCCTTAAAGTATAAAATATATTCAGCTTACAACGCCGAAGCTGGTTGATTTATACTTTCAGTTATCTCCATTCAGTTCAGTTCAGTTCAGTTCAGTTGCTCAGTCGTGTCCGACTCCTTGCGACCCCATGAATCACAGCACGCCAGGCCTCCCTGTCCATCACCAACTCCCGGAGTTTACTCAGACTCACATCCATCGAGTCGGTGATGCCATCCAGCCATCTCATCCTCTGTCATCCCCTTCTCCTCCTGCCCCCAATCCCTCCCAGCATCAGAGTCTTTTCCAATGAGTCAACTCTTCGCATGAGGTGGCCAAAGTACTGGAGTTTCAGCTTTAGCATCATTCCTTCCAAAGAAATCCCAGGGCTGATCTCCTTTAGAATGGACTGGTTGGATCTCCTTGCAGTCCAAGGGACTCTCAAGAGTCTTCAACACCACGGTTCAAAAGCATCAATTCTTTAGCGCTCAGCTTTCTTCACAGTACAACTCTCACATCCATACATGACCACTGGAAAAACCACAGCTTGACTAGATAGAACTTTGTTGGCAAAGTAATGTCTCTGCTTTTCAATATGCTACTAGGTTGGTCATAACTTTCCTTCCAAGGAGTAAGCGTCTTTTAGTTTCATGGCTGCAGTCACCATCTGCAGTGATTTTGGAGCCCAGAAAAATAAAATCTGACCCTGTTTCCACTGTTTCCCCATCTATTTCCCATGAAGTGATGGGACAAGATGCCATGATCTTCATTTTCTGAATGTTGAACTTTAAGCCAACTTTTTCGCTCTCCTCTTTCACTTTCATCAAGAGGTTTTTTAGTTCCTCTTCAGTTTCTGCCATAAGGGTGGTGTCATCTGCATATCTGAGGTTATTGATATTTCTCCCGGCAATCTTAATTCCAGCTTGTGTTTCTTCCAGCCCAGCGTTTCTCATGATGTACTCTGCATATAAGTTAAATAAGCAGGGTGACAATATACAACCTTGACATAGTCCTTTTCCTATTTGGAACCAGTCTGTTGTTCCATGTCCAGTTCTAACTGTTGCTTCCTGACCTGCATACAAATTTCTCAAGAGGCGGGTCAGGTGGTCTGGTATTCCCATCTCTTGAAGAATTTTCCACAGTTTACTGTGATCCACACAGTCAAAGGCTTTGGCATAGTCAATAAAGCAGAAACAGATGTTTTTCTGGAACTCTCTTGCTTTTTTGATGATACAGGGGATGTTGGCAATTTGATTTCTGGTTCCTCTGTCTTTTCTAAAACCAGCTTGAACATCTGGAAGTTCATGGTTCACATATTGCTGAAGCCTGGCTTGGAGAATTTTGAGCACTACTTTACTAGCATGTGAGATGAGTGCAACTGTGCAGTAATCTGAGCATTCTTTGGCATTGCCTTTCTTTGGGATTGGAATGAAAACTGACATTTTCCAGTCCTGTGGCCACTGCTTAGTTTTCCAAATTTCCCTTGAATTTACTGTTCTTTTGCAGTTTTCAAAATTGGCACCTGATAGTCACCTCCCCCAGTTTACCCATGGGATCTGACTTCTCAAAGCTAATGACACATCTTTAAAACAGAAACCCACTCCAAGGGTTGCTGAATGAACACCAGCAGGGCTTTCTGCTCCCTGGGAGAGTTACAGTGCCTTCCTGATCTCCACCAGAGCTGCTGGATAAGGAAGGGGAAGAGAACACACAGAGTGTTCTTGACCCTTTTGCTGAAAACGCCTGCAGCCTTTCTGGAATTCCTCCTAGGTGTATTGGTGCTGCTATCTCCATTCAGAATTCTCTATGCAAGTCTGTTAACTCTAAAATCCTAACTCAGCAGGGAAACACTTTAAAACATTTCTCTTTGTTCCCAGTGTAATAGTACAAAAAATTTACATTTTTACAAGGTTTCTATTCTTCTAGCACTAAAATATTTAAATGGACTCTATACATAGGATCAGACGCTTCCCAGATGTCAGAAATTGATGATGGCAGGTGAGGAGGAGGCACAAAAGCCAGAGGATTTGAAAAGATGACAAGTGCAGTGCTCAAGGCAGGATACTGTGAAATCTTTATATTTCAACAAAGAGAGTAAGTACACCCCTGCAGAGTCAGATCTTTGCACTCAAGCATTAAAATCTTTATCTTTACCAGATGCATAAAAGGAAAAATAAAATCTGAAAGCGAGAGAAGGAACCATGACTGATTTCAATTCCGCCCTCTCCTTCTCAAAGCAATTCATTGTAGATGCATTTGAAGCAGCAGCCCTCACCATTACTATCAGGCACATGAGAACATAAAAAGAGCTCTCAGTCCAAAACCAATATGTGGGAATAAATCTAGATAATGTCAGATCAGATGAGTGAAAAACAAGATGGTTTCATTACAATGATCAAATCCAGTATTCAGTTCAGTTCCGTCGCTCAGTCATGTCTGACTCTTTGCAACCCCATGAACCACAGCACACCAGGCCTCCCTGTCCATCACCAACACCCAGAGTCCACCCAAACTCATGTCCATTGATTTGGTGATGCCATCCAACCATCTCATCCTCTGTGTCCCCTTCTCCTCCTGCCTTCAATCTTTCCCAGCATCAGGGTCTTTTCAAATGAGTCGGGTTTTTGAATATTTCTACTGTTCAGTTCAGTTCAGTCGCTCAGTTGTGTCCGACTCTTTGCGACTCCATGAACCGCAGCACGCCAGGCCTCCCTGTCCATCACCAATTTCCGGAATAGAAATGTAGCTTTTTAATGGAAATGTAGTACTGGATTGTGGTTTCACACACACACACACACCACAATCCACAATCAAGTACTACATTTCCGTTAAAAGCTAACTTGCATGCTAAGCCAAAAGGATTCAATGATTCTTTGCTTAAAACAAAGCACAGTCCTTCCAGGTCCTGTCTGGTACCAAAAATTCGTGGATGCTCAAGTCTCATATATAAAATGGTACAGTACGTGCATATAACCTACATATATCCCCCCATATAGTCTAAATAAACACTTAATACAATAGAAATATTATATAAATAGCTATAAATACTTGTAAATGCTATGTAAATAGTTGCCATTGTGCTGCAAAAGTCCAGTTTCAATTTTTGGAACTTTCTGCAACTTTTTTTCCCCTTTATGAATATTTTCAACCCTCTGTTTATTAAATCTGCAGATGCAGAAATCTTGGATATGGAGGGCCGAATTTAAGTGCATTTGTGGAGTACATCCTTAGTGGTAATAAAACATTTATTTAGCATAAAGCTAGAAAACATCTTATACATCTAAAGTCAGGTCCTCCTAAATTCTTCATAAAATAAGCACAAACTCTATTATTTGCCAACCCAATCTACATTCTGAATTGACTTCATTTACATACCAACTTGCTCTAACTGGAAGCAGGAATCCAAGGAATGCTATGAGGCTGACTCCATACTGAAGAGTAGAATGTGTTATCTTTTTTTTCAATAGTGAGGTTCGTGACATTGTACAGGAGACAGGGATCAAGACCATCCTCATGGAAAAGAAATGCAAAAAAGAAAAATGGCTGTCTGGGGAGGCCTTACAAATAGCTGTGAAAAGAAGAGAAGTGAAAAGCAAAGGAGAAAAGGAAAGATATAAACATCTGAATGCAGAGTTCCAAAGAATAGCAAGAAGAGATAAGAAAGCCTTCTTCAGCGATCAATGCAAAGAAATAGAGGAAAACAACAGATGGGAAAGACTAGAGATCTCTTCAAGAAAATCAGAGATACCAAGGGAACATTTCATGCAAATATGGGCTCCATAAAGGACAGAAATGGTATGGACCTAACAGAAGCAGAAGATATTAAGAAGAGATGGCAAGAATACACAGAAGAACTGTACAAAAAAGAGCTTCACGACCCCGATAATTACGATGGTGTGATCACTGACCTAGAGCCAGACATCCTGGAATGTGAAGTCAAGTGGGCCTTAGAAAGCATCCCTACGAACAAAGCCAGTGGAGGTGACAGAATTCCAGTTGAGCTATTCCAAATCCTGAAAAATGATGCTGTGAAGTGCTGCACTCAATATGCCAGCAAATTTGGAAAACTCAGCAGTGGCCACAGGACTGGAAAAGGTCAGTTTTCATTCCCATCCCAAAGAAAGGCATTGCCAAAGAATGCTCAAACTACTGCACAATTGCACTCATCTCACATGCTAGTAAAGTAATGCTTAAAATTCTCCAAGCCAGGCTTCAGCAGTATGTGAACTGTGAACTTCCTGATGTTCAAGCTGGTTTTAGAAAAGGCAGAGGAACCAGAGATCAAATTGCCAACATCCGCTGGATCATGGAAAAAGCAAGAGAGTCCCAGAAAAATATCTATTTCTGCTTTATTGACTATGCCAAAGCCTTTGACTATGTGGATCACAATAAACTGTGGAAAATTCCTAAAGAGATGGGAATACAGGACCACTTGACCTGCCTCTTGAGAAATTTGTATGCAGGTCAGGAAGCAACAGTTAGAACTGGACATGGAACAACAGACTGGTTCCAAATAGGAAAAGGACTATGTCAAGGCTGTATATTGTCACCATGTTTATTTAACTTATATGCAGAGTACATCATGAGAAACGCTGGGCTGGAAGAAACACAAGCTGGAATCAAGATTGCCGGAAAAAATATCAATAACCTCAGATATGCAGATGACACCACCCTTATGGCAGAAACGGAAGAGGAACTCAAAAGCCTCTTGATGAAAGTGAAAGTGGAGAGTGAAAAAGTTGGCTTAAAGCTCAACATTCAGAAAACGAAGATCATGGCATCTTGTCCCATCACTTCATGGGAAATAGATGGGGAAACAGTGGAAACAGTGTCAGACTTTATTTTTCTGGGCTCCAAAATCACTGCAGATGGTGACTGCAGCCATGAAATTAAAAGATGCTTACTCCTTGGAAGGAAAGTCATGACCAACCTAGATAGCATATTCAAAAGCAGAGACATTACTTTGCCAACATAAGTTCATCTAGTCAAGGCTATGGTTTTTCCTGTGGTCATGTATGGATGTGAGAGTTGGACTGTGAAGAAGGCTGAGCGCCGAAGAATTGATGCTTTTGAACTGTGGTGTTGGAGAAGACTCTTGAGAGTCCCTTGGACTGCAAGGAGATCCAACCAGTCCATTCTAAAAGAGATCAGCCCTGGGATTTCTTTGGAAGGAATGATGCTAAAGCTGAAACTCCAGTACTTTGGCCACCTGATGCGAAGAGTTGACTCATTGGAAAAGACTCTGATGCTGGGAGGGATTGGGGGCAGGAAGAGAAGGGGACGACAGAGGATGAGATGGCTGGATGGCATCACTGACTCGATGGACATGAGTCTCAGTGAACTCTGGGAGTTGGTGATGGACAGGGAGGCCTGGCGTGCTGTGATTCATGGGGTCGCAAAGAGTCGGACACGACTGAGCGACTGATCTGATCTGATCTGATCTTGAATTCTTTCCTGCTGGCAAGTATGGACTCTGGTTCTACACTAACTCCACCCTTTTCTAGCATTTATACATTTCCTCAGGCCATGACTTGAGGCTCCTGTGACCTGGAATTGTCAGGGGAATGACTGACTAAAATTGCCTGCCCTGGTCAGGCACAGTAGTAACCGTTTGCATCAGTTATCTTACAACTCATGAGTTATCTTACAACTCATGAGGTATCCTGCTAAGGAAAGTGGAACTAACAAGCTACCACCCGCAGGAAGAACCTGGAAAAGATCAAAAGGAGAGAGGATGCTACAGTCCATATGTCCTACCAATCTCCCACAATCCCTCTTGCTGGAATCCATCTTGACTGAGCAATGTAGAAGGATCCAGAGTCAGAATGATTAGCCAAAGACAACCAGGAAACTAACTCCATTACCATAAAACCTGAGATTGCAAGCCATGTGGCAAAGCAGTTCTCTGGGTTCCCTTTCTCTCCTGCTCTCTACCTGGGCTCCCTTTTCCAATAAAATGTCTCTCTTTGTCTCCTTGGACAATTTATTTCCAACTCTGTGTTAGACACAAGTTCACTCTTGGGCCCTGGAGGGGGCCCCCTTCCTGCAACAGAATAATGAGAGTGACAGAGACCAACAGGCAGAATACATGCACACAACTACATTCTGGGGAGCTGCACCCCTTACCTGTCCACCCTGTAACTCTCACAACTTTCTAGGAACTCTTTTGAAATCATCTCAAGAGCCAAACGTAACCCAGAAAAGTCATTATAGTCATAAAGTATTTTGGACCAGAAACCAAATTACTCGTATAATTTAAACTAATGTTCATGAACTCATGTTCATACCCTGCTCTTTCAAAAGTGTTTGCTGGAATAGGTTTCACTTGTTTCTGAAAGTCAAAACCATCTACTAGGTCTTTGTAGACTACGCATAAGATTGTGGTAGTTCAAAATTGTTCTTCCTTAGGGTGGAAACATGGGGTGGTGCTAAGGGCCAGGGACTGGATTCCTACTTGGCAGCTATCCCCTGTTTGTGTGTGGGTAAGTTACTTGACTTTTCTCAGCCCAATCCAGTCATGAAATATCCTGTTTATTTACAGCCCCTGACATACACCAATGTTAATGTTAGATCTTTCCCCATCCCTTATCCTGGCTTGGGGGGGAATCACCAAAAGTAAAAATATGGCTCATCCTTTGCTTAAAATTTCGTACAATTAAAAGTGGCATTTACTTATATTCACTTCTGGTTATTAGATATCTTTTTCCATCTTTAATATAAGTTTTTTTTAATTGAAAATGTTCCCACATTTAATCTTTTTTATTGAAATACAGTTGGGTTACAACACTGTGTTAATTTTAGGTATATAGCACAGTGATTCAGATATACATATATATTTCTTTTAAGATTCTTTCCTCCTATAGGTTATTACAAAATACTGAGTATTATTTCCTATGTTATATAGTAGGTTCTTGCTGGTTATCTATTTTATATATAGTAATGTATATACGTTAGTCCCAATCTCCTACTTTATCACTCTCCTACACCCTACTGCTGCTGCTAAGTCACTTCAGTCGTGTCCGACTCTGTGCGACCCCATAGACAGCAGCCCACCAGGCTCCCCCATCCTTGGGATTCTCCAGGCAAGAACTCTGGAGTGGGTTGCCATTTCCTTCTCCAAGGCATGAAAGTGAAGTCGCTCAGTAGTGTCCGACTCCTAACGACCCCATGGACTGCAGCCTACCAGGCTCCTCCATCCATGGGATTTTCCAGGCAAAAGTACTGGAGTGGGGTGCCATTAACTGCACATAACTCATTTGCAGAAAACAAAGATCATGGCATCTGGTCCCATCACTTCATGGGAAATAGATGGGGAAACAGTGGAAACAGTGTCAGATTTTATTTTGGGGGGCTCCAAAATCACTGCAGATGGTGACTGCAGCCATGACATGAAATTAAAAGACACTTACTCCTTGGAAGGGAAGTTATGACCAACCTAGATAGCATATTCAAAAGCAGAGACATTACTTTGCCAACAAAGGTCTGTCTAGTCAAGGCTATGGTTTTTCCAGTGGTCACGTATGGATGTGAGAGTTGGACTGTGAAGAAAGCTGAGCGCTGAAGAATTGATCCTTTTGAACTGTGGTGTTGGAGAAAACTCTTGAGAATCCCTTGGACTGCAAGGAGATCCAACCAGTCCATTCTAAAGGAGATCAGCCCTGGGTATTCTTTGGAAGGAATGATGCTAAAGCTGAAACTTGGGTACTTTGGCCACCTCATGTGAAGAGTTGACTCTTTGGAAAAGACTCTGATGCTGGGAGGGATTGGGGGCGGGAGGAGAAGGGGACAACAGAGGATGAGATGGCTGGATGGCATCACTGACTCGATGGACGTGAGTCTGAGTGAACTCCGGGAGTTGATGATGGACAGGGAGGCCTGGCGTGCTGAGATTCATGGGGTTGCAAAAGTCAGACACAACTGAGCAACTGAACTGAACTGAACTGAACTGAACATTTGCTTTATAAGTAGTTATTAAGTATCTCTTGACAATATAAGTTACACTTCTTTAGTACCTATTTCAAACTTGAAATATAGTGAGTTATAATTCTTTGTATTAGCACTTGAACCACACAATGTTCTAACAGTCTCTCAGTATTCATTAACAGTTTTAAATGTATTAACTCAGAATAATAAAACTCAAGACAGGGAATTTCAAATGTGCTGACTCATTGAAAATCTTCATTAAAACTACGCATTTCAAATTTAATAGGAGTCAAAAGCGCATCATCCTTAAAATTACAAAGTGATGAGTTTTGACATGCATTACAACTGTTATAAACCACTATATGGAATTCAGTATACACAGGCTTTTAACTTTCCTAATGTGAATTCCTTTATCCCCAAGTGTTTTTACTCTATAGAAGGATGCCTTCCCTCAGTAAAAACTCTATCAAGGAATAAAGATTTAAGTGAATAGTCAATGATTAATAACCAACTGAAGAGGATATCATTAGGAGAGAGTCTTGTTTTTGTAGTAAAAACAGTAATTTTGATTCTCCAGAGGACACAGACTTCTCTAGATTACCAATATCAACTCTTTGTATAAAATAGTTCTTGAGAACAAGAGGTGCTTGGGAGTATTTGTCCCATTCAAGGAGCAATAAACACTTTCTGCCTCTGAAGCTTCATGGGGTATTTCAGGTTCAAGTATAAACTCAAAGACACCAAGGTTTCTAGCCAATCAATGCACTAAGTGACCAACTACCATGACTCGAGCTCCCGGTATTGGTAAGACAAGTTTCTTGCTATAAAGAAACTTCCAGTGTTACTTGATTTCACCATGGGGTGGTCTCTCTTTTGTTTGTTTCTAAAATGAAACCCTCTCCTGTTTCTCTTTCTCCTCTCATTTGTTTTAAGTTTTGTTAACTTGATATTTTCCTGAAAATGGATGTTGACATGGAGGCGATGAGGCTCCTCTTTATTCTCCATCCCATCCCTGGGGGTCATGCCTGCTTTTTATTACTTTTCCAGGCTTTTCTCTGAGGTTAGGGTTGAGCACCAGCTTCTAAAGATCTCCACTTAGATGACCCATAGACCCCACCATATTCAATACAGAACTACATTCTCCAGCTATGTTTGGGCAAACCAACCACGCAAACAAAAAACTTAAAAATGACTTAGACAATTCCTGAGTCCTGGATATCATCTCTTCAAAAAATCTCTTGAATTTTCCCATATTTATACCCTCACTGTTACCACCTTAGGGAAAGGAGAGCTGATATATTCTGTGTGATTCCTACAATTACTAACCAAAATCATCTGTGGAATTTCTTGAATCCTTTATAACCCATTCCAGAACCTTAGGGAGCACAGAGTTTGAACAACTTCTCCAGGTGATTCCATATGCATTCCAACATATGTTTTCTCAGCTGAAACCCTATGAGGTAGGTACTTTTAAACCCACTTATGGAAGGAAAAAAATCTCAGCCTCAGAGATGCTAAGTAACTTGGCTGTGATAAGACAGCTACTAAGTGACAGAGCTGAGATTCAGTGTTTATCTGACTCCAGAATCGGTGTTCTTCTGAGTTCCCTGCCATTTATTCTCCATTTACTTGGCCAGTGATTTACACACTTAAAGCTATATGAGCTGTAAAAGGGTTTTTTTCTTTAAATGTTAGTTTCCAAGTCAAACCCACAGAAATTCTGATTCTATAGGATTAGATTCCAACCTAGGAATATGCATTTTAACAAGCAACCAAAAGATTCTAAAATAGGCATCTAGGATCATGCTTTGAGTAAAATCTGATTTTCATTAGACATATTAAACATTTTTCCCCAGAATGCAAATAAAGTCATGTCTATTTTCTTGTTAACCATTAAATGGATTCCAATTAGCTTCATAATAAATCCAAATTTCTAGTCATGGTGCTCATGACCTCCACATGGTGGTCACAGTCTTATTTGTCTCATTCCCACCTCTCCCTTGCTTTCATTCTGTACTCTAGTCATATGGAACCAAATGTTTGTTCTTCAGTGACAAAGTCATGTCTTCTTAAAAAAAATTATTTTATATTGGAGCATAGTTGATTAACAACGTTGTTAGTTCCAGGTATACAACAGAGTGATTCAGTTATACAAATAATAGATCTATTTTTCCTCAAATTCTTTTCCCACTTAGTTTATTCCAGAATATTGAGCAGCACTTCCTGTGCTATACAGTAGGTCCTTGTTGGTTATCTACTTTAAATATAGTAGTGTGTACATGTCAATCTCAGACTCCCAATATATCCCTCCTCCCACTCCTCTCCCTTTGTAAACATAAGTTTGTTCTCTGTGAGTTGCTTCTGCTTTGTAAGTTCATTTGTATCATTTTGATTTCACATATAAGTGATATAATATGATATTTATCTTTGTTTTTCTTACTTCACTTAGTATGATAACCTTCAGGTCCATCC